>NW_028254237.1:0-1200000 GCF_964263255.1 Lissotriton vulgaris | reverse complement strand
AAGTTTGGGTTACAGCGGGTACATCAGTCACCAGTGTTATCTTGACTTTTTTATTGTTGTCTTAAAATTGCCAGATACAAAGGACCCCTGCAGAGGGTGCTTTTAAACTCATATTCTCGGCGCCCTCCGAGCTTGTCACCCAGTGTGGTAGAACTGGTCGCACCCTGCTAAAGCTATCCCTGCTTGGGAAACAAAAACAAAGTGGAAGGTGCACTCGAACAAAGTCAATAGAAATAGTAAATTTTTTGTAAATTCTTCTTTATTCGGAAAAGTGTTCATGAAGCATAGGCACAGCCAACGCGTTTCGTTCCTCTTTTTTTTGCCTTTTTAGGAACTTCGTCAGGGCTGTAAAAATTACAAACATATATATACATAAATATACACAGTATACTCAACAATTAAAAACTGTTATGACACATACTAATATACATATTATTTACAAGGGCTTGTGTAACAGTTTTTAATTGTTGAGTATACTGTGTGGTAGTTGTTGTAGCTCAGGATCTATTACAACACTTTTTAATTGTCTGATTGTATACTGTATCTTGTGTCAGTTTTTGTTTGTTGGGTTAGTTATAATTTTGTGAACACTTATGTCTCTATGTGCCATGTTGAATGTATATTTATGTATATATATATGTTTGTAATTTTTACAGCCCTGACGAAGTTCCTAAAAAGGCAAAAAAAAGAGGAACGAAACGCGTTGGCTGTGCCTATGCTTCATGAACACTTTTCAGAATAAAGAAGAATTTACAAAAAAATTTACTATTTCTATTGACTTTGTTCGAGTGCACCTTCCACTTTGTTTTTGTTTCTCAATAATTGGCACATCCTGTGGCAGTGAATGTTGGAAGAGATTGCACCACTATAACTTAAGAACTAAATGATCCGTAGTGCTTGACCTAGTCTGCTGCCCTTGGTCCTTCTGTTTTACTATCCCTGCTTGGGCCTGTGATCAGCTGGTGGGCTTCCCACTGAGATTTAAATTACCTGTCTATTGGCTGCATTTTATTCTTTTTAAACCTAAAACACCTCCATTTTTTCTGATTTTGTCTGTAAAAAAGGGAAAACTGGATCTTTAATTATAATTAAAAGGAAACAACCTCCTTAACTGTGAAAATCCTAAAGAATTACTGATTAGTGGAGGTCACTCACAAATCATACCCTGAACTCTGAAAGTACCTCAGTACTACACATTAATAGACAATGTAGACATCCCCTCCTGGCTCCTCTTGCAGTGCGAGTCCATACAGGTGCCAGGATTGGATAAGTAAGGTGGGCAACGGGCGAATGGCCAGTATCTGAGCTGCAGCTGTGGTCCACTTTTTTGGCTAGCGTTGTGGCTGATTTGGGATCTATCTGTGCTGTTTCGATGCTGCTAGTGGCCAAGGAGGGCCCTGAGGGGCCTTTCTGGAGGCCTGTAGATGGAGGCAGGTAGGTCACTGTTACCTGCCTTTTCTCAACGGAGCCAGAGGCATCATCCCAAGGCCCTCGCCTGGCCAACCAATTAATATGCATGCAGATTGAGCAGGGGACCTGAGTAAATGTGGCTTCACTGTTATTCAGGTTAGGTTCACCAGTGTGGACTAATCCGTGCACAAAGAGTGCTGGCAACATATGCATTCTTTTAAATCTTAGTGAAGTTATGAAAACAAAACGTGTGTCAATATGTGGTTGAGAGATCTTTACAGCTAGACGGACAGCTCCGTAGGTTAATGTGCTTACTGCATGATTGTGCCCATCACCAAAAGGTTACAGGTTCAGTTCAGGCCCTCATAATCAATCAATCAGGGTTTGTAAAGTGCAAATGCTCACCCGTTAGGGTCACAAGGCACTGGGGGCGGCTGCTCATCCATCTAAGTGCTGAGGTTCAGTCGAAGAGACAAGTCCTGAGTTCCCTCCTGAATTGGGTCATTGACGGGGATTGTCTGAGGTGGAGGTTCCAGGTCTTGGCGGTGAGGTTATAGAAGGATTTTCCTCCGTTTCTAGTCTTGTGGATCTGAGGGACAGTGGCAAGGGCCAGCTGGGTGGAGCGGAGGTGTCTGGTAGGTATGTGGATTGAGAGGCGGTGGTTCAGGTATGCTGGTCCTGCATCATGGAGGGCTTTGTCTGCGTGCGTGAGGAGCTTCAAGGTGATTCTTTTGTGGACTGGGAGCCAATGGAGTTCTCTGATGTGTGGCGGGGGATGTCGAGGACCAGTCTGGCTGTGGCATTTTGGATGTTCTGTATTTTCCTGAGGAGTTTCTGGGTGATGTCGACGTAGAGTTCGTTGCTGTAATCGAGTCTGATGCTGATGAGAGCATGGGTGACAGTTTTTCTGGATTCAGTGGGGATCCATTTGAATGTCTTTCGAAGCAGGCGAAGCATGTGGAAGCATGATGAGGAGACAGCATTCATCTGGCAGTTCATTGTGAGCAAGGAGTCCAATATGATGCCGAGGTTTTGCGCATGATCCATTGGGGTGGGCGCGGGTCGCAATGCGGCATATCATCCTAAACTGAGGGGGTGGATCCTGGGATGAGGACTTCGGTCTTGTCCGTGTTGAGATTGAGGCAACTGGTTTTCATCCAGGTGGCTACGGCCTTTATCCCGCTGTGGAAGTTATATCTGGCGGTTGTGTGTTCGTTGGTGAGCACTTGGGTGTTGTCGGCATAGGAGACGATGTTGAGTCCATAGTTCCTGACGATGGCCGCAAGAGTGGCCATGTAGACATTAAAGAGTGTGGGGCACAGGAAGGAGCCCTTTGGGACTCTGCAGCTGATCTCCATGTGTTCAGAAAGGAATAGTCTGCCTCGATGTGGTCGACCGGTGAGGAAGGAGTGGATCCAGTACAGGGCCTTGTCGCTAATGCCCACATCGTGGAGTTTCATGATTAGGGTCTGGGATGGTGTCAAATGCAGCTGAGAGGTCAAGAAGGATGAGGGTTGCAGTCTCGCCTCAGTTGAGGAGGGAGCAGATGTTGTCGGTGCAGGGAGAAGTGCAGTCTAGGTGCTGTGGTTGCTTCTGAAGCCGGACTGGGAGATGTCCAGGACATGGTTTGCTTCAATGACCTTGGAGTGTTGGTCGTTGATGGCCTTTTCGATGACATTGGGTGGGAAGGGGAGAAGGGAGATGGCCTGAAGTTCTTGAGGTCTGTTGGGTCGACAGAAGCTTTCTTTAGCAGAGGGTTGATCTCAGCATGTTTCCAGTCGTTGGGGAAAGTGGAGGTCTCGAAGGAGCAGTTGATGGTGCAATAGAGCTCAGGGGCGGTGGCTGCTCTTTGAAAGATGTGGTGCGGGCATGGATCCAAGGGGGCGCTGGAGTGGATGCTCTTCATGGTCTTGAGAGTGTAGTATGTGATGACGGGGTCCAGTTAAGCAGGATCTGTTGTGGTGCTTTGTGGTTGGGTGCAGTGGTGTCCGGGTTGGTGAGAGGGTCTTGGGTGTCGCAGCTGTCATAGATCTGCCTGATCTTGTGGTAGAAGAAGGCACTGAGTTTGTCACAGAGATCTTGGGAGAGGGGGATCTCCATGGTCTCGCTGTTGAGTCCGACATTGCTCCTGAACGATGGGGAAGAGTGCTTTACTTTTGTGTGCGTTGGTGTTTATTAAGTCCTGGAGGGCTGTTTTCTTCATAGTTTTAAGGAGGAGGTGGTATTCAGTGATTGCAGTTTTGAAGGTTGTGTGGGTTTCCGGGGTTTTGTTGTTCCTCCATTTCTTCTCTAGTCATCTGCAGGTAAGTCTGGACTTCTGTGGGGTGGGAGTGAACCAGCTGGCTTTCTTGGTGTGTTGAATGCCAGGAGCCTTCTTGAGGGGTGCCAGAGTGTGGGAGCAGTTGGAGATCCATCGGCGAAAGTTGCATGCTGTGGTATTGGCGTCGGTGGTGTGGTAGTGCTGAGGAAAAAGGTGAACTGTTCTTCGGTGACTGTGTTCTAGCTACGGCTGAGGGGGCAGTGAGAGTGATGATGTACGGTGGGTTTGGTGAAGGCTACGTGCACGCAATAGTGGTTTGTTTAGAGGAATTCGGTATTGTATGGCTGCAGGTGATGTTTTCGCTGGCAGGGAAGACTGCATCGAGCGTGTGTCCTGCTACGTGGGTTGGCGCGGTGACTACCTGCTTGAGTCCTCCAGAAGGAATGCAGTGTTCTGGTCATTGGTCAGATGAAAATTGAGGTCACCAAGTAGGATGTAGTCTGTGGATGCGAGAGCCTGGGGGGCGATGGCGTTGATGATGGCTTTTCTGAACGGCGGACAGGGGCCAGATGGTCTGTAGACGAGGGTATCGCGGAGGATAGTGTTGAGGTGGGTCTAGATCTGGAAGTGGAGGTGTTCCATTGTTGTTGGTGGGTCGTCGTGGTCAGGTGGAGGGTGTTTTTGTGGACGATGGCAATGCCTTCTCCTGGGCAGTTGGTGCGTTGCTTGCAGTGATGTTGTATCCATTGGTGATGGCGGTGGCGATGTCTGGGTCAGAGCTGGGGTTTGTCCAGGTTTCTTTGAGGAAGACGATGTGGGGAGAGATGAATTTGAGGAGGTCCCATATTTCTGTGGCATGTTTGCGGAGGGAGCACACTTTGAGGAGAATGCAGCTGAGACGGTACGGTCTGCTGTTGGTTGGTTGGGCGGAGGGAGGAGCTGGATTGCAGAGGTGGGACAGGGTGCAGCTTCAGTGTCAGCAAGAAAAGGGTCCTTGGATGTCCTTCGGCATAGTGAAGTAGGAGGCGACGTGGCATCCGGAGTTGAGGGCGAGGAGGGTGTTGGCGTCATAACGGTGGAAGGTCCAAGGACCAGGGTATGTGGTGCTGGGCAAGGTCCAAGCACGGATGGGGACGGACACACTTGCCTTTGATGCGCCTTTGGTGCGCCAGCAGCGAGGCAAATGCTGTTAAGTAGTGTGGGGGGGGGGCTGGAAAGCTGGGAGGCGGGAAACGCAGGGAGCGGGAAAGTAGCACTGGAGGAAGGCGAGGCTACAGGATATCAAAGTATCAAGTGCGGCAAAGGGCACGTAGAAGAAAATGAGGAAAAAGTGCAAGAAAGGTGAAAGGGAATGAAAGAAATGGCAGAAAAAAGACAGAAAAAACAGAAAAAAGGGTCTATTTTTTAGCCCAGTTCGCCCGACAGGTGCCCAGACCCTGCGCCTGTGACAAGGTGGCACCGGCAGGTTTCGGTGGGTGATTGATGGGTACAGTCGGCCCCGCGCTGCGCAGACTCCAGCCTCTCTTGTTTTCAAATATTTGCAACAAAAAGCAGCAGATGTGCACAGGGCTTATGCACTAAGCTCCCAGACATGTACAAACGTCTGGGGCATTGTTGGGCGACGACATCTGGACAACGGGGGCTTGTGCATTTAGTCAAACCTAGGCTGCGAGGTGCAGGAGAACAAAGGCCGGGGAAGGGCCCAGGTGACGTCATCACTCGCAGAGGCCTTTGGGTGATGCACAAACCCCCTTCAGGCCTAGGCTCAGACTCTGCACCAGAGCACAGCTGCACTTTCATCAGCTCTGCGCAGACGCACCTGACGCTGCACGAGTTAAAGGGCCAGGAGCAACTGATGCCTAGCTGCCTGACCAGCCTGCTCGCCCCCCTCCTGCCTTGTATCTCAGAGAGGGGTCAAGAACTCGGGTTCAAGGGTCGAAGCTGTGACCCTTGCTCTCTGTCTGCACTTTTTATGACATATGACTCTCTTCAGAGAAAGCGACGGGTGGCGGCGTGTTTATTTTCCGTTGCAATGTATGGATTTCCATAGTATGATGCACGTGACATGACCAATAGACGAGGCCATATGGATCATGCGGCTTTGGGGGACTCAATTATATGCCAGGAATGACTAAATTAGTATCTAAGAAAGGCACATTGTGCAGCATAATGTAACACACTCTGTGGCAGTATTATTCGGTGATATTTCATTTTGATAAACATTAATACGTCCGTAGCAAAAGATTCGCTCAATTGGTAGCAGTTTAATATCTGAATATAAAAATAAAAGTGATGCATTTTTTTCCGATTTACTTTGAAGCAAACTTGTTTAGTGCTGGAAATAATGTGAAAGTAACGTAATGCAACACATAGCGCTGCTTTGCATTACTTAGCGCTAAGAGGGCGTACCATGGGTGGAGTATTGGCGTTCCCGTGCGACCACCCAAGGTTTCTGACACTAAATCCTATCAACTAAATAAAGTAGATAGGGTTTAGTTTCAGAAAACTGCGCCCTTTTGAGGTAGGCGCTATGAAGAAGAAATGCTTTCATTTCTCCTTCTTATTCCGCCTTATTACGTGCGCGGCGCCGGGCAGTGCTCCCACAAAGAGGGCAAAGGTTTAAAGCTAGTCCAAGTATGGTATTTTGTACTGCAGGGCATCTCTCAAGTACAAAACCTATACTAGACTCACGGAGACACCCTTTCATTTTGGCGCAAAGGTTTCTCTGTGGCGCACAGCAGCTGATTTCAATGCCGGCGCTTGGAAAAGGGGAGGCGAGAGCCATATTTCTGTAAATATGCGGCTCTCCTCCTCCCTCCTTTTCACGCGGCGCAGCGTTTGCAACTGCCGAACTGCGCTGCGTGATTAAGGGGTAAATCCAGCCCTGAAAGCCTCGTTATGGGTCTGCCACCGCGCACCAGCCCTTGAGCTGCTACTTGTAGTAAAGTTTGTTGAAAATGCAAATTATGCATCAACTAGTGCGTTAGGAGCCAAATGCAACAGGAATAGCAATAGGAGAAGTCCCGTACACCCAGTTGAGACCCTGGCAAATATAGTAACAGACAACACTGTCTCAACAGGTAATGCTAGAAAGGCAATTAACAAGGTGTAAAATAAATTACAAGAAGGGGGCAAGAAAAAAGAAAAACACCAGGGTTGCAAATAGTGGTCTGTATTCAATTTTTGGGAAAAATATATTAATTTTAGACAGCAATATTAGATTTTATAATATGAAAGTGTAATCCAAAATATGAGTGCACACACGGGGAGGGGGTCAAGGTCGCGTGGGTAGGGGGTCATGCGTGGGGAGGTTTATTTAAAAAAAAGGTTAACTTTCCTTAGCTGGCCCAGTCCAGTCCCACATCGTCTCTTCTTCTCTGCTCCTCACAGGAAGCAAGCAGCCTCCCTCCCCTCCCTTTAGCTAATCACAGCTATGCAATGGCAGCTTTGTGATTGGTTGGGGTGCCGACCACAAAGGCGTCTATCGGGAGGCCATTTTAAAATGCAGAGTGCGTGCGGCTGGTTTGGTCGGCCCTGGGGCCGCACAAACAGTCAGCATCCTCAGAGTAGCCAACGCACTGCTCCCCTGCCCTAGAGCAGGACCGCCCACCAGCCTGCCCCCAAACAAACCCTTCTGCTTTCTCACAGTGCGAGAAGCAGAAACAGAAAATGGCACTTATAATACCATGTAATGTTTCTGCTTCTCGCACTGCAAGAAAGCAGTGGGGTGACGCTCCTCCGCCCACTCGGAGGAGCCTCCCTTGGACAGGAGTAGTGCTGAGGTGGATACCATCAAAGTATGAGAGTCACGGCTCTCAGCCCCAAGGGAGTGCCAAGGGAAAACTTACTGTGTACAAAAGTATCACCAATGTGAGGACAAGACATGATAGCTACTATGCAGGCCGATGCTCTGCCCAAGGGAAACCAGCCCGGCTGGGAGTGTGCAGGCATGCTGGACAATTAAATACAATAAAACCCATTTGGTAACAATACTAGACCATTGGCGGGGACGGGAGAGGAGCAGTAGAGGTCTCCCACGGGCACGAGTGATGGGGGAAAGTTAAAAGGAAGAAATAGAAGCGCAGGAGTTGCCAAGGGGGAGAGGAAAGGACGGGCAAGCATGAAAACAGGGGGAGATTATGTCCCATCATTCTATATAATGATACATACAGTTAATGAAGAAGGTTTCATATTTACAAACTTGCATATCTACAACATTATGGTCTAACTCAAGGGTGTACAGAGGGAGCCGTATATCCATAAATGTACGAGGTGTAGGGTACGTAAAAACAAATCAGTGTAGAATGGTTTAGTCAATCAGTCAGCCAGGAGACCAAAAGCTGATAAGTAGTTACTTGGCATAAAAAAAGGAACTAATATTTATTTTATTTTTATTTTTGGCATTTGTACAGCGCTCTGTTACCCGTAGGTGTCCTGGCGCTAAGTGTCACTCCAGAGATCGAGGCAGGTTAGGGAATCAGATGGTGAACAACCAAGTCTTTAATGCTGTCCTAAAGGCCATGAGGTCTGTCAGTTTTCTGAGGGCGTGGGGCAAGGTGTTCCAAGCTGTGGCTGCACCCAGCACAAAGCTTCTGCCTCCCCACCGTGCCCTCCTAAAACGAGGCATCACGATCAACCCCATGTCAGCTGATCTAAGATTTCTCGTCGGACGGTACCAATAAAAGTGCCACCGAAAGAATAAAGGTCCCTTGCATTGTAAGGATTTGAATACTAGGCATAGGGCTTTGAAAAGAATTCTCTTTCGCATTGGAAGGCAGTGCAGCTTGACCAGCTCCTAAGACACAGAGACAAATTTAGGGATCCCCAAAATAAGCCTTGCCGCCGCATTTTGAAGTACCTACAATTTGTTAAGTACCCCCTGTTGGGCACCAAGAAATAAACCATTACAATAATCCAACTTTGCCATGACCAGCGTTGTGACCACTGTTTTCCTGTCACTGTCAGGGATGAATGGAAGGATCCTACGAATGGATTTAAGCAGGTAGGCCACTGAGGAAGATAGAGCACTGACCTGGGGCCGGAAAGTAAGTTGATCATCGATCAACACCCTTAGATTTTTCACCTTCGCTACTGGAGTGGGGGCTTTGCCCATCTGGTCTGGCCACCAGCTTGGGCTCCAAAAGTTGGTGTTTGAACCAAACACTATAACTTCAGTTTTGGCCGAGTTCAATTTAAGGCAGTTAACTGCCATCCAGTTCCCAACTGCCAGCATACACTCCTGGAAATTCCTAGCTACTTCTTCTTCCCTCCCTGGTAATAGTGAATATAGTTATTGGGGAGGCCATTTAAAAAATGATAACAGACCGGGAGATCAAAGGGTGATTAGTAGTTACTTGGCAAAAAAAAGTAACTAATAATAAATAAAGCAATTGATGAGGTACCAGCTGGTACATAATCAATCAATCAATCAATCAATCAATCAATCAATCGAGGCTTGTAGAGCGTGCTACTCAACCTTGAGAGTCTCAAGGCGCTGCGGGAAGGGGGAGGAGGGTGGCTCACGATCAGTCAAAAAGCCCGGTCTTGAGGTCCTTCCTGAACTTGCGCAGGGTCGGGGAGCGTCTGATGTTCACAGGGAGCTCGTTTCAGTTCTTGGCTGCGACGTAGGAGAAGGCTGTACCGCCAGTTCTGTGTCTGTGAATGCGGGGGACCTCTGCCAGGGCGAGGTCAGCTGAGCGGAGGTTCCTCCTGGGTACGTGGAATGATAGTCTGTCGTTGAGGTATTTGGATCCGATGTTGTTGAAGGATTTGTAGGTGTGGTTGAGGAGTTTAAAGGTGACCCTCTTTTCGACTGGGAACCAGTGGAGGCTTTGTAGGTGTTGGCTCATGTGCTTGTGACGCGGTGTCCCGAGGACGAGTACTTAAGAAATTCCATGTAAGAACGTGGATATGCGTGGAGTCCTAGGTGTAAACAGTATTTTTCACTTGTATAGTGTTTTGACACCCTCATTGATGGAGTTACGATGTGTGATCCAACAACACTTGCATCTTTGTAGTAGTTGTGAAAGGTTACTACCACTTAGTTGGAGACATAGTTGATCAATTACTTGTCAAGTCAAGTCTGTCTCTAAATGATCCATGGCAATGTAGTGGGACACAAAGGGCATTTTCCACTCTGCATCTGATGCAACTTTTATGTTGGATGATGGGCTGTCTGATTATCTGAGTGGTCTGTCCTATAAATAGCAAATCACGTGGACAGCAGATGGCATAGATGACATTCCTGTTGTGGAAGTTGCTGAATTGTTTCAATGGGAAGGCCTGGTTTCCCACTTTAAAATCTTTGATGTTGAATGTGAGTGGGCAAACCTCTCACTTTTGGCATTTGAAATGTCCTACAACCAGGGGAGGCCCCAAGCCTGTAGAAATCAAAAATCCACTTCTCAGGGGGTCCACTGATACTTAGTCCTTTTAAACTCGCAAGGAAGAACTTGACACAGAAGCTGGAATATAAAAGTACATTTTTATTAACCTCAAATGAGTGAGACTACGTCACACAGAAGCCTTAGCAACTGAATGAGGCAGTCTGTGAGAATGGTCTTACTTCAAGTCTTATATACTCTTTATCCTGCCCCAGGCATGTAAGGGAGTTGTACCAATTATATTCCTAAACAAATGGAAAATCTGGAGGGTCAGCAGGTGAGTGGCCTTTGGGGTTTTAGCAGGATATCGGCAAAACATTATAATTACATAGTTCACAAAGGTTAATCTGATTTAGATGGCACTGCAAGACATGGCATGATTACATGTACAGTATCCCAACCCAAAAGTTAATCATTAGGAATGTCCCAAATTCAACCTCCAAAAGCCGGACAAACCTATAATTGAAAGCATAACCCATGTAATGAAGAAACATAAAAAGAAACAGTAGCAGATGATGAACAAGATAAGGCATGTGCAAGGAAACTAAAAGTTAACGATGTCCTGAACATTGATTGGCAATCTCAGACAAAGATCGATCAGGGAAATTGGCTTTGCGAGGTCAGGTTCAGGTGAAGAGGTCAGTTTCTTACAGTTCATTTCAGAGTCAAAAAGAAACCTCAGTTAATGTATACATGAGCAAAGAAGGCCAGGCCACTTTATTCGCCAGGCTACCTTCACAGGCCTACGTGAGGGCAACACAAAATGGTGGCACAGAACAAAATGGAGTCAGACTCAAGAATTACAGAACCTCAGACCCTCCTTTTGCCATTACGTAGGCAATAACCTAAGACTCATGTTAATCTGAATCTAGGTCTATATCGATATTCATTAGGTCGTCAAGGTGTTGCTGTAACATCATCTTATTATTCTCTACTTCTCTCGGGACAGGTCTCCGAACACACATAGTAGCACAAAGACTCACTTCTGGTGGACCATTTTTGGATCCTCTTCTATCGCAATTCAGTCAAATGAGAACTTAATTAACATTTACTTTATACAATTGCACTGGAATCGCTTGTGCAACTATGCCCAAAGTCCGTTCAAAGCCTCTCTGGCAGGCTTCTATCGTCCATCAAATCTGCTTCCATTGTCTTCTTCCGCATTGGGCCTCTCGATTCAGGCCTCTTCATGAAAATAGTACTGCTTAGTTGGAGTGCCCTCCTTGCAAACACTCACAGCTCACTTGAATGTCTCAATGTCTCAAGGCAGTGCACCAGTGTCTCTCCTCTGCGGCAGACACTACAAATAATGTGCTCTTCATTGGTCATGGGCACAGATCATCTCATGCAGACCCGGGTCTAAATTCTCAGGCTCCAACACTCATTATTCAGTGTCAGAGGACACTCAGGCTGCTCTTTCATGGTGCCTTTTGTCAATCTTGGATCCTCCGGTGCACTGCCCTTCCATTGGAGCAAAGAAAATGGGGCGGGGGTGTGTGGCCAGAACTCAGGCCAAGGGGTTCAAGGGACTGTACACTGTCAGAGGTTACCAGCACATGACAGGTAGAAAACTCAAGGCTCAAATCAACCCTGCCATGAACAGCTCCTCCTTCTTTTCTGATGTTCAACGCCTTCTGATGTAGCAAGCACGTTGCTTTGTAGATACCATTGATGGCGCGCTGGCGATCGCTGTCCAGCCTTGCTACTTTCTGGGTGCTGAGACTGTAGGGCCAAGATGTCTGCCATTCATCTGTAGCTGTCACTGATGGGAATTAGGCTTAAATCAGTGTTCTGCAGGTCATGACTCGATCCCGCAGAACCTAGTGACGTAGGGAATGTGACACAGTTGTTAGTTTCCTTCAATTCAGTGCAAAAACAGTTCATTGTATTTAACAAGGGGACTGCAAGCAGATGGCCTGCAATCTTCAAAGGAGTGGCTTCAATGTGAGAGCATATCCTCTACCATCTAGGGGTAGACAGTTACATGGGAATTCTATCTGAATGGATGTCCTCACACGTCGTGGCATTGTCTAATGGGGGAAAACATATTTTCCTCAATGATTAAGTCTAAGTGTTCCTAAATTCCTCATCTAGAACACCTCAAAAGAGAAATCACATAATACAGTTTCTCAGGGACATATAGATACCTCCCTTTAATAACTGTGCATTCCATCACTACCCTGACAGTTAGACTATATAAAAAAAACATCCAAGTGGGCATGAAGTAAAATTCTTGATAAACCCATCTGGTCATACAAAAGGAAATTATACATAATATGGGGGTCCCTGGTACATCACTGCAGTCTGGAAGTGTGAACCTGAACAATACAACAACAATAATAAATGGGCTGACTGGTGAAAGGAATATAGAAAAGGGAAATGGGACTAGGACACAACTAAAATCCTCAATAATTAGGCACAATGTGATATCGATCAGGGGAGAAGCGGCAAAAGAAAAATCTATAGGAAGGACAAGAAATTACTTTGGTGATAGTCAGACATGTGACACAACACCAAGAGTACGGGTGATACACAAAAGGCCAAAGTTACCCAAATTTTAACTCTACCACTGGCTGCTACACCATATACGGTAATCTCGGCTACTGTTCCAGTTCCTTCCCCAGGGAAAATGAAACCTGGTACTTAGGAAGAAGAACATGATTAACTAATGAAATATAGAAATTAAGTCACCTTGTACACTAGTCACAGATCTATAATTTCATCCTTAGGTCCAATAAAGGAAACATAAATCTAGGGCTGCCTGTTCCTTGAGGGAAGGGGCAGTAACGTGACTAACTGTAGGTGACACAATTTGATCCTGTATATCTCTTTTATTTTTATTTAATACCTTTATAGCCAAATAGACATGATGCACTGGCGAAGTGTTGTCTGTCTTGTTCACAGTATGAAAATATCATATCTGTGAAATTTAGTATCAGAGCAAGTTCAACCAACTGTTGCTCAAAGATGTACATCGTCATGACATCCCCTCACAACACAGGAAAACTTATAATAGTATCAGAAACAACAACATAAAACAAAAACATACATAAAATAAAAAAACACACATGTCAAGCCATCAGATATACGTGCTGTATACCAAGCACAAAAAGCATAGACAAATTACAATAGCACATGTAAATGAGAGGTGACTCACGCACTTCATGCAGCCCAAAAACCAATATTCGGGCCTGCTTAATTTGTCAGGCTTAAAATGAAAAGTACACTTTCTTTACTTTCCTCACCCTCCTTTTGACAACTGGTCACCAGTTAGTGGTGATCAGCTGTCAAATACAACTTACTGTGTCGCTTCTGACACACAGGACCAGCAGGAACAATTCATAGAAGGACAAAATGCAAAAATGTGAAAAACACACAAACATTTTTTCTTCAAAGAAGTCATACAAAAACTCATCTTGCTTTAACATACTACTACCCCCACCTTACTGACCTCAAGGTCAAAATCTGCCTCTCCTCAGCCCTCTCTCTCTTCAACCTGAAGCTGTCAAAGACAAAAAGCCTTCCTAACTCTTTCTAACTTGCAATAACCCACCCTATCCAAAACCACATACCATATATATTACTCCCTTTAGGGGCCACAATCCACTCCTATTCCCAGACTCAAAAACATCTGCTGTGAATAATTCGCAGAACACAACACAACATACCAGCTTTAGAACAAATGTTTGTTACCACCCTATGCAATGGTACTCCTTTCATCAACCATAAATGGATGAACGTCTCAGTAGGCCCAGCTAGAGTTAAAACCTTCAACCCTGATATTAAAATCAAACTTCTGCACCGGGTATATTGGCTCACTGAGCCATTAAAAGCAACCCCAAATGAGAACAACCTGCAAATTTGTAATATACCCAAATGTATGCATTTACTGAAGCCTAAGGCACTTTAAAAGCTACTCTAAATGAAAAAAATGCTGCCTAAATAGTGCCCTCACCCAATTTTGACTTTGCCACCTGGGGCACTCAAAAATAAATATCCTATAATTGTGCTACATATTAATCATCCTCAGAATGTTCTTTACAGATTGCAGAGATTGGACATTAGACATATCTCATGTAAATCCTTTGAAAAATTAGTTTTTTACGCCTGGCCAAGTGAAATTCCATATGCAAATGTCCTCATTATGCAGTACAACACAACTTAAATTAAATTATAATACTAGGAGGTCACAGTATGAGTATTAAGCTTTATAAATAGTAAAAAAACGGATTTTGAAGCACTGATGTTTAATAATTATTTTTCATAATTAATAATTATTTTAATAAACCCAATCATTTTTGATAATTCCACATATAAAAGCAAGTTGAATTTCTTGCCTATCATTTTAGACGCATTCATTCACAAGCCTAAGCACATAAGCCTAACTTGAAACATGGCAAATGTTTGCGCCATTTTTTTTTTTAATCAATTAGTATTTTGCAACAGAACCAAGAATATGCTTATAACATGTGTGCAATTGCTTACTCTATAAATTAAACAGCAACATATAGCTATGTTAGCATATCATATGGTTAATTTCTGGATTTTTATTTAATTTCTATATAATAATAATTAACTAACATTTTGCATAACAGACTGAAGACAACAAGAAAGACCACAAACACATATTGAGCTCATTTCAGACATAAACAGAAAGGGTTCAAACACTCAGGACACACAATACAGCGCGTTTTAGCCATTCATTTCATAAATAGCGCCTTCGCTATTTACTTGCAGAAGTTGCACTAATGGGAAAAACCACATAGACATTTAAACACATATTTAACCCACAGATCAACACATGGTACTTAAACAAAGGACAGCCCACAGACTGTACTTAAACCAAACCATTTGTAAATACTAGTTGTAAGTCATATTTACAAGAAACGCTTCTCAATAATATTCAAAAAGACTGCAAAAACAGCCCATCAGACTGTTTTATTTCCAAGAAGCCAAAATAAACTCAATTCACTAGCTTTGTCTGGCAGAACACCAAAAAAATAGCTCTGCATATCTCCATTCATAAAATAGCGCAGAAAAAAGATCCTTGTATGGTTGTTTGTCGTATTTGAATTCCCTGGGGATATAGAATCACCAAGGAAGAAATATGTTTTTATACCTAAACCTATTTAGATATTCCCTCAAGGGAGCCGGCTTATTTAATTCACATCTCACTATTGTACCTCCAAAAAAAGCAACACATTCTTTGATGTGTGCTTGCAACAGGCATGCCAAAAATATTACAGAATATGCAATGTTATAACCAAAGTAGTGCTTAAAGTTCTCTTCGTACGTGCACCGTACAACAAAATCAGATAGAGAAAAATCTACTCATTACTTGCCTACACAAATTGCAATTCGCATATACAAACCTATACAATTCCAAAGTTGGCCAACACAAATTCCAAAATTCCAAAGCTATACCAAACAAATGGTTGTCCAAATTCTAACTGCCAAGTTCTAAATGACCTAACGGTCTTTTTTAAAATACTCACGCCAAAAGGTTCTCAGTCAGGAGTGACATCATGTGGAGGATCAAAATAAGGAAGATCAGAAATATACTGGGCTGCAGAGACAAAGAATCCCCAGAACCTCAGTGCACAGAGGACCTCCTTAGTAGAGTCCTGTCCTGTGCTCCTCAGTAGATATCTGTCTTCTGACAAGATCACTCCCTCAGATAGCCCCTTCTCTAATGAGGCCCGTGTTGGCCGCACCATTTGTAGAAATCAATAATCCACTTCTCAGGGGGTTCCACTGATACTTAGTCCTTTTAAACTCACAAGGAAGAACTTGACACAGAAGCTGGAATATAAAAGTACATTTTTATTAACCTCAAATGAGTTAGACTACGTCACACAGAAGCCTTAGCAACTGAATGAGGAAGTCTGCTAGAATGGTCTTACTTTGAGTCTTATATACTCTTTATCCTGCCCCAGGCATGTAAGGGAGTTGTACCAATTACATTCCTAAACAAATGAAAAATCTGGAGGGTCAGCAGGTGAGTAGCCTTTGGGGTTTTAGCGGGATATCGGCAAAACATTATAATTACATAGTTCACAAAGGTTAATCTGATTTAGATGGCACTGCAGGGCATGGCATGATTACATCTACAGTATCCCAATCCAAAAGTTAATCATTAAGAATGTCCCAAATTCAACCTCCAAAAGCCGGACAAACCTATAATTGAAAGCATATCCCATGTAATGAAGAAACATAAAAAGAAACAGTAGCAGATGATGAACAAGATAAGGCATGTGCAAGGAAACTAAAAGTTAACGATGTCCTGAACATTTATTGGCAATCTCAGACAAAGATCGATCAGGGAAATTGGCTTTGCGAGGTCAGTTTCAGGTGAAGAGGTCAGTTTCTTACAGTTCATTTCAGAGTCAAAAAGAAACCTCAGTTAATGTATACCTGAACAAAGAAGGCCAGGCCACTTTATTCGCCAGGCTACCTTCACAGGCCTACGTGAGGGCAACACAAAATGGTGGCACAGAACAAAATGGAGTCAGACTCAAGAATTACAGAACCTCAAGCCGTGGTGATAGATTGTGTGTTGCCAATCTTGAGGTCCCAGGCAACAGCATGCAACAGATGGTCTGCAAGGTTATTTCCTCTTTTGTAAGAGGAAAGGGGTGGTTCCAAGAAGGGTGTTCCTAATTTCTTTTAATTATTATATTGACCACATTACTGGAGGGACTGAATGTAGACACAAAACGCATATGTGCATTCTGTTGTTTGAATCTCAGGGTAAAGTGAATTTGACTGCCAGGACTGATGCTTTCCAAAAAGAATCTTTTATCCACTTGCAGTTTTTGCAAATACAGAGGAACTGTCTGTAAGGAAGTCCACCCCATAGGCCATGATGGTGGTAACTTGAATACAAAAGATGGGTATTCCTTTTGGTAGGTTTGCAGTGGAAAGATGTACCAGTTTTTTTTGTCCTCTGTGTGTAGGGTGTGATCAAGGAAAGGTAATCGTTTCTTCTGGTTTCTGACGTGAACCTAAGGTAGGTTTGGAAGTTGTTGACTTAGTCAATGAATCATAGTAGGGAATCCTTTTAGCTGCACCAGAGTAGGAGAATACCACCTCTGTATCTCTTCCAGAACCCTATTTGGTTGGAGAAAGGGTTTTCTAGTGTCAGAATTCTGTTTTTCTCAAGATTGTGGACGAACAAAATTGCAGAATTGGGGGCTAAGCAGGCTCTCATGGAAACACCTTTTTGTGTAGATAAAACCCATTTTTGTACGGGAAACAGGGCCGTTTCTACCATTAGGCAAGACTAGGCGGCCACCTAGGGCGGCAAAATGGCTAGGGCGGCAAAAGGGGGAATTCTTTTTTAATTTGAACCTATGAAAGTAAAGCTAGGTGGCTGCATAGTCCTGCCTAGTCGTAGAAACGGCCTTCATGCACGCTGCTGACTACCACTACCTAATGCGTCAGAAGAGGAAGTGTGCTTTAGCACGCTCAATTGATAAACTCGAAAAAAGTACTGGTGATACAAGACATCTCTCAAACATGCACATTTTGCATCTAAACAAAATGTATTTCGGTAAACCAACCGCAAAGTGGACACATACTCAAATACGCCAACTTTTGAACAAAAATAACACCTCCTCTTCCTAGATTAAAAAGAAGAGGAACCTGTTGCATCGCCAGGACGCTCTGTAAGAAGGAACACACACAGGGGTTGAGAGACCAGCCACCAGGTGCGGTCAACGTGTGGATAGTTTTCCTGGAAATGTCTTGTCTGTAATTTTTCCATGCAAAAAGTGGGTGAGCTGCAGTGCACAGTTCTAATTTTTACCGTTCATATCACTAGGGACAGGTTATGGTGCTGTCAATCACTGTTATGCGTTTTTTGCCTGGCCTGTAGATTTTTCTGCACAACAGCTTCCTATGTCTTGCCCTGTGTGCTCTGCATGATTTTTCTGTCCTGCATATCAGTGCTGCACCTTGTTGATCTCCACCAGACTGCTCGTCCCTGTCCTGCAACAATTCACTGCGGAGTATAATAAGGAGAGAGGACCCGGAGAGAAGGTGATATGACTGGAGCGTTCAGAGAGGAGAGGTGCAGAGGAGGACCAAAGGGAGAGAGGGGGGAGAGGTGCAAAGGACCAACTGCAAACCGAGATGTGAGAAGAGCTGAGGGAAACGTGCAGAAGGAGATGCGAGGGATGAAGAGAAAGACCCACGGGAGGAGAGGCGCACGGGGTGACATGTGGGGGTCAGAGGGAGGGAGCCATGTACAAGGGACAGTGACAGGTGCAGAGGGAGGCCTCCTGGAAGAGAGGTGTCGAACACCGAGGTTGCAGGGATAAGAAGGGAGGACAGGAGAAGAAGTGAAAGCTAGAAGGAGAAAGCAGGGAGCACTCCAGGGTTAGCGGGAGGCAACGTGGGATAAGTTAGAGCAGACGGGTAAAGGTGGGAGAACCGGTATCGGCATGTGCGATGAGAAGGGCACAAGGACAGAGTTCAATTATCTATGCAAGAGGGAAGGGGCACCGGTGACGTGAGAGCAAGGACACTACTGAGGACTGTCACTGAGCGAGAGGTGCTGAGGGGTACTTCCCAAGGAGAGGCACTGAGGACTGGCACTGGTTGAATGATAGTGAAGGGCACTGTGGACTGGCACCGAGGATTGGTACTCACAGACTGTCTTCGAGGATTGGTACTCATAGAGGGGCACTGAGGACTGGTACTGAGTGAGGTGTACCGAAGACTGGCGCTGAGGACTCCTGCTAACAGAGGGGCACTGGTGACTGTCACTGGAGAGGGATTATGAGGACTGGCACTGAACGAAGGGCATTAAGGATTGGTGCTCACACAGGGCCACTGAGGGCTTTTACTGAGCGAGCAATACTGAGGACTGGTGATTATTGAGGACTAACCCTGAACAAGAAGTACATAAGACAACTATTAACGAGGGGAGGGAGTAATGGGTCAGAGGACTAGTATTTGTGATCGTCATTGAGGACTGGCACTGAGGAGAACTGAGACTGACATTGAGCGAGGAGCACTGAGGACTGGCACAATAGGGATGGGTATTAGGGACCGGCACTGACAATTGGTACTCACCGAGGGTCTCTCAGGACTGATACAGACCAATTGAACATTGAAGACTGTGTTGAGTGGGGGGTACAGAGAGCAGGTACTGACTGAGTGAGCCCTGAAGGCTGTGTTCACTGATGGGTACTGAAGACAGGTACCTACCAAGGGAGCATTGACAGCTGTATTCACTGTGGGGTACTGAGAGCAGGTACTGACCAACTGAGCATTGACAAGTATGTTCACTGAGGGGTATTGAGGTCAGGGGTTGGCCCAGTGAGCATTGAAAACTGTGTTCACTGATGGGTATTGAGGACAGGTACTGCCCGAGTGAGCTCCGATGTCTGTGTTCACTGATGGGTACTGAGGACAGGTACTGGGTGAGTGAACAATGCAAGTTACTGTTGTGTTTCCTGATAGTAAATGAGAGCAACATAGAAGGGTTCGGCAGTAGAGGGTGTGCCTCTCTAGGCTGGATGACCGAGGCAGAGAGTGATGGTAGTAAAAGGGAGGGGGCGGCATTTTTCAATTCTCGACTAGGGTGGCAAAACACCTAGAAACGGCCCTGACGGGAAACAGTTGTTGGTGAGAGCAATTTCCAATAGTCTGGTACCAAAGCCATTAGGTATCTTAGTAGGGTTGGGGCAGGTCTTCAGGAGGTTGCGAATGACCTTTCATATGCGGGATGTTTGTATACAGTGACTCTATGTCTAAGCCTACCATAGGTCTGTTTTTAGGGTTAAATGGTCTGTCCTCTATCTGGCAGATGAGGTCCACGCTGACCCTTTTGTAGGTGTCAGTGAGTAGGACAAACTCTTTGATGTTGGCATCAACATATTTGTCTGTGGGTTCCAACAGGGATCCACAACCCAAGATGATAAGTTGGTCAGGGGTATTAGTAGCATGTTTATATATTTTGAGTAAAATATTGCTTGGATATGAAATTACCTTGAAAAAATGAAAAGCTAAGAGAGGTTTGGCAATACAGGAAGAAGTTTGTTTAATTAAATGCAAAGGCCTGGAGGGTATCGACAGAGTAGCACCTGAAGACAGCATCAATGTATATACGTTTATATATACAGTTTGTGAGGTACAATAAACCAGTTTCACATTCTTAGAGAGCATGCAGGTCCAGGCCTAGCCCTAAATTAAAAGTACAGACATCTGATAACAGGTACACAGGTGGCTCTTGACCCCGAGGAGAGCTAGTTTAGGCCAGAGTGTACGTGTCAGATGTCCGGCATGAAGAGCGAGTGATCACTACCTGTGGTGTGTGTGCTGAATCCTGATTGGCTGAGTGTTCCTAACTGCATGTCACATCTACATTTGTGGTATTTTGGGAATGTTAGCTTTTGGCCAAAAGTGTTTTATTGGGGCCAATTTCCTCAGACCTGTTTGTGGTGTATCTGCCTATTTGTGGGATCGATCAGGGTTTTCCCTGGTTGTGCGTTTGTCTTTGGGATGAGTGTAATCCCACCTGTGACCTATCAATCAGTAGGCCTGTGTGTGGGCCACAGTGCCTGTCTGATAGCATATCTCTGACTTGGGGTTGATGGGGAGGCCACCTTGGGGGAATTTGACGGCAAAGATAAGAGCTTGTTGTTGCATGTACATAGAACATGACGGTCAATTATATTATATTTACACAATTCTCACTATTATGCATACAGTTTTCATAACAAACATCAACACTGCTTTTACTAGTTTTGAAATTGTTATGAGTGCATATTTTATGGTGTACAATGACATTGCATTTACTGGTATTGCCACTGTTCGGCATCCACATTTCATGGTGTACATTGACACCACATTCACCAACATTAACAAATACAAATAGTACCGGGGTACATGGTGAGTGTTATTAAGGAAACATTGTTCTTTTTGTTATGACTCCATGGCCTAAAGCCTGATCTGTGATTCTTCTGATCCAAACGTGAATGTTGGGTAAGGAATCTGAAGGTAAAGGGCTATAATGGTCACCATTGGAGAGTTGCCTCACTATCTCCGTGTTGTATTTTTCTAGGTCCATATTTACAATACACCCCCCTTCGTCCATGGGCTTAATCACTATGTTGGGGTTGGTTTTTAAGGTGTTAAAAGCTTGTTTATCAACGAGAGGAAAGGTTGTAGAGGACATACTCAAAAAGTTGCTTAATCTCCATGACTTCATGTAGATCAGCATTTCAAAGGCAAGTATTTCAGGTGGCATGGTATTGGCTGGTGGAAGGAACGTCGAAGGGAGTTGGAAGGGTGAACAATATTTGTTGTCAGCAAAAATGTGTTTCAATCTGATGCGTCTGAAGAATTATAAAAGATCCACATTTATGCAAAAAAATTACTTTTCTCGGTCGGGACAAGGGATCACTCCTTTGCTCAGGAGTGACATTTCCTGATTTGAAAGATTATGCTGAGACAAATAAAAGATGGGGATCATTTAGGTATAGGTGTCAGGAGTAATGTTAGGTAGAGTCACTGTGGGGGGCCCCTTTATTAAAATTAGCAATTAGTCTGTCGTTCCCCTGAGTATTCATAATGATAATTTGCCCTTGCCATTCCTCGGCTGCATCCGCGGCTTCTACTTAACAAGCATTTACAATGCAACGATCTCGCCTTTGTAAATGTTAGAGCTTTTGGCATTGTAAATGACAAATGTTTTATTTATGTGTTGGTTTTGAAAACAGATAAATAAATGGCATTGTCATTTACAATGCCAATAGCTTAATCTCTCGCAAATGCGAGACCTATTGCATTTGCACACACACACACTCACACACACCCAGACACACACACAGAGACACACACACACACACAGAGCCACACACACACACACACACACAGAGCCACACACATACAGCATCACACACACACACACACAGCCACACACACACACACACAAAGCCACACAGAGACACAAACACACAGAGCAACACAAACACACAGCCACACACACATAGCCACACACACACACACAGAGCCACACACACAGAGCCACACACACACAGACACACACACACACAGAGACACACACAGAGAAATTCAAGGCTCTCTGCATCATGCATAAAATAAATACTGGTCTGGCCCCACCATATCTCACATCCTTGGTTCATCACCATTGCCCCCCCGCACTTTGCGTTCATCTAACCAACACCTTTTCTCAGTGCCTAGAATCAGGAAAGCCAGAATGGGAGGCCGTTCTTTTGCCTGGCTGGCCCCTTCACTTTGGAATTCTCTTCCCCTTCAGTTGCGAAAAGAACCCAATTACCTTAGATTTCGCAAACAGGTAAAAACGTGGCTATTCAACATGTAACTTCCTCCCTTCTGACCTCCCCTCTCTTTTTGTTGGTTTTAGCGCCTGGAAACCTATGGGTAGCTGAGCGCTTTATAAACTTAAATATAATAATAATAACACACAGAGCTACACACACACACAGAGCCACACACACACAGAGCCACACACACACAGAGCCACACACACAGAGCCACACACCCAGAGGCACACACACACACACACACAGACTCACACACACAGAGCCACACACACACACAGAGCCACGTTCCTGTGTGACGTGAGGCGGCTCGGGCTTGAAATGCCCGAGCGAGCCTCCGTAAGGAATCAGATGTTCGGGTGCCTGCAGTGGGCTGGCATTAGCTGACTAGTTTCACAAAGAGACCTCTTTACTTTAGGTCCTCTGAGTGTGTGTTTTAGTTTCCTTAACACTCACTGAGACCTCAGGCCGATGGGAGAGATAGCCCATAAAAGGAAACCAATCAAATAATGTGCGCGTCTTAAAAACACTTTTTGCTTTGGAGCAGCTGCGGTCAGGAGGAGGGTTGGGGGAGACAGAGGAATAGCGACATAATTAAGATGACTGGTGTCAGAATGATAATTTCAGCGAGATGGCAAGGAGTTCCACCTCAACAGAGGAGAGGCACAGATGCACATGCGCTATGTGAGTGTGTGGAGCGGGAGCTTCAAGGACATGAACAGATGAAAGTTTTGGTTCTGAGCTCCAGCATTGTCCGGGCCATCCCGGGTGCAGTGTCCGGGCCATCCCGGGTGCAGTGTCTGGAAAGTGGTGACACCCCTCCCCCGCAGCGTGCCCAATGAACACAGCACGTCCCCCCAACATCACATTTTTTTACTCTGGAGGGGGGCTGACTGGTGCTCGGGTGGTGGTGGTCAAACACTTACTGTTCACGTCCGCAGGAGCCGTTCCTTCATCTCCTCTCGGGGGGCAGCCGCACACAGGACTGTCGGTTTGGCAGACGAGCTAACAGGAAGGCATGTAAGATGTCTGAACGCCTCAGCAGTTCCACCCATGATGTAGTGCGCTGTTCACTGCTGTGCTCAGTGCCATCTCTCCCACATCTAAAAAGCCATTAATCCAAGCAGCAACACTTTCGCCTCCCCTAGTACCTGCTTGACTTCCATTTTGAGATGTCTAGAAGGGAGAAACCTGTGATGTTCACTCCGCAGTGACATCAGGCACTGCTCCGGGAGTGAATCAAAACTCGTGAATCCGCGACTCCCTGCAGAGCGTGCCTCGAGCACCAGTGTGTACTCTCCTGTCTAATGTGAGGCGGCTCGGGCTTGAAATGCCCCGGGCCAGCCTCCGTAAGGAATCAGATGTTCGCGTGCCTGCAGAGAGTTGGCATTAGCTGAACAGTTTCACAAAGAGACCTCTTCACTTTAGGTCCTATGAGTGTGTGTTTTAGTTTCCTTAACGCTCACTGAGACTTCTGCCGACGGGAGAGATAGCCCCTAAAAGGAAACCGATCAAATAATGTGCGCGTCTTAAAAACACTTTTTGTTTTGGAGCTGCTGCAGTCAGGACAATGGTTGGCAGCGACAGAGGAATAGCCGCATAATTAAGATGACTGGTGTCAGAATGATAATTTTAGTGAGATGACAAGGAGTTCCACCTCAACAGAGGAGAGAAGCAGATGCAACTGCGTTATGTGAGTGTGTGGAGCGGGAGCTTCAAGGACATGATCAGATCTCCGGGCGGCAGCGTTGTCTGTGACAAGAAGGGTGAAAACAAGCGCTCTGTCAATTTTCCGCTTTTAGAGCCGTCCTTTTCAGACTGGCTTGGCCTGACTTACTGGTGGCGTAAAAGCTTGCTTATCTTCTTTATGGGGCGAAACAGATGGCCCCAATAAAGAAGATAAGAAAGCTTTTACGCCAGCAGGAAGTCAAGTCAGCCAGTCTGAAAAGGACGGGGCTTATTGAGAAAGAAGAACTTTACTAGGACCTCTTCTCCAATGGCTGGCCACCGTTCAGTAGGCCAGCCAATGGAGAAGAGGGGCATGGCTTAACCCTCGCTAGTGAAGTACACTCTGGAACATAAAATCTCGCGAGCTCGACTGCGCATGTGTGCAGTATGCCAAGCGAGACCTAAAAAGCGGCTTGGGAGGAGGCATGATGGTGATCTACTCTTGTTTCTATTTGAACTTTACTCTCACCTGGCTCTGATTCCTCTGCCGAGGTATTGGAGGAGTCATAAAAGTTACTACTTGTTTGTCTTTGTATCTACCCCAATTACAGGTTCTAGGAAGCTGGTATGGAGTGTTATAGAAGTCATCCAGTAACTATGGGTATGTTCTCTCTTTATCATAGTTTTTTAAGTCTCTTTGAATTTTATTGATTTTGTTTTTCCGTTGAAAAGTATTGAATGTTGTAATGGTAGTGTTTATTTTATCTAGAAGATTCCTTGCGTCAGTAAGGCTACTGTCCTCAAGTATTAGTTTTGCTGTCTTCAGTTCTTTTCTGCTGTGTTCTAGGGCTGTGTCTATGTCAAGGACCATCCAATATCTGGAGCAGCTGGTGTCAAGATGGCTGAATCCTGTATGGAATTTGGGTTCCTGTGGGAAAATTGCTAGTGTATTGCGTATCTGATGCCATTTAGCTATTATGCCCGATTTAAAGCGCTGGTATGCCTCCGGGTAGCCATGTGCTATACAAGCATGTAATCATTCATTCATTCATTCATTCATTAAAGTAATCAGTAACCATGCACAAATGTAAATTTGTTCATTGCTGTTTTTTAAGTCTTTCAAGTCTATCAGGAAGGATTTGAGAGAACATAATCCTAACAGACCATCTTTATGTTCATGTTATGTACCAATTTTAAGTGGTCCGTTTGCTGTTTCTTTCACTGCTTCACGTGTCTTACTTGCACTGTTTACATTGCCACGAGCATTTTGTGTGCACTTATATTTTGGAATACACTTGCATATGATGAAATGTAACATTGCTGACTGAAATGAATGTATTTTTCCCAAAAATTGAAAACAGATATCTAACCCTGGTGTTTTTCTTTTCATTTTACCCCTTTTTGTAATGCTTTTTATACCTTGTTAATTGCCTTTTCTAGCATTATATGTTCAGACATGAAGCAACGCCATGGCTTAGAGAATATACGCGAGGTCAACACTAAGGGCCTGATTTAGACTTCGGTGTATGGGTTACTCCGTCACAACGGTATAGCTACCCCGTTCCGGCAAAATATCAATCACATAGGACATTATGGGATTTATATATCGGCAGATGGGATACGCTGCAATCTAAATCAGGTCCTAAGTGCTTAGAGGTGTGCTCCTATTGGTAGTTCTCAAAGTAAGGAACGAGCTAAACTATATATTGGGTCTAAAATATGGATGTGTGAAATTCACCTAATTTGCTTTGGCATCATTACTTGAACTAGCAGACAAAATGATGCTAAATTATGTGATTTGTGTGAAATGTAAGTCATTTCTTGCCATTGAAAGAAGGATGCATTTTGTGATGCTTGCTCTTGGTTGTTCCCACGTGCTCTTGGTCTATTTTTACTATAAACGCCATGGCCTAATTTAAAAGCAGGAAAAGGTGTTTTATATTTCTGAGGAATCCCAGTCCGGTAGAAATATTGTAGCTGCTGGTAGTAGGACAGTTGTTACTTCTAGCAATGAGATGAACTCTGCCTTTACAGAATAGATTCCAGTCTCTGTAGGAAAGATTTACAAGCTACAACCAATAACTTTCAACATTTTGTTTTCTACTACTCAGTCCTGAATTGTTCAGAGGTGGTTGGGGAACTAATATAGCCTTATAGCCCGCCGTAGAGGGCTATACCGGCTATTATAGTCCCTTCGGCGAGGGCCTTTAACAAAGGAGAGGGACTTTAATAGCCGGTATAGCCCAGCTACGAAGGGCTATAAGGCTATTAGAACATTCTGTCACTAGAGGACTGAATGTTCTAACAAAAAAACAAAGCCTTAAGGGATTGTGAGGGGATTGGAATCCCCTCAGGCTCCCTGAAGCCTCTGTTCACAGCCAGAGCTGTGAACAAAGAAACATTGGAATGTTGGAGCTCCGGACTTCTACCAGCCATTATAAGCCCGGAGCACTCCATTGTTTTCAGTGGAGCTCCCAACATTCCAATGTTCTAATATGTAATAAAGCCACTGGCATGGATGGCTTTATTAGATATACCCTTTCTCTGAGGCCCTGACCTTTATGTTCAATATTCAATGGATGCATGACTGATTTGTGCCATCTGCATATATTCAATATTTGATGGGTGCATGCCCTCCTCTACACCGCAGACATTGGCCACAGTGACTTCAAAGCGCCTTAGAGAAACCATGACACGGGGCAGTTTTCATCCTATTTCTTTAGCCAATGTTCATGTTTAATTGCAGCTTTGATTATGGCTGCTGGGCTCTAGACTAGAAACCAAAGGTTCACCCACCCGATCTAGTTGCTTTTATGAGGGGTCCTCAAAGGGGGGATTGTGTACAACTTCTCTGGGGCCCAGATTCTGAAAGGTTTAGCGTTGGGTTAGTGTCACTTTTTAAATGCGAACCCAGCACTAAACCCGTTTTGGGATTTACAAACCAATGCAAATAAATATTTATTTTGGTTTGTTTGGAAAAGTAACGGAAAGCAGCGCGAAACGCCGCTTTGCATTACTTTGCGTTAAGTGGGTGGAACATGGGCGTTCCCCTGCAACCACCTAAGCTTTTTTTTTATTCGTTTTATTAAACAGAGAGAATCGATGCCATGCGTACAGAGGGGAGGAATAACCACCCATGCTTTTTGATGCTAAACCCGATTCACTAACATTAGTGGAAAGAGTAGCGCCAAAAATTAATGTTGCAGAAAAGCAGGCTTTAAACGGAGAAAGGTTTACATTTCTCTGTGCCTTTCCAACTTTGCATGCTTGCTGCACAATGCAGCACAGATGCAAAACAAAGAAATGCTTTTGGACATATATAGGTATATTATTTTGTCCAGGAAGCTACACTTCCTGTACAAAACCTATGCTATACTCAGGCATGCTACCTACTGCCTTGGTGCGAAGGTGTATGCCTGGCGCATGGAAGCTGAAATCAACGCAGGCACTATGGAGAGGGGAGGGTAGAGCCATTTCTCTGTGATTATGGTACTCTCCGGCTCTCTCTCTGCCACGCAATGCAGCTCATCCTCTTAGGAGGCCGGGCTGAGTTGCGTAGGCCTCAGTATCCATGCCTTCCCAAAGGATAGCTCTGCTGCTCCTGCTTTCATTTTACTGCACACAATAAGCTTCCAGAGGGTCACAAATATACTGTCTTTTCCCGGTACATGCACAGATCGAGGTTTGTTCCCCAGGCACCTATCATGGGTGGTGCAGCAGCAACCCAGACCTGAGCAATATCCCTCTTTGCTATCATAAGACTCAGATTTATCTACTGTGTTTGGTGGGTGTTGAAGTCAGTAGGCTCCCAAATGTTTAGAAGACATCTACGTGCTTTCGGGCGAATAGTGATTTCAAACACGGCACTTATTCCCTCATGTTTTCCCATCCAGTACGACTGAATATGGTCACATTCCCATATGGTATGCATAAAGGTGCCTAGCTGTCCGCATCCCCTCAGACATTCCCCCTCGCTCGTTCCTCCCATTTGCATCAAACGGGGCCCTGTAATATATGTCCTGTGCAGGATTTTGAGCGGCACTAATCTGAGACGTGCTGGAATTGCTACCACTCCGGAAGAGAACACTGCATCTTGCCAGTCCTCATCGTCCATTTCCATACCCCCTGCCACCCATTTATTTCGCAAACTAGAAGTGGGTCTACCATATTACATATTAATTTTTTTATAAATTAGGGAGATGGTCCTCTCGGGGAGGAGGCCATCTAATATCCTATCTTCCAGTGGAGATTATTCCGGAGGAGAGGAACCCATTGGAAGGAGCGAATGTAGTGCGTGATAAACATGGGCATAGCGAAAATGTTCAGTGTGAGCTAGCTCGTGTTGGCGTTGGAGAGCAGCAAAGGTTTTCACTTCTCCCTTGTCCCACAGGTCTGCGATCCGAGAGATGCCAATCAGGTCCTATTTATCAAAGCCCTTTGACCTCCATAAATTGCCCTATCGCTCAGAATCCCACAGGGTGGTAGCCAGAGTCAACCTATTCCCCACCCAAGGGCTCTGTTTGCCTCATGCCACACTTTTACAGAATGACCGGTGGGACCTGTTAACTGAAATCAGTTCGGTCTGGATACATTTTTGTTAGAAATGGGAATCTCTAGTTAGCAGCGGCTGGCGCAGAGGTCCAAATAGGGATCCTTCTTCCTAAATCAGAGAAAGGGGGCTACACCCTTTGATAACCCCTGCTCAACCCTGTGGTAATGTAGCACGAGCAGACAGGCCTATCTCAGAGGCAGTGTGTGAAGCATTTATGACCATACACAATAACGCAGGGAAGACGCTACAAACGGACACCACAAGCAGTTATAGAAAAATAGTTATCTTTATATAGACTGAACACATGGCTTAAAAGCGCTCAAGGAGTCACAATGCACATAATTACAGATTCACTTCAAAAGCAATAAAGGCACTCAAAAAGCGTGTGGAACGAACTTAGTTTGAGGCCGGGGTCCATGCAACCCGGTGGTGCACAATGTTCCTAAGATTTAAAGGGGCACGGCACGCAGCCTCACAAGGAAGCCACGGTGATGACAGGCGGACTCGCTGCAGCCACAGCTCCCAACTGTAGCGATCTGAGGTAATTGAAATTTTTATGGTCAAGTATGTCCCCTAACGTGTACCCCAACGGCTCCATGTACGAGTTTAAAGTGCATGTAACTTCCCTCCACAACCGAATCTGAAGACGCAAATACATTTGCGTCCAACGTTAACAAGTCCTCTATCAGATCCACCATGGATTGATAATTCAGTTCCTAACCATGCCATGCCAACGTCTTTACATGGTGCACTTTCACGTTTTTCCTGGCTCTGCCGAGCTAGGCCCTGATTTCTGCCTTCGAGCCACTTCTGTCTCTGCCTCTGAAAGCTGCAGCATGGAGATGCATCCCTGACCTCTGCCTTACTTCCTGCCAAGCGAAGCGGTGCCTGGCTCAGCCTGGCCTGCCTGCCAAAACAGTATTTTGCCTTCAAGTTATCTGTTCAGCCTCCTCGAAAACACATTCCTGTCTAGTGATTTAGGTAAACATATCCCCGGCTGCAGAGCAAAGAGCAAGTCTTCCTATCTCCGTGCAAGTAATTTACAGTTCCCGTTGCCATAGTAGGCCCATGGCCCCGCACGTAGACACATAGACACATATGCACGCACTAGCATTCAGTGTAGTATAGCCTCTGCCCGAGAGACCTTTTACTCCAGATAAAACATCCTCCAAACATAAGATACCAGATATGTTATAGGTCCAGGTCGTACTGACATCCCAGACTTCTGTCTCCTTTACTAGTGTTAAAGTTCTCCCCAGTTACACGTCTATGTCACGTCATACTAGTTGCGTGCGCATCCGCACTTCCTGCTGACTCTGCAGAATCCTCTACGCACCCACCCACTTATGACACTTTTCTGTGACGTTTCCAGCACACGCCTCCGTGCACACCCTTGTACACGCCTTTTTGCTACGCATATGTGTTCTTATCATATACTTTCCACTTGTCACGCCTACTGTATCCATTGCCATTATGTGTTTTACTATATATGTCATGTACTGTTAATAAATCGTTGACATCTTTCTGCCATCATTGCATATACCCCCGAACCCTTGTATTGATGGAATTGATTTCCATGGCTCGAGCCATCCTGATTAAAGCCCGTATGACTCAGACATCACGGACTCTGCCTCTCATTTGATTGAGCTATTCTTTTACTTGTCAGTAATTATACGGTAAAAATTGACCGGTAAATTATATTTACCACATAATTTGGTGCCCGAACAGGGACCCCTCCCCCACCCCACGCGCCGGCGATGCGTCGCAGGCCTTGCCCCCTACCACAGCCGTGACGGACTTCTATGCGCATCTGCAGGTTTTCCTGTATCTCCCTCAGGCCTACGGAGGTGACGGAGACTGCGGTCGACATCCAGACGAGGCGGTGAGGAGTGCGGAGGATCCCGACCAGAGCCCAGCCGAGAGAGCAGTGTCCGAGGTGTCCAGAGGCCCACCTGTCCGAAGCGTTGAGGCGCATGCGTAGTGCGCAGCAGCAGTGACGTCGTAGCGGTCCAGTCCAGTCGAGTTTCCGAGGCCTTCCGTTCCGTGCTTCCCGGTGAGTACCGTTGCTGGGGACGCATCAAGACGGGTGCATTGATTTGTATCCGGTCAAGACGGGTTTGGGTACACAGATCCGGTCTGCACTGTTTTAGCAGTGTATCTGTACTGTTTAGCAGTGCATCTAGTAATTCAGTGATTCAGTATTTTTTGTTAAGTCAGTATCTGTTCGAAATGTTTCAATGTGTTTAATGTCGTGGTATGAGTGATTGTTTGCATTTCTTTACTGTGTTTATCGTGTTTGCGTCTAGATCGAGGTAGCAATGCCTCTGTTTTCGAAGCTGCGACAGATAGGAACTAGGAAAGGGATACTTGAAGAAGCAGTTCCCATCCCACCTAGGGACACTCCTGGACATTTTATGTACCACAAGCATGGCTTAGATGCCATACTGTACTTAGACTTATGGGTGGACTATACAAAAGACTTGGAAGAGAAACAGAGATGGCCCGTTACAGGGACATGGGATGCCGAGTGCATCATGAGAGTAGAAGAAGCATTATGGAAAAAGAAAGCCAGACAATCACAGAAAGATGCCACAGAATTATGGCGTAAAGAATCACATAGACAGACAGAGAAAGCACTCAGAAAAGTAGAGAAGAGTAGAGAAGATTCCGAAAAAGCTAGAGAAAAAGAACTACTAGAAGAAGGACAGCGAGTCAGAATGGAACAACACGACAGACAGAGTAATGCCCTTATAACAGGACTGTATCCAGTTCTGGCCGAGGGCCTGCCCAAGGCGGCCCCGGAAATACCGAATGATCTGCCACCTCCATTGGTTCCGACTAAATTACGTCATAAAAAGACCGCAGCAGACATTTTCCTTTCTTCCTATTTAGATGATTTAGCTCCCGCATATACCAATGTACCCGTACAACCTGCTAATAATAATCTGCCACAGCATATTCCTGCTGATCAAGCCACGACCCCTCCACGTCACCAACTTCCCGCACCTGTTGTCACTTCCCCTACTGTTCTCCCTACTACTAATCCGCTTAATCCCTTTGGGCCCGCTGCTACTCAGGGTTCAATCCCGTTACATATACCTGCCGCACAGTCAGCCTATGCTCACGCTTCCGTTTCAGGGGGCGCCGTGGGTGGCCTACCCCACACCCCGCCACAATTACACCGAGTGACAATGAGAGAATTAGCAATGCAGCATACACCTAAAGCAAGCCCAGCCGAAAAACTTAAACAGTTACTTACGGATTGTAGATATGATCCAGTACCTGGCAAGACAGGACCCATGATGTTAGCCTCATTACGTCTACGCCGTGTTACAGATTATTTGATGCTATTACCAGAAATGCCAGAACATCTAGAAAACATATATCATTTTATTAGAACAGGAGAGAGACCAGGTTGTGTTCGTGAAGCAATGGAACATCAGAAAGTTGAGACACAAGGGTTAATATTACGATTTTTGATTAATTGTTTGATAAGGGAACAAGACCAGCCAGGCTTTTCGCAAGAAGAGATGGAGGGATTGTCAAAATGGAGTCAGAATATTTCAGATTGTAAACATGATAAACAGAACTGTATAGATGTCATGACCAGAAAGATCCGTAAAGAAATAGTAGCAATACATGCCCGACGGGAGGCTGATAGGCTTCCCGAGTCAGAAGATAAAGATTCCTCAGAGGAGGAAGAACCAGAGAATGCCGCAGAGACTCAAGACCTGATGGCGTACGTAGGTAGAGAAAAACTCCCTAGACAGTATCCTCTTTATAGACCCTTTGATAGACCAATCCGTTTAGGAAACAAGAACCGATACCTTTCCCCGATACCAGAGCGATGTTCCCTTGAACATATTTTCCAAGTTACAGATAAAATCCTGAAAGAAAGAGTAGGTTATCATGAACTCAATACCTTACGTGATCAGGAACTAGCCCGGTCAGCAGTCCAATGGGCCGGGGATGACAGTATATATAAAGATGATTCAGTAGTGCAAACGTTTTTAAGTCTCACCCCAGAAGAACAGCGACTAGCTGGTATATACATGACCCAACATCTTATTGTACAGTATGAAAACCAACAATCTAATCCAGGTCCGTTGTATAATCTATTGCAGGACTTACTCCTGAGAAGATGGAGAGGTCTAGGTACCGATTTAATTGACATCATTTTAGAACAACGTCACAAATACAGAACGTTCCTGACTCCACATCTTGTATCCGTTCCACCCCCAGTAAGACAACCATATCACCTAGATAAACAGAACCCTTTACGAGAAGTGCATCCAATCCGGAAACCAGATGATACACTTGAACGCGTATTTGTATACACGCCCATAACTAAGATGGAATTATTGGAAATGAAGAAAATAGTGCCGAGTCATGATAAAGATCCAGCAGGGTTTCACCGTGAAATAAAAGGCATGTTACTCATGGGAGATTACACATATCCCGACATTATGAAAATATTAAAAGTGTTATTGCCTGCCGGTATTTACGAGAAACTCAAAGAAAAAGAATGGGAGGTGGGAGATAAAAAGATTAATTGGGCTGAATTAGAAAACGAAGAAACGACTCGAACCCCAGGTTTAGGTCTTGGGGAGAAAACTAAAGCATTACCAGGATTATTAGTACAGGTTTTGCCAAGATTATTGACAACTAAAAAGGAGGACTGGGATGCAATCTCAGCCTGCAAACAGAAACACGATGAAGACACTAGTGACTTTTATTCCAGATTCGAGAAATGTTTTATTATTAATAGTGGCCTGAAAACAAGTAGCGAGTCATACCCACATCTTTTTGTGACCAAATTAGTCGAGAATTCCTTACCCCAGGTTAAGAACCGTGTATTGAAAGTCGAGAGCACATGGCAAGCAAATACGCCTTCACAAATGTTACAAATGTTACAGTACCACCAGAACAGAATCAGGGAGGAACATGATCACGAACAGAGACGTATGAAAGACACGAAAATGAAAGTGTTAGTTGCTCAGTCAGTTCTAGCTGATGGTCAGAAAAGGGGTAAGACACAGCCCAATAATTCCGCAGCTCCTGTTAAAGGGACATACAACTATTGTAAACAGCCAGGTCACTATGTAAACGATTGTGCAGTCTTGAAACACAATATAGCTACAGGTAAAACTAAAGAGAGACAGCGTCCCCCTAGACAGGACCAGGTCCAACAACATATTCCGCAGAATGTACAGCCTATGCAAGTTCCACAACAGATCGTAGCGGTACCACAGCCCCAGCCCATTGCCGCAACACAACATGTCACACAGCAGATGTACCAGTATGCACAATCTGACTACCCTGATTATCAGCAGTACACATGAAACAGCCTAGAGAGGGAGGTTGGCTTGCCTCTTATTGAGGTTCCTGTAGATCAAGAGGGTCCTTATGTACATAGTCAGGTATTAGGAAAGGATAGAAAATTTTTGATTGGCACAGGGGCAAGCAGAACTACCATCAGTCATGACGAGGTTCCAGGGGCACCCCTCTCAGGCTCACAGAATGTTTCCCTTGGATTTTCAGGAAAGCCTATTGTTAATGAAGTATCGAAACCAGTTCCCCTTGCAGTTGGTCCATTATCCCGTACTACAGATTTACTGCTCATGAAATCATGTCCAGAAAACTTGCTTGGTATAAAGACACTGAAAGCTCTAGGAGCTGTAATTTGTTGTTCTCCGGAAGGAGTAAGGTTGTTCCTTCGTGATTTTAAGGGACATTATGTATTGAGAGATTTTGATCCCAGGCTACAGAATGTTCCTGCACATTTATGGGCACAAGGCCCCACTGATGTAGGTTGTATGCACATTACTCCATACCGTGTCACACTCAAGCCAGGAGTTGTACTACCACGAATCCGACAATACAAGTTACCACCTGATGCTGTAGTGGCTTTACTGAAAATCATTGACGAGCTCATTGCACAAGGAGTGGTTGTAGAAACCGACTCCAATGTTTGTAATTCCCCTATCATTCCGATTCTTAAACGCACTGATCCGAATGCACCTCCAGTCTATCGATTAGTGATCGATTTGCGAGAGTTAAATAAATGCATTGTACCACAGTATCCAGTGGTCCCAGACATTTCGTCACTATTGACAGTTATTGATTCAGAGGCGACGTTCTTTACTGTAATCGATCTCAAGAACGCCTTCTTTAGTGTCCCCATTGATCCGGAAAGCCAGTACCTTTTCGGATTCTGTTTAAATGGCAGTAGCTTCAAATTTGCACGCGCCCCTCAAGGATTCACAGAAAGCCCCAGCATCTACAGCCAAGCATTGAAACGACAACTAGACAGTATTCACATGCCTGCCAACACTGCCCTACTCCAATACGTCGATGATCTATTGATCACCGCCCGAAGTGAACCGGAATGTGAACAAGCATCACTGTCGGTTTTGTATTTCTTGGCTGACAAGGGACACAAGGTGTCTCCTTCCAAGCTACAATTCTGTGCCCAGCAAGTGGTGTACCTTGGGCACTTGCTGTCCAAGTGGGGTAGGCAGCTGACACCTGATCGAATTCAGTTAATTGCACATCTTCCGCAACCCAAGACACAGAAAGAAGTAGGAGCCTTTATTGGACTCACTTCTTATTGCAGACAATGGATTCCACAATATGCATTTCTAGCTAAACCACTTATACAGTTGACAACACAGGAGGCAGCGTCTTTGTATGTTCTCCCATGGACTCAGGAACATACACAAGCTTTTGACGAATTAAAGAAAGCCTTATGTCAAGCACCTGTTTTAGCAACACCATGTTACAGCAAACCTTTTACACTTTTTGTCACAGAACGTGATGGCACAGCGTTATCAGTTCTCACTCAGGTTCAAGCAGACAAACACAGACCGTGTGCTTATTTCTCGAGTACATTGGATCCAGTAGCCCAGGCCTTGCCTGCGTGCTTAAAATCAGTTGCAGCAACAGCTCTAGCAATCAGACAAAGTGATTCCATTGTATTAGGACATCCATTGACAGTACAGGTACCACACTCTGTGGAAGTTCTCCTAAACAAGACACAGACCCAGCACTTGACTATAGCACGACTGACAGGTTATGAATTGACATTATTCCAACCACACATAGAAATCAGACGCTGCAATACACTAAATCCTGCTACACTTTTACCATCGAGCACAACAGATCCTACTCCACATGACTGCGTGGATGTCGTTAACACAATTACGAAGCCCAGACAAGATTTGACAGATGTTGCATTACTCAATCCAGACCTGACACTTTATGTGGATGGTTCATGTATGAGAACAAGTACAGGAGAGTTAGTGGCCGCATATGCAGTGACCACTGAAACTGAAGTCATAGAAACACATCGCATTGACACCCTGTCAGCTCAAGCAGCAGAGCTCATTGCTCTGACTCAAGCCTGTATACGAGCCAAGAACCTTAAAGTAAACATATACACAGATTCACGTTATGCATTCGGAGTCGTACACGACTTCGGTGTCCTCTGGCAAGAAAGAGGTTTTCTGACCTCTCACGGAGCCAAGATCCAGCATGGCCCCCTCATTCAAGCTCTGTTGGAAGCAATACATTTGCCTACAGCCATAGCTATCATGAAGTGTAAAGCACATACAAAAGTCACAGACACTATTTCCCAGGGTAACGACTTTGCAGATCGAACAGCGAAACATACAGCACAGACTCATTCTCATACGACTGACATGACAAAGACTGACGTATCTTCACTGACACATTGCATGACAGTCAGAGATCCTACACAAGATGTCATAGACATACAGACACATGCTACTCCAGATGAAATAAAGAAATGGACTGAACAAGGAGGGGTCCAGACAGAACAGGGATGGATGACGAGGGGAAAGACCACATGGTTTCTCCCCGACTCTATGGTTCAAGTTATCATCAACACAGCACATAGTCCAGCACATCTAGGAGAGAAAGCCATGTTAGACAGTTTACAGAACCTCTGGTTCAACAAGCATTTACGAGCAGCAGCAAAACAGAAAGTGCGTACCTGCATGATCTGTTGTCAGTTCAATCCAGGCCCAGGTATTTCCGTGGAGCGAGGTGGATTTCATCCTCCCGACCATCCTTTTGAAGTCCTCCAGATGGATTATATCCAGATGGAAAGATGTCGAGGATTCAAGTATGTCCTCGTAGTTGTATGTGCCCTATCCCGATGGACAGAAGCATATCCCGTCCCAGATTACACTGCCCCGACCACTGCCAAGCAGTTGGTTCGTGAGTTTTTCCCATGGTACGGTTTGCCCCGTGTCGTGTATTCAGATAACGGTCAGCCATTCTCGTCTGAACTCATGAAGCAGGTTTCACTTCTGTTAGGATATCAATGGAAGTTTCACTGTGTCCGACATCCCGAGGCAGCAGGCCTCGTGGAGAGACACAATCAGACTCTGAAAACGCGTCTTGCCAAAGTGTGTAAAGAGAAAGGTGTAGATTGGATAGTAGCTTTGCCAGTTGCCCTTTTTTACATGCGAATGGTAGCCCATTCTAGGACAGGACTATCCCCGTATGAGGTGGTCTTCGGTAGACCTCCTAATATGTGGGGGACGCCTATGCCACGTAAAATAACCGATGTCGACAGTACAATGCTGACAGATTACCTTGCTTCCTTGATGTCTGCACTACTATCATGTCGTTCACAGGTTGCGGCAGCCTTCCCAGACAACACCGAGGTGAAGCCGCATGAGCTGGTCCCAGGAGTTGTCGTCGTAGTCCGGAATTTTGATCGGTCAAGCCCTCTGGAGCCCCGTTGGAAGGAGCCGAACAACCAGGACTGCGGTGAAGTTAGAGGGGAGGAAAGGCTGGGTCCACTCCAGCCATGTGAAGAAATTTTATGGACTTCCGCCAAAGACTGATTCTCAGGACTCTCGCATTCCAGAGACTGATACCAAACTCCCCCTGTTAGAGAAAACTCCTCAGCAGGAGTATCGAATGAAATTGAGGTCTAGTAAGTCAGACAGTTTAATTGTTTCAGTCCCCCCCTGGGTGAAGCGGTTAGACAGTTTCTTGACATGTATTAGTTAGACCCCAATAGAGAGAGAGATAGACAGGAGACCAAGAAACAGAAATATTGTAAAAATCTCCGAAGCAGATGCATCTGCACACTACTTATTATGTTTTTTCTGAGCCTTACGATTATTGTTATGAGTTGGATGCTATATATGTATTTTCCTATTGCACATTCTTCTAATGACACTGCCGAGCACACGTTTAGTGCTCTGCCTCCACACGAATTGTCTTATCGACTTGCGCTGCGCAACAATACATTCATTCGTATGTTACATCATTCTCACCAGATCAACAATGCTACTAATTGTTGGATATGTGGCCGACTCCCTCCCTATCAGAACTACAAGGGAGCTCTGCCCCTCTTTCCTTACCCGTTTACACATAATGGTTCCTGTGGTGCATGGTTTAGTTTAATATCCTCTTTAGACACTGAATCCAGAGTTTCCCAAGGCAATTGGATATGGGGAAATCTGAACACAGTCATGAACAAAGCATGTTTCCCAAACGAAGAAGGTCTTCCACAAATGACAGGGACCGATCTAGAAAATGAAGTATATGGATTAGGCAATTTTACACTTAACCTCATGATTCTAAATGTTCAGTCTGAGACTAGTCCAGACTTGCCATCTATATCAGTTTTACCAGCAAAAGGTGTATTATGTGTCAGAAAGAATGGTTCAGTACATCTAGGCCATAGTGATTGTACTACTGTGGTCGAATTCAGTGATAAAGGCAAGTCTACATTCAAAGCTTCCCGACATTCCTATTTCATTTGTGGTCAGACAGCTTATGTCCGCTTACCTCTAGATTGGGATGGTACTTGTTTCATTGCATTCCTATTGCCACCAGTTTTTCTAGCCCCATCTGACTATCACAGGAATTCCCGCCTCGATCTCGTTAGGCACAAGAGAGGTCTCCCAATAGTCGATCAGACTGAAACTACATGGGAACAATATACAGATTTCAATAAAGGATTCTTTCCCTATCTAGGCACTGTCTCCAACAGTAAACTGATACGCAAATTAACCAGAATACTCGAAGCAGTAGTGAATGGGACTACTTCTGCTTTGGGCAACCTAACAGAGGAGCAGTCCGCTATGAGACTTGTTGTTCTTCAGAACCGCCTTGTCCTTGACGTCATCCTGGCCGATAGGGGCGGAGCTTGTAGAGTCATCGGATCCAGTTGTTGCGTGTTTATTCCTAATAATGCGCCATCAGTCTATATGGCCATCACCAGACTTCACAAAATTGCTCATCTGATACCCCAGAACCCAGGCTCCTGGACTTGGTCCGGTTGGCTCTGGAGTGTAATAACAGCCTGGGGATGGAAGCTACTGTCATTCCTAGGAATAATATTGGCCATAGTATTCAGTTGTTGTCTATGTCTACAATGTGGGCCAGCGATTTGCGGCTTGTGCGCCACAGCTTGTGTTCCCCATCCAAGTTCACGTTCCCATTCCCGAATAAAGAAAGAAGAACAGATGATGTTATATGAACAAATAGATGGTCTCATGAAAATTGATATATCCTGAAGGGTCCGTAGGGGAGAAGGAGGGAATGAGGTAATTGAAATTTTTATGGTCAAGTATGTCCCCTAACGTGTACCCCAACGGCTCCATGTACGAGTTTAAAGTGCATGTAACTTCCCTCCACAACCGAATCTAAAGACGCAAATACATTTGCGTCCAACGTTAATATGTCCTCTATCAGATCCACCATGAATGGATTGATAATTCAGTTCCTAACCATGCCATGCCAACGTCTTTACATGGTGCACTTTCACGTTTTTCCTGGCTCTGCCGAGCTAGGCCCTGATTTCTGCCTTCGAGCCACTTCTGTCTCTGCCTCTGAAAGCTGCAGCATGGAGATGCATCCCTGACCTCTGCCTTACTTCCTGCCAAGCGAAGCGGTGCCTGGCTCGGCCTGGCCTGCCTGCCAAAACAGTATTTTGCCTTCAAGTTATCTGTCAGCCTCCTCGAAAACACATTCCTGTCTAGTGATTTAGGTAAACATATCCCCGGCTGCAGAGCAAAGAGCAAGTCTTCCTGTCTCCGTGCAAGTAATTTACAGTTCCCGTTGCCATAGTAGGCCCATGGCCCCGCACGTAGACACATAGACACATATGCACGCACTAGCATTCAGTGTAGTATAGCCTCTGCCCGAGAGACCTTTTACTCCAGATAAAACATCCTTCAAATATAAGATACCAGATATGTTATAGGTCCAGGTCGTACTGACATCCCAGACTTCTGTCTCCTTTACTAGTGTTAAAGTTCTCCCCAGTTACACGTCTATGTCACGTCATGCTAGTTGCGCAAGCATCCGCACTTCCTGCTGACTCTGCAGAATCCTCTACGCACCCACCCACTTATGACACTTTTCTGTGACGTTTCCAGCACACGCCTCCGTGCACACCCTTGTACACGCCTTTTTGCTACGCATATGTGTTCTTATCATATACTTGTCACGCCTACTGTATCCATTGCCATTATGTGTTTTACTATATATGCCATGTACTGTTAATAAATCATTGACATCTTTCTGCCATCATTGCATATACCCCCGAACCCTTGTATTGATGGAATTGATTTCCATGGCTCGAGCCATCCTGATTAAAGCCCGTATGACTCAGACATCACGGACTCTGCCTCTCATTTGATTGAGCTATTCTTTTACTTGTCAGTAATTATACGGTAAAAATTGACCGGTAAATTATATTTACCACAGATCCGCAGCATGCTCTCAAAATAATCCTGGGACGGGGCTTAAAGGCAGGCACCCAGCACCACACGCAGGTGGAAACAAGATCCTCGAAGTGGGGACAAGTGCGGGCAAACAGCAGCACAGCTCCTCGCTGCAGCGGCTCACAATAGCGATAGCGATGATTCTCGTAGGATGGCAAATGCAGGCACTCAGCAGCACAGTTACACAGCTGCAGCTTTCCACAATAGCGAAAGCGATGATTTTGGTAACACAGGCAAATGCGGGCTTTCAGAGGCAACAGCTCCTCAGCTGCGGCTGCCCACACTAGCGATCACAATGACTTTGGTAACACAGGCAAATGCGGGCTCTCAGCGGCAACAGGTCCTCAGCTGCGGCGGCCCACAATAGCGATAACCATTCCTTTGGTAAAACAGGCAAATGCGGGCTCTCAGCGGCAACTGGTCCTCAGCTGCGGCGGCCCACAATAGCGATAACCATTACTTTGGTAACACAGGCAAATGCGGGCTCTCAGCGGCAATAGCTCCTCAGCTGCAGTGGCCCACAATTGCGATAACGATGACTTTCAGCCCGCTTTACCGCAGAAGAACCAGAGGCTCTGGAATTCTCAACAGAGGCCTCACCTGCGAGTAGAATCCCCTCAAATAGGAATCCGGGTGGCTGATGGGTGAAATATAATGTCCCTGAGACTTCGGCAGGAGGTAAGCTCAAATCAGGCCCTTGGGTAGTTGCTTCAGCAAGAAGGATGAAAGTTTCAGAGTCCTTTCCCTCTAGTTACACAGACAGAGGTTCATCTAGACATCGAAAAGTAACACACCGTGTAGGGGTTTTTGCACAGATCTTTATACCCCAAAAGTATTTGTTCTCAAAAAGTCACACTGAGCACAGCCAGAACCAGTTTGGTGTCATCCTGGAGCACTCTGTTGACAAGGTGGCATCCTGCCTTTCAGGAATAGGGGGTCCGCCATCAGATGCACAGTGGGAGTTGGAGCCATCATTTACCTTGCCAGGCACAGGCCTGCTCAGATCAAAGGGTCACCATTCCCCATACTCCACTGCAGATCTCTCTATTTAATCCAGGTCGGGCTCAGCCTGCCCAGACCCTCCAAAACCAGACAGCCAATACACATAACAGCAAAGCACCCTGGAAGGTTTAGGCAAGAAAATACCTTGGCACAGATGTAGGTAAATCTGATTTACCGACTCTAGAATACCGAATTTTACCGATTCGGTATTCTAGATTCGGTAAATCAGATGTAGGTAAAAATTCGGTAATTTTTACCGATTCTGTATGATTCGGTAATTACCGAATCGGTATTTACAGATTCGGTAATTGCCATTGATTCCTATGGGCCGACAGGCCCATAGAAATCAATGTCAATTACCGAATCGGTAAATACCGATTCAGTAAAATTACCGATTTTGCAAGGGTGACAGGGTGTCACTTTGACACCCTGTTGCACCCCTGATTTTGCCTTGTGTGCCACATGACACACAGACATGCCCTTAGGGCATGTCTGTGTGCCACATGGCACAGGTGTACATGCACAGATGTGCATGTACACTGGAATTCGTTATTTACCATGTAATAGTATTACATGGTAAATAACGAATCGGTAATGGCCTGTGGCACTGTTTTCAGTGCCACCTACATCTGTATTTATTGATTCAGTAAATTTACCGATTCGGTATTTTACAGAATCGGTAAATTTTCCGAATTTGTAAGTATACCGATTCTGTAAATTAAGCCTACCTACATGTCAAATCCTAAATACCGGTCGGTAACGGCCGGAATCGGCCGTTACCGACCGGTAATTGGCGACCTACATCGGGCCCCTACTTCCTAAAAGTGGTATTTTCAATCACAGCATATAAAAATAATCGTCACTAAAAGATGCACTTTAATATTAGGAGCTCAGGCATACTAAATTCGACTTTCCTATCATGGTCCTTGGGTCAGTTAGGTTTATACCAATTCATACAGTCAATATACAATAGTGAGCATTCGCTCTGTGGCACTGAATGGCAGTGGCACAGCGCCCAGAGCACCTAACACCAGCAAACATAGAGGAGACAAAAGTGAAAAATGGAAGGCAGACCCAGGCCAATGGTGCCAGGTCTAACAATTTTCTATCACGCATATATGCCCGGAGTATTCACGTGACATGAACGGCATTCTGCATGTTGTGTGGGGAAAAAATATTGCAAGTGTCAATGGAAAAAAAACCTGTTCAACCCCATAAAAGGGCAAAATTTAAATTCTTTGCAAAGTTTCGTGGAGAAAAATAAACTTTCTTCGCACACTTGGACAGAGTACCCGGGTGGCTCTCAGCGGAGATCGAGGGCACAGATTCCTCATTTGTACACCAGTATGAAATACACATATTATTTCACACCAGCTTCATAAAAGCACAACATGTCAATATGAAGAGGCCATGAAAGCTGAGGGGTGCGAGGAGGGAGGGAGGGTGACATGGGCGTGTCCATCCTTCCACCAAGGCCGCACCTGCTGCTGTTTAACTGTCAGTCAGCACCTGTTTGCTCAGAATAATGAAAGCAAACACGAGCGTCCCCGGGAGCAGGCCTGCATCCTGTTCAACAGCCTCCCAGGGCGGACTGGGCTCCTGGGAAACTGGGAGTGTGCCCACAGGCCTCAGGATGGTCCACTCCCACAGAAGAAGCAACAGGGTGGACTGGGACACAAACTAGACTTGGCCCCAAAATGAAAGTGTCTCCCATTAGTGAATTAGAGAGCTAAAAAACTGTTTGCAAACTAGGGCTGTTTTGATCCTATAAAGAGTCGCTGCAGAAGTGTTTTTCAAGGTGTGGAAAACTGTGTGGATTTGAACTTGCTGTAGGCAATGTTTGTTTTAATAGTGGTGAAACCAACAGTCAAAACCGGCCCAGCAAAACATGAAACAGGCACGCAGACAAAAAAACATGGCCACACACTGGTTTGTCAGACCAGACCATCAGGCACTGCCTGGTTGCCCTGTAGATCAGTCCGATGCTGAGTAAACAACCCTTTATTTCTACTCCTGCTGTGTGAGTTGGCAGGTCTAGAGTTACCACCTCACTCACGGCAATCCTAGGGTCGGGCTAGACCAGAATCCAAAATCAGCTCTGGCAAAAATGCTTTCATCAAGTAAAGTCTGCATGAGGCATTGACTAGACCCACACAATAAAGGCTTCTATGGCTGGGTCATGGCAGCCAAACCTGCCTTAAAAACAGCACACTGGCCAGCAGCCCACCTGAGAAAGGCCAGTGTCAGAACATCTCAACATTTCTGATTGCCCTAATGCGCTCCAGTATTCCTTGGTGCACTAGGAGAATTGTGAGCCGAATGCAGTTCTTACGGCAAGTATATAATATGATACAGACCACAGAATCACTTTTTCCACAAAGCACTCTTCATATCTATCTTGGCGGGGGTGAGTGTCTGAAAAGTTTCAAAGCTCTGTTCATCATCCCCTTGGGTTTGCTTTGTTCACCCTAAATTGGCGGGGTAAGCCCTGATGTGGGTCCCTTGCCCACTTTACCACTGGATTCAAGCTAGCCTGGTTGATGAGGGGTGTTACCCCGAAACTGGTCCGAGGATTCTTGTTTCATATCCAGGGAGGACCTGCCTGGCATTTCGGGTTGAACCGTTTCCATGAGGCACAGGGTCAAGACTGATTTGCATATGTCTGGGTCCAAACTGTGGTGGCGAAGTGAGCTAAAGAATGATGATGGATTCAACCCAGATCTGTGACTGTGGGTGAGTATCTGAAAAGTTTCAGCGCTCTGTTCATCATCCCCTTGTTTTTGCTTTATATTTAATTAATACATTTATTATTTTAAAGATATTTGGAACATATATTTTTTTGGTCTACTTTTAAATATTTTATTTAAAAAATGTAGTAGTAGGAATAGTGAAGCTGCTTCCTCCAAATTAATACACTTTCACCTACTGCTGTTCAGTTTGCCGTGGGAATAGGAAGAGCGAACTCATCTAAGGTCCAACACTTTCCATACTCGTGCTTAAACTGAGGTGTGGGCGTAATGCGCATAATTTGCTGTAGTGTAATTATGTGAAATTAATACAAAATTATATGAAATTATGTGTAATTACGCAAAACGCAACTTGCACTCTAAACATTTTAAATGTAATTTCAAGTTGATTTCCGGTTGCTTATGTTCAAAACACTGCCGCTAGCATTCCAATTTGTATTTTTGCTCTCAAAAATTGCCCAATCAGTCTGCTTGTGTAGAAAGTCTACCTGAAATGTTTGCTGATAGCTAGCATTGAAGGGACTACCACTCTCAATTAAAGCACTGACACTCGCATTCAGATTTGTAGTTTTGTGCTCAAAAGTTATCCTAACAATACGTTCAAGTAAAAAAACGTAACTGAAATACTGATCGCGTTCATAAACTACATGAACAATACAATTTGTGTCAACATTTCTACCCGAAACTGCGTATTGTAGACTGATGGCGTAATCTCGCCCAAAATTTGCTCAGTGAAATTACGAAAATTAAGCCAATTACTTCAAAATAATTACAATTTTGCCCACGTCTACTTAGATTGGAGTCTTATATTCTTAGTTAGGAGAGGTAATAGGTTTTTTTCGAATTTTCAAATTACATATGAAATTAAATATTTTGTAAATGTATTTCTGTTTGAATTGTTTTTATTTTTATTGGTATTATTATTGATGATTGTAATACTATTTTATTTAACTGTTTAATGTTTTATTTTTTAGGTGTCTATTTAAGTTTTTTAACATTATTTTATATTTTGAATGCATTCACTTTTTATAATTGTTTTATTATTTTCAACTTTATTATCTAAATAACATTAAGGGGCTCATTATGATATCGGCTGGAAAGCCTCTGACCGACAGTCAGAAGCTTTGCGACTGCGTCGTAGCCCTTCCGACTGACTCGGTCGGTTTACGGTCCAGCCACCCGATTATGATGTTTGTGGTGGGAACGTACATTTCGACCCGGTTCTGACCGGCTTTTAGAGTATTCCTGTTGGTCGGAACTGAACCGTAACCCCCTATGGACGGCTTTTCAGCTGATGGGATTAGGATGTCGGATTCCGACAGCCTTTCTGTGCCGGCGTTTCCAACATGGAAAGGCCGTTGGATAGTGACTCTCGGAACCCCTAGCAGGGCCCCCTTCACCCCGTGGCTTACGGTTGCTGGCTCAGGGGATACCTAAAGTACCTCCCTGTAAAACCCTTTACTGTGTGGCAGGCACCACGGTGCAGGGTTATGCACCTTCCCCCATTTCAACACTTCAGAAGAAACAGCAAAAGCCCCTCTGCCCGTTCCTACCTAGGATGCCTGTGCTGCATTATGTCACAAGGACAGCTCTTTTGTGATTCCAAACATTCATTTCAGTGCATCTTGGGACTTGAAGTCTTCTAGGTTAGCACACCTGGCAACAGTGATTTGTAAGAGGAAAATCTACAACTAGAGAGGGTGAGTACTTGTGAGTGACCCTGAGTTACCCAGTAACTCTGCCTTTGGGCAGAGAGGGCGGAGGAGTTGGGGCAGTCCCAGTGACTGCACTCCATCACAGGGCCCGGGGCATCTGTTCCAGACTCTGCCCATCCTGAAAACCACCACCAACTCCTGATCAGCGCATAGTTTGCAGATCTTTCCTGTAGAGGTGTAGAATTTGCCATGTTAGCCCACAGCGCTAGTACTTGCCTAGCGCTCTATAAGTGGTATAAAGCGCACAGATCAAGCACATTGAATTACACCACCTGGTGGAGAAAATGTGTTGCTGCGTAAGATCACAACAAGCCCTGGTCTTCCTGTCTCTTCTACAATTATCCCTTGCCCCAGTCCCAAAAGTTAGTATATAAAATAAGTCACTTATTACTCAGGCTATTTGATGCATTGGGCGCCGTTGTCATCAAAAGTGTATTTATTGCACCAGCAAAGTTCTCCCTTTTTGGAATTGTTGAATTATGCAGTTTCCCTATTAAAGTGTGTGTGCACCCATGTGAGGTGTAACTGCACATTGTAAGCCAAGGTTTCCTACATTGCAAGATTCGATCATATTCACTCTTTTTTTTATTTCAAGTAATTTTTATTGAGATTTTGTTCACAAATAGAAAACAAATACAGAGGGAAGAGACAAAGGCCATGCATATTGGGGTAAGATGAATGCCACAGGTTGCATCATGAGTGATCAAAGATGATATGGTAACAAGGAGGCCTGGAGTTGCAGCAGGTCGCGGTATCCTCGGAGCATGGATCCGGGTTGTCTTGGGTACTAGAGGTAAGTGAGAAGCTGCAGGGTTGTAGTTTGCATCTGGTGATGTGGGGTACCCCCATAGGTAGTATTATGGAATGGGAGGGGAGGGAGGGAGGAAGAGAAGAGACAGAGAGGGAGGGAGGGTTGAAGGAAGCAGAGGACAAAGTAAAGGGGGTGGGGGTGTGGTGAGGGAGAGGAGTGGGGGTAGAGTAGGAGAGTTGGGGAGGGGGCTGGGGAAGGAGAGAGGAGGGGAGGGGAAAGGGGGAGAGGTGTGGCATCGATGATGCTGTGATGTTTTCACTCTAATCGAATCCAGTCAAGATGGAAAACGTATGCACCCTTTTTGTCTGCAAATGTACCGATTGAAATATCTGTTGTCTGAAGTCTTGCTTTTTATGCAAATATGAGAATAAGCGCACCACTGTGCAACGTGATGACTTGCAAAGGTTTCCCCAGAACTGTGCGAATGTCCAGAGACAAAACTCTGCAGCGTCACACTCGCTGCACAGGACAGACCTACTGGAATGTATCTGCGGGGTCCCACGATAGCCTGTGGCGTGTTAGCTCTGAATGCAATACCTGCCAAGGAATGGTAGAAAGATGTTCAAGTCTCCAGGCAAAATCGGCTACTGGGCAGGGGATCCAGACTGGTAATTGACGGAGGCGGCCCTGAGCCTGGACCCATTGACTGCGACCAAAAGCGGGTTTGGGCTCAAAAACAGTAAGGCCAAGCCTCAATTGAACAAAGAACTACACAATTGCCAGTACTGATCCCTTATTCATACTCCTTCATTATCTGAGGTGTACATGGAAAGTCCAACAAGACCACTTTTTCAATCTGAAATGAAGGAAAAAACACGCATTGACTCCGCGGCCCGAGAATAGTAGTTCTTTCTTGGACCCATTGGCAGCATCGGAACCCCCAGTGCTTCCTGGATATCTACAGTTAAACCCCCCTACGTTGCTGCCGGCCCGGTGTGGGTAGGAGAGGCAGCCAGCGCCATCCGTACCGCAGGAACTGTGTGCCTCTTAGGCACCATGGAAATCCAAAGTCACCAAGATATTTACAAATTAGAGCACATTTTAAATATCTTGAGACCTACTGCAGGGATAATGGGGTTCTGTCCCTTGAGCAACTTAAATCCCACAAATACTGGCTCGTGTTGTAGTAGACTCCAGTAAACTTGTGCCAAAGTCATGGGGGCTGGACACTGCTCCCATGTGTTTGTTTGAATTGAACGTGTGAGAAAATCTGCCTTTAACCGAGCTCCGCACTTCCATTTCTCCCATTGAGGACGCGTAGCTGACGGAGAGTCAATGCTGTGGGGCCTCCGACACCTCCTGTTTATTACTATCTGTTTTCACTCTTAGTGAGGCTGCAGCCACTCCTGGACCCAGTTCCTTAGTTAGGTCAGAGTAAGCCTGAAAGTCAACATACACAGAGTGTTATGAATTGCCTTAAAACAAAAACAAAGGCTCTTATGCATTGAATGTGTGTGAATCTGCAGCCAGTGAATCCTATGAGACATCCAGAAGTGGAGGACTGCGGAGGCTCACACCGACATACGTGGTCGCTTCAGGTATACTACGAGGCTCCTGGGGGACGACAAGGACTGGGAATGGAAGGACTTACTCCAGTGATTGTGGTAATATCGACTGGGCTGAAGCCTCCGCGTGACCTCTTTTGTTCAACTGGTCTCTCAAGTTTGTAGAAGGAACCAGGAACTCCTGTTGATAGTGATGTGAAATAATGTCATACCCAGGATTGTGGTGCGAACACAGAGTATGCAAATATGTGTTGACATTGATGGGATTTACATAACTGTGATGTTAACATATGCAAATCAAACAAAAAACAACAAGGAGAATTCAAGCTGTGGTGAACCGTGCAAAAAGAAGGGGCAGAAGGCAATGATATAGGGAATACATGGAATTATCTATTATTTTCCTCAGCATAGTATCTCTCCATTATGGGGACAATAACGGGCCCTCATGCACAACCACTGACCACCTACTCCCCGGGACTCCGCCTCTAAGAGGTGGCGCCCGCCTCATCTTGGAGTCAAGACCTTGGACTCAAGAGAGGTTTCCATTTTGTGTGGATATCTGAGCCACATCAGTGGCCTCCCAACTCCTGGAATTCTGGCTTGATCACACTACATTGATCTTGAGAGCCCAAGGGAGACCTGGTGACAAAATGGATGACACCTGATTATAACCCAATGGCAAAAATGAAGACTTTGATGAAGGGTTAGTCTTTAAGAATACGCATTCATTTAACCGGAGTCTCCCCGATTTGCTGAAAGTCTACCCAGTGGGGGCCTCATTACCATATTTTGCAGTAGGGCAGCACCGCAAACTTTCCTGCTGAGCTGGCCACCAGCAAAAGAAAAGCCCGGGGTGTGCCGTATCTATCAGATACGATGCATTCCTATCCTTTCCCCCTGTGCAGGCCCTCAATTGGCTGCCATACGCCAACACTGGCACCCTTGCACAATGGAGCAAAGGTGTCTGTGTTCATGGCATAATTGTTTTTGTGCAGGAAGGCACTCCTTCCTGCACAAAAACAATCAACAGAGGTGATTTCCTCCTGTTTGTGCTGCTGAATGCAGAGCACATAGAATCTTCATTACGCCTCCCCTGCACCTCCTTTGGGGAGGCGTAGGTTTTTGACGCATTCCCAGAACGTTGTACATCTGTAATGTGTCAAATGCCATGGGTGTTACATGGTAACGCCCACGGTAATGCCGATTGCACGCCTCCCCATCGCAGCATTGCCTCAGTCCACGTGGGTGGCTTTACATGGCTATGTAGATATGGAACAGTAATATGCGCCACTGGAACGTCACTAAAAGGGCCGGCTGTGCAGGGGCCTGGTAACTAAGGCCCTAAGTTTTCCTAAATTTTGCATAAGATTATCACGCCAGAAAACACTAAAAGTGATAAAATCCAATTTAACTGAAATGAGTTTACAAAGTGACATGTACTCCTATTTGTTCATATTGGCAATGTTCACACATTCTTTACACAGATTAATGCCCGTTTGTAACAACAAAAGTCCGGCGCTCGCTATTGGCGCCTCACCAACCCGCGAATGTTGCTTTTCCACTTAAAAAATTCCCTCGTTATAATGTTTTTACATGCTTTTCTTTGAAAATACGCTGCAAGAATAAAGGGTCCATGGGTCTTATTTATAGTATAGTATATTATGTATAGTAAATGTGTGAACAAATCAATATGCAATTTCAGTAGTTCTAATCTACACAAACAAACCCAGCCTTTCAGTTTGAGAATGTGTGCTCCTTTGATAAGTGTTCTGCTATATATTGGGATAGATGGCGCAGTGCTCATGGGTGCAACGTGAAACACGTGAAACTATGATACAGACATGTACAATTAAATAGGCTTCTATGGGGTTGTTGAACAGTCTAACTCCATCTTAGGGGCCCATTATGATGGTGTAACGAACGCCACTGCCAAGCTGGTGGTGGCGACTGTTATGCCATCGTAACGTGAAATACCCCCACCATATTACGATGGCGGGGGGTATCACAGCGGACGCAAAGACCATCCACCGCTTTTCCACCAGTCAGCAATCGTTCTGATTCCGATTGGCACTGCCAGCCATATTATTATGTGGGTGGGTAACAAGCCCTTCCATAGCGGTGTTGTTGCTACAGAAGGGCTGGCGAGGTCGGAAGATTGGAGGTTTCTTTTGGGTACGTTGAAGTTGATTCTGTTGTTGAGGTATTTGGGTCCGTTGTTGTGTAGGCATTTATAGGCTTGAGCGATACTAATGCAACAACAATAGCTCGTTCCAGCACATACTAAAATAGAATTTTTGTATATGAGCTGCCTGTCAGTTGTTTTCTCATAATCCGTAACCTCCAACTATGTATAGCCTCCCTAGTGGTCTAAAAAGCCTTTCCAAATCAAGCGTGAGGTTAGACCAACGTGAGACACAGCTAGAAGAGCTTCATATATGCTACACGTAGCAATGTAAACGTCATCACTTTCACTCATGTTCACAGGTAAGGAACAGGATGATCGGCCCCATTATGTCACCTCTAGCATCGGACAGAGGGTGAGTAAATGACGGCCCATTGATACCCATTCGCCTGCTGTCAACAAGCTCTTCAAACGTAGCATGTCTGCCAAGGGTATCTTAGGGTAGAGTAAATCTGCAAGAAGCGCAGTCTGTAGAGCACCAAATGAAATTAAAGTGATACATATCACTCACAAAGTAAGCTCATGCCGCTGTTGGATACAGTTACATAAACACCCCCTTGAGCTGCCCATAACAATGTATCAGCTGACACACTACACTAATGGGTATCAAGCTGGGGCCTGACAGCCAGCAACAATGTATCGAAACTTACAAAAGGGTATGAACCAGTAAATAGTAACCCATTAATCTAGTTACTTGTTAAGGGGTATGGTGCCTTATGGCCAGTCGCGGCTGGCAGTGAAAAGGGGTGGCGTGGAGGAGGGGGAGGGGAAATAAAAAATACTTACCTCCATCCTCACAGCCGCCGGCTGCCGTCTTTCCTGCTCGCTTCGCCCCGGAGTCAGGAAGCAACAGGAAGCCCAACGGCGCTCAGACCAATCACAAAGCTGCATTGCAGCATTTTGATTGGCTCATGGGAGCCTGTGTGCCTGGATGCTACCTGCTGCCGGCCGGGACAGGAAGATGAAGAGGACGTAGGACGGTGGCCGGCTGTTAAAGGTAAGTCCTTTTTTTTTGTTACATTCCTCCCCCTGGTCCGCCCCGGCCCGAAACTCCCGTCCGGTAGCAGCCCCTACTGTTATAGAGGTAACCTACATAAACACCTATAACGAGGCCCATCACAGATGCCTATAACACAAACCTAATGCAAAAAGAACAGATGATGGACACAAACCTAACCAGGCACTTATAAAGGATGCCTACATTGAGACATATGAAGCAAATCTACGAGGAGACCTATAAAGGACACCTAAAGAGAGGCCTGTAAAGCAAAACTACATGGACACTTATAAAAGAAACTTACATGAACACCTATAAAGAAAACCTACACTCAGACCTTTACAGGAAATCTACACAAACACCTCAAAAGCAAACCTACATAGACACCTATAAAGGTAACCTACATAAACACGTGTAAAGTGAACCTACACAAAGACATATAAAGTGAATCTACACAGAAACCAATAAAGGGAATGTACACAAAGCCCTATACAGCAAACCCATACGGAGAACTATAAAGTCAACGCACAGAAACACCTATAAAGCAAACATACAGAAATACCTATAAAGCGAACATACAGAGACACCTATAAAGCAAACTTACACCGAGACTTACAAAGTGAGCCTATGCAGACACCTATAAACAAATCTACACAGACACCTATAAAGTGACTACATGCAGACACATATGAAGTGAACTTACACAGATCTTCATAGAGGAAATCTACGCAGAATCATTTGAGGATAAAGCAAACCTACACAGACATGCATAAAGTGAACCTACACAGACACGCATAAAGTGAACCTACACAGACACGCATAAAGTGAACCTACACAGACACGCATAAAGTGAACCTCCACAGACACGAATAAAGTGAACCTACACAGACACGCATAAAGTGAACCTACACAGACATACATAAAGTGAACCTACACAGACACGCATAAAGTGAACCTCCACAGACATGCATAAAGTGAACCTACACAGACACGCATAAAGTGAACCTACACAGACACGCATAAAGTGAACCTCCACAGACACGAATAAAGTGAACCTACACAGACACGCATAAAGTGAACCTACACAGACACGCATAAAGTGAACCTACACAGACACGCATAAAGTGAACCTACACAGACACGCATAAAGTGAACCTACACAGACATGCATAAAGTGAACCTACACAGACACGCATAAAGTGAACCTACACAGACACGCATAAAGTGAACCTCCACAGACACGAATAAAGTGAACCTACACAGACACGCATAAAGTGAACCTACACAGACACGCATAAAGTGAACCTAACAGACACGCATAAAGTGAACCTACACAGACACGCATAAAGCGAACCTCCACAGACACGAATAAAGTGAACCTACACAGACACGCATAAAGTGAACCTATGCAGACCCATGTAAAGGGCACCTACACAGACGCCCATAAAGCGAACCTGCAAAGACCCCTGTAGAGGGAAACTACAAAGGCAATTATGAAGCGAACCTACACAACACCTATAAAGCGAACCTACACTGAGACCTATAATGTGAACCTACACAGACAGCGATGGATGGCTCCTACACATACACTTATGAGGCAAACGTACATGGAGACCTTAAAAGTGAACCTCCACAGACCCCTATAAAGCAAACCTATACAGGTGAACCTACCCAGACCTCTTTAGAGGGAGCCTACATAGACATCGATGAAGTGAACCTACACAGAAACATGTAAAACAAATCTAGAAAGAGAGGCCTATAAAAGGGAACCTACACATTGGCTTATAAGGTGAACACACATAGGCACCTATAATGGGAACCAACATTGACACATCTAAAGCAAACCTAAACAGACACCTGCAAAGCAAACATACACAGACCTCTAAAGTGAAAGTACCCAGACACCTATACAGCAAATCTACACAGACACCTATAAATCGAACGTGCACAGACACCTATAATGCAAACGTACACAGACACCTATAAATCGAACGTGCAGACACCTATAATGCAAACGTACACAGACACCTATAAAGCAAACCTGCACAGAGACCTTTAAAGCGAACCTACACAGAGACTTATAAACAAAACATATACAGACACCTATGAAGGAAATCTACGCAGACACCTATAAAGGGCACCTAAACAGACACTTATCAAGTTTACGCAGACACCTATAAAGCGAATCTATGCAGACACACATAAAGGGAACCTACACAGACAGCTGTAAAGTGAACCTGCAGAGACTCCTATAGAGGAAAGCTACACAGACAACTATTAGGCAAACCTACACAGACGAGTGCAGATGCTGGCTTATTAAATATTGAAACAACTGCAGGCACCAAATACAGCTACCCCGATGGTGCCTGAGGGGGCAACCAAAACAGGCTTAGGCACACCTGGCGCCGGACTGCTACTGCACACGCACCTGACGTCATCGACACAAACCACTGTACTTCCTCCTGTGGGTATACATCCTGGAATCCTGTCATAGGGCTGTGTCACATCACGGGAGTGAGGCAGGCAGGACATTTACATAGAATTCAAATATGACGGAAGGAGGCGGTGTGAAGGGATGACAATCAAGGGCGGACTGTGACAGAAGATAGGCCCGGGCACCAAAACGAAAGTGGCCCCCATTAGTGAATCAAGTAGCTAAAAAAGTAGCCCAGGTTGGCAAACTGTGGCAGTGTTGAACATGTGCTTGGCAAGGGATGGGGGCTTGCATGGATATGAGCTTACTGCAGGCAATATTTGTGTCAAAATAATGAAAATTGTTAGACCTGGCACCATTGGCGTGGGTCTCCCTTCCATTTTTGTTGTTGCCTCATGTATTTTTGCTGGTGTGAGATGCTTTGGGCACTGTGCCACTGCTATCCAGTGCCACAGTGCAAGTGCTCCCTGTTGTAAATTGATGTATAGATTAGTGATTCCATGTTTGGCTATTTAGGTTTACTTGTCAGACCCTAGTCTAGTGCACTAAAACGTACATGCATCATTGTAGTCATTTGCGATTTCTTAATTGCGATTTTTAAGGAATCGCAATTAAGAATTCGCAATTGCCTATGCATGTAAGAATCGCTAAAAAATTTGCGATTTCTAAAATTCCTTAATTGCGACTCGCAAATTGTGAGTCGCAATTAAGGAATCCCTCCCCATTCATTCCTATGGGCCTAGTGGCCCATAGGAATGAATGGGAAGACATACTCATTTTGCGAATCGCAATTAGCGATTCGCAAATGGAGAATGCGATTTCAAGGGTGCAGGGGTGTCCAAAGGACACCCTGTTGCACCCCTGAAATTGATATGTGCACCATGTTACGTACACACACGCCCCAGGGGCATGTGTGTGCGTAACATGGGACTTTGAAAAATGCACTTTGATGCTTTTTTAAAAAAAAATCGCAATTTACCACTACCTTACATGTGATGGTAAATTGCGATTCTCAATTGCGAAATCGCAAATCTTTTTACTTTCTTGCATTTCATTTAAGGAATCGCAAATTGCGATTCCTTAAATGCAATCGCAATTTAAGAAATCGCAAATTTTGCGATTTCTTAAATTGCGAGGGGCTACTTGTTTCATGCATTCCAAAAGCAATTTTTGCGATCGCGAACGGCCGATTTTTGCGATTCGCACCGTTTCCGATCGCAAAATGTTTTGATGCATGTGCCTGTAAGTGTGCCAGGGCGTGTAATCCAAATGCTGCTGGTGAGCCTGCAGCCCTGGTTGTGCCACCCACAGAAGCAGCCTTGTAAAATGTGTCTAAGGTCTGCCATTGCAGAGCCTGCATGCATTCTGGTACTGTCATGCTGACTGGGCAAGTGCACCCACTTGCCAGTCCCTAAACCTTCTCTTTTCTCTTCATATCAGTCACCCCTATGGTAGGCCCAAGGGCAGGGTGCATTGTAAGTATAAGGTAGGATAAGCCCTGATGTGTGTGGCATGTCCTAATAGTGAATTACAGCCATTTTCGTTTTTAGGTCTCGACCTCTGCCAATGCGCTTGCGCATTGCAGATGTCGAGACATATAGAGGTGGAACACGAAAGCTTACCAAGGGGATTTTTCAATGCGGATTACGTCCAGTTCATGTGATCCACTCGTGTGAGACGCGCGTGCACCTCAAACCCATCAGCCTCGCACCAGGCTTCAATGGAATGCGCTCCCAAGCTGCTCCCCCGTCGCTCGCCTTATGCTCGTTCCCTCCCACTCGCTCGCTCCCCTGCTCCCTCTCCCCCAACCCCCACAGCAATGCCAAGAGCTAGTTTGCCATGGCGCCTGGTTCACCGGACGCCATGCACATACGTTTAATATGCACGGGCCGCTTTCATTATTTACTATGGCGGACATGCTCCTAACTTTTATGTGCACGGCTGCCCGTCTGCTTTTTTTCTACATTTACTGTTAATTTTACCTGCTGGTAACTCAAAACGCCGCCACGCACCACGCTTTTTCTTCACCAGTTTCCAGTGTTGCCTTTAGTCCCGCCCTCACCATCTCATTCTTTACCCCTCCCGTTGTATCTCTGAACTGCTTTTAGTGCCTCAGGCAAGTGAAACATGAGGCGGCATCTTGGCACCCACTCCCTGCCACCCACTCTCTCCTTGTCATAGTAAAGCACGTGGAGAAGCTCAACATGAGGCGAAATCACAGCTGCCGCACTTAATGCATGTTTCCATAAACCTTATCTCCCCTCCCGCACGTCGCTGCTTTTTTCACATCAGCCCTCCCGTACGTCACTGCTTTTTTCATGTACAATTGGACACTTTATTTGAAATAAAGCTTCCCCTGGGTGTTAACTTCATTTTGCGGACGCACTATTTTACCGCGAGCTGCCTTGAAGGTATTTTAGCACTTAATGTGGATTTCATATGGCTGTGCAGGGTCCCTTCAATACTATGGCGGAATTGCTTGTTGGTATTTTCTGTAAGTCATGTTCTAGTTCTAGGGGGTTTTAGTGCATACCCCCTAAAACCCAATTTACAGAAAATAACAAGCAATTCCGTCATAGTAATAATTCAAAACGTGTGTTACTTCGCCTCCCCCCACCCGATTTGTTTTGTCTTTCCCCCGTCTTGCTTCACCTAATCCTGCTTGTTGTGTGTGGGGCAATATTCCGCACCAGGTTTGCAGTGCATGAGCAGCTGCAACCCCTCCTCCACTGCTCTCCCTCTAGGCACGCATTTCTTTCCCACAGATTTAGGGATAACTCGTAGCTACCTCACACCTCCCCCTCCCTAACGAAAGCAACCTTTTCTTAATCTCTCTTCCCCGCCCCCTCCTCTCTTTCGTGAATTATTTCCGTGTATTATTTTAATTCATTCCAGACGCTTAAATTGGCTTGCCCTGGATATGTGTTCTGCACGGTACTCCACTGAGCAATGATAGAGGTTAGTGCTTTAATGCTGAATTTACTTGTATATTTTAGCCCGTCAATGTTCCCTTCCAATTTTCCTGTTTGCCGAGAGGACCCTGCTTTCTGCATCGCTGGTATCCTGCTCTAATTTGAATAATAACTTCCGCTACATTCTCAGGGAATTCTGGATTGACAAACATGGTCGGAGAAAGCTTGCCTTTGTTTCTCCGGTGTGAGTGCCTCGCACCATGATGCCAGTATGTTTATGATTTTGTCCCATCACTGGCCGTTTTGATTCCCCTTCTGCTTCATTATAAGCCCTCCACCCACCATCCGAACACACACAGCCCCTGAAGCAGTTTGGTTTTATTTGATTCATTTTAGCCCTTTGATGCGCCTTCCACATAAACACAGCATTTTCCTACTTGCAGAGAGGTCCCCGAACATGCTGCGTCACTTTGGTATTCTGCTCTAGTTGAATAACAGCTTCCACTACGTGCTCAAGGAATTCTTTATTTACAAATAGGGTAAATTTGTAGGGCAATTTGTTAGCTCTTCTCCGCATCGCCAGTGACTGGCATTGGCGTTTAAAAGATTGTGTTTTCCTCCGCGTGTGCTGGCTGGAGATAAACCATGAGAACTACAGCGTGAAAAATGTTGAAAGGTGCACCATTTCTTCAAAACATCAGCTGCATCACCACGCATTTTTTACAACGCACTACCACTACAACGCAGGCATTACAACGCATACCATTACAACGCATGGCGCTGGGGGGCGCTCTAGGATAAGAGGTAAGTTTAATTTACTATCCAACACCTTCCCTAGGGTCCACGGGGACTGGAGTTAGAATAGTAAATTATACTTACCACTATCCAGCACCCCAAAGCGCTATGCGTTGTAGTGGTATGCGTTGTGAATACCGCGTTGTAATGGTATGCGGAGTAAAAGTATGCGTTGTAACGTCATACATCCCTAAACTTAATCTCCCACTCGCTCTTGAGTGTGTAAAATGTCTTTCCAGTTGATTTAAACTTCCGGTCTGTGGGCCCTTGTCTGCGCTTACGAGATTTTTGTGCTCCTTGTAATAAAACAGTCACAATATTTCCAAGCTCTAATTGAAAAGTAAGCCTGAAATATTATTTGCTTCGCGTTATTAATTACTTAGATCTCATAATTTAACTGCAGGAATGCAAATGGCACTGATGGGAAAGGTCACACTAAAGATAGATAAAGCAGAACAAACCATATAACCCCTGACCTCCAACTTACATTTTTCTGTTTTCTCATGTGTAAGGCTGCATAACTCAAGACTCTGTCAGTGTTGTTAGTGATGCGCCATAATAAAGCTGTGCAGGTATTTAAAAAGTGCTTGCATTCATCTTCAGCTCCTAATGAGTTACTAGGTGTTAGTTCAAACATTCAAGGAAGAAACTTGCAAAGTCCCTTTTAGTGGACTACACAAGTGGCAGGAAACTGGGCAAATGTGGATATCTATTATACACAGAAATCAAGAAACACAGATAGTTGTTCAAAATTTGAACAGTACACCTGTCTGGAAAGCTTTAAAAGTTGTCTGCTGAAACTGTCCGCATTCCTATAATGGATCACATGGTGCACAGTGGGACATTAAGAGGGCAGGCAATTAGATCTGACATCCGTGGTCTGGTATTTCCCAAAATGTTTTGCCTTCATACCCTCTGTTTTGGTGACACCACCATATCACTCGGGGACACCACCACATCACTCAGGGGCACCACCACATCACTCAGGGGCACCACCACATCACTCAGGGGCACCACCACATCACTCAGGGACACCCCCACATCACTCTGGAACATCACTCTAATACACAACCACATCACGCAGCCCAACCACATCATCACTCAGCACCACAACCGCATCACTCAGCACCACAACAGCACTGTCCTTGCTTGCTACCAACAAGCATTGCCAAAGCCAATAGGACTCGCATTAGGAAAGTGTAAGCTATTGGCTTTGTGAATAACAATGCTATTAATTTATATATTTTCAAAGCCAACACATATTAAAAAAATTGAAATTTACAATACCAATAGCTCACACTTTCCTAATGCGAGACCTATTGCATTGCAAATGCTTGTTTACTATTGCAAGACTACCTGTTCTCCATAGGCCACAATGGGCCGTTAGATTATTACATGTTTATAATCCTAACTGTCTCAGGGAACATGGTAGACATTCGAGTTTAGTGTGCCTGAACTCAGAATAATAAAATACATCTTTTAGTAAAGTTTATTTTAATATTCTGTGTTTGCAAATACCACTTTTAGAAAGTAGGTATTTACTTGTCTAACCATTCAAACCTGCCTCTGCTAGGTAGTGTATTCCTTTGTCTGGTTTTGTGAGTGACAGGGCTGGGGAATTCCAGGAGACAGGCTGAGTCCCCAGTGGTGAATTGAGAGATCTGCATCTAAATGGGAGGAAGGATTTGCACCTGAACTCTGAATAGGGCTGTGCCTGCCTTCCACAATGCTGGCTCCACCCCTGGGGAGCGGCTGATGTCTCTGCCTTGCACACTGAAAGAAGAGAAGGAATCCTGTAAACAAAGTGCTCCAGGACTGTACTTGCCCTCCACAATGCTGGCTCCACCTCCTGTGGGGCGTCTGATGTGCCTGCCCTGCACTGTGAAAGGAAAGGAGAAGTCTGGTAAACAGAGTGCTTCAGAACTAGTTTGGACGGGGCAAAGGCCCCTCTCCCCTCAGAGAACAAAGGATTTTGGGATATAAATATTGGGACCCTGATCCCATGAAATTAGATCACTTTGGACTACAAGAAGAAACCTTTACAGAGGAGAGGAACCTGAAGAAACAGAGGAGAGACTATTCCCAAGCAGAAGTGCTGCTTGGGGATTGGCCTGCGGTGGTTGTCTTACTGCCAAAGGAAGAAGAAAGGAACCTTGTGTACTTTGCTTTCAACTTGTGAAGGATCTCCAAGGGCTTGGAAAAGAGCTTGTCTCCTGCTGAAGTCTCACGGACAACAGACTTCACCCCCAGCTCCCCAGAGTTCTTGTGGAAGTGCCTGCTACCTTACTACTTAGCCTGATAGGAAGATCTAACATCATCAAGATGTCAATCATACCAAAATATACATTTCTGTTTAATTCAATCCCTTTGGAATTCGCGAAATCCTTGTTGAAAAAGCCACAAAGCGAAATTGTAAGTTTCATATGGGCCTCGAAAGGCACAAGGATCTCACTAAAAAAACTTCGAAGGGGAAATCAAGACGGTGGACTGGCTAGCCCAGATCTTGTGGAGTATCATAGGGCTTTCTACTTCAAAAACATCAGAGTGCTATTTAAAAGTTTTGGAAACTACCCATTACATCTACAAGTAACGACAGATTCAGTTGACCACTTCTTATTCAAAATCGGACACCCCAAGTACTTCAAAAAGATAAAACTGAAGACTTTAAGGGAGGCAGCAAAAGTCTGGACACAAATAAGGGGAATCTTAAACATCCCGTATTATAGCGAAAAGGCCCCTATTTGGTGCTCACCAGGGACTCCAGAATGCCTAAAGGATACACTGGCAACTCCTTTAAAACTTGCGAACGTAATCTACTGGGGAAAGTTATTGAATGGCTCAACTTTGAGGACATGGGCAGAACTTCAAAAGATTACTAATAATTCAATTTCCAAATTTAAATACTATCAAATTCTAAGTTGGTCTAAAACAATACCCACATACAGCAAAGAAAATGAAAAACTAGAAAAAGAAATGTTAAAGATCATACCGATACCAAAAGAAGTGGCAAAATGGTACTGGGCGTTAATAACAGCTGGAGACAGGAACATAAGCATCGAAGGTCAAATTTGGGGGAAAGATCTATTGACAGCAGACTTTGATTTAATTTGGGAAAAATCAGTGGGGAAATGCTGGTCGACACTTAAATCTGCAGCACTGAAAAGGAATCATTTATATACCATACACCGAGCATACTGGACCCCAAAAAAACTCTCCAAATTCAAAAATGCAGGAATAAAGAAATGCCCGAAATGTGGGGAAGAAAAGGCAGACGACATTCTGGAACGGAGTTGGTAAGACCCTGAGCAAAATTATGAACAAAGAAATAACTGTAAGTGCCACTCTTACTCTTTTTGGGATCGAAGATGCAGTTAATAGAGGGGGTCTAAACAAATGTCAAGAAAATTTACTCTTTGTACTAATTGTACTTGCGAGAAGGGAAATCTGTATTAAATGGGTAGGTGCCTCTCCACCAACACATGGAGAGTGGATGAACTCAGCAGTAAGAATAAACAAACTAGATAGAAAGAGAACTAATTGTAAGAGATTTAAGTATTGGGAAAGGTTTGAAAAACATCTAAATCCTAGCACAGAGTAGAAACATCAGTCCTATGATTAATGCGAAACAACTTCTGGTGAACAAGTATGGTACTTGTTGAGTAGCTATAATAGCTAGCTCCCCCACGTTTCGAAACCGAAGTTTAAAGTATGTGACGGATTAAGGGTACTCCTCTACACTCCCCAGACAAGAGAGACCAAGGGGCAGAAACGGAATAGAAGAACAAAACCTAGAGGTAGACACCTGAAACTCCGAGCATATAAAGCTGCGCAATATGAGGACAAAAAAAAAAAAAAAAAGGAAGTGCCTGCTGCTGTTTTGGGCCTTCTGAGGAACTGCGTGTCACAAGGAGCTGGAAGCGCGACTCAACGAGAAGAAGCGTGTCGCCGTCGCTGGGCCTGCCGTCGCAACTCCGAAGGAGGGTGTCGCCGCTGTAACTGTCTCACTGTACCGCACCGGAGAGAAGTGTGCCGCAACGAAGAGGAAGCGTGTCGCAGTCGCTGCTGCTGCCATCGCAAATCCAAAGGAGGGTGTCGCTGATGGAGCTGTCGCACTGCACCGCATCAGGAGAAGAATCTCGCAATGAGGTCAGAGCATGTCACCGTCGCTGTGCCTGCCGTCGCAACTCCGAAGGAGGGTGTCGCCGCTGGAACTGTCGCACTGCACCACATCGACAAAGAGCACCTCGCATCCCCGAGAAGCCCGCCGCTGTCGGAGCTGCTGCCATCGCATCTTGGATGTCGCCGCTGGTGTTGTCTCATCGAGTGGAAGCTTCACGCATCGTGGGAGAAGAACGTCGCTGCTGCCGTCGCATCGTAGATGTCACCGCTGTAGTCCATGCATCGAACCGAGAACTTCTCGCTACCCCGAGAAGCGTGCCGCATCTTGAAGATCTTCACGTCTTTATTTCTTTGTATCTGAACTTTGCCGCATTTCCCATCGCTGCGACATTGCTTGTCGTGGAAGCGCAACGCAACCTAAGGTACATTGACGCAAAGTGTCGCATCTAAGAACTGAACTGAACTAAGCAGAAATCTACCATCTTAAAGTAATCCTAGTGTGTATTTTTGTCGTTTATGGCCTTGTGGTAACTCTATATAAAGTATACTTATTTTTGATATAAGACTTGTGTGGTGTCAATTTGTAGTGTTGTCACTGGTTACTGTATGTGGTCACAAATGCTTAACTTACAACGCCTCTGAGGTAAAGCCTGTCTGCTCGAGCCAAGCTGCCAAGAGGGTGAGCAGGGGTTATTTTAGGAGTGTAATCCCCCTTATCCTGACTAGAGCAGAGGGTCCCTATTTGTCACAAGTACCTACCTGTGCCAACTAGAGACCCCCAAATCTAACAGAAATCAAAAGGAAAAACAGGCCCAGCAGGGCATAAAACAGGCCCACAAACAGCCAGAAAACAGCCCACATGCTGACATGTCAGACCAGTCCATCGGGCACTGCCTGATGGCCATATAGGCTTGTTCGACCATGGTAACATAACAACAATTGTGACAGATTTACAAGCCCCTTGTGCCTCTTTCACGCTACCATTGCGTTACTTTTGTGACGCAGCGATGGCGCAAAGCCAGCCCCATGCTGTGGGGTATTTACAACGTGACGCATCTGGGAGACGTTGTAAAACCCTGTGCCACATGTAGACGTTCCGGTACATGGGTGGGTGTTCTGGCGCAGGAACGCCTCCTAAAAGTGGCTGAGTGAAATCTACAAGGCAACCCCGAGCATTGCTGGAGCTGCGTGGCGCTCAATTTCCCAAACAGAATAGATATAACTCAATTTTCCAGCATCCATCTGTAAAGAATGTGACCACTTTTTCAGTATCCAACTCCACAGGATGTGACACAACTGGGTTCCTACAAGAACCATCTTTAAAACGAAGAAAACAGCCAAGCCAAACACATGTCCAAGCATCCATCAGTAAAGTAACTGACATGGTGTTCCACCAAAAACATCAGTAAAAACAAGAAAACTGACCAGTGGCCCAAATGTCCAAACATCCAACTCCAGAAGAAGGAACGTTACCCAATTTTTCAGTATCCATCTCTGCAGGAAGTTTCATCACCACATTTCCCACCAGCCATCCTAACAGAAAGTGACATCACAGATTTTCCTGCCTGAAACTTTGTGCCTCCTCCTCCTTACCAATCAGGACCCCAAGGTTTCCTTTGGACCCGACAAACACTTGAGCTCAGACACAAACAAGGCTGTGGTCCTGCTTCACTGTAACAATAGCAAACAAATACGAGGTAAAACATCACCCGGTGCCTAGCCCAGGAGTCCGCACTACCCATCCCTAAAATCACCCTCAGAACAGACATTCACACCACACTTTCACAGCACAAACATTCAGACTCATACATAGTCAACTAAATACCTCATACGCTCAAACTGCCAAATATGCTTTCCAATTCCTGCTTATCAACACATGCTCTTCAGCAGCGCACACTCCAGATATCACAGACCTCAATACACTCGGTATCGCAGACATGGGGTTCTTGCCCACATCCTTTTACATTCCGGATGGCGTTGTTCCTACAGGCTAAAGCATTCATAGAGTGGACCATGCCCATTAGAAGAAAGGGACATGCTGTCATCCATAGGATGTCCTGGCACAGCCCCTCAGACAAACAAGCCCCACTCCATATAGCTCCTGCCATGCCTCTCCCGACTCAATGCCACTGAACCCACCACCATACACGCGTCTACAGAACTCTCGGCAGGACTTGGACTTTACACGCATTAATGAACCTCCTTTCACCACAGCACCCATGCAAGACTCTCACCTCATGATCCAGAGAACTCAAGTACTAGGAAAAAAAGACACCATCACGAGCATATGCATCCTTGTGACAGCACGTCACCCAAGCAACACACCCCAAAGGCCACGTCATCAGCCTCATCTTCTTGACATCACCAACTACCCAATGCACATCACCCACGCCTTTGGATATAAAATGCCTCACTACTCCCATACCCTGCTCAGGGGCTCATTAGGATTGCGGGAGGACGAAAGTCCGCCCCCACCCTAGCAGTCCTGAGACGGGCCGCCAGTGGTGTGGCAGAACCGGCACCGGCGATTAGGATGCCACCGCCACCGTGGTGGTGGCATCCTCTATTCCCGGCATTGTGGCGGGCAGTGCTCACAGCCCTGCCTGCCACAATGCTGGGAATGCACTTTGTGCATTGTCATGCACAAGGTGACAGGCAGCGCAAAAACTCTCATGGTGTGTGGGCTATTAGGTTTTCATTTTTCAAAACAAAGCTCATTCTTTGGAAGTTTCTTTTTGCAAATTGAAAAACTTCATGAAAGAGCTGTCCATCAAACTTTTACAACATTGACAAGAACAGCCTTCACCGCGGTTTGTGCCAATGTTTAGAACAACCATAACTTTGACAGGCAGAGGTCCCTTGAGATGGCGGGGCAATTTCCTCCATCCTCCCCTCCAGCCGCGCCCGGTAGTGGGAGTACCTGCTGGCCGGTGACATGGGGAAGGGGAGGGGCAGGGTGGGGGGAAGTAATGTATGGATTACGGAGTCTAACAAGTAAGTAAACATATAAATAAATAAAAACGAATTTCGTTGTGCGCACTGCGTTGCATTTGGTGATGCAGTGCACGCAACGAAATTCCTTTTATTTCTTTATATTTTTACTTAGCTGTTATACTCTATAATCCATACATTACTAATTACTACTCCCCCACCCCCACTCTGCCCCTCCCCACGTCACCGCCCGGCTGGTACTCCCACTACCAGCCGTGGCTGCTCCCCACGGAGTAACCTTCATCGGTCAAACTCAAAAACAGCCCCTAAATGCAAAGGTAATACATTGGACTGCAACGAGGTGGCAAACCTAGGTCACCTGCGAAGCCCCCCTGGCAGCTACGATAGCCAGCTTTGTCCTGCTCAGGTCTTTGGCTGCCAACAGCTTCAGTAGCAGCTTAAGGATGATGTAACTTTCTGCTCCCACAAAGCGACCAAGGGATCGATTTATATATTTCCTTTGCAACGATGGTTCCTTTTGATATCATTCCACAAAACATAAACAGTTGGAGGTAAGGGTCATGCTCCACTATTTTGCTCGTTTTGTTTCACTATATTTTTCTTTATGTTTTTACAAAGTAGTTTATATAAAATTGGCTTTACTTAAACGGTGGTGGCTAGCGGTGTGAATTTTTGATCACATGAAGCATTGTTTATACAGGATTATTTGACCACCAATTGCTGATGGTGTTTTAAATGATACCAATCCGAACCATTGTGGCCCAGGATATATCATTGACCCAGGTTCGCTTGGGTTTAAGTGTTGCTCCTGTAACCTATTGAACCCCATTTATATGTTGGCGAAAAGGGTACTCCATTGCAAAATGATGGTCCACCCACAAGATTTAAAAGTGGGTGGACATTTCCTCTAACCATAGCTGAGACTTCTCTTTCTCTGTCATGGTTAGAAACCTCTGGTGGCCCAACAGAGAACATATCAACGCTAAACATGCCTACAAGGGATTCTCTTCTCGACTTATTCTCATGTTTTTAAGCAATCATCAGTAGTAAGCTCTACACAGTAGCTTACATGAAGTTATTTCAAAAGCTGAATTACTTATTTCAACGTACAGATCTGCAGAAAAATATTTCAAATGGGTGTACGCTTCATGAAACACAAATTTATATTGAAACAATATAAAATGGTACAAAAAATGCTACATATATAAACATACATCAACACACAGTGACTGAGATTTAGACGTTATTTGTTACTATAGTCATCTCATTGTCACTAATGTGGTCACCTATTCCAAAGAATATGTACAAAAGGAAATTGTGACTGATTATACAGAAAACTAATCCTTTTGTGAAAAAATTCACAAAGAAAATAGGTGTAGTTGGCAATTACACCTATTTTCTTTGGGAATTTTTTGTACCCTTTAAGCAAGGCGTAATATGTAGGGGGACGCGAGGAGGATGACGGCAAGAAGGAGACACCGCGGCGAGGAGCAGGGCGGCCCGCAGACGGCAGAAGAGAAGGTAAGTGTTTTTTTATTGTTTTGAAGGGGGCTGACTCGGGCTGAGGGGCATACTCTGCTCTGCCACGGAGTCAGAGTTTTGCCGCAACTTTGTGTTCCAAGCGGAGTGTGGAGTTGGTAAAACTCTGCAAACTCCGCTGGAGGAGCGGAGTACTCGGCCCAGGCTTAGTGAGGATAAAGGGTCGCTCAGCCGTTATCCAGGTAGGTTGGCGTCCGGCATTGTAGAATCCCAGGATGTCCATTGTGAGACTAGAAAGACAGTTGCATACTGTCAGACTGACATGACAGGTGGCTTTTAGCTACAAAAATAGAAGAATAGTGATTGATAAACAGTGTGCTTGAGAATCTCACCAGTCTTGAAGCCAAATTGCCATATAAAATGCCAAGGTGTGAAATGCCTTATTAAACATCATCGTAGATTGCTCACAGCCCAGATACGCTGATGAGCTATGTGGTCTGTTAACACCTTGAGTGCTCATGATGAGGTCAGCTCATCATGAGCACGGTGCTCCGGTGCTCATGACGAGCTGAGCTCGTCATGACTGCGCCCGTTAAATGGAACGCTCGCACGCTGGGATAATTCCCCTGCTGTGCTGAGCGTTCCATTGGAACGGGCGTGGTCATGACGAACTCAGCTCGTCATGAGCACCGGAGCGCCGTGCCTCATGATGAGCTTACCCCGTCATAAGCACCGGGGCGCTGTGCGCGCCCCCGCCCCCCAGCACAGCGGGGGAAACAGTCCCGCATGGAAAGGGTTAATTGTTTCCTAGACTGGTGTATGAAGACCCTGGCTCTGCCTCAAGGAACTTTGGGACCTTCTGCCCTCTTTGGGTATGTGGATCACCTCGCTATGAGACCAAGGTAAGGCAAGTGTGTATGAAGGAATTCCATGAGAACATTCCTTGTGGCCGGACAATCCTTATGTAATTCCTGCTATTATGAGTTAACCCCATGGAACTGGCAATTACTATGCATACCTGGCTTTACTTGATGGAATTCTACACAGTATTCCCAGTTCCATTTGGATAATGCACACATTTACCACTTGCTCTGGGCAGGTGGTAAATGTGTGCATAGGGTTGGGCATGAATTGCGGCACCGAGAGGGAGGGAGTTCAGAGGGCAGGGGACAGAAGGGGAGTTTGAATCACAGCACTGCACCCCCACCCTCGTCTGAGAAAAGGGAAACATGGACTGAGGGTGAGGCTTGGGAACTGCATTCAAATTAGCAGCCAGTCATGAACAGGCAGAGTGGTATCTCATCCGACGATACCACCCTGCCAGACTGGAATTAGAACCCAGGTGACAGATAGCCATGTAGAAACAATGACCTCTCTAACACTCAGACCCACTAGCCCTGAGTAGCTGCTGGTTCTGGCTTGAACACTATAGCAGCCTACGCAGGAGAGAGGTGTTACCTCTGCCTGGCCACACGGGTGTTAGCCAAAAAGGCGATCTTTAAAGAGGAAGCTGCCTTTAAATGGCAAATGGTGAACACTCGGGAGGGGCTGCTTGATTGATGAGGTAGACAGGCTGGCACTCAGGAACGAGAAGAGAAACCAATTTCCAAACTAGTTTCCCAGTGGTTTGTAGCCCCTCTGTAGTCACACCTCTGGGTTGCGTTAGGGGGCTCTGAACGCCAAGAGAGGGATTCTGCCAGGTTGGAAGTTGGCAGAATGGTGCACCCTAGGATAGTCAGATGCCACACTTCGCAGGTAAGTGATCATCAGGAAGGAAAAAACCTGGTAGCCCATTGTCTACCAAAAGCATCCTACGGTGAGGGCATTTTATGAGCTTAAAAAGGTTTCTCCTGGCATCCAGAACTCAAATCTCAGTGGACTGAAGAAGAGGACCTAAGAAGGACTGCCCTGCTTCACCAAACACCAGGCAAAGAAAGGCTGCACCGGTGTGGACTGCACCTGCTGAACCTGGTGACAAGCAAAGAAGAATGGACTGTGCCCTGTTTGTGGAGAAGCCATCTCCAGAGCCCAGCCTAAGGAATAAACTCCAAGGATCAGTTGGCTGACCTCCTGTTCACAGCAAAGGGCCACACCAGCTGAAGAAGACTGCTGGGGCAAGTTGGTAACCCAAATCCATGCATCGCTGCCACTTGCCACCGTGCAGCACTAGAGACCAGAACCTGATGATCAAAGTTCCTCCTAAGCCTCCTGGACGTAGACGAGTTGTTGGAGCCTACACTGTAAGTTACCACGCAGGGAAGGATCCTGCTGTAACCACAATACCAGGTGAATGATAGCCCAGTGGCAACCGGATTTCTGCCAGGACCAAGAGGACTTCGAGGGACGTTGACCCCTGTGGCCAGGAAAACCTCAACAAGTAAATAAGCCAAGGAGTAGCCACATAAAGACTTTTGTCGACCGCATCACATCCACAGCATCCTTGAGCATCCTCAGCATCCTGTATCACTTCCATAGAAACCTATATCAAGAGGATAAAAATGCCTGTAACTGACTGAAATCTTCTTCTTCCTCTGAGGTATCTGTTTCTAGGGTCTTTACTGGTCCCATTGACTGCATCTCTGCCAGAGATGATCACCTAAATTAACTAGAATTAACTGCATGAATAATTACTTAAGATTTTCCTGTAGAAGTTTCAAAGTGTCTATTTCATTGAATTTACCAGTGCTTGTTTGTGGTTAAGTGAAAAGTGCATTTTACTATACTTTGTAAAAAGCTGTTTCTATGGAACCCTAGGAGAGTAGGATCTGCTTCTTATATTTACCCCCACTTTTTGCTGAAGTTTCACTGTTTTCGACTTAGTCTGCCTGGCTGGGATCCTGATATCCAGGACCCCAGCCTATCTGCTTCCTCTCTAAAATGGATTGCATGTACTTTAGGTACACCACAGATTGGATTCTGGGGTGCCCTTATAAGTCCCTAGTATATGGTATACTATGTACCCAGGGCATAGGTACCCCAAAGGCCTCCCAGGGACTGCAGCATATATTATGCCATCCCTAGGAGGCCATAACAAATTACACAACAGGTCTGCTACTGAAGCCTGTGTAAGGTGGTGCATGCACCACTTACTTAGATATAGGTTCAATATACCTATCCATATCACTGCACATTTAAACCTATCAGTCACCCCTATGGCAGGCCTTATCAATCTTGAAGGCAGGGTGCTGGGTTTTATTTGAGAGGTTGCAACTGCATGAGCAGAGCCCCTCTGCAGCCTTCGGAACCTCTATTTCGGGGTTGTTTGTGATGCCGCCAACCATATACTCTTAAGTGCATTTTAACCTCGCAGTAAATGCTAACTTTGGAATGGCTGCATGGAAACATGTTGTGTTTGGTGTCAAACACCTTGGAATCATACCTCCACAACAGTAACTGGTGTTGAGGTATGATTCCACCCTCCTAGAGGGAGAAATATAACTGCACTGGTAGACCCGGTACCAGCTTCCTTGACCCTGGCATCACAAGATGGATGCTGCCAGCCACAGACACGAGTCTGCCCTCCTGCTGCTGGATGAAACTCTGGCAGGGGAGGCTGGACAATAGGTTTCCTGTCATAGGGAGGTGTGACCACCTCTCAGATAGGCTTTAGTGTATTGGGGCTGGGTGGGAGCACTCGGCGAGTGCTTTGATGTCTGCCCTGGGGGCACATTTGGTGTCCCTGCGCATAGTCCAGCTCAAACTGGTTGCATGGGCTATCAAACCCTGCTCTGGCGTGAAACTGGCTAAGGACATGGGTGTAGCCACCCCTCTGCCCTAACCCTCCCATAGGCTGGTCCCCAGAGTTTTTACAACCCCTTCCGTGGATATAAAGTAGGAACCCCTGACTACCGGGATAATACTCTGCTACAGAATCTCAGAACTTCAACTATCCACACTTCGTTGGATGACCGAAGAATCTTGTTAAAATCTTGGTTGTGGCGCAAACATTATCGGCGCTATCTTGTCCCTTTTTCAGGCTCCTACGTGTGCGTAAGCAGCAGCCATTTTGAGTACCATGGCCTCTCAGCCCACTGCCGATCGCCAGCGCGTCTCTCTCTGACCTCGCAAGCATCCCCAGCGCACTGACAGCCCCCGCTCTCACATGCTTGGGCCATAAACCACCGCTTCAGCGCGGCCCTGCCTCAGAGCCACATCCCGTACCCGGCTAACACCTCCCTCCATCCCTTTCATGACCGCACATCCTTTGATAAACCCCCTTCCTCTGTGCCCGATTGTCCGACCCGATCCCAGGCCATCACCTAGTCCTGCAGATGCAGTTTATTGCCCCCTACTGTAAGAAGTTGCCCCTCTTCAAAGGAGCTGCAATTGATCAAAGCCCCCACCCCATGAGATCCGATTAGCCGCACACATTCCGGGAACCGGCGGAATGTCCAGCTGCGTGACAGTCATCACCTACTGAGATCGGGGTGGGGACTTCTACTGTAGATATGTGTGGGAACGGGCCAAAAGCGGGGATTCCGAGGATGTCTTTCCGTGCTTCAAGTTATTTGTAAGAATGTGCCACATGTAATAAACTGCAATAAAGACCATAAACCGGTGTATAAGAGGCCAGGCCTCAGAGATGCGGGTAGAGTACCTCGAGACGATACCCTGTTGTCTGATCTGATGTGTTCTGCTCCGACTAAATAAAACTTCTGTTTCCTGCCTTCCAGTCTCCAGCGCCTGCCTCTTTGTTTGTTGATTATCGAGTAGTATGAGAGCCGACTAACGCCGGGCAATACTTAAAGGTTATCGATTGAATCTGCCCCCTTTTACAATCTCCCTTGGAGTAAAGGAGTTACAAGGCAGGTACCAAAGATGCATCTGTCTGGTTTGCAACTATGCAGCTCCTGAAAGACTCCGAGGACTTTGCAACACAGGAGGTGGGTTTCCAAGTTTCCTTGAGGCCGATACGTGCTCTCAGCAAACCTGGGATCCAAAGCCCTCGTGGGGACTGTGCAACCCGAACCCCTGGACACTGTGCACATTTGCAGCAGCATATGCTTTTTGGTGATCCCTGAGGCTGTGCATTGGACTACTTGTAGTCCTGACCCCGAGCAGTGATTCCACCAAAGATCAGCAGCCCACACTCCACGAGTGTCCCATGGGCTGGTATTTTGTGATTCCTCTTGACATCCCTTTGCGATCCCTTGTCCATCGACTTGTGGGTTCCTGAGAAGGGTACTGTAACTTTTAGTGGGCTTACCTGGTTGCTCCAGACGTGACCAGACTCTTCATTGCTTGGGGAGTCACCAGGACCTTGCTGGTCCACTCCGAAGCCTTTTTACTCTCACAGCATGGGTTGCTGTTGCCAAGGCTTGTTGGTGTCCGATCCGGACATCGACCCCCCCAGCACTCAACATCCTTCATGGGACAGCTCGCCTGTGGACTCTGGTTGTCATCGACATCTCCTGGTCCCCGTGGCAGCGGAGACAAGCTTCACATCATCTCACCTGAAACACCCGACATTGGTGGGCATTGGTCTACTGTGCCCTTGGTCACCCTGAAGTGACCCAGACTCTGTCCCCTCTGCTTTAAGGTGCTTCCCATCCCCGATCCAGGCTTGGATCACACCGGACACTTTTCCTTATCACGGCAGCAGCACTTTGCAGCAACTCGCCGTTGAAAACAGCGTCGATTTTCGACACCATTTGGCACCTGTGCACCCGGCTTCCCTGGGTGAGGTAACACAAGTACTCTGGTGCTCACATGGGTGCTGACCTTAGAGCCTTCTAAGTCTAAAAGGTTTTCCTCCAAGTCCTCTCCAACGTGTCCTTAATCTTTAAAATTCCAACCGCGACTTTCCCATTGAGTTTTACGGATCTCGCAGCTGTATTCTCACACTGCACACGTTCCCCGTGGATTACCTGTGTCACTACCTTGGGTGGTTCCTTGGGGTCCCAGCGATTGTACGTGCTTAAGGCACTGTGTCTAGTCAAGTTGTGGTTGTTATACCACTTTCTTAGTATATGGTTCGGTCTCCCCCTGGGGTCCACTGTGTATTTTGCTATTTACTGTTGTTCTAATACTGTAATATTGTGTGTCTTATTCTCTAATCTCAAAAAGAGGTTAATAGAGAGTGTTTAGTAATAAATACATATATTTTACATATACCTTGTGTGGTTTCCTTTCATTTGGTCATTCAGGAGGTTATAAACTAGTAAACCAAGCTGCTGTACATTCCTTCAAGACTTAGCCTGAAGGCTGCTCTCCACAGCTATCACTAGGATAGCTTTCAATAAAGGTTGTCTTTAACCTAATCATCAATAAGGGTCGTTTGGACTGGTACAAGGTGCCCACTACAACTAGTGGACAGCACATACCAGGCCAACGTCTCACAGACCCCTCCAGTGGATATTTTTCATTGTGATGTCTAACAGTAAATAAAGATACAGTCTATTTTTAAAAATTGGTGTCATATTTCTTGAGTGTCTTGTGAATTTCTTTGTGTAATCCTGATAGCTCAGAGCCACAGCTACCCAGCGTTGAGGTAAGGGTTTCACCGTGAGGTACTTCACCCACACCATATAATACACCCCATTTCCTCACAGGAGTCTTTTACTACTTATAAAAGGGACAACAATTCTATTTTCCTTTCTTCCTTAGGACCTATGTTAGCCTAGCTATGCTAATGGTGTGCACAGGTGCGAGAGGACATCAAGTTGCACAGGTCTGTCACTATTTGGCTGTACCTGGCTGATTTTAGGTGGGGGTAGGATATCATTTGTATGAGACAGGTGCTAGATGTAGTACCAGGGGATAAGACGGGAAGAAGGAGAAAGCCGAGGAGGACCTGAGAATCTGGACAATAACTAGGAAAAGCTCAAGGAGCAGCATGAGGTGCACCGGGTCGGCTAGGCTATGCCCAACATGCAGACCAAGAGGAAAGGAGAACTGCAAGGGACCCAAGAAGACCAGCAGGATTAGAAGCACGAGGACATTGACATTTACAATTACCAGGAGGAGGTGCAGGATCAGGAGGGTTAAGGGGAATACCAGGAAGAGAAGAGGAGTAGGACCAGGAAGACCCGGAGGTCATGGACCAAAGCAAAGAGAAAGACAAATAGGCAGAGAAGGAGGACAAAAAGCACCACTTGGACTTGGAAGCCCAACAGGGCCAGGAATATCATGAGCTACCAGGAGAACCACAAAAAGAAGACTGAATGGAAGAAGAAGGCAGTACGGGGAATAGTAGATCCACCAGTAGGACAAGAACCATCCGGAACAGGGTCATCATGTGTGTCCAAACATAAGTAGGCCCCTCACAAGCGTATTCTGTTTTGGATAGTTGCAGACAGGTTTGCGGTTGGGAGGTTTCTAATGTTCAAGGATGATAAGTATATGCCTTCCAATTGACCAAGAGAAAGAATTCGTAGGGTAGGTTGTGAGAGTCAGCCTGGAATGTCAGCAATGAACATGTTTTTATGGCTGCACTTTTGGTGTCCAGGAATTTATACACTTGGTAATTGTTGGCTAAAAGAATGTTTGCAGTGTAGCTAGAGTGAAAAATGTTTGAAGGCCACTCCAGGTGCACTCATTCTTGTCCAATGGCCAGTAACCCCTTGGAAAAATGTAGGGTTTCATTTTCCAGGACCGTTCCAGTTTCTCTGTCATGACTTGCAATATGCATTCGTATTTATTGATTTTCACTCAAAGTGGATTGTGGATCAGTTTGTACACCGTGCTGCCCCTGCCACAGCTTTGGAGTACCACTGTCACTCATAATGGTGTATAGAGCTCTTCTTTGTAGTTGTATGAGTTTTGTCCACATTGACACCGTCTCTCACAAGACTCTGCTGAGGAGACTGGAGGATCTGGGTATAGGTGGCACTGTGCTGAAATGGATCTCTTCCTATCTAGCGGACCGCACACAGCAGGTATACACCCCTCCTTTCACTTCCCCCGCTAGACCACTTAAATGGGGAGTTCCTCAGGGCTCTTCTCTGAGCCTGCTCCTATTTAATGTCTATTTTACCCCCCTGGCTGACATGATTGCACGAACTGGGATCAAATCCACCTCCTACGCTGATGACATCCAGCTTCTTTTTACCTTTGATGAGCCTTCTGCCTCTGCATTTGACCCTCTGAAATCCTGTCTCAGGGATATCTCCAAGTGGATGGACTCTAATTCCTTAAAATTGAATGCAGATAAAACGGATATCCTGTTTTTTAATACTCAGTCCCCTCTTGATTCCAGCCTCTGGTGGCCTGGAGATTTGAGTCAAGCCCCCATACCCAAAGACTCTGTAAAGAACCTGGGGGTCCGTTGGGATAACAATCTCACTTTCAACACCCAGGTCCAATCAGTAGCAGCATCTTGTTTTGCTAAGATTAAAACAGTAAACAAGCTCATCAACTACCTGCCTTCTGACTGCCGTAAAACTGTGGTTCACGCATTGATAACCTCCCACCTCGACTACGCCAATGCGCTGTACCTAGGCATTACGGCAGGCTTATGTAAAAAACTCCAGATTGTCCAAAACGCTGCGGCACGTCTGGTGGAGAGGATTCCTCCTAGACAACATATCTCTCCGCTTCTCCGCAGATTACACTGGCTACCCATTGCCAAACGATGTGTATATAAGGCCATGACTCTGGCTTCAAGAGCCTCCAAGAGCAAAGGACCAGCCCACTTGAAAAGTAGCTTACGTCCATATCAAAACACCAGAACACTGCGCTCCAACTCACAAATTCTCCTTGCTATTCCTAGATTCAAGAGGACACGTGCAGGAGGTAAGACCTTTGAATTCTGTGCTAGTCAGCACTGGAATAAACTCCTGATTGACCTTCGTGCCTGCCGGACAGAAGCTGCATTTCGAAAATCCCTTAAGACCCATCTTTTCTGCTCATAATCTACCTCCCTTCCCTTAGCATCCCTGTTACCAAATCTATTAGCGCCGGGACGCCCCGTTGGGGCAGCTGTGCGCTCTATAAATGACACAAATAAATAAATAAATAAATATACAGCAAGCATATCCTCTATGACCCAATGAAAGGGTTACTTAGAGTGGTTTTACAAGGTACTTATGGAAATTATAACCTGGTTCAAGTAAAATGGTTTAGATTGGAATGAGCTTTTAAGTTCAAAATTGGAGATGTACAACATCACAACTCATAGCACCACTGCGATCAATACTTTCAGATGTCTCAAAGAAAGGGAAAAGAAGAGGGAACCTGCTTCAAAGATTTTTCCATTGTGGTTTAAGAAAAAAATTAAGTATGCCGAGACTGACACCCAACATGAAGTCATGTCAGAAAGGGTTGCTGTAAGAAAATGCCTCTTTTTTGCATGATCACCCTCACAATTTTGGACTGATGCTGCTGGGTTTTCAACTCTGGGAGTGCACGGAGGCCTGCTAACCTGACTCAGTGTGGGTATTTTAGCCCATTACAAAAGGTATGTTGAATTGGCTATCCCCAATTGGCATAGACTGACTTACTTATAAGCTCCTAGTATATGGGGTTGGGGTGCCAGGGATACCCAGGGCATGTGAGACAGAGTGTCCACCCAGGGATGCAGCACTGGTTGTGCTACCCTGTGTGTGACAAGGTACAAAATGGCTCCCAGCCTGCCACAGTTATATTCCTGGGTTCGGCCCATGTGGTGAAGCAGCTTATTATTGACATTGTCCGCACAAATAACATTTCCATCTGTGACCTTTTGCATACATTTGCACGTATAACAATGTTGGATTTGTTTCTCTGAACCTTAACTTGTTTTACATCTAGCTTCACATAACATTATCACAATGCCCTGAACATCATATACAAGGTCTTGTTCCTTACGACTTACAAATGCCATCACTATCTTCATCCACAAGGCGACAGGACTATCTACTTAGCCGCAACATCGCTAATCTATGCGTACATCAAAAGGCTGCTTTCTGCAATATAAAAGATGAGCATCCAGATAGATTAGTAGAGGAGGTTCTTCTGCTGACACCGAGGGTCCTTGCATGCTGAGGAATCACCACGCAGTGGTCTGACATCTTGTGAGGGGTGTCCAGTTCATGACCAAGACAGGGTCCTTCATGCTATCCCATCAGGTAATGAGGTTGGACCGTCCCTTGGGGGGGATTCTTGGCTTTGCACCTACACACACTCTAGGTACACTCAGAGTAGGGTTTGCATAGTAGGAGTATGCTAGACTCCTGTCTTGTTCATATGCCTGCATACAAACAGCTATTTAGCACCATGGTCAAACAATTGTTTAGCTTAGGACTATATCTACTATTTATGCTTTTGGTTCTTGTAATCGTGTTTATCTGCTTCTAACTCCTAATCATTGCAGAAAAATCATTTTATACAAGAATAACATTGGTTCAATAAATATTATTGAAAACATCCCACTGTGTATTCTCTGTATTTTTCTTTGAGAATAAGTGAGCACGAGTGACTGAGCGAAAGGTTCTGTACTGTTTCTATGATCCCTTAGGGGTCAGGGTTGTCATGTTCAGTGGTTGCCAGAAACCGTTCGCTCCCTGGTTGGTTTAAGGAACTTACGGTGGCACTGTGAGCAAGATGGTCTTTAGGCCAACATATCCGGTGGAAGTGACCAGAATCAGTCTTGACAACAAGCCTTTAGTTTATGTTGTCCAAACAATGCGCCGATCCTAAGGATAAGTAGGAACTACACGACACCACTGCAGTCTGGAAGAGCAAACTGCTAGTTTGACCTTGCCATTTGAACCACTGGCAAAGTTCCCACTTCCATTGACAATATATGTAAGTCTCCCCTAAAGCAGGGATCTGTATATTATTAAGTAGTACATACATCCTTATAATGCCCTAACAGCAAAATCCCCAAATTGTCTTTTTCGCTGTGGAAACCTAGTTGCTTCATTGGCTAACACAGTTACCGGCTGACCCCTCAGCCCGGCTAACTTCTGAATGGGACTACTAAGGCGGGTACTTCGAGGTGTCAAATTAATTGTGGCATCAAACCTGGCTTGATTCCTAATTCAAATTTAATGTCCCTTTTAAGGAAAGGCAACTTTTAGAAAGTTTTCACTCTGTTGCCAAGTTTGTCCAGTGGCCTTAAACAACTGTTGGCCACCAGACAGCCTTCTGCCCTCCTGAGTAGTAATGTGAATGACTCTGAAGGACTGGGTTTTTGCTAAGACCCAGCGGTGCCAGGGATAACACCTAAAACCTTCGTGGGTAACCTGTTCCGGCGTACAAATGACAGAGACACGGGACACTTCCTTCGGCGTCAAGGATTCGAGGTTTATTACTGCAGGGAACACAGAAGTCACGAGAAGTACATAGCATGTAAGTTCACGGAGACTGCTTCAAATTGTATCTGTGGATCGCTCTTCTTATACAGTTTTCAAGCATAGGATAACATGGTGCACAAAGGTTTACAACTTGGTTCCCATCGTAAAAGTCATAAGGGGTCGCTTTCATGTATTCAGGGCCCGGAACATAATTACAGTAACATTTGGCGGTTCCCAACTGTAAAAGTACATCTTCCCAACATTAGTACATTCCAATCAGTAGTAAACGAATCAAGGAAGAGACAGAAACAGGTGCAGAGGAAGACGGAAACAGTGAACAGATCGAAAAGGGTGTAAAAGGGGTGGCGTCAAGGAACACGAGTTGCAGGCATCAAAGGGGACGTGTTTAATGAATGCACAACTGAGACAATAGAGCGACACGGCAAGATGAGCCTCGAGCGGGGCCATCTGCCTTGCAGTGTCATCCCCCTCATCATAAAGACACCTTCAAAGAAAGCATGTTCTTCCGCAACTGTTTGGGAATCCCAGGGTCGCGAAGCGGACAGCGTCCGTTCGCTGACTACTTGAGGGCAAGAAACAAAATGGATGCCGTATCTAAGATGGAACCCGTGGGCTCAGATGAAGAAACCCACGAAACAAATGAACGGTTTAGGCTAGCACAGGGAAAACGCGTACACCCACTAAACTCGTCATTTGCGGTTCATAGATACCAGACTCGTCCATATTCGAGCAAGTCGAAAACACCACTTACAATTGTCACGGAACCTCAGACGCTCCTTTTGCCCTCATGTAGGCAAGCACTAGTCGGAATCATAATCGATCTCGATATTCATCAGACCATCTAGATGCTGCTGCAACATAATTCTATGCATGAGAGTCCCTTTGGTAACAGGCGGCTGCCTTATACACGTCGTAGCACAGAGGCCACATAAAGCAGGACCACACTGCACACAAAGGCAACACGTGAACAGGAATGCTACAACAACCCGGATAATCATCAGAATTTTCCAACCCCAAGTCGACATCAGGCCCCAAAACAACCCGAGTAGCGTCCAATCCCCTACGTCCACGTGTATGGACTCAGAGATCTTATGCAACTTCGAGATGGCTTGATAGACAGTCGGAGCCTTGTCTGGAATGAATACACAACAACTCGAATGGATCACTCTACATACTCCACCTCGATCTGCTAAGACAACGTCTAAAACCATACGATTTTGTAACGTCATCAATCTATCCGCCTGAAGCTCTGCTGTAATATTACCAAGGGCACTGGCAGTGATGTTAGCTGTCGATTCCACCACTCGAGTCAACTGTCTCAGGTTCCTACTATTGATCATAGGCCCCCAAAACTGCAAGAAACCCTTGAAAAAGTCTCCTGCCTCTTGACCGGCAGTGTCCTCTTTGCTAATCACGCCCCTCACAACTCTGGTCTTGTGGTAATCGGAGGCGACTGTAAAAGTCGGTGGCAACAAGTTTGCAATATAACAGGTGCCCGCAAAGTCAAGGGGCAACCATGTATATGCACGGTCGTAACAGACAAAGTACGTACCCTTGGCAGTCAGGAGAACAGGGGAAGAGAGCATTGGTAAGACATACGTCTCAGAGCAAGCACTCTCTCCAAGGTGAGCTCTCTGGTTTCGGCCACGGCCTTTTAGACAGAAATTACCAAGGTGGGGTACGACCCATATTGGAGACGAGCTCCTAAGCTGTCTTTCGCCCACGAGCGCACTATACTCAACCTCACTGAGATCCCTATAGGCTCGCACCTCTTCCTCTGGGATGAGCGACGGCTCGTAGATATCCCTATCTAAATCAGCAATCGCTATTGCCAAAGAATTATGGTACGGACCGGGACCAAAGTGCGGAGAACGTGGCTCTCGATTGGGGTAAGAATCTAGTGCGCTTCGAAACATTGTTTGGAATGCTCGAGCTGAACCCTGGGAACTATAAGGAAGGACCAAGTACGGAATTCCCTTATCGGTGGTATGTGGCATTAACCCACACACCCAACAATTGGTAGTGTTCATCACCAACTGATGCTGATGAAGGAGCTGAATGAAGGAATTATTCATGAATTCCGCACGTCTAGCCTGCTCGTGTTGGGGTAAGATGTGGAAGGAATGAGGAGAGACAGTGGTGGTAAGTTTAGGTTCAGGAGAAGGGGTAGGTGAGGCAGAAGGCAACAATGACTGTATCATGTAATACACCCCACCCACCAATAACGAAGAAACAGTTAAGAATAGAAGGAACACCTGAAACATGAAGCATTTTGTGTGTGCAATTCTGCACATCTCGAATCTTTGAGCTTGAGCCTTTTCCATTTCCGACAGCTTCGAGAAAACCACCCTCTAAAACCATCCGCTACGTTCTTGACGCACTTCGTTCTGTGTAGCAGTAGTCAATCCCCAGGAGTTCCCAGGAATCGACGGTCTCTGACCTAGTGTCAAGACCTACTAACCAGAAGGAAGTACCCGCGCGGCCCTACGGTTCACCCGGATGTAAGGCATCTTTAATCAATAATATATATATAAAACCTGCTAGCTGTGGAAGCAAAAACACATATATGGAAAAAAAAAGACTCAAAATTTTCAAAATTACAATTTGGCAAGTGTGTTCAAAACTGGATAGTGGCAATGGGATAACGTGAATGTCAGGGGAGAAAGCAAATATTCTTGTTTTATTAGTCTCTAGTACTGGATCGAAGAAAATATCGGCTTCTCCCAGGACGTGTCAGTTCGTCAAACAATTGGTCCGATGATGAGACAGAGTTCTGTTGACCAGTCAATTGTTCAGATCTTGAGTTTTGTGATGACAAATGTTCAATAATATCGTTCTGCTGCACTGAGGTATCTCCGACAGGCTGAGCGTCGCTGAAAGGGACAAAGTTCGGAACAGTTTCGACTTCAGACGATGCAATGCCCTTCTTCACCCACGAGTCTGCTGGTAAAGGTATAGGTACCTTTTTAGTATGGGTGGCATGCACCCAGTTCTTGCGCCCTTCCAAACGAACAGCAGTCCTCGTGGCAAGAAGTACTTGGTAGGGTCCAGTAAAACGAGGCTCAAGGTTGTGCTTCCGGCTGAAATTCCTCGTCACAACCCAGTCTCCAGGCTGGAGCTGGTGGCCTGGACCCTCCGTCTGCGTCGGCAGTGCTTCAAAGACCTGTTGTTGAATTAACCTCAGTTTAGCAGTCAGATCATGAAGATAATCGATCAACATTGGATACTCAAGATCAGAGAACACACTGGGTCTAGGGACCCCCCAAACATTTGCAGGGCGGCAACATACAATCTCATAGGGGCTGAGCCCTACTCGGGAGTGTACAGTCGCCCTGGTTGACAGAAGAGCTAAGGGCAAAGCGTCAGGCCACGAGAGACCAGTCGTAGCCTGAATCTTCGCTAGTTTCAATTTAAGGGTGCCATTATACCCTTCAACCAAACCTGCTGACTGGGGATGATTGGCGCTATGGAATTTCTGTGTAATTCCAAGGCCCTTACACACATTCTTCATCACACTCCCTACAAACTCACTTCCGTTATCAGACCATACAATTCGTGGCATTCCATACCGAGGAAAGTATTCCTTCAGTAGGATTTTTGCAGTGGACAGAGCAGTGTTGTCTTTGAGAGGGTAGGCTTCGATCCATCGGGAGAATGCGCAAACCACAACTAAAACGTACTTCAGGTAATTGCATCGCTCCATATGGATAAAGTCTAGCTGAATCACCTCAAAGGGACATGAAGGGGGAGCAAAATGGCCAGGGGGTGTAGGAGTTCCCTTACCAGGATTATACAGCATACATATCATACAATTCTTAACCAATCTCTCGGCACATTTAGTAATACCATCATTCTTCCATACAGGGGACAACAACTTGCAGATACCTTTCGCACTAATATGTGCCAAGCCGTGTGCCATCGTCACAACAGCTAGCACATACGCATCCGGCAACATCCACCTCTTATGCTCCGACAAATCAATCCAACAGCCATTTGCATCCAAATTTCCCGTACTCTCTTTCCACTTCGTCTTTTCAGTCTCGGTGGCCTCATTCTGAATCGCTTTCACACTCTCAATAGTGTCCTCACACATACCAGTTTCTACAGGCCACCTTACCGAACTCGTCACGTACATTCTAGTGCTAAGATTTAGGGCAGTCTCTTTAGCAATCTCATCCGCAAACGCATTGCCACGACCAACATCATCCGTCACCTTACGATGTGCACTACATTTAATAATCGCCACCTGCTTGGGCAATGCAAGTGCATCCAAAAGATCATTCACGAGCTGTCCGTGCTGAATCTTCGTACCATGCGATGTCATAAAACCTCTCTCTCTCCACAAACGTCCAAAACTGTGCGCAACACCAAACGCATACTGGCTGTCCGTAAACACATTCACCCGTTTCCCTTTCGACAACACACACGCTCTAGTCAAGGCAATCAGCTCTGCCGCCTGGGCAGAATTCTGATTCAGTCTCGCAGTCTCCACAACCGTACTCAACGTCACCACAGCATACGCAGTCGTCACATCACCATTCGGCAACTTAAAACACGACCCATCCACATACAGGGTCCCATCGGGATCTTCCAATGGAGTATTTTTCAAATCAACACGACCTTTTGTTTCCTCCTCAGTTCGTAAGTAGCAGTCGTGAGGCGCTACTTCGTCTGACTCCATACTGATTGGCAACAACGTCACCAGATTCAGGACATTACAGCGCTTTATCTGAATGTGACTTGCCAAAAGCGTCAACTCGTACCCAGACAACCTTGCACTCGTCAGGTGTTGGGTCTTCGTACGATTCAAGAGAGTGTCAACTGCATGCGGAACCATCACCGTAAGCATATTATCCATGACCAATCCTGCAGATTGTCGGATGGACACCGCAGCTGCCGCTGTTGCTCTCAGACAACTCGGCAATGCTCTAGCTACTGGGTCCAAGGTCGAGGAAAAATATGCACATGGACGTTGCTTACCGCCGAATTGTTGCGTTAAGACACTCAACGCACAACCTTCCCTCTCGTGAACGTATAGTGTAAACGGCCTACTGTAGTCAGGGGTACCTAACACAGGGGCCGAACACAACGCATCACGCAGTTCAGAAAAACTTTTCTGACATTCTTCCGTCCATGGTAAAGGAGTTGGAACATCCTTGCACGTAAGAGCCACCAATGGTTTCGCTAGCAATGAAACATTTTGAATCCATTGCCTGCAGTATGACGTGATACCTAAAAAGGCACGCACATCTCTCTGAGTTGTTGGCACAGTCATTCGAGCAATCGCTGCAATTCTCTCTGGGGTCAACCTTCTTCCCTCCTTTGACAATAAGTGACCTAGATAGGTTACTTCTTGACAACAATATTGCAGTTTTGAAGGTGACACCTTGTGATGCAAATCACAGAGATGCTGCAACAATGACACCGTAGCAATTCTGCAAATGTCCTGAGTATCCGCAGCCACCAATAAGTCATCGACGTATTGGATCAAGGCCGCACCGGCCGGCAACATAAACGCATCAAGTTGGCTCTTCAAGGCTTGGCTGTATCTCGATGGACTCTCACAGTAGCCCTGAGGAGCGCGTTTAAACCTAAAGCTGCGGCCACCAAGAGAGAAACCGAAAAGGTCCCTACTCTCTTCAGCAATCGGAATGCTGAAGAAAGCATTCTTCAGATCGATCACTGAGAACCAAGATGCAGAAGCTGGAATCAGAGTCAGTAGAGCCGTAATATCGGGCACCACAGGGAACTGAGGAATCACAATTTTATTCACCTCCCGTAAATCAATGACAAAACGATAAACAGGGGGCTTCGATGGATCAGTGCGTTTCAGAATGGGCAGCACAGAGCTATTGCACACGTTTCCCCGAGTCTCTTCGATAACATCTTTCTCAATCAAATCGTAGATGATTGCTAACAGCGCTCGCTCACCATCGAGAGAGATACGATACTGGGGAATACGTGGCAAACGCACATTAGATTTCAGATGAACAACATAAGGGGAGATATCAAGCAGGCCCACGTCATTGGGACCTGTTGCCCACAAAGATGCAGGAAGAGAACTCAATTCCGGTGGCAGCTTGTCGATGGACAAATACATAGGAGAGATAACTTTCTCACCCAATGTAAGCTTTACTCCCGCAGGAGAACAATACAAAGTCGCATACAGACGTTTCAGCAAATCCAGGCCCAAAAGATTCTCACCACAACCAGTAGTCAAAATCAAAGGAGCTTTCAGCTCACGAGACCCAATTGTAAGGGGCAAAGGGCACGAAACCGGATTGCTAACAGGGGCGCCAGAGAATCCAACGGAAACATTTGTTAAGCCAGACAAAGGTGCACCAGGGAGTTTCGAATGCATGATGGAACTTTTCGCTGCACCAGTGTCCAACAGAAAAGGCTCAACGACGCCCGAGGTAGCAACTGCGACGTAAGGCCCTCTCTGATCAACCGGAACTGATACTACTCCCTCTCCTTGTCTGTGGCTGTCCTAGTAATTACCGTCGTCAGTGTTCTGATCGACGTAATAATCGTCCACATTGTACTGAGCAGATCTGTTTTGCGATGATCCACGCTGATCGATACAATTATTAGAATTGGAAGAATTATTGGAACGATCATTTTGAGCACCACGACCTCTACCACGTGATGCTTGTTGAGGAACACTACGACCTCCTCTAGATGAATTACCACTATTTCGCTCACTCAAGACTGGACAATCGAATTTCAAATGGCCCTCGTTCCTACAATAGGCACACTGATTGTACCCCAACGTAGATCTCTGCGAAGAGGAGTCATTTCGTGTTTGCGACCTATTAGGCTGAGACTGCGATCGATTCCGCTGTTGCGAATCATTCTGATTCGAACGTGGAGGATACGCTTGTTGCAACAACACTTTCGTTTTGAGCTCTTTTGTCTTTTTATCGGCACAATCATTTTCCTCTTTCTCTCTATTCTCATAATATTGGGCCGTGGCCAATATCTGAGCAGAAGTGGAAACAGCCCACGCACTTTCTGAATTCCTTAATTTGTTGCTTAAGTCCGGCAACAAATTTGATACAAACTTGTCCACAAACAACCTCTGACCTCCTTCAGTGCCCATATCCTGACCACTATGATCAATGAATGCCTCCTCAAATCTCGTAAAGAAATCAGAGACACTCTCATCCTTCTTTTGCTTGCAAGCGGACAACTTGTCCCAATTCACCTTCATAGCTGGCATAAGTGTTTTCATGAGAGTGATTATTCTCTGAGGGAGATTAGCAATCAGCTGTTCGGGCTTAGCCCCACCAACTTGCAAGGCATCCGCAGCAAGAAGTGCAGCCCAGTCACCGCCTAATTCTGCTGCATGGTCTTGCTGACGAATCTTTGCCCATACCGGTTGCGGTACGACATTGCCAAAGAACATATCAATGTCGGCAAGATTCATTATCGTAGCATCCACAAGCTGCGACAATTCTTTATAGTACCCTGCAGGATTTTTGCGAGGGTCAGGCAAAGATTGCTTTACCTGTAAAACTTCCGATTGTTTCCACGGAAGATGTATCCACACTCTCTGAAAGTGTGGCAAGACAGCAGGATTACCACCAGGGATACCTGGCAGCCATACTGGTGGAACCTCGCGCATGGGATACTGACCAGGCGCTGCTGGCGGTTCCTCAATGTCTTCTACAAACAACGCTTGAGGCATTATACAAGGACAGAAAGATAGCAGCTGCTCGACAGCACGTCGAACATTGCTACCCACTATCATTCCGCTTGCAAACTGAAGCTGAAGATTAGTTAGAGCAGTCAATGTATCGTCAGACGCATCAACCGATATTTGGTCACGCAAAACCTTGCACATCTCCTCAAACACGAACCTCTGTGTCGGTACGTTGAATTGAGAGAACGTATCAAGCACCACACGTGGAGGATTCCTAAGGGGATATTTCATCCAAGCCATCGCCATATTATATAGGCAGTCACGTTCCCTACTACCGGGAAGCTGACTTTGTCTTTGGGGACCATCAGAACCAGCGGACTCAAGAATCGGTCCAAGAGAATTGAAAAAGTTAGCAGCAACAGAAGGGACACGACGTCCAGTAGATGGGGAATTAGGGTAACACAACGGGGTAACAAGAGAAGTATCAGAAGCAGAGGGAACAGCAGGAGTAACCAGAACAGTAGGAGCAGCGGGAACAGGAGTATGAGGAAGTACAAGCGGAGGAGCAGTAGGGACAGAAGCAGGTAGAGGAGCAGGAACAATTGGAGGAACAGGAGCAGGAGCATGTTGGGGAACAGGAACAGGAACAGGGGGAACCACAGGAACTGCGGTACCCTGCGCATACGGAGGTGGTGATTTCAAGAGATAGGACAACAAGGGGTCCTCTGCTACTTCCTCCTTCTTATCCTTACCCGTCGGTAAAGCGGGGTAGCACTTATCTATAGTCATGCGCTGCATTCTATCGAAAACTTCCTTTTCCTTATCCTCCTTATCTCGCTGGAACTGCTCTGCGTTTCTTACCGTAGTAACAATACCTTCTCTCTTATTACGTTTGATCTGTTTGATATCTTTCTGCTTGGCTTCTTTACGCCACAACCGAAAGGAATCAAACATGGCCGGCCTTGCTTTTCTTTGGAACAATTTAGCTTCAAGATTATCTAAAATCGGAGTTTCAAAACTACCATGAGGTGGCCAACTAAGGACACCGTCTTTCTTAGTGTATCGAACCCAACACTTATTGAACATAATTGGACCTAACCCGTGTCGACTATACAACTCATAAGTTGGAGTTCCAATCGGAGGTATCGGACACGAGTCCTCCAATCGGGAATCCGCACCACAACTTCTAAAGCAACTGAATAAAGTACTACGGCCAGGCATCGTGCACACTAACCGAGTTTCACAAACGTCAAGGGTTATAGGATTACAATATCCCCACAAAGAGCAAAACCCTCGGTTTTTGGCGACTGCAGGCGTCAAATATCACAACAAAGAACAAAGTACCAAGAACCACAAATGCAATGGAACCATGCAACAACTAAGCACCCACAACAAAGGACTCTGGGAGCGACCCACAAATACTTAACTCAAAGATCAATGGCGTCACCAGGAAGGCCCGTCAATCGTCTCGCTGTACCAAGGTCTACGCCAGGCGCCAAAACAGGTCTACAGTCAGGGCAGCAGTCCGTCGCAGCCGTCAGGAGGTGGGGATCTTCGCGGGAAAAGTCGTCGGGCCACTTGTTTCGACAACAGGATCGATGAAGCGGGTTGCACCTTCCCTCGGAGATTTCACACGAAGTTCCTCACGATCGTCGGGCTTGGACCGGTACCACTGATGCAGCCCCACGTTGGGCGCCAACTGAAGGACTGGGTTTTTGCTAAGACCCAGCGGTGCCAGGGATAACACCTTAAACCTTCGTGGGTAACCTGTTCCGGCGTACAAATGACAGAGACACGGGACCCTCCCGTCGCCGTCAAGGATTCAAGGTTTATTACTGCAGGGAACACAGAAGTCACGAGAAGTACATAATCAATCAATCAATCAATCAGTGACACTTATAAAGCGCGCTACATACCCGTAGGGTCTCAAGGCGCTGGGGGGGGGGTGCCGCTACTGCTCGAACAGCCAGGTCTTCAGCTTCTTCCTGAAGGAGAGGTGGTCTTGGGTCAGGCGCAGGTCGGACGGGAGGGAGTTCCAGGTCTTGGCGGCCAGGTAGGAGAAGGACCTTCCTCCTGTAGTCGCTCTTCGGATGCGGGGGACGGCGGCGAGGGCGTGGTTGGCTGATCGGAGGTGGCGTTTGGGAGCGTAGAAGTTGACTCGGCTGTTGAGGTAGCTCGGGCCTTGGTCGTGTAGGGCTTTGTGTGCGTGGGTGAGGAGGCGGAAGGTGATTCTCTTGTTGATGGGGAGCCAGTGAAGGTCTCTCAGATGTCCGGAGATGTGGCTGGATCGTGGGATGTCGAGGATGAGTCTGGCTGAGGCGTTTTGGATCCGCTGGAGTCTCTTCTGGAGCTTGGCGGTGGTCCCGGCGTAGAGGGCGTTGCCGTAGTCCAGTCGGCTGGTGACGAGGGCCTGGGTGACGGTCTTCCTGGTCTCTGTGGGGATCCACCAGAAGATCTTCCGTAGCATGCGTAGGATGTTGAAGCACGCCGAGGAGACGCTGTTGACTTGCTTGGTCATGGAGAGGGAGGAGTCCAGGATGAAGCCCAGGTTTCGTGCATGGTCTGTCGGTTTGGGTGCGGTGCCCAGGGCGGGAGGCCACCAGGAGTCGTCCCAGGCGGAGGGTGAGGAGCCCAGGATGAGGACCTCCGTCTTGTCCGAGTTCAGTTTCAGGTGGCTGGTCGTCATCCACTCGGCTACCTCTTTCATCCCTTCGTGCAGGTTGGCTCTGGCGGCGGCGGGGTCGTTGGTCAGGGAGAGGATCAGCTGGGTGTCGTCGGCGTAGGAGATAATGCTGAGGTGGTGTTTGCGTACGATGGCCGCGAGGGGGCTCATGTAGACGTTGAAGAGGGTGGGGCTCAGGGATGATCCTTGGGGGACGCCGCAGATGACTTCGGAGGCCTCTGACTTGTACGGTGGTAGGCGGACTCGCTGTGTTCTTCCGTCGAGGAAGGAGATGATCCATTCCAGCGCCTTGTCCTGGATTCCGATGTTGCTGAGGCGCCGTATTAGGGTGTGGTGGCAGACCGTGTCGAATGCCGCGGAGAGGTCTAGGAGGATGAGGGCCGCTGTTTCTCCATTGTCCATCAGGGCTCGGATGTCATCGGTGGCGGCGATGAGGGTGGTCTCGGTGCTGTGTTTGGCTCGGAAGCCGGACTGTGAGGGGTCGAGGGATCCGTTCGTCTCGAGGAAGGCGGCCATCTGCTTGTTGACGGTCTTCTCAATGACTTTGGCTGGAAACGGGAGAAGCGAGATGGGGCGGTAATTCTTGAGGTCGGTGGGGTCCGCTGTTGGTTTCTTGAGTAGAGCGCTGAGTTTGGCGTGTTTCCAGCTTTCAGGGAAGATGGCGGTGTCGAAGGATGTGTTGATGATGTCTCGCAGGTGGGGTGCGATGACAGCGTCGGCCTTGTTGAAGACGTGGTGAGGGCAGGGGTCGGTTGGTGATCCGGAGTGGATGGAGTTCATCGTGCGGATGGTGTCTTCGGTGCTGATCGGGGTCCAGGCGTGGAGGGTGGTGGTGGGGGGGGGGTGGCTGGTCGGTCGTGGTGTGCGTTGGTTGGTTGTTGAAACTGCTGTGTATGTCCGTGATCTTGTTGTGGAAGTATGAGGCGAGGGAGTTGCAGAGGTCTTGCGATGGGGTGATGTCGTTGTTTCCTGCGCTGGGGTTGGAAAGCTCTTTCACGATGTTGAAGAGTTCCTTGCAGTTGTGTGCGTTGTTGTCCAACCGGTCCTTGAATGCTGTTTTCTTGGCGGCGCGGATCAGCTGGTGGTGTTTCCGGGTGGCAAGTTTGTAGGAGGTCCTGTTGTCCGGTGTCGGTTCCCTTTTCCAGACTTTCTCGAGGGCTCGGCAGTTCTTCTTGGAGCTCTTGAGTTCGTCGGTGAACCATGGGGCCTTCTTGCTGCCGGGTCTGCTAGGCGGGGTCCTCAGCGGGGCGAGTTCGTCCGCGCAGTTGCTGATCCACTTCGTGATGTTATCGGCGGCCTGGCTGGGGTTCGCTGAGCTGGCAGGAGGGTGTTGGCTCAGGGAGGTGGCGAGCTGGTCTGCTGTGATCTTGTTCCAGCTTCTGCGGGCGGTGTGTTGCTGGTGTTGGTGGGTCGTCGTTCTCTTGAAGGTGAAGTGAACGCAGCTGTGGTCCGTCCATTGAAGCTCTGTGGCGTGGCTGAAGTCGATGTCTGTGCTGGATGAGAAGACGGCGTCGAGTATGTGTCCGGCGAGGTGGGTGGGGGTGGACACCAGTTGCTTGAGTCCCAGGTTGGCGAGGTTGTCGAGCAGGGTGCTGGTGTTGTGGTCGTTGTTGTTCTCCAGATGGAAGTTGAGGTCTCCCAGGAGGATGTAGTCAGCGGAGGGGAGGGCATGCGGGCTGATGAAGTCGGCGATGTCCTCGCTGAATTGCGTGCGTGGTCCAGGGGGTCGGTAGATCAGGGTGCCTCTGAGGGTGGTGTTCGGGTTGGTGTGGATCTGGAAATGCAGGTGTTCGGCGCTGGTCAGGGTGTTGTCGGTGCTGGTCGTGAGACGGATGGTGTTCCTGTGGATGATGGCGATGCCTCCTCCCATCTGGTTGGCGTTTCGGTCCCTCCGGACGATCTTGTAGCCCTCTGGGATAGCGATGGCGATGTCGGGAGCTGAAGAGGCGTTCATCCAGGTCTCCGTGAGGAAGGCAACGTCAGGGGCTGTGGCGTCTAGGAGGTTCCAGAGTTCGATGGCGTGTCTGTGGACGGAGCGGGTGTTGAGCAGGATGCACTTGAGGTGGGTGCTGCTGGAGTTCGATTTGGCGGGTGCTGGTGCGGGGCTGGTCCGGATGCAGGAGAACTTGCAGGCGTGGCAGCTGAACGGTCCGTGGGTGCGTCTTGGAGTGGCTTGGTGGCATTCTGGGAGTCGGCCGGTGTTGAGAGCGATGAGGGTGGCGGCTGAGTACGTCAGGCGGGTAGGTCGAGATCTTCGAGGTCCAGGGGTCCTGGCGCTGGTCGCGATCCGGTCGCGGACGGGCGCAGACGGGCTTACCTTTGGCGCGCCTTCGGCGCACAATCGGCGCGCCCGCTGCGCGTGACCGCTGCGCGTTCGCACGGTCGCCATTTAAGGCGAAGTGCGCGGGTGGGCGGGGCAGCTGGGAGGCGGGAGCGGGGAGGGTTACAGAAGACAAAAGGGGCGGGGACAAGCGGCGGTGGCGGGAAGGGAGGGCGGGGGGCGGCGCGGTAGGCGGACAACAAGGAAGGAGAGCAAACACGGAAAAAATGCAAAAAAAGGCACAAATTAACGCAAAAAACGGGGAAAAAGAGGGTTACACAAAGTTAAACAAAGCAAGCACAAAAAACAGTCAAAACAAGGGCAAAAACACTCGCAGCGGCGGCAGCCGGCAAACGAGGCAGCAGCGAGGCAGAGGGCAGGCAAGGGGCACACGCAGCAGCTGGTGGCCGTGCGGCGCTGGGGTGTCCCACAAGTGGGTCACACTTGCATGTAAGTTCACGGAGACTGCTTCAAATTGTATCTGTGGATCGCTCTTCTTATACAGTTTTCAAGCATAGGATAACATGGTGCACAAAGGTTTACAACTTGGTTCCCATCGTAAAAGTCATAAGGGGTCGCTTTCATGTATTCAGGGCCCGGAACATAATTACAGTAACATTTGGCGGTTCCCAACTGTAAAAGTACATCTTCCCAACATTAGTACATTCCAATCAGTAGTAAACGAATCAAGGAAGAGACAGAAACAGGTGCAGAGGAAGACGGAAACAGTGAACAGATCGAAAAGGGTGTAAAAGGGGTGGCGTCAAGGAACACGAGTTGCAGGCATCAAAGGGGACGTGTTTAATGAATGCACAACTGAGACAATAGAGCGACACGGCAAGATGAGCCTCGATCGGGGCCATCTGCCTTGCAGTGTCATCCCCCTCATCATAAAGACACCTTCAAAAAAGGCATGTTCTTCCGCAAGTGTTTGGGAATCCCAGGGTCGCGAAGCGGACAGCGTCCGTTCGCTGGCTACTTGAGGGCAAGAAACAAAATGGATGCCGTATCTAAGATGGAACCCGTGGGCTCAGATGAAGAAACCCACGAAACAAATGAACGGTTTAGGCTAGCACAGCGAAAACGCGTACACCCACTAAACTCGTCATTTGCGGTTCATAGATACCAGACTCGTCCATATTCGTGCAAGTCGAAAACACCACTTACAATTGTCACGGAACCTCAACTCCCAGGCTCCGGAATAATAGAAGCCGGCTACTGCGGGAGGTGTTACCTCACTCTTACAGGATGGCCCTCAAGGTGTTGGCTAAAAAGGTGAGCTTCAAAGGTGATGCCACCTTTGACAGACAGATTGCGATTACACTCCTGACGGGCTGCCTATTTGTACAGGTAAATAAGCTGGAGGTGGGAAAAGAGAGGGGAGACCAGTGCCCAAATCGGTTTCCCTGTGGGCGTGTAGCCCACAGGTATCCGTACCTCTAGGGTGGGTTGCCAAGCTTCTAACACCCAAGGAAGAGTTAAGACATCCTGGGAGTGAGCAGAATAATGCACTCTCGGATTGCTAGATGACACACATAGCCAGAAGTCCTCACAGGGCGGAAGAGATCATGGTAACCCATTTGCTAGTGACCTCATCCTCACCCCTGGGGCACTATCTCAGCATAAATATGGCACCCCTCGCACCCTGAACCTCAGATCACTAAGGAACTGGAGAAATGACTGGAGAAGGACTGCCCTACTGATCCCTGCATCTGAGAAAGAGTAGGCTGCGTTGTCTGCTGGACTGTACCTGCAGCACCTTGAGTTAGCAAAGAGAAGACTGTGTCTTTGACTCTTGGCTTGAGGGAAAGTCACTCCCAAGCCCCAGACTAAAGAAGTGATTCCAAGGATGAGTCAGATGACCCCTTGGAACCAGCAAAGCTGAAGTATCCCAACATGGGCTGCTACATCAGGGCACCCCATGAAACTGAACCTCGACAGCCAAAAGCGGGACCTGAGCTTGCCATATTCAGGAGTTTCATCTAAGTCCTGATTGACCTCAAAGAGGGACATTAACCTCCATCAAAGGATACGCTGGACCCGTTGTGGACGGAGACCGGCAGCCCAGCAGCAGGTGGCCTTCTACTGGCATAAAGAGAACTTCAAGGGACCCGACCTCTCTGGCCAAAGTCGTCTCACCTCATCTCTGGGCCGAGGAATAATCACAAGGAAGACTAGTTGCATTCATCAGGACTGATTATACTACCACAATCCACATCTATTCCAAAATACTGACATAACTAGTGAACTTACTATACGTACTTCAAGCACACCTAAAGCACCTACTTGGTGTCCGTAAATGGGTATATATTAAGGCACTTAATAGTGCACCATAGGTACATAGTGAGGAGAGGCGTGCCTGTTGTCACAAAATCTCCAAGGTCTGCTCCCCTAAAATACTTCAGCCTGTGCTTGCATCTTGAATTAAACATTATTGAGTAGGTGTGGATTGTGGTAGTATGATCGATCCCGGTGAAAGCCACGAGCATTTGGGAACATGAGTGGCAGACACATGTTGATCGTAAGAGGAAGTATAGGTAACTAGAGCCGTAGGACCTCCTAGCTTTTCCCATTTGTTATCATACCTGCTGGAACCCAGATTACAACGCTCGGGCTACAGAACAGGTTTTTTTAAAGAGTAACCGTACCCCAACAGTGTGCTCCTGTACATCACCTTGCAACTTCTAATGACTTCCTGAAGAAAATAATAAACTCGCAAGAGGGCGATGGCGGTGGGAGAGGGAAAGTACCTCCTGCGGACCAAGCCTCCAGCGGTCCTATTATCCAGTAACTAGCATTTGTGCGATTCGTATCACGCACAATTGGATAGAATGATATTAACCACAACTATCTATTGAGAATATAAGACATTGTGAATAGATACACTGCATGAAGGCTGATGTGATTCTTGTCAAGAAAATTACGTATTGAGCCCTAAAGAAGTCACGGATGTGACGACACGCGTTGGCAACAGGCAATTCTGTTATCTTTTAATGGAATATTGAATAAAGAAAATTTGAAACTTTCAATCAAGACTGTGTAATTGTTTATCTGTGGGAAGTTTCCAAATGAATTTTCATTTAATACTGTGACTTATAGAATTTTGTCAAATACAATATTTATATATGTAACCTTGGTGCGGGTCATTTTCTGTCAAGTGTTAAAGTTATTTTTAATCACGATTAGGGGGTGTATATGGGTCACATCCCTGACTCTGTCGTACAAGGAATCAAATATTAGATAGGCATTATAAACAGTAAAAATGTGTGCTGGTCTAGTATAGCTCTGACCCTTGTGAGTGCTTTGTGAATGTATCAGTTTGATAATGGCCACATTTATGGAATAAATGTATCCCACAATTCACAGCTTAAGCTACACTTTTTTTCTCACAACTTTTGTCACACTTCGAACGGTGCGAAGATGGTACAATATTTAAATAGAATTTGCAGACAAAGGAGTGGAATGTAGGTGGAAAATGAGCAAAACCTGTTTAAAAGATCACATTTTTACCAAGCATTGGCATAGCCAATAGGTCTTGCCTTTGGAACCTTATAAGTGTTTAGCCATGCAACAGTTGATGTTGTTGCTCCAAGGATATTGTGCTGCATAACTTCTTCACAATATCGTTGGTGCAACAACATCAACTGTTGCATGGCTAAACACGTATAAGGTACAAGGTTTAGCCATGCAACAGCTGATGTTGCAAAACTAAATACTTATAAGGTCCCAAAAGCGAGACCTATTGGCTATGCCAATGCTTGTTACTACTGCAACTGAGGGAGAAAGCAGGTCATTACACAGGTCACGAGTGCCCCCTAAGGGACTTTCCTTTATCAGTCTTTGCCTTTACTGCAGCCTGACCTCTCCCCAAGCCTTCAGCGTCTTTCTTCACTAGCTGGGCTCTCTGGTGATGTTTGTTTGAGTGATGAGGTTTCCCATTTTCAACTTTCAGACCATTAATTAAATTATTTGTCTTCCCTTTTTAATCCGAACTGGACTATCTTCGATACTTTTAATGTTTACATGTTCACACCAGTCATTTGAATTGTATCCATATATTTTTTAATTCTCGAGGTTTTTGGGGGGATTCAGCAAGGTTAACACACAATCTCCTGGTTCTTTTCCTAGAGCGATGGTGAGGGAAGTTGTGGCTTCCAGGGCTGCCGCCACCAGGACCTTTCTTCTTAGCTGCTGTCAAGTTCCAGCATCATAGGTTGAAACCAGCCGAAAAGACGGGTCATTGGGTGGACAAACCCCTTGATTGTGCCCTTCTCGAGGGTCCTGTCAATAAGAATCCAGGCTCAGGGTAATTTATGAACCCCCTCAGCAGCATTTCTGTGGAGACCACCCAGACTTCTCTCTCTCTTCTGTTCGTTCGCTTTTTATCTAAAAATATTATCCATTGTATACCGACCATCGCCGCACTAGAAATAAAATGGTAAGGCATATTTCACCATTGCAAACTAAGATACAATGCCGAGCTGCATCATTTAGAGCATAAATACAACGCAGCAGATCTTGCATTATATACAAATCCCAATGGAGACAATGTTTTCTGACAGAGAACTCAGATAAGCAGTAAAAGTTGCACATTTAGGATGAAGAGAGGTGATATATTACCAAACTTACAACACAGCAGATCTCTCATTGGTCATAGTACAATCTGGAGAACACGTCAGCCCCGAGGACTCGGAACCCAAGAACATGCTGCACCCCCATGATATCCCCTGTGACAGGTCATGGCTGTTGCATCACCTAGAACCCAGGACGGGTCTATTTCTAAGCTCTTGGGTAGAGGTGTGGAGAGAAGCAGTGACCCTGCCCCCGGGCCTCCTCCTCTTACCGTGCAGTCTTTCAAACTGGCCGTGTTTTTCGCCAGTGCGTGTTGGTGCCGACAATAGATATGTTTTCCTCACAGTTTTGCTTGTGGATGGATGTTGCAAGCTTTTTTCGCCTAAAAAAAAACTGAAAACTTTGCAAAGCATAAATAATAATTGTATTTATGCGAATTTATTGGAAGTACTTGACAGAAACCATTACATTAATTAATAATACCCCCTGCGAGTCTCTCTCTCGTGCCCGTATTTTAAGGTAATATATTGTGCAATCGTGCACCTTGGGTGACTCTTGTTCAAGGACCCATGGAGGCCCGAGGTGGCATGGAGTTGTGAGTGCCCTGCCACCTGCAGCCGTCCCTCCCGGCAGGCAGCGGGTGTTTGGGCAGGTGTTCCCTGGGAGGCCCCCCCATCAGCAGCGCTGACCTGCGCCGGATTTGTTCCCAAGGATACAGGCGGCGCAGCCGCGGCTCGTTTTACGCCCTCGCCTGCGCCGGGGACGGCAGAAGCTTCTTTTTAATTATCACAGGCCTTCCACATGCGCTCGCGAAATTGAATTATGTAGAAAAACACTCTAAAAACATTGCAGCCGCGCAGACCCGCACGCATGGCGCGCCCAGGCCGGGTTAGGGGAGCAGGTGCGCGGCCCCGGAGGGAGCAGCCGCCTGTTCCGGGGTGACGAGCAGTCACCGATCACCTAAACTGGGAACACCGTTTGGAAAAATTCTGGCTCAGTGAGCTAAACGTTTGATGCTGGGCTATAGGGAGCTTAGCAGTTTACAGACCCCATTACCAGTGAGACCAGCCCAGCCTTGTATCCAGTGCTTAATTTGTAGAACAACAAGAGCCGGGGCCCGATGCATGAGGTTGCCAGCAGTATCGGGTACTAATCATCACTCAATTCAAGTGTGACATTTGGACTTTTCCAGGTCACATCATGCTGAAAGGATTGTCCGATTCACCCGGTTTTACTATTTTTTGAAGAATGTGAGCCACTTAGGTGATGAGCACTGCTCAAACACAGACAGATTGCGCCACCATGTGGTAGCCTGCCTGAAATAAGTGTCAGTGTTTAGAAATAAGTGCTGGTGTCAAGCACTTGCAAACTCCAGCACAAATTAAGCACTGCTTCTATCCTTCCGAAGTCAATGAACTGAGTACCATTCATGGTGTCATTCCCACGGGGAGGTATTAATTTACCCAGCTAAAATCGATATCGCAGTGTGTGGTGTGTACCAGAAGTAGTATTACACACTCATTACTTATTCCACATCTTGGAAATGAGTATAGCGCACACTAATGCTGCATGTTTGACCCTAGTGCCGAGCTGTAAATTTTGAAATAGTGCAACATTCCCCTGCACACATTTTGCTAGGATACACCTGACAATATTATTGAGGGCTAAGGGGAAGTGTGGTATGCATTACTGCATTAACTGTTCAAATCCGGGTGCAAACTTGAATGTAGGAATTGCCAACCCGACTGAATGAGGGCGTAACTTGGGTAATAGTAAAAGCTCTGTTTACCACTGTTGGAAAGAGCAGAAGTGCAGTAGAAAGTGCTCTGTAAAATATTACTTTGTTAAAAAACACTCTTTCATGAGCTATTTGGCATCATCTGAAGACACGGATATCCAAATGCCCCGTGCCAAAGTTCATCTAAAAAGGGCCATTGTGGGTACCATCAATGCCATTTGTCATTGTGCCCCAGAGCCTCAGATGCTATTGGTTGTGACTCTCCTCGGTTGCTAGGCGTTCCCCCAGAGGTCCAGGTCCCCGCGGCTCCGCCAGTGTGTGAGCTCATTGGAAAGTTGAAAGTGTTAGTGATTCGATGAGTGGCAGTTGAAAGATTGGGCTGAGCAGCAAGGATGCTGCTCCTGGTGGGGCCTCATCTGTAACTTGAAACACTCTTCATAAACCTTCATCTTTAATCCATACTACTTGGCTGCACACCATCTTTTATTCATCACAACACTATTGCCTCCATATGGGTAGCCAGTTGACCCTCTAGGGGTAGGAAAGTCGAGCACTCAAGGCTTTTTCAGGGGATGGTAGTAGGTTTGTGTTATAAAGTGGATTATTAGTAGGGGCAAATGTATATCTGCCACTGGCAATTAGGCCACTAACACAGTCTAGGTGTCAGAATAGGTCTTAGAAAATTATTCCTAAGCTCAACCCTTGGTAGCTTGGCTGCGAGCAGGCAGGCTTAACTTCAAAGACAGGTATGTAAAGCATTTAAATTCACCAATTCAGTAAACACTTAAGGCACAATGCACAATAAAAATCCAGCACCAATTTATAAAAATAGGAAATATTTGTATCTTTAAAATGACACCAAAATGAAAAAAATCCAATAAAGGGAACCGCAGATATGAATTTTCAAAGATTTTGCAATATCTAGAACATAGAAACCTATTGCACCCTATCGGGACATCTAGTCGCGATAGACTGGGTCAAAGTCAAAGTTTCAGGCCGACTGTGATGGAGCCCTGCACGGCTACCACTCGGGGTAGGTCCCGGTCACAGTTTCTACCTTTGGACTTAAAAACCTTTCTGGAGCTTTTTCTTATGGGGTCCCTCAATGCTCTTAACCCAGACGGATTCGGTGAGGGTTCGCTGGCCTCGGATTTCGCCTACTCCCGGCCAAAATCTGGAAATAGGACCAACAGAGGTCTTCAGTGGGACGAACCTGGACAGTAGGTCGGCTCGCGGTTGCAGGCAGGCGGCTTGGCTGGCCAGGTTGAGTCGGTCCCCTTATGGAGCTTTTTTTAAAAAAAGTTGCTCCAAAGTTCTCCAAACTTCTGGAACTTCTTCCTGAAGTGCTCCAAAGTGTCCCAAAGCGTCTCAAACTCATGCAAAGGGCCTGAAACCTCCAAGATGGTCCTTGATATTTGAGGACTTCATTTCCCACAATCCACTCGGATAAAACCCTTACAAATCCACTGATAGTTCTCTAGGTTGAAGATCCTTGGTAGTGATGTTCCACGTGAGCTCTGTTAACCTGTAGCTTGCAGGGAGACAACTGTTCAGTCTTTTTACAGCAAGGTAATCCACTTAGGAAATGCACATCAAACTTCTCGGCACGACCCATCTTGCTTTCTTAGGTTTCAAGCAGAAGATCTGAGGGACTCTGCCCTTCTCAGATACTTATTCCAACTTCTCTGGATCAAGCAGGAAGTCCCTCCTGTACAACGGGCTGCAGGGTACCACCCAAAGGTCTGACCACTTCCTCCAGAGTGTGGCACTATTTTGTCCTAGAGTGCACCAACTCTTCTAAATTCATAATGGCTGATTTCCCATCAGGGAGAGAAGACATGGCTAAACACACTCCTAGGATGGCTAATCTCCATATTCTTTCCTACTTGCATCTTTTCATTCCTTCCTTATTCCTTGCATCTGGCTGGGTTTCACAAGGGGAAAGTTGTGAATGACACTGGGGTCCTCCCCTGCCCTTGAAGTCCATTGTTTATGACTTCTCCCCCTGCTCTGGCATGCCTGTGCAACAGGACACTACTTTCCCTGCAGAGCTGGTTAATCCCAGGGGCTCTTTATCACCTCTTCAAAGAACCCTGGCTAATCCACTTAACTTTCACCAATCTGGCCAGGCCACTGGAAGGCGTAATCTGGATTTGCAAACAAAAAGGCCTTATAACTTCTTGTATGTACCTTTTAGGGGAAATTCAACAATATCATATTGTTAGATTTATTAATACCATTCTGGGACGTCTTTGAATGGTACTTTTAGCCTTCTCCTATCAATAGTTATTAGGTAATAACTTTCTGCAATGTTGTTAACTTATATGGCAGGGGATCTGCAATGGGAAAAAATTACTTGGGCATTTTTTTTCCAACACCAGGGCTTATAAAAACATATTTTATAAGTACTCTGCCTTTATCTATAGGACCACCACCCCTGGTATACCTAGGGAAGACTTTAGGGGTTCTGAATATGCAACACAAACCCACTTATTCAGAATGAGCATGGATTAGTGACCTCAGTAAACTATGGAGGGATTTCAAAAGGTACAGTCCCAAGGTCTACAAGTGGCCCACAAGGACCCTGGTGGTCAGCGACATGGGTGATATCCCCGAGGACTCCGGTAGTCAGCGGCACGAGTGATGGCCGCAAGGACTTTGGTGGTCAGCGACACGGATGATGGGCACAGTACAGGAGTAGATAAGTTAGAGTTGAAATTGGTCTACAAGGGCAATTATGGCAAAAGGGGGACTACTGGTGCTGGCTGGGCTAGTACCCAAAACTCTAAGGTGTCATATGACTGGAGCTGCTGGTTGTGTCAATGTTTGTGATTGGTGGTGGCATAAATAGGAACGTGGCCCGAACACGACCCACTGTTTGCCGCTAGCATCTAGGAAACCACGCTTTATGTTTAGGGGCCAGTTACACCTTTAAGCTGTTATTTTTCAGAGCTGGAGGAATAGAGAAGTGGTTCAAATGGCTATGAAACGAGGGTGGTGGCCACCTGGGTTGTATTCCGGAGCCCAGCAGAAGCCTGTGCTAAGTGCCTGTCAAGTGTGGTGCAGCAAAGTTAAACTGCTTCAAAGCTGTCAGTAGGAGGAGGAGGACTGGCAATTATTACTCGGGATATCTTCCCAGTCAGAATTTCCCCGGCACCATCTCCTGCATGTGAGGCGTTACACTTTGTCATCAATCTAAACGCTTCACATAACCTTAAGGGAGTGCTCATCTATAGACCACCAGGACCTCGCGCAGAATTTCTTTCCTCCTTTACCTCTTGGATGGAACCTCTAGCCATTGAGGACTCTTTTATGGCATTAGGAGACATAAATTTCCATCTAGACAAAACTGATGAGGCTGATACACAAGCCCTACTAGCGGAATGTCACACACTGGGTTTAAAACAGCACATAAAAGCACCAACTCATGATGCTGGACACACCTTGGATGCCATTTTCTCCAACATTAGTGAGTTGGAGGTATCCAAAATACTGCCTCTCACATGGACAGATCACCATGCCATTTTATGTCATCTATTGATTAAACGAATTAACCCCTCTAAACAGATTCCTAGTCAAAATAAATTCAGAGTATGGAAGGACATCGACTACGAAACCTTCAGGATGTCCTTGTCTAACACTCGCCCGGATACTCAGTCAGACCCCACTGAAGCAGTGGGGCAGTTTCTTAATTGGATAGGGAATGCGGTGGAAATGCATGCTCCACTAAAAACCATATCGAAAAACAGGAAAGTGCCTTCAGCGCCGTGGTACTCAGAGACCCTAAGAAAGCAAAAACAGATCTGCAGGAACCAGGAAAGAACCTGGCGCAAGACATATGATAACATAAGCAAAGCCAAGTATAAAGACGAACTAACCATCTATAAAAAAATGATTCAGGAGGAAAAAAAAACCTACTTTGAGCAGCAAATTAACAAATCAAAAAACTCAAGTCGACAATTGTTTGAAGTAGTCAAGACTCTGGCAGGGAAAGCGGTAGACTTGAGCCCCCCCCACTCTCAGGAATTCTGCAATAATCTAGCAGGTTTCTTTTTTTCAAAAGTAAACGACATATATTCGGAATTTTCGGCCACATCACCGAATACTAACATACAACCTAAACAACCAAGAAATAACCCGAACTGCTCGTTCACTAGATTCAGGGATGTGACGAATCAGGAAATAAAAGATCTCATGAGACAGGTAAAAACAGGCTCACCCCTAGATCCTTGCCCCCCTAAAATTTTCACTCCAGTAATTGATGTGGTTAGTGAAACTATCACTCCTATTTGCAGCGCCATGTTCCAATCTGGGATCTTCCCAGATAAGTTAAAAAACACTCTACTGAAACCCCTCCTCAAAAAACCTGGTCTAGACAAAACAACCCTTAAAAACTACAGACCAATCGCCAGTTTGCCTTTCCTGGCCAAAATAGTAGAGAAAGCAATGAACAGCCAACTAGCTGAATATATTGAACAAAATAACCTCCTGGACGAGTCACAGTTTGGGTTCCGCAAACTTCATGGAACAGAGACTGCTCTCATAAAGGCTGCCGATGACATCAGAGCCATCAGGGACCAAGGAGGAACAGCGATACTGGTCCTGCTGGATCTCTCAGCGGCCTTCGACACGGTCAATCACGCTGTCCTGATTGACCGTGTCGAAGAAATGGGCATTTGCGCAAGGGCAAAAGAGCTTTTGGCTTCATTTCTGTCCAACAGAACGCAAGCAGTGACCCTGGGCGCATTTCAATCTACTGAGCTCGCCCTTCCATGTGGCGTTCCGCAAGGCTCATCCCTAAGTCCGACACTCTTTAACATCTATGTGTCGGACTTAGCAAGGGTAATTAAGAACTACCGGATGAGCCTTACCTCATACGCCGACGACACCCAATTGGTGATCGCAATTAAGAAAGATGGTGAGGAGGTAGCTGTCAGATTCCAAGAAGGCATGATGGCCATCAAGGAATGGATGTCTGAGAACTGTTTACGCCTCAACTCAGACAAGACTGAGGTAATGATTTTTGGAAAACTTTCACCACAGTGGTCCACCTCTTGGTGGCCGACACCACTCGGAGCCCCTCCAGAACCCGTGCAAAAGGTTAGGAATTTAGGAATCTTGTTCGACGACAATCTCAATTTTTCCAGCCATGCCAATCAGGTTGCGTCGTCCGCTTTTTATAAGCTTAAGATCATTAGGAAAATCCTGCCCTATCTTCCTGAGAGTACTAGGAAAACAGTGGTGAGTTCCTTAGTACTCTCATCACTTGATTACTGTAACGGACTGTTCGTAAATGCTCAGGCACGGGTGGTGGCCAAACTGCAGCTAATTCAATCCGCTGCAGAAAGGCTACTAGCTGGCATTCCCAAGTTTCAGTCCACCAAACATGCGATAAGGAACTACCACTGGCTAACGGTGAAAAATCGTATTAGATTCAAGACCTTGTGTCTCACATATAAAGCTCTCAAAGGTCTTGGACCAGCATTTCTCAAACAGAAACTCCTCCACTACCAACCGAAAAGATCCCTACGATCAGAACAGAGACATCTACTGGTAGTGCCACGCACCAGTACGGTCACATGGGGCGACAGATGTTTTACGAACTCTGCAGCCAGACTCTGGAACATGCTTCCAAAGGAAATAAAATTGGCACCCTCCCTTCTTCAATTCAGAAAATTGATAAAAACTTGGTTATTTGACCAATAATCTGATCAGGCCAACTCTACCTAAATTAGACACATGCTTAATCTGAGACCGCTAGCTAAGTCATAGCGCCAAGACACCCACGGGTATACGCTGCGCTTTATAAATGTTTAAAATAAATAAATAAATAAATAAGTAAGTCAATCATTTTTTTACCCCACTCTTTCCCTTTGCTCGCGCCCCTGGTCGGATTTGCATAAAACCTGAGATTCCTGCACTAGGCTTAGCTTGCTGAAAGCCTTCCACAGTTTATGCAGGTTTATTAACCAGCACCAATGTTACTAGCACATGAAAATGTTTTAACATGTTTTTAATGTTTTAATTTAACTTTGCACCTTCAGTGATTGATTGCCATGCCGAGAGGAAACAACATGAAAATGCCTGCCAAATTTCATATGACTTTGTCAAATAATGTTACAGTTATCAGCAAATTACCATTCCCCCAACCTCATTGAACAAGAGCTGCGCAAAAGCAAAAGCAAAAAAAGCTAAGTAAACTATGCCAGGGGTGTACCAAATGTAATGGAAAATCATCAAACACAGCTACATTTAAAGGCAAATCAAAAACACATTTTCAGATGTCTAGGTAGAGCTAAACTTAAGCCTTCAAACTTTCGTCTATTTTCTCTAGCCAATATCTCAAAAACCTCTGAACGGATTTAAACCAAACCAATCAAAAGCACTCCTCGGAGTAAAGTTTGTGTTTCATGGCAAGGTTGGTGTAATTCTGCTGAACTTTTTTTCTGCACATGAGGCCAACGTTTCCTGCAGTAGTAAAAATAGAAAACATTCTTTCGTAACGGCCTTTTAATTCCCACTCCCAGACACATCTGTATTACACTTGACATGGTAAACCTAACCTGGAATTCCTTATTTTTGGAAAGTTTTGTCCAGATTTTTAAACCTGTATAAGCAAAGTGAAAATTTTCTTTTGGGTGGAAAGTGAGACCTAACAATAACTACAGAGTTACTATCCCCAACTTTGTAATACTTTTTAAAAAATCACCAAGTGCACGGGTACGTACGGGCACGCGCACACACACACACACACGCACGCGCACACACACACACACAAAATAAAGAAACAAAGGAAAGGTAAATCCATGTATAGCTCTTCCAAGATGTTAATTCTTCATTTATTTATAATCCCATGGATCCTAAAGACCTCGGCTGGAGGAGAATCCTTCTCCTACCTCGCTGCGAAGACCTGGAACTCCCTGCCTCTGCATCTCAGATCATCACAGTCACTGCCACAATTCAGGAAGGACCTGAAGACCTGCTCCTCGACTGAACTGCAGGACCCCTCTGCCCCGGCACCTTGAGACCCTCAGGGGTGACTAGCCACGCTGTGCAAGAGCCTTGATCGATTGATAACGGGTAGATTTACCAATACAGTTTTACTACATAATGCTCTGTCAAAAGTTACCCAAAAAATATTCTACACAATATATACAATTTGAAATGATTTTACATATCACACCATCAACATTTCAAGTATAATTGAATACATATATCATTCTATAAGAATTATTAGAACATTGGTATGTTGGGAGCTCCATTGAAAACAATGGAGTGCTCTGGGCTTATAATGGCTGGTAAAAGCCTGGAGCTCCAACATTCCAATGTTTCTTTGTTCCCCGCTCTGGCTGTAAACAAAGGCTTCAGGGACACTGAGGGGATTCCAATCCCCTCGCGCTCCCATAAGGCTTTGTTCTTTTTTGTTAGAACATTCTGCCCTCAGTGGCAGAATGTTCTAATAGCCTTATAGCCCTTCGTAGCTGGGCTATACGGGCTATTAAAGTCCCTATCCCTTGTTAAAGGCCCGAGCCGAAAGAGGGCCTTTATTAGACGGTAAAGCCCTCTACTGCGGGCTATAAGGCTATAATGCATCAAAACAATACCAGTATAGTAAAATAAATCTACAAGATGACACTTGTACTGCTGAATATCCCTGTAATATTTTGTGCTCCATAGTGTGCTCCATTGATATTTTGGGGGGTTGATATTCTGGGTGCACACACGCGATGACCCTTCATATAAAGTTATAGATGAGAAAATGAAAGAGGACATGGAAGTAAGACAAAGAAGAAAGGGGGGTGAATTGGGAGCCGAAGGGTTGGAGTACGGGACATCCTTCAGGAGATGATGATAGGTTCACCCCCTTTTAGAATCACACACTTCGGTGCATCTGATGCAGATTGAAGCCCATTTCCCCATATTGTTTTCTATCTTATATGACTTCTTAGTGTTTCCACTGCAAGGGGTTCACTCATCTTGTGAAGCAACACCATCACAGCATCACCTTATGCAATCCAACGAAATATCATTGTGCGACCAACAACAAGGTATGGGTCAGTTTGATGTATCACCTCTGTCCTGATGTCACAATATGTGAAGAGCTTTTAGGTTTAAAGCATTTTTATTGAGACAAAAAGACATGGGGGAAGGGGCTAGGAGGTTAGGATTACATACAATGCAGTAAAAGAAGAAGATGCAACTCAGGAGCGATGGCGAAGAGCAGTTCGTTGGTCCAGAGGAAAAACACAGTAAATAAAAAGCAGACAAAAAAGAATGCAATCAGTGTAACCTCCGTGCGCATATCCAACACTCCATATCTAAGCAATGAAAGCCAGTAGCAGTCCAACAGAGCACAACCCGTCCCCCCCGTCCCCCGTCCCCACTAAAGAAGGAAAAAGGAAAGAAAAACAACACCCCAACTCCCCCGTCCAATGGCTCCGCACTAGGACTATCCACCCCAAAAAGCCCGCACCCCCCTCCCCAGGACCCCGCCCCCCAATCAATCTAGTCCGCCAGGGTCACCGGTGGCGTCAGCCTAAGCAGTCTAAGGTACCCCGGGCATGTGAGTTCCCGGAACTCGTCGACAGCAGCGCTAGGAAGGGTTGCCACAGCTCTTCAAATTGGTCTATCTCCCCCGCCACCGTAAGCGACAACTTCTCCATACCCAACACGTGCCAGAGCCTATGCAACCAACCCGTAATGGAGGGGGCAGTGGTGGTGCGCCAGTGGATAAGGATATTCTGGACCGCAGACCCCAGCGCAATCGCGATCTGCCTACCCCTGTGGGACTTCAATGGGTACATTAGGTCATTGGGGAGGCCCAGTAATGCATACGCCAGAAAGCGCGGTAGCTCTATCTCAAAGTGCTTATCCACCTCGTCCAAAACCTCCTTCCAGTAAGCGGTCAGCACGGGACAATCCCAGAGAATGTGTGAGAGGGTACCCTCCTGCCCGCAGCCCCGCCAGCACCCCTTGTCAGTATGTCTATGCATCTCATACAGTCTCTCCGGAGTGTAGTACCAATAAGTGGACACCTTAGTAAAGGTCTCCGTGAGGCCCGTATGATATGCAGAGTGCCGCGCCCGGTATGCAATTTTGTCCCATTCCTTGTGGCTGAGTGTCCTGCCCAATTCCCTGTGCCAGCACTCCCTCCCCGGGTTATAGTAATGAAACGGCGGGGTTGTAGGTACTTGTACAAATCGGTAATCAGCTTGGCATCGGAGGTCCGGGTCACCAACCACCTCTCATACGGCGTAATTTGACGGGCAGCAGTGTCGCGCACCTGGGGTTGGAGGGCCCAGTGCCGAACCTGCATGTAACGCAATCTGTCCAGCTCCATCAGGCCGAAGTTCTGACGAAGTTGCTGAAAAGGAAGCACGCCCTCCGGCCCTTAGATCTGGAAGAGCACCCTGCAGCCCGCAGTCACCCAATGGGAAAAAGCTCCCGGCTCCATCCCGGGGGAGAAGTCCGGGTTACCTACTATAGGCGTGACTGGCGAAGGGAAGGTGGTAAGGCCCCGGTCCTCGCATACTGCATCCCACACCCTCAGGGGGACCCGCGTAATAAAAGAGGCGTAAAGGTTGGGAGGGCGATGCGCACGGCGCAAGAATGGAACCTCCTGCAAGGTGCGGCCCGCCACCGCCTGGTCTTGAAAAAGCCAGTGTTTGTCGGACTCCCACCTGCTCCACTCCACCATATACCGCAGCTGCGCCGCCTGAAAGTATTTACGGAGGTCGGGGATACCAAGACCCCCTGCCTCCAGGGCAAGTGTGGAAAGTACTCTCTTCATCCGCGGCTTGCGGCCCTGCCAGACAAAGCGGGAGATGTCAGCCTGCGTTTGTCATATCCAGCCCACTGGGGGTTGGAGAGGCAGGGCGTGGAAAAGATACAGTATCTGAGGCAACACCGTCATCTTAACCGCCGCGATTCGACCCAGCCAGGACAGCAGGCCCTTGCTCCAGCAGCCAAGCTCCTCCTTGATCTTCCTGCTAAGGGAGGCGTAATTAGCCGCAACCATCTCTGATAATGTGGGCGCCAGCAGAATCCCCAGGTATGGCACCGTGGACGAGGACCACTGCATGGGAAATAGTCGCTGAAGGTCCCTTCTGGTAGCCGCAGCCAGGGACACATCCAGCGCCACCGATTTGCCCATATTCATTTTGAAGCCGGCCACACGTGCAAAGGTGTCCAGCTCCTGGATGCATGCAGGTAACGACCTCCTAGGGTCGTCCAGGGTCAACAGGATATCGTCCGCATAGAGGCTAACCGTATGGACATACTGGCCCATTTTGACCCCAATAGCGTCAGGGTTGTTACGAATCCTCTGAGCAAACGGCTCCATATAGAGGGCAAACAGAAGCGGCGAGAGGGGGCAGCCCTGCCTCGTGCCGCGTTCAATGGCAAAGCCCTTGGAGCTACACCCATTGACCCGCACCGATGCTGAAGGATGCTTATAACAGTTGAATACCCTGGTGCGGAACTTATCGCCGATTGCCAGTTTCCTGAGAACCAGTTCGAGGTACGGCCAATGAACTCTATCGAAGGCCTTCTCCGCATCAACTGACAGCAGCATCCGCTCCCCCGGGATCCGCGAGGCCTTCTCCAGAACATGCGCCACCCGCTTGGTATTGTCTACCGTCTGTCTGCCGGGTACAAAGCCAGCCTGGTCCGCCTCCACCAGTCCGGGGAGATGCTGGCCCAGCCTGGACGCTAGAATCCCCGTATACAGCTTGAGGTCGACATTCAAAAGCGAGATGGGTCGATACGAACCACATAAGGTCCGGTCTTTCCCAGGTTTCGGGATTACTGAGACCGTCGCGCGCAGGAGATCCGGTGGGATGGCTCCCGGTTCGGAGAAGGAATTAAATAGCCGAGCAAGAACAGGGGCTACAGCCGTGCAAAAGGTCTTGTAAAACAGAGACGTGTACCCATCTGGGCCCGGGGCCTTACCATGCTTCAGCCGCGCTATAGCGGAAATCACCTCCTCCACATGAATATCCCGCTCTAGATGGTCCGCCTGAGCAGGATCCAGCACCGGAAGGGTCACCGACTCCAGATAGTCTTCGGCGACTTGCGGCGAGGAGGGCTCCTCAGCATACAGCGCCTCGTAGAAGCTGCGGAAAGAGTCCGCCACCTCTGCGTCCCCGGAAACGGCCACCCCGTCCGCACCCACCAGTTCCCGCACGACGCTACGCTGTTGCGCGACCCGGAGCCGAAGCGCCAGGAGCTTACCACACTTGTCCCCCCCTGTATAGAAGGCATGCTTCAAGCGCAAGGCTATATTTACAAAAAGGGGTGGTGAGGGACAGAGTCTCTGAATTAAACAGAAAGCTCTCACCCAGTCAAAAGATCAGGGCTAGATCCAACACCGTTTTTTAGCTCACTGCACCATCCCAGTTTCAGAACCTGACTGTATGCAAATTAGTCTGTTCCTGTCCTTTCTCACTGCTCCATCAGGATTCAAGCAAGCCGGGCCGAAGAAGGCTGAAATGCCAGAAACCGGTCCCCGGTAGCTTGTCTCCTTTCTGGTGAAGAATTGGCTTGGTAGTTTAGTCTGCCCTGTTCCCATGATGCACTGGGCCAGGGACAGACTGATTTGCATATAGCCAGGTTCTGAGCTGGGATGGGGCAGTGAGATAAATAACGGTGATGGATCAAGCCCTGATCTTTGGACTGGGTAAGAGTGGTCTGTTTAACTCAGACACTCTGTTCATCACCACCCCCTTTTCTAAATCGTTTTTGGCCACTATAGGTGTGGCAGGGTATACTCAGACATGAGTCCCTTTCTCACTGCTCCATCAGGATTCAAGCAAGCCGGGCCGAAGAAGGCTGAAATGCCAGAAACCGGTCCCCGGTAGCTTGTCTCCTTTCTGGTGAAGAATTGGCTTGGTAGTTTAGTCTGCCCTGTTCCCATGATGCACTGGGCCAGGGACAGACTGATTTGCATATAGCCAGGTTCTGAGCTGGGATGGGGCAGTGAGATAAATAACGGTGATGGATCAAGCCCTGATCTTTGGACTGGGTAAGAGTGGTCTGTTTAACTCAGACACTCTGTTCATCACCACCCCCTTTTCTAAATCGTTTTTGGCCACTATAGGTGTGGCAGGGTATACTCAGACATGAGTCCCTTTCTCACTGCTCCATCAGGATTCAAGCAAGCCGGGCCGAAGAAGGCTGAAATGCCAGAAACCGGTCCCCGGTAGCTTGTCTCCTTTCTGGTGAAGAATTGGCTTGGTAGTTTAGTCTGCCCTGTTCCCATGATGCACTGGGCCAGGGACAGACTGATTTGCATATAGCCAGGTTCTGAGCTGGGATGGGGCAGTGAGATAAATAACGGTGATGGATCAAGCCCTGATCTTTGGACTGGGTAAGAGTGGTCTGTTTAACTCAGACACTCTGTTCATCACCACCCCCTTTTCTAAATCGTTTTTGGCCACTATAGGTGTGGCAGGGTATACTCAGACATGAGTCCCTTTCTCACTGCTCCATCAGGATTCAAGCAAGCCGGGCCGAAGAAGGCTGAAATGCCAGAAACCGGTCCCCGGTAGCTTGTCTCCTTTCTGGTGAAGAATTGGCTTGGTAGTTTAGTCTGCCCTGTTCCCATGATGCACTGGGCCAGGGACAGACTGATTTGCATATAGCCAGGTTCTGAGCTGGGATGGGGCAGTGAGATAAATAACGGTGATGGATCAAGCCCTGATCTTTGGACTGGGTAAGAGTGGTCTGTTTAACTCAGACACTCTGTTCATCACCACCCCCTTTTCTAAATCGTTTTTGGCCACTATAGGTGTGGCAGGGTATACTCAGACATGAGTCCCTTTCTCACTGCTCCATCAGGATTCAAGCAAGCCGGGCCGAAGAAGGCTGAAATGCCAGAAACCGGTCCCCGGTAGCTTGTCTCCTTTCTGGTGAAGAATTGGCTTGGTAGTTTAGTCTGCCCTGTTCCCATGATGCACTGGGCCAGGGACAGACTGATTTGCATATAGCCAGGTTCTGAGCTGGGATGGGGCAGTGAGATAAATAACGGTGATGGATCAAGCCCTGATCTTTGGACTGGGTAAGAGTGGTCTGTTTAACTCAGACACTCTGTTCATCACCACCCCCTTTTCTAAATCAAGCGCAAGGCGGCATACTCCGCCCTATCAAAATCCAGTGCCGACAGGAGTTTCCTCGCTGCCTTCAACTGTCTCCACACCCTTGGAGCCCCCGTGCGGCGGTGGACCTGCTCGAGCTCCCGGACCTGAACGGTCAGCTCGTCCCTCTTCCGTTGTCGCTCCCTATTTTCGGCTGAGGAGATGGAGATAAATTCCCTTCGGAGGACTGCCTTCAATGCCGCCCACTGTGTCGCTTGGGAGGTGTCGGTGTTGTTATTGTGAATCAAATAGTCCTGGATGACCTCCCCAATGCGTTTCACTACAGACTTTTTGTGCAAAAGGGTATCTCGAAGGCGCCAGACCCCCCGAGAGGGAGAGGCCGCCGGCCACTTGAAAACGCCAGCGACTGGTGCATGGTCAGACAGGGACAGGACCCCAATGTCCGCCGCTGTAGCGGCAGCGTGCATCGGACCATGCACCAGGAGGTAATCCAGCCGTGCATAGGTGCGGTGTGCGTGTGAAAAGTAGGAGTAGTCCTTATCAGAGGGGTGCATGGAGCGCCAAAGGTCGTGCAAGTCCATTTCCGCAATCCGGGCCTTCACAGCCTGGGACAATTCCCCCGTCTGCGGAAAGCGCTGCGCCGACCTGTCCATCACCGAATCGAAGACAATATTAAGGTCACCCCCCAAGATGACATGGCGGTCGGGCGAGGCAGTGACGTCCACCAACACGGAGTCCAGGAAACGTTCTTGGTGGTCATTTGGGCTGTAAACGGAGCCAACCGTGAACGCTATGCCTCCTAAGCGCATGCGATAGGCAAGAAGCCTCCCCTTCTGTTCAGCGTACTTATACAAAACCTCCCCCCTAAAGGAGCTCGCTAGAAGAATGGCTACCCCCGCAGTCTTGTTTGCAGCCGAGGAGAAGAACTGGGTGGGGAACTTGGCAGAGCACAGCCTATGGCAATCCCGGGACAATAAGTGGGTCTCCTGCAGGAGGCAGATGTCCGCCTGCGTCCCCTCCAGCAAAGATAAGATCGCTCTGCGCTTCACAGGGTTATTCAGGCCCTTAACATTAAGGGTCACTACTTTTAGAGATGACATTCTTCTCGGGGATCAGGGACGCTATGCATAGGGCAAGGGATCAGCGGGAGGGGCGCGCGGGGCAGCAGCGCAGGAGAAGCCAAGACAGACCCAGCGCGGGCACGGACAACATCAGACGGGACCCCCTTAACAGCAGAACAACCCTTACGCCCACCCCAAACACAACCATGGCAACTAGCCAAATGTAAACTTAAACACCCCATTGTCTCAGTCTAGCCCGAAAAAGGGGCAAGTCCGTAAAAAAAAAAGCAAAGTGGACGTTCAGCCACTCACCTCCATCCCCTCCCACCCGACCCCCCCGACCCGAACCAAGCATCAAAGAAGCTGAGAGTATCTCCCCCCGGAGTGAGTGTTAGGCCGTCATGGCCACCTCGGGGGAGCCGGCCGAGCCCCCAGCAGCCGCCCTCAAAGCGTCGGCCATGTCCGCCCTGATAGTAGGGGAGTCCGGGCGTCCTGCGCTGGCCGTCGATTGCCTCTTCGCCGACCGTCGCCGGCTCCTTCGCTCTGAGCGCCTCCATGACGGTGTAGCTCCTTCCTCCTCCGCCGCCGTAAGCCCCAGGACCCCACAGATGTCCTGCAAGGAGCGCAGCTGATGCAGCACCCCATTCCACCGGAAGATCAGGCGGAAGGGATGTCCCCAAGAGTATGGCGTCTCGTGTTCGCGCAGAAAGTCAGTGGCAATCCTTAAGGACCTGCGTTTCTGCAGCGTGCTGGCGGATAGGTCCTGATAAAGCGCTACAGGCCGTTCCCGGAAAGTCAGGGGCTGTTTCCTGCGGGCCTCAGTCATGATGCGTTCCTTCAGCGGGAAGTCGGGCAGGAAAGCCAAAATGTCCGGCGGGGGCGCCGATGACTGGCGCTGTCGGCCAACCCTGTGTGCCCTATCGATGCGAATAGGGAAGTCCGCAGCTTCCCCCAGGATCTCCCGGAACAGGCCTTGCAGATAGCCCACCAAGTCGGTCCCCTCGTCCGCGGGCGGCACACCACGCACTTGAATGTTATTCCTCCGTGACCTGTTCTCAAGGTCCTCGGAGTGGGCTTGGAGCTCAACACACTGCTCCCGGAGACGGAGAACGTCCTGTTGAAGATGGACTATCTCTTCGTCCCGGCGCTGGGCCGCCGTTTCCACCGTCTCAACTCGCTAGCCGAGGCCCTCCACCTCCCTACGCACTTCACGGACCTCACTGGCCACTTCCCGCTTCAGCGTTTGGAAGTCCTCTTTTGAGGGAGCTAAACAGTTCTTCCATAAAGGACCTCGTGACCGGCGGCTCCCCTCCATTCGCATCCGCCGAGGCCCGGGAAGACTCCGGCGACGGTTGTGTTCTGTCTCGCAGTTGTTGGGCCCTGCCAAGCATGTCCGGCAGGGTGCGGTCCCCCTTCCTCGAACCGCCTCTTCCAGTCATCGCAATCGTAGCAACCGATGAGTGGGCACAGGGTCAGCCGCCTCGGGGATGTCCAGCCGCCGGCAAGCACCCAATGCGAGGATCTCTTGGCTGCGCCACAAGCGACAAAATGGCGGATCAGTCCGGGCACTGCCAGCCGCGGCGCCCAGCCGAGACGGCAACGGAGAGCTAAAGTGGGGGGTCCCCCACCAACACGCCTCACAGAGAGGGAGCCCAGCAGCGGGCACAGACTCCCGCAGCAAGGGGTTGCAGTGGAGGCCGACAACACCGATCACTCGGGGACAAAATGGCGGCAGGGCGGGGCAGGGCAGAACGGCCAAGTCCGGTGACCCCACCGGGTGTCCCCCAGAAACACAGCAATCGGAGAAGTACCACAGCCAGTGTTCATGCAGTCACACAAAAGGGCCCAAATGGTCCGTCCCTAACAATGAGTCCGCAGAGCTTCGCCCACGGGAGCCAGGGCCCACACAGCGTGGGGCGTCGCCGACACAAGTCCGGGCGCCAAAGCACACGACCAAAGTCCTCCGTGCCGCCGGGGCCCTGTCCGCAGGGCTCCTTTATTCTCCGTCGAGCTACGGGTCCGGCTCCTTCCCGATCGTCAGCTTTCAGCACCAGGCCCAGCCAAGGCGTCCGGACAGCGCTCCACTTCGCTCCGCCTCCCAGGCTCTCCGTCGCTCTTCGATCTCGATCGGGTTTTTGAGATACTTTTCCCGAGGCGATCAGGGCCAAAGTGACATCAATGTGTGCGCCTGGTGCTCCGCTACTCTCCTCTCACACGCTGAGCATCAGCGGGGGGAGATAAGCGTAAGAAAAGGGCTCGAGCTCAGTCGGGCCGGAGGAGCTGCGGGAGGAAGCGTCCGCTCACCCCGCCATCTTGGCCACGCCCCCTGAAGAGCTTTTAAACAAAAGTATCCTATCACAGTGTGCTGGACTCGCCGCCATCAAAGTCGAGAGTATTTACCTCTCTGCCTATGATTCTCTCTGGTTCCCAAAATAATAATTAAAAAAAAAGTTTCTATTTCTCTTTAAACTGCACTCTATGCAGTGTAAATGACATGCGTCCTGGATCTCATTTCAATAGGAAGGATGGACTGCTGAGCTGGCCCTGCTGGGATTCCAACCTGTGACTTGCAGATCCCTGCATATGTCAGTGGTGTGCATCCTTTCCGGTCAACCGTCCTTCTTGACCCAAGACCCATCACTTAAACCGTCTTCCAGTTTATGATACTTAGACTCACTGACCTACCACCTGTCAGCCCTCTTGAGCATCCGAACAATGTCTGGTAAAGACAAATGACTTTATGATTTTCCATACCTCTGCCTCCAGGAAAATTGAGACGGAATTTGGAAGTTGTTTCGTGCGCCTCAACTCCCCCTAACTCGGCAAGAAACGCATCAAAGTGCTAAAAACTTCAACAAATTGATATGTGTAGAATAACAAGAGACTGAAACTTTCATGTACGCATCTAAGGCCTTGGCCATTTTGGGCATTCAATGTGTTGAGTTCCATCTGTTGCAGCTTCTTATGCAAATAGGGCAATAGCCTTCTTAAGTAGGGCAATAGCCTTCATATGCAGAAAGTGGGGTGTTCTGCCGTCAGCGGGGTGTTCTGCCGTCAGCGGGGTGTGCTGCTGTCAGTGGGGTGTACTGCATCAGTGGGGTGTGCTGCCATCAGTGGGGGTGCTGATGTCAGTGGGGGGTGCTGCTGTCAGCGGGGTGTGCTGCTGTCTGTGGGGTGTGCTGCCGTCAGCGGGGTGTACTGCATCAGTGGGGTGTGCTGCCATCAGTGGGGGTGCTGATGTCAGTGGGGGGTGCTGCTGTCAGCGGGGTGTGCTGCTGTCAGTGGGGTGGGCTGCTGTCCGTGGGGTGTGCTGCCGTCAGCGGGGTGTTCTGCCGTCAGCGGGGTGTGCTGCCGTCTGTGGGGTGTGCTGCTGTCAGTGGGGTGTACTGCATCAGTGGGGTGTGCTGCCATCAGTGGGGGGTGCTGATGTCAGTGGGGGGTGCTGCTGTCAGTGGGGTGCGCTGCTGTCAGTGGAGGTTGCTGCTGTTAGTGGGGTGTGCTGTCGTAAGGTCAGTGGGGTGTGCTGCAGTCAGTGGAGTGTGTTGCTGTCAGTGGGGGGTGCTGCCATCAGTGGGGTGTGCTGCTGTCAGTGGGGTTTGCAGCTGTCAATGGTGGGTGCTGCTGTCAGTGCTGGGTGCTGCTGTCAGTGGGGTGTGCTGCCGTCAGCGGGATGTGCTGCTTTCAGTGGGGGGTGCTGCTGTCAGTGGGTTGCAATGCTGTCAGTGGGGTGTGATGCTGTAAGCGGGGTGTGGTGCTGTCAGTGGGGTGTGCTGCTGTCAGTGGTGTGTGCTGCCATTAGTGGGTCGTGCTGCCACCTGCGGGTGGTGCTGCTGTCAGTGGGGTGTGCTGTTGTCAGTGTGGTGTGCTGCCGTCAGTAGGGTGTCCTGTGGTCAGTGGGGTGTGCCGCTGTCAGTGGGGTGTGCTGCAGTCAGCGGGGTGTGCTGCCGTCAGTGGGGTGTGCTGCCGTCAGTAGGGTGTGCTGCCGTCAGCGGGGTGTGCTGCTGTCAGCGGGGTGTGCTGCTGTCAGCGGGGTGTGCTGCAGTCAGCGGGGTGTGCTGCCGTCAGTGGGGTGTGCTGCCGTCAGTAGGGTGTGCTGCCGTCAGCGGGGTGTGCTGCTGTCAGCGGGGTGTGCTGCTGTCAGCGGGGTGTGCTGCCGTCAGTAGGGTGTTCTGCCGTCAGAGCTGCGTCAGTGGGGTGTGCTGCCATCAGTAGGGTGTGCTGCCGTCAGCGGGGTGTGCTGCTGTCAGCGGGGGGTGCTGCTGTCTGCGGGGTGTGCTGCTGTCAGTACCCGTGCACTCCTGTGTCTTCACACAGGCCACTAGGAGAACCTCTACAGGCCTCCCTCTACTGCGTGCAGAGCTAGCTCCATGAAGCCGACAGTGTGGGAGCTCTTTAATGTGCTGGAGAACTGGCACTTCAAAGTCAGACGTGCTGTCAGTGGGGTGTGCTACCGTCAGTGGGGTGTCCTGCTGTCAGTGTGGTGTGCTGCCGTCAGTAGGATGTGCTGCTGTCAGTGGGGTGTGCTGTTGTCAGTGTGGTGTGCTGCCGTCAGTGGGGTGTGCTGCTGTCAGCGGGGGTGCTGCTGTCAGCGGGGGGGGGGGGGTGCTGCTGTCAGCGGGGTGTGCTGCTGTCAGTAGGGTGTGCTGCCGTCAGTGGGGTGTGCCGCTGTCTGCGGGGTGTGCTGCTGTCAGTACCCGTGCACTCCTGTGCCTTCACACAGGCCTCTAGGAGAACCTCTACAGGCCTCCCTCTGCTGCGTGCAGAGCTAGTGGGAGCTCTTTAATGTGTATCAAAGTAAACAAAACCTGAGACAGAGCAGCGAGCTCGTGCTGTGCGGTTTACAAGGACATGAGATGGTGCTGATTCTAGATAGTGTCTCAGTGTACCGGCTGCTTTCTTTTTTTTCTCTCACAATATTTGCTTCAGTTAAGTTTCTTTTTAGACTCTAGAATACGAAACTAAAGACAACATTCAGTGGGCACCGCCAGCCTGCTGCCTGTCATCCAGTTACTGAGAGACTGAGCAGAGCTGTGCTGCCGCTAATGTGACCGCACTGGTCCAAGAGCACAGGCTGTGCACTGGCAGCAGTGCTTAATTTGTAAAATATTAAGTGCAGGTGCTCAAATTTTTGTGGGAGGCCACACCCACTTCCTCAGCTCCGCCCACGTCCAGCCCTGGCTCCACCCACTTACTCTATTGTCCCCACCCACATCTCCTAAATGCACCCTCTCACATGCATTTCTACATGCAGCTCTTGGTGACAGGTAGACGTAGTAATTCAATATTATATATTAGTACTTTAACTTATAGACTGCAAGTAATAAAAGGATCTCTCCCACAAAAACAGTATCCCACTGAACTATTCGTCGCATGCGCATTGTGGTCTGCATGGCGCAAGTGCTTTGAAACATAAACCCTCTGCACTACCTTATGATGAGTCAAAAGTAAACTTCCACTAGACAAAGCTCGATTCTCTGTCCATCAGCTCCATTAATCACCAGTTCTATTGACATTCTTATTTTTGCCAGAAATGTGCTGGAGGCAAGGAACATTGTAGTAGGTGCTTTTAACTCCATCATATATTTGAGAAAATGGCACCCCCAACCCACTCCACCTGCCCCCAAAGTCAATGCCCAGTTATGTGGCGACGGCCACTCTGCCCTACAGCTGACACTGTGCCGGCATGTGTAAGGTGCCGGTTGCAAATATTCACTGAGCCAGGTGCACACCATGTGGAGAAAAAGACAAATCTAAATTATTTCTGGACAGATGAAATTCGAACCTGCCACAGTTCTCTGGCTCATTGCAGATTCTAGGTATTTTCATAAGATACAGTAAGATAAGGAAGGGTAACGTAACAGCCAAACTCCCTCTTAGGTTACTACCACCTTCTGTGCTGCCATTTGGCTGTCTTGCGGGTCCTTCACAGCATGGCACATGAATCAGTGAATGAAACAACTTCCTAAAAATTGTCCCAAGGGTGACTCACTGCCTCTAATTAAATTTCAGATGGTAGTAAGGTAGTGGTACATAAAATTGTGGGTACTGCCGCACAATGGTGAGCCATTTGCCATTTCTTGTCGCATAATTTAGTCAAAGCTGAGCTGCATACATTGGCTGTACTGCAGACTACAAGATGCTCTTTGGCACACAATGTCACACTTTTTGGACAGGGTAACAACCTCACAGGACTGTGCTGCTTCGAGCAGCTTGGGGTCAAATCTGTGTGCACCACTGTCCCGCCGCAGCAATGCTCCCCACCCCTCCACCACCCACGGCTTCACGTGATGCTGCTGAACTCCGATTGCTTTCCCTTCTGCTCTAACTCTGGTCCCACGAAGTGCCGCCTGGGCGGGTGGGGGAGGGAGTTAGTGTGTCTTCTTCCCCATGCTTGCCCCGGGAAGGACAGATTGCTACTGATAGGACCGGTCGCCTCCCATGACAGAGGTTGTTTTCACAGGTGCCCCACAAGGCAGCTCCGGCCCCTCATTAACCCGTCTCCTTCAAGCTGTGGCAGCCAGCAGCCCCCGCCAGCAGTGGTGCAGCGACGTGGAATGGTCCTTAAAGGAAGTGGGTAAGGTGCTCAATAGTAAAATACAACCATATATACAGAGAAATTACTCTTTTATTCTTGAACTTGGGTACTTGCACTAATGAGCAGTAGCGTGGCCAGTGCGTCATGGACCCTCGTGCAAGGATGGAATGGGGGCCCTGGCTGGCTGTTTGAATTATAAGGCACGGGAATAACCATGGCTCAGGTAGGCCCCTCAGGCCTCTGTGTGCCGGTGCCACTGCACTTGCTGCCCCTGCTAATGAAAGCTACCTCTCTGCTCTCCGGACTCTCGGTTCTCAGGTGGGGGTTGGGTTGGGCGGCTGTGGGTGAAGAGAGCCGTACATCAGGCATAGGGCTGGACCCGGCAGCTGTATGAGACAAGGCCCGGGCGGCTATGTGAGACCAGAGCCTTTGCCTGCAGTCACTGGTGTGGCCTGCTGCCTTCGCTGGAATGGAGGCCGAAGCCCAGCCTCGAAGCCGGGAGTTTATGAGAAGTCAGAGCCTTGACTTCAAACAACTGCCAGGCGTCTATGAGCGGCCAGAGCCCGGGCACTAGACACCGGGCTGTAGGATTAGGAAGGAATAGAGCCCAGGCTCGATGACACAGGAGCTTGGTGCCTGTGAGAGAAAAAAGACTGAACTCCTCCGGGCCAGGCGGCTATGCAAGAACTGAGTCCGAAGCCAAGACATGGGGCAGGTTGGTTACAGGAAGTTTGTGTGTGAGTGTGTGCCTCAAGATAAGACGGGAAACTGTGGTGAGGCATTGAATTTTAAAAAGTTAGCGGCGCTGTGGGCGCGCACACTGTCACTGCTTTTTCCCACACAAATGAGAATGTCATTTTAACGAGTTTTATACAGTGAGCATGACCCACGTTGCCACCGTGTGATCTCACAGAAAATAGTCATGGTACATTTCACGCTCCATAACTCACGCTCCATAACTTTACACTATTTCCAGTGAGTTACAAAATCAATACTTACTGGCATAACATTGCCCTTAATTAATTCGAAGAGTGAGGCCTGCTGCAGCTTCAAGAGTTCCGAGTCCATACCACTGCTTGCTTTGATCAACTGAGCTGAGGCTGCGCAGTATTCTGGGGCGGGGAAAAGTGTAGACAGAGTCTGCATTGGTCCAAGTCAGGAAACCTGACTTGACAATTCAACGCCAACGAGGGACGGGATAATTTTCTTCTGCAGCGTGAGTGGTCATTTGTAATGCACTAGCGCTGAACTACTCAATTTGCGGGACCTTTCACCAGGCTGTTACGCTGAGGCAGGGACCCACGCAGTTTCTGGTGGGGTGTGTCTGCGCCTCATGAGAAGGAGGGCAGCCTCGGCGCACACAGCATTCAATTTTTAAAAGTTCACGCACAGGTGAGAAACATCAGGGGGTTGGTTGTCACGATTATGAAGGTTTGAAATGTGACACAACCATAATATGAATTGGCAGGTATTTCATAGACCCGGCCCTGAGTAATAAGTGCCGGTGCTAAGCACCGGAAAGCTCCGGCACAAATTAAGCACTGACTGGCAGACGCCTGTGACACCCTCCGTGACTTCTTCCGGTGCACAGAAACAGTACTTGCGAGCTCCAGCTCCCCACATTTTGTGTCTGCCCTCGGAAGCTCGCGCAGGCGCCTCATCGCCGCATCCGAGCTGCTGCAAGCGTCGAAGCCGTGCCGGCGGCAGAAGAAAACGGACATCAGTTGTGGCTCAGAGAGGGTTAAACTCTACAATGCTTCTTTATTTATTTATTTATTTATAAAGCACGCAGCTACCCAACAGGGTCTCCCGGCGCTGAAACATGTGGAGACAAGGATCAGCAGTTTTTAAAAGCTTAGGGAAAGCTAGCAGAGAATGACAATTCCTAAGGTCATTTGGGGGGGCACTCCAGAGCTTTGGGCCCAGCTAAAAAAAAGAGCGACCCCTCATACGGACAAGTCAAAACCTGGGAACTGAAAACAGTGTGAGGTTGGAAGATCTCAATTGTCGAGCCGGCACGTAAGGAGTTACCAGTCTTTGAATATAGGAGGGGGCAAGGCCACATTTGACCCGAAACATGTAACAAAGAGCCTTGAACTCAAAGTGCTGATTGACTTTAAGCCAATGGAGTTGGTGGAGCAGCGAAGACGCAGAGGCGCATCTAGGCAGGCGGAAAAGAAGACGAGCAGCTGCATTGTGTATGACCTGCAACCGGTGCACTGAGACTTTGTCTGCACCCAGATTGCCATAGTCCAGCCTGGATATCACCAGAGCCTGCAGAACCGTTCCCTGAGCTGCAGGTGGAATTAGCCAGAGGATTTTTTTGATCCATCTATGAACATCAAAGCAGGATGCCGAAGCCCTGGACACCTGAGGTTTAAGGGAAAGATTTTTATCAATACCAAAGCCCAGGTTTTTGACTTTGGGGACAGAGGCAGGCACAGGGCCCAGGGTGTCCGGCCAGTGTTTGATTCCCCAAAGCTCAGGGTTATTACCCCGAATAAGCACCTCAGTTTTGGTGCCGTTTACCTTCAGAGCGTTACTGGTCAGCCACGAGGAAACATTCCTCAGGCCAAGCTGAAGCAGGGACGGATCTAGGTGCTGGCCAGTGGAGAAGGAAAAGATAATCTGGGTATCGTCGGCATAAGAAAAGATCATCAGTCCCAACTTCTCAGCAATGTCAGCCAAAGAGCAAACATATATATTAAAAAGCATAGGGCTCAAATTAGAACCCCGAGGCACTCCAGAGGTTAGAGCTAGAGTTGTGGATCTTCTTTCGTTCGAGAAGACCTGAAAGGTACGGTCTTTTAAAAAAGAGATCAACCACCTCAGAGCCAAACCCCCAATGCCAGAGGCTTTGAGAAGGTCTATCCGAATGGAATGTGACTTCATATCAAAAGCCGGACTCAAATCCAGCAGAATGAGGGCGGAAGTACCTCCGGAGTCGAGTTGTTGCCTGAGGTGCTCAGTGACCCCAAGACATGCAGATATCCGTACTATGGCCAGGTCTGAAGCCAGACTGTGAGAAGTGCAGCAAATTACGAGTTGTAACAAAAGAAGAACATTGAATATTAATGTGTCATTCCAAAATTTTAGAAACACCAGCAAGAGAGAAATAGGGTGAAAATTAGACCAACAGAGAGGATCAAGACCTTCCTTTTTAAGTAGAGGAAGGACGAGTGCATGTTTCCAGCTCTGAGGTACCGAACCTGTAAATAGAGAAGGATTGAGAAGGTTAAAAATCACAGAAAGGGCCGCCTCATCCAAGAGACCAGAGCCTAGATGTATCAAGCCGTTTGCGAATCGCAAACGGTCTATTTGCATGTTTTTGCATGCATCAAAAATTTGCAAATAAGTAATCGCAAAAATTTGCAATTCCTTATTTTGCCATAGCATTTAAGGAATCGTAATTTTGCGATTCCTTAAATGCTATGTATATAGCATTTTTCAATTGCGAATTTTGGTTAAGAAATCGCAAATTAACACCAACTTGTAGTTGATGTTAATTTGCGAATTCTTTTTAAAATGCACACTTTGGCATTTTTCAAGGTGGCATGTGACGCTCACACATGCCCATAGGGCATGCATGTGCGCCATATGCACACACATGAACATTTCAGGGGTGCAGCAGGGTGTCCTTGAGACACCCATGCACCCTTGAAATTATTCTCAATTTGCGATTAGCAAATTGCGAATCGCAAATTGAGATTAATTTCACATTCATTCCTATGGGCCTTCTGGCCCATAGGAATGAATGGGAAATTATTCCTTAATTGCGAATTCGCAAATTGCGAATTCCCAAATAAGGAAGATTAAGAAATTGCCAAAAAATAGCTAATTTTTACATACATCCCATTTTGCGATTTCTAAATAGCAATTCCTTAAAAATCGCTATTTAGAAATCGCAAAATGGAATCTTGATACATCTGGTAAAACAATTCTAAACACTACGTAGGCCTGTGTAAAATACAGAAACCTGAGCCCAATTGCATGGAAATCTAACCAGACTGATGGACTATTCATTGAAACCACAGGGCTTCCCTGTTCAAAAATGTGCAGCCCACTGCCCAGCATCCAGTGAGACCAGGCAGTGGTTGGATGCTCCTACCACTGGGTTTTCATTCTATGAAGGGGTCTGTTAATGCCCTGTCCTTTACCAGGGGTGGAACTGTTCAAGATGCCCCGGGGGCACACGGGCCTTGGTATTCCTGATGGGGCCTCAGAGGCTGCTCTATGTAATGCGCGCTGTGCTGCTTGGCCCCATGTAACAAGGGAAGGTTGGCTATTTCACCTGCAGGGTATTACAGAGGAGGGGGCTGCAACGGTAAAGCAGCTGACCGGAAGGTGGTGCAAGTCCCCCTCCTCAAGTACCTCCTGCCCCTGGATGCAGCGCATAATGTGCCCTCCCGCAGGGGATCCGTGCTCAAACTGTGGCTGGTGTGGGCCGCCTCCAGTGGCAGACAGGCGCGGTTCCACTCTGTAAACTATGGGTCTGCCTGTCACCCATGTGCTGCCTCCGCACAGGCGGAGTCTGTCAGAGTTCACACGTGCGCGATGGCAGCATCTCTATGAGTGTAACGGGAGCCCAGTGTGAGTCCGCGCTGAAGGCACAGAATCAGGGCTGTGTCGATGTTACAAACCGAGGCCCGGCCCCCGCTGTCTAATCCAGGCCCTATGTGGACATCAGCTGCTGCTCAATGCGCTCTGGTCTCCCAGCAGCATTCGACACCCATCCCTGCCAAGTATCACGCATCAGGTGTTAGACTAACTCATTTCAGTGTGGTGATCCGCATCACCGCACTGAAATGCCGAGTCACGCATTTTTAGCACCTCCTCAGCTGTGAAGTGGAGTGCTCTAATTAGCGCTACTGTATGACTGACTTGGCAGACTAGTGGCAGTGCATTCATCCGCGCAGGGTTGGGGGGGAAGCTGAGGTGACTCTGGCTATGTTACCTCTGTACCTTGGCATTCAGCACTGACATCACGAGAGTCAGACTCATTTTGCCTAATGGTTACTACCGCATCAACAGGGACAGAGACTCGTGTCACAGAGACACGCCTATAGGTGACTCACATGACCTGCAGTGCACGAGCATTACAAATGGAACCGCGCAGCCAGTTTTTCCTGTGCCTGCCTGCTCGCACTGCGTTGAGCCACGTGGCTTCAGACGTGCATTATTTGGGTTCCTGTCTAAGTTATTTGTGATTCCATTAAGAATCACAAAGGAAGGAGGTGCGGCCAAGCGCTGTTCCAGTTACAGCTCCTCACTGAACCCCGGCATTGCACCGTTAGCCTCTTCTTCCGGCTCCGCCCGCCTGAACAACATGAGGTGCACCCAATGCCGCTGCCCGCTCCCGCAATCAAAACGCCAGGGGCAGAGGCCTGCATATGAACCCCGAGGTAGCAGGCAGCATTCGCTCATAACAGTCACAGTGGCGTAACGAACCTTGAGGGGGCCCCCCTGCAGGGTAAGTGAAGGGGCCCCCTCCGGACTCAATCTAGAGCTCGCCAGCAGAAGTGCGGTGCTGACCGGGGCCCCCTGCAGGGTGAGGGCCCGCCCGCACTGCGGGGGCTGCAGGGGCCTGTGTTACACCCCTGGACAGTCATCGCCCACCTCGGCCATTTGTGGGAAATCAGAGCCCACCACTAGCAGGAGCTAGCTGTGGTCAGCAGTCTGACTCTAGAAACCCCGAGGCAGCAGAGACATAGTCAGTCCCGGGAGGCCCCGCAGGGTGCCGGTGGCGGTACCGTGACATGTAGCACCGGCCGGGCCTGCATGGACAGAGTCAGACCCTGGGAAGAGGTCTAGACAGGACAGCGGTATTGTTTGCGAGGGACTGCCTGCCAGCTACATACACCGGCCTAAGCCATGGGCCAATGGCGCACAGAGTGTCATTAGCCAGAAATCTGACTGCAATAAGATTTACTGTTCTCTTTCCTAAGTTTTTGGTTGTGTCGTTAGTAAACTATCTCCTTTTGTGACTTTCTGTACAATTGACTGGTGACTTTGAGTAAACAGTAGCCATGGGAGTGATGCGTGATGATTCACGTGTTATTCGGCCTGTGCAATAAATAGTCATGTAGCTGGATTGAGCATTTTGGCACTTTTCACTTCCACCATTGTGTGAATTTACATGAAAACATCTTCCTTTGCATTTTTCCTTTTTCGTCATGTACGGCGCCGTGCATGGCACTTACTTTGGTGTGCTGTGATGTTGAGTTTCTGTTGGTCGGCTCAGCGAAGGATGTTTTACAAAATTGTAGCCGCCCCTTCAGCCCATCTGAACATAATCAGCAGACAAGACGGGTCTAAAATTCACCCTTACTAGTGAACACTCCATCATGTACGTGTGTCACAGCCTGGAGAAGAGGCCCTGATTGCATCCCTTACATGTCCCATGGGAGAGAGACACTGCAATAGAAAGGCTGCCTGTCACTAGACAGTGCAAACACAAGGAGATGATGGACAGAGTCATGAACATTGCAAACACTCACCCCCATCACAGATCGGGGTTGAATCCATCATCATCCTTTAGCTCACTTTGCCACCCCAGTTAAGACATGGCCATATGCAAATCAATCTTGAGCCTGTGCCTCATGGGAACAGTCCAGACCGAACTGCCACGCCATGTCTTCCCTGGACTGGAGACAAGCATCCTGGGACCGGTTTCTGGCTAACAGCCTTCATCAGCCAGGCTTGCTTGAATCCAGTGCAAAGTGAGCAAGGGACCCACTTCTGGGCATACCCTGCCAACTTAGGCGAACAAAGCAAAACCAAGGAGGATAATGGACGGAATGCCAAACATTGCAAACACTGCTTAAGCATGATGATGGATTAATCCCAGATCAGTTGACTGGGGGTGAGTGGTTGCAATGTTCAACATGCCGTCCATCATCCCCTTTGGTTTTGCTTTTGTTCGCCCTAAGTTAGCAGGGTATGCCCAGACGTGGGTCCCTTGCTCACTCTACCACTGGAGTCAAGCAAGCCTGGCTGATGAGGGTTATGAACCCGAAACAGGTCCCAGGATGCTTGTTTCCGGTCCAGGGAAAACATGGCTTAGCAGTTCTGGCTGGACTGTTCCCATGAGGCACAGGGTCAGACTGATTTGCATATGGCCATGCCAGAACTGAGGTGGCGGAGTGAGCTAAAGAACGGTGATGGATTAAACCCAGATCAGTTGACTGGAGGTGAGTGTTTGCAATGTTCAACACTCCGTCCAGCATCCCCTTTGCTTTTGCTTTTGTCACTAGACAGTGCCATCGCCATGAAGCAGCCCGGCAAGACCTTCAGAGAGCAGAGCTGGCCTGAGAGGAGCAGAGAGCTGTACTGTGTGAGCCGCTGCTCAGCTGCAAGGCTATCCCTACAATGTCAGTGTGCAGCGGTCCGGGGTCTGTAGCTGGGGTGTACTTCTTCACGGGCTCTTTGCTTCAGTATTGAGCCAGTTACATCATACTGCCCCTTTTGCATTCATTTATCACTGTGGGCCCTCCTCCGAAGTAAGTGCCCTTCCATTTCTGGTGCTTTGCAGAAGATTTAAGATCTCCTCAGGGTTTCTCGTTGTTCAAATGAGTGTAATTTCTGATATTTATACGTTTCCTTCGTCTTCACTACTTGCATTTGCTCGCAAGAAAGTGTCGCTCATAGTTGTTGAATGTCAATCATAATTACACCGAATTTATGAAAATGTCACACTTGGCTATGCTTGCAGTGCTGACTGTCAAGAGATGCGAGCACGGCCCCAGACCACGGCCGGTGTTGTGTAATATCAGGTATCCCCTCGGGATCCGGTATCCCCTGCTCTTCGGCTCTCTTGGCCTGGAAGGTTTACTCTTCCTATAGACCCATGTGAGCCCCGCACACCTGACTCAAACCCTCACAAAGGGGGCTCCCCAAAGAGCTGCGCGCGCACGGGGCGTCCATCCATCCGCCCGGAGACGTCTGATCTGCCAGTGCTCACTGCAGGGGGCTCCATCCTTCCCTTCTGTACCACGTGCAGCTGACGTAGGGAGACCCCGTGCAGAATGTGATGAGGGGCCCGGAGTCTCCCGCATCTCATAATCATTGACATTGAAAGGGGCTTCCACTGGAGGGTTGGGGGTCCCCGAGGGCATTGGGCCCCCTGCACGCCAGGCGCATGTGTTTCGCCCCTGCTTGTGTCTGGTTGCAGGGGGCTCCATCCCCCTGCTGTACCGCGTGCTGCTGACGTAGAGAGGCCACACGCCGAATGTGATGAGGGCCCCAGAGTCTCCCGCATCTCATAATCATTGACCTTGAAAGGGGCTTCCTCTGGAGGGTTGGGGGTCCCCGAGGGCATTGGGGCCCCTGCCCGTCAGGCGCATGTGTTTCGCCCCTGCTTGTGTCTGGTTGCAGGGAGCTGCATCCTTCCCTGCTGTACCACGTGCTGCTGACGTACGTAGAGAGCCCCCACGCTGAATGTGATGAGGGGCCCGGAGTCTCATCTTATGTTCATTCACGTTGGGCGGGAAGGGGCGCCTCTGGAGGGCTGGGGCCCCTTAAGGGGAGGGGACTGGGGCCCCTGCACCTCAGGCTCGTGTGTTACGTCTCGGCTGGAGTCTGCAGTGGTCTCAGCCCCGCCTGCTCTACTAAGTGCTACTAAAGTAGTGACCTCCGCCCCCTTCCGAAGTTAGGAGGGGTCGTCCCTGTTTGGGGGTGCCCCTGCAGCTAGGGCTGCACACTGAAGCACGGCGGTGATGGGGGTCCTTGCACAGCGCTCAGCCCCTGCCAGCTATTTCTTTGAGAACAGTCCAGGCCGACCTCCGCCGGCTGCAACCTCTGGGCAGGAGTAAAACAAACCCAGCTCGCCTCTACCTGGTGTGGACTCGTCAGAGAGGTGCCCTTTGAAGCCCGAGGCACAGCGCCCAGAGGCCCGTGTCTTGGCACCCACCACATCTAGGGCGTCTCTGAGAGAATAAAAGTGGCGTGTGGAGGGCTTGTGAAAAGGCTCAACCACTGGCACTCGGTGCTGCCGCTTTCTAGCAAAAATGCGATGCTTGACTGTAGCGCTTCGCTCAATTTAGACTCGTAACGCGGCGCAACCAGCGCATCCCAGCCCTCACACCAGCGCCCCTCCTAATCTAGTAAAGAGGCCGGTGCTCTGCCTGCACCACAAGCCATTCCACTAGCAACAGCATAACACTAGCGCCTACACCCTCGCGTCATAGAGCGCTTTATAAACACATATAACAAACCAATGACCTTAAGCCTACCCGTGGCGCACTGTGAAGTGACAGTAACCCCAGCATGGCTCTGCTAAGGCACCTCAGCCCTCCTCACCTGCAGCGCGCTTCGTTGTGGGACCACGGACGGTTCTATCAAAGAATCTGAATTCTGGCTAAGAGCGCCCTCTGCTGTCGCATCTCTGAACCCACTGACAATCACACTTCAGCATCAACCGCGGCTTATCTCACACTTCTATGAAAGCTGATCTATTTGGAAATGGTGCAAACACAAGGGGATGATGGACGGAGCGCTGAAACTCTTCCGACACTCACCCCCAGTCACAGATCTGGGATTAATCCATCATCATTCTTTAGCTCACTTCACCACCCCAGTTCAGACATGGCCATATGCAAACCAGTCTTGACCCTGTGCCTCATGGGAACAGTCCAGCCCGAACTGCCAAGCTGAAATGGTGCACTCAGGGCTCGAGTCGGAGTACCACGCAGGTGGACGGCGTCCCCCCACTTATTTTACCGGGAGTGCGATAAATGGAGCAAATGGAGCCACACATTCACTCTTTGGCCTCTCTGGGACGAGATCGGAGCTCATTCAGAACGATGCTCACGTGCTGGCTTCTCTGATGCAATCACATCTTAGGGGTGAGTGAGGGGAGGCAATGAGTCTGATGGTGCAAGCCACCTTTCGTGACGTCACTTACTGTCGTGACGTCATCGTCCCCCCACTTCTTTTTTTAGAACTTGTTCCCTGGGTGCACTGCGAATCTGGAAGTACCTGTTTTCTGTCTCAGTCGGTCTGTCTGGCTCATAAGATGCACCGGCTCCAGCACTGCCAGTGCCTCTCCACCTTCCTGCAGAACTCGTTGCTTTACAGCCCTACATTTACATAAACAACTCTCCGCATGCACTCGAGTCCTTGGCAGCAATCCCCTCTTCTATGCCTGTACTAGAAACAGCTCAGTTAATGTACCTCTGTTCTACCTCAGACACTTTGTGAGTGCTGAGTACGCAGAGGGACGCTTGCGCAATAATAATGTTCATTTTCTGGGCCACCCTGAGTGAGCTGAGGGTCTAAACACAAAACTGTTTCTGGAACAATGGCTGATGAGCACTGTCCTGTCTGGAAAGGCCCCTACATTCTACATTGATCGGGCCCACCGGATGCGCCTGTAGCACCCCCTTGCCCTGTGGTTGCGTACCTTCTTAATTATAGAGACAGAGATGTAATCCTTCACATTTTTGGAGATAAGGGACAGTGGTACTACGAGGAGCCCACGATAATGGCCTAACCGGATTACACAGCAGAGGTTCAGGCGCTGTTCCCACATGGCGGTCAAACTGCAATTGCGCCAGTTGGGGGGTTCAAATATACTCTGCTATTCTCCGCTAAATTGCGAGTGATTAAGGGAGACGCAGAGACCAAGGAGACGGCGTGCCCGGAAACACCAATCCCAGCCAACAATTGAATAGGCGTTTAAGGAGAGGGTTCAAGTGATCGCTGATGTATTGCTCCATGGTAAAATCCCCTCTACTGCGTTGTCTTTTGATCATGGCTTAGACACTGGGGGCCTCATTTATGAGGCTATGCGTCACTTTTACGCTGCCAGTGCGTCACTTTTTGTGACGCACCAGTGGCGTAAAAAATGCGCCTTGTTGCTCCATATTTACAAAGTGACGCATCTAGGTAGATGCTTCACTTTGTAAACCCCTGTGCCACATTATACCTGCGCCAGGTATAATGTATGCAGGGGGGGGGGGCGTATTGACGCAAGGAAGGGACGTAGAAGTGACACAGTGAACTCTATGAGATTTCACTGCGTCACTTTTAGGACGCCGTTGCGTCAAAATCTTGCGCCTGCCTCACAGCAGGCGTAAGACTGACGCAGGCCCTTTCACATGGGGCTGCGTCAGCCCGAAAGTGACGCATCGCTACTTTCATGCAGCGATGCGTCATTTCTCATAAATGAGGCCCTGAGACTGGCACAAACAGATCCGGCGCATTGAATGGGGGTGGAGGGGGAGGGGCCGGACGTCACTACTCTTCATGCCGATGATATAGCCTGAAGTAGACTGCCCGAGGGCTGCTTTTAAACGGGCAGGTACAGGTATGCTTTTCAATATGCTGCTTTGGAGGGGAAGGCCCCCGGGGAACTTGGGACCACCAGATGTTTAAGAGACTTAACCGAACGAAGAGCTCCACAGGCCTACCATGCACCCATGTATTCCGAACTGGACATGTTCACGCTGTTAATGTTGGTTTGCCTAACAAGGTACTTGTTAGATGTTGTTAGCTGGATGCCCTGTGGATGTACAGCCTTGGGGAGGGAGTTGCTACAACTGTTTAACTTGTTGCTTTCATACTTGAATTTACTTCACGTGGTAGACCATATAATGTGTTCTGTGAGTCATGCCAGGGCACGTTGAGGACTATCTATGAGGGTGCAAGAAAAGAAGTATAAGCCCACACAACACAGAAAAGTTGGGTGACAGTGCTAAGGTAGTAGCCTAGACCCAAAACCCCCTAACTTCGAATGTGTGAGACATTCCAACACCCAGGAAATGCAAAAAAGAACAATTGATGGACAGAATGTTGAACAATGTCAAACATTCACCAAAGTATTGACATCTGGGCCTAAATCCTACGTTTTTTCGTTCCCTATGCCATTCCAATTTAAACCCAGCCATATGCAAATCAGTCTTGACCCTGCTCCTCATGGGAACAGTCTAGCCCGAACTGCCAGGCCAGGTCTTCCCTGGACTGGAAACAAGCATTCTGAGATCGGGTTTGCAGTTTCATGCCTCATCAGCCAGGCTAGCTTGACTCCAGTGGCATGGAGATCATGGCACGTTTATGCCAGTCCCACTCAGGTTGACAAATGCAAAAAGAACAATTGATGTACAGAATGTTGAACAATGTCAAACATTCACCCCAGTACAGATATCTGAGGTTAAATAGATCGTTTTTTTGCTCCCCCTGCACCTACAGGTGAAACCTAGCCATATGCAAACCAGTCTTGGCCCTGCTACACTTGGAAGCAGTCCAGCCCGAACTGCCATGTCAGGTCCATTCTGGACCAGAAACAAGCATCCTGGGTTGGGGTTTTGGGGTCCTGCATCCTGTTTTGGGGTTTCACCCCTGATTAGCCAGGCTAGCTTAACTCCAGTGGCATGGAAAGTATGGGACCCACTTCTGGGCATATCCATCCCACTTGGGGTGACAAATGCTAAAAAGCTGGACTGTCCACATGAGGAGCAGGGTCGAGAATGATTTGCATATGGTGGCAAACTGGCGTGGCATAGTGAGCAAAAGAACGATGGATTAAACCCAGATCTCTTGTCTGGGGGTGAGTCCATCATCTTATTGTGTTTGCTAACACCCAGGAAATGTTATGCAATACATGCCTTCCTTAAGCATCACCACATGCATACAGCCATACTAAAAGAAACACTTAGAGGCAATGGAATTGCCTCTGTTTTGAGTGAGGTGAAGGGGACAGGTATCTGTCACATCATTTACTGCCTTCGCCAGAGGGGTGTTGATTTGGATCTCACCAGGGGTCCCTTACTTTGGTCATTACACAGAATACCGGGAGTGCAGGTCCTTGGCCCTGGAGGGGTTATTGGATGGGGACCCACTCATACTTATAGCGATCTGCGCACCCAAATCAAATCACTCTGACGTTTTAGACCAATTGACCACTGCTTTCTTCCACTGCGCACAGGCACTGAGTATCTGGACAGGCAACTATAATTGCATATTGGATGTAGAAATGGACAAGTCCACCGCCCCACTGGATGGAGAGGTGGGCCGCAGGTTGACAAAGCTCTTCTTTCAATCGGTGGAATGCAGTGCACACCTCCTGTTTCCACATCCTATGCATGCTATGAAACATCTTCAAATGGTTGATTCTGAGCACTAGACGGACCATCATGCAAGCACTCAATACTAGCTGGCTGGACTACTGCAACACTCTCCAAACAACTCCCACTCAGACTCCAGTCCGTCCAGAACACTGCTGCAAGACTCATACTCAACCGCCCACACTGCACCCACGTCACACCGCACCTCAAGAAGCTTCACTGGCTCCAAATTCACAAGCGCAGGCAATTCAAACTTCTCACGCACACATACAAATCCCTACACAACACAAGACCAGAATACCTGAATATCCGCACACACCTTCACCATCCCTCCAGACACCTACGCTCTGCCTCACTCTCAATCGCACACATTCCCTACATCTGCAAAAGTAAAACTGGAGGTCACTCATTCTCCTACATCGCACCCAGGAAATGGAACGCCCTCCCTCAACACATCACAGCCTCCGCCTCACTTATTGAGTTCCACAAAAAGCAGTGCACGATACAAATAAATATAACATAACACTGGGGGCGAGGACAAAGGGAGCCACCGATATTTCCGCCCAGCAAATTGTGCTGACTCATGGTAATGAAGGGAAAGCCATAAACTATACTATGCAATGCCCTGCATGCACAACATTATGCATCAGAATTGCCGGCCAGAGATAGGTGGTCGATTGACCTTGGTACATCACTGACCGATAGACAATGGACCGGGGCAAATCACAGGTGAAAAAGGTCTCTAGGAACCTATGCTTCAGATATATTCAATTTAACTTTCTACAATAGGCTTTCCTGACACCTTGACACACTGACTGTATGTTCCTGTGGGCCCCATCAGAATGTCCTAGATATCGACAACAGGATGCTGGCTTTATTCACATGGTGTGGGACTACCAGGTGCCACAACATACATGGATGGAGGCGAACAAAATGTAGTCGACTACATAATACCACTTACCCGCGACTACTGCCTCCTGAAACTGAGACCTAAAACTAAAGGTGGAATATACATTTTATCGACCTGGCCTAGGTAATGTTCAGGTGGAAGATTGCAATGTCCTGGAAGTCCAGGATGGCACTCAACATGAACCACTGGTTAAGGGAACTGCTGAAATGGGCTAAGGAGGAGTCAAACGCCGTCACTAGGGTCCGTCTCTCCTGTGGTAGGGGCCCAGTGGACATGTGTTGGGACATACATATCACAAAGCTGGTGTCAAGGGTGATGAGAGACCACCCTGAGCAGTGTATAATCACCAGTTATGAATGTGGCACATTGCATAAAAGTAGTCTCCACCCCTCTGATGATTATAACTGTCATTGCCCACCATGGCTGTTATTCCCTGTCACCCGACGTGCATGTCCATACATATATTTTTATTTTTTTATTTTTTAGAGTTTTCTATAGCGCTAACCAGACCCAATGTAGGGTAACAGAGCGCTTTACATAGTGCGTAAGGAAAGAAAAGCACTGTTGGTAACAGCAACACAAACAAAACAAACGCAAAAAGACATGATATCAAAACATAATAAAGTTCGGTGGATAAAGGTAGGGTAGGAAGCAGTTCTGCGATAGAGAGTCAGTTCAAGCTTGTGCAAGTCAAAGGAGGAGGAGGATAAATGAATAGAATTTGAAGCTGACCTGGTGTTTCTGCAGATATTTCCCTAGGAATTTGCTCATCAGGAATACTTTTAGATAGTTTGTCTACATTGCTTTTATATGTTCCCTGACTGACGGCTACTGGACAGGGGTGTTCAGCCCATGCCCGATATGGCAGACAACTATGTACATGTGACTCTTCCACTGGTGATACTGTGCGGGCAAGTGCCTGTGTTGTTTGTTATTTTATGTCTTGATTTGGCAAAAGGCCAATAAAGAAATATAACCCCAAACTTTTTTATGATGTTAGTAATATAGCTGCCAGGCTGTTTACCTATGCGAGGAATTTATGCACAACATTCCAGAGCATAAGTGACTTTGCAAACTCCACCTTCCTTTACGAGGAGTAAATTCAGTGCAAGCCGGTTTTGCATAATCATTGCTCTCATTGCAAGCAATTCTTTATTAATCTCTGTCAGTGTGCCTGTGGTATTAGTTGCAAGTTAACTAACTAAAGTGGACAGTTTTCTAATCCTCACATCATTCAAGGATACTCCTATAGATGGTATGAGTGTTCCGAAGATATCACTAAGAATCTGCTTGAAGCTTTGCTTACATCGCCTGGTGTATCTCTCAAGAGGAAAATCAAACTCATTTGTAGGGGTGGGGGGTAAACTCTGCTCTGCCGGTGGAATTTGCAGAGCTTTGCCAACTCCGGGCTCTGCTTGGAGGGTTGTGTTCGGCAAAAACTCCACCAACCGCCATGTAGCAGGATTTTTCCCATGCAGGGCTCGTCAACATCAAGTTTGAAAGTGAGAACAAATGAGTGCTAGACCACCTCCTGGCAGGATTTCTCAACGCGGGCCGACGCGGCAAGTCGCTACCACTTGTGTTAGGAAAGTTGCTGCTCGCGTTGTGAAAGCTGCCACTCAGGTAGAAAATATAGTCCAGCAGCAGAAAGTAGCAGCGCCTTTGGTCCCCTTGGTGCTGATTTTTCAGCATGGAACAAGCTCCAGTCGCTAAAAATCAGTACGAGCAGCGTGATGAACTGGAATTTTGCCACTCGCGGAACTCTGCTGAATCTCGTGGAGTTATTAGGAAACTCCGCAGAATTCCACGGTGTAAAACTCTGCTAGTTCTGCTCACACCAGCTCATTAGTTTGAAAGATTCTGTGGAAAGCTAACTTGGCATAACAAATGCTTACCCAATTGTGGAAATAGGTGGATTTATCACACACATAATAAATTGATTTGATGCTAACTTCTAGACCAGAGAAGGTTTTCCCTTTCACTAAATAATTATGTTCACACTCATTCCATCCTAACTTCTCAAGTGTCTCATTCACTGACCCTCAGATGAACTGCAAATTGATTACATTTTTACGCATTCACAAACAAGAACTGAAAGCTAATTCTGAGTAATGATTACACATGAAATGCATTTTATAATCATATACATTTTAAGATTAGATGTTTTTAAAGACATGTAACTTTAATGCGAAGTGGTTCTTTTACAATAATAATTTGTAGTATTGTTATGGTTTTAACTAACTGAACAATAAATACATAAATACTTTCAATTTCATTTCCCTCTGGTTATCATAATATGCATAATGGTCCATTCTTGGTGACTTCAATGCTCAATCTTAGGCGGTAGTTCCTTCAAGATCTCCTTACCTTTCATAATAATGTTCTCTGCTTTTGTCTTTCCTCCTTCTTTTTCTTCATCTATTCTTATCCTTTCATTTAATTTATCTACAAATACCCTTTCATTTTGGTTATCCTTGCAAATTATGTCATGCAAACTATGATGAGTGTTGCTCATGTTAGTCACAGAGGTAAAGAATTTCATCATATACTCAAACTGGTCTCTTGATTTTAGCCTTTTGTGGTGGTGCAAAATATGTTTAGTAGCCCATAGATATGGATTTGCTCCACTAACAATAGGTACATTGTAGGAAGCTGGCTCTCTATATACTATACCAAAAGGAGAGTGCAGAGTCCAGTGGATCCCCAGAGGCTTTACAGAGGCTAAGGTGGCTAATACTAATGTTCTCTTTTGTGGTAGCGTGGGCGAAGAAGTTAGACTCATCAGAGGGTAGTGTTAGGCATTTGTTGTACACAGAGTGGCAATAAATGAGACACAGACTCATTGAATAAATCTGAGGCCGATTTATAGAAATAATACTTGGTTATATTTTTTTGCAGAACCACAGAACTTCGTCATAAGTAGACATAATTTTCAATAAAAAATACTTTTCAGTTTCAAAAGTGGACACAGTGTAATTTTCAGGTTTTATGGCACGACACGGAGGCAAATATTATGCAAATCTCCTTTATTGCCACAGCTCAGGAGCAACAATTGAAAAGTACAGAACTTCAATGAACAATCCAACATGCTATAAAGTCCCTCCACTAGCAGCCATCTTCCTTCTTTATTAAACTAAGAACAGTATAAAACAAGGAGAAGAGATCAAACTCCAATTGAAGAACCATCTTCCAACTTGAGGTCTGGAGAGAAAAGGATTCTTCTGAAAGAAAGAAAAATAATAGATTCCAGTAATATCTCAAATAACATCATAAACATTAGAGTGGTTTACATTAAAAAAGTGGAGGGATAATATTAGCCTCTGTGTCCTTCATAAAATCCAGATTTTCTGCCCGGTATGCTGTGAAAAATCAAAATTTTATGGCAGGACATTGAGACTAACATTATGCAAGTTTGAAGGGCATTAAGAACATTATCAATCACATTTGAGATTGGTCTGAAATAACAATTCTTGAACATACTCTCGTTTCGACCAGTCTGTTGCCCTAAGGATTTTTTGCAGCCCCCCTCCAAGAATAAAGGCTTTAGAAGCCAATGCACCTCTGAGGGAGTGTGCTCTAAAAATAGAGACATCTACATCACTTCCCTCACCCATCTTGTCTATGTAGGTGAAGAAACTCCCTTATGAGGAGATATATGAGAAATTAATAATTGATTCTCATTCAGTCTGAAACTTTCAGTTCTTTTGTCGTACTCTTTCAGGTATTTAACGACACAGAGTCTTTCATTCTGAGGAAAGAAGGGGTTAAAAAAAGAAGAAGACATGGTTTTGGTTCTCTTCTTGAGGTAAAAGCAAACACCCTCTGGTTGGAAAGCCCTGCTAGAAATATCTAGCGCTTTGACATCAGAAGTTCTTGTGAACGATACTAGACATAATAAACAGTAAGTTTATATGAAATGCATTTTAAGAAAAGAGCGGAATTCTCGCCCCAGGAGGTTAAGGTTCGTAACATATCTCTAACATACCATAGAGCTGTATATTTAGCAGTTGGAGGATTTAATACTCTTATACTTCTTATTATCTTTTTAGTTAGTAAATTCGTTTTTTTTTGTTTAAGAAATTTTTATTGATGTTTTGTTTTACAGAAAAAACCATATATATGTTACAACTAATGGTAAACATCATAAAAGAACAAGGAGCCGAAGACATTTGTAATAATAGAGAAAGGAGTATAGAAAAGGAGAGAAAAAGGAGGGGAGAAACACAGGAGGAAAAGAAAAGGAAGGAGAGCAGAAGAAAGGAGGAAAGAAAGAAGAAGTTGAAGAGTGAGAGCAATACAGGTAAAAAAGTGGGAAAAAAATTTAAAGCAGTTAGCTAGGGGAGTTGGAAGAAAGATAGGTAGTGAAGGGGAGCCAAAGAAGATCAGATTTGATTTTTAGGGGGATAGAAGAGGAGGAAGCAATAGCGATCCTATGTTCATCACAAATGAAATTCCACCAAGTATGTACAGAAAGTTTCGAGTTATCCTTCCAACACAATAAAAGAACTTTAAATGCAAGAGCAATAAACCGGTCCAACAATCTAGCAGAAGAAGATACAATATCAATGTCAGTTGATAATGAACCAAGAAAAACATTCAATAGTGATAATGCAGTGGAACAGTGAAACATTGGCATGCAAATATTCCAAACATCGTTCCAAAAAGACAAAACAGAAGAGCAATCATATAACTGATGTTTTAGAGTACCTAGTTCTTTAGAACATGACCAGCACAGAGGGGAGGCATTTGGAGAAAACATGTGAATACTAACAGGAGTAATAACAACTCTATGATAAATGAAAAACAAAGATTGAGTAATACGAGCAGAAATTGATACTTTAAACAGTTTGGACCATAAACGATCCCACAACGAAACAGGAAGGGAGGAAGCAAGATAATTTTCCCATGCAGTCTCTGTATGTGATTTGGGGTGATCCGTAACATTTGATAACAAAATTGTATAAACAAGAGCAGCCTTAGGTTGTTGAGTTGAGAATAACCGGTAAAGTTGTGTGGTAGGAGTGTAAACGGGAAAGGCATCAGGCAAGGAAAGAGAGGATAAGTGCGATTGAATGGCAGACGTTATAATAGTATTTTCATGAAGAGACGATGGAGGCAGGTGATATACATTTTGCAGCACATGAAAAGGTATGATAGAATTATTTTAAAAAAACTGATGAACAAACAAAATATCCTTCTCTTTCCAATATTTGAAGTAAAACGATTTGCCTTTATATTTAAGGAATTTGCTATACCACACAACAGAGGTTAAGAAACATTGGAGAGGAGAGAGGTTAGAAGAGAATGTATTATAAAGCAGTGTCTGTGAGTATTTTAAAATAGGGAATTTAGTCAAAAAAGAGCAATTTGTCATGAAAACAATATGTTGAAATGAAAAACCTTTTTAAGAGGGAACGTTCTAGGAGGAACCATTTAGGCACAGGAATATCAAGGAAATCATAGGCTAAAGAAAAGGACTGTTTAATCAAGAAGGCGGAGTGATAAGATTTAAAGTTAGGGAAACAAACTCCGCCCTCATTTTTAGGTCGGGTCAGTTTATGTAAAGCTATACGAGGGTGTTTGTCATTCCACAAAAATTTTGTACAAATAGAGTTGATGCGGGAAAAATATAAATTGGGGATTTTGAAAGGCAGCATGGAGACAGTATAGAGGACATGGGGAGTAATCATCATTTTAATCGTATCCAATCTACCCCACCAGGAAAGGAATAAAGGGGACCACATCTGAAGGAGTGACTGGAGTTTTTTAAGAGGGAATCAAAAGTAAATTTAAGTGTATTAACTAAGGAAGGGGAGAACCAAATACCAAGGTATTTAATTTTGGAGGGACATCATGTAAATTCTGTATCACTAAACATATACTGATAACAGACCACATTTAGGGGCAGAAATTGAGCTTATATCCTGATATAGACGAATACAACCGCACCTCATCCAAAAAGTGGGGAAGGGAAGAGGTAGGGTCAGCCATATAAACCAGTACATCATCCGCATATGCAGATAATTTAATATCAGTAGAGGGTAGCTTGAAGCCAACAATCTTGGGATTGGAGCGAATGCGTTCTAAAAAAGGTTCAAGACATAAAATAAATAATAAAAGAGAAAGAGGACAACCTTGCTGTGTACTTCTAGAGAGAGAGAAGAACTTGGACAACTGATTATTAACAAAAATGCTAGACCGGGGAAAGGAATAAAGGAGTTTGACCAAAGAAATGAAAGAGGGACCAAAACCAAACCATTGGAGGGTGAGGAACATGAACTGCCAGTTAATGCGGTCAAACGCTTTTTCCGCGTCTAAGGACAAAGCTACCATTGGAACCTTAGGATTTTTACTATGAGCAATAACATTAGAAAACATGCAAGCATTATCAGCAGCAAGTCTACCCTTCACAAACCCCACTTGGTCTGTATTAACTAGACGGGGAATAACAGAGTCAAGACGTAGAGCTAGAATTTTAGCAAAAATGTTGCAATCATAATTAATTAATGAAATTGGGCGGAATTTTTTTTATTGTGAATGATCTTTATCAGGTTTGGGGATAATTATAATTAGCGCATCTATAAAGGATCCAGAAGCCTTAGCATCAGCAATAAAGGAATTAAACAATTGTAGGAGTTTTGGAGCAAAAAAGGCATGAAAAGCAGAATAAAACTCAACAGGCAGTCCGTCAGGGCCTGGCGCTTTTGATTTTTTAAGGGAGTTAATGGCCCGAGTAACTTCCTGGAGAGAAATATCCTTCCCCAATATCGCAAATTCATCTTTAAGGGAAGGAGGAGGCAGAAGGGCGTCAAAAAAAGAGGTTAAATTTGTTCTCAGAGGGGTGAGTATCGTCAGTGTACAAGGATTCGTATAAATTATGAAACACCTCAGCAATAGCTTCATCTGACGAGACGAGAGTATTGATAGAGTCATTGAAGATAGGGCCTATAGTTTTACGCTCTGACTTGATTTTTAAATAGTTTGCCAACATTTTCCCTGCTTTATTTTGGCCACCATGAAATTTGGATTTGATTTTAATAAGGGTGTTACAAGCTTCATTGGTGATGATTTTATTTAGGTCTGTTTTAGCATGGATTAAGTCCTAAAATGCAGAAGGGGATTTGGAGGAGAAGTAAATATGTTCAAGCTTTTTAATTTTCTGAAGTTGGTCCTCATATTTCTTTCTGTTTAGTTTTTTTTTCTTAGAGACATAAGAGATAGTAAAGGCCCTGAGAGCAGCCTTAAAAGCATCCCAATTATTGGGGACAGAGGTGTCTAAAGGGTCATTAAGGTTAAAAAATTCAGTAAAAAAACCCTCAATTTCTTTCATAAAAACAGTATCAGATAAAAGAAATGAATTATACTTCCAACGACTAAATTTAGAGGAAATAAGGGAGAGGTCTAGGGAAGTATAAACGGGAGCGTGGTCAAATATGAATATGGAACCTATCACAGAATTCTGAATAGAGGGAAGAAGAGATTTACTGACCATAATGTAACCAAATCGTGAGCGGGTATGATGTACATTAGAAAAAAAGTGTATTCAAGCAAGTCAGGATTGCACATTTTCCATGAATCAAATAAAGGACGAGAGGCAATGGCAGATTGAAAACTCTTATGAGATTTATCAGGCTGAAACTTACTGTAGGATAATCGATCAGTAAAAGGATCTAACCATTGGTTAAAATCACCCGCAATAATAAAATCTGGACAATCTATAGACGATATCATAACTTTAATATATTTCCAAAATTTAGGATCAGGACGAACGGGGCCATAAATGTTTAGTAAAACCAATGTTTTATTTTGGATAACAACCTTAGCCATTGCCCATCGACATTCACCATCATTCTGGGAAGAGATAATTTGAACATTTAACGCTTTATGAAATAAAATAGCAACCCTCCCTTTTTTACTAACAGCAGGAGAGAATACTACTTGCCCCACCCATTGCCGCTTCAACTTAAGAGATTCAACATCAGAACAATGTGTTTCCTGGAGAAAAACAACCTGCAAATTAAGTTTAGACAAGTGAGACAATACCTTTTGACACTTGACAGGGTGACCGAGACCTCGTACATTTCACGACACAAAGTTACACATGGCGATAGGAGGGGAGGATGGGCGACAAATGGAGAAGACACACTTCAAGGAGATAACTACAAAAAGAGAAACAACAAATAATCATTAACCAAGAGGAGAAAACTCCCAATACAACCACAACACTGAAGTACAATTCATCTGAAGTAAAAAAGGATAACCACATACAGAATAGATAAAGCAGAAGAGATTGTTCAATAATGCATACATCTGAGACACAGATGGCAAGGCAGAAATGCCAGTTAGAGAGAGAAGTGGAGAAAGGAAAGAAGAAAAATATATAGATAAAGAGAAAAAAGAAAAGAGTAAGCAGGTCAAGGCATAGAGGTCTGATCAGAGAGGAGAACAGCAAAGAGGAAAAGAAAAGTAGACAGATCAAGGCATAGAAGCCAGGTCTGAGATAAAAAGAGAAACCAAGACAGCAGGGGCAAAGAAAAGCCATAGAGGACACGGATTCCAACGAGCACCAGAAGAGCGTAAAAAAGGGAAAAGAGAAATAAAAAATAGGAGAAAAAGAAGGATGAAATATCTAACAGAACCTCAAGAAAGATGACAAGGAATAGAAGAATCAAAGGAAGCCATATTAAGTAACCCTGGGCGTAGTGGGCGTAGTGGGGCTTCGCGGAGCTACGTGAAGTGGGCGAGAAACTACGCCCACCTCCGCACTCCGCGTAGCCCCACTACGCACCGCAGGCCTCCCTCCCGCCCTCCCTAAATACTTTAAATTAAAAGTGTAAAAGAATTAAAAGGCACTTACCTTGCCCGCCGCTGCCCGCCGCTGCCCGCCGCGTCCCCGGGGCTCGCTATCTTCATTGCTGCCGTCTTGTGCACTAATGCGCATGCGCGGGCGGCCGCGCATGCGCATTTTTTCGTGAGAAATGCGCATGCGCGGCCGCCCGCGCATGCGCATTAGTACACAAGACGGCAGAATGAAGATAGCGAGCCCCGGGGACGCGGCGGGCAGCTGCGGGCAAGGTAAGTGCCTTTTAATTCTTTTACACTTTTAATTTCAAGTATTTAGGGAGGGCGGGAGGGAGGCGGGTGGCGGCCAGCTACGCTCCGTCTGCGGAGCGTGCGTAGTGCCGGATTCTACGCCTGCTACGCAAAATGCGTAGAAGCCGGCACTACGCACACTCCGTGCACGGAGCGTAGCCGCCCGCCCACCCTTAATATTAAGCACATAAATCACAACAGTTTAGCTAAAAAAAAGTTAAAAACAAACAAAAAAAAAAAAGAAATATTAAATATTGGTGTCCATGGAAGATGGAGAAACAGTCTGCAGATATTCGCGGAGCTTCCGAGGAACACCAAATGTGAAGGAGCGTCCATTGTGAGTAATCCTACACAAACAAGGGTACATAATACCATACTGGATGTTGAATTGTCTCATCTGAGGACGAAGATTCAAAAATTCCTTACGGCGGGCATTCGTTGCATTCGAAAGATCTTGGGAGATAAAAATATTGTGACCAGACCATAGGAGGCGTTGTTTGAGTCAGGCAGCTTTCAAGACATTCATTAATTCTGTAAATTCAAGGAAGAGCAGAATGATGCCACGAGGTTTAGACGCATTGGGACTAAGACGACCTAGACGATGAGCCCTCTGGATGTTAAGAGGATGAGACGCTGGTTGGAGGTCCAAAAGTTCAAGTGCAAGTTCATGCAAAAATTTCCGAATAAAAGACACCATGTCGGGCCCCTCAACATTTTCCGGATTACGATTTTCAAGGTCCTCAGTGTGGAGTTTCAGCTTGTGAATCTCTTGCTCCAACATAGGAATTTTAGAGGAAACATCTTGAATGTCACTTACTCGTTCTAGGTTCAAAACTTTGCCTTCCATAACAACCCATCTTTCCTCAATTTGCTTACGTTTTTCATTGGTTGCGATCAAGAAGGGTTGAAGACCCCTTACCTCCTCCAAAATTTAATCCAAAACAGGATTTTGAGAAGTATGAATAGGCGAAGGTGGGTCATTTTTTAGACGCTTAGGCTGTGTTCTTGTGTGGGAGGACTTTGAGTTACTTGCATCATGCGCCATGGTGGAATTGAGCGAGAAGGCACACACAATGAGTAAAAATAGAGGTCAATGTGCAATAAATACCGAGGCAGGAGAAGCAATTCAAAAATATGATGAGTGTAAATATGGGCTAACAGAAAAAGGCAGTATAGTACCAGAGAAACCAGCTTCTAAATAGAAGGTATCATCATTATACCGACCAAGACGACAAGCAGAGAAACTATAAGCTCAAAACGGGATTTCACCAGCGCTGAAAAAACACTGTAGCTGAGTAAACAGAATAAAGTTGAAGAGTCGCGCCAGAATCTAAAATGGCGGTCAGTCACCTCAGAGACCCCAAAAATCAGATATAATTGCTAAAGCATTTGACGGATCCATAATGAACATGGAAGGGTACATAATTCCCAACGCACATTTAAGAGAAATGACAATTAATTTCATTGTTTTAGGTGTGGTAGTGTCAACCATGCTGCCTCCTTTCCTAGATGCCCTGCTATGATGACACTGTGTTGAAAAGAGGAATTGTTGTGTCTCTGCCTAATTGTGGAGAACAATGCAGATCTCATCTATCTCTTAGACAACCTGAGTGCTATGTACAAACTCTTGGTGTTACACTAAAACTTATGGCAGACTCTGGGTCACCCTGGACCATTACTAGGGAATTTTTTAGTGAAATATTTAGGGGGATTTAGGGGGATAGTTTTGTTCAATGACTTTAAAAAATCAGATATAATTGCTAAAGCATTTGACGGATCCATAATGAATATGGAAGGGTACATAGGAGTTGCCATGCATTTCAAAGGACATGTAGCCTTTGTGAAACTATATATAGCCACAAAAGGTGTGAGACCCACAAAAATCAGTGCAGGTAAGAGAGAACATGGCAAGTAGGAGAATAAAAGATCGCGATTTACGCAATACCTGGGAGAGTATTTGAAGGCAGGTAGCAACGCGAAGATGTTTCTTGTCACGGAGGCATCTCACAGGCAGAAAGCTTCAAATCAGTTCGGACATGTACGCGGGCTCAGCGGCACAAAATGGCGGCCGCCCGCGTCAGGAACAGAGGAAATCCGCCGTTGCACAGAACTTCATGAAACCGGCAGGAAACCGGTAAATGAGGCTTCCGTTAGATGCGGACCATGTTCCCCAAGTAGGACGGCCACAAATTAGGCTTCCAGTGGGGTCAAATGAGGTCGGTAAATGGAGAGGAATCCCGAAGCTCGACGGAGCTCACATGAAAGCCGCCATCCTGCTACGGCGCGTAAGCCACGCCTCCCCTTAGTTAGTAAATTCTGTCACACAGAAACACCATGTTGCATTTCTGTGTTAATTTATTTACTATCATTACCTTAATGTATGTTAGTAATGGTTTATCTTTAAATACTGCATTTAGATATGTTGCAATGGTTTAAGGGGTTCTACATTCCAAGTAACAGATTCAAGAGAGATGCTTTGATTTTCTGTATGAAGAACTTGTGTACTGTGCCTCTCTACAATAAATCCTATTTTTATATATCTGAATTGCCTGGATTATTACAAAATTGGCAATGATTCGTCCTGGTCCGCTGCACTTTGAGACACAGGAGCAACCAGAACTCCGACCCTACGCTGGATTTACATATTTTAGAAAGTTGGATTACACTGGGATTTTTTTTTATCTCTACCATTTTTGTTTCTTGGTTACACCTTTAATCTTTCTTTTGCAGCAGTTCTCAGCTATTTTCTTTATATTTTGAGCGTTTTTACTTTGATTTTACTGTCAACCTTGTGCCGTTTTTTTTAATAGGAAGGAGAGACTTTCTACTTGGCCCGATTTCTACTTCTTCGTAGTTCTACAACTGAAGGTAACTTTATTTGCATTTATTCTTGTTACCTTAAATTCCTTTGTCGAGTTGTTTTTATTTGAAACGGTGTTCACAGTGCTCCTGTCCTCGCGCTGCTACGGAAGCCCGGCAAAACTCCGAATCCTCGAATCTTCCTGCTCTAGCCTGTGACGACTGCTCCCTGTTTCTCTTTGGCTCCACACTGCGCTTGACGTCATCGCGCGTACATGGAAGCCATTTTGTTTCTGTTGTTATAACAACCACGCAGGAAAGCTTTTCTGATCGAGACGATCTGTGTGTGTCAACGAGCATTTAGGCTGACGAGCATTGGAAAACTCTGCATATGACATTCATTATTTCTCTGCCACAATAGGTTTGATGAATTTTACAATTTTTATCATTTTACTCTTTTGTTATAGTTTTTTTATGTTCATTTAACTGTTTTACTAATATTAATATTGGATCTGCATACCAGGCATCATATCTGTTTCAATACTATTGATTTTGGATCTACATACCAGCCGTCATAACTGTTTCAACAATATTGATATTGGATTTATATATCAAGAATTATTATTTTATATTACTGGTTATTTACTTTCATTCAAGATGCAATTTGACCCTCCTTCAAAGTTTTTACAATGTAAAGGAGATCCCCCAATTCCTTGGAACCATTGGAAAGAAGAGTTTTTAACTTTTCTCAAAGCAATTGATGGAGATACATTTTCTGCAGAACAGAAGAAAATGTTTTATTGCATTCTCTAGGATCAAAAGGTCAGGTGGTTTTTAGGACTCTTCCACAGTGTGATGGAGGCGGTGACAGGAATGTATTTGAGGATGCCATGATTTGTTTAGAAACCAGGTTTAAACCAACATTCAGCGTGGCCTTAAATAGATATACATTTTATACAAGAGCTCAAGAGGAACCTGAGACTTTTGATGATTTCTTGACAGATTTACGTTATCTTTCCACTAATTGTAACTTTGGTCCCATCACTGACGAAATGATCAGGGATCAAATAATTATCCATACCAAGCGTAAGAAAATACAAGAGCAACTATGGATTATGGGCGATCCTGATTTAAAAGATGTCATAGCTACGGCAAAAGCTATGGAACAATCAGACAAGTGGATGAAGACTTTAGATCAGAGTTTGAAGGTTAAATCTGATGATGTTTGTGCTGTAAAATCTGTTCCCGCTCCTAACTCATCTAGTAACAATAGTTCTCAACGTAATTTCAATAATTCCCAACGCACGTTTAAGAGAAATGACAAGGAATTTCATTGTTTTAGGTGTGGTAGTGTCAACCACGCTGCCTCCTTTCCTAGATGTCCTGCTATAGGTAGAGAATGTAAAAAATGTGGTAGGCAAGGACACCTTAGTAATGTATGCAAACATTATCCTTCGGGGAACATCTCCACTAGTAACAATATTAAAGGGAGAGTTTCTTATTTAAACATTGAGGAGAGCAGTGTAAGCAATGCTGAAAGTGGTGAAACTGTGTTGGAAAGAGGAATTGTTGTGCCTATAACTGATTGTGGAGAACAATGCAGTTCTCATCTATCTCTTAGACAACCTGAGTGCTATGTACAAACTCTTGGTGTTACACTCAAACTTATGGCAGACTCTGGGTCACCCTGGACTATAATTACAAGGGAATATTTTAGTGAAGTATTTAGGGGGATAGTTTCGTTCAATGACCTAAAAAAAATCAGATATATTTGCTAAAGCATTTGAGGGATTCATAATGAATATGGAAGGGTACATAGGAGTTGACATGCATTTCAAAGTACATGTAGCCTTTTGTGAAACTATATATAGCCACAAAAGGTGTGAATGTACTTGGATGGAGAGACCAGTGGAGACTAAAAATAATGCTCAATCCAAGGAATAGTGATCCAGTTATGGTTATAAATAGTGATCTTAAAGAATGTCAAACGGTGAAGGGTGTAGTCAATGTTGGTGATTGCATTAAAAATATTATTGATACGTTTCCTAAAGTCTTTTCTAAGGATTTTGGAAAATTACATAACTTCCAACGCAAAATTAGACTTAGGGAAGGAAGTGTTCCAGTGAAACAAAAAATGAGAAATGTACCAATTAACATTAGAGATGATCTTAAACTTTTGTTAAATATTCTTATTGATGAAGACATCATTGAGGAGATTAAGTCTTCAGAGTGGGTTTCACCCATTGTTTTGGCCCGCAAGTCTTGCTTTTGGTGGCCTAGGATGGATAAAATGATTGATAGAGTGGTTAGAGTTTGTCCTGTTTGTGTTAACTGTGATAAAATGTTAAAAGCTCACCCAGCTCCTGTGATACCCATTGAATGGCCAGAAAATCCTAGGAGGAAATTAGCTTTTGACATTTCCGGACCTTTTAATTGTTTACCTCAAGATGCACGGTTTGCTTTAGTCTTGATTGACTATCATTCGAAGTGGCCTGAGGTCAGATTTGTTTCACATACCGCCTAACAAATAATTGTAGAATTCTTCAGAGATGTTTTTGCTAGGGAAGGGAGTCCAGAAGTTCTCATAACTGACAATGGTGTACAGTTGAAGTCTAAAGAATTACAGGATTTTCTTAGTTCTTATGGTATTAAACACATCACTACACCATTGTACGAACCACAAGGGAATGGCCAGGTAGAGAGATTTAATCGTGTATTGAATGATTGTGTTGAATAGGCCAGAACGAGTCCTAATGAATGGAAGCATGTACTGCGTGAGAGATTGTGGATGTATAGGATTACTCCTCACTCTACTACACAACTTAGTCCATTCCGTTTGTTGAGAAGAAGGGAACCAGTTTGCAAATTATGTCCTTGGTGGATCAAGGAGAAACTCAGCAAGGAGAAACTTAGTGTAGGAAGGTGGCTACCTGACTATGGTTACCCCAGATTTTTTGCCTTGTGTTTAGCTGGTTTTCGACTTAGTTGGCCTGGTTCCCTGCTAATCAGGGCCCCAGGCTATCTGCTCTCTTTGTAAAATGGATTCCATGTACCCTAGGTGCATAACTAGATTGGCTTTGGTCACCTTATCAGCCCCTGTACAGAGCACTATAGGTGCCCAGGGCATAGGTGCATCCAAGGCCTACCAGGGGCTGCAGCATATCTTTTGCCACCCCTGGCTGGCTATCTAAAATTGACACAACTGGCTGATCACTCAGCCGGGGCAAGGTGGTGTAATCACCCCTTGCTTAGATATAGTATGCCTATATCTAAACCTATCTGGACACATATAAACCTGTGAGCCACTCCTATGGCAGGCCTTAACAATCCTGAAGGCAGAGTGCGTGGTTTAATGTGAGATGGTGCTCTAGCATGAGCTGAGCCTGTCTGCAGCTGTCGGGACCAATTCCCTTAGCTGTTCCGGGATAATGCCAAACCATATACTATTAAGTGCATTATAATCCTCGCGGTTATATGTCAACTTTGGTTTGGCTTTATCAAAACATGTCGTGTAAGGTGTCATACGAATTGGAATACTACCCCCTCGCCAGTCCTGGCAATGGGGGTAGCATTCCACCCCTCTAGAGGGGACGACATGTTACTTTTGCTAAAACGCGGTTGATTTTTAAAAGAGCCTCAGATCCACAAAATGGATGCTTCTGCCACAGGCACATGTCTGACCTCCTGCTGCTGACCGAAACTCAGCAGAGGAGGCCTGGAAAAAGGCTTTCCTGTCACAGGGAGGTGTCACACCACCCCAGACAGAAGTGTCGCCAAAGTCGAGCCCGTCTGCGCCCGTCCGCGGCCGATTGCGGGCTAGGGCGATAACCCCTGGCCATAGGATCTACTGGACTAAGGATCAACTCCTTGGTTTCCGTCCCCGTACCGCCTCCATATGTATGCACGGTATGTTGATTGACGATAGGGTATGCCCTCACTGTGGTTTCCGTGTTACTACCATGCCGCGGGATACCACGGAGCAGGCACTGTCTTGTGGTCTCCTTAATGTGAGGTCATTACGTAAACACAGACTTGACGTTTTCGAGCTGATTACTGATAAAAAGTTCGACCTACTGTTTCTAACGGAAACGTGGTTAGACCAGTTTTCTGACTCTGACATTATCGAGGACACGCCGGAGAACTATTCCTGGGTTAGGCAGGATAGGCCAGAGGGGGTGGGAGGGGGGATTGCTATTATTTTTAGGAAAACTTTGGGCTGTTGCTTAGAGCGCACGCTGATCGTGGAGAGTGAGGCGGGCGTCTTCACGATTCAAATCAACGGGGGCACGACGATCAATGGCTGTTTGGTATATCGGCTGCCAGGGGCCTGCACAAAGTTCAGGGAGAGCCTGCTAGAAAGCCTCATGGAGGCGACCCTGCGCAGGGACAAATTTCTCCTATTAGGAGACCTGAACTTGCACCTAAATTGCCCAGAGGACACAGGGGTCAAGGACTTCTGTCGGGACATGCTAGCTCTTCAACTGGATCTGAAGCTATCGGACCCCACGCACCGACAGGGACACCTTTTGGACCCGGTCTATGCTAACTGGGGAAGTGTAGAGGTGTCCGGTATAGAGCCCATCCCCTGGACTGACCACTTTCTGGTGGCATTCTCCATACAGAGCTTAAAAACCAACAAAGCCAGCCAGGCACCCCTTAATTATCTTAGGAGGAAGTGGGCTAAATTCTCAGTGGAGGATTTCAATCAAGCTTTAAGTGGGGATGGTCAGCCTGGGGGCGAAGACATAGAAACAGCGGTCTCCAACCTGAATCAGCGCATTACTGAAGCGCTTGACCAGACAGCCCCACTCTGCCGCACATCTACTTGTGCTCGGAAAGAACGGTCAGCCCCTTGGTTTAGTGCTGAGCTGAGGCTAACAAAGGCGGACTGTAGGCGGGCAGAAAAAGTCTGGAGGGTGTCTTATGATAACCAGACCAGGGAATTGTTTCTGGAAAAAAGGCGCCTTCACCATAGGCTGATAAAAAAGTCTAAGGCAGCCTACTATGCAGGACAAATCCTGGGGGCGGAAAATTCGGCCAAAGAACTCTTCGGCATCTACAAATCTTTGACCTCGGTAAATGCACCTACAGAGCCGGAGAGTTGCTCAACGGAGTCATGTGACCGGATTGCCGAATATTTCTCCGCTAAAGTAGAGAAGATCTACTCGACTTTCCCTAATCCGCTGACAGGGTCTGACCTTGAGGTAGTATTGGGGGACACGGAGACGGCAGGGTCTCTAACATACTTCCGCACCCCTCCTCTCGAGGAACTAGTAGTGGTGTGTCGCTCTGTCAAATCAGGGTCCCCGTGGGACCCGGTGTCACCAAAACGCTTGGCAGACAGTCTGGAAGTTCTGGAGCCTTATATAAGGCACGTCCTTGACATCTCTTTCGGATCAGGAAAGTTGCCTGAGGGGTGGAAACAGGCGGTGGTGTTCCCGCTCCGGAAGAAACCCCACTTAGGCTTCGAGGTATTAGAGAATCTGAGGCCCATCTCCCTCCTGCCTTTTCTGTCCAAAGTGGCGGAAAAGGTGGTTAATACCCAAATTATGAAGCACATGGAAGAGAGGGGACAGCTCCATGCGACGCAGTTTGGCTGTAGGCCACGACATTCTACCGAGTCCGCCCTTCTTATGGCTACGGAACATCTGAGAGAGGGTGTGGATGCAGGCCAAACTATGGCTTTGATCCTGTTGGACCTCAGCGCGGCGTTCGACACTGTAGCGCACAACATCTTGCTACAGTGTCTGAACAGAGGTGGCATCTCTGGCACCGCGCTGAGATGGATCCAGGATTTCCTCAAGGGGAGAAGCTTTCGAGTCAGGCAAGGAGACTGCTATTCAAAGGGGGTGTCCCTGGGCCAAGGCGTGCCGCAGGGCTCGTCATTAAGCCCGACCCTCTTTAATATGTATGTCGCGCCTGTTGCCTCGATAGTGGAGAGTCATGGCCTCCAACTGGTTTCATATGCCGACGACACGCAGCTGGTGATCTCCCTATCGCACGCGCCCTGTCTTGCTGCCGATGGCTTCCGCTCGTGCATGAAAGATCTTGCCGAATGGATGGCCATCAATTGTTTGAAGCTTAAGGGCAACAAGACAGAGGTGCTGGTGGTGGGGAGAGCCCAGTCTGCCTGGTCGTCGGCATGGTGGCCATCTTGCCTTGGACCAACCCCAACCCCCTGCCAAGAGGCACGCAATCTGGGGGTGTGGTTTGATGCGGGTCTTACTTTTGGCCCCCAGATAAATCGGGTGGTGGGAGTCTGTTTTGGGATTCTGAAGAAATTAAGAAAGGTCCTTGACTTACTCCCGATTGATGCCCGTCAAACCCTGGTTCATGCTCTGGTGACAGCTAGGTCGGATTACGGGAACCTGCTGTACCTGGGGGCTCCAGAAAAAAGCATGGCACGCCTGCAAGTGCTGCAGAATGCGGCAGCGCGTTTGATTCTCAGACTGCCTAAAAGGGCGCCTTCTAAGGCGGCCCTCCAGCAGTTACACTGGCTCCCTGTGAGGAGAAGAGTGGAATACAAAGCCCTCTGCACCTGTCATCGTATCTTGAATGGCAGGGCACCCGACCCTCTGAATAAATTGATCGAAGTGTACCAACCAACACGTGCGCTTAGATCCACAGGGGGCGGCCTACTGAGGATCCCGAGAATCAAGAAAGCCCGCATGGGAGGTAGGTCCTTTAGATGCCTAGCGGCAACTAATTGGAATAAATTGCCAACGGACTTGCGCCTGGAACCGGAGGAGGCTAGGTTCCGAGCGAAACTTAAAACATTCCTCTACACTAAATAATTGTCCGCTCAGTTTTTGTGTCCCCTGCTTGCTGCCTCTCCCACTTTCAGCGCGTGGACACGCCGGTGTGCGTAACGCAGCGCTCTACAAATGTCCCAATAATAATAATAATAATAATAATAGTGGATTGTAGCAGGGAGGTTTGAAAGAAACCAGACAGTGCCTGGGGAGCACAAGGCTTCCCCTTGCATAATCCGGTCAAACCGGTTCTGGGGCATCCCAGCCCCAGCTCCAGTGTGACCTGGACAAAAGAAAGGGGGTGTAACCGCCCCCCTTCCTGGTCCCACCCATAGGGAGGGGCCTAGCAGGAGATCCACCCCTCAGATTGGAATAAGAGTGGGAGCAGTGCCAATGCAACTCAGATCATCCTGAAATCAACTTTAAACTAAGAAGACGACTGGACTTCGACTTTCTGATGAATAGAAGACTGAAGAGCATCTCCCTTGTGGCCTAGGAGGGGCCACCCTGTGAACACAGGCATCACCCAGCACCTCAATGTCTGCTTTGCCGCCGCCTCCCGCCGGAGCCCGAGTGCAGAGCCTGACAAGACCCAGCTTCCCAGACTTCTCACAGCCCGATCCACAGTCCCTGCAAAGAAGGGACCCGTGGAGGCACCGAGAGACGTGGGAGCGGACATCTTGGAAGACCCCTGAGACGCTGACTGCGCAGCACCCGAGGCACCCTCGACTCTGTGCTTTGGGATTTGAAAAGCCCCACAATCGAGCAGCATTTGCACCAAAGATCAGCCCTCCAGCATCTCCACAATCTGCGTGGGGCCCTTTTGTTTTGTGCCACTCGACTCGCCATCCCGGCCGCTTGTCACGTGGTCAGCGGCCATCTTGGCAACGAAACCTACAATTTACACTATGGGTCTGGTTGCTCCAGAACTGCCCTCGCTCCTGTAGAAAGGAGTACTCGCTCTGACCTTGCTGGTCCGAGTAATAAGCCTTTTTCACTTTCCCCGTGGCTTGCATTAGCCAAGGCTTGTTTGCTTCAATCGAGTTGCCGACACCGCCATCAGCTAGGACCTTTGAGGGACAGCTCGTGATCGACTTCTGAACGTCCTTGACCTCTTCGTGTCCACGTGGCTGCAGAGAGAAGCAACACCTCATCACCTGTTTGCACCCGACTTTGCCTGGTTCCAATCTGGTTCCACGGTGGTCACTGGTCAGTGACTTTGAACATTGTCCCCTCTGCTTTTAGGTCTTCACCACTTCAGATCCACCCTTGGATCCACCGGACACTTCGGCTTCCCATCGCCTGCAGCATCTTCAGCTCCAAGCGCCAAGAACCTGCGTGTCAAAACCCGACGCCACTTCGACCCTGTGCACCCACTTCCTGTGGATGAGGTAACATTGCAATGCCAGTGTTCCTACACTGGTCCACACCTCTAGGGTCTGTGTCTTAAGTTTTGTTCCTCTAGGTTCAGCGGAAGTATCTTTAAACTCACTTTGTGTAACTTTTACGAACCATTGACATTGCATTGGTGCAAGCCGCACTTTCCGTGCTGCACCCGAATTCCGTGGGCTACTCCCGACTTCAGCATTGCTAGTCCTGACTGCTCCCAGCGATTCTCTAGGCCCTAGGCCTAACCACTGTTCGATTGGTATCTCTTATACCACTTTTTTAGTATATGGTTTGAGTGGCCACCGGCCCTCATCCAAAATTGTGCAACTTTGTATGTTATACTGTGCTTTTGATTTAACGCTTGTGCCCCTTTCCTCATAAAGAGTACTGGGGATTAATTTAGAAATAAACACATATATTTTTATAATATATACTTGTGTGGTGTCCTTTCATTTGATTACAGGATTGTATGTGGTAAAACAGCTCGCTTAACACGACCTCTTAAGTTAAGCCTTTAAGGCTGCTTAGTCCATGCTACCACTAGGATAGCTTGTCTAACAAGGTTGACTTACAACCAGACATCTTTGGGGTTTGTTTGGACTGATACCAAGTGGTTCCAGAATTGAAAACACTACATATCAGGCAAACTTCTCACATTGGTACGCAGCGGTGCGGATTTGAGCTTGCTGTTTGTTTTACCATTGCAATCTTTACATCAAATTGAAAGATCACATCAAGTACCTTAGGTACATATAAAATCAAAAGCTTAGCATATTAAGTTCTACTGAACTTAGTAGTTGTAGATTAAAGGGATTAGCACACCCTGACTACAACTCACTAGCAAGGTACAGTAGGAAAACACTTAGTGTAAGTAAGTGCACCACTTACACCTCACTAGCAGCCATGTCTGACACAGGAAGAGCTTCAGGCTCTGCCCCTGTGATAGTTGACCCTACCAAGGCAACTAGCAGATATGACAACCTTAGCCACAAAGACTTGAGTGCCTTGTGCACAGCAAGAGGGCTAAAAATGGGCAGAGGCCCTACCATTCCTTCCCTGATAGCCATCCTGGAAAAGGATGACTTAGATAAAGTGAGTCAGGCTCCCTTAGAGTCAGAAGATGGAGTGAACCCCCCTGAGACTGAGACCACCCCGGAGGAAGAAGAGGAGGAAGAAGGCTCAGATTTAGAGGAGCCTGAGAATCAGGATCAGAGGGTAACCCAGGCACAGGTTGGTAGGCTTAACCAGGCCAACTTGGACCTACATGGGGGTGGAGAGGGCCAGCACCTCCCCAGATCCCATAACCTAATTCTCCCAGGCAATAGAAGGAGGAGATCTTCATCAGGAGACTCTCATGTTTCTAGTGTCTCAAGAGAATCTCAAAGGGGAATTACTTCCCCCCAGAGGAAAGAGCATAGGGCCAGGATGAGGGCCGTCCAACTCCAGATAGAGAGGGAAGAGATAGCCTTGGCTCAAGCTAAACTTGCTTTAGCAAGAGAAAGAAAAATGTGTGGATTAGATTCCACTGGTGGCAGCAATATTCCTAAAGAGAAACCCAGGTCCTATGATAGTAGAAACCTGACAAAGATTGTGCCCCCCTACAAGGAAGGGGATGACATCCACAAATGGATGACTGTTCTTGAGAGAGCCTGCATGGTACAGCAGGTTCCTGAGGAACAGTGGGCAGCAATCTTATGGTACTCCTTTTCAGAGAAAGGGAGAGATAGGCTCCTCACTGTCAGACATGAGGATGCCAACAATTACAAAGTCCTGAAGAGTGTTCTAATAGATGGGTTTGGCTTAACCACTGAACAGCACAGGTTAAAGGTCAGAGACACCCAGAAGACACAGGCTCAGGACTGGGCTGATTTTGTTGATTGTGCAACTAAGGCTCTGGAGGGTTGGCTAAATGGCAGCAAAGTACATGACTTCACAGGATTGTATAATTTGATTATGAGGGAGCAGATCCTGAGTAATTGTCAGAACCAGCTCTTACACCAGCACCTGGTGGACTCAGATTTGACCTCTCCCCAAGAATTGGGAAAGAGGGCAGATAAGTGGGTCAGAACCCGGATTAGGCCTAAGAATCAGGACAGTAACCAGAAGAAGGAGTCTACCAAGCCTCAAGATAAGGGTGGGGATAAAAGTAAAGAAAACACTTCCCCAGGGCCCCAAATCTCCAAGAATGGGGGTGGGTCCCAAGACACTTCATCAACTGAGAAAAAGCCTTATTGTCATGCCTGTAAACAGGTTGGGCATTACAAAACAGACAGCTGTTGTCCCAAGAATGGCAATAAAGAACACATACCTCCAAAGCCAGCTCCAACACCTCCTGTTACTGTCAGCAGTAATCCCCCAGGAAGTGGGAGCACACCCAGGAATCTGGGTGGGTTTACTTTTGGAGCCCAGGAGGATCCTGGCCTATCCAGGTCCCCATCCCCAAATGATCTTGTTTATGAGACTGGCATGGGGTTTGCCAAATTCTCTGATTGCCCAAATACCTTGAGCAAATATAGACAAGAACCCATCATCAATGGTTTGAAAGTTGAAGCCTTTAGAGACACAGGGGCTAGCATCACCATGGTGGCTGACTGTATAGTCCCCTCTAAGCAACTTTTACCTGGTGCCACATACCAGGTAACAAACATTGATGGCATCCAAACAAATCATCCCATGGCAGTAGTAAGTCTCAGCTGGGGAGGTGTCATTGGCCCAAAGAGAGTGGCAGTGTCACCAAACTTGCCTGTAGACTGTCTACTGGGTAATGATTTAGAAATCTCAGCCTGGGCTGAGGTTGAACAGGAAATCCATTCTAGAATGGTCAACTCCAATGGAAAGGTTAATGGGGCTGTAATAGCTACAGCCCCAACCCAAGATGTCCTTCCTGAAAAGGTTGGTAGGGCTGAGCAACTCTCTGCCCCATCTTTACCAGAAGCTCTTCCAAAACAGAATAGCAAAGCTGTTATGATAACAGCAGAAATCCAAACTGAGTCTCCTCCTGAAAAGGTTGGTGGGGCTGTGATGGCCACAGCCCAAACTCAAACAGATATGTGTGTTGTGAAGCCTGAAATGATGGATCACTCCACCCAAACTGAGAGCATGGAGGAGGAAGAGAAATCTCCCCCTCACCAGACAGTAGGACAGGATCAGCCTCCTCAGGGAACTGATCTTACCCCTGATGAAGGAACTGCCCCAGAGGTTGTTAGGCCTGGCCTGACAGAGTCTCTGATGGCAGTGGACCCTTCTCAGGTGGGATCCAGTCTGGAGCAGGTAACCTGCCCCTCTCTACCTTGCCTTAGTCAGCCCAGGGCTGCAGAGGACAAGAAGGACAGTGAGACCCAGAGGGCCCCCTGTCAAATAAAGCGCCCCCATCAACAGATTAGGGGCACCAAAACTAGTAGCCCTAGTAAGGTGAAAACTTTAAAAACTCCTGAGGGAGCCCCCTTAAAAGTAGTTAGGGACCTCCCACAGATGGATTCTGTTGGGCACAGCCAAACCTGGGACCCAAAGGGCCCAAACCTGAACTGTCCCTCCAGCAAGCCAAACAGAGGGACCCAGCCTCCAGCTTTAGGTAGCCAAAGGTTGACCCTGAGAGCTCAGTGCAACTCAGTTGAAGAAAGAAAGGCACACATGGTGGAAGATAATTGGAGGAAGTTGAGCCCAAAATTAGTGGAGCCTCACTTCAATACTCCATATCCAAACCAGCCTTTAACTTTGCATAAACACACCCAAGGTAGTGATTCCCTATGGTGGAGACCCTCTAATACCCCTAGGGTGAGGGACTGCTTAGTGGACCATGAGACAGGGGGTACCCATGCTAGTGCAGGTACTTCCTTATATGGCCACTCAGGCAATATAGGCTTACCTGGCCAAGGGTAGCCTTATCTCCTTTCGTTTGGTGGGGGATGTGTAGGAAGGTGGCTACCTGACTATGGTTACCCCAGATTTTTTGCCTTGTGTTTAGCTGGTTTTCGACTTAGTTGGCCTGGTTCCCTGCTAATCAGGGCCCCAGGCTATCTGCTCTCTCTGTAAAATGGATTCCATGTACCCTAGGTGCATAACTAGATTGGCTTGGGTCATCTTATCAGCCCCTGTACAGAGCACTATAGGTGCCCAGGGCATAGGTGCATCCAAGGCCCACCAGGGGCTGCAGCATATCTTTTGCCACCCCTGGCTGGCTATCTAAAATTGACACAACTGGCTGATCACTCAGCTGGGGCAAGGTGGTGTAATCACCCCTTGCTTAGATATAGTATGCCTATATCTAAACCTATCTGGACACATATAAACCTGTGAGCCACTCCTATGGCAGGCCTTAACAATCCTGAAGGCAGAGTGCGTGGTTTAATGTGAGCTGGTGCTCTAGCATGAGCTGAGACTGTCTGCAGCTGTCGGGACCAATTCCCTTAGCTGTTCCGGGATAATGCCAAACCATATACTATTAAGTGCATTATAATCCTCGCGGTTATATGTCAACTTTGGTTTGGCTTTATCAAAACATGTCGTGTAAGGTGTCATACACATTGGAATACTACCCCCTCGCCAGTCCTGGCGATGGGGGTAGCATTCCACCCCTCTAGAGGGGACGACATGTTACTTTTGCTAAAACGCGGTTGATTTTTAAAAGAGTCTCAGATCCACAAAATGGATGCTTCTGCCACAGACACATGTCTGACCTCCTGCTGCTGACCGAAACTCAGCAGAGGAGGCCTGGAGAAAGGCTTTCCTGTCGCAGGGAGGTGTCACACCACCCCAGACAGGAGATAGTGGATTGTAGCAGGGAGGTTTGAAAGAAACCAGACAGTGCCTGGGGAGCACAAGGCTTCCCCTTGCATAATCCGGTCAAACCGGTTCTGGGGCATCCCAGCCCCAGCTCCAGTGTGACCTGGACAAAAGAAAGGGGGTGTAACCGCCCCCCTTCCTGGTCCCACCCATAGGGAGGGGCCTAGCAGGAGATCCACCCCTCAGATTGGAATCAATCAATCAATCAATCAAAGACATTTATAGAGCGCGCTACCTACCCGTAGGGTCTCGAGGCGCTTGGGGGGGGGAGGGGGGTGCTGCTACTGCTCGAACAGCCAGGTCTTGAGCTTCTTCCTGAAGGAGAGGTGGTCTTGGGTCAGTTCCAGGTCTTGGCGGCCAGGTAGGAGAAGGACCTTCCTCCTGTCGTGGCTCTACGGATGCGTGGGACGGCGGCGAGGGCGTGGCTGGCGGATCGGAGGTGGCGTCTGGGAGCGTAGAAGTTGATTCGGTTGTTGAGGTAGCTCGGGCCTTGGTCGTGGAGAGCTTTGTGTGCGTGGGTAAGGAGGCGGAAGGTGATTCTCTTGTTGACCGGGAGCCAGTGCAGGTCTCTTAGGTGTCCGGAGATGTGGCTGTGTCGTGGGATGTCGAGGATGAGTCTGCCTGAGGCGTTCTGGATGCGCTGGAGTCTCTTCTGGATCTTGGCGGTGGTGCCGGCGTAGAGTGCGTTGCCGTAGTCTAGTCGGCTGGTGACGAGGGCCTGGGTGACGGTCTTCCTGGTCTCTGTGGGGATCCACCAGAAGATCTTCCGAAGCATGCGCAAGATGTTGAAGCATGACGAGGAGACGGCGTTGACTTGCCTGGTCATGGAGAGGGAGGAGTCCAGGTGGAGAAGTGTGGCTCAGGGGTTAGAGGCGGCAGACCCGGAAGCTGAGATCGGCCCTGGACCAGGGTTCAAGTCCCCGCCTCGGCGGGTCTTGGGCTCAAAAATTTCACGGACTCGATAATTCTCGCACCGGTGCCTTCTCGACTCACGGGTTCACACTCTGCGACTCTGGGCAATAGCTTGCTTAATCTCCACAACAGCCCCTCGCGGCGGGATGCCTGGCTTTCACCTTGTGGATACCCTGCCGGGGTTATCTCACAGAGGAATACCAGGACGGGTTCCCTAAGCAAGCGCCGGGAAACCCTTTGTGGGTAGCTGTGCGCTATATAAGCTCAAATACATTTACATTTACATTTACATGAAACCCAGGTTGCTTGCGTGGTCCGTCGGTTTGGGTGCGGTGCCCAGGGCGGGGGGCCACCAGGAGTCGTCCCAGGCGGAGGGCGAGGAGCCCAGGATGAGGACCTCCGTCTTATCTGAGTTCAGCTTCAGGCGGCTCATCGCCATCCACTCGGCTACCTCTCTCATCCCTTCGTGCAGGTTGGCTCTGGCGGCGGCGGGGTCGTTGGTCAGGGAGAGGATCAGCTGGATGTCGTCGGCGTAGGAAATTATGTTGAGGTTGTGTTTGCGTGCGGTGGCCGCGAGGGGGCTGATGTAGACGTTGAAGAGAGTCGGGCTCAGTGAGGATCCTTGGGGGACGCCGCAGATGACTTTGGTGGCCTCTGACGTGTACGGTGGTAGGCGGACTCTTTGTGTTCTTCCGTCGAGAAAGGAGACGATCCATTCCAGTGCCTTCTCCTGGATTCCGACGTTGCTGAGGCGCTGCACTAGGGTACGGTGGCAGACCGTGTCGAAGGCCGCGGAGAGGTCTAGGAGGATGAGGGCCGCTGTTTCCCCGTTGTCCATCAGGGCTCGGATGTCGTCAGTGGCGGCGATGAGGGCGGTCTCGGTGCTGTGGTTGGCACGGAATCCGGACTGCGATGGGTCGAGGGATCCATTCGTCTCGAGGAAGTTGGCCAGCTGTTTGTTGACGGTCTTCTCGATGACTTTGGCTGGAAACGGGAGTAGAGAGATGGGGCGGTAATTCTTGAGTTCGGTGGGGTCTGCTGTAGGTTTCTTCAGTAGAGCGCTGAGTTCGGCGTGCTTCCAGCTCTCGGGGAAGGTGGCGGTGTCGAATGAGGTGTTGATGATGTCCCCAGGTGGGGTGCGATGACAGCGTCGGCTTTGTTGAAGACGTGGTGAGGGCAGGGGTCGGTCGGAGATCCGGAGTGGATGGAGTTCATCGTGTGGACGGTGTCTTCGGTGTTGACCGGGATCCAGGCGCGGAGGGTGGTGGTGGGTGGCGTTGCTGCGGTCGTGGCGTGCGTCGGTTGAGTGCTGAAGCTGTAATGTATGTCTGCGATCTTGTTGTGGAAGTAGGAGGCGAGGGAGTTGCAGAGGTCCTGCGAAGGGGTGATGTCGTTGTTTCCGGCGTTGGGGTTGGAGAGCTCTTTCACGATGTTGGGAGCAGTGCCAATGCAACTCAGATCATCCTGAAATCAACTTTAAACTAAGACGACGACTGGACTTCGACTTTCTGATGAATAGAAGACTGAAGAGCATCTGCCTTGTGGCCTAGGAGGGGCCACCCTGTGAACACAGGCATCACCCAGCACCTCGACATCTGCTTTGCCACCGCCTCCCGCCGGAGCCCGAGTGCAGAGCCTGACAAGACCCAACTTCTCAGACTTCACACAGCCCGATCCACAGTCCCTGCAAAGAAGGGACCCGTGGAGGCACCGAGAGACGTGGGAGCGGACATCTTGGAAGACCCCTGAGACGCTGACTGCGCAGCACCCGAGTCACCCTCGACTCTGTGCTTTGGGGTTTGGAAAGCCCCACAATCGAGCAGCATTTGCACCAAAGATCAGCCCTCCAGCATCTCCACAATCTGCGTGGGGCCCTTTTGTTTTGTGCCACTTGACTCGTCATCCCGGCCGCTTGTCACGTGGTCACCGGCCATCTTGGCAACGAAACCTACAATTTACACTGTGGGTCTGGTTGCTCCAGACCTGCCCTCGCTCCTGTAGAAAGGAGTACCCGCTCTGACCTTGCTGGTTTGAGTAATAAGCCTTTTTCACTTTCCCCGTGGCTTGCATTAGCCAAGGCTTGTTTGCTTCAATCGAGTTGCCGACACCGCCATCAGCTAGAACCTTCAAGGGACAGCTTGTGATCGACTTCTGGATGTCCTTGACCTCTTCGTGTCCACGTGGCTGCAGAGAGAAGCAACACCTCATCACCTGTTTGCACCCGACTTTGCCTGGTTCCAATCTGTTTCCACGGTGGTCACTGGTCAGTGACTTTGAACATTGTCCCCTCTGCTTTCAGGTCTTCACCACTTCAGATCCACCCTTGGATCCACCAGACACTTCGGCTTCCCATCGCCTGCAGCATCTTCAGCTCCAAGCGCCAAGAACCTGCGTGTCAAAACCCGACGCCACTTCGACCCTGTGCACCCACTTCCTGTGGATGAGGTAACATTGCAACGCCGGTGTTCCTACACTGGTCCACACCTCTAGGGTCTGTGTCTTAAGTTTTGTTCCTCTAGGTTCAGCGGAAGTATCTTTAAACTCACTTTGTGTAACTTTTACGCACCATTGACATTGCATTGGTGCAAGCCGCACTTTCCGTGCTGCACCCGAATTCCGTGGGCTACTCCCGACTTCAGCATTGCTAGTCCTGACTGCTCCCAGTGATTCTCTAGGCCCTAGGCCTAACCACTGTTCGATTGGTATCTCTTATACCACTTTTTTAGTATATGGTTTGAGTGGCCACCGGCCCTCATCCAAAATTGTGCAACTTTGTATGTTATACTGTGCTTTTGATTTAACGCTTGTGCCCCTTTCCTCATAAAGAGTACTGGGGATTAATTTAGAAATAAACACATATATTTTTATAATATATACTTGTGTGGTGTCCTTTCATTTGATTACAGGATTGTATGTGGTAAAACAGCTCGCTTAACACGACCTCTTAAGTTAAGCCTTTAAGGCTGCTTAGTCCATGCTACCACTAGGATAGCTTGTCTAACAAGGTTGACTTACAACCAGACATCTTTGGGGTTTGTTTGGACTGATACCAAGTGGTTCCAGAATTGGAAACACTACATATCAGGCCAACTTCTCACACTTAGTTACTCTGTTCCAACTGATACTCTTAGTATTTCTTTGAGAGTAAAATGTTACCAAGACAAAATTAAGTTGTATCATGATGCAAAACAAAATGTGAAGATTCCAAATTTTGTGGTTGTGGTTGGGGATTTTGTCAAAATACGTAAGCCTGGGTTTTTAGTTAAAGGTTTTTCAAAGTATTGACCTACACGGAAAGTTGTGAGAGCCAATTGTAATAGTATTGTTAGTAATGATGAAAAGTATGGAATGTTAGGCGTGTTGTTAAATGTCATAGTGTTCCTGGAACATTTCATCCCAAGATTGTATTCAACAAAGATTCTGTGGCTTCAATAGTGAAAGCTAGTAAAAGGATTATAAGTACGCCAGTCAGATTTAGAAATAAAGTTTTACTTGTTTTTATTAATTCATTTATTTTTAGGGGTAAGATGTGTTGCATTTCTGTGTTAATTTATTTACTATCATTACCTTAATGTATATTAATAATGGTTTATCTTTAAATACATCATTTAGATCTGTTGCTATGATTTGAGGGGTTCTACATTCCAAGTAACAGATTCAAGAGAGATGCTTGGATTTTCTGTATGAAGAACTTGTGTACTGTGTCTCTCTACAATAAATCCTATTTTTATAATTCTGGATTGCCTGGATTACTACACACCATTTACTAAAGAGTGACCTGCAGATATAGCATATTTATAAACATTTACGGTTCTGTAAGACAGACCTGAAGTAAACAGTTATGAAAGATAGTTCACAACATGCACTAGATCAGTTGAAACAGGATCGAAACCTTATTGAAAACACCAGCACACCCAATTTTTCCATGCCAATGGATATGCCTTCCTTGTTCCAGATGCCCATGACTCGGATATGAGTCTGAAAGCCTCTGTCGAAAGCCCTGGGATCTGCCACTGTCTCCTGAAATCTTGCATGCCCTCAAGACCTTAAGACCCTGTTCTGCAAGGGGGTGGATGTTTCCCTCTGGACCTAGGATTAACTCTCTGAAAGAAGAAATTGAAATAGGATAGTCTATGCTCATTTCCAGGACGAATGGAAGCCAGGCTTGTTACGTCCAAATGGGAGTTCTCACTACTATGCTCTCTTTGTAACTTCGAGCATGAAGGAGTAGGCGAGGCAGCATCGCAAATGGCGGGAAAGCACAGGGAGCTAAAACCTCTCCAATCTTGGAGGAAAGCATCTACCCTCAGAGCTTGAGTATCTGGTCTCCAACTGAAGAACTCTTTCAATTGAGTGTTCAACCAGTCTGCAAACAAGTCTGTCCTGAAGAGGCCCCATCTGGATTGGATATTCAAGAATATTTATCTGTCTAGTCTCCAGTTGCTGGAGTCCTTGAAATTCCTTGAGAACCAGTCTGCTACACCATTGCTCAAACCAGGAATGTGTTCCACTATAACTGATATTCCTTTGTTCAAGCAGTATCCCCAAAAACCCTTCGCAAGATCCGATAGACCTTTGGAATGGGGTCCACCCAGCTTGTTGCTATACCGGACTGATTGGAGAAGTGTGGCTCAATGGTTAGAGCGGCAGACCCCGATGCAGAGGTTCCAGGGTTCAATTCCTGCCTTGGCGGGTCTTGGGCTCAATTTCCTCGGACCTGATAATTCTAACCTTGTTGCCTATTCCAATGTTGGAGTCCCACTTTGCAACTCTGGGCAATAGCTTGCTTAATCTCCACAACGGCCCCAACAGCGTGGGATGCCTGGCTTCACCTTGGGGAGCCCAAGAGTGGACATTTCACAGGGAAAAGCCAGGAGGGTTCCACAGTGGTACGATTTACAGCGCCTGAGATACCCCAGTTGGGGTATTAGTGCGCTTTACAAGTACAAATTACATTTACTGCAGACACATTGTCCATACGTAACTTTGCACCGCATTTCACTGACTTCTGGGTGAAGCAGCAAATTGCAAATGAACCTGCTAGTAATTCTAAGCAGTTGATATGCAATTTCTTTTCTTGATCTGTCCATCGTCCCCCTGTTGAGGAGTTCCCACATCTCGCTCCCCATCCTTCCAAACTCGCATCCAATTCTAGTTTTAGGTCTGGTTCATCTCCAAAAATGGCTCGGCCATTCCATGCCTCCACATTCTTCAACCACCAAAAGAGTTCCATCCTTGATTCTTGGTCTAGAGAGAACATCTGGGAATACGATTGTGTTGCTCTCAGAACCCCTGCTTTTAGCCTCTGCAGTACTCGATAGTGTAGTGGGCTTGGGAAAATAGCTTGAAATGTGGACGATAGAAGACCCAGAAATCTTGCTAGAATTCTTAGGAGAAAAGTCTTTGTTTAGAGTATCTTCCTTAATTCTTTTCTTACTTTCCTTACTTTGTCTGCTGGTAATTTCAGTTCTGCTTTCACTGTATCTACCACAAAGCCCAGGAATTGTCTGTTGGCTTGGTATTGTACAGGATTTTTTCTTGTTTATAACAACCCCTAGATGTTCTAAGAGTTGTATTGCGAGGTCTGGTTGAAGGGAAAGAGTCTGTTTTGATTGAGCCACTATAAGAATGTCGCAGATATATATAATTAGTCTCACTCCCCTTTCCCTGAAACAAGTAGTCTTAGGGCATAGTACCTTGGTGAAACACCAAGGGGCGGACGACAGTCCAAAAGTGAGATTGCAACATTGATCAAGTCTTCCCTCCCATGTCCTTAATAAATTCCAGATTTTCTGCCCAGCAGGCTGTGAAAAATCTAAAGTTTGCAATGTTAACCTATGTGAGGAAGAACACTTTAGGGGCCCGCCCGCCTTATAGCAAGTCCATTCAATCCTCCGGCGCTTGTAATAAGGAGGTTGGGACATCCGTCACGTTTGTGGTGGAGTGGCCGGTCGACCAACCTGGGAATCAGGACCCACATTTTCACAAAGGGGAATTGGAGAAATTTGGGGTCACAATTTGCACTGCAGTGAACTGTGAAATAAACCTATTCCTTAGGAAAGACATCTACCTCCAAGTACCCACTAAATAAATTGTTTCATAAAAGAAAGATCAATTCGGGACATACAAATCAATTAATTCTTGGGTGTGAAAGAGAACTCAATTGATCACATATACATATCCGTTTTGGGGAAAGTGGATTATTCTCTGGAACAAACCAAGTGATTCGCATAAAACCCAGCTATCTGCGGAATACATCGATTCACACATTCATATTCAGAAGTCTATCCGCCGCATTAGCATTGCCACCATCACGCGCAGGTGGGGCATGTTATCCCATGCATCACACATATGCACGGGTCCTCGCTCGCCACCTTTCCTGACGTCAGCAGGCCTCCTCTGCCCCCGCCGCTCTTTCTCTGCTGGGTTTTCCATGCCCTGGGCCCCCCTCTGCCCGTGGATATTTCCATGTGACGAGGACAGGTGAGATAGGCCTCTGCCCAGGTGCTGCTTCCGCTGATGGAGGCGGTGACAGGCGCAGGACCCTCTGGCTGCCATGGCAACCGTTGCCCGGCCCTGCCTCCTCATCCATTCAAAGCAGGGCGGCTGCAGGTGGCGAGGCCGGATTTGCATCGCTCGCCTCGCCCCGGCCCCTTCGAGGGGACGCTGTATTTTCCAGTGAAATGAGCTCTGGGCAGTAAAAGATCTAATCAGCGGCGGGGAGGGCAGGAAACAAAGGCCGACGGTGCATCTGCTGAGGGACAATGGGAGCAAACAAACCGGCGCGCGACCCGGGGCAAAACAAACAGCGCGCGGTGCCAGGCGCGGGCCCATCTGCCGGGGACAGCGGACTCTGCCCCGGGCCCTGCAGCCTGGGCGGGGCCGAGCCTAGCATGCAGTGCGCGGTGCCATGGAAGGCTTCAGAGGCGCACTGGCGCCACGCCCAGGCGATGCCAGGCGTAACAGGGAGTTTCCAGGCCGATGCCAGGCTACAGCATCAGGGCAATGCCAGGGATCCTAGGCAGTGCTCAGGGTGATGCCAGGCTCCAGATGCACACTAATACCACGCCAAGAGGATGCCAGGCAAAACAACAGGCAGTTTCCAGGGCGATGCCAGGCTTCACATCGGCACCAGGGCGATGCCAGGGCTCATAGGCAGCGTTCAGGGCGATGCCAGGCTCGAGATGAACACTAGTGCCGCGTCAAGGCATAGACGAGCATAACAGGTCGTGCTCAGGGCGATGCCAGGCTTTAGGTGCACACTGGGGCTAGGGCATGGCAATGCCATGTATCACAGGCTGTGCCAAGTGCGATGGCAGGCGTAAGATACACACCAGCGCGGTGCCAGGCTTCAGGTGGCCACTAGGGCGATGCCAGGATTTACATGTGCAAGAGAGCGACACAGGGTCCTGACTCTTCACCAGTAAGGCTAAGCCAAATGCATAAAATAAAAAACACAAATGCCAATACTGAACATCACTCCGTCCTTTCTACTGTGACCAAAATGAACTAAGCATACCAGTCCGTTTTATGAATTACGTCTCTAGTTTATTTAATCGTTTGTTTCACTAGTTAGACTTTTGTCTTTTTTCATTGACTTGAATTTTTTTTGTGCATAAACAGATATTTACAATAAACATACAAAATGTTGCAGTTAGATCCAATATCTATACACATTTACAGCACATTCACTCCAAACTTTTGGCCAAAACATCCATCACACATTCAGTCCAAACCACATAAACACACAAGCCCCTTTGTCAATGCTATTTTGTTATACTAATCAATAAACAAAAATTGCTTGTTTCTGAAGATTAAAAAAAAAACAAGGAATGGAATTTAGAAACCAATCTTTAATTCCTAACACAGTCCTTCTAATTAATTTCATTGACAGTAGGCCAGGTCAGGTTGAGGCGTTTCGAACCCCCAATTTCGGGGTTCTCATCAGGACAAAAGATTTCTTCTTAGATGCAAAAATGTAGTCCCTTAGTGTAGACACAACTCACCAACAAGTCGTGTGAATGAGCGTGGGCACCTTGATTCTGTCCTCGGTGGCTCGAAAACGAGTAAATCCCTCGAGCCGGTGGATACCTTTTTCTCGAGCCCTAATTCGTAGTCAAAGTCTTGCCTTCTATCGCGCATCGGATTTACATGTGCGCCAGGGCAATTCCAGACTTCACCCTCCATGCACAGGGCAACACTGGGCATCCGATGCACAGATGGGCCACTTCAGGCTCCACGGCCAACGGCACAGGTCACGGGTTGCCTAACAAGATGGCAGGCGTCACATGCCAACGTCATTGTTTAAAACTGTTTTCACTTTACAGCAATGCCTCTCAATGACAGACGCACGGGTTTAATTAGCGCCAAAAGCACCAGTGATCGTGCGCGCTAAAAGTACCCTAAACATACACAGGCACTCCGTGCCAATGCCGGGGATGACGCTGGCACGCACAGCAGTGTGAAGTCAGGATTCACGGGCAGTGCGCAGGGTCTGCCCCAGATTTTAAGGGCAAACCAGGGTGATTCCAGGCTTCAGATGTCCCCAGAGTGCCGCCAGACTTCACAAGTTGTGTACGGATGCGACGAGGGCACGCTTCTGGCACAGGAGTGGCCTGCCCTGTGGCAGCGTTCAGTGCCAGGCAAGGGCACGCTTCTCAATCAATCATTCAATCATTTGTAAAGCGCACTACATACCCACGAGGGTCTCAAGGCGCTAGGGGGGGATGCTACTGATCGAACAGCCAGGTCTTGAGTATCCTCCTGAAGGTCAGCAGGTATTGGGTCTGTTGTAGGCTCAGTGGGAGGGTGGCGGCGAGGTGGGAAAAGGATCTCGGGACGCATGGGACAGTGGCGAGTAAGAGGACGGCGGAGAGTAGCTGGTGGTTGGGGATGTAGAAGGAGAGCCATCTGTTGAGGTAGGCTGGGCCAGTCTTGTGGAGTGCCTTGTGTGCGTGGGTGAGGAGCTTGAAGGATATCCTCTTGTTGAGAAGGAGCCAGTGCAGGAATCTCAGGTGGGGGGTGATGTGGCGGTGGCGTGGTATGTCGAGGATCAGTTGTGCCGAGGCGCTTTGGATGTGTTGTAGTCGTTTGATGAGCTTGGTCGGGGCTCCCATGTAGAGGGCGTTTCCGTAGTCGAGTCTGCTGCTGACGAGGGCCTGGGTGACTGTCTTTCTTGTATCTGTCGGGATCCATCTGTAGATCTTGCGGAGCATTCAGAGGGTGATGAAGCAGGAGGAGGAGACAGCGTTGACTTGCTTGGTCATTGAGAGCGTTGAGTCGAGGTTGATTCCCATGTTGCTTGCATGGTCGGTGGGTGTCGTGGCTGCCCCCAGTGCCGCCGGCCACCAGGAGTCGTCCCAGGCTGAAGGGTTGGAGCAGAGGATGAGGACCTCCGTCTTGTCCGAGTTCAGCTTCAGACGGCTGGTCTTCATCCAGTCAAGGATGGCCTTCATTCTTTCGTGGAGGTTGACTTTGGCTGTGATGGGGTCCTTGGTGAGGTAGAGGATCAGCTGAGTCTCGTCAGCGTAGGAGATTATGTTGAGGTCATGCTGTCTGTGCTAAGTTTTTGAGTGGGGCCATGTAAATGTTGAACAGCGTCAGGCTGAGGGAGGACCCGTGGAGTATGCCACAGATGATCTCGGAGGCTTTGGAACGGAATGGGGGAGGCGGACACTCTGGGTTCTGCCGGAGAGGAAGGAGGTGGTCCAATCCAGAGCCTTGTCTCGGATCCCTACGGTGTAGAGGCATGCCCGTAGTGTGCGGTGGCAGACGGTGTCGAAGGCGGCAGAGAGGTCTAGGAGGATGAGTGCTGCGGTCTCGCCGTTGTTCAGCAGGGTCCTGATGTCGTCGGTGTCGGCGATGAGGGTAGTCTCGGTGCTGTGATTGCTGCGGAACCCTGAATGTGAAGGGTCCAGGATTCTGTTTTCTTCGAGGTATCAGGTTAGCTGTCTGTTGACGGTTTTCTCGATGACCTTGGCTGGGAAGGGGAGCAGAGAGATGAGGTCTCTTGGGTCTGCCTTAGGTTTTTTGAGTAGGGCGCTGATCTCGGCGTGTTTCCAGATCTCTGGGAAGGTCGCTGTCTCAAGGGAGAGATTGATGATGTTGCGCAGGTGGGGTGTTATGGTGCTGCTTGCTCTGTTGAAGACGTGGTGCGGGAATAGGTCCAACGGAGAGTCGGAGTGGATTGAGCGCATGGTCTTGATGGTGTCATCGAAGCTCATGCTGGTCCAGGCTAGCAGGGGGTTGTGGTCGATGGTGTACAGAGGGTCTGTTGTGTTGCTATCTGTTGGGGCTGTCTGGGTGTTGAAGCTGTCATGGATGTCTGCTATCTTGCGGTGGAAGAAGGTGGCGAAGGAGTTGCACAGGGCTTGCAACAGCTGGATGGTGTTGGAGCTGGGGTTGGAGAGTTCCTTCACGATGTTGAAGAGCTCCTTGCTATTGTGTGCGTTGTTGTCGAGGCAGTCTTTGAAGGAGGTCCTCTTGGCCGCCCTGATGAGGTGGTGGTGGTTGCGGATGGTGTCCTTGTGTGCTGCGTGGCTGTCCGGAGTTTGTTCACTGTGCCATTTCTTCTCTAGTTTCCGGAAAAGTATCCGGCAATACCCTCCTTGTTACCCAACGGCATAACGCCGCTCATTGCGTTGACTACAGGCATTATCTGCCTATGTCCAAATACAATTTTCTGTACCTACAGCCAGTTATACTTTGTGCGGACCTTTGCACATTCTAGGCTTTAACACCCGATCAGGACCGGGTTGGAATTATCACCGGTCCCCCGATACCACGATATTCCACACTTTTGCAGCCCTGAAGAGTCATTGGGTTAACACCCTTTCTGATGAAACACGTGTCGGCTGGTTTCTTTCTTTGTGGATCTCCTTTGTTAGGAGAACCATTCACATACCCATTAAAACAGCAATAGAAAGAACCTTTGTGCGTGATCTTATCCTCAAAACACTTTACCTTGATTACCCATATCATTACAATTGTTGTGTGCACTTGATTGATCATTTTACTTATCATAAGGATTAGCTTCTTTACCCTTTGGTTTCAGAGTTCTCAGGGTTTTCTCTGAACAAGCAGCACCAACCAGCATTACCCTTTCGTGACTACTCAACCACTACCTGTTGTGCGCCTTCTAAATTCTGAACACTGATAACCCTTCGCTGAACTGTAGTATAATTAGCCTAGGTTTAGCTAGAGAAATTGTCCGACTTGTCCAAATAGCTGACCTGTCACTGACCCAAACGAACTCTATAGGTGATTGATACAGAGAGCTGCGAAGCACTCTGTCCGAAATTTCCACAGACTCAGTCGGAGTTTGAGAAACCTTAAGTGCTGGCGAAGCACTTTGCTGGTAGATTCAAGAACCCAATCGGGGTTATTGACAGATTCCTTGCAGAGAGGGGGTAGTGCAGGCGTTGCATCCGAAGCTGCAGGTGTTGGTCGTACCCTTTGGTGAGCCCAGTCCTGATCCAAATCCTGGGGTTATCCTGTCCTGACTGTCCATGAGCCGTACCTGCTCGCCTACTGGCAGCCTAAGTCCTTGAGGGCCCTTCCCGTTTTTTCCAACTGACCCGTGGCCAGGGTTAGTCTTCAATCTATCCTAGGTAAATATAATTGAGTGTGGGTGTTGTCTATCTAAACCTCTCTCTCTTGTCCCGAATAAAGCATAATTGCCTATGTCTTTTACCCTGTTTCTATAAATAAGGTTTATGTACATACTGGTCTATTAGCTTGTTCCACTCTCTTCCTACTATATTCAAATGCAGAATCGTTTGCATATATAGTTTGTTCCATTCTTACCCTCCCTTTAGAGAATAAGAGCATCTAGACGAATCAAATTGCATAAGTTTCGTTTCTTATAGACCGTTGGTGATAACTGAAAGTTTGGTTTGATTAGTATGTTCCCTTTCTTTACCCGCCTTTTGTAAAGTTGTGAAAGTCTGCTGATCTAAAATTAGCGTGTTCCTTATTTTTCCCTTCCCTTTATTTTTCGATTTCTAAATGTTTCTTACTCTCATTCATAGTTATACCATCTTCTTAATCCTAGTAATAGACAGTTTGATCTGTGTAAATTTGTGGCTCATGGCAATTGAGAATGAAGAGAACTAGATAAAGGTTTTGAAACTTCTTGCGTTTGTAGTTATTATAAAGTACAACCGTTATTTCAAATGTTGCATGGTATTTTTATGCTATTTAACTTCTCCAAAACTAGCTCCTGATCCGTTGTGATCTTAGGTACCTGTTACAAGGATTGGTAAGTCCGGTACACGAAAATAGAACGGAGGAAATTGAATTGCTGATAACAGCGTGTAGGTTATCTGATTACAGTTTATATGAAAATGTTTTTTATGGGCCTGAGTGTGCATTATGTTTGGTAGGGTGACCTGCGCGCTCTATCACAACGACCCGACTACAGACAACATGACCACCCTCAAGCACGCCACCCACAAACACCACCAGCTGATCCACAACACCAAGAAAACAGCATTCAAGGAACGACTAGACAACAATGCCCACAACAGCAAGGAACTCTTCAGCATCGTCAAAGAGCTCTCCAACCCCAGCGCCGAAAACAACGACATCACTCCCTCGCAAGACCTCTGCAACGCACTTGCCTCGTTCTTCCACAGCAAGATCGCAGACATACACAACAGCTTCAGCACACAGCCCATGCACCCTACCACCGAACCAACGCCTCCTACCACCACCCTCCGCGCCTGGACCCCGGTCAGCACCGAAGACACCATCCGCACGATGAACACCATCCACTCCGGATCACCAACCGACCCTTGCCCCACCACGTCTTCAACAAGGCCGACTCCGTTATCGCACCCCATCTCCGGGACATCATCAACTGCTCCTTCAACACCGCCACCTTCCCGGAGAGCAGGAAGCATGCTGAACTCAGCGCCCTACTGAAGAAACCATCAGCGGACCCCACCGACCTCAAAAACTACCGCCCCATCTCGCTCCTCCCTTTTCCTGCCAAAGTCATCGAGAAGACCGTCAACAGAGAGCTGGCCACCTTCCTCGAGACAAATGGATCCCTCGACCACTCGCAATCCGGTTTCCGAGCCAACCACAGCACCCAGACCGCTCTCATCGCAGCCACTGATGACATCCGAGCCCTACTCGACAACGGGGAAACAGCGGCCCTCATCCTCCTGGACCTCTCCGCAGCGTTGGACACTGTATGCCACCACAGCCTAGTGCAGCGCCTCAACAACATCAGAATCCAAGAGAAGGCACTGGAGTGGATCATCTCGTTCCTCGCCGGAAGAACCCAGAGAGTCCGCCTCCCCCATTCGGATCCGAGGCCACCAAAGTCATCTGCGGCATACCACAAGGATCATCTCTCAGCCCCACCCTCTTCAACATCTACATGAGCCCCCTCATGGCCTTCGCACGCCAACACAACCTCAACATCATCTCCTACGCTGACGACACCCAGCTGATCCTCTCCCTCACCAACGACCCCGCCACAGCCAGAACCAACCTACACGAAGGGATGAAAGACGTAGCCGAGTGGATGAAGAACAGCTGCCTGAAACTGAATTCAGACAAGACGGATGTCCTCATCCTGGGATCATCACCCTCCGCCTGGGACGACTCCTGGTGGCCCCCTGCCCTGGGCAGCGCACCCAAACCAACGGACCACGCGCGCAACCTGGGCTTCATCCTCGACTCCTCCCTCTCGATGACCAGGCAAGTCAACGCCGTCTCTTCGTCATGCTTCAACATCCGACGCATGCTCTGAAAGATCTTCCGATGGATCCCCACCGAAACCAGGAAGACGGTCACCCAGGCACTCGTCACCAGCCGACTGGACTACGGAAACACCCTCTACACCGGCACCACAGCCAAACTGCAGAAAAGACTCCAACGCATCCAGAACACCTTAGCACGACTCATCCTGGACATCCCCCAACACAGCCCCATCTCTGGACACCTGAGAGACCTGCACTGGCTCCCCGTCAGCAAAAGAATCACGTTCCGACTCCTCACCCACGCACACAAAGCCCTCCACAACCTGGGACCCAGGTACCTCAACAACCGCCTGACCTTCTACACTCCCACTCGCCAACTACGATCGACCAGCCTCGCCCTCGCCTCCGTTCCACGCATCCGAAGAGCCACCACGGGAGGAAGATCCTTCTCCTACCTGGCAGTCAAGACTTGAAACTCCCTCCCCATCCACCTCCGCCTGACCTCAGACCACCTCTCATTCAGGTAACAACTCAAGACCTGGCTGTTCGAGCAGTAGCGGACCCCCCCCTTCCCCAAGCGCCTTGAGACCCTCCGGGTGAGTAGCGCGCTATACAAATGTTATGATTGATTGATTGATTGATACATGCCCTAAGGACATGTATGTGTGGCACATGGCAAAGCAAAAAAGTGTTTTTTCAAAGAATTCGCAAATTACCACCAACTGTCAGTTGGTGGTAATTTGTGATTTCTTATGCCAAATTCGCACAACTTAGGTGCTTCATACATTTCATTTAAGGAATCGCAATTTGGAATTCCTTAAATGTAATTACAAATTAGAGAGTCGCAAATTTTACGATTCTCTAATTTGCGATACACTTTTGGGATGATACATCCCAAAAAGCCATTTCCCGTTTACGAATGGGAAAAGGGCTTGATACATATGCCCCTAAGAATTTTAGCTATGTGACCGAACAAAAAACGGGCTTAGGGATTCTCCACTTCCTAACAGATTTTTAAAATGGTCTTCATTTCTTCACATTATTCACAACAATGAAAAGGATCTCAATTTTTATTAATTAATTCCACATTTGTAAAGCGCGATTTATCACCCCTAAGAGTATCCAGGCACTGATAACGGCACCGAGAGAAACATACCCTTTGACTGGCCGACATACCTACTACACAAATTCCACAGAACACAAAACACTAAGGTAACCTCCAGGTTTCTAGACCTAGGCATAGTGAATGTAAATGTTTTTGTACTTGTATAGCGCACAGCTACCCGCAGTGGGTTTCCCAGCGCTTGTACGAATACCGCAAGGGAAACCTTCCTTGCTTTCCCTGTGAAGTGTCCACTCCTGTTATGTTATGTTAATTTATTTCTTCTATAGCGCTCGGCTACTCCAAGGAGCATCCCGGCGCTTTGGCGAAGAATATCAGCAGGTAAAACAACAACATAACAACTAAAATGCAGACAGAAGAAGGGAAAAAGAAACTATTTGGTAAAAAGCCACGTTTTAAGGTCTTTCCTAAAAAGCAAGAAGAGCCTGTCTCAGGGAGAGTGGTAGTTCGTTCCAAGCCTTCGGGGCTAGGTAACGGAACGACCGACCTCCCATTCTTGCACGCCTAATGGCAGGGACTGTCATCTTGGACAAGCAGGATGACCTCAAGGTCCTGCTGGGTACATACCGGGAAAGACGTTTCCCTATGTACTTGGACCCTGTGCCATGAAGAGCTTTGAAAGCAAATGTCAGGCTTTTGAAAAGAATTCTCTTTGCAATCGGTAACCAGTGTAAGGTGTTCAGTAAAACAGTGGCACCTGCTCTTCTCGGGAGTCCACAGATGGCTCGGGCTGCCGAGTTCTGCACTACTTGCAAACGGGTCAAAAGATATTTTGGTAGACCCAAGAAAAGAACGTTTGCGTAGTCCAGTCGAGATCCAATCAAGGCCTGGACAATTATCTTCCTATGCTGGAATGACACTAAAGGAAGAAATTTCCTCAGCATCCGCAGAATGCCGAAGCATTTACCTGAGAGGCACGAAATATGAGGCCCAAAGGACAGTTCACTGTCCACAATCACTCCCAAGTTCTTAGCCTTGAAAGACACATTGTCAGGGGGAAACATATCTTGTGGCCACCAAGATTTCCAATTAGGTTCGGGAGCGCATCCAAAAAAGAGCAGTTCCGACTTATCGGAATTGCACTTTAAGCCATGACACCTAAACCACTCAAAGACCGCACCAAGGCAATCCCTAATCTGTATACCGTCAAACGACCCGCCCCTATCACATGTAAATAGGAGCTGGGTGTCATCGGCGTAGGATACGATCTGGGCGCCAAAGGACTCCGCGACTGCAGCCAGAGGGGCCATAAAGATGTAAAAGAGCATGGGGCTAAGAATGGAGCCCTGAGGGACCCCCACCTCTAGCAGAGCCATATCAGGGAGAAAGGGGGCGCCCAGATCGTTTGCCGGCGGTCGGCCAGAAAGGATTTGAACCAGTTCCACACCGTTCCTCGAAGGCCGCATTCCCAGAGTCTTGCAAGGAGGCCATCGTGAGGAATGGTGTTGAAAGCCGCCGACAAATCAAGCATAACCAACATGGCCCTTCCCCCAGAGTCGAGTACTTCCCTGATGGCATCAGTGACCTCGAGTAGGGCCGTTTCCGTGCTAAAATTAGCACGGAAACCGGATTGCGTTGCGTGCAACAGGTCGTTTCCTTCGATGAAACTGGAAATCGTCCTATGCACGTATCTCTCGGTCACTTTCGCCAGAGCAGGGAGAAGGGAAATAGGCCTGTAGTTGGCATGAATGAGGGGGTGACCCACATGGTGCAGACCAGGCATCCCTCGCGTTGAGAGGGCCGTTGTGGAGACTAAGCAAGCTATTGCCCAGAGTTGCAGCGTGGGACCCATGATCAGAATAGACACTGAGGCGAGAATATCCAGTCAGGGAAATTAATGAGCCTGAGACCCGCCGGGGCAGGAATCGAATCCTGGTCCCTGGCCAGAGCTCTGCATCGAGGTCTGCCTGCTCTAACCATTGAGCCACACTTCTCCACAGTAGCGGCAAAAAGGCTAATCACGAAGAAGTGGAAGGAACCCGACACTCCAAGTATACAGGCATGGAGACACTCCACACTCACATGGGCCAGAGCGGAAAGCACAGCGACCCGGTGCGAGGAAACCATGGGCCTCAGAAAAGTGCCTATATCTGCAAACTGGGATGCAATACCGGCAGCACTACAGCAGAGCGCAGATCTGCCCGATCAGACCCTACAGGCTTGAGTGACACCGCGCACGCGACCTGCATTTCCAAGCTACCAAAAACACTTGATCTGTCACCACCTGCTACACAATGACGCTCCAGTGCGAGCGCTCACCAGGGGCCAGTCGTCAGGGTAACCGGTGTAGGCGCAATAGGCGACGCACACACACAAGTAGACATATGGGACACTCCAAGTTTTATGTCCTACCCCCCGGTTATTAAATAAACTGCTCATCGTGGTCACCGAGGCAGTACTGGTGCTAATCTGTCACTCATCACATGCTAAAAATGAAGACAATCTAGTTGTTTCGAACATATGCTGTGAGACTGGACATGCGCAACTCAAGAGCGCTACCCCGCAACCATGCCTACTGTATAAACAATTGTGATGTTGTAATCGCTACTAATGTATGATGTAACAAGGTCGATGCCACTGAAAGCTAAAGGATGATGTGCTAATTGTTGAGGTTACCAATGGAAAAATCAATAAAAATATATATAAAAAAGAGGTATCCAGGCACCGGGTCTGTTGGGGAGATTAAGTGAGCTATTGCCTAGAGTTTAAATCATTTTGATAGTCGCAATCGCACTCAATGTGTGTTTGGTAAGCGCAGTTCATCCAGGTGGGTGGTGCAGTTGAAGTAAAGCTCACTGTGCTATGAGCTGATTAACATTCAAAGTGCGGCACTTCCCTCAGGAGTGTCGTCTCCTCGACGCACTCTTGAATCAAGTTCGCGTTATTCTTCCCTCTTAAGAGATCATTAACCCAGACCATAACTTATGTATGACATGTGAAAATATGCTTAATTATTAAAATTTGGAACCACATGCTCTTGTATTACTTTGCAGGACAATAAGTCCCCTGACGAAGGGCTTAGCCCGAAATGCATTGGGCAGAATGATGATGAATGTACACTTTTGAAACATTTTATGAAGAAATAAAATGAATTAATGAAAATAAATTGGAACTTCTACAAACAATTGATAAGACTACTTTATGGAAGAAATACGCAAACTTGATTCAAGAGTGCGTCGAGGAGACGACACTCCTGAGGGAAGTGCCGCACTTTGGCTATTGCCTAGAGTCACACAAAGCTAAGCTGAGCTGCCGTCGGCAATCTAACCGTGAACCCCGTGCTCCGGAGTCAGCCGCTCTAGCCGCTGCGCCACACCTCTCCCTAAAAGAGCTCCGAGTGAGTCCTCTGTTTGTAACCAGATGCTACTCAGGTGAAGATAGAAACTAATGATGAAGCATGTCACCTTGGTGAGTGAAGGCGTCCGTCCTTTTTAGGGAAAGCCTTTGGTTGAGGGCTACCCTCTTCTGGTGCCAGTTCCCTGAATCTAACAGGGATCCCCAGTGGAGCACAGCGGTATTACAGTAACCAAATAGGTAGTTGGCAGGATATACTCTGACACAGTAGTGTAAAAATCCTCTCTCCTCAAGTGTGCAGTACTGCTCCACATAGTGCCTATCACTCTGTAATTTGAGAAAAAGACAGAGTGGTGCCAGTGGGAAAGTGTTCCCTCTTCCAGAACAGGCACCCGGGACAATGCTGGGACTAGCGCTGATAGGCTGCTGCTCCCAGACCCTGTTATGAGCCCCGCCCACCACTGACAGCAAAGCTTTCACTGGTCAGGCCCTTCCTTCGGACTCCTCTGCCACCCAGCCCCCAAGTAAAAGTGGAAAACACGGCACCATTGGCTGGAATTAAGGTGCAATGTGCACACCCCACTTGGAGCCCACGCTAGTTTGATAAAATGAAAAGATGTATGCCCACATGCATCAAGGTAGATTGCATTCGCAAAAGGTGCGAATCGCAAAATTCGGCCGTTTGCGAATGCAATTTCCTTTTTTTGGGATGCATCATGTTTTTTTATTTTTGCGCAATTTAAGGAATCGCAATTATGTTGCTATTTCTTAAATTGCAATTGCATTTAAGAAATCGCAATTTGTGATTTCTTAAATGCAATGCATGAATATTTTTTGGGGCGAATTCGCAAATAGGAAGAGGTCAATGACCATGAAGTTGAACTTCATGGTAATTTGCTAAAACTTTCAAAAATGCACAAAAGTGCATTTTTGAAAGTTTCATTTTACACACACACATGCCCTTGTGGGCATGTGTGTGTGAAAAATGTTCTTAAAGTTAAATTTCAGGGGTGCAGGGGGGGTCTTTGGGACCCCCCCTACACCCTTGAAACAGCATTCTCATTTTGCGATTCCTTAATAGCGAATCGCAAAATGAGAATGGCTTCCCATTCATTCCTATGGGCCTCTAGGCCCAAAGGAATCAATGGGAAGGGATTCCTTAATTGCGATTCGCAAATTGTGAATCACAATTAAGGAAAATTAAGGAATCACAAAAAATATTGCAATTTCTTAATGCATAGCATTTTGCGATTTCTTAATTGCGATTTCTTAAATGCGATTCCTTAATTTTCGCAAGTAAGAAATCGCAAAATGTAACATTGATGCATGTGGCCGATAGGGTCTTATTTAAAATTGAATTTGATAGGACTTTTGCCAAACATGGCAATTGACATCAATGCACCCTCATGATAGCACATGGTTGGACCTTGTGGATATTACTACCTGTTGGCTTAGTTCCTTGCAATCACATATTTGACGACGCCTCTACATTGGGTGCAATTATGGATGGTTTTCTGTGAACTAGGAACGCCTATACGTCACGGCTACATTGGAATAAGGACGCTATATATTCCTCATTTCTTCATCTTGTCTTACTCCAGAATCTTTGTCAGCCTTGAGGAAGTTATGGTACTTATATACTACTAACGAAACACGTGTCAGCTGTTTTTATTGTGATGAATTAAAGAATAAATGGAATGAAGATTTTCAAACTTTATGGACATTGATTGATTCTTCCTGTCTCGAACAATTTATTGTAATCCTAAAATTCAGACTAAACAGTATGATGTTTTTTTGTGATTATTAGATCCCTTTCTTATTACTGCAACCCAGGATGGTGCACGCTTGACCCAGTTCTTTGGATATGTATATGTTGAGTGCGCTTCCTCAACATTTGGTCACCCCTGGTAGTGAGTGACGTGGGTTTCTGTTGCACTCCGCTAGTATTATTACACTAGTTTTACATTGTTGTCCTACAATTAGTTCTTATTTACTTATTTCTTGTGATAGTGCGGATATTCCTCCTTGAGGAACACCACTACCCTTCATTTTTCCTTTTACGTAATAAAATATGCCTGGAATATATTTTTTGTAAAATATCCATGAAACTAATTGGGCGATAGTTAGATGGACAATACCTAACACCCTTTTTAAAAATTAAAATGATTTCCGCACCCTTCCAACTATCTGGAAAATCTGCACCAGCAGCCAATATGTTACACAAGTAATTAATATAGGGCGCCCAAACATTAATCTCATGTTCATATAGGTCGCCAGGAACTTTATCTAACCCTGGTGCCTTGCCATTTTTTACTGCATTAATTGCTAGCTCAGTTTCCTCCATGATGAACTCTAACGTGCAGTTAAAAGAAAGTTTGCCAAGGTAAATCCTTTTCCTGTGCCTCCGTGGCCTCTGGAGCTTTATATAAGTGTAAAAAATGATCAACCCAAGTCTGTTCGTCTAGGAACACATCCTTGGCCACTCTCCCTGTGTGGTTTCCATTAGCCACCAGTCTCCAAAACCCTACTTGGTGCATATTTTTCGCTGCCATTAACAGGTCCGACCAACTTTCCTCATCCCAATTCAATCTGGCATTAGCCTGAATCATCTTGTATTCCTTTCTCGCCACCTTAATCACTTCCGGTAATTTACTTTTTATCACCTCTAGAAGCCTGGCCTTACCAATGTGGCAATCCTTGCCATACCATGGTTTTCTTTCAACTAAATTAATTACATTATGTTTGTTTTTTTGGGCATTTTTGTAACATATGGTATTAGCGATTTAAAAAACCCAGTATGTAGATCAATGAAAGTGTTTTCCCCTACTGGTTGGCTTGTATAACTGGAGAACATATCTGCTAGAAGCGAATAAATGCCTGCTAGCACTGTTCCATGTTCCAATATTTGTGCCCATTTAAGAGATCACACAAAATAGAGCCACCCAATATTCCCAGAGGGACTGGGTATTATCAATAACAATATGCACAAGTGTCCCTATAGGAATTGTTTAAACAGCATTCAATGAATTTAAAAAAAGCCACAGGCGCGGTCAATTATTTAGCAAGAAGCAAGGAAAACAGAATTAAACTGTTTTTATTATTCAAAATATATTTTTAGTCTTTCATCTTTCTTTATACTTTTTCCATGTACACAACTCAAATATGGCAACAAAAATACTACGTTATTGGCAGACAAAGTTCTCAGTAGTATACGGCAACTTTTGTTATACACATGGAACAGTAAATATATACCATGTCCAAGACAATACTTGTCACTATATAGTCATTTAACAGTCAAAAAATGAAACAGAGAGTAAACAAAACGTTGCCAAGCGTCGACGTTTCGGTCCTTAATCGGTTATAATAATCCATAGGACCATCTTCAGGACCACACGTTGCACAAATTCATCTAAAAACAAATACATATATAAATATATAATACAATAACCTTGCCAGAATAGTACCGTCCTCCTACTCCAAAGGAAAATACCGAAATTGTGACACACAACACTTACAGGTGACACTAATAATGTCTACCAACACCAAAAACACAAAAACACCAATTCTAGTGTGCCATCACCGGGAGTGCACTATATTACAAAGATATACATAATCTGGATAGCAATGGGCTTACCCAGGACCTCCAGCCGGAAGTCAAACGGTTATGCACTGCATAAGCCTAATGTCAGAAGAAGAAGAAGAAGAAGAAGAAGAAGAAGAAAAAGACAACGTTTTGTTTACTCTCTGTTTCATTTTTTGACTGTTAAATGACTATATAGTGACAAGTATTGTCTTGGACATGGTATATATTTACTGTTCCATGTGTATAACAAAAGTTGCCGTATACTACTGAGAACTTTGTCTGCCAATAACGTAGTATTTTTGTTGCCATATTTGAGTTGTGTATATGGAAAAAGTATAAAGAAAGATAAAAGACTAAAAATATATTTTGAATAATAAAAACAGTTTAATTCTGTTTTCCTTGCTTCTTGCTAAATAATTGACCGCGCCTGCGGCTTTTTTAAAATTCATTGAATGCTGTTTAAACAATTCCTATAGGGACACTTGTGCATATTGTCATTTAAGAGATCGTCGGTTATTGCTCACTAATGGAGCAACATTATTTGTATTTAGCAAATCAAAACTTGCGTTCTCTACAGTGACACTGCAAAATAAACTGGCAGCAATTGTCAATTGAAGTGGGCGGTGGTCACTTTCAAACCTAGGCATGATCTCTAAGTCATTTAAATATGGCCAGATGTCAAAGGATACTAGAATGTAATCTATTTTGCTTTGGAAGTTATTTTTAACAAAAGTCGGAGCCTTTAGAGTGTCTGAGGGGAGACGACCATTACGAGCTCTCAACCCATATACGGTAGTCATCCTCATAATTTGGACTGCCAAGACAGTACAACGCACCGACTAAATATTGTCTAGGAGAGGGATATTATTAGACCTTTCCTCCTCATCAAGGACATCACCGAGACCCATAATTGGCTCATAGTTAAAGTTCAGGTCTCCACCTAGTATCATGCTTGGTTTCTCTTCCATACTATTTAGGAAACTATCCAACTTTTCCAGTATCGGAGACTCCTTGGACAAACTACAGGGTCTATTATAAACATTAATTAGGAAAAGAACCCTGCCCTCTTTCGTGATGACCTTCAAACCAAGTATATCTACTGAGTCAATAGCTAGTAGTGATATGCGGATCTCCAGTGTTACTTTTACCCATATTGTGAGTCCCCCCGAGGGCCTACCTCTAACTGAGGGCACTGCCTCAATATTGTATATCCTGTATCCAACTCTGTGCGGCGTACTTAACGCCCAAGTTTCCTGTAGGAAACAAATATCACTAGAATCTATATAGGTACTACATTCCGGGTCACAGAGATTTTTCATGAGTCCCGCTATATTCCATGATATTAATTTTTAATTTAGGGGAGTACAACCACTCATGTCTATCTGAGTGCCATCTAAGTTCAAATCCTTTGTACCATTATTCACACCTGTTAAAACTCCTACAACGCCCGATATTAATGGCGGTTTCTGTCTCACCAGAACCTCATTTACTGTATCCTCCCTGTCCAGTACCTGTGCATCAGCTTCCAATCGAGGGACACTGGGCTCTTTTCCCCCAGTTTTTTTCTTCCCAACCTCTAAACCAACGCCTTTGGCCGTTTGTGGAAACAGTCAATCAACCATCTCCAGAGTTGGTAGATCTTGAAATCTATTAGAGGTATGAAGGGGGAATGAAATCCCAGACGTCTTGCTTACTCGCTCTTTAATAGGTCTGTAAAAGTCTCCCAGTGGGAGGGCATGAATGTTGGTACAAGCTTTTTGGGTCTCATAACATACTCTCAGTAAATGGCGGACTGTATTGGAGCGATTAAAATTTACAACTATGCAGTCCCCATCAATATCTTTCTTTTTATTCTCCTACCCAACCCACCCTACGGATCATAATAATCTCACACATTTTTTGTGGGCTGAATCCTTTGTACTTTTGGAGCCAGTCCACAACCTAGTTCCTGATATCATACCAGGCTTCCTATTGCTCCCTCCTCAACGCAGTACACCAGTTAAAATTAGGACGTATGGACATGCGGCTGGGGGTAATTTTAGGTTGTCGCTGTTCGGGATTACATTCGTTTCACTAAGATTTAATATAGGTGCAGGTAAGTTACTATCACTGGGATCATTTGGTCTCCCTATTACCTGATCAGACCTACTTCCACCTAAGCCAGGGACATTGCTTCGAGATTCTTTTTCTTTTAATAGTCGGACTCTTCCTCCTCCAGCATCGATTTCACAAGAGGTGGCTAATCCTAACTGGGACAAAGTATCCCTATTTGGGATCACTTCTTTATTTCTGACATCACTTCATAATTGGTACACAAGTAATTTAAAACCTTCCTCCAAGTTGTCTTTCCCCTTTTTAATCATAACATCTAGTTCGATTACAGCCTGATTAATACCTTTGATTTTGTCATCTAAATCCTTCAATCTAGTGGTCATGAGATTATCTATTCGCGCCTGTACAGATTCTAAAGTGGACTTAAAGATATCGGCAACAACAGCTTCTAGCGACTCCACTATACTATCTGCACCAGTAAGAGGAGGGGAATACTCCATCTCAGTTTGAGTACCAAATGATCTACTTTCAAGACTTGTATAATTAGTTATTTCAGCCTGTTTATTAAATGGCTTCTTTAGCTCACCCACTCCTCCCTTTTTGGTGTAAATTCTCTTCCCTTGCATCCTAGAATTTGATGTGCTCTTTTCCTGCGTCTTTTGCCTAGTCCCCCGCTGTCTAGTCGCCATTGGCGGAGTTAGGGACACATCTAGGTCTGACTGGTTTCTATCATTAGTTTGAGGCTGCACCACAGATGTACTCTCTAAAATATGCGCAGGGGATATTAGACGCTCACTTGGTATTATTTGCAATGAGTTTGTGAGAGATGTTGGACTAGGGGCATTATACATTTGCTGGGTTGATGGGTCCAAGGACAACCTTTTTTCCACAAGTGCTATTTCGTGACTTATAAGTGATTCGGCTCGTAGGATAAAGCCATCCAAGGTTCCCACTAGACATTTCTGCTTAATCATTTTGTTATTTATTTGTTGGATAGTACCTTGTTAATTTTACACTAAGGTACCTCCAAACTTTTAACTCTGTACACAACTTACTGAATCACTACACTAATTAGATCCAATAATTTGACATATAAGAGAAAGAATAGGAATGTAGTGAATCAACAAGACCAAGGAAGCTTAGTATCATTTAATTAAACAACAGGGGGTGGTGATGGACAGAGTTTCTGAATTAAGCAGAATACTCTCACCCAGTCAAGAGATCAGGGCTTAATCCAACACCGTTTTTTAGCTCACTGCACCATCCCAGCTCAGAACCTGGCTATATGCAAATTAGTCTGTCCCTGGCCCAGTGTATCATGGGAACAGGGCAAACCAAACTACCAAGCCAATTCTTTCACTGGGAAGGAAACAAGCTACCGGGGACCGGTTTCTGGCATTTCAGCCGTCTTCGGCCCGGCTTGCTTGAATCCTGATGGTGCAATGAGCTAGGGACTCACGTCTGAGTATACCCTTCCACGCTTATGGTGGACAAAATAATTAAACAACAGGGGGTGGTGATGGACAGAGTTTCTGAATTAAGCAGAATACTCTCACCCAGTCAAGAGATCAGGGCTTAATCCAACACCGTTTTTTAGCTCACTGCACCATCCCAGCTCAGAACCTGGCTATATGCAAATTAGTCTGTCCCTGGCCCAGTGTATCATGGGAACAGGGCAAACCAAACTACCAAGCCAATTCTTTCACTGGGAAGGAAACAAGCTACCGGAGACCGGTTTCTGGCATTTCAGCCGTCTTCGGCCCGGCTTGCTTGAATCCTGATGGTGCAATGAGCTAGGGACTCACGTCTGAGTATACCCTTCCACGCTTATGGTGGACAAAATAATTAAACAACAGGGGGTGGTGATGGACAGAGTTTCTGAATTAAGCAGAATACTCTCACCCAGTCAAGAGATCAGGGCTTAATCCAACACCGTTTTATTAGCTCACTGCACCATCCCAGCTCAGAACCTGGCTATATGCAAATTAGTCTGTCCCTGGCCCAGTGTATCATGGGAACAGGGCAAACCAAACTACCAAGCCAATTCTTTCACTGGGAAGGAAACAAGCTACCGGGGACCGGTTTCTGGCATTTCAGCCGTCTTTGGCCCGGCTTGCTTGAATCCTGATGGTGCAATGAGCTAGGGACTCACGTCTGAGTATACCCTTCCACGCTTATGGTGGACAAAATAATTAAACAACAGGGGGTGGTGATGGACAGAGTTTCTGAATTAAGCAGAATACTCTCACCCAGTCAAGAGATCAGGGCTTAATCCAACACCGTTTTTTAGCTCACTGCACCATCCCAGCTCAGAACCTGGCTATATGCAAATTAGTCTGTCCCTGGCCCAGTGTATCATGGGAACAGGGAAAACCAAACTACCAAGCCAATTCTTTCACTGGGAAGGAAACAAGCTACCGGGGACCGGTTTCTGGCATTTCAGCCGTCTTCGGCCCGGCTTGCTTGAATCCTGATGGTGCAATGAGCTAGGGACTCACGTCTGAGTATACCCTTCCACGCTTATGGTGGACAAAATAATTAAACAACATGGGGTGGTGATGGACAGAGTTTCTGAATTAAGCAGAATACTCTCACCCAGTCAAGAGATCAGGGCTTAATCCAACACCGTTTTTTAGCTCACTGCACCATCCCAGCTCAGAACCTGGCTATATGCAAATTAGTCTGTCCCTGGCCCAGTGTATCATGGGAACAGGGCAAACCAAACTACCAAGCCAATTCTTTCACTGGGAAGGAAACAAGCTACCGGGGACCGGTTTCTGGCATTTCAGCCATCTTCGGCCCGGCTTGCTTGAATCCTGATGGTGCAATGAGCTAGGGACTCACGTCTGAGTATACCCTTCCACGCTTATGGTGGACAAAATAATTAAACAACAGGGGGTGGTGATGGACAGAGTTTCTGAATTAAGCAGAATACTCTCACCCAGTCAAGAGATCAGAGCTTAATCCAACACCGTTTTTTAGCTCACTGCACCATCCCAGCTCAGAACCTGGCTATATGCAAATTAGTCTGTCCCTGGCCCAGTGTATCATGGGAACAGGGCAAACCAAACTACCAAGCCAATTCTTTCACTGGGAAGGAAACAAGCTACCGGGGACCGGTTTCAAGCATTTCAGCCGTCTTCGGCCCGGCTTGCTTGAATCCTGATGGTGCAATGAGCTAGGGACTCACGTCTGAGTATACCCTTCCACGCTTATGGTGGACAAAATAATTAAACAACAGGGGGTGGTGATGGACAGAGTTTCTGAATTAAGCAGAATACTCTCACCCAGTCAAGAGATCAGGGCTTAATCCAACACCGTTTTTTAGCTCACTGCACCATCCCAGCTCAGAACCTGGCTATATGCAAATTAGTCTGTCCCTGGCCCAGTGTATCATGGGAACAGGGCAAACCAAACTACCAAGCCAATTCTTTCACTGGGAAGGAAACAAGCTACCGGGGACCGGTTTCTGGCATTTCAGCCGTCTTTGGCCCGGCTTGCTTGAATCCTGATGGTGCAATGAGCTAGGGACTCACGTCTGAGTATACCCTTCCACGCTTATGGTGGACAAAATAATTAAACAACAGGGGGTGGTGATGGACAGAGTTTTTGAATTAAGCAGAATACTCTCACCCAGTCAAGAGATCAGGGCTTAATCCAACACCGATTTTTAGCTCACTGCACCATCCCAGCTCAGAACCTGGCTATATGCAAATTAGTCTGTCCCTGGCCCAGTGTATCATGGGAACAGGGCAAACCAAACTACCAAGCCAATTCTTTCACTGGGAAGGAAACAAGCTACCGGGGACCGGTTTCTGGCATTTCAGCCGTCTTCGGCCCGGCTTGCTTGAATCCTGATGGTGCAATGAGCTAGGGACTCACGTCTGAGTATACCCTTCCACGCTTATGGTGGACAAAATAATTAAACAACAGGGGGTGGGTATCATTTAAAGCAGTGGGAAAAACGACTCCTTAACTGCGAACCCCAATTTTTCAATATCAGTTATTTCCAATAGGTCAGTAAATATGAACAGCTCAGTGAGAGACCCGTCCAACCAAGTGCCGATATGGGGTGAACCATCAATCACGAATATAACAATGTCAACTGTATAGCATACGCAGTCTTGGAAATCACTGGCATTTTACAAGCGAACCACGGGGGTGGCCCAGCCTGGCCTTCTTTGGGCTCGGACGGCCGCAGATGGCCCCACCCTTGTCCCGGGCTTCTCCCACGGGGGGTGGCCCAGCCGGGCCTCCTTTGGCCTCAGACGACTGCAGACGGCCCCACTCTTGTCCCAGGCTTCTCCATCGCGCGTCCCGCGATGCAGGGATTCTCAGGGGTTTTTATGCGCCAGTGGGCACACAATGGTTGTCAGCGGCGTCCAGCCGCAAAGGCTTGTGGGGGATGTAGTCCCCCCCTCTCAGCGGCCGTGCTGCGATGTCCGGCGGCTGCGGCAGCGGGGGGGATACCAGCACCAATAGCAAGAGACTTGTGGCGGCAGGCGGTAGCAGCAGTCCCGGTAAGGTTATGGCCCAGAAGGTTTTCCAAAAAGAGCTCGCCGCATCTGATAAAGATATCCACACTAAAATCACTCCGTGATTACCCCTTGTGGTTTTCACTGCATTATGTGTGCATGTGATATATCTGGTGAATCACCGCACATATACTGGAATATTCCAAGAAACTCTTGAATGATACCCTCAGAATGTTGCAGAGCCAATCACCAGAACACTTAGCCTAACCATCGCCTCTTTACTTAGGTAAGACCTGATGGATCCCTCGGCTCGCCACTATGTATCACCAAACTCAGATAAATTCAAGTCCTGGAGGAGTTAGGGCACCAGGAGACCTCTGTCACTGCTCGGCGTCAGCCCGCCAGCCCCATGGCAGGTGATAGATGACACACTTTAGGGGTTACTCTAGGAATGTAGCTATCTTCTTTCCAGCCCTAATTTGACCTTTGTTGTCTTGTTTTCCTGAACACTTATCTTTGCTGGTACTAATCAGTAGTGCTTCATTTCAGCTGGGTGTTGCAGGTGAGGCCCACGGACATCCATTCTTGGGGGCCAGGACTTACTTTTCCTCAACAGACTTTCATCCAGAGCAAGAAAAACATACATGGGGGGATGGGAGGGGAGTGGGGGAGAGGAGGAAGATAGAGGTGGAATAACAATGATAAAGGGAGGAAGCAGGGATGTAAAGAACCAGGGGCCTCATTTATGAGGCCTTGCGTCAGTTTTGCGCTGCGGATGCGTCACTTTTTGTGACGCATCTGCGGCGTAAAACATGCGCCTTGTTGCGTCATATTTAAAAAGTGACGCATCTAGGTAGATGCGTCACTTTTTAAACCCCTGCGCCACATTATACCTGCGTCAGGTATAATGTATGCAGAGGGGGCGTTCCCCCGCAAAAAGCCTCGTAATAGTGACGCAGTGAAATCTATGAGATTTTACTGCGTCACTTTTAGGATGCTGTTGCGTCAAAATCTTGCGCCTGCCTCACAGCAGGTGTAAGACTGACGCAAGCCCTTTCACATGGGGCTTTCCCCATGTGAAAGGACGCATTGCTGGAGATGCGTCACTTTTGTGACACACTCCAGTCAAGTCAAGTCAAGTCAGAGAATTTGTATAGCGCACTACATACCCAGAGGGTTTCAAGGCGCTTAGGAAGGGGGGAGGATTACTTGTCAAATATCCAAGTTTTAAGTTGCTTTCTGAATGCTAGGTGGTTCTGGGTAAGGCGAAGGTAAGCGGGGAGTGAGTTCCATGTTCTAGCAGCCAGGTATGAAAAGGATCTGCCTCCCATGGTGGTCTTGTTGATGCGGGGTACAGTGGCGAGGGCTTGGCTGGAAGAACGTAGTTGGCGGGAGGGGGTGTAGAAGGACAGTCGTGAGTTGAGGCATTCTGGACCGATGTCGTAGAGTGATTTGTGTGCGTGGGTAAGCAGTCTGAAAGTGATCCTCTTATTGACGGGTAGCCAGTGGAGGTCTTTAAGGTGACCAGAGATGTGTTCGTTGCGTGGGATGTCTAATATGATTCTGGCTGAGGCGTTTTGGATTCGTTGGAGTTTCCTCTGGAGTTTTGCGGTAGTACCTGCGTAGAGGGTGTTTCCATAGTCCAGTCGGCTCGTGACCAGAGCGTGGGTGACTGTTTTCCTTGTGTCGGAGGGGATCCAGCGAAATGTTTTTTTGAGCATGCGAAGAATGTTGAAGCAGGAAGAGGATACGGCGCTGACTTGTCTGTTCATTGAAAGTGAAGAGTCCTGGATGACGCCTAGGTTCCGTGCGTGGTCTGTCGGGATGGGTGCTTTTCCGAGGGCTTCCGGCCACCAGGAGTCGTCCCATGCAGATGGGGATGTACCTAGGATGAGGACTTCTGTTTTGTCTGAGTTCAGTTTCAGGCGGCTTAGTTTCATCCATTCAGCAACTTCTTTCATTCCTTCGTGTAGGTTAGTTTTGGCGGTGCTGGGGTCATTGGTGAGAGAAAGGATCAGTTGCGTGTCATCCGCGTAGGAGATGATGTTGAGGTTGTGTTGGCGTGCGATGGCCGCAAGGGGGCTCATGTATACGTTGAAGAGGGTGGGGCTGAGTGAGGATCCTTGTGGTACGCCGCAGATGACTTCAGAGGCCTCTGACGTGAATGGTGGAAGACGGACTCTCTGGGTTCTTCCGGTGAGGAACGAGGTGATCCATTCAAGTGCTTTTCCTTGGATTCCGATGTTATTGAGGCGATGTAAAAGTGTTTTGTGGCAGACTGTGTCGAATGCTGCAGAGAGGTCAAGGAGGATGAGGGCGACAGTGTCACCATTGTCCAGTAGAGTTCGAATGTCGTCTGTAGCTGCGATGAGGGCGGTCTCAGTGCTGTGTTTTGCTCGGAATCCGGATTGTGAGGGGTCGAGGGATTTGTTGGCTTCGAGGAAGGCGGCGAGCTGGTTGTTGACAGCTTTCTCGATGACTTTGGCCGGGAATGGAAGAAGTGAGATGGGGCGGTAATTTTTGAGTTCGGTGGGGTCCGCTGTGGGTTTTTTCAGAAGGGCGGTGAGTTCAGCGTGTTTCCAGTCTTCCGGGAAGGTGGCGGAGTTGAAGGAGCAGTTGATGACGTTTCGGAGGTGCGGTGCTATGACGGAGTCTGCTTTGTTGAAGATGTGGTGAGGACATGGGTCTGTGGGAGATCCTGAGTGGATGGAGTTCATCAGGCGGATGGTGTCCTCAGTGGAGATTGGGTTCCAGTCGTTAAGGGTGTTCGCGGGGGGAGGATGATCAGCAATTGGTAGGGTGGGTTGGTTTCCGGGTTGGTTGTCAAAGCTGTTATGGATGTCTGCAATCTTGTTGTGGAAAAATGAGGCTAGGGAGTCGCAGAGGGTTTGAGAGGGGGTGATGTCGTTGGAGTTGGCCGAGGGATTGGAAAATTCCTTGACGATGTTGAAAAGTTCCTTGCTGTTGTGAGCGTTGTTGTCAAGTCGATCCTTGAATGCTGTTTTCTTGGCTTTTCGGATTAGTTGGTGGTGAATTCGGGTGGCGTTTTTGAAGGCGTCCTTGGTGCTGGTGGTTGGGTCTTTTTTCCATGTCTTTTCAAGGGTGTGGCAGAGTTTCTTGGACTTCTTAAGATCATCGTTGAACCATGAGGCCTTCTTGCTGCCAGGTTTGTTTTGACGTTTTTTCAGTGGTGCTAGGGTGTCAGCGGTTTTGGATAGCCAAATGGTGAGGTTGGCGGCGGCTTCGTTAGTGTTGGAGGAGAGGGCTGGGGTGTTTTGAAGGAGCGAAGCGGAGATTTGGTCCGTGGTGATTTTGTTCCAGTTTCTTTGCAGGGTAGGTTGGAGGTGGATGCTGGGTTTTGGTTTGTTGTAGGAGAAGTGAACGCAGCTGTGGTCAGTCCAGAGGAGGTCTGTGGTGTGGCTGAAGGAGACATGGTTGCTGGAAGTGAAGATGGGGTCGAGTGTGTGACCTGCGATGTGGGTGGAGGTGGTGACAAGTTGTTTAAGTCCGAGGTTGGCGAGGTTGTCCAAAAGGGTGGCGGTGTTGTGGTCGTTGTTCTTTTCAAGGTGAAAGTTGAGGTCTCCCAGAAGGATGTAGACTTTGGAGGGGAGCGCGTGTGGGGTGATGAAGTCCGTGATGTCTTCACTGAATTTTGCGCGAGGTCCTGGTGGCCTGTAGAGGAGAGTGCCTCGGAGTGTGGTTTTGGGGTCGATGTGGATCTGGAAGTGAAGGTGTTCGGAGTTGGCGAGGTTGGCGTCAGAGTTGGTTGATATGCGGATTGATTTCTTATGGACGATAGCGATACCTCCTCCTGTGTGGCTGGTACGGTCTTTTCGAGTGATCTTATAGTCTTCAGGGATGGCAATGGTGATGTCTGGTGCGGAGGAAGCGTTCATCCATGTTTCCGTAAGGAAGGCGACGTCTGGAGAGATGGTGTCTAGTAGGTTCCATAGGTCAATGGCGTGCCTGTGGACTGATCGGGTGTTGAGAAGGATGCATTGTAGGTGGTTGGGGTTGGGAGTCTGTGGTGTGGTCGTAGTGGTGATGTTGTCTGTGCCGCAGAATTTGCAGGAGTAGCAGGAGAAGGGTCCATGGGTGTGTCCAGGGGCGGCTTGGACACAGTTCGGGGCGCGACCGGAGTTAAGGGCTAGGAGGGATGCGGCATCGTAGGTAATGCGGGGGGGCTGGGCGGTGCGAGGGGCAGGGGGTCTGGCGCTGGGCGCGGTCCAGGCGCGGACGGGCGTAGACGGGCTTACCTTTGGCGCACCTTCGGCGTGTACGTAGCGCGTGGACGCTGCGCGTGGGGGCATTTGGCCATAAATGGATGGTGGAGGGGGCGGAGCGTGGGAGGGTCAGCAGCTGGGAGGCGGTAGCGGGGAGGAGGGGCAGCGAAAACAACAACAGCAAACAAGATGGAGGTCAGAGGGGAGGCGAGGCAGGGGCAGTAGGTCGCCTGGGACAGCGCAAATTAATACAATACAATAATGCACGTTGCTGCCAGGTGGGCAAATACAGTTAAATGCAGTGCAGGGCGGGCGACGCTACAAACACATGCAAAGCAGAGCGGGCGGCGCTACAATCACTGTGAGTTATGAGATTTGAAATACAGCGCAAATTGGTCAAATGCAGGCGATGCCTCTAGATTACAGAATGCAGGCGATACCGTGATGTAATTCAGCAGTGCGGAGATCCCCAAGAAGACAGCAGCAGCAGTACTGGGAGAGGAGCAAGGAGGGAGCAACCGGTCAGGAGCGAGTCCGGGCGTCACTTTTGCGCTTACAGATGCGTCAGAAATACTGACGTATCTGTAAGTCCTTGCGACATGATGCGTCATACATTAAATATGACGCATCATTGGTGTTGCAAGGAGTGCGCAGTGAAAAGTGACGCATCGCTGTTTTCACGCAGCGATGCGTCACTTTTCATAAATGAGGCCCCAGGAGTGAGATAAAGGGGTAACGAGTTTCTGATGGTGGATTAAAGAGGCGTGTGGTGGAATCAAGAAGACACAGCCTTGGTACTCGGCACCTGGCGTTTGATAGCTGCCAGCAGCAGGCTTCAGAGCAAAATTCAGGCAGTGTTACAGACCTGAAGTGTCTTGAAGAGGCATCCAGACAGCAAGGGGAGCTAAACAACCAATAAAGAACCAAAAGAGAGTATCCGTCCCACGGTGGAGGCAAGCTTCTTCTCAACACGCTGCCAGCCTTTATAATCAAGTGACCATCAGCAGGCGATTCTACCGGTCTTTCACCTTCTACCGGTTGAAAGCCAGACCTACTACTGCCTTCAGGCCCCGTCTCCTGGGCACAGGAGCATCTGTGAAGCACAAACAGATCATGTCTGGATCCCTGCAGGTCTATGTAGGGAAGCCCTCCCACACAAACAGGAATCAGGGATCCTGAGGGTGCAATCCTTCTGATGAATAATGAGAAGTCAGCAGGAAGGGGTGAGCTAGAATGCAGAACAGAAAGCTGGCTGAGCACCAGTAATATCCCACAGCATCTCCTGCTGGACATCTGGGTGTGGTGTTGTTTCCATGCAGATATCTTTAATCTGTGTTTCTTGTGGGGCCTTCATACAGTGTTGAGTGTAAGCATTGTTCTGAAGTGTCCCCACTAATACCCCATAGCATCTCCCTCAGACATTTGTATGTGGTGTTGTTTCCATCTAGTTGTCTTAAACCTGTGTTTCTTGTGATGCTTTCATACAGTGTTAATTTTAAGTATTGTAAAGAGTTGTCAATAATAACCCATAACATCTCCTGGCTCACCTCAGTGTGTGGTGTTGTTTCCATGAACATAACTTCAACCTGTGTTTCTTGTGATGCTTTCATGCAGTGTTAAGTTTAATTATTGTTAAGTGTTGTCAATAATACTCCATAGCATCTCCTGGCTCACCTCAGTGTGTGGTGTTGTTTCCATGTAAATAACTTCAATCTGTGTTTCTTGTGATGCTTTCGTGCAGTGTTAAGTTTAATTATTGTTAAGTGTTGTCAATAATACCCATAGCATCTCCTGGCTCACCTCAGTGTGTGGTGTTGTTTCCATGTAGATAACTTCAACCTGTGTTTCTTGTGATGCTTTCATGCAGTGTTAAGTTTAAGTATTGTAAAGAGTTGTCAATAATACCCATAGCATCTCCTGGCTCACCTCAGTGTGTGGTGTTGTTTCCATGTAAATAACTTCAACCTGTGTTTCTTGTGATGCTTTCATGCAGTGTTAAGTTTAAGTATTGTTAAGTGTTGTCAATATTAACCCATAGCATCTCCTGGCTCACCTCAGTGTGTGGTGTTGTTTCCATGTAGATAACTTCAACCTGTGTTTCTTGTGATGCTTTCATGCAGTGTTAAGTTTAAGTATTGTAAAGAGTTGTCAATAATACCCATAGCATCTCCTGGCTCACCTCAGTGTGTGGTGTTGTTTCCATGTAAATAACTTCAACCTGTGTTTCTTGTGATGCTTTCATGCAGTGTTAAGTTTAAGTATTGTTAAGTGTTGTCAATATTAACCCATAGCATCTCCTGGCTCACCTCAGTGTGTGGTGTTGTTTCCATGTAGATAACTTCAACCTGTGTTTCTTGTGATGCTTTCATGCAGTGTTAAGTTTAAGTATTGTAAAGAGTTGTCAATAATACCCATAGCATCTCCTGGCTCACCTCAGTGTGTGGTGTTGTTTCCATGTAAATAACTTCAACCTGTGTTTCTTGTGATGCTTTCATGCAGTGTTAAGTTTAAGTATTGTTAAGTGTTGTCAATATTAACCCATAGCATCTCCTGGCTCACCTCAGTGTGTGGTGTTGTTTCCATGTAGATAACTTCAACCTGTGTTTCTTGTGATGCTTTCATGCAGTGTTAAGTTTAAGTATTGTAAAGAGTTGTCAATAATACCCATAGCATCTCCTGGCTCACCTCAGTGTGTGGTGTTGTTTCCATGTAAATAACTTCAACCTGTGTTTCTTGTGATGCTTTCATGCAGTGTTAAGTTTAAGTATTGTTAAGTGTTGTCAATATTAACCCATAGCATCTCCTGGCTCACCTCAGTGTGTGGTGTTGTTTCCATGTAGATAACTTCAACCTGTGTTTCTTGTGATGCTTTCATGCAGTGTTAAGTTTAAGTATTGTAAAGAGTTGTCAATAATACCCATAGCATCTCCTGGCTCACCTCAGTGTGTGGTGTTGTTTCCATGTAGATAACTTCAACCTGTGTTTCTTGTGATGCTTTCATGCAGTGTTAAGTTTAAGTATTGTAAAGAGTTGTCAATAATACCCATAGCATCTCCTGGCTCACCTCAGTGTGTGGTGTTGTTTCCATGTAAATAACTTCAACCTGTGTTTCTTGTGATGCTTTCATGCAGTGTTAAGTTTAAGTATTGTTAAGTGTTGTCAATATTAACCCATAGCATCTCCTGGCTCACCTCAGTGTGTGGTGTTGTTTCCATGTAGATAACTTCAACCTGTGTTTCTTGTGATGCTTTCATGCAGTGTTAAGTTTAAGTATTGTAAAGAGTTGTCAATAATACCCATAGCATCTCCTGGCTCACCTCAGTGTGTGGTGTTGTTTCCATGTAAATAACTTCAACCTGTGTTTCTTGTGATGCTTTCATGCAGTGTTAAGTTTAAGTATTGTTAAGTGTTGTCAATATTAACCCATAGCATCTCCTGGCTCACCTCAGTGTGTGGTGTTGTTTCCATGTAGATAACTTCAACCTGTGTTTCTTGTGATGCTTTCATGCAGTGTTAAGTTTAAGTATTGTAAAGAGTTGTCAATAATACCCATAGCATCTCCTGGCTCACCTCAGTGTGTGGTGTTGTTTCCATGTAGATAACTTCAACCTGTGTTTCTTGTGATGCTTTCATGCAGTGTTAAGTTTAAGTATTGTAAAGAGTTGTCAATAATACCCATAGCATCTCCTGGCTCACCTCAGTGTGTGGTGTTGTTTCCATGTAGATAACTTCAACCTGTGTTTCTTGTGATGCTTCCATGCAGTGTTAAGTTTAAGTATTGTAAAGAGTTGTCAATAATACCCATAGCATCTCCTGGCTCACCCCAGTGTGTGGTGTTGTTTCCATGTAGATAACTTCAACCTGTGTTTCTTGTGATGCTTTCATGCAGTGTTAAGTTTAAGTATTGTTAAGTGTTGTCAATAATACCCATAGCATCTCCTGGCTCACCTCAGTGTGTGGTGTTGTTTCCATGAACATAACTTCAACCTGTGTTTCTTGTGATGCTTTCATGCAGTGTTAAGTTTAAGTATTGTAAAGAGTTGTCAATAATACCCATAGCATCTCCTGGCTCACCTCAGTGTGTGGTGTTGTTTCCATGAACATAACTTCAACCTGTGTTTCTTGTGATGCTTTCATGCAGTGTTAAGTTTAAGTATTGTAAAGAGTTGTCAATAATACCCATAGCATCTCCTGGCTCACCTCAGTGTGTGGTGTTGTTTCCATGTAAATAACTTCAACCTGTGTTTCTTGTGATGCTTTCATGCAGTGTTAAGTTTAAGTATTGTTAAGTGTTGTCAATATTAACCCATAGCATCTCCTGGCTCACCTCAGTGTGTGGTGTTGTTTCCATGAACATAACTTCAACCTGTGTTTCTTGTGATGCTTTCATGCAGTGTTAAGTTTAAGTATTGTAAAGAGGTGTCAATAATACCCATAGCATCTCCTGGCTCACCTCAGTGTGTGGTGTTGTTTCCATGTAAATAACTTCAACCTGTGTTTCTTGTGATGCTTTCATGCAGTGTTAAGTTTAATTATTGTTAAGAGTTGTCAATAATACCCATAGCATCTCCTGGCTCACCTCAGTGTGTGGTGTTGTTTCCATGTAGATAACTTCAACCTGTGTTTCTTGTGATGCTTTCATGCAGTGTTAAGTTTAAGTATTGTAAAGAGTTGTCAATAATACCCATAGCATCTCCTGGCTCACCTCAGTGTGTGGTGTTGTTTCCATGAACATAACTTCAACCTGTGTTTCTTGTGATGCTTTCATGCAGTGTTAAGTTTAAGTATTGTAAAGAGTTGTCAATAATACCCATAGCATCTCCTGGCTCACCTCAGTGTGTGGTGTTGTTTCCATGTAGATAACTTCAACCTGTGTTTCTTGTGATGCTTTCATGCAGTGTTAAGTTTAATTATTGTAAAGTGTTGTCAATATTAACCCATAGCATCTCCTGGCTCACCTCAGTGTGTGGTGTTGTTTCCATGTAGATAACTTCAACCTGTGTTTCTTGTGATGCTTCCATGCAGTGTTAAGTTTAAGTATTGTAAAGAGTTGTCAATAATACCCATAGCATCTCCTGGCTCACCTCAGTGTGTGGTGTTGTTTCCATGTAGATAACTTCAACCTGTGTTTCTTGTGATGCTTTCATGCAGTGTTAAGTTTAAGTATTGTAAAGAGTTGTCAATAATACCCATAGCATCTCCTGGCTCACCTCAGTGTGTGGTGTTGTTTCCATGAACATAACTTCAACCTGTGTTTCTTGTGATGCTTTCATGCAGTGTTAAGTTTAAGTATTGTAAAGAGTTGTCAATAATACCCATAGCATCTCCTGGCTCACCTCAGTGTGTGGTGTTGTTTCCATGTAGATAACTTCAACCTGTGTTTCTTGTGATGCTTTCATGCAGTGTTAAGTTTAATTATTGTAAAGTGTTGTCAATATTAACCCATAGCATCTCCTGGCTCACCTCAGTGTGTGGTGTTGTTTCCATGTAGATAACTTCAACCTGTGTTTCTTGTGATGCTTTCATGCAGTGTTAAGTTTAAGTATTGTTAAGTGTTGTCAATAATACCCATAGCATCTCCTGGCTCACCTCAGTGTGTGGTGTTGTTTCCATGTAGATAACTTCAACCTGTGTTTCTTGTGATGCTTCCATGCAGTGTTAAGTTTAAGTATTGTTAAGTGTTGTCAATAATACCCATAGCATCTCCTGGCTCACCTCAGTGTGTGGTGTTGTTTCCATGAACATAACTTCAACCTGTGTTTCTTGTGATGCTTTCATGCAGTGTTAAGTTTAAGTATTGTAAAGAGTTGTCAATAATACCCATAGCATCTCCTGGCTCACCCCAGTGTGTGGTGTTGTTTCCATGTAGATAACTTCAACCTGTGTTTCTTGTGATGCTTTCATGCAGTGTTAAGTTTAATTATTGTAAAGTGTTGTCAATATTAACCCATAGCATCTCCTGGCTCACCTCAGTGTGTGGTGTTGTTTCCATGTAGATAACTTCAACCTGTGTTTCTTGTGATGCTTTCATGCAGTGTTAAGTTTAAGTATTGTTAAGTGTTGTCAATAATACCCATAGCATCTCCTGGCTCACCTCAGTGTGTGGTGTTGTTTCCATGAACATAACTTCAACCTGTGTTTCTTGTGATGCTTTCATGCAGTGTTAAGTTTAAGTATTGTTAAGAGTTGTCAATAATACCCATAGCATCTCCTGGCTCACCTCAGTGTGTGGTGTTGTTTCCATGTAGATAACTTCAACCTGTGTTTCGTGAGATGCTTCCATGCAGAGTTAAGTTTAAGTTTGGGTCTTTCTTTTATGTTATGTTGTTAGATTTCTGAGCTTGATCCTGTTATGTCAAACATACATAGTCTGGTGCCAACATGCTTGACATCTGTGACCCTTTATCTCACAGCTCATTTTATTTCTTTTCAACAGTCATTTTTGTCCCCAGTGTTATTTTTTTCCTATCAAAATCACTATTTTCAACCAGTGTTTTTAACAATTAAAAGTATGCATTCAACCACCAGTTTGGCAGCCTTTCTTTCATTTCTCAGGGGGAGGACAGGATATCCTGGCTAAACAGTGCCAGTCTGCAGGTATCTGGCCCCTCATACAACTAGATTCACAATGTACAGCTTGTGGCAACAGCTAATAAAAGGAAACAAATTGTACTAAAGCGGACTTGGCGCGAGGCACCACACTGTGGTCCATCCCATGTGCTTTTCTTGGAGTCTGCAGGAACTCTGGGTCCCGGATGTAAGTTGTTGTTCAGGATCAAGGGGGTTTAAATTTAACAATGTTGCCATTTGTCGGCAGTCGAAAACATTTGCAGTTGGCCACCTTGTCTAACTGGGCCTTGAATACTGGGTTCAGAGTTTCCAGGTTTTATTGGCTAGAGTGGTAGCTGAATGCAGCCCTGGAAAGTGTTGTCAGGTCAGCCCCTGGTGGAACAGGGCGAGAGAGCCTGGCACCAACTCCATCTCTGTGCATCATTTGTGCATCTGTGAGAACAATGTGCGCCTCTCGCTCCAGTAGGATTTTGATTAGGGTTGTAAAAAGTTATAAAATCAAAAGAGTTGCAACGTTGCACGCTGTGCATTCTTCTTTTGAAGTTTGCAAGATTTACCAAAAGATCCAGTTTAAAGCAAAGACTGTGATCAGATGAGCCCCCTTGCAGTAGTAGGATGGTATTCCTATTGCTGCTAAGGTCAATCAGATACCTGCTGTTAGCTTTTAAGTTGAACCACAACAAAAATGGCATGGAAACAGGCCTCCACCTTATATGCATCAAGATTGGGGGTGGCTTCGCATACACTTAAGGGTCACTCCTCCCTTCAGACCTTTAAAACAATGCCTTCCCGCCCCTCTCATCAAGATCTGTATTCCACCCAAAGACCCATGTACTCCCTCCCTCGCCCACCACACCTTTGGGTAACACATGCCCTCATACTGTGAAAATGTGCTCTGCCTTCAGAGCTGTTTCTCTGCATGGAAAACCCCACAAAGGTGCAGGCCTGCAGAGCTTTGTAGCCATGTATAATGTAGATCACTACAAACAAGCATTGGCAACAGATCTGACTTTGATGTGCTAAATCTTGCAAACACAGGCATGCTTGTTCTGTGCACTGATCACAAACTATTGGTTTATTTGTTGGGAGAGAATGATGTGGGGAAAGCCTCCCCTGTGCCCTGTGGTCTTCCCGCAAGAAGCTTGGTAGAAGTTGACCATCGATTTCACAACTTTCTTCATGGTTTACATAAGGGTAAGAAGTTCATGATTATTCTTGTAGACTATCATGTAAAGTAAGTCTATTATGATATAGTTTGTGATCCTACTACTAGATTGATTTCTTGGAGTGAGTATTTACTATTAAAGGATATCCAAAGAGCTTGATGTCAGATAATGGTGTTCAATGTATGTCACACGCCATGAAATACTATCTAGGGATGACCAGGATCACACATTTGACAGTGGTTTTGCATTCTCCCCAGAGAAATGGGTTGGTTGAAAGAGTCAATAGAATTATTAATGAGATACTGCAGTTAGCTGAGGATTCCAGATTAGATATTGAGGTTATGTTACATGACAGAATGTGAAATCATCAAGTGGTACCCCATTCAAAAACAGAAATGGGGACTCTTCGTAGCTGTTATGCCTAAAGGAACCAGTGTCTAAGCCTGTGCCTGGATATATGTGCAATTGGATTGCCATGGATATACATTAAATAGGCACAGTGATGGACTGGGACTCAATATTGTCTTGGGCACCAAATTAAAAGTGCCCCCTATTAGCAAATCAGGGAGCTAAAAAGTGTCCTAGGTTTGCAGATCAGTATGGGAGAATGCATGCATTTGAGATTGATGCAAGCAATGCTTGTGGTAAAATCAGGGAAATCAACAGTAAAACCGGCACACTGGACCACAAAATCACCAAAAGATGGCCCACAATGGGCCAGTCTGCCCTAGGTATATAGGCTATGAGGAAGAGAGAGACAGACGTGCAGGCATGTAGAACCTGAAGGTATGACCATGTGAATTACTCTCAGAGGCAGAGCTTCTGTGTAGGACAGTGAGTGAAAGTTCAGAATCCTTTCATGGTAGGGAAGGTGTATGCACATTTTTCCCATCCGTCCCTGCTATCAGAGTGAGCGAAGGTTCTGTTTGACTATTGGATGGTTCCTGATAGAGAAAGCGAAAAGTGTCCAAGATAAAGCTGCAGACTAAGAAGAAATGGAATAAATGCGGATACAGAGGAAGACTCAACCGCTGGGTATCTGTACGGTTGTCAGATTGTTAAAAGTATACAAAGTTATTTAAAATACAATATGAAATAAATGTAAAAGTGCAGTAGTTTTTAAACAATTATCGCTTAAATCTGAAAATCGCTTTCTCTAAAATTATATTTCCTGTGTTTTCGGAGATTGCAGTGGTCTACACGCTGCATTTACGATTTACAGTGTGTCAACAAGCATTGCTATATGCTTATGTGTTCTCGCGGTGACCATGTGGTCATGGCTGGGTGCTTTGTTGAGCACGGAGACTATGGAAGGATGGACATCCATGAAGGAGTCAAGCATAGCGATGTCATTGTTCTGACCTTCTACTGAAGCATACTTCTGGTTCATGTGGGCGGATGGTGTGGAGTATGGTTCCATGGGTGTGATGCTGATGATGAGCTAGTTACAGATGTACTAGACCGCCACGTGTCCTACCTTCTATGTGGGTGATGGGTTCTAGGAGGCAGAGGACTGAGGAGAGTCATTTGAAAGAGATGGTGGTGGAGAATGGAGATGGAAGATTAAGAGAGGCATAGTGTCTTGTGGTGGACAGGTCTACTATGAGGGGTGTAGAAGGGTCGCAAACACTGTTTTCCCCTGAGAGAACAGTGATGCGAAAGGTACAACAACTCAGTAGATTTGTCAGATTCACTCCCTCGTGCTGGTGCGTGGACGCTGAGAGAGGTCCCAGAAGAGGCCGGGTCACATAGTGCTAAATTTGTAAAATTAAAATGTACCAGAGCCCTTGTTAGGAGGCCACTACAGCTTGCACCACACAACTACTACCCATCAAACTCCTAAAGTTGTGACAAATCAAACTATCCCAGCCCCCCAAAGATATAAGAAAGGCTTGGGCGGCAGGTAACATTTATTTTCAATCTATATTGAATTAATAAACAACCATTGTTTTGTTCATCTTTAAATTAGATAGACAACGCCACCATGTGGCAGACTGTCACAAGCATTGGTGTTGAGAATTAAGTTCTGTTGCCAAGCACCAGAAGCCACCGGCTCAAATTATGCATTGCATAAGCTGCAGCATCATTGTTTGGTTACCAAGCAGCACTCTATGAATTGAATGCTTGTAGCTTTGGTAAGGTTTAGGCATGTAAAGTAGGCAGCTGTTCAACGGTGGCCGGGCTAACATCAGTCCATTGATTTGCCCTTCTGTTATCGGGTCCTGTGGAAGTTGAACACTTCAAAGCCTAGCGTAGCCTGGGTGCAAAAGCGTCCTTTAGAACACTGTTGACATGACTGAACACCTGCCCCCCTCCGGCCCCCGGCTGACAGCGTAGGGTACCCTCAGTCACTCCATGGGCAGAAAATACATTAAGGCTAGCATACCTTTTTCTTTGGGAGGCCGAATATCTACAGTATTTGTGCCCCACGGCTCTTAGGGGACTATGAGCGGAGAGTAACTCAGAGGGCCCTCTTCCCCAAGTACTAATAAGACCGCCAATGTCTGCTTTGCTTTACTATGCATGTTGCGTAAAATACTGCCCCTGCTACCTAAAGTGGCGTGCCCACAGGTAGTTAGTAGTATAGTGGGTAGCAGGCTGGATTATTGTAACTCGCTGTATTTGGGGGCCCCATTATACATTCTGCAGGGGCTCCAAAGAATCCAGTCGGCAGCAGCTAAACTTGCCCTCAGTTGGCAACGGTGCTCCTCAACAACACTGGCCTTGAGAGAGCTGCACTGGTTACCGGTGACGGAGCGTATCTGCTTTAAATCCCTGTGTTTGATTTTTAAAGCGGTACATGAGTTAGGGCCAGTTCCTATGCAGGAAAGGTTCTCCTGGGACCAACCCACCAGGCAGCTCCGTTCGTCCAGTGCCGCGCTACTCACCGTGCCTAGGTTTAAACGGGCCAGGCTAGGGGGCAGAGCTTTTAGCGTGGCCGGCGTGCGGCTGTGGAATGGACTCCCCCAGAGCCTTAGACAGACCAGTGCCCTGCTAGAGTTTCGCGGGAACCTAAAAACCTGGCTTTTTCCCAAGGCCTAGCTTGAGTCTCCTTAGGCTCGGGCAGGTGTGACCTATTCAATCGTGGCTCAGTTGACAGTCTGAAGTGCCAGGATACCCGTGGGGTGACAGTAAACGCTATACAAGTTTTAAAATCAATCAATCAATCAATCAAGTACTCTTAATGCCCAGGATGCTCTGGCAGGGACAGTGCATTATATGGTTTCTTGGTAAATGTGCTGTAGTTAAGTACTTACATTATATATATATATATATATATATATATATATATATATATATATATATATATATATATATATATATATATATATATATATATATATATTCCGCTCCGTGGGGTTGTCCAAGTAGCGGGTAGCACCCGAGCCTGCGTGCGCCTTCCCCAAGGCGTTAGTTGGTATGGGCAGTTGCGTGCTTGTAATAGGCCCGACGCGTTTCGGAAATTTATTTTCCTCATCAGGGGCCAGCAGTAAAGTGCACGACGTCTACCATCTCCCTGTATGAAAACACGCATTGTGCTTATGGGAGATGTAGTCCATATATCCTGGATGGATGCACTTTCAAATTACTGCTCGTTCCAAAGACTCTAACATGAGCCCCCAAACATCACTCCTGTCCTCATCCATCGCGCAGCTCCACATGTGAGACTCCTTGGATAGAGGGTCTCGTGGCCCCCGTTTCTTCGGGGTGATGCTACCCAGCGGCAGGACCGCCGCTAATATATTCCGCTCCGTGGGGTTGTCCAAGTAGCGGGTAGCTCCCGAGCCTGCGTGCGCCTTCCCCAAGGCGTTAGTTGGTATGGGCAGTTGCGTGCTTGTAATAGGCCCGACGCGTTTCGGAAATTTATTTTCCTCATCAGGGGCCAGCAGTAAAGTGCACGACGTCTACCATCTCCCTGTATGAAAACACGCATTGTGCTTATGGGAGATGTAGTCCATATATCCTGGATGGATGCACTTTCAAATTACTGCTCGTTCCAAAGGCTCTAACATGAGCCCCCAAACATCACTCCTGTCCTCATCCATCGCGCAGCTCCACATGTGAGACTCCTTGGATAGAGGGTCTTGTGGCCCCCGTTTCTTCGGGGTGATGCTACCCAGCGGCAGGACCGCCGCTAATATATTCCGCTCCGTGGGGTTGTCCAAGTAGGGGGTAGCACCCGAGCCTGTGTGCGCCTTCCCCAAGGTGTTAGTTGGTATGGGCAGTTGCGTGCTTGTAATAGGCCCGACGCGTTTCGGAAATTTATTTTCCTCATCAGGGCCAGCAGTAAAGTGCACGACGTCTACCATCTCCCTGTATGAAAACACGCATTGTGCTTATGGGAGGTGTAGTCCATATATCCTGGATGGGTGCACTTTCAAATTACTGCTCGTTTCAAAGGCTCTAACATGAGCCCCCAAACATCACTTCTGTCCTCATCCATCGCGCAGCTCCACATGTGAGACTCCTTGGATAGAGGGTCTCGTGGCCCCCGTTTCTTCGGGGTGATGCTACCCAGCGGCAGGACCACCGCTAATATATTCCGCTCCGTGGGGTTGTCCAAGTAGGGGGTAGCACCCGAGCCTGCGTGCGCCTTCCCCAAGGCGTTAGTTGGTATGGGCAGTTGAGTGCTTGTAATAGGCCCGACGCGTTTCGGAAATTTATTTTCCTCATCAGGGGCCAGCAGTAAAGTGCACGACGTCGACCATCTCCCTGTATGAAAACACGCATTGTGCTTATGGGAGATGTAGTCCATATATCCTGGATGGATGCACTTTCAAATTACTGCTCGTTCCAAAGGCTCTAACATGAGCCCCCAAACATCACTCCTGTCCTCATCCATCGCGCAGCTCCACATGTGAGACTCCTTGGATAGAGGGTCTCGTGGCCCCCGTTTCTTCGGGGTGATGCTACCCAGCGGCAGGACCGCCGCTAATATATTCCGCTCCGTGGGGTTGTCCAAGTAGCGGGTAGCACCCGAGCCTGCGTGCGCCTTCCCCAAGGCGTTAGTTGGTATGGGCAGTTGCGTGCTTGTAATAGGCCCGACGCGTTTCGGAAATTTATTTTCCTCATCAGGGGCCAGCAGTAAAGTGCACGACGTCTACCATCTCCCTGTATGAAAACACGCATTGTGCTTATGGGAGATGTAGTCCATATATCCTGGATGGATGCACTTTCAAATTACTGCTCGTTCCAAAGGCTCTAACATGAGCCCCCAAACATCACTCCTGTCCTCATCCATCGCGCAGCTCCACATGTGAGACTCCTTGGATAGAGGGTCTCGTGGCCCCCGTTTCTTCGGGGTGATGCTACCCAGCGGCAGGACCGCCGCTAATATATTCCGCTCCGTGGGGTTGTCCAAGAGCGGGTAGCACCCGAGCCTGCGTGCGCCTTCCCCAAGGCGTTAGTTGGTATGGGCAGTTGCGTGCTTGTAATAGGCCCGACGCGTTTCGGAAATTTATTTTCCTCATCAGGGGCCAGCAGTAAAGTGCACGACGTCTACCATCTCCCTGTATGAAAACACGCATTGTGCTTATGGGAGATGTAGTCCATATATCCTGGATGGATGCACTTTCAAATTACTGCTCGTTCCAAAGGCTCTAACATGAGCCCCCAAACATCACTCCTGTCCTCATCCATCGCGCAGCTCCACATGTGAGACTCCTTGGATAGAGGGTCTCGTGGCCCCCGTTTCTTCGGGGTGATGCTACCCAGCGGCAGGACCGCCGCTAATATATTCCGCTCCGTGGGGTTGTCCAAGAGCGGGTAGCACCCGAGCCTGCGTGCGCCTTCCCCAAGGTGTTAGTTGGTATGGGCAGTTGCGTGCTTGTAATAGGCCCGACGCGTTTCGGAAATTTATTTTCCTCATCAGGGGCCAGCAGTAAAGTGCACGACGTCTACCATCTCCCTGTATGAAAACACACATTGTGCTTATGGGAGATGTAGTCCATATATCCTGGATGGATGCACTTTCAAATTACTGCTCGTTCCAAAGGCTCTAACATGAGCCCCCAAACATCACTCCTGTCCTCATCCATCGCGCAGCTCCACATGTGAGACTCCTTGGATAGAGGGTCTTGTGGCCCCCGTTTCTTCGGGGTGATGCTACCCAGCGGCAGGACCGCCGCTAATATATTCCGCTCCGTGGGGTTGTCCAAGTAGGGGGTAGCACCCGAGCCTGCGTGCGCCTTCCCCAAGGTGTTAGTTGGTATGGGCAGTTGCGTGCTTGTAATAGGCCCGGCGCGTTTCGGAAATTTATTTTCCTCATCAGGGCCAGCAGTAAAGTGCACGACGTCTACCATCTCCCTGTATGAAAACACGCATTGTGCTTATGGGAGATGTAGTCCATATATCCTGGATGGGTGCACTTTCAAATTACTGCTCGTTCCAAAGGCTCTAACATGAGCCCCCAAACATCACTCCTGTCCTCATCCATCGCGCAGCTCCACATGTGAGACTCCTTGGATAGAGGGTCTCGTGGCCCCCGTTTCTTCGGGGTGATGCTACCCAGCGGCAGGACCGCCGCTAATATATTCCGCTCCGTGGGGTTGTCCAAGTAGCGGGTAGCACCCGAGCCTGCGTGCGCCTTCCCCAAGGCGTTAGTTGGTATGGGCAGTTGAGTGCTTGTAATAGGCCCGACGCGTTTCGGAAATTTATTTTCCTCATCAGGGGCCAGCAGTAAAGTGCACGACGTCGACCATCTCCCTGTATTAAAACACGCATTGTGCTTATGGGAGATGTAGTCCATATATCCTGGATGGATGCACTTTCAAATTACTGCTCGTTCCAAAGGCTCTAACATGAGCCCCCAAACATCACTCCTGTCCTCATCCATCGCGCAGCTCCACATGTGAGACTCCTTGGATAGAGGGTCTCGTGGCCCCCGTTTCTTCGGGGTGATGCTACCCAGCGGCAGGACCGCCGCTAATATATTCCGCTCCGTGGGGTTGTCCAAGTAGCGGGTAGCACCCGAGCCTGCGTGCGCCTTCCCCAAGGCGTTAGTTGGTATGGGCAGTTGCGTGCTTGTAATAGGCCCGACGCGTTTCGGAAATTTATTTTCCTCATCAGGGGCCAGCAGTAAAGTGCACGACGTCTACCATCTCCCTGTATGAAAACACGCATTGTGCTTATGGGAGATGTAGTCCATATATCCTGGATGTATGCACTTTCAAATTACTGCTCGTTCCAAAGGCTCTAACATGAGCCCCCAAACATCACTCCTGTCCTCATCCATCGCGCAGCTCCACATGTGAGACTCCTTGGATAGAGGGTCTCGTGGTCCCCGTTTCTTCGGGGTGATGCTACCCAGCGGCAGGACCGCCGCTAATATATTCCGCTCCGTGGGGTTGTCCAAGTAGCGGGTAGCACCCGAGCCTGCGAGCCTTCCCCAAGGCGTTAGTTGGTATGGGCAGTTGCATGCTTGTAATAGGCCCGACGTGTTTCGGAAATTTATTTTCCTCATCAGGGGCCAGCAGTAAAGTGCACGACGTCTACCATCTCCCTGTATGAAAACACGCATTATGCTTATGGGAGATGTAGTCCATATATCCTGGATGGATGCACTTTCAAATTACTGCTCGTTCCAAAGGCTCTAACATGAGCCCCCAAACATCACTCCTGTCCTCATCCATCGCGCAGCTCCACATGTGAGACTCCTTGGATAGAGGGTCTCGTGGCCCCCGTTTCTTCGGGGTGATGCTACCCAGCGGCAGGACCGCCGCTAATATATTCCACTCCGTGGGGTTGTCCAAGTAGTGGGTAGCACCCGAGCCTGCGTGCGCCTTCCCCAAGGCGTTAGTTGGTATGGGCAGTTGCGTGCTTGTAATAGGCCCGACGCGTTTCGGAAATTTATTTTCCTCATCAGGGGCCAGCAGTAAAGTGCACAACGTCTACCATCTCCCTGTATGAAAACGCGCATTGTGCTTATGGGAGATGTAGTCCATATATCCTGGATGGATGCACTTTCAAATTACTGCTCGTTCCAAAGGCTCTAACATGAGCCCCCAAACATCACTCCTGTCCTCATCCATCGCGCAGCTCCACATGTGAGACTCCTTGGATAGAGGGTCTCGTGGCCCCAGTTTCTTCGGGGTGATGCTACCCAGCGACGGGGGTCACGGGCTTTGATACACAGAATCCACCATGTGAAGCAGAAGCAAGGGATTAATGGACTTCCTGTTCACCGAGGCCCATCTGCGGGCTTTAAACACGGAACTGTGCCCTAAGGATCAGGGATACGAACTACATTACCCACAAGTCATTGGCGTTATGCTCATTCGAGTACGCCCATCTGAGGGCGGTTTATCAAGTATATAAAAATGTGGGTGTATCCCTAGAATGCTTTCCCAGGTCGAGCCTCTGAAGACGAGCAACACGGCTCAGAAACGCGTCAGGCTTTTATCCATGACAGGGAAGCTACAGTTGTCGGTGCGCATGGAGGTCCTTTACCCGCTGTAACTGTGGCTGCTGCTCGTGTGCAAACCTGCCGAGTGGGCAATTGGGAGCATGAATTTACACGCGGCAGTCCAGCCGCGAGGTTTGCACCACCCCACAGACGGGGGTCACGGGCTTTGATACACAGAATCCACCATGTGAAGCAGAAGCAAGGGAATAATGGACTTCCTGTTCACCGAGGCCCATCTGCGGGCTTTAAACACGGAACTGTGCCCTAAGGATCAGGGATACGAACTACATTACCCACAAGTCATTGGCGTTATGCTCATTCGAGTACGCCCATCTGAGGGCGGTTTATCAAGTATATAAAAATGTGGGTGTATCCCTAGAATGCTTTCCCAGGTCGAGCCTCTGAAGACAAGCAACACGGCTCAGAAACGCGTCAGGCTTTTATCCATGACAGGGAAGCTACAGTTGTCGGTGCGCATGGAGGTCCTTTACCCGCTGTAACTGTGGCTGCTGCTCGTGTGCAAACCTGCCGAGTGGGCAATTGGGAGCATGAATTTACACGCGGAAGTCCAGCCGCGAGTTTTGCACCACACCACAGACGGGGGTCACGGGCTTTGATACACAGAATCCACCATGTGAAGCAGAAGCAAGGGATTAATGGACTTCCTGTTCACCGAGGCCCATCTGCGGGCTTTAAACACAGAACTGTGCCCTAAGGATCAGGGATACGAACTACATTACGCACAAGTCATTGGCGTTATGCTCATTCGAGTACGCCCATCTGAGGGCGGTTTATCAAGTATATAAAAATGTGGGTGTATCCCTAGAATGCTTTCCCAGGTCGAGCCTCTGAAGACGAGCAACACGGCTCAGAAACGCGTCAGGCTTTTATCCATGACAGGGAAGCTACAGTTGTCGATGCGCATGGAGGTCCTTTACCCGCTGTAACTGTGGCTGCTGCTCGTGTCCATTCCTGCCGAGTGGGCAATTGGGAGCATGAATTTACACGCGGCAGTCCAGCCGCGAGGTTTGCACCACCCCACAGACGGGGGTCATGGGCTTTGATACACAGAATCCACCATGTGAAGCAGAAGCAAGGGATTAATGGACTTCCTGTTCACCGAGGCCCATCTGCGGGCTTTAAACACGGAACTGTGCCCTAAGGATCAGGGATACGAACTACATTACCCACAAGTCATTGGCGTTATGCTCATTCGAGCACGCCCATCTGAGGGCGGTTTATCAAGTATATAAAAATGTGGGTGTATCCCTAGAATGCTTTCCCAGGTCAAGCCTCTGAAGACGAGCAATACGTCTCAGAAGCGCGTCAGGCTTTTATCCATGACAGGGAAGCTACAGTTGTCGGTGCGCATGGAGGTCCTTTACCCGCTGTAACTGTGGCTGCTGCTCGTGTGCAAACCTGCCGAGTGGGCAATTGGGAGCATGAATTTACACGCGGCAGTCCAGCCGCGAGGTTTGCACCACCCCACAGACGGGGTCACGGGCTTTGATACACAGAATCCACCATGTGAAGCAGAAGCAAGGGATTAATGGACTTCCTGTTCACCGAGGCCCATCTGCGGGCTTTAAACACGGAACTGTGCCCTAAGGATCAGGGATACGAACTACATTACCCACAAGTCATTGGTGTTATGCTCATTCGAGTACGCCCATCTGAGGGCGGTTTATCAAGTATATAAAAATGTGGGTGTATCCCTAGAATGCTTTCCCAGGTCGAGCCTCTGAAGACGAGCAACACGGCTCAGAAACGCGTCAGGCTTTTATCCATGACAGGGAAGCTACATTTGTCGGTGCGCATGGAGGTCCTTTACCCGCTGTAACTGTGGCTGCTGCTCGTGTGCAAACCTGCGGAGTGGGCAATTGGGAGCATGAATATATATATATATATATATATATATATATATATATATATATATATATATATATATATATATATATCCAAATCGCTCTCCAAGGAGAAATGAGTCGCACACACAACGAGGTTGTTTCCAGGTAATTTATTGCATTTCAAGGCTCCGTTTTCTTCCTAATGCATTTCGACCGTAGGCTTCGGTCTTCTTCAGAGGAGGAGCAGGCACACAACGTCGGGCAGCGCTTTGACACACAGGGCCATATAGGTGCTTCATATTTAATTAGTCCAACCGTCCAATGGGCGTTACTTCACCAACGAGCATCCTGGTACCTGTAGTCGCTTCACAGCCATATATATATACCACCAATGCTGACCTAAAAAAGAAATCAGCGGGACACATGCTCCGGGCTCAAATGAAGGGTTTATTTGGCCAATTACAATGGCACTCCTGTAGTCTGTGAAACGCTATGGCAGTCGCGTTTCTGGCCGGAATGGCCCTCATCAGTGCCGGTCCCACAGGCAAGTAAAATTTTGTGGGCTCCAGGACCACTCCCTTAACAGCAGTCTCTCGACTCCATCTCCCACAGGTGAGTGTCTTAATTGCGCTGCACCTCCCAGGAGCGCTGCATTATGGATGTTGCAGTCCACGAGGTCCCGCATACAGGTGTATGGGACACAGACTCAAATTAATGCCCCCAATTTCTTGGCGCTTCCTGAATTCCACCTCAGGGTTCCTGGGTATGATGGTCCGGCCAAAACCTTAACTAGAGCCCTTAACAGGCAGCTTGATGCCGCCTCCTCTCTCCCCTCGCGCAGATACACAAAAGGTGGAGAATACCTCTGCTTGGGGGGGCACCGCGATGTACTTCTCGTACTCCACCATTTTTTGCTGATCTCGCGGAGCTCCAGAACGAGAGGGCGTGCCCCTTGCCGGTATCAGCAGAAAGCTGGCTACACACACCACTAATCCTGACCTCAAAAAGAAGTCAGCGGGACACATGCTCCGGGCTCAAATGAAGGGTTTATTTGGCTAATTATATATATATATTTTGTTGGAAAGTGGGTTATTGTGAAAAGGGAAATGTAGGTCTGCCACTGGCAATAAGGCCACTAACACATGATAGGACTCAGCATAGGTCTTCGACAATTATTCATTTGCTCAACCCTTGGTAACGTGGCTGCGAGCAGACAGGCTCAACTTCAAAGACAGGTGTGTAAAGAATTTAAAAACACCATTTCAGTAAATAATTAAGACACAACACAAAATAAAAATCCAACATCAATTTATAAAAATGGATAATATTTTTATCTTTTAAATGACACCAAACCGAAAAAAATCCACTGCAGGGAACCAGAGTTATGAATTTTTAAAGGTTAGTCACTAAATAGTGCTTAGAAACCAACAGTGCCCCTTTTAGGCATTTTCCTGTCTCTGTCAGGGACACACCTTTTTAAATTGTTCTGAAGAATTTTCTCACCACTGTAGTGGGCCGCCTTCTTCAGCAAACGGGTCCAGTTAGAACACTTTCCTGGAGTTCTGCTTGTGGGTCCCAAAGTGTCCAACACATAATCCAAGGTTCTGGAATCTCCAAGAGGGTCCTTGAAACTGTGAAACTTCAATTCCGCAATCCACTTGAACAAAACCCTTACAAATCCACTGGTACTCCAGGCTTTAAATTCTTGGTGAGGCTGTCCAGGTGAGCTCTGTTAACCTGTAGCTTGCAGGGAGTCCACTCTTAGTCCTTTGGCAGCAAGGTAATCCACAGGGCTGTAGTTTCAGATAGTGCAGTCTTCATAGGTCAGGCCTTAGAGTTCCTTGCACAGCAAAATCTTTCCAGCCGGGCACTTCTTGCTTCATTCAGTTTCAAGCAGCAGATCTGGAGGGCTCTGCCCCTCTCAGATACTTATTCAAAATTTTCTGGGTCAAGCACCAGGTCACTGCTGACCAATGAGAGCAGGGCAACTCCTCATAGTTATGACCACATCCTGTAGAGTGTGGCATTAGTTTGTCCCAGAGTGCATCATTCTTCCAAATCAATAATGGCTGATTTTCCAGCAAGGAGCTAAGAGCTGGCTAAACACACCCACTGGGATGGCTTATTTCCATGGGCTCTCCCCCTACCATCTACACATACCTTCCTTAAGCCTAGCCCTGACTCTGGGTCAAGATTGTCAGAGTGAACCTGAAACCCAGGCCTTCCCTCTGCCTTTGAAGAGCATAGTTTACAACACCACCGCCTGGCCTGGCATTCCTATAGACCAGCACACTGCCCTCCCAGCAGCCTGGCTAATCCACTTAACTTTGACCAATCAGGGCAGACCACTGAAAGGCTGAATTTGGACTTACAAACAAGAAAGTCTCATAACTTCTTGTATGTACACTTTAGGAGAAATTCAACAATATAATATTGTTGGATTTACTACTACCATTCTGGGAAGTCTTTGAATGGTCCGGCTAGTCCTCTCCTATCAATATTTATTAATCAGTAACTCCCTACCATGTTAACATATGGGCCATGGGGTTTGCAATGGGGAAAATGACTTGGGCCACTTTTCCAGCACACCAGGGCTTTTAAACCATATTTTATACGTTTGTCCCTAATTTCTACAGGACCCCCACCCCCTGTGCAACTAGGGAAGATTTCAGGGGTTCTGAATCTGCAGAAATATTGCAGATCATCCTTACCCAATTCTTCTAGCATCAAAGTCGAATTTGAGCACCTCTTTAATACAATGTGGGGAGTGAAATGTAAAATTTCACTTTACCCAGGCACATAAAAACTAATTTTATAAGGGCACTCCTTATAGATAACTGACCCCCCACCCCTGGGATACCTAGGGGTGACCCTGGGGGTCCCTCATCTGCAAAAACATGGTAGGTTTTTCATTTTTAAGGGCCCCTACCCCCAAAGTCGAATTTGGGCACAATTTAAGGTTTAAAAGCTGTCCTGGCCACCAGTGCAGCTTTTAAACTGACCTCGGGCTTCAGCACTGCACACATGCTAGTGCAGAACATCTGCTGGCCTCTAAACTGCCATGCCCGGGATACTGGAGACTTCTAGGTAGTTTCAATCCCCTGCCCTATTACATACTAGGGGCTTATGGGGTAGGTCATGCCAATTACAGGGGTACCCCACCATACCATAGTGTACCCTAGTGTATGTTGGGTGTCTTAACTGTATTCAAATGTGTGCCTTTTAGCTTGGCACTGGGCCTGGTTAAACAGAGCCCAGGGTCAGTCAGAATCAGTTACCACCAGTTCCAGTCAGCAAAAAGTTGGGGGGTGCCCAGGGCACAGGATGACTTTGCAACATATATATATATATATATAGGATACAGAGAGCACAGAAACACCGATACTATTGGCTAATACCGCTCCGGCACAAGCACAGAGGGAAGAATCATCATTGCCCCCTCAGGAGGTGGGTCCACACGCTCAACAACACCAGGAGACTTAACGGAGAGTGAAGACAGGCTGGATGAAGAGGCTACAGACAGAAAAGAAATACCTATAATTACTGGTAATACTGCCCCGCAGCAAACATGGAGGGAAGAATCAACGCTGCTCTCACAGGAAGTGACTTCGCCTATAAATAGGCCACTCAGTAGGAATCTAGACATGAGTTATATGGAAAATGCCACCCCTCCATCAAACTCCCCATGTACAATACAAAGGTCAGATAGGAACACACGAAATGCTCGTCACCCAAAAGTGACAGAAAGATCACACAACACAGTTAGTGCATCGCACTTCTCACATAGTGGAGGCACGGACAACAGATATAAGTGCACAAAGGAAAGGAATCTGAGAAAAGGAACAGATCTTACACATGGGAACACAAACTGTGAACACCGAACGAGGATGAACACTCCTAATACAGGGCCTCTGACCCGGAGAGACATTAACGGAATACAGACACAAATTGACAATATGTCACAGGACATCCTAAACACACTGAAAACAATGGAAAAGATCATGGAAATCACTGTAGGCACACACTCCAAAGTTGAGCACATCCAAGAATTAATTCAGAAGTCTCTCGAAAAAAGAAATGAAATGGCCATGCCATTAACAGATAGGCACACACGACCAGATAGGACTCTTAGGTACATAACAGAAGAAGAAACCTTGTCCTTACTACAGGTATACGAGCCCACAGAACACAGTAGATGGGAGGTAATTAGAACAGTTCTGATTGATGCTAATAGAACATCCAGACATAAGGTAAAGAAAACAAACCTCAACAACTTACAACAAGTCCAGCTATCCACTAACCTGCTTGAACGGGACCCTAGTAACGCAAGAAAGCCTCTGAAATGCCTATTGCTCAACTGTAGCTCCGCAGTAAAACATGCGTCAGACATCGCTGCACTTATTGTTAACCAGGAAATTGACCTAGGAATCTTAACAGAAATATGGCTTTCGGAATCATCATCTCCACGCATGGATCTGTTAGTGCCCCCTCATTATAATATAGTGAGACTGGATAGACCAAAAAAGATAGTAGGTGGGATAGCCTGCATCCACCGATCAGACATAGAAATCAACCAAATACAATCCGACCCTCTGGAATCCTGTGAATACCTAGGTCTTAATATACGATCAATAGACAATCAAAGATGCAACCTGCATGCCCTGTACCATCCTACAGGAAATAATGCTATTTTTATAGACCAGTTAATGGAGATTATCACGGATAACTCTAACACTCACTCTAACAACATATTCCTGGGTGATTTCAACTTACACTGGGACGACAGAAAGGAAAAACTGATCAACGCTCTTAAAGACTTCATGACTGACCTAAACCTTACCCAAGCCTGCACACAGCCAACACACTCAAAAGGAGCAACGCTAGTCTGGATATTATCAAGAAACAAGAACATAGTGATCCACTCAGTTATGCCGTGCGACTGGTCGGATCACCATGCCATAACCTTCCTAATACCAACACTGAAAAGGAATAAGATCTTGCAGCCTATTAAACTCAAAAAGTGGACCCGGGACATTAAAGACTCGAATATTGAACGGTTAGTAGAAAATTGTGAGAAAGACCTGAATCCACCGAACAACTTGCGGAATGTGAATGATCTAACTGATCACTACACTACGACAGTAACAAACATAGTTAACACCACTATGCCACTAAAACTGAAAAGAGTCTCGGAAAAGGACAAAAACCCTTAGTTTAATGGTACACTGAATGATGATAGGCGGAAACTAAAAATGGCCGAAAGAAAATGGAGACAACACCCTGCAACACCAGAGCTGAAATCACTCAGAAATATCAGAAACGAGTACAACAAAAAGATCCTCAAGTCCAAAAAAGAATATATTAGATCAGAATTGGATAACGCCAAAAACAGGTCACGGAAACTATTTGAGATATTAAAGCAACAATCCAACAAATTGGCAAAATCGGCCCAAGAAACCACTAAAATTCAGCTGAGCTGTGAAGAATTCTCAAATTGCTTCACTGACAAGGCCAACACTTTGGAAACAGAGCTCAAGATGGCAGCGGACAACCTGCCCAACCAACCACACAGACTGAACAATACCACTCTGACAATCGACCCAGAGGAAGCAAAAAACAAAGCGCATTGGGATACCATCAAGCTATATGATCAGAATACCATTGCCAAAACACTAGCGGATATAAAACCGAATAACCACTATAATGATCCACTCCCCACCAAATGTCTACAAAACATCAACCACATCATCATCCCAATATGGACAAAAATAATAAATGCCTCGCTATCACAAGGGATCCTTCCAGAATACTTAAAAACAGGCCAAGTTGTCCCGATCATCAAGAAACCAACAGCGGACCCAGCAGATCCTAATAACTTTCGCCAGTTACCAATATTCCGTTACTGGACAAACAAATTGAGAAATGTGTACAAAACCAACTGAGCCAACACATCACTAATTTCATGCTATTGGACGACTGCCAATCGGGATTCAGAGCAGGCCACAGCACAGAAACAGCGATCCTACATATCGTCGATGACGCAATAAATGCCCTAGATCTCAATAGAACATGTCTACTAGACCTTTTAGACCTGTCATCTGCATTCAACACTGTAAATCATTAAAAATTACTAGACAGACTACACAACAGGATGGGAATGTCGGGAAATGTGCTGAAATGGTTTGAATCCTTCCTTCAGAACAGATCACAAAGATTCTTGGTCAACCAGACACTATCCTAATCATGTCTGAACTCGATCGGAGTCCCTCAAGGATCTACACTATCTGCTTCACTTTTTAACTTATGCGTCGAACCTCTGATAGAAATCCTCCGAGACGCAAACATATCCTATCACATGTATGCGGACGACATGCAGATTTACATCAAGGTCGCATCTCTGGAGGACATCAATTTAATCAATGAGGCTTTAAAAGAGACAATACGCTGGTTAACCAGTAATCACCTGAAGCTAAATGCACCAAAAACCGAATTCCTATTAACCTCACCACCAAAGAACCACACAGAGGTGAAGGAATGGACCAAATTGTTCACAGCACTAAACTGCACCCCTACGCTAGTGGACTCAGCCAAATCAATAGGAATCACATTGGATAAGAATCTAGACATGAAAGCCCACATCAAATCAATGGCAAAAAATGCCCGCTTTCACTTGAACTACATAAGGAAAGTGAAACCATTCATCTCGTCTGCAGATCTCAAACTGGCAATACAATCATTAGTTATCTCAAGGATTGAATACGGATGTACAACCTTAGCAGGTCTATCAAAAATTTCCACGGCAACACTAAAAGCATGCCTCAATGCAGCTGCAAGACTCATTACCGGATCGGGGAAATTCGACCATATCTCACCACACCTAAAAGTGTTAAACTGGCTACCATACGAAGCCAGAATACAATTTAAAATAGCATGTATCACCCACAAAGCGCTCCACTACAAAACACCAAGATACCTGGCCCAGAAGATTGAGTTTTTTGGAGGAGGCAGACCAGCCAGGAGTGCCAAGGAGCTGCTGCTGAGGCAACCCATCTTCCGGAAGAAGAAAACATATGACAGAGCTTTCTCTGGGGCAGCCCCCAAAATATGGAACTCACTCCCTCCGAATATCAGGAAAATTACAAACATGGCAACATTCAAAAAGGAAGCTAAGATCTTCCTAATGAGTAAGTTCCTTACATAGACAAGAACGGACTTCACCGCCACCGCGTCTTAGATGTGCCAAAACGGAACATCGAATGGAAGAAAGAGACAGTCTCTAGTTAAACGGGGAACAAACTTGCGGCGCTATACCTACCCAGAACCTGGAGGAAGTTTGCACAGATAAAGACAATTTGGAACTATTTGTACAGGAATACAACATACAATATAGTAGGTCAGCAGAATAACATATATGATAACCTGGGAGATAGACGCAGACTAACATTATATAGAAATGTGTAATCCTGATGTTAATACTAGCCTGATTTTACCAAACTATTGTACATATTCTAGGATATATCCCTTTTAGACGTATACCTAACCTACCTCATATCAGTGTGATACGTTTACTATATAGCTCTACACTTACCTACCTCATTTACTATATGGTAATGTTATGCGAGTTGTATCTCAAACCTACCGCATGTATATGTAACTGTGAAGCGCTCTGATACCCAAGGGTCACGTGCGCTATATAAAACTCTCTAAATATATATATTGAGGTAATCTCACTGCCTCAAGTTCAACGGAGAGCCTTGTTCCAAGTAGTGAAGAATCGGACGGAGGAGCCCAGGGTTCAGAGGAAGGGAATTTGGGGCAACTCACTCTGGACGAGGAGATGAAATTCGTGAGGATTCAAAGAAAGGGTACTCTACGCTCGAGAAACGCGAAAACAAACGTCGCAGAAACAAAAGACGTAGGGAACGTCGCAAATGCGCCAAAAAACAAAGGGCGGCCACAAAGGAAGAAGAACGCTGTGAACAAGCAATAGCGATTGAAAAAACTATTGTAAATCTGACCAATGTACAACTTGATCAAGCGGAAAAACAACTGTTGGCGCTAGGATTATCATATTGCCCTGAGAGTAATTTTAACTATGGGAACACGCGAGTAGATGTCTTTAAGTTTATCAGAAAATTAAAATTGCGAAAATACTATGCTATCAAAGGGGGTCTAACTCAAACTAAGAAAACTGGCCCAACCACACCCAATCCGGAAAGAAGTGGGCTACAAGCCAGAGATGTCCCCCTTTTAAAATCCTTGCATGGTTTACGCAATGAACTGACATCTACCCCCTGTACTCAGGAAGTGGCCTGTGATGAAAATATTGAAATTGGCCAAAGTGAACCTAGTGGCTTCAAACCTACATCTACGTTCATTCCCTCTATGCCCAAGGATGCCATAGACACCTATGCAGATCTACTAACCGATGGTTTAAAGAAATTGCATACACAAGTCAGCAGGCAAAGAAATAACATCAATGCAAAAACCAGAGCGTACAATGATCTGATTAAAAAATTACAATCGGACAACACCATTATAATAAATCAATCAGACAAAGGTGGCAATGTGGTACTTTGGAGCAGAGCTGAATATATGGAAGAAGCATACCACCACCTTAACGATACAGCTTGTTATGAACCTTGCGATTCTAGAACAGTTAGAAACATTCAAACAGCTTACTGGAAACAATTGAATGGATGGAAACGGGATGGTCTTCTTACCAAGGAAGAAATGAAATATCTGTATAAAGATCATCCTGTTATACCGAATTTATATTTTATCCCAAAGGTCCACAAGGGAGTAAGACCAGTTCCTGGTAGACCAATAGTATCAGCCATTCATAGCTTGTTTGAAAACACGTCGAAATACATTGATCATTATTTGCAAGATTTTGTGACTACCCTACCAGCATACATCAGAGACAGCACAGACTTTTTGAGAAACTTGGAACAATGTAAATGGTCTGCAGATTTTCTACTGATCACTATGGACATTGCCAGCCTTTACACCAGTATATCCCATCAAGACGGTTTGAAGGCATTGAGTCACTTTCTTGGCAAGAGACCAGTAGAATTACACAAACACAATGCAATGTTGTTAACCATGGTTGAACTATGCCTCAACAATAATGTTTTCCTGTTTGATGATAAAATGTTCAGGCAGTTACGAGGAGTGGCTATGGGGGCATGCTTCTCTCCGACCTACGCGGGGCTCCACGTGGGTTGGTGGGAGGAGCATGTCCTCAGGACACAATATTCGACTATTTGGCAGGAGAATATTATCAAGTACATGAGATACATTGATGATATTTTCATCATTTGGAGAGGGAGCAAGGAGGAAGCAGAAAGTTTTGTCAATGCGATCAATGCTAATGATTCCAACCTTATTTTTAGTGCAGATATTAGTAAGACCAATATTAGCTTTCTTGATGTTCAAGTCAGTATAGTCAATGGTACCATAACAACAGGCCTGTATAGAAAGAGTACAGCGGGTAATACCATTTTGCACGCACAAAGTTTTCATCCGGGACACACTATTAGATCTATCCCCTATGGGGAGTTCCTCAGAATACACAGGACGTGTAGTTCATTAGAACAAAGGAACTTACACCAATTGGAAGCTATGAAAAGGATGGAAGCTAGGGGTTACAAATCTAGTGCCCTCAGATTAGCAATGAACAATGCTAATAAACTTGACAGATCCAAACTCCTTCAGGCCCCCTCAAATGCCATGTCCACAGTTGACAGCCTAGATGGGAACAGCAATGCCTTAAGATTGATCACCGGCTTGAGCCGACAGGCCAGCCAAATTTCGAAATTGGTCAGGAAACAGTGGTCAGTTATACTCACTGACCCCATTTTGAAAGAGATTATGCCCAACAAACCAGAGGTGACCTACAGGCGAGCTTATAGCATGAGAAATGCTTTAGTGTCCAGTTCTCCTGAAACAGCTAACAAGGCAGATTGGTTGTCACCACGGAAGGGTTTCTTCCGTTGCATATCGTGTAGAGCGTGCAAATTTGGCACTAACACCAAATCGTACACGACGCCATTTGATGACAAACCGATCAGTATAAGAGCCCATTACAACTGCAAAACCGAGTTAGCAGTATATGTTCTCACATGCTCGTGCAATTTGAGGTACGTTGGTAGCACGAAATTGCCGGTGCACCAACGTATTCTACAGCACCTGAGAGCCATAGTGAACTGTGACAAAAGTTATCCAGTAGCCCGCCATTTCGATCAATTTCATAATCGTAATCTTTCCCATCTGAGTTACTTTGTAATAGATGCGGTTAGAACCAGCAAGAAAGGTGGTGATTATGAAAAACAATTAAGACAGATGGAGTCCCTTTATATAGTTCGCCTCAATACCAAGATCCCGGGAGGTTTGAACATGGGAGAAGATCTGAGCACCTTTCTGTAAACCTTGATCGTTATGCCACCCAGGTTTAATTCTTGTGGCCAATCTGTAAATTATAATACATGACATTTCCTGGTCAGTATATAACTACCTGAAGCTGTATGATAGTGGATTTGTTTTCGTTCCACACACACCAATGGCACCACTCAGAACAGATTATCTCATTTCATCAATACTTTAGATGTTAGTCGATGGTCTGTGTCAGGGACTATGGGCTTCTATCATGTATGAAATGATATTTGTCATTCTGTTTGACAAGTGGGCAATGATGACATTTTATGTGTTTGCATATTTTAAATCACTGAAACGGTTTAGTTATGGAATTTTGTTCCCTTCACCCCTTGATGTCTTCTTGTTTATGAAAGTAGGACATCTCAGCACTCCCTCACCTTCTAGTTATTTTCATTTGCATTTATGCTAGCGGTATAATACTACATTAATGTCAATTGGATATACACCCCACGTGCTTAAGTAATGATCCTCTATTACAACCATAGGAACCCATCCAATAGAGCTTAGTAATAGAAAACATGAATTTTCATTCGAAGAAGTTTTGACACACTATGGAATCTTTATATATTTTCCAAATGTTTTGGTTAGAGCAATATGAAACTCATATACTATGGTATAAGCGAACGAATGCAGGGACTGGATTTTAAAGTTGTGTATATATATGAAATGCCATTATTGGTCAATTGATGTATTTGTACGATTAATATGTTGCGTATTTGCACAGTAAACAATTTTGCGTATTTGCACTTGTAATATTTGCACAATAACGGCTGCTATGCATTTGCACTTTATATCAAAGAATTCCTTGCGTTTGCCGTAAAAAGTTATACCATAATTCTAACATGTGTGTTAATATCTCTAAAAATTGCATTTACCAAGCAATGTCATATAAGTTTTCACCTTTGCTCCGTTTTAAAATGGCCGAACTAATAATAACGCACAATGAGTATGGATCCTTGTTATAGTCCTCTTTTGAGCTCAATGAAACTGTAGAGGATTTTTTGGCGCGTTATTGCAATCAACCAATGTATTTAAATGAGTTATGGACCGCTTACCCGCTGACAGTGAGCAAGGGCGTTCACGTCCGAAACGCGTCTGTTTGGCAGTGTGTTGCACCTCTGCAACTTATATGCAATAAAGGACGAAGAATATCCTAAGTAAGTCTGGCTGTGGATTTATTCACCTGTGTCTGCGCACTGGGTTTGGTGCGGAAGCATCGCACGAACTTTCCGGTTGGAATCTATCTATATATATATATATATATATTTACTTTTCATGACTATGGACATATCCACGCTGTACACGAGCATTGCCCATACAGATGGCGTGAGGCAATAAAGTTATTTCTGGACAAACGCCCCATAGAAATGTACCGGCACAACCAAATGTTGATCGAAATGGTTGGGAAATGTTTAAATAACAATTTGTTCTTATTTAACAATGCGGTATTCAAACAGCTCAGGGGCGTTGCGATGGGGGCATGTTTTTCCCCCAGCTACGCGGGGCTCCACGTGGGCTGGTGGGAAGAACATGTCCTCAGGGTGCAGCATGCGACCAGTTGGTCTTCAAATGTCATGAAGTATTGGCGATACATCGATGATGTATTTATTATCTGGCGTGGCACTGTAGCGCAGGCGACTGAATTTGTCAACAATATCAACATGAATCAATCAAATTAGAATTTTACAGCCAGTATTAGTGCTAGTGAGGCCAATTTCCTGGATGTACATGTAGAGATACAAAATAACAGAATAGTCTCCAGCCTGTATGGGAAAAGTACATCAGGCAATACAATATTACACGCTGGCAGTTTCCACCCACGACATACCATAAACAGTATCCCCTATGGGGAGTTTTTAAGGATCCATAGAGCCTGCAGCTCTATTGGGCTGAGATCAACATCAGCAGAAAGCCAAAACCAGATTGATGGTAAGAGGCTATAATGCAAACAAACTAGACGAGGCCATGAAGAGGGCTAACACCCATAAGCGTCTAGAACTCCTGAATTCGGACAGGAAAGGGCCAAAAACTCATGAAGAGTGTCCTGGTAGGGATGAGATTAGACTCATTACTGGCTACAGCCACCAGGCACGACAGATCACGAAGATAGTGAAACAACAATGGCCAATCATCCTGACAGACCACGTACTTAAGGAAGTAATGCCAGATGCCCCCACGATAACGTTCAGACGCGCATATGCTATGCGCAATGACCTTGAGACTAGTAGCACTGAGATTTAAAAAACGGACATTTGGCTGTCTCCCCGCAAAGGGTTCTTTAAGTGCAGCTCTTGCAGGGCTTGCAAGTTTGGGGTCAACACTTCCATCTATGTTACCCCATTCGATAGCACTGCAATAGCCCTAAAAGCCCACTACACTTGCCGCACGGAATATGCGGTTTATGTGTTAAGATGTAGCTGTAATCTGCTGTACGTGGGCAGCACGAAGTTGCCGGTCCACATGCGCATATTACAACATCTAAGGGCGATTGTCAACGCCGATCAGACTTACCCCGTGGCACGACATTTCCAGACCACCCATGGCAAGAATCTGTCACATTTTAAATATTTTGTGATAGATGCAGGTATTCAAAACAAGAAAGGTGGAGACAAAGAAAGAAAGCTTAGACAGCTAGAGTCCAGGTACATAGTCCAACTGAACAGAAAAACACCAGGGGGCCTCAACATGGGGGAAGATTTACACAACTTCTTATAGCTAATGCACGAGGCTTGGTGCACTGAGCAATATAGAGGTGATAGAGAATGACTTCCCTCATCAATTCTAAAGTATATACTTCCGTTGATTGAAGACAGGTTAGGAATATGCACTGGATAGGAATTCCGTGACAACTGTATGGCACTGTATAGTTATAACTGTATGATTACAATGAAATGCCCGATATGATCTAATGCAAGAAGAAAAGAATCCAAAGTGAATTGCATTTTTAATCACGAGCACTATGCACATTATGGGGATGTTCTCATATTCAAGTTCATCACTACCAAATATACGAGCACTTAGAGCACCACACTAGTTGAAGTACACATCACCCGAGGAGGCGCAATATAGGGAGACAGGATGTTTTCGATACTTTAAATCGATCATCAGATAGCGGTAAGCATTTGTGCAAGCAAAATATACTCCCTTAGTTCATGTACATAGCCATGACATCGATAACAATAGATAGGTGTTTTGAATCGATCATAAGACAACTGCAAGCATTTGTGCAAGTGAAGCATACTCCTTTTTGTACACATTACGCAGCTGCGATATAGACATCAATATCAATAGAGACATGGGTCACGACATTCACATATTTGCGGGATAATGAGGCATTGACGCCCGATATTACGGGTATGGCGAGAGCAGTTATTTCACAAGGCGGGCATAATTTATGCATATAAAGATTGGAAGGAAAAGATTGAATGAAGCATTGGTGCATACATATTTCGAATTGTAATTTCAATTTGCATTGGGAAGTTTGCACACGTTGATATTTGCACACGACAATGTTTACAGTTGCACAATGCACTTTAGATCTGTACTTTTTCAAATCATTGTGTTTCTTCAATGCGCAAAATAACTTTGAAATAGCCGGTGATGAAATATGTGAAAAATTATATTGTTTGCCATAGAGAATATCTTGCATAAATGTAAATGTGTGTTGTATTTGTATAGCGCGAACAGTAACCCGTAAGCATCCCGGCGCTTGTACTCCTACCACAAGGGAACCCCTCCTGGCTTTTCCTTGTGAGGTGTCCACTCCTGGGCATCCCATGGTGAAACCAGGCATCCCTTGTGTATCGGGGGCCGTTGTGGAGACTAAGCAAGCTATTGCCCAGAGTTGCAGCGTGGGGCCCATGCTTAGATTCGGCACTGAGGTGAGAATACCTGGTCAGAGGAATTTAAGCCCGATCCCGCCGAGGCGGGAATCGAACCCTGGTCCCTGGCCAGTGCTCTGCATCAAGGTCTGCCGCTCTAACCATTGAGCCACACTTCTCCACATAAAGCACTTGAAAGTCCTTAATGTAATTGGGGGGGGGGGTAAAACAACCCACTCGCAAAGTTGTATATGATGCGGAGTTATATTAACCTGTACTAGCAACTGCATTTAAAATGTTTTGTGTATGTCAATACTACATTACAAAATGGCGCATGCATTGTTGTATAGGAATTGTATGCTTGCTGAATGCGAAGTCCTTTGCCTCTGGTTGTTAATGTGGACATTTTTGGCGCGCAAAGGGTGGTGTTTAAAAATCACAGTGGTAGCCCTTCCTTTTGTTATCAGTGAGCAAGGACATATGTGTCCGAAACGCGTCTGAAGGCTTGCACCACTTCACGAACATGAAAAAATAAAAGCATTTGAGAAGGAAGTCTGACTGTGGCGATAATTGGTGTCTGCGTACCTGTCTGTGCTTTCTGCACGCTATGAGCAAGTTGGATTTCATATATACAAGTGATGGGCGCTGATTAATGCTTTTCCTGCCGAAAAGCATTCGCCGCCACTGGGACTCATGAAATAAACCTGTGTCCTGTTCTGAACCCCCCGTGTGGCCTCTGATCTTTTCTTGGAGAGATTATATTGTTATATATGTATATAATTACGTCCTTGATTTGCATTTAAGCAGCAAATTTATGAGTGTACTTTTAACTAGAGATCTGCCTGTGTACCATCCCAGTATTTGAGAAAGTATTTCTTCTCTGTCTCTTTTGTGTTGAACAGCTGATTGTAATTGTACTTGCACTAGCACTTCAAATATCCTCTCACACATACGCAACGCGTCATGTGATCAAGGCCCAGGTGGGGCTGAAACGCGTTGTGTCGATGATGCAGGGTGATTGAAAAATACAAAATACCTGGCACGAAGAACTTTGGATCTGCACTTCATCTTTCCGTTTGTGAGTGGAATCACGAATGAAAGACTGCACCTATATATATATATATATATATATATATATATCTATATGCGTGCAGTCTTTCATTCGTATATATATATATATATGTATATATATATATATATACATATATATATATACGTGCAGTCTTTCATTCGTATATATATATATATTGGTCCCTAGTCAGCTCGAAAAGTGGGCTGACACGGGGTAACTTCAAGCCATTAAAACTGCTCATCCGGACAGCAAGATTAATTCACCGCCCACTGGAGGGTTTTAAAACATTAAACAGCCGTCGGAACCACAGGCTCAAAAAATGCAACATTAAAAGGGAATGCTTTCCGTATTAAAATTCCATCGAAGGAAATGTGGCAAAAACATCAACTAAACTGTGGAACCCACGGACTGGATTTAAGGTGCAGGACACTACTTTGAAAAAGTTTCCTGGTGAAACGAAACGCGTCGTAAAGTCCGGTATCATGCTGCTCCTTTAATTAAAATGATCCATAACGAAGTCACGTGTGCGACTCAGCTTCTTTCAATGTGGAGAGAGGGTTTGAACATATATATATACGTGCAGTCTTTCATTCGTATATATATATATATATATATATATATATATATATATATATATATATATATATATATATATATATATATATATATATATATATATATATATATATATATGCGTGCAGTCTTTCATTCGTATATATATATATATATATATATATATATATATATATATATATATATATATATATACGTGCAGTCTTTTATTCGTGATTCCACTCACAAACGGAAAGATGAAGTGCAGATCCAAAGTTCTTCGTGCCAGGTATTTTGTATTTTTCAATCACCCTGCATCGCCGCCACAGATCTCTAGTTAAAAGTACACTCATAAATTTGCTGCTTAAATGCAAATCAAGGACATAATTATATACATTGATATACATTGTAATAGGGTAAAACATTAGGCATTTAAAATCTACAAAAACATAAAAAATGTAAAAAAGCTAAAAATGCCAAATCAAATACCACAATAGTATGAATAAGTCTGTTATACCCTGAATGTCCATATTAAACAATACTGAGTGCAAATTTGCTATCTTTCTACCGAAAATTGTAAACACAGTTGTTTAAAAAAAAGGGTTTGGCCATCCTCATGCAAAATGCAGCCTAGTGGGCAGGTTGTGTCTTTCTAATCGTGATGTACAGCTGATGTATTAAAAAAAAAGACGAACAAGACATGTTAAATCCTCGAGCCAGCCAGTTCAAGGGATACACCACTATATGTGAAATACCCTAAAAATAAGAACACCCATACCCATAAATAAGTGCATTGGAATAAATAAGTGCATCAAAGAGAGATAAGGAGAACTTTGCACAAATTGTAATTTCATTATATAGTTATGGAAGATTTAATTTAAAAAGAGGATATCCCACATTTTAAAGACAAGTGTATAAGTCCTTGCTAGTGTTAAGCCCCATCGGTGATTTAGTATTCAGCTCCAGTATGTAGGGTGTTGCTAAAAGATGGAGAGTGCCCTCCCGATTTCCACCCTTCCTAAGTGGGGGAACACAATCAATTATAAAGTAACTAAGATGTATTGGGTTACTTTCATGGGCCACCTCAAAATGCCTTGCCACAGGATAGGCCTGATCTTTGTTGGCAATGGCTTGTATATGCTGGAGTATCCTTTTATGTACTGGTAATTTAGTGCTTCCAATATACCTTAAAGCGCAAGGACACTCCAGCACATATGCGGCATGGTCTGTTTTGCAATTGAGTCTTTTATTGATACATGCATATATATATATATTTTTTCATTTTATTTTATTTTTTATTTTGTTTATGTTGTTTATAAAGCCCAAACATGACCATCACGGTTTCAAAGCACTGTACAGGGAGAGCTGATGTGGGTTACAGTACAGTGAAGACATTTGTCACTTAAGGTACGCAATACAAAGAGTTAAAAAAGTAAGCTATAAAACATTTGCAGACAGTTTCAAGTAAGATGGTTGTCAGTTGTAAAAGGGCACACCTGTATAGAGGTCCAAGAGCAAGGCAAAAACAATAGCATACAATATCGAACAGGGTGGATGACATTGTCCAAAGAGCTGTCTTATGACATGTTTTTCCAGCAGTATCGCTTCAGCTTCCTTCTTGAATAGCCTGAATGAAGTCATTGATCTCGTTGAGGAAGGAAGGGAGCTCCACATTTTTAGGGCAGATCTGGTGAAAGGGCGGCCTTGAGTTTTCCTTTTTCTGAATCTGGCTAGTTCTAGTATGAGGGATTTATCACTTCTGGAATCACTTCTGTCTCCCGATAGCTTGATCCTGTTCATGTTCATTGCTTGCACATGTTGCTGTGGAGAGATTGGAGATGTTATGCCAATATTTCATTGCACGCGCTGCATTGCCAAATACGATGCAGCGCGTGCAACGAAATTCGTTTTATTTATTTATTTGTTTACTTACCTCCGTTGGGCCGTATTCCATAGTTTACTACCTCCCACCCTGCTCCATCCCCGCCCCACCGCCTGCAGCACTCCCACCACCAGCCGCTACTGCATTCAGTGCATAATGTTCCTGCCCCTAAGTGGGATGTAACTATAAACCTGTGTATCCGCAATCTAACAATGTAACAATGCAGTGGTGACTCCTTCACTACGCAAAAATGAAAAATAAAATCACAATACCGTATCGTTAATGTCATTTTCTTTTTCCTATTGCTTGCAGCCTGTGTGCAGTGAGGGGCGAGGTGGGGGCTGGCCAGGGGAGGAGTGGTTTGCACTCCCAAAGTGCACATGAACTGTTTGGCCTGTCAACGTGCGCCGACCAAACCGTTCATGCGCACTTAGCATGTTCCTACGAGGCTGCTTTGCACAGCATGGTTAGGAACTTGCACAGGCTCCCTGTTCCAGTCTGACGCTGCTCCACAGCGATCAGGCCAATCACGACGCTGCAAGGCAGCGCTGGGTGTGGCTCAGGGGATCCTGTGTGTCGGGGGCCCTCTGCTGCCGCTGGACTGCAGAAAGGAAGAGGAGGCAGGGGAGGCGGCGGCCGGCTGGCCGTTCCAAGGTAAGTGTTTTTATCGTTGTTTATTAAGTGATAGTTTTTAAACGTATGTAGATATACATGTTCCCCCACCCTGGGGACAATGCCAATGGAGCGCTGAGGCAAGTCCCTTGTCATTTGTATCCCATATGTGGCCTAGACTCTTAATATCATGCAGCAACACTAAAGTGTATCAAATCAAACACAAGAGGTTTTTGTCGACTGCACACCCAGAACTCATGTATTCAAAGGTATTCCCATAAGTGACAAAGAAGAAAAAGAAAGCTCGTAAAATAAAAATATTTGTCTTCATCACTCAATTTGATGAAGAGAGGAAGCCCAGATTGATCCCAGGTTTTCAGGTTCCACGTTGTTGAGTTCAGACTCTAATTGGGTATCTCTGCCTCTTCCATGCCTTACGTTAAATGCCGCTGCCTTGTATTTAATTCTTGGTGCATGAGGTTAGAGAGTGTTGGCAGGCAGAAGTCCCAAGTGGGCTATACTCGTTTTGGGCTTGAGGATCAAAGAGAACCTCGAGCTGAGCCAGAGCTTTTCAGTGGCTCGCACCTCTAGTGCTGCAAATGGGTATGGTGCTGTGGGTGAACCTTTTCTTGGAAGGTTTGTTGTGTGTCTGTGCTTTTCTGGCAGTGGCTGTTGGGGCTGCTCCCGTTGCAATCAGGAGTGGGATTGATTTCTGTATGTGGCACTTGGATACACGTGCTGGGTTGTGGTGACAGCCTTTGTTATGCTGTGGCATTCAGTGCAAAAACCACAGTTGATGGACAGAATGCAGAACAATGTCATACATTCACCCCAGTACAGAGATCTGGGCGCAAATCCATTGTTTTTTTGCACTCCACACCACCCCAGTTCAGACATGGCCATATGCAAATCAGTCTGACCCTGTGCCTCATGGGAACAGTCCAGCCCGAACTGCCAAGCCATGCCTTCCCTGGACCGGAAACAAGCTTCCGAGGACCGGTTTCTGGCTATCAGCCGTCTTCAGCCCGGCTTGCTTGAATCCAGTGGTGTGGAGTGCATGGGACTCAAGTCTGAGCATACCCATTCCACTCGGGGTGGCAAAAACCACAGTTGATGGACAGAATGCAGAACAATGTCATACATTCACCCCATTCAGTGTCAGGTCCTTTGTTTAAGGCAGTGCTTTATATGGGCTGTTACTCCCTGGTAAGGAGTACCAGTACTCCTTTTTTCCCCCCTTGTAGTGCGTGGGAGAGTACCGGTACTCACTGCAGCATGTTGGGATTTCCCAAAGAAATGATCATCATGTGAGCATGCACAGCATGTCTACTGTGCAGTGCATGCTCACCTGATTAGCATGTCTCACTGGCAATGACCATCCTCATGACATCAGCAAAACATGTGACGTCATAACCCCGTCGCTTTGTGGCGGGAAGTAATAGTAGCCCTTTAAAAATGCAGTTTACAATATGGATGGAAGGAAGGAGGCTGAAGGCGGAGGAGCGGGAGTGTAGCAGCCCTGTCCAGATGAATAGTGACGGACCTAAAGGAAGAATTCATGTTGGCCGATCAGCTCAGAAGAAATTGCTGACAACATCCTCCACACAAAAAAAGGACAGGTTGTCTCAGCTAGCACCACCACACAGAAGACGTCTTCTGCTCTGCTCCCCTGGCACTATCTCATGTAGACATTTTACACAAAGAATGAAGACGATGACATTTTAAACAAACTTCACCCATATCCATTGGGTGCCGCTCGAGTGGAGAACTCTGTCCCGCTGTCTTGCTCGCCATTGTACTGGTTGGGAGCCAACGCTCACGCTCACCTGGGGAAACATCGTTTGGTAGTCCGGCCGCAGTGGAGGTGAGAGGCGCAGGCGAGCGGGACTGCGAGGACCAGCATTCCATCGGACATCGCCAGCTGGTTCCTCTTCCCGCCGCGCCGCGCCCCCTCCCAGTGCCGCGCCCCCCCCGCCTGAAATCGCACTTAACTCCTCGCGGCCCCCGCTCCGCGGGTGCCGCTCGAGTGGAGAACTCTGTCCTGCTGTCTTGCTCTCCATTGTACTGGTTGGGAGCCAACGCTCACGCTCACCTGGGGAAACATCGTTTGGTAGTCCGGCCGCAGTGGAGGTGAGAGGCGCAGGCGAGCGGGACTGCGAGGACCAGCATTCCATCGGACATCGCCAGCTGGTTCCTCTTCCCGCCGCGCCGCGCCCCCTCCCAGTGCCGCGCCCCCCCGCCTGAAATCGCACTTAACTCCTCGCGGCCCCTGCTCCGCGGGTGCCGCTCGAGTGGAGAACTCTGTCCTGCTGTCTTGCTCGCCATTGTACTGGTTGGGAGCCAACGCTCACGCTCACCTGGGGAAACATCGTTTGGTAGTCCGGCCGCAGTGGAGGTGAGAGGCGCAGGCGAGCGGGACTGCGAGGACCAGCATTCCATCGGACATCGCCAGCTGGTTCCTCTTCCCGCCGCGCCGTGCCCCCTCCCAGTGCCGCGCCCCCTTGTCATACTTAGGTGAACCTGCTCACGCGCATCGCGGGACGCGTGCGGGGCGGTCACCGGGGCGAAGACCGGGCAAAGAGCGGGCCGTTCTAGGCCGTTAGAGGCCGGCAGAGACCGGACCGGGCCACCCCTCTGACGCTCCCGGCCCTGTAGCTCCCCCTACATACTCCATAATGGCGACCAGAACTTCACGAAGTAAGTCCGCCCAACAAGGTACAAGCACTCTGGAAAAATTCTTCCCAAAGGCGAGTAACCTAGCTAGCAAATGCTCGTCAATCCCAGAGGCGCACCTCGAGATGGGTCCGGAAAGTGTGTTTTTGGATCAGGGGGATACTTTTTCCACAGACGCTAGTACACCGATCCCACTGGATGCCACCCATATGTCACTAATGGACAGTATTGATCAGACGATCGAGTCGGTCCTTCAGCAGTTAAGAACTCCCTTGACGCAGAGGGACAGGAACTCCTCCCGCCTATCTGGGATCTCTGACCATCCTGCCATTCCGGAAAGTAGGGGAACAGTCTTGCAAGATGCAGGCCAGGCCGACTTGCTTACAGACCCTGTAGGCAGCAGAGTGGAACAGCCTCCAAAAAGGAAAAGGTCCAGGAAAGCAAAGAAGGCAAAGAGGGCCAAAGTCGACGCAATAGAGCCAAACCAGACTGACAGTATAGACATTTCTGCTTCCCCTGATCTCAACTTATCAGGGTCCAGGTCGAATCACATGGGCTCTCCAGCTTCCGTCTCCCTATCCTTGCACCCGGGCCCTTTTATTTTTGGTGGGGCAACTTCTAATAGCACTGACTCATTAGTTAACTCACTCACAGACATCATGAAGAATTTGCTAATCCCCATCGCAGCTAAATTGGACGCCATAGAGTCCAGATTGAAGGCTTTGGAAAATAGTCACTTAAGGAAAAGCCCTGGGACAGCCATAAATGTGATAAATGCCCCTCCAGTCCCCCGGGCTTCTTCGGGGAATAGTCTGCTGTCCGCTGCATCGTCTCAGGGCGCCAATATGGTGCTGCCAGGCACAGACGGTGCGCCTGTTCCCCAGACGCACCCTTTGTTACCTTCGGCACCCAGGCCCCCTGTCCCGGCCCCAAGGAGATCAAAGCAAATTCCTGCGCCACAGGCAGGGGGAGTAGTGAACCCTACTAATGGTCCTACCGATGGTCCCGCTCCCCATTTTGATAGGCGCAGGGTGGTTAATCTGCCCCCAGAAGCAGTTCCATACACGGTAATCATGGTGGGAGTACCTGAGTTAACTGGTGACATGAGGGAGCCTCAAGACTCGTTACGCAATAAGGTGATAAGCTGGCTTAGTATCAACAGGCCGCTGCCTCCTAACCTGAAAGGCGAGGTCCTGATGGTCAGGAGGATCCCTTGGATTGGTCATACCCCAAAGAATAGGGCAGGGGATTGCATCATCATAAGTTTCAAAAGCCCCCACGTAGCTAACTACATCTCCAACTGGCTTGTAAGGCCTGACAAGTCCAATATTGAACTAGTCCCCCTCTCACACTTCTACCCAAATGTTAGCAGCATAGAGGCAGGGGGGGAGAAGGGGTGGACTAGAGTAGGCTTTGCTGTAGATGGCTCACGTTATAGACCAAGGCACCACCTACCACATGCCCAGGCAAACTTCGTACATCATAATAGATTTTCCTGCCTAGACCAGGTCGACTGACCACAAACCAGGGAGACCTCTTTTAGCCCTGGGAAGATGGTGGATGAGGTTCAAAGTCGGGTGGGAGAGAGTATAGCCCCCGTAACTGATATTGGCCCGCAGGATAATGCTATAGTCGAGGTGCAAAGTCGAGTGGGAATGACTGTAGCCCCTGTAACTGAACATGGCCCGCAGGACAAAGCCAAAGATCGACCACTTAGCAGTGGTGACAGTCTGGGCTTACAGGGGTCTTTACACAACATCGGGACTGACCATATCCTGCAACCCGGGGGGGCGGAGTTGGCTGGTCCATCCGCCATCGCGGAGTGCACTACTGCTCTGCCAGGAATTCATCCACCCACAGTCCTTGCGCAATCCCCTACTGTAGGTCAAGGCCCCCTACCAACAGATCAGGGCTTGAGAATTGTCTCGTGGAATGTGGCGGGCATTGCAAATAAGGAAGGCACACCGGAGTGGGACCATTTAGTGGGTAGTAGCGACATCCTCCTTCTTCAGGAAACGTGGGCGAGGGACACCGCAACCAGGAGCGGGTTTGAAGTATTTGAAATCCCAGCCAAATGGGGTGGGAGGGGGAGGCCATCAGGTGGTCTGGCAATCTGGATCGCGAGTCACACTGGGTGCCAGGCGGAACAGGTGCACACGTTCTCGCAGGACATCCAGTGTGTTCGGCTCACATGGCCTGGTAAACCATCATGGGCTATTGTGAATGTCTACTCGCGACCGGTTGCCGCGCCAAACGAATCTCCAACCCTAAACGACTTATCCTCCTTCCTGGGGCAACTCCCGGGAGATCTCAAGGTGGTGCTTGGAGGAGACTTCAACTGCCACTTTGAACCTCTTGAGGGCATGTCGGAGGGTGCACTCACGGCCGAGGATGACTACTGGGGGGTCCCACCCTCGTCTTCCCCCTATCCCAAAGCCTGGTCCCCCCTTGCAATACAACTTATGTCCCTTACCCTGAACTACGCACTGAGGGCTTGTAATGGTCGCACCCCTTCCGATACTCCCTCAGTGTGTACTTTCAATAGGAGGGGTCATGAGTCGAGGCTAGATTACATCATGTTAGACATTACACTCTGGCCCAAAGTCCTCGACTTTAGGGTAATAAACAGGTCAGATAGTGACCATAATGCCCTTTGTTTACATATCCAGTGGCCCCTCCATTTAGCGGGCAAAGTGGTAGAAAACCCAGAGGGAGACACGGGGGAATTGGTCCTTACAACCAATAGGCGCCGGGTTAAGTGGGGAAAGCTTGTGAGCTCAGAAGAGGCCATTAGCAAGCTATACGAGTTGGCACTCCCAAGGTTTATGGAGGTGGACGCACTTCTAAACGCACCAAGAACCCCGGAATACAATGAGAAACTGGGTGGTATCCACCAGGATCTTGTAAGAGACTTGGCTGAGATATTTTACCCGGTGGTGCCCAATAGAAAGAAAAAGACCCATGTTCCCACCTGGTATACCTCCTCCTGTAGGGCAGCAAAGTCTGAGCTCATTGCTGCAATAAAAGAGGGGTCAAATAAGGCCAAGGTACGTGACCATAGGAAATACTATAAAGCAGTGATGGCGACTGCCAGGACCGAGTGGGACTGGAATCACTGGCAAGATCTCCATGATGCCCTAAAAGTCAGGGACTCCCGCAAATTCTGGGCCCTTGTTAATAATGGCATAGGGGAACTCAAAAAAGCAGTGGAACCCAATATTGCCCACGAGGTTTGGGAGGCCCATTTTGGGGAGCTCTATCAAGACACTAACCCCTGCCCTGACACAGCCCTGTTCGCGCCCTGTGGCGCACAGGACTGTGAAATGGAACTATCCCTGGGGGAAGTGGAGGCAGCCCAGAAAGCACTTATCATCGGGGAAGGCGCCAGGTCTGGATAGGCTACCTGGGGATTTGTTTAGGCATCACTCGGACATCTGGGGCCCATACCTTCTCATTCTTTTCAATGCCATCCTAGGAGGTATGTCAATCCCCGGGTCGTGGCTGGGGGCAGAGATTGTTCCGATCCACAAGAAGGGATCTACTCTGCTCCCCGCCAACTACAGGCCTATTAGCCTAATAGATGTACCCCAAAAGCTCTTTGCGCGCCTCATCCTTAATCACCTCCTGGACTGGGTGGAGGACAATGACATCATGAGCCCCCTTCAGGCTGGCTTCAGAAAGAACACGTCGACCATGGACCAGATCTTCCGCCTTCTCCTCCTATATTGGAAGACTGTAACTATAGAGGGAGGAAGACTGTACATGGTCTTCGTGGATCTGAGGTCAGCCTTTGACCTAGTCCCTAGAGGGAAATTATGGGAGGTTCTGCAGAAGCTAGGAGTGCCCCCCCACCTCCTTAGTATTATCATCAGGCTGCACGAGAACAACTATGCACAAGTGAGGTGTGGGAGGGATGGTAAGCTCTCGGGCAAATTCCCGGTCCGCCGAGGAGTCAGACAGGGCTGTGTCTTGGCGCCGACCCTGTTCTGTCTTTTCATTAACAGTGTCATTCAACATCTTGACACTGTTGAGGATAATGATGCCCCGGTTTTGGCAGGCAGGAGGGTTCCGGCAATTATGTTTGCTGACGATACCCTCCTGCTTTCCAAATCCCCCATGGGGATCCAGAGGATTGTGAATGGTTTTGGCCTTTTCTGTCGTCAACATGGGTTGGAGGTGAACACAGAAAAAACTAAGTTTATGATCTTCAATCCCCCTGCCAAAACCAGACCCAACCCAAAACTGGGGGAAGTTAGTCTTGAGAGGGTCTCGACCTTTATATATCTGGGGGTAACATTACAAGAAAACTTGGCTTGGGACTGTCAGATAGCGAGATCAAGGCTGAAACTATCCCAGCTAGCGGGCGCACTCCTGAAGGTGGTAAATAAGTCCACCTTTAAGCCTGTAAGCCCGGCCCTTGAAACATACAGATCCCAAGCGAAGGCAGCAGCCATGTATGGCAGTGAGTTGTGGGGTCACAAAGCAGGGAAGGCACTGGCAGCGGTGGAAAATAGTTTTTTGAGACGCCTACTTGCTCTCCCGCAAGGTACCCCACTCCTCCCCCTAAGATTAGATTTGGGGTTACACTCCATTGCTGAAGATCTCCTCTCGAAACCCGTGAAGTTTTGGCACCGGATATGGACTACCGAGGAACTGTACCATTACAGACAGGACCTTATCCATGTACTGAGGCTGAATGGTAGCAACAAAATTCCCTGGCTGGCCTTTATCAAGACGGAATTGTACAGTTTGAACTTGCCAGACCTATGGGACGATCCAGTCCAGGGTTGCCAAAGGATCACGCGTAAAACTCTTGCCCAGCTCTACAAAAACAAAAATCTGGCTGATATGGATAATGCTCATAGCAGCGGCACCCTGACGGGACGTTTTATGGAATCCAAAAATTCTTACCTTTTTGAACCTTTTATGGATTTTATTTTTCCTCTTTTGGCGAGGAAACTGTTCCTGCAATGGAGGTTTGGCACACTCCCCACCAAAGTATTCACCCATAAATGGTCCATAGGGGGTGATAAACTCTGTCCTTGTTGTAAAACCAAGGATGAAGATGATTTGCACATAATGTTTGTTTGCCACGCATACCAGAGTCCCAGGAAGCGCTGGATAGCACCGATGTGCCGAAACCTGGGTTTTCGGGAGTACCTACAAGCATATAGGGTCATGAAAACCAATACCCTGGGACATATTGTCTTCGCTGTTTCAAAATTCCTAATGGCAGCTTGGATAATAAGGAAGAAAATGTCCCCCTGAACTGGTACTATCGTGCATTCCTTACCCCATGCAGACCCTCCAGACTTTTTATATGTAAATACTGTGTATTATAGGTACTGCATTTTACTGTGTAATATATGTACTGTATTTTATTGCATCTTTTATGGCCTTTGTGGCCGAAATAAAGAATTTTTGGAATTGGTATGGTGCTGTGGGTGAACCTTTTCTTGGAAGGTTTGTTGTGTGTCTGTGCTTTTCTGGCAGTGGCTGTTGGGGCTGCTCCCGTTGCAATCAGGAGTTGGATTGATTTCTGTATGTGGCACTTGGATACACGTGCTGGGTTGTGGTGACAGCCTTTGTTATGCTGTGGCATTCAGTGCAAAAACCACAGTTGATGGACAGAATGCAGAACAATGTCATACATTCACCCCAGTACAGAGATCTGGGCGCAAATCCATTGTTTTTTTGCACTCCACACCACCCCAGTTCAGACATGGCCATATGCAAATCAGTCTGACCCTGTGCCTCATGGGAACAGTCCAGCCCGAACTGCCAAGCCATGCCTTCCCTGGACCGGAAACAAGCTTCCGAGGACCGGTTTCTGGCTATCAGCCGTCTTCAGCCCGGCTTGCTTGAATCCAGTGGTGTGGAGTGCATGGGACTCAAGTCTGAGCATACCCATTCCACTCGGGGTGGCAAAAACCACAGTTGATGGACAGAATGCAGAACAATGTCATACATTCACCCCATTCAGTGTCAGGTCCTTTGTTTAAGGCAGTGCTTTATATGGGCTGTTACTCCCTGGTAAGGAGTACCAGTACTCCTTTTTTCCCCCCTTGTAGTGCGTGGGAGAGTACCGGTACTCACTGCAGCATGTTGGGATTTCCCAAAGAAATGATCATCATGTGAGCATGCACAGCATGTCTACTGTGCAGTGCATGCTCACCTGATTAGCATGTCTCACTGGCAATGACCATCCTCATGACATCAGCAAAACATGTGACGTCATAACCCCGTCGCTTTGTGGCGGGAAGTAATAGTAGCCCTTTAAAAATGCAGTTTACAATACCTTTTCCATGCTTCTTTGACATGCTGCAGCGAGGCTTGGCGACAAAGTGCCAGCCAGGAGCAGTGCCAGTGGAGCAGGATTCCTTCCAGCGCCAGGCAGGGTCCCAGGGCAGGATTCTTGGATTCAGCCCCATCCGGGACCCAGGAAACAAGGATCAGATTCCTGCAGCTACGCCCCCCTCCTCCATCTATACAACATCGCTGAGGGCCCATGACACAAGATGGGCTACTGAGCCCATGATGGACATGGAGGGGTCGGGGAAATGGCCTGAGCGCCTTCCAGGAGCCTGGGCGGAATTGGAGGAGGCCTCTACCCTTGTGATGGCCTGAGCGGCCTTCCTGGAACTCAGGTGGGATTGGAGGAGGCCTCTACCCTGGTGAAGGCCTGAGCTCCTTCCTGGATCCCAGGTGAGATTGGAGGAGGCATCTACCCTTGTGATTGCCTGAGCGGCCTTCCAGGTGATTAGGCGGGATTCGAGGGGGCCTCCACCCTGGTGATGATCTGAGCGCCTTCCAGGAGCCCGGGCTGGATTGGAGGAGGCCTCTACCCTGGTGATGGCCTGAGCGCCTTCCAGGAGCCAGGGCGGGAATGGAGGAGGCCTCTACCCTGGTGATGATCTGAGCTACTTCCTGGAGCCTGGGAGGGATTGGAGGAGGCCTCTACCCTGGTGATGATCTGAGCGCCTTCCAGGAGCCCGGGCTGGATTGGAGGAGGCCTCTACCCTGGTGATGGCCTGAGCGCCTTCCAGGAGCCCGGGCGGGAATGGAGGAGGCCCCTACCCTGGTGATGATCTGAGCTACTTCCTGGAGCCTGGGCGGGATTGGAGGAGGCCTCTACCCTGGTGATGATCTGAGCGCCTTCCAGGAGCCCGGGCAGGATTGGAGGAGGCCTCTACCCTGGTGATTGCCTGAGCTACTTCCAGGAGCCCAGGCGGGATTGGAGGAGGCCTCTACCCTGGTGATGGCCTGAGCGCCTTCCTAGAGCCAAGGCGGGATTGGAGGAGGCCTCTACGCTGGGGATGGCCAGAGCTACTTCCCGGAGCCAGGGCGGGATTGGAGGAGGCCTCTACCCTGGTGATTGCCTGAGCAGCCTTCCCAGAGCGCAGGCGGGATTGGAGGATGCCTTTACCCTGGTGATGGCCTGAGTGCCTTCCAGGAGCCCGGGCGGGACTGTTGGAGGCCTCTACCCTGGTGATGGCCTGAGCGACTTCCAAGATTTTCAGGGGATAGAAAAAGGGAAGTCAGACTTGCACAGTTCATCGAGGCCGATGCTGGTGCTCAGTGAGCACCATTGGTTGTATTGTTGTCAGCTGGAGTTCTTTTTACATTTGTTTCCAGCTGTTAACCTTTCCATGAGAAGCAGATGCTGAAAGTTTGGGGTGACATCCAAAATAACTGCGCTGGACTTCAGTTAAATGATGCCTTTAAATGTTGTTTTTTCTCTTATCTCAAAGGTTGAAAGTCAGGCAATAACATCTGGCAAATTGCTGCTTATTCTGTTACCATGGAGATTGGTGAAAGTTTGCAAACATAAATATCTGTAAATGAGATTTACAAATTTTTCTAAATCAGAAATAAGAAAGGAAAATGAAGCAGTTCTTTTGTCATTTTGAAGTGTCATGGAAAAATGTAATAGGATCAAAACAAAAGAATAAATACTTTTTGTGTGATGCGCGAAAGATAAATATTCCCGGGCCGAGACAAGCTTCCAGGAGACCTGTACAAGGCTGCACCATCAATCCGGGGCCCCTTATTACAAGTAGTTTTTAACGCCATCCTTTCTGGTGGCAAAATTCCGGCAACCTGGAGTGGTGCCGAGATTATTCCCATTCACAAAAAGGGAGATAAGGGGCTGCCCTGCAACTATAGGCCGATCAGCCTTATAGATGTCTCTCAAAGAAATTTCTGTAAAATAATCTTGACAAGGACCCAAAACTGGATTGAGGATAATAACATCTTGTCAGATCTTCAAGCGGGATTCAGGGCCGTCACAAGTACCACTGATCAAGTCTTTAGATTTCTCTTATTAATCTGGAAGGAAGTGACCATGAGAGGTGGCCACTTGTGCGTTGTATTTGTGGATTTCAAAATGGCCTTTGATTCGATAGACTGCAACCAACTATGGCTTGCTCTGAGCGAACTGCGTCTCTCAGCCTATTTACTTAACATTTTGATTCGTTAACATCATAATACTTATGCAAAGGTTAGGTGGAACACTGAAGGCAGCCTGACAAAAGACATATTAGTACAGAAAGGTGTGTGCCAAGGTTGCGTCCTCGCTCCAACACTTTTCACCCTCTGTAATAATGGTCTAATTGAAGAACTTTACAATTGTGGAGGTGACTCCCCAAGACTAGCAAGCAGCTCTGTGCCCTGTATACTCTTTGCTGATCACACCCTGTTAATCTCAAGGACACCTAGTGGGATCCAGAATCTTTTAAACAAATTTGACAAAGTATGCTGGAAGAAGGGGTTAGAAATAAACTGCTCCAAAACAAAATACATGACTTTTAATCCTTATAAATTAAATAAGGGCAAACTCATGCTGGGCTCGCAACAACTGGAGCAGGTCAAATATTTTGACTATTTGGGTGTACCCATTAGCTAAAGGTTGGTCTAGACGTCCCAAATTGAAAGAACGTGCCATCCCTCCAGCATGCTGACTGTGATATAGCCAGGAGGGACAAGGCCTCTCCATATCGCCCAGTGTCGCCTATTCTGGAACTCCATAGGGCTAAAGGTCTAGGAGCAGCCCTTTATGGGCTGAGCTTTGGGGGTTGGAAAATGTAAGTGATCTAAACCCAGCTGAAAACAATTTCATCTTGGCAATCCTGAACCTCCTGCCTGCGAGCACCCCCTTATTGCCGCTAAGACTTGATCTTGCCCTAAAACCCATAGACCATTTTGCTATCCTCAGGGCACTCCTGTTTTGGATTAGAATCTGGACCAGTAAAACAAAGGTCCCATTGAAGGTGGCCCTGGAAGAACTTATTGTTTTGCACAAACAATCAGGCCGTATTAAATGGTTCAATAAAATCAAGGACTGGCTTCTGGCACTGGGATTGGGGTACGTTTGGGAGGCCCTGGGATCCATAACAAAAATAATGGTTCCTCTCCTTAAAAAAAAGGTTTCGGGAGTATTTGAACCACCAAAAAACAGAAGGTATTGCACACGGCACTTTAACCACTATTTTTTTAAACTTTAAAGGAGTCTTTGGTTTCGAGATATTTATGGACAATATTGAACCCCCACAGGCAAAAGTTTTGTACATTCAATTTAGACTTGGGACTTTATCCTCGAATCACAGAAGTAGCACGTGGGAGAATGCAGTTGTAACACCTCTGTGCCCTACGTGTCACACCAGTTCTGAGACCATTGATTACTTTCTCTTTTATTGTCCCACTCATGCTGATCATTGGAAAACCTGGATAATTCCAGACTGCCGCCTACTATCGTTCGCATCTCCTAGTGAAGCTCTACGCATCTTTAGATCTGATACAATACGGTGGCAATTTGCAATGTCGAGATTTTTGCGGTATGCTTGGTGGAGAAGGTCCAAACTCTATAAAAGTGCTTCTGTAAATATGACTGGTTAATACCTACTTTTACATGTTTTTCTGGTGAAATCATGTTTTTTATGTATTCCCTGTAGTGCTAACAACAATAATCTTTATTTAGATATAACACAGATATCTTTAAAAGAAAGTTACAAAGTTCACATTATATAAAAGCTATTAAAATTTGGGAGAAAGCAAGCGAACGCTTTGGTGGCTGTTATAAAAATGGGAATCTTCATCGTCCTGAGCCTCCTAATTCTGTAACATTTTAAAAAGGAACAAGCAAGAATTTAAAAAGTTATATAAAAAGCTGTTCACCCCTTTTTAGTTACACTGACTGTCAAAATACAGCATGTATATCAAAGACAACTGGGATTCCTAGAGAAACACTCGATGTATTAGACTGTCAGGTTGCAAAACATAATATCATTTCGTGTCTCTTCCCTTAAGTTTTATTAGTGGGCCTCTTTTGAGTAAGGGAACGGTATGCTTGTAGGATAAAAGTTGTTAATCCTAAATTTAAAACTGTGTTTTCAGGGTTCAGAGCCGTGATAATGGCTTGCCTACATGTCCGCACACCCAACCTATTCCATTCTGCTTTGAGTTTAAGCTTACGCTGGGAATTAAAGGCTGGGCAGAGGCAAACCACATGTAACAAAGTTTCAGCTACCTTACTACACCCTCTACAGGTTAAGTCATCCGCCGATAGTCGCCAAGAAGGCAGATCTTGCAGGAAGCGCCAGTCACCCAATCTAATTGCCATTAGACTTCGTTTTATGTACAATGAATATGTGCAAGGCAGATAGGTGGCCGGTGCTACCCGCTCGTAAGAATTTACAAGGGCCCAAGCATGCCTACGTTTGGAAAAAAGTGCTTTGTCTGTTACGAGGGAACTAATTCTCACACATTTTTTAATAACGGTTTTGAATGCAGTCCGACTGGGGTTGAGAGCCCAAAGGTCGCTCGCCGACAATTGATTAATATAGTCCTTGAAAAGTCGACCAAACGTACCTCCTGGATTTTTCTGGGTGATTTCTAGCCAGACTAAGGATTCTAGCGTGCCAATGTCCGCTTGTCTCAGTTTATGACAGAGGTTTAGGTATGAGCCGATGTTAGAGGCCTCATAATTTAATACCCTAGCTCTAGTCTTACCTGTGCTGCAGATGCGGAGTTTGGGAGATGGAGTACCTTTTTATAGAATTTTGTTGTGTGTCGATTTAAAGCAGTGTTTAATTTGCCCCTAAATATCTCAATCCCATATGATAAAGTAGGGCCAATTTTTGCTCTCAGGACTTCTAAGAGTGGCAGGAGAGTTGGGCCAGAAAGATTTTTTGAGATCTTGGCTAATGAGACCGCAAGGGTCGTAGCTTTGACTGCTATCTCATTCCGATGTTTGATGAGGTTACCCCTAGAGTCCAGATGGAGTGCTGTTATAGTTCACCTGACATAAATTTTTTATGAATTATGGACGTTTAAACTTTTATCGTTTTATATCTATAAAATGTTTTTATTATTGTAAATGATCATATTTTTGATAGAATAAAGAATATATATTCTCACAAGGCAGGGGCCTTACTTCCATTGGTGCGGCAAGTGTATTGGTACAGTGGCCGGGGGGCCAGTTAAATAGGAGTATTTCTCTACGTCACAGATTCAACAGGGCCAGGGGCCCGATTCCTTCCTTGCACTCAGGCCCATGACACACTGGCTAAGCGAATGTCACACATTATTCTTGAGCGCTGTACACGTTTTTGTCAGTGAAACTACGTCTGTGCAAAGGTAGGGGTCACAACAATGAAGAATGTGCTGCCTGGAGTTAGTCTGCTGCCCACCGCGCACCACTGTTCGAGACAGCACTGATTCGGGTCAATGTTTGCCAGTAGCCCAACTCCTGGACCCACCTCTGAACCCTCCTGCTCGCCTAGTTCGCCCCTAGGTCATAGCTCACTTTGGTGAAGACGTGCAAGGGAAGAGTTGCATTTTATAATGTCCGTGTGTGCATGTGCTCTTCTGTGTGTATGTCATCTTCTGTGCGTGGTGTGTTTGTAACATGTGTATTTGACTAGGTGAGAGTTGGATTCTGTAATGTCCCCGTGTGCATGTGCACATCTATGTGCATATCATCTTCTGTGCGTAGTGTGTTTGTACCATGTGTATTTGACTAGGTGAGAGTTGGATTGTGTAATGTCCGTGTGTGCATGCGCACATCTGTGTGTATGTCACCTTCTGTGCATAGTGTGTTTGTACCTTGTGTATTTGTCTAGGTGAGAGATGGATTCTGTAATGTCCGTGTGTGCATGCGCACATCTGTGTGTATGCCACCTTCTGTGCATGGTGTGTTTGTACCTTGTGTATTTGACTAGGTGAGAGATGGATTCTGTAATGTCCGTGTGTGCATGCGCACATCTGTGTGTATGTCACCTTCTGTGCATGGTGTGTTTGTACCATGTGTATTTGACTAGGTGAGAGTTGGATTCTGTAATGTCCGTGTGTGCATGCCCACATCTGTGTGTATGCCACCTTCTGTGCATGGTGTGTTTGTACCATGTGTATTTGACTAGGTGAGAGTTGGATTCTGTAATGTCCGTGTGTGCATGCGCACATCTGTGTGTATGTCACCTTCTGTGCATGGTGTGTTTGTACCTTGTGTTTTTGACTAGGTGAGAGATGGATTCTGTAATGTCCGTGTGTGCATGCGCACATCTGTGTGTATGCCACCTTCTGTGCATGGTGTGTTTGTACCTTGTGTATTTGACTAGGTGAGAGTTGGATTCTGTAATGTCCGTGTGTGCATGCCCACATCTGTGTGTATGTCACCTTCTGTGCATGGTGTGTTTGTACCATGTGTATTTGACTAGGTGAGAGATGGATTCTGTAATGTCCGTGTGTGCATGCCCACATCTGTGTGTATGTCACCTTCTGTGCGTGTTGTGTTTGTACCATGTGTATTTGACTAGGTGAGAGTTGGATTCTGTAATGTCCGTGTGTGCATGCGCACATCTGTGTGTATGTCACCTTCTGTGCATGGTGTGTTTGTACCATGTGTATTTGACTAGGTGAGAGATGGATTCTGTAATGTCCGTGTGTGCATGCGCACATCTGTGTGTATGTCACCTTCTGTGCATGGTGTGTTTGTACCTTGTGTATTTAACTAGGTGAGAGTTGGATTCTGTAATGTCCGTGTGTGCATGCGCACATCTGTGTGTATGTCACCTTCTGTGCATGGTGTGTTTGTACCATGTGTATTTGACTAGGTGAGAGTTGGATTCTGTAATGTCCCTGTCTGCATGTGCACATCTGTGTGCATATCATCTTCTGTGCGTGGTGCATTTGTACCATGTGTATTTGACTAGGTGAGAGTTGGATTCTGTAATGTCCGTGTGTGCATGCGCACATCTGTGTGTATGTCACCTTCTGTGCATGGTGTGTTTGTGCCATGTGTATTTGACTAGGTGAGAGATGGATTCTGTAATGTCCGTGTGTGCATGCGCACATCTGTGTGTATGTCACCTTCTGTACATGGTGTGTTTGTACCTTGTGTATTTAACTAGGTGAGAGATGGATTCTGTAATGTCCGTGTGTGCATGCGCACATCTGTGTGTATGTCACCTTCTGTGCATGGTGTGTTTGTACCTTGTGTATTTGACTAGGTGAGAGATGGATTCTGTAATGTCCGTGTGTGCATGCGCACATCTGTGTGTATGCCACCTTCTGTGCATGGTGTGTTTGTACCTTATGTATTTGTCTAGGTGAGAGTTGGATTCTGTAATGTCCATGTGTACATGCGCACATCTGTGTGTATGCCACCTTCTGTGCATGGTGTGTTTGTACCATGTGTATTTGACTAGGTGAGAGATGGATTCTGTAATGTCCGTGTGTGCATTCCCACATCTGTGTGTATGCCACCTTCTGTGCATGGTGTGTTTGTACCATGTGTATTTGACTAGGTGAGAGATGGGTTCTGTAATGTCCGTGTGTGCATGCGCACATCTGTGTGTATGTCACCTTCTGTGCGTGTTGTGTTTGTACCATGTGAATTTGACTAGGTGAGAGATGGATTCTGTAATGTCCGTGTGTGCATGCCCACATCTGTGTGTATGCCACCTTCTGTGCATGGTGTGTTTGTACCATGTGTATTTGACTAGGTGAGAGATGGATTCTGTAATGTCCGTGTGTGCATGCCCACATCTGTGTGTATGCCACCTTCTGTGCATGGTGTGTTTGTACCATGTGTATTTGACTTGGTGAGAGATGGATTCTGTAATGTCCGTGTGTGCATGCCCACATCTGTGTGTATGTCACCTTCTGTGCATGGTGTGTTTGTACCATGTGTATTTGACTAGGTGAGAGTTGGATTCTGTAATGTCCGTGTGTGCATGCCCACATCTGTGTGTATGTCACCTTCTGTGCATGGTGTGTTTGTACCATGGGTATTTGACTAGGTGAGAGATGGATTCTGTAATGTCCGTGTGTGCATGCCCACATCTGTGTGTATGTCACCTTCTGTGCTTGTTGTGTTTGTACCATGTGTATTCAACTAGGTGAGAGTTGAATTCGGTAATGTCCCTGTCTGCATGTGCACATCTGTGTGCATATCATCTTCTGTGCGTGGTGCATTTGTACCATGTGTATTTGACTAGGTGAGAATTGGATTCTGTAATGTCCGTGTGTGCATGCGCACATCTGTGTGCATGTGATCTTCTGTGCATGGTGTGTTTGTACCATGTGTATTTGACTAGGTGAGGTGAGAGTTGGATTCAGTAATGTCCGTGTTTGCATGCGCTCTTGTGTGTATATGCCACCTTCTGTGCATCGTGTGATGGTACCACATGTATATCCAAAGGGGGTCCAGTGAGTTCCAGGCTGTCTGTGCTCTCCTGCCCTCGCTCATGCTTGTCTGTACTCTGTGTCCGCACATCCATCATCTCGCCACGCCCCCTGTGTCGGTGAACACATAATCTTCCTGTTTGATCTGTGCCTCGCTGTCAGCTGGCGCTCTGGAACAGGACACAATGAATCCAGGGCTGTGTATTTAATTAACTGCCCTCTCCCTTTCCACCCACTGCTCCGCCTCTTCTCATCCCTCGCGGTGACGTGTGCTTTGTGATGCTGACCTGCACAGGGATGGGTCCTGCGTTCCAGAGATCCCCCGGGGGCCTAAAATGAGAGGCACTCCCCTCACAAGCCTAACCTGGGCTTCAAAGCAGGGTAGGCAGCTAGCCATGGCTTCCATGGAAAGGCGTGTCCCCGGCATGCACATGCCCAGGGAATGCACCTTGGCAAACTGTGCAGATGTGCAAACCAAGGCAATCAGTGATCTTCACAGACACTATCTGATACATGTTGTCCGACTTGATGCAAACGCTGCATCTTAGCAGAGCATAAAAAAATGCAAAAACATTATATTAGCAACCTGTCCGCACAGGCAAACAGTGATCTCCGCAAGCACTACCTGATGAAACATCTGATGGCAAACACTACCCAATGCACCACCTGATGGAAAACACTGCCTGATGCACCACCCGATGGCAATTACTACCTGATGCACCACCTGATGGCAAACACTACCTGATGCACCACCTGATGGTAAACACCACCTGATGGCAAACACTACGATGCACGATCTGATGGCAAACACTACCTGATGCACCACCTGATTGCAAACTATAACCACAGCAAATCATCATCTTAACAACCAGTGCGCACAATGCCAAACAGAGCTCTTCCAAAGTACAACCTGGGCACCACCTTATGGCAAAAACTACTTGGTGCACCACCTGATGGCAAACCATGGGCCACAGCTAATTTTCGTCTTAGCAACCTGTAAACAATCCCAAACAGTGATTTTCAAATGTACTACCTGATGAATCATCTGATAGCAAACACTACCTGATGGCAAACACTACCTGATGCACCACCTGATGGCAAACCGTACACCACAGCAAATCATGGATCGCCACCGCGCGCAGGGCAGTGGCGATCCACCCAACATTATCTCCGTACCGCGGCAGACGGGTCGACCGTCTGCCACTTTTCCGCCCAGTCGACGAGTTGACCTGGCGGAAAAGGGTTGAATATGCTGGCGGTGTCTGCTAGATACCACCATTCATATTACAATGCATGTGGGGAGCAGCCTTTCCATGGCGGCGTTGCTGCCACAGAAAAGTATGTGGCTTTCTCAGTTGGGGGCCCGTTGCGGGCCCCCAGGATGTTGGGGGGCTGGGAGGGCACATGGGGGTACCTATGGTACGCCCTTGAATTTGCATACACAACATGGCTGGCACTGCGCGGTGCCAGCCACGTTGTACATGCAAATGTACAAATGCCTTTTTTACATTGCGGTGGGTGCTGCTGACAGCACCGCCCGCTGCAGTGTAAAAAATGGGGGATCCGGCCGCCAGTGTGGCGGGTTTATCCTTGTAGTGTATGCGGGACTGCCGCGCACACAGCGGGCGGTCCCATTTCACGATGCAATGGTGGGCATCGTAATAGACCCCTATGACTTTACCATACTGCACATGGTACACTTCAAAATTTTGATCATCAAAATATCACCATACAAAAATATTGTGACCAAAATATCACTGTCAAAAATACCGGCATCCTATAATTATGATGTAAGTACAAAGCTATCGAAAAAAATACTGATGTAATTAATATTTTTGTATTAAATATCGTTTAAAAAAAATATACAAAATTAAAATATTAAATAGTGACATGAATTTTAAAATGAAATACATTGATGTAATGTATATTTTATTTCAAAAACTTAAACACACATATATCATAATTAATATATATATATATATTTAATAATTGTAATGTATATTATATTGTCAAAATAATATAACTATATATAAATATATATATTGTGAGCAAGCTCCTTTACGGAGTGAAATGGGCCATGGAGGACACTGGTCCGGTTTTATGCTGCTAATAAAACAAACGGAACTGCTTTCACGGACAATCGTGACTTTGGCTCTTCATTGAAGACTTATTTGCTTTGGGGAAGCGGTCCTTGCCTGGTGTTGCCCGCCTTTCAATTGGCGGTCAGGTTTTGCAGAGATATATATATATATATACATATATATATATATATATATATATATATATATATATAAACACAGAATTTGTGGCTGTTCCCGAGCCTCTAGTTTTGGCGGGCTCACGGCAGGGGTAGCCACCCCCGAAAATCCAACACGTCAAGAACCAGCGTAATCCTTCCTTAGATGTCGGACAAGGAATCACACAGGAGCCGTGGCCTCTATTAAAGTGCAGGTTTATTCCAGACACAACGTCCTACGCGTTTCGGAGTAAGATTACTCCTTCATCACGGGCTGAAGGAGTAATCTTACTCCGAAACGCGTAGGACGTTGTGTCTGGAATAAACCTGCACTTTAATAGAGGCCACGGCTCCTGTGTGATTCCTTGGCCGACATCTAAGGAAGGATTACGCTGGTTCTTGACGTGTTGGATATATATATATATATATATATATATATATATATATATATATATATATATATATATATATAAATATATATAATAGCTCCCAGACACCAAATAATTGCACACACGAGTGGGTGCACACGAAAACGGGGGTGTACCCGTTTTTTAAATTGCGCTCCAAAACTCCCAGGAAAATGACTCCAAAGGAAAGTAGCACACGCAGGGGAGGTTTCCACAGATATTTAATGGAGAAACCAACTGCTGTTGGGAGTTTTGGAGCGCAATATATATATATATATATATATATATATATATATATATATATATATATATATATATATATATATATATATATATATATATCCTACTGGCGATCGCCAGTAGGTATATATAGTTAGGACCTAGTTACCATAGGAAATCCCCAACATTCTATCGGGAATAACTTTGGCGCCGATTGAGGAATCTGCGTGTAATTTTCCTAAAAATTGCTTCGCTCTGCTCCGCTCCTTCCCTGAAAGTTTCGGGGGGATTTGTCAAGTGGGGGACGAGAAAAAAGGGGGGTCCCGAAACGTGTTTTCTCCATGTTAATTTCCATAGGGACCTTTAGACACGGCTACAGCCCGAACGGCTGAATGGAATTACACCAAACTTGGCAAAATGGTAGGACCTGGTATGCAGATGTGCCTTTGCTATGTTTGGTGAAAATCCCTCCAGTAGTTCTTGAGAAAATTGAATTTGAAATTTTTCAAATGGCATTTTCTATGGGACCTTTAGACACGGCTACAGCCCGAACGGCTGAACGGAATTACACCAAACTTGGTAAAATGGTAGGGACAGGTATGCAGTAGTGCCTTTTCTATATTTGGTGAAAATCCCTCCAGTAGTTGTTGAGAGAATTGAATTTGAGCAAATTATATATCTATATGCGCTCACCGTACGTGCACCGTATGCGTACGGTACGCGTACCGTACGCGTACGTGCGCGTACCTTACGTGCGCGAGCGAGTTTCTGATTGGCTGGCAGTCGACTGTCAACATTCCAAACTGTCCAAACCAGGAACTGTTGGCCACCATCTTATTTTTCAGGAGAACTGAGGCACAAGAGAGCCCAAAACAAGAGTGGAAAACACGAAAAGGGGGCAGGGTAGAGACCCCCCAACCCTCTAGCCCCACTCAGGGGGTCCCAAAAGGACCCCCTATGGCAAAAAAAAAAAAACGAAAAAATTGCGCTTTGAGGAGGTACATCAGATTTTCCCATGGATGATGTCATCAGTGATGTCATTAGTGATATCCTTTGAGATGTCATCAGTGATATCATCAGTGATGTGACTGAACATGTCATGATTGATGTAATTTGTGACGTCATCAGCAGTGCACTGCGAGGGCGCGAGTTATAGTTAGCTCAACTAACTATAACGGCGGAATTTCTATGTTTTTTTAATGAGTGAAATGTTCAACTAACTATAACGTACTTGAAACCTATGTTTTTTTTAGTGAATATCAAAGTTTTTTTAAATGCTAATTTGTAACTATAACGTCCAAGAAACCTATGGCTTTTTTCAGTGAATTTCAAAGGTTTTTTAAATGCTACGTTCTAACTGTATCCACCCTGAAAGCTACTATTAATAATACTAGCGGATACTTGTGTAACTAGCTAGTCCATTCCATAAGTACACGACTAGTAACTGGAATAATTAAAGTGCTGCAAAGAGAGTGCATATTGAATTTATAAGTGCTGATGTATTGTCTGGATGGGTGATTGGACAAGTGCATTGGACTCACAAGAGTATTCCTAGAGTGCATGGGTAATAATTGTGTATTTAGAGGAGTGTATCAATAGTATATAGGTGGTTAGGGGTCTGCATGGATAGTGTACAGTATATTGTAGCCATACTTGTATTAGTAGTTAGGCCATTTCATAAGTACATGACTAGTAACTGGATGATTATAGTGCTGTAAAGAGAGTGCATCATTTATTGATAAGTGCTTGGGTATTAGTGGACATATTGCATTAGTATATAGTACTGGCTGGGTGACTGGAGATGGGCATGGGGAGTGATAGTGTCTTTGATAGACTGCAATGGTATTACCCGAGTGAATGAATCTTACCTCTTTTCAAGTACATATCAAATTAACAGTAATATATATACACTTCTTTTTTTAAATGCAAATTTAAAATATTTTAAACTTTAATAGTAAGCTCTGTAAAAGAGAAGAACAAAAACTCTTTTATTACATATTATTTTATAGTTTTTGCAACACAACATAAGTATACAATTACATTACGTATTCAAATTGCCTTTTTTTGCTGTCTTCAGATTGTATTGAATTTCACAATACACAGTGATTTCAATGTTAATCATCAAATGACAGCGGGCAAAAAAATACAATCAATAAGATTGTTAAAAAAAAATATTTCTCTTCAAAATATTTACAACAAACGCAGATTGGTATTTACATTTTCACAAATGAGCAGCCTTAGTAACATAGTATATAATACAAAGTTCAAATATATGACCACCTTCTTTCGAACGCAATTTTCCAAACGCAATATGAAAGAACTGAATCAATAGTTGAATCCGTAATTACCAACATCTTCCCAACTGGCGGAATGATATTTCAGACAATATTTCCATTAAGTATATCGAAAATAAACTTTTGAATTCATATACACACCTTCCCAATAGGCCGAATGATGTTGATGAAAACATTTGCAATGAGGATGTCCAAGATAAACTTCTAAAATCATATTCACATGCTTCCAATAGGGTGAATGATATATCTAAAATCATTTGCAGTGGAAATTTCCAAACTATACTCAGTAATTCATGTTGATATCTTCTCAGAATTTTGGCATCAAAAATATTAAATATAAATTTGGTAATTTATTAGGCAACCAAATTGTATACTCTAAATGTACATCATTACATAGTGTCCATCCTTTATTGCATTTTAAATATACAGTATAGTGTCCAGATGTTGAAGTAGTTCCATCGTGGAAAAAAATAGCCACTGTTTTAAAAGTTCTTCCTGAAATGGAAACTTGACCTGCCAAAAAATGTTTAATTTTGGTTTCCACTTTTGTTCCATCTGCTCTACAACCTTGCAGCATTAAAATAATATATTGTCCACCTCTTTGTATAAAAAATGTTGACAACATTTCTGATTTGCATTACATTCCATATGCTAATTAGCTGATTTCCCTAGATCGTTGAAAGACACTGTTTTCAAATCTGGCATTGTCAAATATATTAATTGTTCAGTGTCTATTTTAGTAGTAGATGAAAATGAACAGCTGTCACATGTATGAACCCATCTGTACAGTAGTCCAAACAGATTTTCAATTTTTATACCTTCATCTTATAATACTGCAAGCATAAACATAAGAAATTCCTGAGCATCTTGCTGCACATTCTGTGTAAATTTTGAAGATCTAGAACATATATCCAGAAGATTCCGCACATCAGAAGCAGTATGGATGGTCGTTTTATCAGTTTTCAACTTCTCAAAAATATAATGTAACAAAGAACAAAATCTTTTTTCTCAATTTTCCATAATTGCATGCTGTAGACTTCCAAAGAAAAATACAATGTTGATGATTACATTATCATATCAGTTGATACCTGATCTATTTTCAAACTGATATCCTACAATATTAGCAACCGTGTTCCGTTCTATTTTCTTTCCAGACTCGTCATTCTTTTCAATTCTTTTTTTCTTTGCAACCCCAGTAAAATCTTTAACATATTTTTGTTTTGGACGAATTAAACGTTTTCCATAAATAGGATATCACCTAAACTAGGAGCATAGAGTTTTCTTAACCTATTGTACTCTTTTACACAATTTATATCTGCACTAACCTTTTCTTCATCACAATCAATCAAATACAATCCGGATAACGTTCTTACTCGAGACAATGCAACATATGCCATACCCTCCTTAAACACAGAACTTCCAATATTTCCCAAAGCACTGTCTACACTTAAACCTTGAGATTTATGAATAGTCACTGCATAAGCTAAACAAAGAGGAAACTGTTTCCTATGAGCATACAAATCTTTTACAAGCAGGAAACAAACAGAAAAGTGTCCAAACTGTTTCACCTCTTCAATCTGATCAAATTTAATCTTCAAAAATTCAATCCCATCTCTATTTGCATAACTAACAAAGTCAACAACTTTCCCCATTGCTCCATTTACTAATACTTTCTCAAAATCTAAATGACGTCGTAATATTTCCCGGCAGTTTACAGATACATATAAGGTCTTTTCCAAACCAGCAGTCTTAGATATTGAATTTTCCAAAGAGTCTAATTTTAACTGCAATTTCTCTGACAAAAAAATAGTTACTCCTTTATGTTTTATTTTATCAATAGCTACCATTTTCATTATCAGTTCATTCTCCAGTTTCAAAAGTTCTTCATTGAATGTAGAGCATTCTTTTAGTGTTGGCATAAGGCAAATTATAGATTTCTTTTCTGCAAATCTTTGGTAGATAGTTTCAGCTCCAATATTTTCTTTTGGAAACAAGTTTCTTAGTAGCCGACTTTCTAAAGCATTTTTTCCATCCTTTGTTAAGACACCAATTCTAATATTTTGAAGAATATTTCCATAATCTTCATCATTTGATTGTCGCATGTTCTTCGTAAGTTCCTTATATTCAAAATAACTCCAAATGTTTACATTTCCAATACTTCCCAAATATTTTTTAGTATCTTCATGAAGAAGGGTTGCAAAACCTGGTAGTCCTTTCACAGGTGTGAGTTGTAGTAGATCACCAAATACAATTACATGTTTTCCTCCAAATAAAACATCATAATTTGTTTTTAAAATCTGCTGCATCCTCAAATGTACAAACGCAAACATTACATTTGAGACCATGCTTACTTAATCAATTACCAGAGTTTCATTTTCTTCAGTACTCTTGACACTTCGAAACAAGCTTCTCCAGATATCTTGTGGTATTCCAACTTATCTTCATGTTCTACTGGTAACATAAGTAGACAATGTAATGTAATCCCTTTAATGTTGTATGCTGCTAACCCAGTCGGAGCAGTTACAACACAAGACAAATTTGAATACGTTGTTTTCTGCAGATAACTTGACAAACCAAGAAACTTTTCCCCATTCCAGCTTGTCCACTGATAGGTCTAAATGATGTACATTGGCAATCATTCTTTTCATGCAGTAATCCATGTTGTATCTGTTATGTAACTTGAAAACAAGGGTGTCCTGTGCATGAGGGAGCACTCACTTGGTGATATATTTCTTTCTGTTCAGTATTCAGACATTCCTCTAAATTTTCCAAATCAATATTGTCCTGTTGTGCTTGCTGCATCACAGTTTCTACTTCACTCATTACTATTGCCGCTTCATTTTCAAGTATGGCTTCTCCTAATGGATCTTGACTTTATGGACTTTGTGGAGCAGAACTCTGACTATCTTGAGAACTATCTCTAGCAATTTCAGCTGCAATAGTTCTTTCTTGTTTAATCTCTTCATTCAACATTTGGATATCATTTGGAAAAATTGTACATTCAATACTATGTTTACATGCATTGAAAAAATCTTCATAGCAGTCAAAATCTCCAAGTAATTCCATTTCAGTCCGCCAAGGTTTGAAGAGTTGCAGATGAGCTAAATAGAAAAACTCTCTCTTATCTGGAGTGTCACAACTATATTTCCTGTGATTAATCAAATTTCCTTCGTCATGCTTAACCAAACATCCTTCAGATCCAATTACAGCGTATTTCCCTTCATTTATTTTTTCTGTAACATTTTTTTTACTATAATGTTGTAGTATTTCACATGGACATATGTTTTCCAGGTATGGGCTTCTATTTGGATAGTATGTATCCAACATATTTGATTTTGGAATATCTGTACCTTCTGGTTCATTCAGTGCCAAATATTCAATTTCTTGTACAGATTTCAAAACTCGATTTCGTGCTGCAGCAAGGCCTAAGGCGAACCTTTGCTAACCTGTCCACGGTCTACCAGTGTGATTGCTGCCTGTCTCCTGCTGACAGCGCTCCCCTTCCTGGGCGCTGCCCTGTCGCCGGAGCCTCCTGCCTGCCTCCTGCTGCCTCGCTGGATTTTCCATCACGCTAGCGCGGCCGCCGAGTGGAGTGCGGGCTGGGGACCACATCTCCCATCAGCCCTTGCGGCCCAAGCTTCACCCAACCGCGCCTGGAGGCGCTTAAAAACGGTGTAAGCCCCTGCTGAGTGGGGAACCTTTGCTGACCTGTCCACGGTCTACCAGTGTGATTGCTGCCTGTCTCCTGCTGACAGCGCTCCCCTTCCTGGGCGCTGCCCTGCCGCCAGAGCCTCCTGCCTGCCTCCCGCTGCCTCGCTGGATTTTCCATCATGCTAGCGCGGCCGCCGAGTGGAGTGCGGGCTGGGGACCACATCTCCCATCAGCCCTTGCGGCCCATGCATCACCCAACCGCGCCAGGAGGCGCTTAAAAATGGTGCAAGCCCCGCCTTGCGGGACGCCGGGCGAAGCCCGGGCAAATGGCGGGCCCTCTTAGGCCCTCAAAGGCCTGAGGAGTCTAGTCTGGGCCACGTCTCTTGGTTACACCATCAAGTCACCGCCCAAGGTAATTTAACTCTGCTGAACTGCATGTGATTAGATTGCGGCTTAACATAGTACCTGCCTAGACTCTAAGTGGCATCATGGTCAAAAAGACACCAATGTCAACTCGATCCACGTCAAGGACATTAGCACAGGCAACAACCCCACTTCCAAGCTTGACTGCGATCGATAAAATGTTACAAAAAACAATAGGGGTTGTTGTCACTGCCATAGAAAGTACCAAGAGGCGTCTTTCACTACCGCCGAGCAGGTGTTTGATAACTCACCCTACGCAAGGAACTAATATACCTGCAAACACCTCCATAATAACAGCTTTGTCGCAGGACTCCATTCTATTGCATTCATACGCGGACTTACCGGGGAATGATCACAACTGTGCTGATATATTGCAACAGTCACTACCCACCGATTTTGCTGTTCGGGAGAGCAGGCTGTCACTAACCCCCAACTTGCAGCCAAGTGAGGTTCCTCCTCCTGTGATTGATGTGTCTAATGTCAGAGAGGAGTTAGATGATTGTGGTAACAATCATGCAGCAGATAAGACAGCCGATATGAGCCCATCACAAAGCATAAGCGATAATGGACCTAGTGGACCCAAAGGTAGACCAGTACCTAGTAGGAAATTGGTAATTATAAATAGACCCGGGTGGAGACATAGAAGTAAACAGAAGAGATCAACCCAAATTTCCTTGAAACAAGGGGGGGGGGAAATAAAACGCAGCAGAGTAGCCACTCACAATTAAATGAAAACCAGGGTACTGTTCAACAAGACTCATTACCTGTTAATATGGAGGGTCTCATAACACAGCTCGAGCATTTAGTAAAGTCACTTATTACTCCAATTGTTGAAAGATTGAGGGTCTTAACGGACAAGGTAGAGAATTTAGAAAAGCTGGGAATAGCTAATCTAGATCTGTTAGAACACATTAGCACACAGTATAAGCAACCTACAAAAAATGCCCTAAAGGGGAAGCCTAATAACAACTTGGCTGGTGGCGACATGAGAGTAGTTAGTCCTCTTGCACCAACAATTGCAGTCAGTGCCCCGGAAAAAATAACTACCAACATCCCTACTATAACAACAGGGCAGAAATCTGAGAAAGGGAGAAAGGCAGCTTAGAACCCAATAATATGGACAGGGTAGCACCTGTCCGGAACATCAATAATATAATCCCCGCAATGATAAACTTACCACCGGAAAGCAGTGTGTATGTAGCTATCCTCGCCAATGTACCAAAGTTAAAGCCCACCCAATTTGAACACCAGCAAACACTCAAGAACAAAACACTACATTGGCTCACTAGAAACTGTGGGTTTCCGATGCGTGGGGAAAATCAGATTATTTCAACCCAGAGAGTAGGTTGGTTGGGACCCAGTAAAAAGGAAATAAATGGTGACTGTATAGTTATAAACTTCAGGACATCTGACTGGGCCAGAGACTCAATCTTAAATGCACCTGTGCCCTCCAATTGGGAATATAACACAACTCAACTCCCTTTAGACTATTTCTACAGGGGCCAGTCAGGGAAACACCCTAAAGTACGGATAATCGACCACCACAGAGCTACCCATTTCAATCAATATAACACAGCCTAGGATTTAGCTCCAATATATAATCCTTGGGACAACTTCGTAATCCCGATTTACAACAGATTCCAGGTGTTTGGCTCACTGGATGAGAATGACTGACTGAGGGAACAAACCACATTATCTCAATCACTTGATGTAACTGTTACTAGGGGAATGTCTGAAACTGAGTCAGGGGTGTCTGGCATAAAGAGGGTAGCTGGGTACACTGTAGAAAGGCTAGCAAGTGATGGTTGCACACAATTGCCAAAATAGTTCAGACCGATGTAACCTCCGTCATAGAGAGTCTAGAAACAGTTTCACCTTATGACACTGCACATGATAATACTGATGAAGGCCTCAACATCATTACCTGGAATATAGCAGGTATTGCCGGTAAAATAACTACCCCTTTCTGGAACACCTTTATTACACTAGGGCAATGCAGTTGAAAAGCTTGCCCCCGCCTCCCTCCGCTATGTAGCTCGGCAGAAGCCTACTGCACCCTGGTTCTCCGAACATCTGAGACTTTTAAGGCAGGGGTGTAGGAGCAGCGAGAGAAGCTGGAGGAAATCGTGGGATCCGAAGGATCGGGAGGTTCATAAGTCCGCTTTGCGGGAGTACAAACAGAGAGTGGTAATGGAAAAGCAGGAGTATTTCTCCAATCTTACAAGTTCCCTAACTTCATCCAGGGAACTTTTTAAAATTGCTGATTCATTATGCTCTCTTCAACTCCCTGATCCAGTGGTTAGTTCTCAGGATATCTGCAATGACATCTCGGACTTCTTTCACAGCAAAATTTTGGACATTCATATCTCCCTAGAAGCCCAATGCCACTCTCTGGATGAGGATGTCCCTCCTGCCATAGCCAGTTTGGATACTCTGGGTAAAGGCCCTTCCGAACTATTCACGCAATTTCCATCATTGTCTTTGGAAGGACTGAACCTCCTACTTGACAGGACCAAATCCTCCTCCCCAATGGATCCCCTACCGCTTAAAAAAACTTAAAGAGTGTAGAAACAGCATTCTTCCGCCTATGCTGGAAGTCATGAATAGGGCCATTGTCCAGGGTTCTTTTCCACCAGTGTGGAAGAAGGCTATTGTGAAGCCTCTCCTTAAAAAACCGTCTTTGGATCCTGGCCTTCTTAAAAACTTCAGGCCTATCTCATTGCTCCCTGCCCCGGCAAAAATATTAGAAGCACACCTCAACACTCATCTTTCCACCTTTCTTGAGACCAGTGAGTACCTTGATAACACGCAGCACGGATTCAGAAAACATCACAGTACCGAATCCGCTCTCTCAGTTGTGGTAGACAACATTCGCCGCAAAGTGGACAGTGGCCAAACCACAGTACTGGTCCTATTGGATCTCACGGCCTCGTTCGATACCCTGTCTCCCGCCATCCTAACATCTCGGCTTAGGGAGGCAGGGGTCACTGGGCCGGCCCTGAGTCTTCTTAACTCCTTTCTCCATGGCAGAGAACCGAGAGTAATGCTTGGAAATTTCCTCTCCCCTGCTAAGTCATTGCAATGTGGGGTGCCACAGGGGTCGGCCTTGAGTCCGACCCTGTTCAATATCTATGTGGTCCCCCTTGCTAGACTAGTAAGATCGCAGGGGATGGAGGTGGTGTCTTACGCAGACGACACCCAGATCATGGTATCATTGGCTCACTCCTCTGTCCATACATCCGCCCTTAGCTTTAGGTCATGCATGCAGCATGTGGCAGATTGGATGATCATCAACTCCCTAAAGCTAAACGGCGACATGACAGAAGTCTTGGTCTTCGGGAAAGACCAAGATGTTTGGTCGAGCGAGTCGTGGCCTTCATCTCTTGGCACCTGCCCCACTCCCTTCCAATCAGCCAGAAATCTCGGTGTTGTCTTTGACACTTCACTTTCTATGACGCTCCAAGTGAATAGGACCGTGGCCACATGCTGGGGAGTTATTAGGATCCTAAATAGAATTCGTAATTATCTCTCCCTCCAGGCGCGCAAACAGATCGCAGTCGCTCTTGTTGGCTCCAGGATCGATTATTGCAACTCTTTGTATGTGGAGTCCAACAAGGGCCTTATTTATCGACTTCAAATTGTGCAGAATGCTGCAGCACGCTTTGTTCTGGCCCATCCTATGGCATCATCAGCCACGACTGCTAGGAGAGACCTTCACTGGCTCCCTGTCCAGTATAGAATCTCTTTTAAGATCCTATGTCTTACATACAGAGCACTTGCGGCTGGCCCTGATGACGCACTCGGTACCCTGCTCATCCGCTATGTTCCAACAAGATGTCTTCGATCGGCCGGGCTACTTCAACTTGTAGTGCCCCGTACTAGGCTTACCAGATGGGGAGCGAGAGCTTTTTCTGTCGCCGCTCCTCAGCTCTGGAACTCTCTTCCAATTGAGATTAAAACCTTACCCTCAATTGATTTGTTTAAAAAGGCCCTTAAAACTTGGTGCTTCATTAGAGCCTACCAATGAGAGAATGCTGTTTGATCCGGCGAGCTGTATTATTTGAAGTAGGCGCCTTGACGCCCATTGGGCATAGTTTGCGCAGGACAAGATTCATTTCATTCATTCATTCATATAATTTGTCTCCAGGAGACGTGGCATAGAGCTCAAATACAAGTTGAGGGGTACACATCATATAGTGTGGATGCAGCAATCCCTGTAGCAGGAAGGGCAAAAGGCGGACTCTTGACTTTGGTTTCAACTACCCTAACTGAGTTCAGTCTTGGTAGCTGTGTAGAGGTGGCCACGTACGCGCAGATTCTGCGCCTGGTACATGGTAGGGACCTAGTTATAGTAAACTTTTACAATAACATTATTGGAGCTAACCGGGGTATGATTGTACAAGACATAGAGCGGGCAATAGAGGGAGTATTAGAGCAACTAGGCGATCCCCGTGTAATAATTTCGGTGGGAGATTTCAACATTCAAGCGTCCAGTCATGCACAGAAGGGGATCTGTGGTCATCGAGGCGAGTACTATAGCGGAGGTAGTACTGCTTATAATCATTTCCCCTATACCAACTACGGAAGCGCCTTGAATAATTTAGTTGCTAAATTAGATTTAGAGTTGCTAGACTGCAAAAAGAATAGAGATAATGTAGAGTGCCCATCATTTAGAGGGAGGGATGCCCAATCCAATATTGACCACATCTTGGTGTCCAATGGATCAGTCTATTCCAACTTATGGGTAGTCGAGCAGACTGTGAGCGATCACAACAGCCTATCACTGGTACTATTTGGTTGGAGGCGAAAAACCCACGCTTATGAGAGACCCGTTCAAGGGATCACAGCCGAAAGACCAAACGGCATGAGAATAAAGTGGGTTAAAATTAACCCTGCCCAATTTATGATGGAAGTTCTCTTAAAATGTAGCGTGGAAATAGGTTACTGTCTAGGTTCCAAAGTGACCCCTGGCAATTTACTCATTAATTTTTTTTAAATAACTAAAGTGATTGATGACTCACTTACAGTTAGGAGTCGAAAGCTGAGGAAAACTCAAGTGGTTTGGTTTGATAAGAATTGTGCCCAGTCATTAAATAAACTCAAACTAGCTCTAGATACCAAGCCCAGAGATATAGCAAAAATTAGAGAGGAGAGCCATAATTATAAGATCTCGTTGGCCACCAGGAAAAAAGAATTACAAAATGAGGCTTGGTATATTCTGGACATGGCAGCGGCAACAAAAAACCACAAATTATTCTGGGAAACCATTAACAGCCCGCTCCTAAAGAATGACAACATCCCTGAAATCACCTCCCATGTAAGCTGTCGCACCTGGATAGCCCATTTTATTGGAATTTTTAATTCAGATGGGCTGATTTTAGATATAGATATAGAGCCTGGTTCAAAATGGCAAAAAAAGCAGTTATCTGTGACCCTAACCGAGGTCACCGAGGCAATTAGAAAGAGTAAGGGCGGCAAAGCCCCGGGCCCCGATGGGGTGCCCATGGATTTTTACAAACATGAAATGAACTTATGGGCACCTATCCTGACACAATATTTTAATGCTGCCATAGAAGACAGGCTTCCACCAACATGGGGCCAGTCCATTATCGTACCTCTTTACAAGAAAGGCCCCAGGTCAGAGGCACGTAACTACCGCCCCATCTCGCTTCTGGACTCGTCAATTAAAATTCAACATCTTATCCCCAGTGCAGTACGGGTTCAGAAGGGGGATGGGAACGATGGAGCAGTGTGTGAACCTGGAACTTATCATCAGCAAATTCACAAAAGCCAAAGAAGGTAATTTATTCTTATGCTTTGCTGATTTAAGTTCGGCTTTTGATTTGGTAGAACATTCGCTTTTATGGCCAGTTTTATTAGAAATGGGTGCTCCTACTGAAATTATTTATTTCCTGGCCAGACTCTATGAAAATTTGTCTAGCAAAGTCAGATTCGGTACTGCTGGCGAATGCACTCCTTTATTTAAAATTAACAGAGACATTCGAAAAGGATGTGTTCTTGCCCCACTTTTATTCTCTTTATTTATAAACCAAATTAGATGCCCCCATTATAAATGGTAACCCCATTCCAATTCTTTTATACGCGGATGACGCGGTCCTTCTCTCTGGGACCCAAAACGGCCTAATCAATAAGTTTCAGACCTTCACAGAAAGTAGAAAACTGATAATTAATAAAGGAAAAACATTTATAATGTCATGTGGAAGGAAGACAAGAAAGAACAGGACCTTTTATTTAGATGGAGAGAAACTGGAAACTGTAAAAAAGTTCTGTTATCTGGGTATTACATTCTCAGGAGACGGAAGGTGGGCTAATGAACAGGAGAGCGTTCGTTTCAAAATGGTCAGGAATACTAGTAGCGTTTTTAGATTTGCGACGAAAGTAGGGGGCCGTAGAATACAAGAGATGGTGTCTATTTATAACTCCAGATGCATATCATCAGCCCTGTATGGGGCAGGGATATGGGGCTACCATACTCAGAGTGGTAACCAAATCCAGTATGAGGGGAAGGCCTTCTTGAAACGATTGCTTCGTGCCCCGGCTGCGGCCTCAAATGAGCTAATACACAGGGAAGTGGGTTTAAACTATGTCAAGGACCTAATCGCCTTGCGCCCCCTGGCCCTATGGCGATCAATCTGGTCAAAAGAAGAAACAAAATTCACTCAGGATGTGATTAATGACTGTTTAAAGATCGATCACCGCTCAAATATACCTTGGTTATTTCATATTCAATTCTGGTATACAACACTCTATGAATTTGATATTTTTAAAGAGCCTATAATGGGGGCAGGTTTATCAAAAAAGAGCTTAAAGTCACCTTCCTGAAACATAAAAGAAGTACCAGAATGACCGAATGTGTAAAACAAAGTACTTTCAACTTTTATCAAGAGTACAGCGTTAGCGAAGGCTTTCAATCATACCTTACTGTTGTCACCAAAGGCTCTCATCGCTTTGTATGAACTCGCTTACGCCTAGGAATTGCACACCATCTAGTGGCATTCACACTGATTAAGCAGTATGGCACATGTTTATGCCCCTGTGACGGTATTTCCAAGCAGAGTAGCTGTCATTTTATGTTGTTTTGCAAATTTTATACTCATAGGAAATTTTATCTGAAACCCATCTTTTTAAAATATGATATACGTAGTACTAAGATAGCGATGCAACTGATGTTTAATTTAGGGAGCCCAGATATATGCTTCCATGTGGCTACATACATTTTAAAATGCATTTTTGCACGGAAATCAATCATTGTATGAACTTAATACATGGTTTTAACTTAAATGCACTTTACTATTGCCAGTTTGCACATGTATTTTAAGATGAAGGTATACATCGTTTTTAACCCATATGCACTTTGTCATTGCCATTTTGCACATGCGTCGGAAAATGAGAATTCTACATTGTGTTTGTCTATTTTGCACATCTGATTAATTTAGCAATCTTATATTATGACTGTTGTCCCTCATTGAATATTTAACACATGTTATTTTTATGATTGATGTTTATATCATGAAAAGTAAACCCCTTATTACGTGTTCCTCAGAACCAAGAAGGAGCACATAATGCTTGTATTTGGTACTTGATAAATTAGGGTCTAATGTAAATTAATGATGTACATGTAATTTTTATTTTGTATTTGTTGCTATATGGTTATATTTATATATACCGAATAAAGCATTTTGAATCTGAATCTGAATCTGACTATCTTGAGAACTATCTCTAGCAATTTCAGCTGCAATAGTTCTTTCTTGCTTAATCTCGTCATTCAACATTTGGATAGCATTTGGAAAAATTGTACATTCAATACTATGTTTACATGCATTGAAAGAATCTTCATAGCAGTCAAAATCTCCAAGTAATTCCATTTCAGTCCGCCAAGGTTTGAAGAGTTGCAGAAGAGCTAAATAGAAAAACTCTCTCTTATCTGGAGTGTCACAACTAAATTTCCTGTGATTAATCAAATTTCCTTTGTCATGCTTAACCAAACATCCTTCAGATCAAATTACAGCGTATTTCCCTTCATTTATTTTTTCTGTAACATTTGTTTTTACTATAATGTTGTAGTATTTCATATAGACATATGTTTTCCAGGTATGGACTTCTATTTGGATAGTATGTATCCAACATATTTGATTTTGGAATATCTGTACCTTCTGGTTCATTCAGTGCCAAATATTCAATTTCTTGTACAGATTTTAAAACTCGATTTTGTGCTGCAGCAAGGCCTAGACTTATCCAGATGATTCCTCTTGACTTTGAATATAAACTTGCAGATGTTAATCGACCCGAACATTCGTAGGATCCATATTCTCGATGTGAAAGCATCTTCAAGCTGATGGTGTACAATTTTTTGCTAAGTGTCTTCTCCTGTGAAATTTCCTCCCACATTTCTTTCAATTCTGTCTTTTCAGACTTGGTAATATATGATGTGACATAGCGAGCAACAGCAATTGAGTTATCTGCAACATATTGTTTGTTCATATTTGCATTCCACATCTTCAAAATCACTGGATTGTAATCATTAATGTACTTCGACTCTTCTGTTCTTTTTATATTATAAGTGTTTTTGGGTGATTTTTGAGTGACAGTATGCTTCAATGCTGACCAAAAACTGTTCACTCTTCCTTTGGAAATTACTGGACGTGGAAAGCCAAATCAACATTTTGTGTAAAATGTATCCTTTGACTTATATTTCCGTCGGCAATATTTTCCACATCGATGACTCTGAAACTTGCTGTCTTAAGATATTTTCTTCTCCTGTTTTCGGAATCGCTCAGGTAACATACACTTCAATAAAAGATAAAATAGTCTCATCCGAATCAGTTCCAAATTTGGGTGCATCCTTGATCCATAAAAGCATATGTATATGAGGGGCACCTCTAGCTTGGTATTCTTTTCTCCCCAAAAAATATCTTCGCCAATAGGTGTTTTTTTTTTATTACAGATGAAAGACATCATAGCTTCAAATCTATGATTAAAATATCTGCAGACATTTACAGAATCTAGGGAACACAGTTCTCCAGGTGTCTTTAATTCAATATTTTCTATATTTGAATTTGCTTCGCATAGAAAATCCAGTAAATTATTTCATGCATACTCAGCACAGCTAAGTGTAACAAACCAGGTAGGGGTTCCTAAGTTTCTTAACTTACATTTTAAATTCCCATGACATCAATACCAATATTCATTAGTGCCACATTGACATGCTATCAAAATAATTAACTGTGATTCTAAATGTTCGTCTCTTTCTTCAACTTTGTCCACAAATTCCTTTGCAGAAACATGTGAAAGATGCATTCCAGTTTTTAATATATGGTTGACTGCATATGAAAGTGCAGACAGATCACTCTCAAATAAAAGATTAAACAAATATGGAATACACTGACAACATCTTGGTTCTTCTGAGTACATTCGTAAAGTACGATATTCTGAAGCTGGAATCTAAACTGGTCGTTCATCATATCGTCCACCTTGTCCAGTAGGGAACAGCTGTGGAAAACAACGAGCTTCCAAACTTTTTTCCCATACACTCATTGGAGTTCCTTTTGCTTTTTTCATCTGGAACAATTCATTAGTATCTCCGATCAGTTCTTTTGAATGTAGAGGGTGTATAGTATAATGTTCATAAATTTCTTCTTTTCTGGAATTCTCCACTTTCTCTATTTGTCCACTTTAAATATGTGTTTCATCTTTTAAAGTCATTTCTTCTTCTTCTACATTTACAGTTTAATAGTAAATATTGTTTTGTACCAGATTTAATATAGCCTTTTGGGCTTTCGTATCATATACTAACTCTTGCCATATTTTCCGACTCTTTGTGGGTACACCATTAACAAGAATGACTACAGGTTCATTTTCCTCTCTTTCTACACCCACAGTTTCAAAAAAAAATTCTTAAAATCTATAGGTAAAAACACAACTCTTCTTTTTAAACCTCTTTGTAAATCTGTTGGAGGCAGCCTACTTGTTTTAGGCCCCATACGAATTATAGCCTGAAAAGGGTGCACAGATTGTATAAGGATGGCCTCATATCTCAAATCTTTAAGTTCAGGAGATATAGCTACTAATTCTAAGTTAATATGGACAGCTCTAGCAGGCATTTTGTTTTCTTCTAATTTATTGTAACAATATTTACAAATACATTGTACAGTACCTAACTCAAAACAACCTTCTATAAACAGATAAGAAGCAAATTCTTTCCATTTATCATTGTTTTCGTTTTCACTTTTTTAAAAACACATTTACATTCCTAGTTTGAATATTATAATGAGTACGTCAACAACAAATACAAACATAGGGGCCGATTAGGATGGCGGACGGAATTTGCCTGCCCGCCATCCATGTGGAAAACGGGACTATCCGCGACATGAGCGGCGGTCCCGCCATGCCAATTATGATGCGCCCACCACACTGGCGGGCGCTTCATGCATTTTGAACATTGCGGCGGGCGGTGCTGAAAGCACCACCCGCCGCAATGTTAAAAATGCAGGCATGCATTTGCATACACAAAGCGGCATGCACCGTGCGGTACCTGCCACTTTGTGTATGCAAATGCAGGGGGGTACCACAGGTACCCCCCATGTGCACCCCCTCTCTCGCCTTCACCATGGGGGCCCGCAGGGGGCCCTCAAAGTAAAGACTGCATCCTTTCTATGGCGGCATTGCCGCCAAGGAAATGCATCTGCTTGATGCCATCCTAATATGGTTGGCGGTGTCAGGAAGGCACCGTCAGCCATATGAACCCTTTTCCACCCCAGCTGCAAGGTGACCAGGGCGGAAAAGCGGCGGAGGGTGTTTCCTTCCTCTTCGGTCCCCCCCGCCATTGTAATATGGCAGGTGGAAATAGATGGCAGCCGGAGTTGGATGTCGGGCGGATCTCCACCGCCTGCATAGCTGTGGCAATCCGCCCGACATCCTAATGGGCCCCATAGTTGGGATTTTCACCAGAAACTACTTTAAAGTTTGTTATTTATTTATCAAACTTCACATCAGTACTATCTTCCATCTCTTCTTCAACACCTACACTTATCAAACTCTCACTTTCTCTACACTCCTCTTGATCAGCAAAAAAACTTAACTCTATATCATCACAAACTTTTTTTACATCCAACACTGAACCATGCAAAAGAGTTGTATTCATTTCATTTAGAAATAATGAAGGACTTTTCACGTAGTATAATATTCTATCTAACTTTCGCATTTCGGAATGATGTACTGCTAACATTCTTAAATGATGAAAATGACTTTGACACACTTTCCTAGAAAGACAAGCCAGAGAATGACCTTGCAACCCTGTATTTTGTATTTTTTCTCATTTTGTAAGGATCCAGTAGTCCTTGTAATAACTTAATCTTCTGTTTCACAGTTTTTCTTCCATATTCTCTTAAGAAATGTAGTAAAATATCAATATATTGTTGACGTATACTACAAATAGTACTACAATCCCATGTAAATACTGGAGCCTGGGTATGTCTACCTTGAACTTCCTTAGCTATTACTTGTTCAACATTTCTAGGAACTATCTTTTCTGTTTCAATTCGAGAGCCATATTTCACTTCATAACAACGACCACAGGTATCAACTGCATGCAGTAATCCATTTTGTTGAAAATAACTTTCTTCATTAAATAAAGGTTCCGTACTAGAAGTATGCGTCCATTCCCCAGAAAATATTTTACAAAAATTTGTTATATTTACAATTCTTTTTCTTTTACATTTGTCCTTGATATGCTGCATTGTTGTATTTAAATTCTTCAATCTTTTTACAATTAAGATACTTTTCTTTTCAATTCTTTTTACAATTCTTTTTCTTTTACATTCTTTTACATTTGTCCTTCATATGCTGCATTGTTGTATTTAAAGTCTTCAATCTTTTTATAATTAAGATAAATAATTTTCTTTTCAATTCAAAGGCTTTTTTAATTTCACTTAGATTCTCCTATTTATGTCTATAAAATGCTGATCTCCTTTTATATATTTTACATTTTTGTTTTGTAAATTTTGGAGTACTCTACTTTTATAGATTCTTTTTCGAATTTCTGAAAATTGTTTCTTCCAGCTTCCAACATAATTCTTTTTCAGATAATCCAATTTTCCACTTTTTTGTACATTTTTCTTTTCCTTTTGTATCACTGTCCTTGTTGTATCTGTCTGTTTTTATTTTTTAAATTGGAAACTGTTTTTACAAGCCTTTTATAAAATGTGTACTTCTCTTACCAGAACACTTTTTCTTCAAAGATCCATGTTGTAGTTAATCTAATTCCTCTTTTCCTTTTTTTTTAAATAAACCTCTTTTCTGTGTTCTTTTCTCTTTGCTCTTTTCTTGTCATTTTTACTCTTTCTTAATAATTATGCAAAATATCTGTAAAATAAGAAAAGTTTTTAAATCAATTTAATATAATTAAAATAATTATATATAAATATTCACATGTATAACCATAAAAATACATACAAAGAAACGACATCAAAGATTTCAGCAATGGAACAGTGCTACCTGCATAATTGTAGTAGTGTATGAGTAGTGTGAAATATACTAGAGCATAGTATTAATAGTACACATCTAATTGTGGAACTGCATGGTTACAACCTGCATCATTCCATGAATACATGGCTAGTAACTAAAAGAGTACAATACTACAAGGAGAGTGCCTGAGTGCATTTATTAGTGCTTAGGTATTGGCGGAGTGATAGGATAAGTAGATAGTGCTGGATGGGTGATTGGAGAAGTCTATGGGATTGACATGAGGATTCCTACACAGCATAGGTACTAACTGGGTATTTAGAAGACTATATCAATAATATGCACCTGGTTAGAGATCTGTATGCATAGTGCATAGAATATTGTATATATAGTCGTGTTCATGGGTAGGCCATTCCATAAGTACATGACTACTAACTGGAATGATTACAGTCTGCATGGGTACCAACTGGGTATTTATAGGAGTGTACCAATAGTATGTAGCTGGATTAAGGTGTGCATAGATACTGTACAGAATATTATATCCATACTTGTCTTAGTGGCTAGGCCATTCCATAAGTACATAACTACTAACTAGAATAATTACAGTGCTGCAAACCGAGTGTATGGTGAATTTATAAGTGCTTACGTATCAGCGGAGTGATAGGGTAAGTAGATAGTGCTGGATGGATGATTGGAAAAGTGCATGACACTGACTGCAGGATTGCTAAACTACATGGCACGCAGAGGAACAGCTGCAGACCAAATACTATAGCGAAAAGTATGGGGCTTCGCCTTACAAAGAGATAGCTACGACCGGTAATGTCGGAAGAGGGAGCATGAAGGGGATATCTCATAGACAGAAGTACGGTATATTTCCAGTGTTGGCTTGCAGAGGTACAACTGTGTGCCGGACTGCTCGCAGACAAAGAGCTGTGAGCCGAACGATGCTTTGCAGAGGGTGAGCTACTAGCTGGCGGGCTGGCTCGTAGAGAAGATCTGCAACCTGACTGATTGGCTAGTAGAGGGAGAGCTGCAGCCCCTGGGCTCGCAGAAGGAGAGATGCGGGCCGGCTCGCCCAGGAACAGCTGTGGGCCAACTGCTATTGGAAAAGGTGCAGGCCGTCGGCTTGCAAATCATGCGTGTGGGAAGGTGATGTGGGGAGAGGAAGCATGAAGGGGGTATCTCGTAGAGAGAGACCTGTGGTATATTTCCAGTGTTGGTTTGCGGAGCTACAACTGTGGGCCCGGCAGCTCACAGACAAAGAGCTGAGAGCCGTCTGGTGGTTCGCAGAGGGAGAATTGCAAGCGGGCGGGCTGGCTCGTAGAGGAAGAGCTGCATGCCCACCAATAGTTCACAGAGAGAGTTCCAAGGCGACTGACTGACTTGTACAGGGAGAGCTGCGGCCCGTCGGGTCACAGAGGGAGAGCCGCGAGCCGGCTCGCAGAGGAACAGCTGCAGGTGAACTGGTATAGGGAGAGGTGCGAGCCGTCGACTTCAAAAGGGATAGCTGCGGGACGGTGATGTGGAGAAAGGGATCGCGAAGGAGGTATCTTGCAGACAGAGAGAGCTGTGGTATATTTCCAGTGTTGGCTTGCAGAGATACAACTGTGGGTTGGCTCGCAGAGAAAGAGCGGCGAGCCGACCCATGGTTTGCACAGGGAGAGCTGTGGGATGGCGGGCTGGTTCGTAGAGAAAGAGCTCTGAGCCAACTAGCTGGCTCATAGAGGAAGAGCTGCAGCACGTTGGCTCGAAGAAGAAGAGCTACAGGCCGGCTCAACACAGGAACAGCTACGGGCCGACTGCCATAAGGAAAGATACGGACCGTCGGCTTGCAAAGGCTTACGGGCAGGACAGTAATGTGGAGAGAGGGAGCGTGAAGGGGGTATCTCGTAGAGAGACAGCTGCTGTATATTTCCAGTGTTGGCTTGCAGATGTACAACTGCAGACTGCCTGGCAGAAAAAAAGCTGCGAGCCGACTTGTGGTCCGAAGAGGGAGAGCTGCGAGCCAGTGGGCTGGCTCGTACAGGAAGACCTGCGAGCCGACTAGCTGGCTCATAGAGGAACAGTTGAGGCCCATCGACTCTCAAAGGAAGAGCTGTGGGCCGGCTCGCACAGGAACAGATGTGGGCCGACTACTATGGGGAAAGGTGCGGGCCGTGGGTTTGCAAAGGCGTAGGTGCAGGACGGCGATGTGGGGACAAGAAGCGTGAAGAGAAACTTGCGGTATATTTCCAGTGTTGGCTTGCAGATCCCCAACTGCAGGCTGGCTCGCAGAGGAAGAACTAAGAGCCGAACAATGGTTTGCACAGGAAGAGCTGGCCAGTAGAGGAAGACCTGTGAACCGACTGGCTGGCTCGTAGAGAAACAGCTGCGTCCAGTCGGCTCGATGAGGGAGAGCTGTGGACCGGCTCGCACAGTAATAGCTTCAGGCCGACTGCTATAGGGAAAGTTGCGGGCCATCGGCTTGCAAAGGCATAGGTGCAGGACAGTGATGTGGGGAGAGGGAGTGTGAAGGGGATATCTCGTAGAGGGAGCACTGCAGTATATTTCTATTGTTGGCTTGCAGAGGTACAACTGTGAGCCCGAAGACTCGCAGAGCGAGAGCTTATTCCTAAAACCATGTAATCTTTCAAACATATGTCACGTCTGTTTTGTACCATTGAAACTGATAACCACCTTCTCTATACACTACAGATCCCATGAACAGGCCAATAAAAGTGCTATTTTCATAATAGATAGAGCTCAATTACTTAATTTTTATAAACACTACTGTTGGGTGCAAAAAATAAAGAATATGATATGAGGAGAGTAAACAGAGGTGTGATTCCTAAACTTTAATTACATAAGTCCTTTGATAAACGTATATTCAGGGCTTTCAGTGGGATAAAAAAATGGTGCTTGTCTAAAAGAGGTAGCAGTGTTCAGCACCAGTAAGACCCGGCCCATTTAAAGGCCTGCGTATATTCAGCACAGAGACACAACCTAACAATATTCATCACTTATAATAACAATTACTTAACTAGTGTGAATAAGTCATACAGAAAATTTACAAAAACATTTTTATTGCTTTTTATCTCCCACACATTGATAAAATATCTCTTGTAAAGAAACAAGCCTCTCCACCTTTATTTCGTAAGAACTGATGTAAATAAATAATTTACTCTTAATTTCTATGCAGGTAAGTACTTAATCAATAATAACTCAATCGGAAATGAAAGAAAACAGAGTCCGTGGTGTTAGAGTTCTTAGGGGTTTTATTCCTTAAAAAGGAATGGTCGGCCAAGTTTATCATGTTCTGAACACCACACAGGGTGTCAGAAGGGATAGAGCGCGCTGCATTTTATTAACAGTACATAGTTTATATACTTATTTTGCATCATTGGAAACAGTATAGAAGGCGTAACAGCAGAGAGAAGACAAGATAACAATTTACACGTGGTACATGTGCGTAATCAAGAGGCGTGAACTAGGAGTGTGTTCTACAAAAGTCACAGGTAGGTGTCACCAAAGGGGTGGCACTAACAGAAAATGTTGCAATGTCAGCAGAAATCGGAAACTTGGATGCGCGCGCAGCTGCATAACGTGTGCATGACATGGAGTCGGAGGGTGCTGGGGACTTGACATTTGAACTGACGGAAAAGAGACAGAAGTCTGGCATGTCAGATCAACTTGTGCTTCTATCATATCTGATATCTGATGTTTAGGAACGAAGCTATCTGGGCGGAAAGGTCTCTGGGGCAGAAGCTATTCTATACTTGCTGTGGATGCGTGTATAAGCGCCTGGGTGTCTGTATGAGAAGCGTGGGGCATGGGGCCTTTCAGGGGAGCATGGCAACAGAAGCTATGAATTACTTGAATTAGTTGCATAGAGACAGGTCGGCCCTTTGGCCCTGTAGCTGAGGAAGGATGTTTACTGGAGCTAGCAGGCAGGAATGTATTTTCGGGGAGGAAAACAGATAACTCGAAGGTTATAGTCAATCTTGGCAGGCAGCAGGCTGAGCCGAGCGCGAGGGGCCGCGCTGGAAGTAAGTCAGAGTTCACGAGTACAGGGGTTGCCTGGGCAGAGATTTCTCGGAGTCAGAAGCCAGAAAAGAGGTTCGGTGGCAGAGATTCAGGGCCTACTTCAGCCAGAACAGAAAAACGTAGGAGTGTACTACAAAAAGACGTTGGCATAGCATACTTAGGAACGGACCATTCAACCCATTCATGGTGGGTCTGAAAGAGGACATGTTAACGTTGGACGCAAATGTATTTGCGTCTTCATAGCTGGCACAGGAGGGAAGTTACATGCACTTTAACTCGTACATGGAGACGGTGGGGTACTCGCTAGGGAACACAACTTGACCATAAAATTTATATTTCCTCATTCCCTCCTTGTTCCCTACGGACCCTTCATGATATATCGATCATCATAAATCGATCAGTTTGTTCTTGTAACATTATTCGTTCATCTTTCTTTCTTTGACGATTTGAGAGACAACTGGAGTGTTCAATGCAGGAAGTGGCACTCAGTCCACATATTGCCGGTCCACATTGTAGACACAGGCAGCAACTGAATACTATGACTAGGCCAATGCCTAGGAAGGATAGGATCTTCCATCCCCAAGCTGTTAACGTTGTCCAGAACCAACCAGACCAAGTCCAGGTGCCTGGATTCTGATGTATCTGATTTGCAATTTTATGTAGACGGGTAATAGCTTGATAGACAGATGGTGCATTTTGTGGGATGAAAACGCAGCAACTTGACCCGATGACCTTACAGGCTCCACCTCTATCTGCCAAGATGACGTCAATAACAAGACGATTTTGAAGGACAACAACCCGCATAGCAGATTGCTCCTCTGTTAAGTTACCTAAGGCGGAGGCAGTTTCATGTACTACTGCTTCAAGTGTTCTAGTTAATCTACGTATTAATTTACTGTTTTGGACAGGTCCTAGAAAGAAAAAGAATCCTTTATTGAAATCAGTGTACTGTTCCCATGCCGTTTCTGTGTAGTCGACAAGTGGGATATCTCTTCTGGATCTATTCTTGACTAGATTCGTATTTCTATGGTAATCAGGGGGAGCTAGAAAAACAGGTGGCAGAAGGAATGCAATATAACAGGTACCATCCCAGTCTGGAGGCAAACGTATGTATGCGGTATGACCACAAACAAAATAAGAGTGACTGATAGCTTTGAAGGACGATTTACCCTGATCACTGAATTCGACCACAGTAGTGCATTTACTATGACCTACATGTACTGAACCTTTCTTTCGGACACATAATTCACCTGTGACTGGTAATACTAACATATGGGGCAGAACTGGAGCGGCTTCGGATTCAACTGTAAGGATCATGAGACTAATTGTGTAGTTACCTAATCCATATACTTCATTTTCTAGATCAGTTCCTATTCGAGTGGGGAGTCCCTCCTTGTCAGGGTAACAGACATCTAACAGAACTGAGTTCAAGTTTCCCCAAACCCAGCCTCCATCGAAAACAGCAATATCGGGGTCTAAGGAATTAATTATTTTAAACCATGCACCACAGGAGCCATTGTGAGTGAACGGGTACGGAAAGAGGGGCAGAGCTCCCTTGTAATTCTGGTAGGGAGGGAGTCGGCCACATATCCAGCAGTCGGTAGCATTATTTGTCTGATGGGAGTGGTGTAACATACTAATGAATGTGTTGTTACGCAGCGCAAGTCTGTAAGAGAGTTCATGTGCAGGTAATTCACTAAAAGTGTGTTCAGCAGAGACATTGTAAGCAGATTGTTCACGCCTGAAAATAGGCCAATAGATGGGTAGCAGAATGCTGGCAATAATAATTAGAACACTTAAGAAAAACATTATTAACAACGTCACTATACAGTGACTACGCAGGGATTTACAGTATGTACGTTTCTTTGCTTCTCTCTCTCTCTCTCTATCTCGATCTAGGGGATACATGTCAGAAACTATTTAACCGATTCACCTAGGGGAGGACTTAAACAATTAAACTGTCTGACTTGCTAGATCGGAGTTTCATACGATATTGTTCTTGGGGAGTCTTTTCTCGTTCGGTAACGGTAAAGTCACTTTGTTTTATACAGTCTTTGGTGGGGGTGGACGAGTCAGAGTCCTGTTTTAGTTCATTGCAAAGCTTGATGTGACTCGTGTGGACCCACCCCTTTCTCCCCTCTATCTTCACGGCGGTCCTCGTGGTGAGAAGAACGGTCTTCGGGGACTTCCAGCGGGGCTCCAGCGGACTTTTCCGGTCGAAATTCCGGACGAGTACCAGATCCCCAGGACGGACCTCGTGCGGCTTTACATCAGTGTTGTCAGGGAAAGCTGCGGCAACCTGTGAACGACATGATTGGAGTGCAGACATCAAGGAGGCAAGGTAATCTGTCAACATATTGCAATCAACATCAGTGATTTTCTTCGGAATGGGCGTCCCCCACATATTCGGTGGTCTGCCAAAAACCACTTCGTACGGGGATAGCCCTGATCTCGAGTGGGCGACCATTCTCATGTAGAATAGTGCCACGGGCAGGGCGACTATCCAGTCGACCCCTTTTTCCTGACAGATCTTTGCAAGACGTAATTTTAGTGTCTGATTATGCCTTTCTACAAGGCCTGCTGCTTCGGGATGTCGGACACAATGGAACTTCCACTGGTATCCTAGCAGTAGAGAGACTTCTTTCATTAATGCAGATGAGAATGGCTGACCGTTATCTGAGTATACGACGCGAGGCAAGCCGTATCGTGGGAAGAATTCACGAACCAGCTGCTTGGCTGTGGTCGGAGCAGTGTAATCTGATACTGGGTATGCTTCGGTCCAGCGGGACAGAGCACAGACAACTACGAGAACATATTTAAAACCTCGACAGCGGTCCATCTGGATATAATCCATCTGGAGGACTTCAAAAGGGTGATCGGGAGGATGAAATCCACCTTGCTCTACAGGGACGCTTTTACCTGGATTGAACTGACAACAGATCATGCAAGTACGCACTTTCTGTTTTGCTGCTGCTCGTAGGTGTTTGTTGTGCCAGAGATTCTGTAAACTGTCTAACATCGCTTTCTCTCCTAGATGTGCCGGGCTATGTGCTGTATTTATCATGACTTGAACCATAGAGTCAGGGAGAAACCATATAGATTTTTCCTTCGTTATCCAACCTTGGTCTGTCTGAATCCCTCCTAGTTCAGTCCATTTCTTTATTTCATCTAGAGTAGCATGTGTCTGAATGTCAATTACGTCTAGGGCGGGATCTCTAACTGTCATACACTTTGTCGGTACTATTGTCTTTGTCACATCAGTAATCTGGGTGTGAGTCAGTGCTGTATGTTTTGCTGTCTGGTCTGCCAGGTCGTTACCCTGGGACACAGAATCTGTAACTTTAGTATGTGCTTTACACTTCATGACTGATATGCCCGAAGGCAAATGTATTGCTTCTAACAGTGCTTGGATGAGGGGACCGTGTTGAATCTTGGCCCCATGAGAGGTCAGGAAACCTCGTTCTTGCCAGAGGACTCCGAAGTCGTGTACAACTCCGAATGCGTAACTTGAATCTGTGTATAAGTTAACATTTCTGTTTTTAGCTAGGATACAAGCTCGGGTCAGAGCGATGAGCTCTGCTGCTTGAGCAGACAGTGTGTCAATACGATGTGCTTCTTCAACTTCAGTTTCAGTGGTCACGGCATACGCGGCCACTAATTCTCCTGTACTTGTTCTCATGCATGAACCGTCCACATAAAGTGTCAGGTCTGGATTTGTCAATGGAACATCTGTTAAATCTCGTCTAGGCTTTGTTACTGCATTAATGATTTCTATACAATCATGTGGGGCTGGATCTGTCATAACTGTTGGTAACAGTGTTGCGGGGTTCAGGATACTGCAGCGTCTGATTTCTATGTGTGGCTGGAATAGTGTTAATTCATAACCTGTCAATCGTGCTATAGTCAAGTGTTGAGTCTGGGTTCTGTTTAACAAAACCTCTACAGAATGTGGTACTTGAACTGTTAACTGATGACCTAAAACAATTGAATCACTCTGTCGGATTGCTAATGCTGTTGCTGCTACTGACTTCAAGCACGCAGGGAGTGCCTGGGCTACTGAATCCAATGTACTTGAAAAATAAGCGCAAGGCTTATGTGAACATGCTTGATCTTGGGTGAGGACAGACAACGCTGTACCATCACGTTCTGTAACGAAAAGTGTAAACGGTTTGCTGTAACATGGTGTCGCTAAAACTGGTGCTTGACATAAGGCTTTCTTTAATTCTTCAAAAGCTTGTGTGTGTTCCTGAGTCCAAGGGAGGACAGTCGAAGTTGCTGCCTCCTGTGTCGTTAACTGAATGAGTGGTTTAGCTAGAAATGCATACTGGGGAATCCATTGTCTGCAGTACGAGGTGAGGCCTATGAAGGCCCGCACTTCCTTTTGTGTCTGGGGTTGCGGCATATTTACAATTAACTGAATGCGATCGGGAGTGAGCTGTCTCCCCACTTTGGACAGCAAGTGACCCAAGTACACAACTTGCTGAACACAGAATTGTAGCTTCGAAGGGGACACCTTGTGCCCCTTGTCGGCCAGAAAATGTAAAACTGTCAATGATGCTTTTTCACATTCGGGCTCACTTCGTGCGGTGATCAGCAGATCATCGACGTATTGCAGTAAAGCGGTGTTAACTGGCATTTGAATACAATCTAGTTGTCTTTTCAGTGCTTGACTATAGATGCTGGGGCTTTCTGTGAATCCTTGAGGTGCGCGCGAAAATTTGAAACTGCGTCCATTTAAACTGAATCCGAAGAGATATTGGCTCTCTGGATCAATAGGCACGCTGAAGAAGGCGTTCTTGAGATCAATTACAGTAAAGAACGTTGCTTCTGAATCAATGGCAGTCAATAGGGATGAGATATCGGGGACCACAGGATACTGTGGAATAATGCATTTATTTAATTCTCGAAGATCAATCACCAGCCGATATACTGGCGGTGCATTGGGATCTGTACGTTTAAGAATCGGAATGATGGGTGAATTACAGATATTGGAGTCGGTCTCGACGACCACTCCTTGGGCAATGAGCTCGTCAATGATTTTCAGTAAAGCCACTACAGCATCGGGTGGTAACTTGTATTGTCTGATTCGGGGTAATACAACACCTGTTTTGAGTGTAACACGGTATGGTGTGATATGCATGCAGCCTACATCAGTTGGGCCTTTTGCCCACAAGTAATCTGGTACATTTTTCAATCTGACATCGAATTCTCGCAAAACATAATGACCCTTGAAATCCCGCAGAAAGAGTCTAACCCCCTCCGGGGAACAGCATATTATAGCTCCTAGAGCCTTCAATGTTTTAATTCCTAACAGATTTTCTGGACATGATTTCGTGAGTAACAGGTCTGTAACACGTGATAATGGACCCACAGCCAGGGGAACTGGTTCTGATACCTCATTTACAATAGGCTGTCCTGAAAAACCCAAGGAAACATTCTGTGAGCCTGAGAGGGGTGCCCCTGGAACTTCATCATGACTTATTGTAGTGCGACTTGCCCCTGTGTCAATTAAAAACTTTCTGTCTTTTCCCAATACTTGACTGTGTACATAAGGACCTTCTTGATCTACAGGAATCTCAATAAGAGGCAAGCCACCTTCCCTCTCTAGGCTGTTTCATGTATATCGTGAATATTCGGGGTAAGCGGACTGGGCATATTGGTACATCTGCTGTGAAACTTGCTGAGTTGCAGCAATGGGCTGTGGCTGTGGTACTGCTACGGTCTGTGCTGGAGTCGAGGAAACATGCATAGGCTGTGTACTCTGTGTATTCTGTGAAGACTGATGCTGGTTATGGTCTTGTCTAGGCGGATGCGGTCTTTCCTTAGTTTTACCTGTCGCTATGTTATGTTTCAGGACTGGGCATTCGTGTACGTAGTGACCTGGCTGCTTGCAATAGTTACATGTCCCTTTAACGGGAGCTGCAGTGTGACTGGTCTGGGTCGTACCTTTTCTGTGACCGTCGGATGGGACCGTCTGAGCTACTAACATTTTCATCTTTGTGTCTTTCATGCATTTTTGTTCCTGATCTTGTTCTTCTCTGATTCTGTTCTGATGATATTGTAACATTTGTAACATCTGTGATGGCGTATTTGCTTGCCATGTACTCTCAACCTTGTATACACGGTTTTTAACTAATGGTAGGGAATTCTCGACTAACTTTGATACAAAAAGATGCGGGTACGACTCGCTACTTGGCTGGAGGCCACTATTAATAATAAAACATTTCTCGAATCTTGAATAGAAGTCACTAGTATCTTCATCATGTTTCTGTTTACAGGACGAGATGGCGTCCCAATCTTCCTTTCTAGTCGTCAATAATCTGGGCAGGACCTGTACTATCAAACCTGGTAATGCTTTAGTTTTGTCCCCAAGGCCTAACCCTGGGACCCGTTTCTTTTCTTCGTCCTCTATTTCTGCCCAGGCAATCTTTGTGTCTCCCACCTCCCATTCCTTTTCCTTTAATTTCTCAAATATACCTGTAGGCAATAGTACCTTCAACATTTTCATGATATCATCATACGTGTAATCCCCCATTAGTAACATGTCTTTAAGCTCTCTATGAAAACCTGCAGGGTCTTTATCATGACATGGTACTAGTTTCTTCATTTCTAACAGTTCTAATTTAGTCAGAGGCGTGGGTACATACACGCGTTTCAAAGTTTTATCCTCACCCATAACAGGGTGCACTTCTCGTAAGGGGTTCTGACTTTCAATACCACCCCCGCATTGCATGTGGTACATTTTCCTTTCTGGAGGTGGGGCGGGAACATATTCAGAGCTTACAAAGGTATCATATCTATGTCGCTGTTCTAGAATTATTTGAATTAATTTGGTACTTAAGCCTCTCCATCTATCCATCAGTAGTGCTTCTAGTGTTTCGTGTAAGGGACCTGGATCAGAATAATGTTTCCTGTATTTGATAAGAAGGTGCTGAATCATGTATACACCTGCTAATTTCTGTTCGTCGGGGGAGAGGTTCAGAAATGTCTGCGCCACTGTGTCATCATTATATATGTCTGCATTTTCGGCCCATGATACAGCTGATCGGGCTAGTTCTTGTTCATCCATAGAATTGAGTACATGGTACCCAACTCGATCTCGAAGCCGTTTATCAGTTTCCTGGAACTGATGCTCAGCAGAATTCGGATTTGTCAAGGCAGAAAAGAAAACTCTCTTGCTCTCTGGACGGATGCCTTTCCTAAGGTAAGTACCCTTACCTACATATGCTATGGTGCCCATATTTCTTTCGGATTCTTCCTGTTCTTCTTCCTCCTCGGAGGAAACCTTTTCTTTCTCTTTCTGGTGTGCTGCTATCACTGCTTTCCTGATCTTCTTGTACATAGAGGCTATGCAATTCTGTCTGTCATGTTTTCCTTCAGCTATATTTTGACCCCACTTGTTCAATGCATCTAATTCACTCTGATCTGTTCCAGGCCTGTCTCGTTCTCTTATTAGACAATTTATGAAAAATCGTAGTATCAGTGCTTGCATGTCAACTTTCTGTTTCTCCATGGCATCCTTAATACTGTCAGGGTCCTTTCCTGTCTGAACAAACTCATATATTCTATCTAGACGCTCCTTCATTCCTACATAACATAGCAAGTTATCAGTAGCAGATCTTAACCGTAATGATGCCAATATCATTAAATCGTCCTTTCCGGGTACTGGATCATATCTGCAAACTGACATGTTTTCTTTTAATGTGTCAAGGCGGGATGAATTAGAGGAGTGGGGAGACCTGTACGTGAGATACCTCTGAGATTGAATCTGTGAGTCGGTGGCGGGGTCTGAGGACCCGCGGTCGCACCTCCTGAAGCGGAAGCTTGTGCATTACCTCCCGGTGGAGTCTGTATCTGAACTTGAATTTGTCGTTTAGGTGGATCAGGCAAACGTGGTTTCGGTAGGTCAGTTTTGAGTACGGGAAGCGGCGGGGCTGGCGGGACAGGAGAAGTCTGTTGTGGTACTGGCGAGGCATGATCTGGGGGCGGGGTGCCACCCCCGTCCCTGTCAGTAGGCAGGGCACGAACAGGCAGATTGGTGTAAGCTGGGGCTACATCTTCTAGGTAGGAATTTAGGAATATGTCTTTAGTAGTCTTATGCATTACTTTAGTTGGAACTAATGGCGACGGCAAATTTTTCGGTATTTCTGAAATGGCGTCAGGTGTACCCTCGGCCAAAAGATACATGCTGTTTACTTGGCTATTTCGGATGCGATCTATTTGTTCTGATTTTACTCGAATTCCTTCAATAACTAGTTCGTTTTCTCGGGCCTTTTCTGATTCTTTAAGTCTGTCTTCTCTACGAAGTGTTCTTTCAGCACGTTTATGTGATTCCTTACGCCAAAATTCTATGGCATCTTTCTGAGATTGTCTGGCTTTCTTTTTCCGTAATGCCTCTTCTACCTTTATGATGCACTCGGCATCCCATGTTCCATTAACTGGCCATCGGTATCTTTCCTCTAGGTGCTTTGTATAATCGGTCCATAACTCTAGATACAATATGGCGTCTATGCCATGTTTATTATACATAAAATTACCTGGAGTGTCCCTAGGGGGGATCGGAATTTCTTCCTCTAACATCCCTTTCCTAGTTCCTATCTGCTTTAACTTGTTGAAAAACGGCATTGTGCCTACTTGATACTGAAATGCTCGATCCTTGATACTTAATTCTGAATGTAACTAGTTATACAAGAAAACACAATAATGCACAGGAAAAACAGTCACATTCATACCACGACATTAATCACAAAAAACGTTTAAAACATAGATGACTACCCCACTATACTGGATGTACTGCTCAACAGTACAGATACACTGGTGTAACAGTGCAGAATTTCAGAATACTAGATATACTGCTAAACAGTACAGATACACTGCCTAAAAACAGTGCAGACCGGACTTGTGTACCCAAACCCGTCTAGATACGACCCAGCAATGGTACTCACCGGGAAGCACGGAAACAGAAGGCCTCGGAAAACACGACTGGACTCGACTCGAAACTTCGGAAAACTTCGGGAAACTTCGGAAAATTTCGGAAAACTTCGGAAACCTGGTGGGCCTCTTGACACCTCGGACCTTGCTTCTTTCGGCTAGGCTCTGGTCGGGATCCTCCGCACTCCTCACCGCCTCGTCTGGGCACTGATCGCAGTCTTCGTCACCTCCGTGGGTCAGAGGGAGATGCAGGAAATCCTGCCGATACGCGTATGTTCCGGCTAACTGACGGCAGGGGACATAGGTTGCAACGCACCTACCGGCGCGTGAGGTGGGGGAGGGGTCCCTGTTCGGGCGCCAAAATGATGTAAATAAATAATTTACTCTTAATTTCTATGCAGGTAAGTACTTAATCAATAATAACTCAATCGGAAATGAAAGAAAACAGAGTCCGTGGTGTTAGAGTTCTTAGGGGTTTTATTCCTTAAAAAGGAATGGTCGGCCAAGTTTATCATGTTCTGAACACCACACAGGGTGTCAGAAGGGATAGAGCGCGCTGCATTTTATTAACAGTACATAGCTTATATACTTATTTTGCATCATTGGAAATAGTATAGAAGGCGTAACAGCAGAGAGAAGACAAGATAACAATTTACACGTGGTACATGTGCGTAATCAAGAGGCGTGAACTAGGAGTGTGTTCTACAAAAGTCACAGGTAGGTGTCACCAAAGGGGTGGCACTAACAGAAAATGTTGCAATGTCAGCAGAAATCGGAAACTTGGATGCGCGCGCAGCTGCATGACGTGTGCATGACATGGAGTCGGAGGGTGCTGGGGACTTGAGGAAATATAAATTTTATGGTCAAGTTGTGTTCCCTAGCGAGTACCCCACCGTCTCCATGTACGAGTTAAAGTGCATGTAACTTCCCTCCTGTGCCAGCTATGAAGACGCAAATACATTTGCGTCCAACGTTAACATGTCCTCTTTCAGACCCACCATGAATGGGTTGAATGGTCCGTTCCTAAGTATGCTATGCCAACGTCTTTTTGTAGTACACTCCTACGTTTTTCAGCTCTGGCTGAAGTAGGCCCTGAATCTCTGCCACCGAACCTCTTTTCTGGCTTCTGACTCCGAGAAATCTCTGCCCAGGCAACCCCTGTACTCGTGAACTCTGACTTACTTCCAGCGCGGCCCCTCGCGCTCGGCTCAGCCTGCTGCCTGCCAAGATTGACTATAACCTTCGAGTTATCTGTTTTCCTCCCCGAAAATACATTCCTGCCTGCTAGCTCCAGTAAACATCCTTCCTCAGCTACAGGGCCAAAGGGCCGACCTGTCTCTATGCAACTAATTCAAGTAATTCATAGCTTCTGTTGCCATGCTCCCCTGAAAGGCCCCATGCCCCACGCTTCTCATACAGACACCCAGGCGCGGGCCGTGGGTTTGCAAAGGCGTAGGTGCAGGACGGCGATGTGGGGACAAGAAGCGTGAAGAGAAACTTGCGGTATATTTCCAGTGTTGGCTTGCAGATCCCCAACTGCAGGCTGGCTCGCAGAGGAAGAACTAAGAGCCGAACAATGGTTTGCACAGGAAGAGCTGGCCAGTAGAGGAAGACCTGTGAACCGACTGGCTGGCTCGTAGAGAAACAGCTGCGTCCAGTCGGCTCGATGAGGGAGAGCTGTGGACCGGCTCGCACAGTAATAGCTTCAGGCCGACTGCTATAGGGAAAGTTGCGGGCCATCGGCTTGCAAAGGCATAGGTGCAGGACAGTGATGTGGGGAGAGGGAGTGTGAAGGGGATATCTCGTAGAGGGAGCACTGCAGTATATTTCTATTGTTGGCTTGCAGAGGTACAACTGTGAGCCCGAAGACTCGCAGAGCGAGAGCTTATTCCTAAAACCATGTAATCTTTCAAACATATGTCACGTCTGTTTTGTACCATTGAAACTGATAACCACCTTCTCTATACACTACAGATCCCATGAACAGGCCAATAAAAGTGCTATTTTCATAATAGATAGAGCTCAATTACTTAATTTTTATAAACACTACTGTTGGGTGCAAAAAATAAAGAATATGATATGAGGAGAGTAAACAGAGGTGTGATTCCTAAACTTTAATTACATAAGTCCTTTGATAAACGTATATTCAGGGCTTTCAGTGGGATAAAAAAATGGCGCTTGTCTAAAAGAGGTAGCAGTTTTCAGCACCAGTAAGACCCGGCCCATTTAAAGGCCTGCGTATATTCAGCACAGAGACACAACCTAACAATATTCATCACTTATAATAACAATTACTTAACTAGTGTGAATAAGTCATACAGAAAATTTACAAAAACATTTTTATTGCTTTTTATCTCCCACACATTGATAAAATATCTCTTGTAAAGAAACAAGCCTCTCCACCTTTATTTCGTAAGAACGAGCAATAAATAATCCCTTTAGCAGCATCTAGTCACTAACTACTAACACGGTGCAGTATATCCAACTGTAAAGCACAAACACTATTTAGATTATATCCTAAAGCATCATGAAATGATTCTAACCATGCATACATAGAAAAAGCAACACGTACGTTTACTTTGTCCATTTACTCTCCATGTAATCTGTGCACTTTTTCAACGGGTTCGCAGTATAACACCTGTCTTCACTTATATTCAAATGTACCTCACAGTGTAAAATATAACATCACAACCTATGCTTATGTAATTTTTCCAACATAACACAGTGCAGTTTTATATCAATCAAACTTTAAAAGAGCCAATATCCATCTCCACGGGTTGTGTGAGAGGGGTTTTAATCTGCCTGTTCATCACACCTACAACTTGGATATGCTCTCCCGAGAGAGGAAGGTTTTGAGTTTCTACTGATCTTACTGTAGAACGGGTAGCACCTGTGTCCACTAGGAAAGTAATATTTACACCATTCACTTTTCCATTCACAAAAGGACCACACTGATCTACCTCCAGAGTTGCGCCAAGCACGCACTCTACTTCCTCTCCTAGGCACCGTCAATAACTCTCATCTGACACATTTCCATCCAATCTCACCCAATACTGCTGAACCACAGCTACACGCAACAATCTTTTTACCTGCTCTCCTCCGTAGAATCCTGTCTCTGCACTGTATGTCTGAAGATTAACACTCTGTGAGAGAGGTGGTAATGGCACCTGACTCTGTTGGATAACTACGTGTTGCTGTGGCATGATTGTTGATTTACCTCATTCTGCACCTGTGGATTCAATAATTTATTTTCAGGATTAACCTTTGGAAGTAACTTACACTTGTTCTTCCAATGCCCTATCTTGCCGCAATTATGACATGGCCATTTCTTTTTAGCTTTATCTATATTTATTTGTCCTTTCCCTTTATTCATAGTACCTTTCATTTTTGTTTGACCCATTTCATTACCCTGATTAATCAAGTGTGCTTCTTGTTGTTCTGAAACTTTCACTTGTGCCCACATAGCCATTTCTTTAAGCTTTCGCTGCCTAGCTTCGATTTCATCACTACAGTACTTTGCATATCTCAATACATCATTAACTGAACTGGACTGCCAACACATCATGTGATGTTTTATCATGTCACCTATTTCAAGTCTCAAACCAAACACAAACCTATATACAAAATGGCTCATATCCTTCTCACTCAAATTTTCATATCCACTATATTGTTTAAAAACTCGAACCAATCTTTCGTAATATGCATGTACAGATTCTTTAAGTTCTGGAGTAGTTCTATCAATTTTTACCCAATCTGTTTCTTTTGGAGGAATTTTATTTTTCAAAAAGGTTATGACCATACTTCCTCATTACCTCCAGACCTGGAGCACCTGTTCTTGCATCTCTTGGATATTCCTCTTTTGGCCATTCAATTGTAATTTTACATTCTGTCCACAAATCTGCATGCACAACTATATCAAACAATCCATCTAAATCTTCCCACAACACCTTTGAAACTTTTACTAACCTCTATACTTGTCTATACCATTCTACAGGTTTTTCTTCTAATCTTGGGAAATCATTTGTAAATGATAATATAGCCTGTCTATTCCATGGTACAGAACCTCTTCCTGGTATTTCTCTTATGGGATATTCTGTTGCTACTGGTTCTTTTTCTTTAACAGGGAAAGCTAAAGATGTTTTATCATTGGCCTCTTCCTTTTTCTTTATCCACCTGCTTCTCCATTGGTCTACATCTCCCCATTTTCCCAGTAATACAATTATTTATTTTATTTGGGTCAGTCTTCCTGCTGTATTCACATTACCTATATCTTTTTCAGTGAAATCCACTCTGTAAGGTTTCTGTAACAATTTTATTTTCGCGAATTCTATCCCTAATTCATTTGCTGTTTCTTCTAGTTTATCATGTAGATTCTTAGCTCTCCAAGTTATACTTTTACAGATAAACATCAGTTTGTCATCTTGCTATGTTTTTAGTCTTTCAGTTCCAATACTTCCAATAATCAGTTCTCATGTGTCTATTTTTAATCTGACCACATCTAAAAGTTTAGGTTCCATATCTTTCCTTTGTAAAGTTTTTACCCAATCATTTAATTCTTCTGCTGTTGGTCCTACTGGATTTTTAATCAAATCTATTTTATCTACACTTCTCTCTGGAGTTTTAGTCGCTGATTCCGCTCACATAGGAATTCTATATATTGGACTTTGATTCATAGTTAAATCAGGTGGTGTCATTCTAAAAGAGATAAATCTTTTCTCTTACTTTTTGCAAACTTTAATTCAAAGTAATGGTTAATGAAGTCTCATTTATTCTCTGATTTTCAAAAACTGGTATTACAGGACCTATAGTTACTGGTACAGTCACAGCTTCTACATTTACTCGTTAATTCTTGTATTTGCTCGACTAATTCCTTTGTTGATCTAGCTATTTCAGAAGTACCAGGTTTTTCAATTTGTATTAATTTTTGTTTTTCAGGGGTAATTTTTACTTCAGAATATCATTTTATGGGTTTCTGTTACTCCAATCTCCATTGGTGGTGCATTTGGTGTCATCACTGCAGAAGTTGGTTGATATGGAGGGGGGTCTTCTATTTAGAATATCCTCCAGCATCTCATCTTCCGCATCACTAATTCCACAACCACCCTTTTCTGATATTTGATGGGTTTTTTCTCTGTGCATTTTCTCCCTACTGTCTCATCAACTGTTCGCATTGGATACATCCCATCCCATATATAAGCACATCTCCATCCTTTCATCCTACTCTCATGTGTAATTCCCCATAATCCTCGCAAACAACATCAATTTTCTTTTATATTTCTGAATCTTTCTCTTTCATACATCTCATCTTCCCATTCCATCAAAGCTTCAAATTATGTTGGCCTAGGTCTCGGTTCAAGTTTCATAATTTTTTCTCTCAAGTTTCGTAACAACGCTGTGCTAAACAAACCTATTTCTGGAAATGCCAATACTCCATCGTTTTTACTATATTTCACCCAATTTTCTAACCATATGCAAGTATGATAGCCATATTTCGTCATCATGTATGATGCTGGCGTTTTCGGCAGTGGAAGTACTTTTCCCTCTCTGGTAACTATTTCCTTGTCTTTCTTAAAGAGATTCTTAATTTTCTTGAACCATGAAGGTTTCTCCCTGTCTTGCTCATAATAATAATCACTTTTTCACAGATTCTTTCTACACAAAATGTGTTCGCTCTTTCTCAATCTGTACCGATATTCTGATCTATCCCAACACAACTCAGACTAACGCACCAATCAGAACAATACACGTCACAATTTTACAGACCTATTCCAGCGCAGTTCTTGCTAATGCACCAATTAGAGTTGCATACGTCACAGTCACGTGAACCTATCCCAGTGCAACTCTTGCTGATATCAGCTCTGCTCCTGCTTCTGCTGAACCCTCCTTTACCAAATTTATTGGCACAGTATTTGTATATTTTATACAACTAAAATCAGTTAGTTACAACACAAGACACATTTCCATTGTCTATTTCATTAAAACCAAAGTGATAGTTTGTCCAAGCATACAAGTTTTCCGTATTTCCAGTAGGCAGCGCTTACCTCTACCCTGCCACAGAATTTTGTTTCACCGATAAAGTAGCACTTCCCTCTACCTTACCCTTCTTTCAAGCTTAGGGGAGACCTGTTACTCTCCCATGGATAAGCATATCCAGAGCTCACAATTTACATCTGTTCTTAAGGCTGAAATTTTACAGGTGACCTTCGCTATTCATTCACCACTTTCACACGGAAAATTGTCCCTAAGAATAACACATGACAATGTTACCACTTTGAAATCAGACAATGTACTGTGTGACTTCACTTGCCACACGTTTCTCTCTGCCTGCATACAGGGCAACCAACTTCCTACTTCTCGGAAGTTTTAAAATTCCGACGACATATAACGTAATACAAACTCAACAAATAGGGGCACATTCATACCAGTGGGAAATGGGACTGCCCACAATGCTAGTACTGGTCCAGCACATCCCATTAGGATGCGCCCGCCACACTAGCGGGCGCAACCCGCATTTTTAACATTGCGGCGGGTGGTGCAGAAACGTGACAGGCACCGCGCTGTGCCTGCCACGATGTTCGTTGAAAGATGCACCACCCCACTCCTCCGGAGTCCATGGGGGCCCGCAGCAGGCCTCCCAAGCAGACTCTGCATGCAAAAGGCCACATTGCAAAGGCACTGCCACCATATTAAACCCTTTCCACCCGGTCAACTTCTCGACCGGGCAGAAAACCGGCATACGGTCTTTCCGTCAGCCGCAGACCCCCGCCATGGCGAAGGGTCTTTAGTGGGGGGATGGCGGGCGGATTGCCCCCGCCGAGTCAGCTATGGCTACAGCCGGCCCCGGCGGGGGTGATCCACCCGCCATCCTAATGGGCCCCTAGTGTTAAATGTAAAACATCAATAATCTCCAAACTGTCCTATAGCAACCAGACCTCTGCTACCATGAAATCTGATGTAGCGCGGCTCCTAAACAACCCTCAAACTCATTTCACATAACCCAGGAGCAACTTATATTAATCATCAGTGGGACCCATAACACCGCGAGTTACACATTCACACACCACACTGTCCCTGAATCAGTGAAGAAGGTAGCTAGCTGCTGGATAGCGGCGTACCTCATTAACCTAAATTCTATCTTTATTCATTATATACATTTAAACTTATTCAACAGTCATGAGAAATAAAACATCAAGATACTCCGCTATTTGGTCGATGGACCAGCTAGTAGAAGTCAGTTGATGGCGATTAAGAACATCTCAATCACAATATTCCCATAACTTTTAGCATTTAAATTATCATGACTTTTTATTCTAATAAAAACAGACTCAAATTTATATTTTACAGAAATGTATCTAAATTCATTAGGAGAAGGAAAATAGAATTTTCTTTAGACAAGCACAACTTAAGCATATATTACATACATGCAAGAAATGAAAATTTAGAAAGCACATTACCAATCTGCCATAAGAAGATGACAGAACTGCATAGAACAGGTTCCCAAGCTGACTGTCTTTCTAACCTCCTCGATGTCTCCCTCCCGACATAGATCTCCAGGATCGATCTATTTGCCGTATCAAAATTTAAAGTTAAAAAATATTTCAAAGTCTTTTGCACCATAAAATTGTTCAAACCGACAGCATGTCGTGTTGCGAAAAAATCCATGGAGCCTGCAAAGTTGACACCTCATTCGCACAAGCTCTTTTATACCTTTTTCACTAACTATCTAACCTAAAATGTAAACTTTTAGGGTCTGCACTCATTTCTCATTGGTCCATTAGAGGGGTGGTGATGATCACTTCATGTCCTCCTTGTTCAAACCAGTTCACAAATTTGCCCTATCATTCCAAAGGATTTCTCATGTCTTAACGTTCACATTTGTACTTGTCATTCACTTCTTGTATCTTTTATTCATAAGAAATGTACATCTTCTTCCTTTCCCAGGCTTTCAAATGCAGGCATCCTTTGGCATATTTCCTGTTCATGGGCCAAGCTGGTCTTGACATCTCTCGCTCCAAGCATAGGCCGGTCACTCATCTCCCATCTTTATTCCACTCATGCGTGGAGGCCATTTTTCCCGGAGTCAGCTTTCATTGTCTTGTTTAAACATTTACTTTCAAACTAGGCCGCACAGGCTTCAATGGGAACTAATATGAAAACAAACACAACAGAATTTAGATATACAATTTTAGCCCTTCTGTTTACCTCCCTCCATTCTAATTTTCCCTGTTAGTAGTTACCTAGCAAAAGCACACAAATATGGGTCATTTACTCACCATCTGCATTCTTTATTGCCACAAAACCTCTAACATAAGCACACATACACACATTTATTTAATTATGTCTACAATACCATAGCTCTATATTAATATCACTCCTTGTTGTATTAGGAAGTGAATTTTTAGCAAAACAGCAATTATTTTTCCTACGTGTTGTGTTGATTCTATGTGCACTTGGTTGATTGGTCTCCATGCTTCACAAAACTAGTATTATTACAGTTATGAGAGAATGATTTTACAAGGGGTACACAAACATTTTTTGTCTCTCCCCTGCTCCATCACTGGCTTTGGCGTCCCTGGTTGACATAATCCGATTCCTGCTCCGTGGCCTGCTATCTCTCAGCCGTACCACCAAGTCAAAGGAGGCCGAAGGGAGCACTGAGGCAACAATGTAACAAAGCAACCAGCGGGTGATTAACCTCCGGAGCGCTCTGACGAAAGCAAACACACCGCACTTGTGTTCAGCTTCCAGCACAGTCTCAGCGGTCTGAAAGAAGAGACCGGTCACCAGCGATCCACAAACTTTTTGATTCGTCATCGTGGAGCAGTCCGCATAGCTGATAGCCGATGTGCCCGGTGTGACTGGCTAAGTGGCATGGACTAACGCTACTCCATCTAGCTGAGATAAGTACTTATGAATACAACAATGGGTCCTACAGGGTTTCTCTATTACATACTTTTAATGCCTTAATAAATCAATCCCAAAACATCCAACTCCAGATGTTTTTCAGTGGTATTCATGTCAGAATCTATTTGAGACTACTCTCACATAATAATAATTACTCATGCTCCACAGCTACACAGGCCCACTTGAAAAGATACAGTGCATACAAAAAAGGCAGCAAGTTACTCCGTTTATTGAAGCACACAGGACCACTTTTCAAAGGATTACTCTGGCTCCTTCTGGAAAGCAGAAGCATCCTCGAATCAGCCACTGGTAAAGCATCTGTCAACCAAAGAGGCTAAAATGAGCCTGTAGATCCCTGGGTGTGAGGGCCTAGAGCCCTGGAAGGATCACCTCAGCATCCCTGGGTGTGAGGGCCTAAAGCCCTGGAAAGATCACCTCAGCATCCCTAGGTGTGAGGGCCTAGAGCCCTGGAAGGATCACCTCAGCATCCCTGGGTGTGAGGGCCTAGAGCTCTGGAAAGATCCCTCCAGCATCCCTGGGTGTGAGGGCCTAAAGCCCTGGAAAGATCACCTCAGCATCCCTGGGTGTGAGGGCCTAGAGCCCTGGAAGGATCACCTCAGCATCCCTGGGTGTGAGGGCCTAGAGCTCTGGAAAGATCCCTCCAGCATCCCTGGGTGTGAGGGCCTAAAGCCCTGGAAAGATCACCTCAGCATCCCGGGGTGTGAGGGCTTAAAGCTATGGAAGGATCCCCGCAGCATCCCTTCGTGTGCAGGGTCTAGAGCCCTGAAAGGATCCCTTCAACATCCCTGGGTGTGAAGGCCTAGAGCTCTGCAAGGATCCCCTCAGCATCCCTGGGTGTGCAGGGTCTAGAGCCCTGGAAGGATCCTCCCAGCATCCCTAGGTGTGAGGGCCTAGAGCTCTGGAAGGATCCCCTAAGCATCCCTGGGTGTGAGGCCCTAGAGCCCTGAAGGATCCCCTCAGCATCCCTGGGCATGAGGGCCTAGAGCTCTGGAAGGATCACCTCTGCATCCCTGGGTGTGAGGGACTAGAGCCCTGAAGGATCCCCTCAGCATCCCTGGGCATGAGGGCCTAGAGCTCTGGAAGGATCACCTCTGCATCCCTGGGTGTGCAGGGCCTAGAGCTCTGGAAGGATCCCCTCAGCATCCCTGGGAGTGAGGGCTGAGAGCTCTGGAAGGATCCCCTCAGCAACCCTGGGTGTGCAGGGCCTAGATCTCTGGAAGGATCCCCTCAGCATCCCTGGGAGTGAGGGCCTAGAGCTCTGGAAGGATCCCTCCAGCATCCCTGGGTGTGAGGGCCTAGAGCCCTGGAAGGATCCCCTCAGCATCCCTGTGTGTGCAGGGCCTAGAGCCCTGGAAGGATCCCTCCAGCATCCCTGGGTGTGAAGGCCTAGAGCTCTGGAAGGATCCCCTCAGCATCCCTGTGTGTGGGGGCCTAGAGACCTGGAAGGATCCCTCCAGCATCCCTGGGTGTGAAGGCCTAGAGCTCTGGAAGGATCCCCTCAGCATCCCTAGGTGTGAGGGCCTAGAGCTCTGGAAGGATCCCCTCAGCATCCCTAGGTGTGAGGGCTGAGAGCTCTGGAAGGATCCCCTCAGCATCCCTGGGTGTGCAGGGCCTAGATCTCTGGAAGGATCCCCTCAGCATCCCTGGGAGTGAGGGCCTGGAGCTCTGGAAGGATTCCTCCAGCATCCCTGGGTGTGAGGGCCTAGAGCCCTGGAAGGATCCCCTCAGCATCCCTGTGTGTGGGGGCCTAGAGCTGCTCTGGAAGGATCACCTCAGCATCCCTAGGTGTGCAGGGCCTAGAGCTCTGGAAGGATCACCTCAGCATCCCTATGTGTGATGGCCTACAGCTCTTGAGTGATCACCTCAGCATCTCTAGGTGTGGGGGACTAGAGCTGCTCTGGAAGGATCACCTCAGAATCCCTAGGTGTACAGGGCCTAGAGCTCTGGAAGGATCCCCTCAGCATCCTTGGGAGTGAGGGCCTAGAGCTCTGGAAGGATCCCTCCTGCATCCTGAAGTGAGGGCCGAGAGCTCTGGAAGGATCCCTCCAGCACACCTGGGTGTGCAGGGCCTAGAGCTCTGGAAGGATCCCTCCTGCATCCATGAAGTGAGGGCCTAGAGCTCTGGAAGGATCCCTCCAGCATCCCTGGGTGTGCAGGGCCTAGATCTCTGGAAGGATCCCTTCAGACTCCCTGGGAGTGGGGGATGAGAGCACTGGAAGGATTCCCTCAGCATCCCTGGGAGTGAGGGCCTAGAGCTCTTGAATGATCTCCTCAGCATCCCTAGGTGTGAAGGCCTAGAGCTCTGGAAGGATCACCTGAGCATCCGTAGGTGTGAAGTCCTAGAGCTCTGGAAGGATCCCTCCAGCATCCCTGGGATGAGGGCCTAGAGCTCTGGAAGCATCCCCCCAGCATCACTGGGTTTGAGGGCCTAGAGCACTGGAAGGATCCCTCCAAAATCTATGGACGTGAGGACCTAGAGCACTGGAAGGATCCCTCCAGCATCCCTGTCGGTGAGGTCCTAGATCTCTGGAAGGATCACCTCAGCATCCCTGGGTGTGAGGGCCTAGAGCCCTGGAAGGATCACCTCAGCATCCCTGTGAGTGAGGGCCAAGAGCTCTGGAAGGATCCCTTCAGCACCCCTGGGAGCTAGGGCCTAGAGCTCTGGAAGGATCCCTCCAGCATCCCTGGGTGTGAGGGTCTAGAGCTCTGGAAGGATCACCTCAGCATCCCTAGGTGTGAGGGCCTAGAGCTCTGGAAGGATCACATCTGCATCCCTAGGTGTGCAGAACCTAGAGCTCTGGAAGGATCCTTCCAGCATCCCTGGGTGTGCAGGGCCTAGATCTCTGGAAGGATCCCTTCAGAATCCCTGGGAGTGAGGGCTGAGAGCTCTGGAAGGATCCCCTCAGCATCCCTGGGTGTGAGTGCCTAGAGCTCTGGAAGGATCCCCCCAGCATCCCTGGGAGTGAGGGCCTAGAGCACTGGAAGGATCCCTCCGGAATCTCTGGAAGTGAGGGCCTAGAGCACTGGAAGGATCCCTCCAGCATCCCTGTGTGTGAGGGCCTAGATCTCTGGAAGGATCACCTCAGCATCCCTGGGTGTGAGGGCCTAGAGCCCTGGAAGGATCACCTCAGCATCCCTGTGAGTGAGGGCCGAGAGCTCTTGAAGGATCCCTTCAGCATCCCTGGGAGCTAGGGCCTAGAGCTCTGGAAGGATCCCTCCAGCATCCCTGGGTGTGAGGGGCTAGAGCTCTGGAAGGATCACATCTGCATCCCTAGGTGTGCAGAACCTAGAGCTCTGGAAGGATCCCTCCAGCATCACTGGGTGTACAGGCCCTAGATCTCTGGAAGGATCCCTTCAGTATCCCTGGGAGTGAGGGCTGAGAGCTCTGGAAGGATCCCCCCAGCATCCCTGTGTGTGAGGGCCTAGAGCTCTTGAATGATTACCTCAGCATCCCTGGGAGTGAGGGCCTAGAGCTCTGGAAGGATCCCCCCAGCATCCCTGGGAGTGAGGGCCTAGAGCCCTGGAAGGATCCCCCCAGCATCACTGGGTGTGAGGGCCTGGAGCACTGGAAGGATCCCTCCAGCATCCCTGTGTGTGAGGGCCTAGAGCTCTGGAAGGATCACCTCGGCATCCCTAGGTGTGAGGGCCTAGAGCTCTGGAAAGATCCCTCCAGCATCCCTGGGAGTGAGGGCCTAGAGCCTAGAAAGGATCACCTCAGCATCCCAAGGTGAGAGGGCCTAGAGCTCTGGAAGGATCCCATCAGCATGCCTGTGTGTGCAGGGTCTATAGCTCTGGAAAGATCCCAACAGCATCCCTGGGAGTGAGGGCCTAGAGCCCTGGAAGGATCACCTCAGCATCCCAGGGAGTGAGGGCCTAGAGCCCTGGAAGGATCACCTCAGCAACCCTAGGTGTGAGGGCCTAGAGCCCTGGAAGGATCACCTCAGCATCCCTGGGTGTGCAGGGCCTAGAGCTCTGGAAGGATCCCTTCAGAATCCCTGGGAGTGAGGGCTGAGAGCTCTGGAAGGATCCCCTCAGCATCCCTGGGAGTGAGGGCCTAGAGCTCTGGAAGGATCTCTTCAGAATCCCTGGGAGTAAGGGCCTAGAGCTCTGGAAGGATCCCCTCAGCATCCCTGGGAGGGAGGGCCTAGAGCCCAGGAAGGATCCCCTCAGCATCCCTGGGAGTAATGGCCTAGAGCTCTGGAAGGATCCCTTCAGAATCCCTGGGTGTGAGGGCCCAGAGCCCAGGAAGGATCCCCTCAGCATCCCTGGGAGTGCAGGTCCTAGATCTCTGGAAGGATCCCTTCTGACTCCCTGGGATTGATGGCTGAGAGCTCTGGAAGGATCACCTCAGCATCCCTGTGTGTTGAGGCCTAGAGCTCTGGAAGGATCCCTCCAGCATCCCTTGGAGTGAGGGCCTAGAGCTCTTGAAGGATCCCTACCAGCATCCCTTGATGTGAGGGCCTAGAGCCCTGGAAGGATCCCCTCAGCATCCCTGGGAGTGCAGGGCCTAGATCTCTGGAAGGATCCCTTCAGAATCCCTGGGATTGATGGCTGAGAGCTCTGGAAGGATCCCCTTAGCATCCCTAGGTGTGAGGGCCTAGAGCTCTGGAAGGATCACCTCAGCATCCCTGGGAGTGAGGGCCTAGAGCCCTTGAAGGATCCCCACCAGCATCCCTTGGTGTGAGGGCCTAGATCTCTGGAATGATCACCTCAGCATCCATGAGAGTGAGGTCCTAGAGCTCTGGAAGGATCCCCTCAGCATCCCTGTGTGTGAAGGCCTAGAGCTCTGGAAGGATCCCTACAGCATCCCTGGGAGTGAGGGTCTAGACCTCTGGAAGGATCACATCAGCATCCCTAGGTTTGAGGGCCTATAGCTCTGGAAGGATCACCTCAGCATCCCTGTGTCTGAGGGCCTAGAGCTCTGGAACGATCACCTCAGCATCCCTGGGATGAGGGCCTAGAGCTCTTGAATGATCACCTCAGCATCCCTGTGTGTGGGGCCTAGAGCTCTGGAAGGATCCCTCCAGCATCCCTGGGAGTGAGGGCCTAGAGCTCTGGAAGGATCCCTCCAGCATCCCTAGGTGTGAGGGCCTAGAGCTCTGGAAGGATCACCTCAGCGTCCCTGGGTGTGAGGGCCTAGAGCTCTGGAAGGATCCCCTCAGCATTCCTGGGAGTGAGGGCCTAGAGCCCTGGAAGGATCCCCTCAGCATCCCTGGAAGTGAGGGTCTAGAGCTCTGGAAAGATCCCCACCAGCTTCCCTTGGTGTGCAGGGCCTAGAGCTCTGGAAGGATCACCTCAGCATCCTTAGGTGTGAGGGCCTAGAGCTTTTGAATGATCACCTCAACATCCCTGTGTGTGGGGCCTAGAGCTCTGGAAGGATCCCTCCAGCATCCCTGGGAGTGAGGGCCTAGAGCCCTGGAAGGATCCCCACCAGCATCCCTTGGTGTGAGGGCCTAGAGCTCTGGAAGGATCCCTCCTTCATCCCTTGGTGTGAGGGTCTAGAGCTCTGGAAGGATCCCTCCAGCATCCCTGGGTGTGCAGGGCCGAGAGCTCTGGAATGATCACCTCAGCATCCCTGTGTGTGAGGGCCTAGAGCTCTGGAAGGATCACCTCAGCATCCCAAGGTGTGAGGGCCTAGAGCTCTGGAAGGATCACCTCAGCATCCCTGGGATGAGGGCCTAGACCTCTGGAAGGATCCCATCAGCATCCCGGGGTGTGAGGGCTTAAAGCTATGGAAGGATCCCCGCGGCATCCCTTGGTGTGCAGGGTCTAGAGCCCTGGAAGGATCCCTTCAACATCCCTGGGTGTGAAGGCCTAGAGCTCTGCAAGGATCCCCTCAGCATCCCTGGGTGTGCAGGGTCTAGAGCCCTGGAAGGATCCTCCCAGCATCCCTAGGTGTGAGGGCCTAGAGCTCTGAAAGGATCCCCTAAGCATCCCTGGGTGTGAGGGCCTAGAGCCCTGAAGGATCCCCTCAGCATCCCTGGGCACGAGGGCCTAGAGCTCTGGAAGGATCACCTCTGCATCCCTGGGAGTGAGGGCCTAGAGCCCTGAAGGATCCCCTCAGCATCCCTGGGCATGAGGGCCTAGAGCTCTGGAAGGATCACCTCTGCATCCCTGGGTGTGAGGGCTTAGAGCCCTGAAGGATCCCCTCAGCATCCCTGGGTGTACAGGCCCTACAAACCTGGAAGTACACCTCAGCATCCCTGGGAGTGAGGGCTGAGAGCTCTGGAAGGATCCCCTCAGCATCCCTGGGAGTGAGGGCCTAGAGCTCTGGAAGGATCCCTCCAGCATCCCTGGGTGTGAGGGCCTAGAGCCCTGGAAGGATCCCCTCAGCATCCCTGTGTGTGCAGGGTCTAGAGCCCGGGAAGGATCCCTCCAGCATCCCTGGGTATGAAGACCTAGAGCTCTGGAAGGATCCCTCCAGCATCCCTAGGTGTGAGGGCCTAGAGCTCTGGAAGGATCACCTCAGCATCCCTGGGAGTGAGGGCTGAGAGCTCTGGAAGGATCCCCTCAGCATCCCTGTGTGTGGGGGCCTAGAGCCCTGGAAGGATCCCTCCAGCATCCCTGGATGTGAAGGCCTAGAGCTCTGGAAGGATCCCCCCAGCATCCCTAGGTGTGAGGGCCTAGAGCTCTGGAAGGATCACCTCAGCATCCCTGGGAGTGAGGGCTGAGAGCTCTGGAAGGATCACCTCAGTATCCCTGGGAGTGAGGGCTGAGAGCTCTGGAAGGATCCCCTCAGCATCCCTAGGTGTGAGGGCCTAGAGCTCTGGAAGGATCACCTCAGCATCCCTGGGAGTGAGGGCTGAGAGCTCTGGAAGGATCCCCTCAGCATCCCTGTGTGTGGGGGCCTAGAGCTGCTCTGGAAGGATCACCTCAGCATCCCTAGGTGTGCAGGGCCTAGAGCTCTGGAAGGATCACATCAGCATCCCTGTGTGTGATGGCCTACAGCTCTTGAGTGATAACCTCAGCATCCCAAGATGTGAAGGCCTAGAGCTCTGGGAGGATCACCTCAGCATCCCTAGGTGTGGGGGCCTAGAGCTGCTCTGGAAGGATCACCTCAGAATCCCTAGGTGTGCAGGGCCTAGAGCTCTGGAAGGATCCCCTCAGCATCCTTGGGAGTGAGGGCCTAGAGCTCAGGAAGGATCCCTCCTGCATCCCTGAAGTGAGGGCCGAGAGCTCTGGAAGGATCCCTCCAGCACACCAGGGTGTGCAGGGCCTAGAGCTCTGGAAGGATCCCTCCTGCATCCATGAAGTGAGGGCCTAGAGCTCTGGAAGGATCCCTTCAGAATCCCTGGGTGTGCAGGGACTAAATCTCTGGAAGGATCCCTCCAGCATCCCTGGGTGTGCAGGGCCTAGATCTCTGGAAGGATCCCTTCAGACTCCCTGGGAGTGGGGGATGAGAGCACTGGAAGGATTCCCTCAGCATCCCTGTGTGTGGGGGCCTAGAGCTCTTGAAAGATCTCCTCAGCATCCCTAGGTGTGAAGGCCTAGAGCTCTGGAAGGATCACCTGAGCATCCCTAGGTGTGAAGTCCTAGAGCTCTGGAAGGATCCCTCCAGCATCCCTGGGATGAGGGCCTAGAGCTCTGGATAGATCCCCCCAGCATCACTGGAAGTGAGGGCCTAGAGTACTGGAAGGATCCCTCCAGCATCCCTGTGTGTGAGGGCCTAGATCTCTGGAAGGATCACCTCAGCATCCCTGGGTGTGAGGGCCTAGAGCCCTGGAAGGATCACCTCAGCATCCCTGTGAGTGAGGGCCGAGAGCTCTGGAAGGATCCCTTCAGCACCCCTGGGAGCTAGGGCCTAGAGCTCTGGAAGGATCCCTCCAGCATCCCTGGGTGTGAGGGTCTAGAGCTCTGGAAGGATCACCTCAGCATCCCTAGGTGTGAGGGCCTAGAGCTCTGGAAGGATCACATCTGCATCCCTAGGTGTGCAGAACCTAGAGCTCTGGAAGGATCCTTCCAGCATCCCTGGGTGTGCAGGGCGTAGATCTCTGGAAGATCCCTTCAGAATCCCTGGGAGTGAGGGCTGAGAGCTCTGGAAGGATCCCCTCAGCATCCCTGGGTGTGAGGGCCTAGAGCTCTGGAAGGATCCCCCCAGCATCCCTGGGAGTGAGGGCCTAGAGCACTGGAAGGATCCCTCCGGAATCTCTGGAAGTGAGGGCCTAGAGCTCTGGAAGGATCCCTCCAGCATCCCTGGGTGTGAGGGTCTAGAGCTCTGGAAGGATCACCTCAGCATCCCTAGGTGTGAGGGCCTAGAGCTCTGGAAGGATCACATCTGCATCCCTAGGTGTGCAGAACCTAGAGCTCTGGAAGGATCCTTCCAGCATCCCTGGGTGTGCAGGGCCTAGATCTCTGGAAGGATCCCTTCAGAATCCCTGGGAGTGAGGGCTGAGAGCTCTGGAAGGATCCCCTCAGCATCCCTGGGTGTGAGGGCCTGGAGCTCTGGAAGGATCCCCCCCAGCATCCCTGGGAGTGAGGGCCTAGAGCACTGGAAGGATCCCTCCAGAATCTCTGGAAGTGAGGGCCTAGAGCACTGGAAGGATCCCTCCAGCATCCCTGGGTGTGAGGGCCTAGATCTCTGGAAGGATCACCTCAGCATCCCTGGGTGTGAGGGCCTAGAGCCCTGGAAGGATCACCTCAGCATCCCTGTGAGTGAGGGCAGAGGGCTCTGGAAGGATCCCTTCAGCATCCCTGGGAGCTAGGGCCTAGAGCTCTGGAAGGATCCCTCCAGCATCCCTGGGTGTGAGGGTCTAGAGCTCTGGAAGGATCACATCTGCATCCCTAGGTGTGCAGAACCTAGAACTCTGGAAGGATCCCTCCAGCATCCCTGGGTGTACAGGGCCTAGATCTCTGGAAGGATCCCTTCAGTATCCCTGGGAGTGAGGGCTGAGAGCTCTGGATGGATCCCCTCAGCATCCCTGTGTGTGAGGGCCTAGAGCTCTTGAATGATTACCTCAGCATCCCTGGGAGTGAGGGCCTAGAGCTCTGGAAGGATCCCCCCCAGCATCCCTGGGATTGAGGGCCTAGAGCCCTGGAAGGATCCCCCCAGCATCCCTGGGTGTGAGGGCCTAGAGCACTGGAAGAATCCCTCCAGCATCCCTGTGTGTGAGGGCCTAGAGCTCTGGAAGGATCGCCTCGGCATCCCTAGGTGTGAGGGCCTAGACCTCTGGAAAGATCCCTCCAGCATCCCTGGGAGTGAGGGCCTAGAGCCTAGAAAGGATCACCTCAGCATCCCAAGGTGTGAGGGCCTAGAGCTCTGGAAGGATCCCATCAGCATGCCTGGGTGTGCAGGGTCTATAGCTCTGGAAGGATCCCAACAGCATCCCTGGGTGTGCAGGGCCTAGACCTCTGGAAGGATCCCCCCAGCATCCCTGGGAGTGAGGGCCTAGAGCCCTGGAAGAATCAACTCAGCATCCCTGGGAGTGAGGGCCTAGAGCCCTGGAAGGATCACCTCAGCATCCCTAGGTGTGAGGGCCTAGAGCCCTGGAAGGATCACCTCAGCATCCCTGGGTGTGCAGGGCCTAGAGCTCTGGAAGGATCCCTTCAGAATCCCTGGGAGTGAGGGCTGAGAGCTCTGGAAGGATCCCCTCAGCATCCTTGGGAGTGAGGGCCTAGAGCTCTGGAAGGATCTCTTCAGAATCCCTGGGAGTTAGGGCCTAGAGCTCTGGAAGGATCCCCTCAGCATCCCTGGGAGTGAGGGCCTAGAGCCCATCAAGGATCCCCTCAGCATCCCTGGGAGTAAGGGCCTAGAGCTCTGGAAGGGTCCCTTCAGAATCCCTGGGAGTGAGGGCCCAGAGCCCAGGAAGGATCCCCTCAGCATCCCTGGGAGTGCAGGGCCTAGATCTCTGGAAGGATCCCTTCAGACTCCCTGGGATTGATGGCTGAGCTCTGGAAGGATCCCCCGAGCATCCCTAGGTGTGAGGGCCTAGAGCTCTGGAAGGATCACCTCAGCATCCCTGTGTGTTGGGGCCTAGAGCTCTGGAAGGATCCCTCCAGCATCCCTGGGAGTGAGGGTCTAGAGCTCTTGAAGGATCCCTACCAGCATCCCTTGATGTGAGGGCCTAGAGCCCTGGAAGGATCCCCTCAGCATCCCTGGGAGTGCAGGGCCTAGATCTCTGGAAGGATCCCTTCAGAATCCCTGGGATTGATGGCTGAGAGCTCTGGAAGGATCCCCTTAGCATCCCTAGGTGTGAGGGCCTAGAGCTCTGGAAGGATCACCTCAGCATCCCTGTGTGTTGGGGCCTAGAGCTCTGGAAGGATCCCTCCAGCATCCCTGGGAGTGAGGGCCTAGAGCCCTTGAAGGATCCCCACCAGCATCCCTTGGTGTGAGGGCCTAGATCTCTGGAATGATCACCTCAGCATCCATGAGAGTGAGGTCCTAGAGCTCTGGAAGGATCCCCTCAGCATCCCTGTGTGTGCAGGTCTAGAGCTCTGGAAGGATCCCCTCAGCATCCCTAGGTGTGAGGGCCTAGAGCTCTGGACGGATCCCTACAGCATCCCTGGGAGTGAGGGTCTAGAGCTCTGGAAGGATCCCCTCAGCATCCCTAGGTTTGAGGGACTATAGCTCTGGAAGGATCACCTCAGCATCCCTGTGTCTGAGGGCCTAGAGCTCTGGAACGATCACCTCAGCATCCCTGGGATGAGGGCCTAGAGCTCTTGAAGGATCACCTCAGCATCCCTGTGTGTGGGGCCAAGAGCTCTGGAAGGATCCCTCCAGCATCCCTGGGAGTGAGGGCCTAGAGCTCTGGAAGGATCCCTCCAGCATCCCTAGGTGTGAGGGCCTAGAGCTCTGGAAGGATCACCTCAGCGTCCCTGGGTGTGAGGGTCTAGAGCTCTGGAAGGATCACCTCAGCATCCTTAGGTGTGAAGGCCTAGAGCCCTGGAAGGATCCCTCTAGCATCCCAGTGTGTGAGGGCCTAGAGCTCTTGAATGATCACCTCAACATCCCTGTGTGTGGGGCCTAGAGCTCTGGAAGGATCCCTCCAGCATCCCTGGGAGTGAGGGCCTAGACCTCTGGAAGGATCCCCCCAGCATCCCTTGGTGTGAGGGCCTAGAGCTCTGGAAGGATCCCTCCTTCATCCCTTGGTGTGAGGGTCTAGAGCTCGGGAAGGATCCCTCCAGCATCCCTGGGTGTGCAGGGCCGAGAGCTCTGGAATGATCACCTCAGCATCCCTGTGTGTGAGGGCCTAGAGCTCTGGAAGGATCACCTCAGCATCCCAAGGTGTGAGGGCCTAGAGCTCTGGAAGGATCACCTCAGCATCCCTGGGATGAGGGCCTAGACCTCTGGAAGGATCCCATTCGCATCCCTTTGTGTGCAGGGTCTAGAGCTCTGGAAGGATCACCTCAGCATCCTTGGGAGTGAGGGCCTAGAGCTCTGGAAGGATCCCCTCAGCATCCCTGGGAGTGAGGGCCTAGAGCTCTGGAAGGATCCCCCCAGCATCCCTGGGAGTGAGGGCCTAGAGCTCTGGAATGATCCCCTCAGCATCCTTGGGAGTGAGGGTCTAGAGCTCTGGAAGGATCCCCTCAGCATCCCTGGGAGTGAGGGCCTAGAGCTCTGGAAGGATCCCCTCAGCATCTCTGTGTGTGCAGGGTCTAGAGCTCTGGAAGGATCCCCTCAGCATCCCTAGGGCTGAGGGCCTAGAGCTCTGGAAGGATCCCTACAGCATCCCGGGGAGTGAGGGCCTAGAGCTCTGGAAGGATCCCTCCAGCATCCCTGGGTGTGAAGACCTAGAGCTCTTGAATGATCACCACCAGCATCCCTGGGTGTGAGGGCCTAGAGCTCTGGAAGGATCCCCACCAGCATCCCTTGGTGTGAGGGCCTAGAGCTCTGGAAGGATCCCTCCAGCATCCCTAGGTGTGAGGGCCTAGAGCTCTGGAATGATCCCCTCAGCATCCTTGGGAGTGAGGGTCTAGAGCTCTGGAAGGATCCCCTCAGCATCCCTGGGAGTGAGGGCCTAGAGCTCTGGAAGGATCCCCTCAGCATCCCTGTGTGTGCAGGGTCTAGAGCTCTGGAAGGATCCCCTCAGCATCCCTAGGTGTGAGGGCCTAGGGCTCTGGAAGGATCCCAACAGCATCCCTGGGAGTGAGGGCCTAGAGCTCTGGAAGGATCCCTCCAGCATCCCTGGGTGTGAGGACCTAGAGCTCTTGAATGATCACCTCAGCATCCCTAGGTGTGAGGGCCTAGAGCTCTGGAAGGATCCCTCCAGCATCCCTGGGATGAGGGCCTAGAGCTCTGGAAGGATCACCTCAGCATCCCTCGGTGTGAGGGCCTATAGCTCTGGAAGGATCCCTCCAGCATCCCTGGGAGTGAGGGCCTAGAGCACTGGACGGATCCCTCTGGAATCTCTGGAAGTGAGGGCCTAGAGCACTGGAAGGATCCCTCCAGTATCCCTGTGTGTGAGGGCCTAGATCTCTGGAAGGATCACATCTGCATCCCTAGGTGTGCAGAACCTAGAGCTCTGGAAGGATCCCTCCAGCATCCCTGGGTGTGCAGGGCCTAGATCTCTGGAAGGATCCCTTCAGAATCCCTGGGAGTGAGGGCTGAGAGCTCTGGAAGGATCCCCTCAGCATCCCAGGGTGTGAGGGCCTAGAGCTCTGGAAGGATCCCCACAGCATCCCTGGGAGTGAGGGCCTAGAGCACTGGAAGGATCCCTCCGGAATCTCTGGAAGTGAGGGCCTAGAGCACTGGAAGGATCCCTCCAGCATCCCTGTGTGTGAGGGCCTAGATCTCTGGAAGGATCACCTCAGCATCCCTAGGTGTGAGGGCCTAGAGCCCTGGAAGGATCACATCAGCATCCCTTTGAGTGAGGGCCGAGAGCTCTGGAAGGATCCCTTCAGCACCCCTGGGAGCTAGGACCTAGAGCTCTGGAAGGATCCCTCCAGCATCCCTGGGTGTGAGGGTCTAGAGCTCTGGAAGGATCACCTCAGCATCCCTAGGTGTGCAGAACCTGGAGCTCTGGAAGGATCCCTTCAGAATCCCTGGGAGTGAGGGCTGAGAGCTCTGGAAGGATCCCATCAGTATCCCTGTGTGTGCTGAGTCTAGAGCTCTGGAAGGATCCCCTCAGCATCCCTGTGTGTGAGGGCCTAGAGCTCTTGAATGATTACCTCAGCATCCCTGGGAGTGAGGGCCTAGAGCTCTGGAAGGATCCCCCCAGCATCCCTGGGAGTGAGGGCCTAGAGCCCTGGAAGGATCCCTCCAGCACCCCTGGGTGTGCAGGGCCTAGACCTCTGGAAGGATCACCTCAGCATCCCCGGTGGTGAGGGCCTAGAGCCCTGGAAGGATCACCTCAGCATCCCTGGGAGTGAGGGCCTACAGCTCTGGAAGGATCCCTTCAGAATCCCTGGGAGTAAGGGCCTAGAGCTCTGGAAGGATCCCCTCAGCATCCCTAGGAGTGAGGGCCTAGAGCCCAGTAAGGATCCCCTCAGCATCCCTGGGAGTAAGGGCCTAGAGCTCTGGAAGGATCCCTTCAGAATCCCTGGGAGTGAGGGCCAGAGCCCAGGAAGGATCCCCTCAGCATCCCTGGGAGTGCAGGGCCTAGATCTCTGGAAGGATCCCTTCAGAATCCCTGGGATTGATGGCTGAGAGCTCTGGAAGGATCCCCTCAGCATCCCTAGGTGTGAGGGCCTAGAGCTCTGGAAGGATCAACTCAGCATCCCTGTGTGCTGGGGCCTAGAGCTCTGGAAGGATCCCTCCAGCATCCCTGGGAGTGAGGGCCTAGAGCTCTTGAAGGATCCCTACCAGCATCCCTTGATGTGAGGGCCTAGAGCCCTGGAAGGATCCCCTTAGCATCCCTGGGAGTGCAGGGCCTAGATCTCTGGAAGGATCCCTTCAGAATCCCTGGGATTGATGGCTGAGAGCTCTGGAAGGATCCCCTTAGCATCCCTAGGTGTGAGGGCCTAGAGCTCTGGAAGGATCACCTCAGCATCCCTGTCTGTTGGGGCCTAGAGCTCTGGAAGGATCACCTCAGCGTCCCTGGGTGTGAGGGTCTAGAGCTCTGGAAGGATCACCTCAGCATCCTTAGGTGTGAAGGCCTAGAGCCCTGGAAGGATCCCTCTAGCATCCCAGTGTGTGAGGGCCTGGAGCTCTTGAATGATCACCTCAACATCCCTGTGTGTGGGACCTAGAGCTCTGGAAGGATCCCTCCAGCATCCCTGGGAGTGAGGGCCTAGACCTCTGGAAGGATCCCCCCAGCATCCCTTGGTGTGAGGGCCTAGAGCTCTGGAAGGATCCCTCCTTCATCCCTTGGTGTGAGGGTCTAGAGCTCGGGAAGGATCCCTCCAGCATCCCTGGGTGTGCAGGGCCGAGAGCTCTGGAATGATCACCTCAGCATCCCTGTGTGTGAGGGCCTAGAGCTCTGGAAGGATCACCTCAGCATCCCAAGGTGTGAGGGCCTAGAGCTCTGGAAGGATCACCTCAGCATCCCTGGGATGAGGGCCTAGACCTCTGGAAGGATCCCATCAGCATCCCTTTGTGTGCAGGGTCTAGAGCTCTGGAAGGATCACCTCAGCATCCTTGGGAGTGAGGGTCTAGAGCTCTGGAAGGATCCCCTCAGCATCCCTGGGAGTGAGGGCCTAAAGCTCTGGAAGGATCCCCCCAGCATCCCTGGGAGTGAGGGCCTAGAGCTCTGGAATGATCCCCTCAGCATCCTTGGGAGTGAGGGTCTAGAGCTCTGGAAGGATCCCCTCAGCATCCCCGGGAGTGAGGGCCTAGAGCTCTGGAAGGATCCCCTCAGCATCTCTGTGTGTGCAGGGTCTAGAGCTCTGGAAGGATCCCCTCAGCATCCCTAGGGCTGAGGGCCTAGAGCTCTGGAAGGATCCCTACAGCATCCCGGGAGTGAGGGCCTAGAGCTCTGGAAGGATCCCTCCAGCATCCCTGGGTGTGAGGACCTAGAGCTCTTGAATGATCACCACCAGCATCCCTGGGTGTGAGGGCCTAGAGCTCTGGAAGGATCCCCACCAGCATCCCTTGGTGTGAGGGCCTAGAGCTCTGGAAGGATCCCTCCAGCATCCCTAGGTGTGAGGGCCTAGAGCTCTGGAATGATCCCCTCAGCATCCTTGGGAGTGAGGGTCTAGAGCTCTGGAAGGATCCCCTCAGCATCCCTGGGAGTGAGGGCCTAGAGCTCTGGAAGGATCCCCTCAGCATCCCTGTGTGTGCAGGGTCTAGAGCTCTGGAAGGATCCCCTCAGCATCCCTAGGTGTGAGGGCCTAGAGCTCTGGAAGGATCCCTACAGCATCCCTGGGAGTGAGGGCCAAGAGCTCTGGAAGGATCCCTCCAGCATCCCTGGGTGTGAGGACCTAGAGCTCTTGAATGATCACCTCAGCATCCCTAGGTGTGAGGGCCTAGAGCTCTGGAAGGATCCCTCCAGCATCCCTGGGATGAGGGCCTAGAGCTCTGGAAGGATCACCTCAGCATCCCTCGGTGTGAGGGCCTATAGCTCTGGAAGGATCCCTCCAGCATCCCTGGGAGTGAGGGCCTAGAGCACTGGACGGATCCCTCTGGAATCTCTGGAAGTGAGGGCCTAGAGCACTGGAAGGATCCCTCCAGTATCCCTGTGTGTGAGGGCCTAGATCTCTGGAAGGATCACCTCAGCATCCCTAGGTGTGAGGGCCTAGAGCTCTGGAAGGATCACATCTGCATCCCTAGGTGTGCAGAACCTAGAGCTCTGGAAGGATCCCTCCAGCATCCCTGGGTGTGCAGGGCCTAGATCTCTGGAAGGATCCCTTCAGAATCCCTGGGAGTGAGGGCTGAGAGCTCTGGAAGGATCCCCTCAGCATCCCTGGGTGTGAGGGCCTAGAGCTCTGGAAGGATCCCCACAGCATCCCTGGGAGTGAGGGCCTAGAGCACTGGAAGGATCCCTCCGGAATCTCTGGAAGTGAGGGCCTAGAGCACTGGAAGGATCCCTCCAGCATCCCTGTGTGTGAGGGCCTAGATCTCTGGAAGGATCACCTCAGCATCCCTGGGTGTGAGGGCCTAGAGCCCTGGAAGGATCACATCAGCATCCCTTTGAGTGAGGGCCGAGAGCTCTGGAAGGATCCCTTCAGCACCCCTGGGAGCTAGGGCCTAGAGCTCTGGAAGGATCCCTCCAGCATCCCTGGGTGTGAGGGTCTAGAGCTCTGGAAGGATCACCTCAGCATCCCTAGGTGTGCAGAACCTAGAGCTCTGGAAGGATCCCTTCAGAATCCCTGGGAGTGAGGGCTGAGAGCTCTGGAAGGATCCCATCAGTATCCCTGTGTGTGCTGAGTCTAGAGCTCTGGAAGGATCCCCTCAGCATCCCTGTGTGTGAGGGCCTAGAGCTCTTGAATGATTACCTCAGCATCCCTGGGAGTGAGGGCCTAGAGCTCTGGAAGGATCCCCCCAGCATCCCTGGGAGTGAGGGCCTAGAGCCCTGGAAGGATCCCTCCAGCACCCCTGGGTGTGCAGGGCCTAGACCTCTGGAAGGATCACCTCAGCATCCTTAGGTGTGAAGGCCTAGAGCCCTGGAAGGATCCCTCTAGCATCCCAGTGTGTGAGGGCCTAGAGCTCTTGAATGATCACCTCAACATCCCTGTGTGTGGGGCCTAGAGCTCTGGAAGGATCCCTCCAGCATCCCTGGGAGTGAGGGCCTAGACCTCTGGAAGGATCCCCCCAGCATCCCTTGGTGTGAGGGCCTAGAGCTCTGGAAGGATCCCTCCTTCATCCCTTGGTGTGAGGGTCTAGAGCTCGGGAAGGATCCCTCCAGTATCCCTGGGTGTGCAGGGCCGAGAGCTCTGGAATGATCACCTCAGCATCCCTGTGTGTGAGGGCCTAGAGCTCTGGAAGGATCACCTCAGCATCCCAAGGTGTGAGGGCCTAGAGCTCTGGAAGGATCACCTCAGCATCCCTGGGATGAGGGCCTAGACCTCTGGAAGGATCCCATCAGCATCCCTTTGTGTGCAGGGTCTAGAGCTCTGGAAGGATCACCTCAGCATCCTTGGGAGTGAGGGTCTAGAGCTCTGGAAGGATCCCCTCAGCATCCCTGGGAGTGAGGGCCTAGAGCTCTGGAAGGATCCCCCCAGCATCCCTGGGAGTGAGGGCCTAGAGCTCTGGAATGATCCCCTCAGCATCCTTGGGAGTGAGGGTCTAGAGCTCTGGAAGGATCCCCTCAGCATCCCTGGGAGTGAGGGCCTAGAGCTCTGGAAGGATCCCCTCAGCATCTCTGTGTGTGCAGGGTCTAGAGCTCTGGAAGGATCCCCTCAGCATCCCTAGGGCTGAGGGCCTAGAGCTCTGGAAGGATCCCTACAGCATCCCGGGGAGTGAGGGCCTAGAGCTCTGGAAGGATCCCTCCAGCATCCCTGGGTGTGAGGACCTAGAGCTCTTGAATGATCACCACCAGCATCCCTGGGTGTGAGGGCCTAGAGCTCTGGAAGGATCCCCACCAGCATCCCTTGGTGTGAGGGCCTAGAGCTCTGGAAGGATCCCTCCAGCATCCCTAGGTGTGAGGGCCTAGAGCTCTGGAATGATCCCCTCAGCATCCTTGCGAGTGAGGGTCTAGAGCTCTGGAAGGATCCCCTCAGCATCCCTGGGAGTGAGGGCCTAGAGCTCTGGAAGGATCCCCTCAGCATCCCTGTGTGTGCAGGGTCTAGAGCTCTGGAAGGATCCCCTCAGCATCCCTAGGTGTGAGGGCCTAGGGCTCTGGAAGGATCCCAACAGCATCCCTGGGAGTGAGGGCCTAGAGCTCTGGAAGGATCCCTCCAGCATCCCTGGGTGTGAGGACCTAGAGCTCTTGAATGATCACCTCAGCATCCCTAGGTGTGAGGGCCTAGAGCTCTGGAAGGATCCCTCCAGCATCCCTGGGATGAGGGCCTAGAGCTCTGGAAGGATCACCTCAGCATCCCTCGGTGTGAGGGCCTATAGCTCTGGAAGGATCCCTCCAGCATCCCTGGGAGTGAGGGCCTAGAGCACTGGACGGATCCCTCTGGAATCTCTGGAAGTGAGGGCCTAGAGCACTGGAAGGATCCCTCCAGTATCCCTGTGTGTGAGGGCCTAGATCTCTGGAAGGATCACCTCAGCATCCCTAGGTGTGAGGGCCTAGAGCTCTGGAAGGATCACATCTGCATCCCTAGGTGTGCAGAACCTAGAGCTCTGGAAGGATCCCTCCAGCATCCCTGGGTGTGCAGGGCCTAGATCTCTGGAAGGATCCCTTCAGAATCCCTGGGAGTGAGGGCTGAGAGCTCTGGAAGGATCCCCTCAGCATCCCAGGGTGTGAGGGCCTAGAGCTCTGGAAGGATCCCCACAGCATCCCTGGGAGTGAGGGCCTAGAGCACTGGAAGGATCCCTCCGGAATCTCTGGAAGTGAGGGCCTAGAGCACTGGAAGGATCCCGCACTGGAAGGATCCCTCCAGCATCCCTGTGTGTGAGGGCCTAGATCTCTGGAAGGATCACCTCAGCATCCCTAGGTGTGAGGGCCTAGAGCCCTGGAAGGATCACATCAGCATCCCTTTGAGTGAGGGCCGAGAGCTCTGGAAGGATCCCTTCAGCACCCCTGGGAGCTAGGACCTAGAGCTCTGGAAGGATCCCTCCAGCATCCCTGGGTGTGAGGGTCTAGAGCTCTGGAAGGATCACCTCAGCATCCCTAGGTGTGCAGAACCTAGAGCTCTGGAAGGATCCCTTCAGAATCCCTGGGAGTGAGGGCTGAGAGCTCTGGAAGGATCCCATCAGTATCCCTGTGTGTGCTGAGTCTAGAGCTCTGGAAGGATCCCCTCAGCATCCCTGTGTGTGAGGGCCTAGAGCTCTTGAATGATTACCTCAGCATCCCTGGGAGTGAGGGCCTAGAGCTCTGGAAGGATCCCCCCAGCATCCCTGGGAGTGAGGGCCTAGAGCCCTGGAAGGATCCCTCCAGCACCCCTGGGTGTGCAGGGCCTAGACCTCTGGAAGGATCACCTCAGCATCCCCGGTGGTGAGGGCCTAGAGCCCTGGAAGGATCACCTCAGCATCCCTGGGAGTGAGGGCCTACAGCTCTGGAAGGATCCCTTCAGAATCCCTGGGAGTAAGGGCCTAGAGCTCTGGAAGGATCCCCTCAGCATCCCTAGGAGTGAGGGCCTAGAGCCCAGGAAGGATCCCCTCAGCATCCCTGGGAGTAAGGGCCTAGAGCTCTGGAAGGATCCCTTCAGAATCCCTGGGAGTGAGGGCCAGAGCCCAGGAAGGATCCCCTCAGCATCCCTGGGAGTGCAGGGCCTAGATCTCTGGAAGGATCCCTTCAGAATCCCTGGGATTGATGGCTGAGAGCTCTGGAAGGATCCCCTCAGCATCCCTAGGTGTGAGGGCCTAGAGCTCTGGAAGGATCAACTCAGCATCCCTGTGTGCTGGGGCCTAGAGCTCTGGAAGGATCCCTCCAGCATCCCTGGGAGTGAGGGCCTAGAGCTCTTGAAGGATCCCTACCAGCATCCCTTGATGTGAGGGCCTAGAGCCCTGGAAGGATCCCCTTAGCATCCCTGGGAGTGCAGGGCCTAGATCTCTGGAAGGATCCCTTCAGAATCCCTGGGATTGATGGCTGAGAGCTCTGGAAGGATCCCCTTAGCATCCCTAGGTGTGAGGGCCTAGAGCTCTGGAAGGATCACCTCAGCATCCCTGTCTGTTGGGGCCTAGAGCTCTGGAAGGATCACCTCAGCGTCCCTGGGTGTGAGGGTCTAGAGCTCTGGAAGGATCACCTCAGCATCCTTAGGTGTGAAGGCCTAGAGCCCTGGAAGGATCCGTCTAGCATCCCAGTGTGTGAGGGCCTAGAGCTCTTGAATGATCACCTCAACATCCCTGTGTGTGGGGCCTAGAGCTCTGGAAGGATCCCTCCAGCATCCCTGGGAGTGAGGGCCTAGACCTCTGGAAGGATCCCCCCAGCATCCCTTGGTGTGAGGGCCTAGAGCTCTGGAAGGATCCCTCCTTCATCCCTTGGTGTGAGGGTCTAGAGCTCGGGAAGGATCCCTCCAGCATCCCTGGGTGTGCAGGGCCGAGAGCTCTGGAATGATCACCTCAGCATCCCTGTGTGTGAGGGCCTAGAGCTCTGGAAGGATCACCTCAGCATCCCAAGGTGTGAGGGCCTAGAGCTCTGGAAGGATCACCTCAGCATCCCTGGGATGAGGGCCTAGACCTCTGGAAGGATCCCATCAGCATCCCTTTGTGTGCAGGGTCTAGAGCTCTGGAAGGATCACCTCAGCATCCTTGGGAGTGAGGGTCTAGAGCTCTGGAAGGATCCCCTCAGCATCCCTGGGAGTGAGGGCCTAGAGCTCTGGAAGGATCCCCCCAGCATCCCTGGGAGTGAGGGCCTAGAGCTCTGGAATGATCCCCTCAGCATCCTTGGGAGTGAGGGTCTAGAGCTCTGGAAGGATCCCCTCAGCATCCCTGGGAGTGAGGGCCTAGAGCTCTGGAAGGATCCCCTCAGCATCTCTGTGTGTGCAGGGTCTAGAGCTCTGGAAGGATCCCCTCAGCATCCCTAGGGCTGAGGGCCTAGAGCTCTGGAAGGATCCCTACAGCATCCCGGGGAGTGAGGGCCTAGAGCTCTGGAAGGATCCCTCCAGCATCCCTGGGTGTGAGGACCTAGAGCTCTTGAATGATCACCACCAGCATCCCTGGGTGTGAGGGCCTAGAGCTCTGGAAGGATCCCCACCAGCATCCCTTGGTGTGAGGGCCTAGAGCTCTGGAAGGATCCCTCCAGCATCCCTAGGTGTGAGGGCCTAGAGCTCTGGAATGATCCCCTCAGCATCCTTGGGAGTGAGGGTCTAGAGCTCTGGAAGGATCCCCTCAGCATCCCTGGGAGTGAGGGCCTAGAGCTCTGGAAGGATCCCCTCAGCATCCCTGTGTGTGCAGGGTCTAGAGCTCTGGAAGGATCCCCTCAGCATCCCTAGGTGTGAGGGCCTAGAGCTCTGGAAGGATCCCTACAGCATCCCTGGGAGTGAGGGCCTAGAGCTCTGGAAGGATCCCTCCAGCATCCCTGGGTGTGAGGACCTAGAGCTCTTGAATGATCACCTCAGCATCCCTAGGTGTGAGGGCCTAGAGCTCTGGAAGGATCCCTCCAGCATCCCTGGGATGAGGGCCTAGAGCTCTGGAAGGATCACCTCAGCATCCCTCGGTGTGAGGGCCTATAGCTCTGGAAGGATCCCTCCAGCATCCCTGGGAGTGAGGGCCTAGAGCACTGGACGGATCCCTCTGGAATCTCTGGAAGTGAGGGCCTAGAGCACTGGAAGGATCCCTCCAGTATCCCTGTGTGTGAGGGCCTAGATCTCTGGAAGGATCACCTCAGCATCCCTAGGTGTGAGGGCCTAGAGCTCTGGAAGGATCACATCTGCATCCCTAGGTGTGCAGAACCTAGAGCTCTGGAAGGATCCCTCCAGCATCCCTGGGTGTGCAGGGCCTAGATCTCTGGAAGGATCCCTTCAGAATCCCTGGGAGTGAGGGCTGAGAGCTCTGGAAGGATCCCCTCAGCATCCCTGGGTGTGAGGGCCTAGAGCTCTGGAAGGATCCCCACAGCATCCCTGGGAGTGAGGGCCTAGAGCACTGGAAGGATCCCTCCGGAATCTCTGGAAGTGAGGGCCTAGAGCACTGGAAGGATCCCTCCAGCATCCCTGTGTGTGAGGGCCTAGATCTCTGGAAGGATCACCTCAGCATCCCTGGGTGTGAGGGCCTAGAGCCCTGGAAGGATCACATCAGCATCCCTTTGAGTGAGGGCCGAGAGCTCTGGAAGGATCCCTTCAGCACCCCTGGGAGCTAGGGCCTAGAGCTCTGGAAGGATCCCTCCAGCATCCCTGGGTGTGAGGGTCTAGAGCTCTGGAAGGATCACCTCAGCATCCCTAGGTGTGCAGAACCTAGAGCTCTGGAAGGATCCCTTCAGAATCCCTGGGAGTGAGGGCTGAGAGCTCTGGAAGGATCCCATCAGTATCCCTGTGTGTGCTGAGTCTAGAGCTCTGGAAGGATCCCCTCAGCATCCCTGTGTGTGAGGGCCTAGAGCTCTTGAATGATTACCTCAGCATCCCTGGGAGTGAGGGCCTAGAGCTCTGGAAGGATCCCCCCAGCATCCCTGGGAGTGAGGGCCTAGAGCCCTGGAAGGATCCCTCCAGCACCCCTGGGTGTGCAGGGCCTAGACCTCTGGAAGGATCACCTCAGCATCCCCGGTGGTGAGGGCCTAGAGCCCTGGAAGGTTCACCTCAGCATCCCTGGGAGTGAGGGCCTACAGCTCTGGAAGGATCCCTTCAGAATCCCTGGGAGTAAGGGCCTAGAGCTCTGGAAGGATCCCCTCAGCATCCCTAGGAGTGAGGGCCTAGAGCCCAGGAAGGATCCCCTCAGCATCCCTGGGAGTAAGGGCCTAGAGCTCTGGAAGGATCCCTTCAGAATCCCTGGGAGTGAGGGCCAGAGCCCAGGAAGGATCCCCTCAGCATCCCTGGGAGTGCAGGGCCTAGATCTCTGGAAGGATCCCTTCAGAATCCCTGGGATTGATGGCTGAGAGCTCTGGAAGGATCCCCTCAGCATCCCTAGGTGTGAGGGCCTAGAGCTCTGGAAGGATCAACTCAGCATCCCTGTGTGCTGGGGCCTAGAGCTCTGGAAGGATCCCTCCAGCATCCCTGGGAGTGAGGGCCTAGAGCTCTTGAAGGATCCCTACCAGCATCCCTTGATGTGAGGGCCTAGAGCCCTGGAAGGATCCCCTTAGCATCCCTGGGAGTGCAGGGCCTAGATCTCTGGAAGGATCCCTTCAGAATCCCTGGGATTGATGGCTGAGAGCTCTGGAAGGATCCCCTTAGCATCCCTAGGTGTGAGGGCCTAGAGCTCTGGAAGGATCACCTCAGCATCCCTGTCTGTTGGGGCCTAGAGCTCTGGAAGGATCCCTCCAGCATCCCTGGGAGTGAGGGCCTAAAGCTCTGGAAGGATCACCTCAGCATCCCTGTGTGTGGGGCCTAGAGCTCTGGGAGGATCCCTCCAGCATCCCTAGGTGTGAGGGCCTAGAGCTCTGGAAGGATCCCTCCAGCATCCCTTGGTGTGAGGGCCTAGATCTCTGGAATGATCACCTCAGCATCCATGAGAGTGAGGTCCTAGAGCTCTGGAAGGATCCCCTCAGCATCCCTGGGAATGAGGGTATAGAGCTCTGGAAGGATCCCCTCAGCATCCCTGGGTGTGCAGGTCTAGAGCTCTGGAAGGATCCCCTCAGCATCCCTGTGTGTGCAGGTCTAGAGCTCTGGAAGGATCACCTCAGCATCCCTGTGTGTGAGGGCCTAGAGCTCTGGAAGGATCACCTCAGCATCCCTGTGTGTGGGGCCGAGAGCTCTGGAAGGATCCCTCCAGCATCCCTGGGAGTGAGGGCCTAGAGCTCTGGAAGGATCACCTCAGCATCCCTGTGTGTGGGGCCTAGAGCTCTGGAAGGATCCCTCCAGCATCCCTGGGAGTGAGGGCCTAGAGCTCTTGAATGATCACCTCAGCATCCCAGTGTGTGTGGGGCCTAGAGCTCTGGAAGGATCCCTCCAGCATCCCTGGGAGTGAGGGCCTAGAGCTCTGGAAGGATCCCTCCAGCATCCCTAGGTGTGAGGGCCTAGAGCTCTGGAAGGATCACCTCAGCGTCCCTGGGTGTGAGGGCCTGGAGCTCTGGAAGGATCCCCCCTGCATCCCTGGGAGTGAGGGCCTAGAGCTCTGGAAGGATCCCATCAGCATCCCTTGGTGTGAGGGCCTAGAGCTCTGGAAGGATCCCTCCTTCATCCCTTGGTGTGAGGGCCTAGAGCTCTGAAAGGATCCCTCCAGCATCCCTTGGTGTGAGGGCCTAGAGCTCTGGAAGGATCCCTCCTTCATCCCTTGGTGTGAGGGCCTAGAGCTCTGGAAGTATCCCTCCAGCATCCCTGGGTGTGCAGGGCCGAGAGCTCTGGAATGATCACCTCAGCATCCCTGTGTGTGAGGGCCTAGAGCTCTGGAAGGATCACCTCAGCATCCCAAGGTGTGAGGGCCTAGAGCTCTGGAAGGATCACCTCAGCATCCCTGGGATGAGGGCCTAGACCTCTGGAAGGATCCCATCAGCATCCCTTTGTGTGCAGGGTCTAGAGCTCTGGAAGGATCCCTCCAGCATCCCTAGGTGTGAGGGCCTAGAGCTCTGGAAGGATCCCCTCAGCATCCCTGGGAGTGAGGGTCTAGAGCTCTGGAAGGATCCCCTCAGCATCCCTGGGAGTGAGGGCCTAGAGCTCTGGAAGGATACCCTCAGCATCCCTGTGTGTGCAGGGTCTAGAGTTCTGGAAGGATCCCTCCAGCATCCCTGGGAGTGAGGGCCTAGAGCTCTGGAAGAATCCCTCCAGCATCCCTGGGTGTGAGGGCCTAGAGCCCTGAAGGATCCCCTCAGCATCCCTGGGTGTGAGGGTCTAGAGCTCTTGAATGATCACCTCAGCATCCCTGCGTGTGAGGGCCTAGAGCTCTGGAAGGATCACATCTGCATCCCTAGGTGTGAGGGCCTAGAGCTCTGGAAGGATCCCTCCAGCATCCCTGGGATGAGGGCCTAGAGCTCTGGAAGGATCACCTCAGCATCCCTCGGTGTGAGTGCCTAGAGCTCTGGAAGGATTCCTCCAGCATCCCTAGGTGTGAGGGCCTAGAGCTCTGGAAGGATCCCCACCAGCATCCCTGGGTGTGAGGGCCTAGAGCTCTGGAAGGATCCCCACCAGCATCCCTTGGTGTGAGGGCCTAGAGCTCTGGAAGGATCCCCACCAGCATCCCTTGGTGTGAGGGCCTAGAGCGCTGGAAAGATCCCCCTAGCATCCCTGGGTGTGAGGGCCTAGAGCTCTGGAAGGATCCCCACCAGCATCCCTTGGTGTGAGGGCCTAGAGCGCTGGAAAGATCCCCCCAGCATCCCTGGGTGTGAAGGCCTAGAGCTCTGGAAGGATCCTTCCTTCATCCCTTGGTGTGAGGGCCTAGAGCTCTGGAAGGATCCCTCCAGCATCCCTGGGTGTGATGGCCTAGAGCTCTCGAAGGATCCTTCCAGCATCCCTGTGTGTGGGGCCTAGAGCTCTGGAAGGATCCCTCCTTCATCCCTTGGAGTCAGGGCCTAGATCTCTGGAAGGATCCCCCAGCATCCCTGGGTGTGCAGGGCCTGGAGCTCTGGAAGGATCACCTCAACATCCCAAGGTGTGAGGGCCTAGAGCTCTGGAAGGATCACCTCAGCATCCCTGGGATGAGGACCTAGAGCTCTGGAAGGATCCCTCCAGCATCCCCGGGAGTGAGGGCCTAGACCTCTGGAAGGATCCCCCCCAGCATCCCTGGGAGTGAGGGCCTAGAGCCCTGGAAGGATCCCCACCAGCATCCCTTGGTGTGAGGGCCTAGAGCCCTGGAAGGATCCCCACCAGCATCCCTTGGTTTGAGGGCCTAGAGCTCTGGAAGGATCCCTCCAGCATCCCTAGGTGTGCAGGACCGAGAGCTCTGGAATGATCACCTCAGCATCCCAAGGTGTGAGGGCCTAGAACTCTGGAAGGATCACCTCAGCATCCCTGTGTGTGAGGGCCTAGAGCTCTGGAAGAACCCCCCAGCATCCCTGGGTGTGCAGGACCGAGAGCTCTGGAATGATCACCTCAGCATCCCAAGGTGTGAGGGCCTAGAACTCTGGAAGGATCACCTCAGCATCCCTGTGTGTGAGGGCCTAGAGCTCTGGAAGGATCACCTCAGCATCCCAAGGTGTGAGGGCCTAGAGCTCTGGAAGGATCACCTCAGCATACCTGTGTGTGAGGGCCTCGATCTCTTGAGTGATCACCTCAGCATCCCAATGTGTCAGGTCTTAGAGCTCTGGAAGGATCACCTCAGCATCCCTGTGTGTGATGGCCTACAGCTCTTGAGTGATCACCTCAGCATCCGAAGGTGTGAAGGCCTAGAGCTCTGGAAGGATCACCTCAGCATCCCTAGGCGTGAAGTCCTAGAGCTCTGGAAGGATCACCTCAGTATCCCTGGGAGTGAGGGCCTAGAGCTCTGGAAGGATCCCCTCAACATCCCTAGGTGTGAAGTCCTAGAGCTCTGGAAAGATCACCTGAGCATCCTTAGGTGTGAAGTCCTAGAGCTCTGGAAGGATCACCTCAGCATCACTGGGAGTGAGGGCCTAGAGCTCTGGAAGGATCACCTCAGCATCCCTAGGTGTGATGGCCTACAGCTCTTGAGTGATCACCTCAGCATCCCAAGGTGTGAAGGCCTAGAGCTCTGGCAGGATCACCCGAGCATCCCTGGGAGTGAGGGCCTAGAGCTCTGCAAGGATCACCTCAGCATCCCTAGGTGTGAAGTCCTTTTAGCTCTGGAAGGATCACCTCAGCATTCCTGGGTGTGCAGGGTCCAGAGCTCTGGAAGGATCACCTCAGCATCCCTGGGTGTGCAGGGCCTAGAGCTCTGGAAGGATCACCTGAGCATCCCTAGGTGTGAAGTCCTAGAGCTCTGGAAGGATCCCCTCAGCATCCCTAGGTGTGAGGGTCTAGAGGCCGGGAAGGATCCCCTCAGCATCCCTGGGATGAGGGCCTAGAGCTCTGGAAGGATCCCTCCAGCATCCCTGGGAGTGAGGGCCTAGACCTCTGGAAGGATCCCCCCAGCATCCCCGGGAGTGAGGGCCTAGAGCCCTGGAAGGATCCCCACCAGCATCCCTTGGTGTGAGGGCCTAGAGCTCTGGAAGGATCCCTCCAGCATCCCTGGGTGTGCAGGACCAAGAGCTCTGGAATGATCACCTCAGCATCCCTATGTGTGAGGGCCTAGAGCTCTGGAAGGATCACCTCAGCATCCCTGTGTGTGAGGGCCTAGAGCTCTGGAAGGATCCCCCAGGATCCCTGGGTGTGCAGGACCGAGAACTCTGGAATGATCACCTCAGCATCCCAAGGTGTGAGGGCCTAGAACTCTGGAAGGGTCACCTCAGCATCCCTGTGTGTGAGGGCCTAGAGCTCTGGAAGGATCACCTCAGCATCCCAAGGTGTGAGGGCCTAGAGCTCTGGAAGGATCACCTCAGCATACCTGTGTGTGAGGGCCTAGATCTCTTGAGTGATCACCTCAGCATCCCAAGGTGTGAGGGCTTAGAGCTCTGGAAGGATCACCTCAGCACCCCTGTGTGTTATGGCCTACAGCTCTTGAGTGATCACCTCAGCGTCCCTGGGTGTGAGGGCCTGGAGCTCTGGAAGGATCCCCCCTGCATCCCTGGGAGTGAGGGCCTAGAGCTCTGGAAGGATCCCATCAGCATCCCTTGGTGTGAGGGCCTAGAGCTCTGGAAGGATCCCTCCTTCATCCCTTGGTGTGAGGGCCTAGAGCTCTGAAAGGATCCCTCCAGCATCCCTTGGTGTGAGGGCCTAGAGCTCTGGAAGGATCCCTCCTTCATCCCTTGGTGTGAGGGCCTAGAGCTCTGGAAGTATCCCTCCAGCATCCCTGGGTGTGCAGGGCCGAGAGCTCTGGAATGATCACCTCAGCATCCCTGTGTGTGAGGGCCTAGAGCTCTGGAAGGATCACCTCAGCATCCCAAGGTGTGAGGGCCTAGAGCTCTGGAAGGATCACCTCAGCATCCCTGGGATGAGGGCCTAGACCTCTGGAAGGATCCCATCAGCATCCCTTTGTGTGCAGGGTCTAGAGCTCTGGAAGGATCCCTCCAGCATCCCTAGGTGTGAGGGCCTAGAGCTCTGGAAGGATCCCCTCAGCATCCCTGGGAGTGAGGGTCTAGAGCTCTGGAAGGATCCCCTCAGAATCCCTGGGAGTGAGGGCCTAGAGCTCTGGAAGGATACCCTCAGCATCCCTGTGTGTGCAGGGTCTAGAGTTCTGGAAGGATCCCTCCAGCATCCCTGGGAGTGAGGGCCTAGAGCTCTGGAAGAATCCCTCCAGCATCCCTGGGTGTGAGGGCCTAGAGCCCTGAAGGATCCCCTCAGCATCCCTGGGTGTGAGGGTCTAGAGCTCTTGAATGATCACCTCAGCATCCCTGCGTGTGAGGGCCTAGAGCTCTGGAAGGATCACATCTGCATCCCTAGGTGTGAGGGCCTAGAGCTCTGGAAGGATCCCTCCAGCATCCCTGGGATGAGGGCCTAGAGCTCTGGAAGGATCACCTCAGCATCCCTCGGTGTGAGTGCCTAGAGCTCTGGAAGGATCCCTCCAGCATCCCTAGGTGTGAGGGCCTAGAGCTCTGGAAGGATCCCCACCAGCATCCCTGGGTGTGAGGGCCTAGAGCTCTGGAAGGATCCCCACCAGCATCCCTTGGTGTGAGGGCCTAGAGCTCTGGAAGGATCCCCACCAGCATCCCTTGGTGTGAGGGCCTAGAGCGCTGGAAAGATCCCCCTAGCATCCCTGGGTGTGAGGGCCTAGAGCTCTGGAAGGATCCCCACCAGCATCCCTTGGTGTGAGGGCCTAGAGCGCTGGAAAGATCCCCCCAGCATCCCTGGGTGTGAAGGCCTAGAGCTCTGGAAGGATCCTTCCTTCATCCCTTGGTGTGAGGGCCTAGAGCTCTGGAAGGATCCCTCCAGCATCCCTGGGTGTGATGGCCTAGAGCTCTCGAAGGATCCTTCCAGCATCCCTGTGTGTGGGGCCTAGAGCTCTGGAAGGATCCCTCCTTCATCCCTTGGAGTCAGGGCCTAGATCTCTGGAAGGATCCCCCAGCATCCCTGGGTGTGCAGGGCCTGGAGCTCTGGAAGGATCACCTCAACATCCCAAGGTGTGAGGGCCTAGAGCTCTGGAAGGATCACCTCAGCATCCCTGGGATGAGGACCTAGAGCTCTGGAAGGATCCCTCCAGCATCCCCGGGAGTGAGGGCCTAGACCTCTGGAAGGATCCCCCCCAGCATCCCTGGGAGTGAGGGCCTAGAGCCCTGGAAGGATCCCCACCAGCATCCCTTGGTGTGAGGGCCTAGAGCCCTGGAAGGATCCCCACCAGCATCCCTTGGTTTGAGGGCCTAGAGCTCTGGAAGGATCCCTCCAGCATCCCTAGGTGTGCAGGACCGAGAGCTCTGGAATGATCACCTCAGCATCCCAAGGTGTGAGGGCCTAGAACTCTGGAAGGATCACCTCAGCATCCCTGTGTGTGAGGGCCTAGAGCTCTGGAAGAACCCCCCAGCATCCCTGGGTGTGCAGGACCGAGAGCTCTGGAATGATCACCTCAGCATCCCAAGGTGTGAGGGCCTAGAACTCTGGAAGGATCACCTCAGCATCCCTGTGTGTGAGGGCCTAGAGCTCTGGAAGGATCACCTCAGCATCCCAAGGTGTGAGGGCCTAGAGCTCTGGAAGGATCACCTCAGCATACCTGTGTGTGAGGGCCTAGATCTCTTGAGTGATCACCTCAGCATCCCAATGTGTCAGGTCTTAGAGCTCTGGAAGGATCACCTCAGCATCCCTGTGTGTGATGGCCTACAGCTCTTGAGTGATCACCTCAGCATCCCAAGGTGTGAAGGCCTAGAGCTCTGGAAGGATCACCTCAGCATCCCTAGGCGTGAAGTTCTAGAGCTCTGGAAGGATCACCTCAGTATCCCTGGGAGTGAGGGCCTAGAGCTCTGGAGGGATCCCCTCAACATCCCTAGGTGTGAAGTCCTAGAGCTCTGGAAAGATCACCTCAGCATCACTGGGAGTGAGGGCCTAGAGCTCTGGAAGGATCACCTCAGCATCCCTAGGTGTGATGGCCTACAGCTCTTGAGTGATCACCTCAGCATCCCAAGGTGTGAAGGCCTAGAGCTCTGGCAGGATCACCTGAGCATCCCTGGGAGTGAGGGCCTAGAGCTCTGCAAGGATCACCTCAGCATCCCTAGGTGTGAAGTCCTTTTAGCTCTGGAAGGATCACCTCAGCATTCCTGGGTGTGCAGGGTCCAGAGCTCTGGAAGGATCACCTCAGCATCCCTGGGTGTGCAGGGCCTAGAGCTCTGGAAGGATCACCTGAGCATCCCTAGGTGTGAAGTCCTAGAGCTCTGGAAGGATCCCCTCAGCATCCCTAGGTGTGAGGGTCTAGAGGCCGGGAAGGATCCCCTCAGCATCCCTGGGATGAGGGCCTAGAGCTCTGGAAGGATCCCTCCAGCATCCCTGGGAGTGAGGGCCTAGACCTCTGGAAGGATCCCCCCAGCATCCCCGGGAGTGAGGGCCTAGAGCCCTGGAAGGATCCCCACCAGCATCCCTTGGTGTGAGGGCCTAGAGCTCTGGAAGGATCCCTCCAGCATCCCTGGGTGTGCAGGACCAAGAGCTCTGGAATGATCACCTCAGCATCCCTATGTGTGAGGGCCTAGAGCTCTGGAAGGATCACCTCAGCATCCCTGTGTGTGAGGGCCTAGAGCTCTGGAAGGATCCCCCAGGATCCCTGGGTGTGCAGGACCGAGAACTCTGGAATGATCACCTCAGCATCCCAAGGTGTGAGGGCCTAGAACTCTGGAAGGGTCACCTCAGCATCCCTGTGTGTGAGGGCCTAGAGCTCTGGAAGGATCACCTCAGCATCCCAAGGTGTGAGGGCCTAGAGCTCTGGAAGGATCACCTCAGCATACCTGTGTGTGAGGGCCTAGATCTCTTGAGTGATCACCTCAGCATCCCAAGGTGTGAGGGCTTAGAGCTCTGGAAGGATCACCTCAGCACCCCTGTGTGTTATGGCCTACAGCTCTTGAGTGATCACCTCAGCATCCCAAGGTGTGAAGGCCTAGAGCTCCGGAAGGATCACCTCAGCATCCCTAGGCGTGAAGTCCTAGAGCTCTGGAAGGATCACCTCTGTATCCCTGGGAGTGAGGGCCTAGAGCTCTGGAAGGATCCCCTCAACACCCTAGGTGTGAAGTCCTAGAGCTCTGGAAAGATCACCTCAGCATCCCAGGGAGTGAGGGCCTAGAGCTCTGGAAGGATCACCTGAGCATCCCTAGGTGTGAAGTCCTAGAGCTCTGGAAGCATCACCTCAGCATCCCTGGGAGTGAGGGCCTAGAGCTCTGGAAGGATCACCTCAGCATCCCTGGGAGTGAGGGCCTAGAGCTCTGGAAGGATCACCTCAGCATCCCTAGGTGTGAAGTCCTAGAGCTCTGGAAGGATCACCTCAGCATCCCTAGGTGTGAGGGCCTAGAGCTCTGGAAGGATCACCTCAGCATCCCTAGGTGTGAAGGCCTAGAGCTCTGGAAGGATCACCTGAGCATCCTTAGGTGTGAAGTCCTAGAGCTCTGGAAGCATCACCTCAGCATCCCTGGGAGTGAGGGCCTAGAGCTCTGGAAGGATCACCTCAGCATCCCTAGGTGTGAGGGCCTAGAGTTCCTGAGTGATCACCTCAGCATCCCAAGGTGTGAAGGCCTAGAGCTCTGGAAGGATCACCTGAGCATCCCTGGGAGTGAGGGCCTAGAGCTCTGGAAGGATCACCTCAGCATCCCTAGGTGTGAAGTCCTTTTAGCTCTGGAAGGATCACCTGAGCATCCCTAGGTGTGAAGGGTCCAGAGCTCTGGAAGGATCACCTCAGCATCCCTGGGTGTGCAGGGCCTAGAGCTCTGGAAGGATCTCCTCAGCATCTCTATGTGTGAGGGCCTAGAGCTCTGGAAGGATCACCTCAGCATCCCTGTGTGTGAGGGCCTAGAGCTCTGGAAGGATCCCTCCAGCATCCCTGGGTGTGCAGGACCGAGAGCTCTGGAATGATCACCTCAGCATCCCAAGGTGTGAGGGCCTAGAACTCTGGAAGGATCACCTCAGCATCCCTGTGTGTGAGGGCCTAGAGCTCTGGAAGGATCACCTCAGCATCCCAAGGTGTGAGGGCCTAGAGCTCTGGAAGGATCACCTCAGCATACCTGTGTGTGAGGGCCTAGATCTCTTGAGTGATCACCTCAGCATCCCAAGGTGTGAGGGCTTAGAGCTCTGGAAGGATCACCTCAGCACCCCTGTGTGTTATGGCCTACAGCTCTTGAGTGATCACCTCAGCGTCCCTGGGTGTGAGGGCCTGGAGCTCTGGAAGGATCCCCCCTGCATCCCTGGGAGTGAGGGCCTAGAGCTCTGGAAGGATCCCATCAGCATCCCTTGGTGTGAGGGCCTAGAGCTCTGGAAGGATCCCTCCTTCATCCCTTGGTGTGAGGGCCTAGAGCTCTGAAAGGATCCCTCCAGCATCCCTTGGTGTGAGGGCCTAGAGCTCTGGAAGGATCCCTCCTTCATCCCTTGGTGTGAGGGCCTAGAGCTCTGGAAGTATCCCTCCAGCATCCCTGGGTGTGCAGGGCCGAGAGCTCTGGAATGATCACCTCAGCATCCCTGTGTGTGAGGGCCTAGAGCTCTGGAAGGATCACCTCAGCATCCCAAGGTGTGAGGGCCTAGAGCTCTGGAAGGATCACCTCAGCATCCCTGGGATGAGGGCCTAGACCTCTGGAAGGATCCCATCAGCATCCCTTTGTGTGCAGGGTCTAGAGCTCTGGAAGGATCACCTCAGCATCCTTGGGAGTGAGGGTCTAGAGCTCTGGAAGGATCCCCTCAGCATCCCTGGGAGTGAGGGCCTAAAGCTCTGGAAGGATCCCCCCAGCATCCCTGGGAGTGAGGGCCTAGAGCTCTGGAATGATCCCCTCAGCATCCTTGGGAGTGAGGGTCTAGAGCTCTGGAAGGATCCCCTCAGCATCCCTGGGAGTGAGGGCCTAGAGCTCTGGAAGGATCCCCTCAGCATCTCTGTGTGTGCAGGGTCTAGAGCTCTGGAAGGATCCCCTCAGCATCCCTAGGGCTGAGGGCCTAGAGCTCTGGAAGGATCCCTACAGCATCCCGGGGAGTGAGGGCCTAGAGCTCTGGAAGGATCCCTCCAGCATCCCTGGGTGTGAGGACCTAGAGCTCTTGAATGATCACCACCAGCATCCCTGGGTGTGAGGGCCTAGAGCTCTGGAAGGATCCCCACCAGCATCCCTTGGTGTGAGGGCCTAGAGCTCTGGAAGGATCCCTCCAGCATCCCTAGGTGTGAGGGCCTAGAGCTCTGGAATGATCCCCTCAGCATCCTTGGGAGTGAGGGTCTAGAGCTCTGGAAGGATCCCCTCAGCATCCCTGGGAGTGAGGGCCTAGAGCTCTGGAAGGATCCCCTCAGCATCCCTGTGTGTGCAGGGTCTAGAGCTCTGGAAGGATCCCCTCAGCATCCCTAGGTGTGAGGGCCTAGAGCTCTGGAAGGATCCCTACAGCATCCCTGGGAGTGAGGGCCTAGAGCTCTGGAAGGATCCCTCCAGCATCCCTGGGTGTGAGGACCTAGAGCTCTTGAATGATCACCTCAGCATCCCTAGGTGTGAGGGCCTAGAGCTCTGGAAGGATCCCTCCAGCATCCCTGGGATGAGGGCCTAGAGCTCTGGAAGGATCACCTCAGCATCCCTCGGTGTGAGGGCCTATAGCTCTGGAAGGATCCCTCCAGCATCCCTGGGAGTGAGGGCCTAGAGCACTGGACGGATCCCTCTGGAATCTCTGGAAGTGAGGGCCTAGAGCACTGGAAGGATCCCTCCAGTATCCCTGTGTGTGAGGGCCTAGATCTCTGGAAGGATCACCTCAGCATCCCTAGGTGTGAGGGCCTAGAGCTCTGGAAGGATCACATCTGCATCCCTAGGTGTGCAGAACCTAGAGCTCTGGAAGGATCCCTCCAGCATCCCTGGGTGTGCAGGGCCTAGATCTCTGGAAGGATCCCTTCAGAATCCCTGGGAGTGAGGGCTGAGAGCTCTGGAAGGATCCCCTCAGCATCCCTGGGTGTGAGGGCCTAGAGCTCTGGAAGGATCCCCACAGCATCCCTGGGAGTGAGGGCCTAGAGCACTGGAAGGATCCCTCCGGAATCTCTGGAAGTGAGGGCCTAGAGCACTGGAAGGATCCCTCCAGCATCCCTGTGTGTGAGGGCCTAGATCTCTGGAAGGATCACCTCAGCATCCCTGGGTGTGAGGGCCTAGAGCCCTGGAAGGATCACATCAGCATCCCTTTGAGTGAGGGCCGAGAGCTCTGGAAGGATCCCTTCAGCACCCCTGGGAGCTAGGGCCTAGAGCTCTGGAAGGATCCCTCCAGCATCCCTGGGTGTGAGGGTCTAGAGCTCTGGAAGGATCACCTCAGCATCCCTAGGTGTGCAGAACCTAGAGCTCTGGAAGGATCCCTTCAGAATCCCTGGGAGTGAGGGCTGAGAGCTCTGGAAGGATCCCATCAGTATCCCTGTGTGTGCTGAGTCTAGAGCTCTGGAAGGATCCCCTCAGCATCCCTGTGTGTGAGGGCCTAGAGCTCTTGAATGATTACCTCAGCATCCCTGGGAGTGAGGGCCTAGAGCTCTGGAAGGATCCCCCCAGCATCCCTGGGAGTGAGGGCCTAGAGCCCTGGAAGGATCCCTCCAGCACCCCTGGGTGTGCAGGGCCTAGACCTCTGGAAGGATCACCTCAGCATCCTTAGGTGTGAAGGCCTAGAGCCCTGGAAGGATCCCTCTAGCATCCCAGTGTGTGAGGGCCTAGAGCTCTTGAATGATCACCTCAACATCCCTGTGTGTGGGGCCTAGAGCTCTGGAAGGATCCCTCCAGCATCCCTGGGAGTGAGGGCCTAGACCTCTGGAAGGATCCCCCCAGCATCCCTTGGTGTGAGGGCCTAGAGCTCTGGAAGGATCCCTCCTTCATCCCTTGGTGTGAGGGTCTAGAGCTCGGGAAGGATCCCTCCAGTATCCCTGGGTGTGCAGGGCCGAGAGCTCTGGAATGATCACCTCAGCATCCCTGTGTGTGAGGGCCTAGAGCTCTGGAAGGATCACCTCAGCATCCCAAGGTGTGAGGGCCTAGAGCTCTGGAAGGATCACCTCAGCATCCCTGGGATGAGGGCCTAGACCTCTGGAAGGATCCCATCAGCATCCCTTTGTGTGCAGGGTCTAGAGCTCTGGAAGGATCACCTCAGCATCCTTGGGAGTGAGGGTCTAGAGCTCTGGAAGGATCCCCTCAGCATCCCTGGGAGTGAGGGCCTAGAGCTCTGGAAGGATCCCCCCAGCATCCCTGGGAGTGAGGGCCTAGAGCTCTGGAATGATCCCCTCAGCATCCTTGGGAGTGAGGGTCTAGAGCTCTGGAAGGATCCCCTCAGCATCCCTGGGAGTGAGGGCCTAGAGCTCTGGAAGGATCCCCTCAGCATCTCTGTGTGTGCAGGGTCTAGAGCTCTGGAAGGATCCCCTCAGCATCCCTAGGGCTGAGGGCCTAGAGCTCTGGAAGGATCCCTACAGCATCCCGGGGAGTGAGGGCCTAGAGCTCTGGAAGGATCCCTCCAGCATCCCTGGGTGTGAGGACCTAGAGCTCTTGAATGATCACCACCAGCATCCCTGGGTGTGAGGGCCTAGAGCTCTGGAAGGATCCCCACCAGCATCCCTTGGTGTGAGGGCCTAGAGCTCTGGAAGGATCCCTCCAGCATCCCTAGGTGTGAGGGCCTAGAGCTCTGGAATGATCCCCTCAGCATCCTTGCGAGTGAGGGTCTAGAGCTCTGGAAGGATCCCCTCAGCATCCCTGGGAGTGAGGGCCTAGAGCTCTGGAAGGATCCCCTCAGCATCCCTGTGTGTGCAGGGTCTAGAGCTCTGGAAGGATCCCCTCAGCATCCCTAGGTGTGAGGGCCTAGGGCTCTGGAAGGATCCCAACAGCATCCCTGGGAGTGAGGGCCTAGAGCTCTGGAAGGATCCCTCCAGCATCCCTGGGTGTGAGGACCTAGAGCTCTTGAATGATCACCTCAGCATCCCTAGGTGTGAGGGCCTAGAGCTCTGGAAGGATCCCTCCAGCATCCCTGGGATGAGGGCCTAGAGCTCTGGAAGGATCACCTCAGCATCCCTCGGTGTGAGGGCCTATAGCTCTGGAAGGATCCCTCCAGCATCCCTGGGAGTGAGGGCCTAGAGCACTGGACGGATCCCTCTGGAATCTCTGGAAGTGAGGGCCTAGAGCACTGGAAGGATCCCTCCAGTATCCCTGTGTGTGAGGGCCTAGATCTCTGGAAGGATCACCTCAGCATCCCTAGGTGTGAGGGCCTAGAGCTCTGGAAGGATCACATCTGCATCCCTAGGTGTGCAGAACCTAGAGCTCTGGAAGGATCCCTCCAGCATCCCTGGGTGTGCAGGGCCTAGATCTCTGGAAGGATCCCTTCAGAATCCCTGGGAGTGAGGGCTGAGAGCTCTGGAAGGATCCCCTCAGCATCCCAGGGTGTGAGGGCCTAGAGCTCTGGAAGGATCCCCACAGCATCCCTGGGAGTGAGGGCCTAGAGCACTGGAAGGATCCCTCCGGAATCTCTGGAAGTGAGGGCCTAGAGCACTGGAAGGATCCCTCCAGCATCCCTGTGTGTGAGGGCCTAGATCTCTGGAAGGATCACCTCAGCATCCCTAGGTGTGAGGGCCTAGAGCCCTGGAAGGATCACATCAGCATCCCTTTGAGTGAGGGCCGAGAGCTCTGGAAGGATCCCTTCAGCACCCCTGGGAGCTAGGACCTAGAGCTCTGGAAGGATCCCTCCAGCATCCCTGGGTGTGAGGGTCTAGAGCTCTGGAAGGATCACCTCAGCATCCCTAGGTGTGCAGAACCTAGAGCTCTGGAAGGATCCCTTCAGAATCCCTGGGAGTGAGGGCTGAGAGCTCTGGAAGGATCCCATCAGTATCCCTGTGTGTGCTGAGTCTAGAGCTCTGGAAGGATCCCCTCAGCATCCCTGTGTGTGAGGGCCTAGAGCTCTTGAATGATTACCTCAGCATCCCTGGGAGTGAGGGCCTAGAGCTCTGGAAGGATCCCCCCAGCATCCCTGGGAGTGAGGGCCTAGAGCCCTGGAAGGATCCCTCCAGCACCCCTGGGTGTGCAGGGCCTAGACCTCTGGAAGGATCACCTCAGCATCCCCGGTGGTGAGGGCCTAGAGCCCTGGAAGGATCACCTCAGCATCCCTGGGAGTGAGGGCCTACAGCTCTGGAAGGATCCCTTCAGAATCCCTGGGAGTAAGGGCCTAGAGCTCTGGAAGGATCCCCTCAGCATCCCTAGGAGTGAGGGCCTAGAGCCCAGGAAGGATCCCCTCAGCATCCCTGGGAGTAAGGGCCTAGAGCTCTGGAAGGATCCCTTCAGAATCCCTGGGAGTGAGGGCCAGAGCCCAGGAAGGATCCCCTCAGCATCCCTGGGAGTGCAGGGCCTAGATCTCTGGAAGGATCCCTTCAGAATCCCTGGGATTGATGGCTGAGAGCTCTGGAAGGATCCCCTCAGCATCCCTAGGTGTGAGGGCCTAGAGCTCTGGAAGGATCAACTCAGCATCCCTGTGTGCTGGGGCCTAGAGCTCTGGAAGGATCCCTCCAGCATCCCTGGGAGTGAGGGCCTAGAGCTCTTGAAGGATCCCTACCAGCATCCCTTGATGTGAGGGCCTAGAGCCCTGGAAGGATCCCCTTAGCATCCCTGGGAGTGCAGGGCCTAGATCTCTGGAAGGATCCCTTCAGAATCCCTGGGATTGATGGCTGAGAGCTCTGGAAGGATCCCCTTAGCATCCCTAGGTGTGAGGGCCTAGAGCTCTGGAAGGATCACCTCAGCATCCCTGTCTGTTGGGGCCTAGAGCTCTGGTAGGATCACCTCAGCGTCCCTGGGTGTGAGGGTCTAGAGCTCTGGAAGGATCACCTCAGCATCCTTAGGTGTGAAGGCCTAGAGCCCTGGAAGGATCCCTCTAGCATCCCAGTGTGTGAGGGCCTAGAGCTCTTGAATGATCACCTCAACATCCCTGTGTGTGGGGCCTAGAGCTCTGGAAGGATCCCTCCAGCATCCCTGGGAGTGAGGGCCTAGACCTCTGGAAGGATCCCCCCAGCATCCCTTGGTGTGAGGGCCTAGAGCTCTGGAAGGATCCCTCCTTCATCCCTTGGTGTGAGGGTCTAGAGCTCGGGAAGGATCCCTCCAGCATCCCTGGGTGTGCAGGGCCGAGAGCTCTGGAATGATCACCTCAGCATCCCTGTGTGTGAGGGCCTAGAGCTCTGGAAGGATCACCTCAGCATCCCAAGGTGTGAGGGCCTAGAGCTCTGGAAGGATCACCTCAGCATCCCTGGGATGAGGGCCTAGACCTCTGGAAGGATCCCATCAGCATCCCTTTGTGTGCAGGGTCTAGAGCTCTGGAAGGATCACCTCAGCATCCTTGGGAGTGAGGGTCTAGAGCTCTGGAAGGATCCCCTCAGCATCCCTGGGAGTGAGGGCCTAGAGCTCTGGAAGGATCCCCCCAGCATCCCTGGGAGTGAGGGCCTAGAGCTCTGGAATGATCCCCTCAGCATCCTTGGGAGTGAGGGTCTAGAGCTCTGGAAGGATCCCCTCAGCATCCCTGGGAGTGAGGGCCTAGAGCTCTGGAAGGATCCCCTCAGCATCTCTGTGTGTGCAGGGTCTAGAGCTCTGGAAGGATCCCCTCAGCATCCCTAGGGCTGAGGGCCTAGAGCTCTGGAAGGATCCCTACAGCATCCCGGGGAGTGAGGGCCTAGAGCTCTGGAAGGATCCCTCCAGCATCCCTGGGTGTGAGGACCTAGAGCTCTTGAATGATCACCACCAGCATCCCTGGGTGTGAGGGCCTAGAGCTCTGGAAGGATCCCCACCAGCATCCCTTGGTGTGAGGGCCTAGAGCTCTGGAAGGATCCCTCCAGCATCCCTAGGTGTGAGGGCCTAGAGCTCTGGAATGATCCCCTCAGCATCCTTGGGAGTGAGGGTCTAGAGCTCTGGAAGGATCCCCTCAGCATCCCTGGGAGTGAGGGCCTAGAGCTCTGGAAGGATCCCCTCAGCATCCCTGTGTGTGCAGGGTCTAGAGCTCTGGAAGGATCCCCTCAGCATCCCTAGGTGTGAGGGCCTAGAGCTCTGGAAGGATCCCTACAGCATCCCTGGGAGTGAGGGCCTAGAGCTCTGGAAGGATCCCTCCAGCATCCCTGGGTGTGAGGACCTAGAGCTCTTGAATGATCACCTCAGCATCCCTAGGTGTGAGGGCCTAGAGCTCTGGAAGGATCCCTCCAGCATCCCTGGGATGAGGGCCTAGAGCTCTGGAAGGATCACCTCAGCATCCCTCGGTGTGAGGGCCTATAGCTCTGGAAGGATCCCTCCAGCATCCCTGGGAGTGAGGGCCTAGAGCACTGGACGGATCCCTCTGGAATCTCTGGAAGTGAGGGCCTAGAGCACTGGAAGGATCCCTCCAGTATCCCTGTGTGTGAGGGCCTAGATCTCTGGAAGGATCACCTCAGCATCCCTAGGTGTGAGGGCCTAGAGCTCTGGAAGGATCACATCTGCATCCCTAGGTGTGCAGAACCTAGAGCTCTGGAAGGATCCCTCCAGCATCCCTGGGTGTGCAGGGCCTAGATCTCTGGAAGGATCCCTTCAGAATCCCTGGGAGTGAGGGCTGAGAGCTCTGGAAGGATCCCCTCAGCATCCCTGGGTGTGAGGGCCTAGAGCTCTGGAAGGATCCCCACAGCATCCCTGGGAGTGAGGGCCTAGAGCACTGGAAGGATCCCTCCGGAATCTCTGGAAGTGAGGGCCTAGAGCACTGGAAGGATCCCTCCAGCATCCCTGTGTGTGAGGGCCTAGATCTCTGGAAGGATCACCTCAGCATCCCTGGGTGTGAGGGCCTAGAGCCCTGGAAGGATCACATCAGCATCCCTTTGAGTGAGGGCCGAGAGCTCTGGAAGGATCCCTTCAGCACCCCTGGGAGCTAGGGCCTAGAGCTCTGGAAGGATCCCTCCAGCATCCCTGGGTGTGAGGGTCTAGAGCTCTGGAAGGATCACCTCAGCATCCCTAGGTGTGCAGAACCTAGAGCTCTGGAAGGATCCCTTCAGAATCCCTGGGAGTGAGGGCTGAGAGCTCTGGAAGGATCCCATCAGTATCCCTGTGTGTGCTGAGTCTAGAGCTCTGGAAGGATCCCCTCAGCATCCCTGTGTGTGAGGGCCTAGAGCTCTTGAATGATTACCTCAGCATCCCTGGGAGTGAGGGCCTAGAGCTCTGGAAGGATCCCCCCAGCATCCCTGGGAGTGAGGGCCTAGAGCCCTGGAAGGATCCCTCCAGCACCCCTGGGTGTGCAGGGCCTAGACCTCTGGAAGGATCACCTCAGCATCCCCGGTGGTGAGGGCCTAGAGCCCTGGAAGGTTCACCTCAGCATCCCTGGGAGTGAGGGCCTACAGCTCTGGAAGGATCCCTTCAGAATCCCTGGGAGTAAGGGCCTAGAGCTCTGGAAGGATCCCCTCAGCATCCCTAGGAGTGAGGGCCTAGAGCCCAGGAAGGATCCCCTCAGCATCCCTGGGAGTAAGGGCCTAGAGCTCTGGAAGGATCCCTTCAGAATCCCTGTGAGTGAGGGCCAGAGCCCAGGAAGGATCCCCTCAGCATCCCTGGGAGTGCAGGGCCTAGATCTCTGGAAGGATCCCTTCAGAATCCCTGGGATTGATGGCTGAGAGCTCTGGAAGGATCCCCTCAGCATCCCTAGGTGTGAGGGCCTAGAGCTCTGGAAGGATCAACTCAGCATCCCTGTGTGCTGGGGCCTTGAGCTCTGGAAGGATCCCTCCAGCATCCCTGGGAGTGAGGGCCTAGAGCTCTTGAAGGATCCCTACCAGCATCCCTTGATGTGAGGGCCTAGAGCCCTGGAAGGATCCCCTTAGCATCCCTGGGAGTGCAGGGCCTAGATCTCTGGAAGGATCCCTTCAGAATCCCTGGGATTGATGGCTGAGAGCTCTGGAAGGATCCCCTTAGCATCCCTAGGTGTGAGGGCCTAGAGCTCTGGAAGGATCACCTCAGCATCCCTGTCTGTTGGGGCCTAGAGCTCTGGAAGGATCCCTCCAGCATCCCTGGGAGTGAGGGCCTAAAGCTCTGGAAGGATCACCTCAGCATCCCTGTGTGTGGGGCCTAGAGCTCTGGGAGGATCCCTCCAGCATCCCTAGGTGTGAGGGCCTAGAGCTCTGGAAGGATCCCTCCAGCATCCCTTGGTGTGAGGGCCTAGATCTCTGGAATGATCACCTCAGCATCCATGAGAGTGAGGTCCTAGAGCTCTGGAAGGATCCCCTCAGCATCCCTGGGAATGAGGGTATAGAGCTCTGGAAGGATCCCCTCAGCATCCCTGGGTGTGCAGGTCTAGAGCTCTGGAAGGATCCCCTCAGCATCCCTGTGTGTGCAGGTCTAGAGCTCTGGAAGGATCACCTCAGCATCCCTGTGTGTGAGGGCCTAGAGCTCTGGAAGGATCACCTCAGCATCCCTGTGTGTGGGGCCGAGAGCTCTGGAAGGATCCCTCCAGCATCCCTGGGAGTGAGGGCCTAGAGCTCTGGAAGGATCACCTCAGCATCCCTGTGTGTGGGGCCTAGAGCTCTGGAAGGATCCCTCCAGCATCCCTGGGAGTGAGGGCCTAGAGCTCTTGAATGATCACCTCAGCATCCCTGTGTGTGGGGCCTAGAGCTCTGGAAGGATCCCTCCAGCATCCCTGGGAGTGAGGGCCTAGAGCTCTGGAAGGATCCCTCCAGCATCCCTAGGTGTGAGGGCCTAGAGCTCTGGAAGGATCACCTCAGCGTCCCTGGGTGTGAGGGCCTGGAGCTCTGGAAGGATCCCCCCTGCATCCCTGGGAGTGAGGGCCTAGAGCTCTGGAAGGATCCCATCAGCATCCCTTGGTGTGAGGGCCTAGAGCTCTGGAAGGATCCCTCCTTCATCCCTTGGTGTGAGGGCCTAGAGCTCTGAAAGGATCCCTCCAGCATCCCTTGGTGTGAGGGCCTAGAGCTCTGGAAGGATCCCTCCTTCATCCCTTGGTGTGAGGGCCTAGAGCTCTGGAAGTATCCCTCCAGCATCCCTGGGTGTGCAGGGCCGAGAGCTCTGGAATGATCACCTCAGCATCCCTGTGTGTGAGGGCCTAGAGCTCTGGAAGGATCACCTCAGCATCCCAAGGTGTGAGGGCCTAGAGCTCTGGAAGGATCACCTCAGCATCCCTGGGATGAGGGCCTAGACCTCTGGAAGGATCCCATCAGCATCCCTTTGTGTGCAGGGTCTAGAGCTCTGGAAGGATCCCTCCAGCATCCCTAGGTGTGAGGGCCTAGAGCTCTGGAAGGATCCCCTCAGCATCCCTGGGAGTGAGGGTCTAGAGCTCTGGAAGGATCCCCTCAGCATCCCTGGGAGTGAGGGCCTAGAGCTCTGGAAGGATACCCTCAGCATCCCTGTGTGTGCAGGGTCTAGAGTTCTGGAAGGATCCCTCCAGCATCCCTGGGAGTGAGGGCCTAGAGCTCTGGAAGAATCCCTCCAGCATCCCTGGGTGTGAGGGCCTAGAGCCCTGAAGGATCCCCTCAGCATCCCTGGGTGTGAGGGTCTAGAGCTCTTGAATGATCACCTCAGCATCCCTGCGTGTGAGGGCCTAGAGCTCTGGAAGGATCACATCTGCATCCCTAGGTGTGAGGGCCTAGAGCTCTGGAAGGATCCCTCCAGCATCCCTGGGATGAGGGCCTAGAGCTCTGGAAGGATCACCTCAGCATCCCTCGGTGTGAGTGCCTAGAGCTCTGGAAGGATCCCTCCAGCATCCCTAGGTGTGAGGGCCTAGAGCTCTGGAAGGATCCCCACCAGCATCCCTGGGTGTGAGGGCCTAGAGCTCTGGAAGGATCCCCACCAGCATCCCTTGGTGTGAGGGCCTAGAGCTCTGGAAGGATCCCCACCAGCATCCCTTGGTGTGAGGGCCTAGAGCGCTGGAAAGATCCCCCTAGCATCCCTGGGTGTGAGGGCCTAGAGCTCTGGAAGGATCCCCACCAGCATCCCTTGGTGTGAGGGCCTAGAGCGCTGGAAAGATCCCCCCAGCATCCCTGGGTGTGAAGGCCTAGAGCTCTGGAAGGATCCTTCCTTCATCCCTTGGTGTGAGGGCCTAGAGCTCTGGAAGGATCCCTCCAGCATCCCTGGGTGTGATGGCCTAGAGCTCTCGAAGGATCCTTCCAGCATCCCTGTGTGTGGGGCCTAGAGCTCTGGAAGGATCCCTCCTTCATCCCTTGGAGTCAGGGCCTAGATCTCTGGAAGGATCCCCCAGCATCCCTGGGTGTGCAGGGCCTGGAGCTCTGGAAGGATCACCTCAACATCCCAAGGTGTGAGGGCCTAGAGCTCTGGAAGGATCACCTCAGCATCCCTGGGATGAGGACCTAGAGCTCTGGAAGGATCCCTCCAGCATCCCCGGGAGTGAGGGCCTAGACCTCTGGAAGGATCCCCCCCAGCATCCCTGGGAGTGAGGGCCTAGAGCCCTGGAAGGATCCCCACCAGCATCCCTTGGTGTGAGGGCCTAGAGCCCTGGAAGGATCCCCACCAGCATCCCTTGGTTTGAGGGCCTAGAGCTCTGGAAGGATCCCTCCAGCATCCCTAGGTGTGCAGGACCGAGAGCTCTGGAATGATCACCTCAGCATCCCAAGGTGTGAGGGCCTAGAACTCTGGAAGGATCACCTCAGCATCCCTGTGTGTGAGGGCCTAGAGCTCTGGAAGAACCCCCCAGCATCCCTGGGTGTGCAGGACCGAGAGCTCTGGAATGATCACCTCAGCATCCCAAGGTGTGAGGGCCTAGAACTCTGGAAGGATCACCTCAGCATCCCTGTGTGTGAGGGCCTAGAGCTCTGGAAGGATCACCTCAGCATCCCAAGGTGTGAGGGCCTAGAGCTCTGGAAGGATCACCTCAGCATACCTGTGTGTGAGGGCCTAGATCTCTTGAGTGATCACCTCAGCATCCCAATGTGTCAGGTCTTAGAGCTCTGGAAGGATCACCTCAGCATCCCTGTGTGTGATGGCCTACAGCTCTTGAGTGATCACCTCAGCATCCGAAGGTGTGAAGGCCTAGAGCTCTGGAAGGATCACCTCAGCATCCCTAGGCGTGAAGTCCTAGAGCTCTGGAAGGATCACCTCAGTATCCCTGGGAGTGAGGGCCTAGAGCTCTGGAAGGATCCCCTCAACATCCCTAGGTGTGAAGTCCTAGAGCTCTGGAAAGATCACCTGAGCATCCTTAGGTGTGAAGTCCTAGAGCTCTGGAAGGATCACCTCAGCATCACTGGGAGTGAGGGCCTAGAGCTCTGGAAGGATCACCTCAGCATCCCTAGGTGTGATGGCCTACAGCTCTTGAGTGATCACCTCAGCATCCCAAGGTGTGAAGGCCTAGAGCTCTGGCAGGATCACCTGAGCATCCCTGGGAGTGAGGGCCTAGAGCTCTGCAAGGATCACCTCAGCATCCCTAGGTGTGAAGTCCTTTTAGCTCTGGAAGGATCACCTCAGCATTCCTGGGTGTGCAGGGTCCAGAGCTCTGGAAGGATCACCTCAGCATCCCTGGGTGTGCAGGGCCTAGAGCTCTGGAAGGATCACCTGAGCATCCCTAGGTGTGAAGTCCTAGAGCTCTGGAAGGATCCCCTCAGCATCCCTAGGTGTGAGGGTCTAGAGGCCGGGAAGGATCCCCTCAGCATCCCTGGGATGAGGGCCTAGAGCTCTGGAAGGATCCCTCCAGCATCCCTGGGAGTGAGGGCCTAGACCTCTGGAAGGATCCCCCCAGCATCCCCGGGAGTGAGGGCCTAGAGCCCTGGAAGGATCCCCACCAGCATCCCTTGGTGTGAGGGCCTAGAGCTCTGGAAGGATCCCTCCAGCATCCCTGGGTGTGCAGGACCAAGAGCTCTGGAATGATCACCTCAGCATCCCTATGTGTGAGGGCCTAGAGCTCTGGAAGGATCACCTCAGCATCCCTGTGTGTGAGGGCCTAGAGCTCTGGAAGGATCCCCCAGGATCCCTGGGTGTGCAGGACCGAGAACTCTGGAATGATCACCTCAGCATCCCAAGGTGTGAGGGCCTAGAACTCTGGAAGGGTCACCTCAGCATCCCTGTGTGTGAGGGCCTAGAGCTCTGGAAGGATCACCTCAGCATCCCAAGGTGTGAGGGCCTAGAGCTCTGGAAGGATCACCTCAGCATACCTGTGTGTGAGGGCCTAGATCTCTTGAGTGATCACCTCAGCATCCCAAGGTGTGAGGGCTTAGAGCTCTGGAAGGATCACCTCAGCACCCCTGTGTGTTATGGCCTACAGCTCTTGAGTGATCACCTCAGCGTCCCTGGGTGTGAGGGCCTGGAGCTCTGGAAGGATCCCCCCTGCATCCCTGGGAGTGAGGGCCTAGAGCTCTGGAAGGATCCCATCAGCATCCCTTGGTGTGAGGGCCTAGAGCTCTGGAAGGATCCCTCCTTCATCCCTTGGTGTGAGGGCCTAGAGCTCTGAAAGGATCCCTCCAGCATCCCTTGGTGTGAGGGCCTAGAGCTCTGGAAGGATCCCTCCTTCATCCCTTGGTGTGAGGGCCTAGAGCTCTGGAAGTATCCCTCCAGCATCCCTGGGTGTGCAGGGCCGAGAGCTCTGGAATGATCACCTCAGCATCCCTGTGTGTGAGGGCCTAGAGCTCTGGAAGGATCACCTCAGCATCCCAAGGTGTGAGGGCCTAGAGCTCTGGAAGGATCACCTCAGCATCCCTGGGATGAGGGCCTAGACCTCTGGAAGGATCCCATCAGCATCCCTTTGTGTGCAGGGTCTAGAGCTCTGGAAGGATCCCTCCAGCATCCCTAGGTGTGAGGGCCTAGAGCTCTGGAAGGATCCCCTCAGCATCCCTGGGAGTGAGGGTCTAGAGCTCTGGAAGGATCCCCTCAGCATCCCTGGGAGTGAGGGCCTAGAGCTCTGGAAGGATACCCTCAGCATCCCTGTGTGTGCAGGGTCTAGAGTTCTGGAAGGATCCCTCCAGCATCCCTGGGAGTGAGGGCCTAGAGCTCTGGAAGAATCCCTCCAGCATCCCTGGGTGTGAGGGCCTAGAGCCCTGAAGGATCCCCTCAGCATCCCTGGGTGTGAGGGTCTAGAGCTCTTGAATGATCACCTCAGCATCCCTGCGTGTGAGGGCCTAGAGCTCTGGAAGGATCACATCTGCATCCCTAGGTGTGAGGGCCTAGAGCTCTGGAAGGATCCCTCCAGCATCCATGGGATGAGGGCCTAGAGCTCTGGAAGGATCACCTCAGCATCCCTCGGTGTGAGTGCCTAGAGCTCTGGAAGGATCCCTCCAGCATCCCTAGGTGTGAGGGCCTAGAGCTCTGGAAGGATCCCCACCAGCATCCCTGGGTGTGAGGGCCTAGAGCTCTGGAAGGATCCCCACCAGCATCCCTTGGTGTGAGGGCCTAGAGCTCTGGAAGGATCCCCACCAGCATCCCTTGGTGTGAGGGCCTAGAGCGCTGGAAAGATCCCCCTAGCATCCCTGGGTGTGAGGGCCTAGAGCTCTGGAAGGATCCCCACCAGCATCCCTTGGTGTGAGGGCCTAGAGCGCTGGAAAGATCCCCCCAGCATCCCTGGGTGTGAAGGCCTAGAGCTCTGGAAGGATCCTTCCTTCATCCCTTGGTGTGAGGGCCTAGAGCTCTGGAAGGATCCCTCCAGCATCCCTGGGTGTGATGGCCTAGAGCTCTCGAAGGATCCTTCCAGCATCCCTGTGTGTGGGGCCTAGAGCTCTGGAAGGATCCCTCCTTCATCCCTTGGAGTCAGGGCCTAGATCTCTGGAAGGATCCCCCAGCATCCCTGGGTGTGCAGGGCCTGGAGCTCTGGAAGGATCACCTCAACATCCCAAGGTGTGAGGGCCTAGAGCTCTGGAAGGATCACCTCAGCATCCCTGGGATGAGGACCTAGAGCTCTGGAAGGATCCCTCCAGCATCCCCGGGAGTGAGGGCCTAGACCTCTGGAAGGATCCCCCCCAGCATCCCTGGGAGTGAGGGCCTAGAGCCCTGGAAGGATCCCCACCAGCATCCCTTGGTGTGAGGGCCTAGAGCCCTGGAAGGATCCCCACCAGCATCCCTTGGTTTGAGGGCCTAGAGCTCTGGAAGGATCCCTCCAGCATCCCTAGGTGTGCAGGACCGAGAGCTCTGGAATGATCACCTCAGCATCCCAAGGTGTGAGGGCCTAGAACTCTGGAAGGATCACCTCAGCATCCCTGTGTGTGAGGGCCTAGAGCTCTGGAAGAACCCCCCAGCATCCCTGGGTGTGCAGGACCGAGAGCTCTGGAATGATCACCTCAGCATCCCAAGGTGTGAGGGCCTAGAACTCTGGAAGGATCACCTCAGCATCCCTGTGTGTGAGGGCCTAGAGCTCTGGAAGGATCACCTCAGCATCCCAAGGTGTGAGGGCCTAGAGCTCTGGAAGGATCACCTCAGCATACCTGTGTGTGAGGGCCTAGATCTCTTGAGTGATCACCTCAGCATCCCAATGTGTCAGGTCTTAGAGCTCTGGAAGGATCACCTCAGCATCCCTGTGTGTGATGGCCTACAGCTCTTGAGTGATCACCTCAGCATCCCAAGGTGTGAAGGCCTAGAGCTCTGGAAGGATCACCTCAGCATCCCTAGGCGTGAAGTCCTAGAGCTCTGGAAGGATCACCTCAGTATCCCTGGGAGGGAGGGCCTAGAGCTCTGGAAGGATCCCCTCAACATCCCTAGGTGTGAAGTCCTAGAGCTCTGGAAAGATCACCTCAGCATCACTGGGAGTGAGGGCCTAGAGCTCTGGAAGGATCACCTCAGCATCCCTAGGTGTGATGGCCTACAGCTCTTGAGTGATCACCTCAGCATCCCAAGGTGTGAAGGCCTAGAGCTCTGGCAGGATCACCTGAGCATCCCTGGGAGTGAGGGCCTAGAGCTCTGCAAGGATCACCTCAGCATCCCTAGGTGTGAATTCCTTTTAGCTCTGGAAGGATCACCTCAGCATTCCTGGGTGTGCAGGGTCCAGAGCTCTGGAAGGATCACCTCAGCATCCCTGGGTGTGCAGGGCCTAGAGCTCTGGAAGGATCACCTGAGCATCCCTAGGTGTGAAGTCCTAGAGCTCTGGAAGGATCCCCTCAGCATCCCTAGGTGTGAGGGTCTAGAGGCCGGGAAGGATCCCCTCAGCATCCCTGGGATGAGGGCCTAGAGCTCTGGAAGGATCCCTCCAGCATCCCTGGGAGTGAGGGCCTAGACCTCTGGAAGGATCCCCCCAGCATCCCCGGGAGTGAGGGCCTAGAGCCCTGGAAGGATCCCCACCAGCATCCCTTGGTGTGAGGGCCTAGAGCTCTGGAAGGATCCCTCCAGCATCCCTGGGTGTGCAGGACCAAGAGCTCTGGAATGATCACCTCAGCATCCCTATGTGTGAGGGCCTAGAGCTCTGGAAGGATCACCTCAGCATCCCTGTGTGTGAGGGCCTAGAGCTCTGGAAGGATCCCCCAGGATCCCTGGGTGTGCAGGACCGAGAACTCTGGAATGATCACCTCAGCATCCCAAGGTGTGAGGGCCTAGAACTCTGGAAGGGTCACCTCAGCATCCCTGTGTGTGAGGGCCTAGAGCTCTGGAAGGATCACCTCAGCATCCCAAGGTGTGAGGGCCTAGAGCTCTGGAAGGATCACCTCAGCATACCTGTGTGTGAGGGCCTAGATCTCTTGAGTGATCACCTCAGCATCCCAAGGTGTGAGGGCTTAGAGCTCTGGAAGGATCACCTCAGCACCCCTGTGTGTTATGGCCTACAGCTCTTGAGTGATCACCTCAGCATCCCAAGGTGTGAAGGCCTAGAGCTCCGGAAGGATCACCTCAGCATCCCTAGGCGTGAAGTCCTAGAGCTCTGGAAGGATCACCTCTGTATCCCTGGGAGTGAGGGCCTAGAGCTCTGGAAGGATCCCCTCAACACCCTAGGTGTGAAGTCCTAGAGCTCTGGAAAGATCACCTCAGCATCCCAGGGAGTGAGGGCCTAGAGCTCTGGAAGGATCACCTGAGCATCCCTAGGTGTGAAGTCCTAGAGCTCTGGAAGCATCACCTCAGCATCCCTGGGAGTGAGGGCCTAGAGCTCTGGAAGGATCACCTCAGCATCCCTGGGAGTGAGGGCCTAGAGCTCTGGAAGGATCACCTCAGCATCCCTAGGTGTGAAGTCCTAGAGCTCTGGAAGGATCACCTCAGCATCCCTAGGTGTGAGGGCCTAGAGCTCTGGAAGGATCACCTCAGCATCCCTAGGTGTGAAGGCCTAGAGCTCTGGAAGGATCACCTGAGCATCCTTAGGTGTGAAGTCCTAGAGCTCTGGAAGCATCACCTCAGCATCCCTGGGAGTGAGGGCCTAGAGCTCTGGAAGGATCACCTCAGCATCCCTAGGTGTGAGGGCCTAGAGTTCCTGAGTGATCACCTCAGCATCCCAAGGTGTGAAGGCCTAGAGCTCTGGAAGGATCACCTGAGCATCCCTGGGAGTGAGGGCCTAGAGCTCTGGAAGGATCACCTCAGCATCCCTAGGTGTGAAGTCCTTTTAGCTCTGGAAGGATCACCTGAGCATCCCTAGGTGTGAAGGGTCCAGAGCTCTGGAAGGATCACCTCAGCATCCCTGGGTGTGCAGGGCCTAGAGCTCTGGAAGGATCTCCTCAGCATCTCTATGTGTGAGGGCCTAGAGCTCTGGAAGGATCACCTCAGCATCCCTGTGTGTGAGGGCCTAGAGCTCTGGAAGGATCCCTCCAGCATCCCTGGGTGTGCAGGACCGAGAGCTCTGGAATGATCACCTCAGCATCCCAAGGTGTGAGGGCCTAGAACTCTGGAAGGATCACCTCAGCATCCCTGTGTGTGAGGGCCTAGAGCTCTGGAAGGATCACCTCAGCATCCCAAGGTGTGAGGGCCTAGAGCTCTGGAAGGATCACCTCAGCATACCTGTGTGTGAGGGCCTAGATCTCTTGAGTGATCGCCTCAGCATCCCAAGGTGTGAGGGCTTAGAGCTCTGGAAGGATCACCTCAGCATCCCTGTGTGTGATGGCCTACAGCTCTTGAGTGATCACCTCAGCATCCCAAGGTGTGAAGGCCTAGAGCTCCGGAAGGATCACCTCAGCATCCCTAGGCGTGAAGTCCTAGAGCTCTGGAAGGATCACCTCAGTATCCCTGGGAGTGAGGGCCTAGAGCTCTGGAAGGATCCCCTCAACATCCCTAGGTGTGAAGTCCTAGAGCTCTGGAAGGATCACCTCAGTATCCCTGGGAGTGAGGGCCTAGAGCTCTGGAAGGATCACCTCAGCATCCCTGGGAGTGAGGGCCTAGAGCTCTGGAAGGATCACCTCAGCATCCCTGGGAGTGAGGGCCTAGAGCTCTGGAAGGATCACCTCAGCATCCCTAGGTGTGAAGTCCTAGAGCTCTGGAAGGATCACTTCAGCATCCCTAGGTGTGAGGGCCTAGAGCTCTGGAAGGATCACCTCAGCATCCCTAGGTGTGAAGGCCTAGAGCTCTGGAAGGATCACCTGAGCATCCTTAGGTGTGAAGTCCTAGAGCTCTGGAAGCATCACCTCAGCATCCCTGGGAGTGAGGGCCTAGAGCTCTGGAAGGATCACCTCAGCATCCCTAGGTGTGAAGTCCTTTTAGCTCTGGAAGGATCACCTCAGCATCCCTGGGTGTGCAGGGTCCAGAGCTCTGGAAGGATCACCTCAGCATCCCTAGGTGTGAAGTCCTTTTAGCTCTGGAAGGATCACCTCAGCATCCCTGGGTGTGCAGGGCCTAGAGCTCTGGAAGGATCACCTGAGCATCCCTAGGTGTGAAGTCCTAGAGCTCTGGAAGGATCACCTCAGCATCCCTGTATGTGAGGGCCTAGAGCTCTGGAAGGATCCCTCCAGCATCCCTGGGTGTGCAGGACCGAGAGCTCTGGAATGATCACCTCAGCATCCCTATGTGTGAGTGCCTAGAGCTCTGGAAGGATCACCTCAGCATCCCTGTGTGTGAGGGCCTAGAGCTCTGGAAGGATCCCTCAGCATCCCTGGGTGTGCAGGACCGAGAGCTCTGGAATGATCACCTCAGCATCCCAAGGTGTGAGGGACTAGAACTCTGGAAGGATCACCTCAGCATCCCTGTGTGTGAGGGCCTAGAGCTCTGGAAGGATCACCTCAGCATCCCAAGGTGTGAGGGCCTAGAGCTCTGGAAGGATCACCTCAGCATACCTGTGTGTGAGGGCCTAGATCTCTTGAGTGATCACCTCAGCATCCCAAGGTGTGAGGGCTTAGAGCTCTGGAAGGATCACCTCAGCATCCCTGTGTGTGAAGGCCTACAGCTCTTGAGTGATCACCTCAGCATCCCAAGGTGTGAAGGCCTAGAGCTCCGGAAGGATCACCTCAGCATCCCTAGGCGTGAAGTCCTAGAGCTCTGGAAGGATCACCTCAGTATCCCTGGGAGTGAGGGCCTAGAGCTCTGGAAGGATCCCCTCAACATCCCTAGGTGTGAAGTCCTAGAGCTCTGGAAAGATCACCTCAGCATCCCAGGGAGTGAGGGCCTAGAGCTCTGGAAGGATCACCTGAGCATCCCTAGGTGTGAAGTCCTAGAGCTCTGGAAGCATCACCTCAGCATCCCTGGGAGTGAGGGCCTAGAGCTCTGGAAGGATCACCTCAGCATCCCTGGGAGTGAGGGCCTAGAGCTCTGGAAGGATCACCTCAGCATCCCTAGGTGTGAAGTCCTAGAGCTCTGGAAGGATCACTTCAGCATCCCTAGGTGTGAGGGCCTAGAGCTCTGGAAGGATCACCTCAGCATCCCTAGGTGTGAAGGCCTAGAGCTCTGGAAGGATCACCTGAGCATCCTTAGGTGTGAAGTCCTAGAGCTCTGGAAGCATCACCTCAGCATCCCTGGGAGTGAGGGCCTAGAGCTCTGGAAGGATCACCTCAGCATCCCTAGGTGTGAAGTCCTTTTAGCTCTGGAAGGATCACCTCAGCATCCCTGGGTGTGCAGGGTCCAGAGCTCTGGAAGGATCACCTCAGCATCCCTAGGTGTGAAGTCCTTTTAGCTCTGGAAGGATCACCTCAGCATCCCTGGGTGTGCAGGGCCTAGAGCTCTGGAAGGATCACCTGAGCATCCCTAGGTGTGAAGTCCTAGAGCTCTGGAAGGATCACCTCAGCATCCCTGTGTGTGAGGGTAAAGCCAAGCTATCAACTCTACTGAAACCTCCCCTCTGAGAAGGATTGGATATGAGCAGGGTTGAAAACGAACCCAGAGTAACAAAGCAGAGAATTCCAGCAGAGGGCTGCATTGGAATTGTGTGCACTAAATAACAACAAGAAGAACAACAACAACAACAATAACAATAGTAGTAATAATAATAGTAATAATAATAATAATAGTAATAATAACAATGATCATACTACTGTATTATTATTGCCGTTGCTATTACTATTATTATTAGTATTAGCAGTAGTAGTAGTAGCAGGAGTAGTAATATTATTATTATCGTCATTATTACTATTAATATTATTATTGTTGTTATTGACCTTTATACTCAAATAAATAAAATAAAATAATGTCAACTATTATTTTACAAACATAATAATTATAACAATCATAATATTACGACTAATACTGCTACTATTAATCTAGTTAATCTCAGGATCAATCGCAGAACAGCAATGCTAGGACTGCCACTAGTGATAGTTACCATTTTTATTGTAATTATTATTGAGGTTGGATTCATACTGAGAATAACAGCAGAAATACTGCTAATAATAAAACATATATATGTGTGTATATTTGCTTGTGTGTAGATATATATGTATATATGTCTTATTATTAACAGTATGTATCTTGTTAATCTTAATATGACTATCTATATAAAAGTAGTAGTAGTGATGTTATTACTTTGTTGGTAAAATAATATGTACTTGTAATATTTTTCTTGTATTTTAGGGTTAGTATTAAGGTTAACAACAGCTATAATCATAATGTTATTGTTAATTGTTATTATTCTTTCTTTCTTATCACTAATATTATTATTATGATAGCAGTAGAATTAAGATTATTGTTCCTTTAGCAGCTGCAGCATGAGGGGAGGGCGGGGGGGGGGTCTTGATGGGCCTCTTCTGTCTGCAGCTCCTCATTAACCATCCAGGCTGGACTACAATGTCAATAGAAGAGCCAGGAACAACAACAGCTGAGCACACAGAACAGGGAAAGAAAGAAGGAATACTGGAAGCAAGGGCGAAAATAAGGAAGTGTGGGTGAATGAGTAAGTGAATGAATGTGTATGTGGAAGGATGAGTGGGTGAAAGGATGAGTAAGTGGATGGGACAGATGAGAGGATGCCAAAGGTAAGGAGAGATTTGTGGATCGACGATTCTTCCCAAGGGCCTCCCCCGGGAACCACAGGACATACTCCCGCTCACCACAACGACTTGGGCTTGGGACAAACTCAGGCGCTTGCTTTGCGTAGACACACTATACTCCTTCGCCCTCCCGCTGCCCAATGCCCACTGGCTCCCTATAACGGGCAAAACGGTGGTCAGCAGATCGCTGTCGAGATTCCAGCTGCACACGATTGGCGACCTATTCCCCAAAGGCCACGTTTTCACAATCACTGAAGACCCCCGCTTCACTGATCGTACATTTATGGATACATTTATTCTTACAAGAGTGCGGGCGCTGTTAAGAGCTACTTTCAATACATTCCCTCTCCCGCCTGATGATACTCCGGCCCTTACACACATCATACAGACCACATCGGGGGCCCACATGGTATCCAAACTTTACAAACTGTGCTTGTTTTCACTTCCCTCGTCGGATTAAGCGGTCCGTACCACTTGGGAACTTGATATAGGCACACAGATCACAGATGATCAATGGGAGGCGTGTTGTGTCATGACCAGGGAGGTCTCCATGAATAGCAGGCACAAACTTATACATTTTAAATTTCTTCGGAGACTGTACCACACACCAGCGCTTTCACATAGGATTGACCCCACCAGACCCCACACCTGTCCTAAATGTAACGCCCCTCAGGCTGACTTTGCATACCTTTCCTGGACCTGCCCGAGATTGCACACCTACTGGGTTGAGGTACACAGAACGTTGGGTGAAATGCTGGATCTATCATTGACTGTCACGCCTGAGATTGCCCTGCTGGGGTATGTGTCCAATTTCCCTCGCAAGACTTGCAAGTTGGCGTCCATTTGCTTCCTGCTGGCCAAAAGAGAAGTGGCGCTGCTTTGGTGCTCGCGACGCGCTCCAACAGTCGCATCGTGGCTCAGGAGTGTGGCGTACTGTAATGTGAATAGCGTGGAGAATTCGGAACAGCTTCCAACCTCCTCCCGCCCCATGGATATCTGGGGCCCATATCGCCAATATCTAGCCGGGAGGGCTGGGGTGGCACCCTCTCAATCCCTACATCCCAACACTCCGACCGGGGTGGGTTAGAACGTGAGCTGTCCTTCTTTGAACCCGTTTTGGTGTTGACCTCGTTGCAACGCACTTATTTTCCTTGTGAGTAGTGGCCTGGTTCTTGTGGGCCGGGGGTTCCTCACCCTTCCTGGCACTGGAGCCATTTTTCCCTGGGGCTGCAGGCTGTGGTTCTGTGCTGGATCCAGCCCGTGGACTGTTCTGTCTCCTGCCACGTGTGTGGGCTCTTGATGGTTGCTTGTACCCTTGAAGGTTGGTGCCGGACATCATCTGTTTTTGCTCTAAGGTGGTTGTTGCCAATAGTAATGTGCATTGTCATACTGACTGAATTGAAATGTTCTTCTCACAAGACATCCAATATGATTTCTGTTTCTTTCATACCTTCTTTTTTTTTCATTTACGTGCAATTTGTTTTGCTATACATTCATACCTGTTGCCTTATCAGAAAAAAATTACACTGCTGTATACATGTTATCCTACTATGCGATCCTACTGGACAATTGCCTGTACACTTTGTTTTGACGACGGTGCCACTTGCTATTCCTCTGTACATGGTGTATATCGGCTTGATGACAATGTGGATTGCTTTACTGACCTTAATAACGTGTTTAAAAAAAAAAGGAGAGATTTGTGGATGGATGAGTGAGTGACTGGATAGGTGGATGGACAGCTAAAAGGAAGGGAGAGGAAAGGGATGGATGGATGATGAGTGAATGGATAGTTGGATGGACAGGAGAAAATATGGGAGAGGAAAGGGATAGATGGATGAGTGAAATGATAGGTGGATGGATGGGAGAAAGGATGGGAGAGGAAAGGGATGGATGGATGAGTGAATGTTATGTTATGTTAATAACAACTTCTAAAGCGCACGGGCACCCAAGGGTTTCATGGTGCTGATAGTGAGGAAAGTTGCCGGCGGATAACCTACACAAATGCTTGCTTGAACAGCCAGGTCTTTAAGGCTCTCCTGAACACCATAAGATTATCACAGCTTCTGATTGTCAGAGGGGGGGTATTCCAGACTTTTGGGGCAAGGTGGGCGAAGCGACAGCCACCTTGTCGCTTCCGTTTAAGGAGGGGATGGTGAGTAAGTAAAGATGAGCTGAACGGATATTTCGAGTAGGCTCATACTTCACGATCATGCTGTTAATGAACCTGGGACTTTTTCCATGTAGGGCTTAAAGGCCAAACAGCCGGCCTTAAATGCAACCTGTTGGGCTATAGGCAGCCAGTGGAGATCAGCCAGCAATGGTCTTGCCGATCACCATTTGGGCTGTTTGTGAATAAGTCTGGGCGCTTGATTCTAAACAATTTGCAGGCGCTTTGTTAAGAATGCAGGTAAGCCCAGGTAGATGGAATTCGAAAAGTCCAGCCGAGAGAGGACCAATGCAAGCACCACCTGTATGAGAGCCGAATGGGTCAGCAGGTAGGCAACTTTTTTTATTTTACGCAGTTGATGGAAGCTAAAAGAGATCACAGCTCCCACCTGTCCTCTAAGTGAGAGATCTGCGTTAATAATAATCCCAAGACTTTTCACCGAGGAAGAGGGCGAGGGAGGTGGCCCTAGTTCTGTCGGCCAGAAGTGCGGGCCCCAGATGACCTCGCTTTTCCTCGGAAGCACCAACTCTGTGAATGGATAGGTGGATGGACAGGCGAAAGGATGGGAGAGGAAAGGGATAGATGGATGAGTGAATGGATAGGTGGATGGAAAGGCGAAAGGATGGGAGAGGAAAGGGATGGATGAGTGAATGGATAGGTGGATGGACAGGCGAAAGAATGGCAAAGTAAAGGGATGGATGGATAGGTGGAGGGACAGGTGAAAGGGTGAGAGAGTAAAGGGGTGGATGGATGAGTGCGTGAAATGATGAGTGAATGGATGGCAGAGTGGATGGTTGATGGATGGATAGCAGGGTGGGTGGATGATGGATGGACGGCAGAGTGGATCGATGGCACAGTTGATGAATGGATGGCTGGATGACAAGGTGGATGAGTTGATGGCAGAGTGAATGGATGGATGGCATAGTGAATCAGTGGATGTTATGTTATATCTATTTATAAGGCGCTACGAATCACAACGAAGGTGTATATTGGCGCTCCGCCTGTTCAAACACTGCATCCAATCATTCAAATAGCCACATTTTTAGAAGTCTCTTAAACTGGATGAAATCCACACAGCTGTGCAGACAGACTCGAAGTTAAATCCATGCCCTTGGAGCCAAATAAGACAAAGCGCTGCCTCCATGTCTAGAGGCAGGAATACGAGGAGTGACGAGCAGAGCCTTATCACAAGATCTTAGAGTACGAACAGAATGGTAAGAACATAGTTTGTCCTTCAAATACTGAGGAGATTTACCTAGTTGTGCTTTGTGCACAAAACAACATATCTATAACAAATGTGATTTCAATGGCAAAGTGAATTAATGGATGGATGGAGAGTGAATGGATGGTGAATGGATGGATGGAGAGTGAATGGATGGATGGAGAGTGAATGGATGGATGTCAGAATGAATGGATGAATGGAGAGTGAATGGATGGATGGCAGAATGAGTGGATAGATGGTGAGTAAATGGATGGACGGAAGAATGAATGGATGGATGGGGAATGAATGGATGGATGTCAGAATGAATGGATGGATGGAGAGTGAATGGATGGATGTCAGAATGAATGGATGGATGGAGAGTTAATGGATGGATGTCAGAATGAATGGATGAATGGAGAGTGAATGGATGGATGGCAGAATGAGTGGATAGATGGAGAGTAAATGGATGGACGGCAGAATAAATGGATGGATGGAGAGTGATTGGATGGACGGCAGAATGAATGGATGGATGGCTAAGAGAATGAATGGGTGATTGGATAGCAGATTGGGTGGACTGAGGAATGAATTGCAGAGTGGCTGCATGGATGGAAGAGTTCATGAATGGATGATGGATGGCAAAGTGGATGGATGGAAGAGTGCATAGCAGAGTGGATGGATGGATGGCAGACTGAAAGGATGAATGGCTGGATGGCAAAGTGGATTGATGCCTGGCAGAGTGGATAAATGGATGGTTGGATAGCAGAGTGGATGGATTGATGGATGAATGCCATAGTGGATGGATGATAGAAAGGATGGATGGAAGAATTGATGAATGGATTGATGACAGAGTGGATGGATGATGGTGGATGGCAGATTGTCTACAAGGATGCATCAAGGAGTCAATTAATGGATAGCAGGATGGATGGATGGATGATGGATGGATGGCAGAATGGATGATGGATGGCACAGTGGACGGATGGCAGTGTGGATGGATCGATGGGTGGCAGAGTGGATGGATCGTATAGTGGATGAATGGATGGCAGAGTGAATGGGTGGATGGCAGAATGAGTGGATAGATGGAGAGTAAATGGATGGACGGCAGAATAAATGGATGGATGGAGAGTGATTGGATGGACGGCAGAATGAATGGATGGATGGCTAAGAGAATGAATGGGTGATTGGATAGCAGATTGGGTGGACTGAGGAATGAATTGCAGAGTGGCTGCATGGATGGAAGAGTTCATGAATGGATGATGGATGGCAAAGTGGATGGATGGAAGAGTGCATAGCAGAGTGGATGGATGGATGGCAGACTGAAAGGATGAATGGCTGGATGGCAAAGTGGATTGATGCCTGGCAGAGTGGATAAATGGATGGTTGGATAGCAGAGTGGATGGATTGATGGATGAATGCCATAGTGGATGGATGATAGAAAGGATGGATGGAAGAATTGATGAATGGATTGATGACAGAGTGGATGGATGATGGGTGGATGGCAGATTGTCTACAAGGATGCATCAAGGAGTCAATTAATGGATAGCAGGATGGATGGATGGATGATGGATGGATGGCAGAATGGATGATGGATGGCACAGTGGACGGATGGCAGTGTGGATGGATCGATGGGTGGCAGAGTGGATGGATCGTATAGTGGATGAATGGATGGCAGAGTGAATGGGTGGATGGATGACAACTGGGTGGATACATGAATAAATAGATGGAATGGGAAAAGATTGAGTGATGGATAGAAGAATAATGGATGACAGATTGTAAAGGTGAAGTTGTGGATATCAGTAGGTGGTTTAAAGGGTGAAAGAATGAATGGATAGGATGGAAGAGACAATGAATCTGCTCTAGGGAGGGTTGGTTCACCTGATTTCCTTGCAGACATCAGTGCTTTATTTCAAAGTGGGCGCTATTTAAATTTTCTGGCTACTCCCATGATGGATGATGGAGTTAGCTCTGCAGGGATTTAAAGTTGGGACCTGCTGGTCTCATCAAATGTACCTATATCAACCTTTTGCCTTAAACTGCTGCTCTAAACCCCCAAGCTTCCACCAATAAAAACACTCCATTTAAAACATGAACTCAATGGCATGTCTGATTACTGGATTAGGTCCAAGCAATAACCGTGCACCTCCTTATGTACAGCTTTGTTTATAACAACAACATATTGCTTCATTTAGTAGATACTATTGTAGGAAGGATTCTCTGCAGTGGAAGGAATAGTGTGCCATAAAACAGCATAATGAATAAATACATATATTTGCAAAGAAGCTGTGCACCTTAATAAAAGATACATGATAGCAAACTGCGCTTCGTATCAAACTGCAGACCATCCTAACCCCACACGTCAGCAGACAGTGCACCACAGCCAGCTGTGTATTACGACAAGCCATACATCTAAACAAACCATCCAAACACCCCAAACCCTGGCTTTCGTTCATCTTAGCAAACCAAACACCATGGAAAGAAAACTACCTGTCGGACCGGGGGGGGGGGGGGGGGGGGGGGGGGGGGATAGAGTCATATCGAAATATTTTTTCCTGAATAGTTTGAAAGATCGCGACTTCGCCCATCAAGGGGTAATAACCTGTCCACAAACTGCTCTCCAGGTGAAAGAGTCATAAAGGTTGCATAATAAGGTGCAAATGCAGAGGCAACGACGCGGAAGGGCACCTGGAAAAGTAATCGCGTCCTCCTAAATATGTAAAGCAAGGCAGACATTTGCCTATCGGCTTCCTGTGTGGACCCCGGCACCTCTTCACACATGTAAAGCAGCGGAGCTGATACCTTCAAACGGGCTACCTTCAAACTGCTTATCAGCTCTGGGCTGACAAGTTATGAAACGAGAATATACTCAAACAGCGCAATTCAAACGAACCCTAACTTATTTCGGAGCGTGCACGTGGTGTGGCACTAAATGTGTAGAAACTGAAGAAGGACGTCGTAACTAACTCATCAGACGTGGAACAGAATGGCTATCACCCCCATTCCTGGCATATTCTGGAGTTAAACTGGGGGTGCGCTGGCACCATGACATCTGAGGTGCTGGTGACGTACCATGAAGTGCCCTCATCCTTGCCTGGCTTTCATGTGAAACAAAACTGCGGTCCAATGTGCATTGCTTTATGCCTCTGTGTCCCAGTTCAGCGATTCAGGTTGAGCAGCTGCGCTAAATGAGACACATTTAAAATTAATAGCACTAACCTGGTCAGCACAGAGGCCGTTAAGCTGAAAGGGTGAGTTGTTGAAACCTAAAGGTAGTTAAGGTTTGTGCTTCATGCGCGCCAGCTCAGGATGGTGACTCTAGATCTGGTTTTTAACCTAACGGAACTAAGCATGCTGGGACTTGTAGGACCCTTCATGTAAAATGAATAAAGAAACTACAAATCTCTTTTTGCTTAGTGCTGTGATCAGAGGAATCAATAGTGGGGGAAAGTCACACTCATGCAAATAGGTCATTTGACATCTACTGTAGGAGAGTAGGGTCTGCTTCCTATGGTTACCCCCACTTTTTGCTGTGTTTCATTGGCTTTTCGACTTTAGTATGGCTGTGGCCCTGCTAATCAGGACCACAGCCTAGCTGTTCTCTCTCTAAATTGATACCACGTACTTTAGGTACATACCAGATTGGTTACTGGGTCACCCTTGGGAGTCCCTGTATGTGGTACCTTAGGTACCCAGGGCATAGGTGCACCAGAGGCCTACCAGGGGCTGAAGCATGTATTGTGCCACCCCTGGACAGCTTTCCAAAATGACACCACAGGTCTGCACTTGCAGCCTGGGTAAGGTGGTGTAAGCACCTCCTACTTAGATATAGTATACCTATATCTACCTTTACATATAGACACATAGTAACCTATAAGTCATTCCTTTGGCAGACCTTGACACTCTGAAGGCAGAATGCTTGTTTTTGTGTGAGAGGGTGCCCTAGCATGAGCTGAGCCCCTCTGCATCTTTCAGAACCATCTCCGTATAGCTTTTCTATGATATAGCCATACCATATACTCTTAAGTGCATTATAATCCTCGCGGTTAATGCTAACTTTGGTTTGGCTTTATCAAAACATTCGTGTAAGGTGTCAAACACTTTGGAATACTACCCCCTCGCCAGTTCTCGTGGCGGGGGTAGCATTCCACCCTTCTAGAGGGAGAAGACATGTACACAGTGGCAAAACCGGTTAAAGTTTAAAAGAGCCTCAGCATCACAAAATGGATGCTGCTGCCACAGACACGAGTCTGCCCTCCTGCTGCTGGACGAAACTCCGGCAGGGGAGGCCTGGACAATAGGTTTCCTGTCCAGGGAGGTGCTAGCACCTCCCGAGACAGGCTTTAGTGTATTGGGGCAGGTTGTATTCAGTTAATGCTTTTCAGACACTGCATGGGGCACACAAGGTGCTTCATGCATTTCCCAGTGCAAACCGGTTGCTGGAGCACTCTGCCCCAGCTCTTGTGCGAAGCTGGACAAAGGGAAAGGGGTGTAACCACCCCCTCCCCCAGGTCCTCCCATAGGTGGGACCCTAGAGTTAGTCCAACCCCTAAACTTACTATAAGAATAGGAGCCCAGTCCCTAGGACTTTAGATTACCCTGAATGAAACTCTTCAACATATATCTTGGACCTTCAACATTCCACATTGACTGGATTTTGGAAGAAATCTCCCTTGTGGTCAAGTAGTGACCACCATGTTCAAACAGGCAACAAAAGCATCTTTGCCGTTCTACATTTTTGAGGCTCCCGCTGGATCCCGAAAAATCTGCGACACAGGACATGGACTTCCAGACATCTCTGATGCTGACCTGTGCTCCCAGCAAAGCTAAGACCTGTAGCGGACACGAGAGACTTGGGACCGGATATCCTGGACAGCCTGCATTTTTGCAACTGCACCTACTACCACCTGAAGTTGTGCATTGGAGTATTTGAAGCGCCTGCCTGGAGCACCTTTTGCACTGAAGCTCAGAGGCCTACACTCCGCAAGTGTCCTGTGGGCCTGCTTTTATGCATTTCCACTTGAGGTCCCTTCACGGTTCCTAGTCCATTGGCTAGCGAGCCCCCATGAAGGGCCATCTTTGATTTCTTGAGCTTTCCTGGTGGTTCCAGACATACTCTCACTCCTCTCCAAAGGAGGAGTCCCTCAGATCTTGCTGGTCTGAACCGAAGCCAAGCTTGACATCTTGCATGAGTTGCTGTTGCCAAGGCTTGTTGGGTCCAATCCAGATTCCGATGCTGCAGCACTTGACATCCTTTATGGAACAGCTTGAATCCAGCTCCTGGTTGTTATCGACACCTCCTGGTCCTCGTGGATAAAGAGTCAATCTTCACATCTTTCACCTGAAATCACCCGACATCGGATGGCATCTTCTCCTCGCCATCCTGGTCACTGGCTAGTAGTGATCCAGACTCTGTCCCCTCTGCTTTTAGGTTCTTCACATCTCCAATCCACCCTTGGATCCACCCCGACACTTTTCCTCTGGTAGCCTGCAGCATTTCTTCGCACCTCTTCATTGGAATCGATGACGAAATCCGACATCAAAAGACACCTATGCACCCGGCTTCCATGGGTGAGGTAACTCGAGTACTCCGGTGCTCAAGTGAGTAATGACTCTCGAAGTGTCTAAGTCTAAAAGGGTTCATAGTTCACCCCTAGGTGCCCTTAATCTTGAAAATTGTAACTCATTTGTTCTCCATAGAAAGTCAATGGTGATCTGCGGCTGTGTTTAGGCACTGCACGCGTTCCCCGTGGGCCTCCTGCATCCTAAACTTGGGTGGTTCCAGGTAGCCCCAGCGGTTTTACAGGCCCTTGGCCTTTCCTTTATTACCCTCACATGGTTCTTATATCCCTATTTTAGTATATGGTTTGTGAGGCCCCTAGGGCATAACGTATACTGTGCAACTCATTGTGTGCTAATTAAGTTCCTTGTATTGTACCTTTACCTCTGACCTCATAAAGAGACCAGAGGGGTTGTGTTTAGATTAAATACATATATATTTGATATATACCTTTTGTGGTGTGCTTTAATTTGATCATTCATGAGATTATAATTGGTAAAACAACTTGCTTAACTCGCCTCTAAGTCTTAGCATGAAGGCTGCTCTCCACAGCTACCATTAGGATAGCTTTCTATAAGGTTGACTTTAAAAACTACCATCAATAAGGGTCGTTTTGACTGGTGCAAGGTGCCCACTAGAATAGTGGACATCATATACCAGGCGTGTGGGATTACAGCTCGCATTGTTTTACCAAATAATCTTGAGAATATCACTTGAAAAATCACATTAAGGAACCAGTAGGTACATATTTATCAAGCTTATAATACATAAGTTCTTACTGAACTTAGAAGTTGTAGGTGTTAAGGGCTTAGCACACCCTCACTACAACTTCTAGAGAGGTTCTAGTAGGAAGCCAAGTAGTGTAGGTAGGTGCACACACCACACCTCACTAGACATGGCTTTAAAGGCTGGGCCTACTGGGCCTCTGCCAGATGACAACCCAGTGCTGCCATCTAAGTATGACACAGTCACCTTTCAAGAGTTAAGGGGTCTGTGTGCCATAAGAAAATTAAAGCAAGGACAAAGTCTCACCACCCAAACACCTGATAGATATCTTAGTGGCAGATGACTTGGAAAAAGCATCAGATCCAGATGGCCTAGGTAATGGGGATGGGGTGCAACCATCAACTGAAGAGGATCCCAGTGGGTTACCCCACCAGGACTCTGAGGAGGATGAGGATGCAGACCAGGTTGGTGTCAATGGACCTAACCTGGAAGACACAGGGCTACCTGGAGATGAAGTGGGCCAATGTGAGCCTCACTCCATCCCCCCACGTAGACCTAATGGTGTACCTAGAAGGCAAAGATCACCTTCAGTGGAATCTGGCCATTCTAGTTCATTAGTAGTGTCCTCTGCCTCTGCTCATAGGAGGAGAACTTCTCCTGAGAAGAGGGAATATGAAGCTAGAATGAGAGAAGTAAAGCTTAGGATCAAGAGGCAAGAAATTGCCTTAGAAAAAGAGACCCTAGCTCTTGAGAGAGAAAAAGGATGGGGATAGAATTCCCTGGTGGCACCAATATTCCTAGTGTTATGGATAGTTCTTATGACCATAGAAACCTAAACAAGATTGTCCCTCCCTATCAGATTGGGGATGACATCCACAAATGGATTACTGCACTGAAAAGGGACTGCAAAGTACAGAAGGTACCTCAGGAGCAGTGGGCAGCAATCTTGCGGCTTTCCTTGCAGACAAAGGTAGAGATAAGCTCCTCACTATAAGAGAAGAGGATGCAGATGATTACAAAGTCCTGAAGAGTTCTCTAATAGATGGGTTTGGCCTAACCAATAAACAGTATAGGTTGCAGTTCAAAGGTACCCAGAAGACACAGACTCAGGACTGGACTGACTTTGTAGAGTGTGCTACTAAGGCTCTGGAGGGCTGGTTACTGGGCAGTAAAGTGCGTGACTATACAGGATTGTATAATCTAATCATGAGAGAACAGATTCTTAATACCTGCCATAACCAGTTGTTGCATCAGGACTTGGTTGACTCTGATCTGACCTCTCCCCAAGAATTAGGTAAGATTGCAGACAAATGGGTCAGAAACAGGGTGAAGCAGAAGGTACAGAACCAAGGTGGTGACCAAAAGAAGCAAGACCAAAAGGGTGGGGAGAAAGCTAAAGACCAGAAGTCTTCACAAGGTCACCGAAAAGCTTCTAATGGTGGGGGTCCCCAATCTAAAAAGAAAGCATGGTGCAAAGTTTGTAAGAATAATGCTCACTGGACTAGTGAGTGAACCAAGAAGGAGACAGCTCCAGCCACCATTGCCCCTAAGGCAACTGTTCCCCTTAGTACAGCTACAAGTGGTGCTTCTCAACAAAAGGGTGTAGTAGGATTAACCCTGTGAACTGAGGTGGACTCTGGCCTACTCAGAGTACCAACTCAAGCTGTTTTGATCTGCGATGGAGGCATGGATATGTCCTCCTCTGTGAGTCTCAGTAATCTGGACAAGCACAGACAAACTCCTTTGATCAATGAGAAAAAGGCTCAGGCCTACGGGGACACAGGAGCCAGTGTCACAATGGTGATACCTGACTTTGTGGACCCTGGACAAGTCATAATTGGAGAGACTTACCAAGTGATCAATGCTATCAACGTACGTATCACCCATAGTGTGGCAGTTGTTAATTTCTCCAGGGGAGGGGTAACTGGCCTTAAGAAGGTTGTGGTTAGTGCAGACCTCCCTGTAGAATGTTTACTTGGCAATGACCTAGAAACTTCAGCCTGGTCTGAAGTGGAGTTTAGGACTCTTGCTGAAATGTTAGGAATCTCAGCACATGTCCTTGCAGTGACTAGGCCACAGGTCAAAAAGTCTAACACTGAAGAGGCACTGGATTCTCGAATAATGGACCCGTTGCCTACCAGAAAAAGGAGCAGTAGGGTTAAGACAGTGCCTTCCCCCTTGACTCAGACTGAGGATCAGCCTTCTGAGGAAGCTAATTGTGAGCCTGAAGAAGGAACTGTCCCAGAAGAGCTTGAGCCTGATCAGGTTGAGTTTCTTGGGACAGGGGGCCCTTCCATGGCAGATCGGAGTCAGGCGCAGTTGGACAGCCCTCCTCTTGAACCCCTCAGACAGCAAGCTGCTGCGGAGGCTGCAGAGAATTCTAGTGGCATCCATAAAGTATATTGGGATGAAGGGATCCTGTATTCAGAGAGTAGAGACCCCAAGCCTGGGGCTTCCAGGAGGTTGGTCATACCTTTGGCATTCAAGGGTTTCCTTTTGACACTAGCCCGTGATATTCCCTTAGCAGGATATCTTGGCCAGAACAAGACTTGGGACAGGCTTGTCCCTTACTTTCACTGGCCCCACATGTCAGAGCCACAAAGGAGTTTTGTCGCTCCTGTGTGACCTGCCAAGCCAGTGGCAAAGCAGGTGGCACTACAAAGGCCCCCCTTATACCATTACATGTGGTGGGGGTTTCCTTTGAAAGAGTAGGGATTTATATTGTTGGACCAATGGATCCTCAGACAGCGTCTGGGCAAAGGTTTATCCTGGTGGTAGTGGATCATGCCACCAGGTACCCAGACGCTATACCCCTCAGGACCACTACAGAACCTGTTGTGGCAAGAGCCCTCTTGGGAGATTTCTCAAGGGTGGGTTTCCCTAAGGAGGTTGTATCAGACAGAGGTACGAACTTTATGTTTAGCTACTTGACTGCAATGTGGAAGGAGTGTGGAGTGAACTACAAGTTCACCACACCCTATCATCCACAGTGCAATGTTCTAGTTGAAAGATTTAATAAGACCTTAAAGGGCATGAATAAGGGTCTCCCAGAAAAGCTCATGCCAAGATGGGATATCCTGCTACCCTGCCTTTTGTTTGCATACAGGGAGGTTCCACAGAAGGGGGTTGGCTATAGCCCATTTGAACTTCTGTTTGGGCACCCAGTCAGAGGACCAGTTTGTCTGGTAAAGGAGGGATGGGAGTTATTTCTCAGACCTCCCAAATAAGATATTGTGGACTATGTACTTGGTCTCCACTCCCGGATGGCTGAGTACATGAAAAAGACAACTAAAAACCTTGAGGCTAGCCAGGAATTACAGAAAGCCTGGCATGACCAAAAGGCTGGACTGACTGTTTACCTGCCAGGACAGAAAGTGTGGATATTGGAGCCTGTGGCCTCAGCAGCTCTCCAAGACAAGTGGAGTGGACCCACACTATTGTTGAACAGAAGGGAGAGGAGAGGTTACCTATTTGGTAGATCTTGGAACTCCCAGGAGTCCCCATAGGGTGCTTGATGTCAACAGACTGACACCACACGTTGACAGGACAGACATGGGCTTGCTCATGGCTATTGATGAAGGACAGGAGGAAGAGAGTGACCTTCTCCCAGGCCTGCTCTCTCAGAACCCTGATGATGGATCAGTAGATCTTGTAGCCTTGGCGGGCAGCCTCACTGATCAGCAGCAGGCTGACTGCAGACAAGTTCTGCAGCTGTACAGCCATATGTTTTCTCTGACTCCAAGTCAGACTACCTGGTTCACTCATGAAGTCGACAATGGAGACAGTCTGCCTGTTAAAAATGAGATTTACAGGCAACCTGATCATGTCAGGACTGTATCAGGACTGAAGTTCAGACAATGTTGCAATTAGGAGTGATTGAACCTTCAGATAGCCCTTGGGCTAGTCTAGTAGTCTTAGTACCCAAACCTCACACCCAGGGTGGTAATAGAGAGATGAGGGTGTGTGTAGACTACAGAGATCTCAATGCAGTCACTAAGACTGATGTCCATCCAATACCCAGAGCAGATGAGCTCTAAGATAAGTTGGCCTCTGCACATTTGATCTAACAGCTGGCTACTGGCAGATCAGACTAGCTGATTAAGCAAAGCCAAAGACAGCATTTTCAACCCATAGTGGACATTATCAATTTGTGGTAATGCCCTTTGGTCTGAAAAATGCGCCTGCCAAATTTCAAAGGTTGGTGAATAAAGTCCTCACAGGACTGGATGACTACTGTGCAGCTTATCTTGATGATATTTCTGTCTTTAGATCCACCTGGGAAGATCACCTGATCCACCTGAAAAATGTTTTGGAGGCACTGCAAAAAGCAGGCCTAACTATCAAGGCTACTAAGTGCCAGATAGGGTGGAGTCAGGTTATGTACCTGGGCCACCTTGTAGGTGGAGGCCAGGTTCAACCATTGCAGAGCAAAATCCAGACCATAATGGACTGGGTTGCTCCAACCACCCAGACTCAGGTCAGAGCTTTCTTGGGCCTGGCTGGGTACTATAGGAGATTTATCAAGGGGTATGGTTTCACAGTGACACCCCTGAATGACTTAACTTCTAAAAGGATGCCTAAAAAAAGTTCAGTGGACAGTCAGCTGTCAAAAGGCATTTGATGACCTGAAGCAGGCTATTGTGCACTGCCCCAATTCTGCAAAGTCCTAACTACTCCAAAGAATTTATTGTACAAACAGATGCTTCTGAGTTAGGGGTAGGGGCTGTGCTATCACAATTGAATGATGAAGGTCAGGACCAGCCAGTAGCTTTTATTAGCAGGTAGCTGACCCCTAGAGAGAAAAGTTGGTCAGCTTTTGAGAGGGAGGCCTTTGCTGTGGTTTGGGATCTGAAGAAGCTGAGGCCATACTTGTTTGGTACTCATTTAAAAGTTCAGACAGACCATAAGCCCCTCTTATGGCTAAATCAGATGAGGGGTGAAAATCCACAATTGCTCAGGTGGTCCATTTCCCTACAGGGAATGGCCTATACAGTGGAACATAGACCTGGGAGTAACCATGCCAATGCAGATGGACTCTCCAGATATTTCTACTTAGAACATGAAGACTCAACTGGTGAAGGTTAGTTTAATGTCCCTGCGTTGGGGGAGGGGGGAGTTGTGTAGGAGAGTAGGGTCTGCTTCCTATGGTTACCCCCACTTTTTGCTGTCTTTCACTGGTTTTTCGATTTTAGTATGGCTGTAGCCCTGCTAATCAGGATCCAGCCTAGCTGTTCTCTCTCTAAATTGATACCATGTTCTTAAGGTACATGCCACATTGGTTACTGGATCACCCTTGTGAGTCCCTGTACATGGTACCTTAGGTACCCAGGGCATAGGTGCACCAGAGGCCTACCAGGGGCTGAAGCATATATTGTGCCACCCCTGGACAGCCATAATAATTGACACCACAGGTCTGCACTTGCAGCCTGGGTAAGGTGGTGTAAGCACCTCTTACTTAGATATAGTATACCTATATCTACCTGTACATTTAGACACATAGTAACCTATAAGTCACTCCTATGGCAGGCCTTGACAATCCTGATGGCTGAGTGCTTGGTTTTGTGTGAGAGGTGCCCTAGCATGAGCTGAGCCCCTCTGCAGCTTTCAGAACCATCTCCTTATAGCTCTTCTATGATATACCCATACCATATACTCTTAAGTACATTATAATCCTCGCAGTTAATAGACACTGCACGCTTTCCCTGTGGGCCTCCTGCATCCTATCCTTGGGTGGGTCCAGGTAGCTCCAGCAGTTCTACAGGCCCTAGGCCTGCTTACTAAACCTCACGTGGTTCTTATACCACTATTTTAGTATATGGTTTGTGAGTCCCCTAGGGCATAACATATACTGTGCAGCTTATCGTATGCTAATTAAGTTCCTTGTATTGTACCTTTACCCCTGACCTCATAAAGAGACCTGAGGGGTTTTGTTTAGATTAAATACATATATATTTGATATATACCTTGTGTGGTGTGCTTTCATTTGATCATTCAAGAGATTATAATTGGCAAAACAACTTGCTTAACTCACCTCTAACTCTTAGCCTGAAGGCTGCTCTCCACAGCTACCATTAGGATAGTTTTCTATAAGGTTGACTTTACAACCTACTATCAATAAGGGTCGTTTGGACTGATACAAGGTGCCCACTAGAATAGTGGACATCATATACCAGACCAACTTCTCACATCTACCTACTACTCTCTGCTGCTAAGACTGCATCGGCTACACGCCTACATTGGTTACATGCCTAAATTGGCTACATGTCTACACCGGCTAGACGTCTACATTGGCTTCCCTACCAAGAGTGCATCTTCCACTTGCTCTACAGATCCACACCTAACAATTCAATGGACACACTATATCTCTATCAGTAAAGGTGCCCACTGTATGTACACCTTCTAGACCTAAACATCTGGTTCGATAAACCTACTACACCTGAACCAAAAGCAATCATATCAGACTTATGAAACAAACAAACAGCTTATAATAGATGGTCTCTTGGCTCAGCCACACAGCCGGTCATTCATTAGATTCCTCTTTGTAGACCTGCAAACAATCTCTATTCGATCAAATTTACCAGTCACATAGAAGGATCATTACATCCACACCTTCTGAATCAAGATCCCAAATAAAACACTGACTAAATCCCATCACACCACGACAACAAACACAATGGAACAAGTTAAACATGCCAGAGTCGCAATCTCACCTAACCATGAATAATCAAGAAGAGACTATAACTAAGTAGAAAAACTATGTGATTCAGTAATCGCGGCCTTTGACATACTAATCCAAAAAATAATTACAATATAAGGCAAAGAAAAGAATCTGGTACCTTGGATGAATGAAGAGTTGAAAAAGATAAAGGACAAATAGTAACACCTCAACTGCAATGTCTCAAATCCAAGAGCCCTGAAGATAAAGTGCGTCTACACAGACATAATAAAATGTACAAATCATACATGAAGAAGGTAAAAACATCTACTGTTCAAGGAGATAAACAGCAAAAACTACTCATCCAAGGAATTCCATAAAATTCTACCAGAAACTTGCAAGCCAGAAAGTTGTTAATCATCTACTCTATCTTCACAACACTTTGGCAATTAACAAGTAAGACATTACTTAGCCCAAGCAACGCTAGGAGCCACATGTATACAGGCGTTTTCCGGTTGCAAATGCGGAGGGTAAAGAGCAGTGATGGAGGAGTGGCCGCCATTACGGCCGGGAGATATGGTGCACTGGTCTCGGCCCTGGGCGTGACAGACGGGCGCTTCATGAGACTCCGGGGGGCTCCCCCCCCTCAGTGACTTTGGTGAGGAGCCGCGGGGCAATAGACACCCTTTTTAACCCTCATCGACATTATAGCGTGAGGCGAATGGAATGTGCTAAATGACCTGGTGTGGAGAGGGTGAGCCTGGGCCTTCTCGCAGTGGTGCCTTGTAGTAAATACTGGGGGATCTACAGTGGTGGGCCTTGAGAGTGTGGCTGCACTTGTGGGACTTAGTTGACTGCTGCTGGTAGAGATTTGGGCGTCATACAAACCTGAAGTCACCTGGCTGGTGGCGGCGATACGCGGAGGCCTGAGGGAGGTGAATCAGTGGTGCCCCCTGTGGTGCCTAGGTCTCCTGCAAAAAAAGGGACGCCGTTGCCCTATCGATGGAAGTGGGGGGTGCGAGGGGTCACGATACGGGCTGTTGGAACTGTTATGCCCCGCACTGAGCTGGCTCATTGAGGACAAATTTGCTGTTACCAAGTCCTACAATTTCTCTATCCCCTTGGCGAGATCCTCCGGAGTGTGAGGCCAGGCTGCCGGCCCTAGGCTTGATGCGCCGCACACGTGGGAGCGTACTGTGTCACCACTGGCAGCCTGTCCCCGACTGAGTACTGCCCTGGCCAGCACGATGGATCGTGGGTGCTGGTGCTAAGGCCTCTAAGACGGTCCAGACTAACAAACTGGATTGTTACATGATCACTAAGGAGATGCAGTGGGGCAGGTTGTCTGAGGAAACGGCGAGGGGGAGCCCAAGTGAGGAGGAGCTGCAGCTCTCCCTGAAATACGTTATGGACGCCATCACGGGGGTGAAAACCTCATTGGAACACAAAATGGACTCATTGGTCATTGACATTAATCTTATTAGGGCTGATATGGGGAAACTCAATGAGAAGGTGAAGGAAGTAAAAATAACAGCCACCAGCCTTGTAACACCTCAACTGCAATGTCTCAAATCCAAGAGCCCTGAAGATAAATTGTGTCTATACAGACAATAATAAAATGTACAAATCATACATGAAGAGGGTCAAAACATCTACTGTTCAAGGAGATAAACAGCGAAATCAATTAACAAGTAAGACATTATTTAGCCAAAGCAACACTAGGAGCCACATGCATACAAGCGTTTTCCGGTTGCAAATGGCCCGATTCACAGAATGCATTTTGCTATGTACCTAACCCATTTTGCGATTCGGTAACCTATTACCAAATCCCAAACTGGGTTAGTGATTCGGTATTAAGATGGGACATATTTATGGCGTCCCTTCCTAAAAGTCACTTAAAGTGCAGCATACAAATGTTTTGCGTCCGAAATGCGGTTGTGAACCATTCACATTTTAGCGCCTGCTTCAAATAGGTGGTAACCCATTTCCAAACTGGAAGGGGTCCCGAGGGAACACCTTCTCCTTTGTGTATGCCTGTAAAAAAGTTTTTAAGAACAGACAGTGACCCATGGACCACTGCCTACTTTAAAGAAATTAAACTGAGAAGTTTAAGTTTTCTTTTTGGAACACATCCTGTATTCCTTTAAGGAAATTGGCTGCATTGAAAAACATGTTGCTTTATTTAAAAGCATACACAGACATGGTGGCCTGTTGTCCCCAGCAAGCCATCATCCCTGTATTTTTAGTGTTTCCCAACGGGTCGCAAATTGCAACCTACCTCATGAATATGAATGAGGTAGGTCAATTGAGACACCATTAGGAATCGCTAAATGTATCAAAGACACATTAGAACATAAGTGTTTGCAATTTCCTAACAGCAAATCGCAAACATTCACTATTAGAAAATCGCAGAATGAACCTTACATGCATGTGGCCTCTAGGGGCCCGATTCACAGATCAAACTTAAGACAAAATCCTAAACTTACTACCATTTTGGTATTCACAGAAGGCACTTACTCATTTCGGTATTCACAGAAGTTAGGAGTCCTAACTTTAGGACCCCTAAATGCCTTCTGTGAATAGCGAAAGTCTTAACGTTAGGATTTTTCTCAGTTTAGGAGTAGTAAAGTTAGGACTCCTAACTGTAGGAGCGGGAGCGCTCCTGTGCTGAGGAAGGGCCCGCCTCCCGAAGTTGAGAGCACCGGCCGCAAGAGCAGCGTGGCTCCCCCAAGTCCGACTGGTGCAGGAAGCAACAGAGCCCGTAGTGCCCAGAGACGCCGCCTGTGAAACGACCCGGCCCTCAGGAGCAGGACCGGGTGAGTGAGAGACGGTGTTCCAGGCAGGAGCACCCCTGAACAGCCGGTGAGTGGGGCCGGTCTTCCTTTGCAAGTAGGGGGGCGTCGGGGCACATTAGGGGCACATTGCCGGTGCCCGCCCCCCCAGTAGTACTCGCCTCACTTTTGAGGGCACCCTTGCTCTTTAAAGGCCCCGTGTGGGCCCAGGCACATCCATAGAGCGGCCTCGGAAGACATCGGGCCGCTCACCCTTCCAACTGAGTCCACGAGAGGCTCAGGGGGCATTTGTAATTTGGAGCCCCTAGGCTCCCAGGGGCCATTGTCTTCTCGAGTCCCCAGAGCGGGACTCCAACAAGCGTGGGGGCATTGTTGATGGTAGAGCGGCCCCGGCTGGCAGCGGGCCGCTCCCATGTTGTCCCGCAGTCCTTTCCCGAGCCCACGAGAGGCTCCAACGTGTGGGGCATATTTGTTTTGGAGCCTAAGAGGCTCAAGGGGGCATTTGTGTATCTTGAGTCTCCCGAGCGGGACTTCAACAAAGGCACAGCATTGTACAGAGCTCACGAGGCTCCTGAGGGCATTTTCTTTCTCGAGCCTGCCAGGCTCACACAGGTTTTTGGGCCCCATTGTTCCTTTAGGGGCCAGAGGAGGTCTCCAGCTGCCCAGCACTTATTGGGCAGCTGCTACGTGTAGGCCCTGGTGAATCTTCTTTGGCTGCTTGCGCAGCCTGCCCTGACATTGCTGGACACAGGGCGTTTCAGCCCCGGAGAGGCCAGTTGGCCTGGGGACAGTTCTGGTGTTGTGCCCGCTCATGGGGTACATGCTTTTGGCCCTATGTGATATTTTGTGCAATTGTGAGTACCTGCCTAATGTCATTTCTGCATCATGTGTAATGTCTTTGTGACTATACCTCTGAATGTATGTGATGCTTAGGTGGTTGTCTTTCCTAGTATAGTTATGCTAGTAAGCTCATGATTCCTTGCGTGATATTTTCCTAAGGTGGTTAGGGTTGCGTAGGTGGTACTTACCTCTCACCATTGGTTACTGGTTGTGTGCTCTATTTCCTATTTTGTGCTACAGTTATTATTATTCCTACAAAGTGCTAATTCTAACAAGGATTCTAGTTCTAAAAGTGCCTATTACAGACAGTGGTCCATGTGGCCCTGTCCTGTACATATATCCCTGTAAATTCTGCCCGTGCCTGTTGGCACATTGTAAAGTGTGTGTTTTTATCTAATATGTTTGCTATAATACAAAGGTTATTTTTATATATAACCTTGTGTGGAGTTTTCTTTGTGGTGGGCCTTGGGTGTTGTTGCTGGGTGAGTGCGCAAACACATTGCCTCCGGGATGTGCCTTACTGCTCGTGTCACGTTACCTAGAGGGTGAGCAGGGGTTATCTTTGGCGTGTAACTCCCTTGCCCTGATTAGAGTGGTGGTTTCTGCCTGACTTAGGCGCAAGCCTTAGCCAACCGGAAAGCCCATTTCTAACATTGGTGGCAGCGGAAGGGATCCGGATTTGTGTTTGCGCTGTACCACAGTGGCAACTGGCTGCACCACAAAACTCTGCAGTTTAGATAATCACATTTTGGGGATTATTGTTTCTAAATTGTTCTGAATGTAATTTCTTTGGAAATGTGTTTCTTGTGCACTGTGAGTTAGGTGTCACTAGCTCTCGGTGGTTTTCTATCCCCTAAGTGCAGTTTGAATTTTCTGGATTCACCAGAGGGTGAGATCTAGTGGTAGCAAAGTAATTGTGTCCAGCACATTTGTTCCCCGCCCTACTCCCAGAATTTGGTACTAGTGTCACGTGTGGTCAGGTTGAGAAACCAGGGGTGGTAGAAACTGCCTTACCAGTCTGAGGGGGTTCTGTGTGGATGAATGGTGTGTTGCACTGGACAAATGAGTGTGAGTTCTCTGGGATAGGGAGCTTGCTGACTACTTGGTGAATTGTGTACTCTTGCTTCAGCTCAGACAGTTAAGTCCCCTGTGTTGCACGTGTCTGTGAGCATCCTGCCAAGATGGAGTCTGCTTTTAATTTCTGGGGTATGTTTATGCATGAGTTGGTAGAGTTTTGCGAAGAGAGAGACATTGCAGTGAATGAGTCAGACACCCAGTCCCAAATTAGGGAAAACCTAACCCAATGGCAGAAAGATGACTGGGAACGTGAGCACAGTGAGGAGAGGGCCCGGGTCTCACACCATGAGGGTGGTGGTTCTGAGGGGAGCCCTGAAGAGTCTGAAGGGGAGGAAGAAAATGACAGTACAGGGACGCCAGCAGATAGTGAAGACCCCATAGATAGGGAGTCCCTTGCTGGGTCCAGTGTAGGGGGCAGCGCCCCATCCCTTTCCCTTTCCCTGTCCCCAGAGGAGTGGGAAGATAGGAGGAAAGAAAGGGAGCACCAGCTGGCTTTAGAAAAGCTCAGGTTAGAGCATGCCCAGGTTATGTATCAGCTGAGTGTTAAAAAGCAACAGCTAGATACTGAGAGGGTCTTAGCGCAGGAAAGGATATTGGAGGCTGAGAGGACCTTCACCAGAGACAAATTAGCTCAGGAGGGTAGAATATCACCTGCACACAGTTATAATTTCCTGGACTCCCCAGGGTGGAATGAGTTCAGTGGTGGCAGCTATATAGAGCCCAGTGCAAGAGGTCCCATCCCCAGTTCCCAGAGTATGGTACCTGTTTCCCAAGAAGAGGAGCATAGGTTGAAATTCAGGGGCAGTAAGAAACTGTCTCACCAGTCTTGGGAGGAGTTTCTGGATGAATGTGAGGATGCACTGACTGATTGGGTAAAGATTCACAGAGAATCTGATCTTGACAAACTGGTTGATCTAGTTCTCCAGGACCACCTGCTCAGTTATTGTTTGCCGGGGTTGCACCAACACCTGTTGAGGTGTGGATTGTCTGGGGTATTTGAGCTTGCAGAGGAAGCAGACCGCTGGGCGAGAGCCGGAGGTTCTTTAGAGTCATTGGTGAGGGATTCCAAAAGTAGTGGTTCAGGTATCTTCCAGCCCAGCGTGGCGGAAGAGGGTCAGAGTAGCCCAGCTAGGTCCCAGTATAGCGAGGGAGGTGTAGGGGCTTATGTCCTGTGTCAGTGGAACGGACGTGAGTGGGTTACCAAGAGTTCCCTGATGCCCGAAGCCCTGCCTCAGAGCCTGGATGGTGTCTTTAGGGAACACCAGGTTGGGGACCTAGTCTGTCCTGTGAGTCCACTTGAGGAAGATCACCCAGTGTCTAGAGAACCTGGAGCATCTGTAAATAGATCTCCGGTGATTCTAGTGTCCAGCAGTGCTACTCCAGTTGGGAGGGCACAGAAGTCCGAAATAAAGAGTGATTGGGGGATGAGTTTCCCAGTGGAAGAACCAGTGGGTCAGGGACTACCCAGTTGGGCTAAGTTCCCGTGTAGTGACCAGGGTGACACCACTTCTGTTCTGGGGGTCTTCGCGCATTGTCAGATGGACAGGGGACGGGAGATCTGCGCCAGACAGATGGTCACACGACATATTATTATTATATTCTTATATAGCGCCAGATTCGACCCCCGAAGGGGTATCTCCGCGCTTGCCTTGGGAACCCGTCCTGGCTTTTCATTGTGAGATAGCCCTTACAGGGCATCCCCAAGGTGAAAGCCAGGCATCCCGCCGCGGGGGGCCGTTGTGGAGATTAAGCAAGCTTAATGCCCAGAGTTGCAGAGTGTGAACCCATGATTAGGTCAGGCACCGAAGCGAGAATTATCGAGTCCATGGACATTTTGAGCTCAAGACCCTGCCGCGTCGGGAATTGAACCCTGGTCCCGGGTCTGACCTCTGCTTCAGGGTCTGCCTGCTCTAACCAGTGAGCCACACTTCTCCACTCATATGGGTCATGCGTCTGCCTCAGGGGGAAGGTGTGTAAATCCCCAGAAGTCCTGGAGTGCCAAGCAGTTATTCTAGGCATGACTTACTAACTTTCAAATGTCTGAAAGATGGCTGTACTAAACTCAACCTTTCACGGAGCAAAACTCGCCTAACCTGCCTTTGTGGCTTGTCCCTGCCAACACCCTCACTGCCACTGCCTCTCTTCAAAGCCACTAGGCAACAAATTAGGCTGGGTCAACTGAATGTAAGGTCCATGCAGAAACATCATGTGGAAATTCACAAACTACTTTCCAACCACACCCTAGACATTTTATTCCTAACAGAAACTTGGCTGAAGGATGAAATGGATTCAGTTGTCAACCTAGCTACCCCCAAGGGATACACGACGTACACCGTAAATAGACACAGCAGGGGCGGCGGGATAGCGATGATGGTAAAATCCCATCTCACCTGCACTTTCACAAGGTTAGAAATTGAAGACTGTGAATGCGCCCGATACAATATTAAAATTAATTTCCAACTTACCCTTGTGGGTCTTCTGATCTACAGACCCCCGGGAGCAGACATGAACTTCATATCATCTCTCCTTGAGAACGTGTGCTCTTTGGCTATCGGAACTGCTAATTTCACTATCATCGGGGGACTTAAATATCCATTTTGATATTACCACCGATAATAAGATCAATATTTTGATAGCTGACTTAGCCGCCCTACAGCTCTGTCAACTTGTGAGCGGACCCACTCACAGCGGCGGACATCTCCTAGACCCGATCTTCTCCAACCTGACCAATACGACTGTAGAATTACCTATCCCCATGACTTGGACAGACCACTGTTTAGTGACTATGATACTGTCCACTGGGGGAGACCCGCACATAAATCCCGCCCTGCAGGTTCGGAAAAGACCATGGAAGAAGCTCCGTCTTGAGGAATTCAAGGCTCTCCTCACTACTGACCCCCCTATTCTTAGAGAGGACCCTAATTTAGGGTATGACAATTTTTGCGACTGGATCAACAGGGCCTTATATACGTTGATCCCAGCGAAGTGGATCAAGGCACGATCTCATGAATCCAGCCCATGGTTTAATGACGAGCTTACCTTACAAAGAAAGGAATTAAAAAAAGCAGAACGTAGATGGAGAAGGGACTACAATCCTACGCTCAAGAGCCTGTATGTCCAGTTACAAAAAAGTTATCACCGTAACATATGTAGGATACGAGCAGCATACTATGCTACTGAGATTAACAATAGCCAGAATGCATCCAAAACTATTATGCGACAACTTGGCCTCTTTTTTCATGGACAAAATCCAAAATCCAGAAAATCTATAACTCCTTCCCGGCTACTTCTCAATTCACTCCCACAGCAGACCCGAATAGGCCCAAACTTTCCACCATTCCGGCACTTAGCCAAGAAAACCTTCTGACACTATGTAATAAAATTAAATCAGGCTCGCCTGCAGACCCCCTCAAACCTGAACAATTCAGAGAAGCAGGCGAGACAATACTTGGCCCCCTTAGAGACATTATAAACCAGTCTTTTCTTACGGCCAGTATTCCCGCAAGTTGGAAACAAGCATGGGTATCCCCCATCATAAAGAAACCCACGCTTGACCCTAACCTACCTGAAAATTTCAGGCCCATTTCTCTACTTCCTTGGCCTGCCAAAGTAGCGGAAGCCCCTGTTAATTCCACCTTGACCAACTTTCTTTTGTCTAACTCCATTCTAGACAGTTCCCAACATGACTTCCAGGCCGGGCACAGCACTGAAACAGCCCTCCTGAGTGTCATTGAACATCTTCGGACTATACTTGACTCAGGAGGAACGGCAGCACTGATCCTTCTAGATCTCAGTGCTGCCTTCGATACTGTCTCACACAAATTGCTGATGTCCAGACTGGAGGAAGCAGGGGTATCTGGCCAGGCCCTTAGCTGGCTCAAGGCTTTTCTGTCAGATAGATCTTTTAGGGTCTCCATCCCGCCATACCTCTCCAAAGAATGCCCCAGGGGTCTGGCCTCAGCCCCACCTTGTTTAATGTATACGTTCAACCTCTGGCAGAGGTAGCCAGGAAGCACGGGCTGTCACTAGTGTCCTACGCCGACGATACCCAGCTGGTGGTAGCACTGAAAGACGAGAGCGGCCTGAGTGCGCAGAATTTCAAACAGACTCTCGCCGACATCACCAGCTGGATGACATCAAACTACCTTCAACCCAACGCCGGCAAGATGGAGGTCTTGCTGGTAGGTAAAGACACTACGGCTTGGGGGAACAACTGGTGGCCTGAGACTCTGGGACAACCACTGGTGCCCAAAAATGTTGTAAAAAACTTAGGAGTATGGGTGCACTCTGCCTTGAACTTTACCCATCATACGAAAAAAGTGTCGGCCACATGCTTCGGGATTTTACGTAACCTAAGGCCTATCTTAAAATATTTTGATCACCATACCCGCCAATTGGTGATACAATCAGCTATTCTCTCATGGCTGGACTACGCTAGCTCCCTGCTGCTAGGAACGAACGTAGCAGAGAAAGCCAGAATGCAGCGAGTCCAAAATGCCGCCGCGAGAGCTCTGACAGGCCTCCCCCGCCACAAGTCTGTTACAAATACCCTCATGAATCTACACTGGCTTCCGGTAGAAAAGAGGATTCATTTTAAAACTCTATGCCTCGCTTTTAAAATCCTGAAATCTGCCCCCCCCATGCTGTGCCCAGTCCTCTCATCTTATGTTCCTCGACGCACTTTACGGTCGGTGGGAAAATACCTGGCCACTGTACCTTGCATCAAATTAGCTCGGATGGGCGGTCGCTCATTTAGATACCTAGCAGCTAAGCTCTGAAATGAACTTCCAGCCCAGATTCGTGGGCTGAAGGATCTCCTATCCTTCAGAAAAGCCATCAAAACTCACCTCTTCCGTTAGTTATGGTATTTCACCTGCAGTTTACATCAGCAGCAACCTCCTCTGGATACGAACAGCTAGCGCCGGGACGCCCCTTGGCTGGGGCAGCCATGCGCTATATAAGCATATATAACATAACATAACATAACATTCCTTCAAAGGTTCTAGACCAGACGTTGGAAGGCCAGGTTCAGGCTCCGCCTGACCTGAAGGGTAGGACGTCTGTAACCAGTGTCCTGACCGGTTTATCTTTCAGGGATATCGCTTCAGTTGGGAGGGTGCAGAACTCTGGAAGGGGGTGCAGAGGGTGGGAGAGCCTGCCTCTGACCCTGTGCAACCAGAGGGGGTAAACCCTAGGTTGGGAGAATGGCGTTCTAAGGGTACCCCTCGCAGGAGGTGGAGGAACCCTAGACGGAAAGGTAGGGGGAGGAGAGCCTCTCCTGAGACTCCTGGTCCACCTGAGGGTGCAGTGGCAGGCTCGCCCTGTCCTACAGACAGGAAGAGTGGAGAATGGCTACTATGTGCCAGGGGTTACTAACCCCCACTCTGTGAATAGGTAAGGACCAGTGGCACCTGGGTGGCCTAGGGCCTAGGGCCTGGTCCTGGCCGCGGACAGCTTGGGAGTACCAGTGGGGTAGCCCAGTTCTTCCAGACAGTGTTTTTAGAAGGAACCCCATGGGTTCACCGTGGCGTAGAACAGGAGGGTGTCCCTGCAGTTGCGGGCCCGCGTCCGTGCTCTATCGCCCAAAGCAAGGAAGCTCATCACGTGGTGATTGGTCTGCCCTGCGTTTTGGCTGGAAGGGGGTTGTGTTGGACTTGGCCCTTCTGGCCGGTTCACCCCTAAACATTTTGCTTATTAAGGTGAATTGGTTGTAGTGATTTTTGGTTTCTGCGCACTTTACCCCTATGTCCCAGGGTAAAATGCGTGTGTGTAGTGAGATTGGCCTGCCCTCCCATAGGAATGCATGGGGAATGTATGTGTCCATGTTAGTTCCTGATGCGTGGGGAGTGAAAGCTCGAGTTTGGTATGTGCGGACTCATGTGATTAAATGATGTGCGATGATGTGTGCGGCATGATTGTGTCTGGTGTGGACGTGTCACTTCTAGAAGTTGGTGTACCTGTGCAGTGAATGTGCTGACTTGTGTTTGGCTGGAGCAGGCTCCAGGAGTTAGGATGGGTCTGCTCCAGTGGTGAATAGGAGATCTGCATGTTAATGTGAGGTAGGGGTGCACCTGGGACCTGAATAGGGCTGGGCTTTCCCCAAAAAATGCTGGCTCCGACCCTGTGGTGCGTCTAATGTCCCTAGCCTGGCCAGTGAATGGAAAGAGGGGCTGAGCACATCAGAGTGCTCCAAAACCAGCTGCGACTGGTTTTCCCCCCACCCTGCACCTATAATAATAATAATAAGGCATTTATAAAGCGCAATTGTTACGCCATCTCGGCGTGTCCCCGCGCTGGGTGAGATGAAGAGGGACAGAACTCCTCACAGAACCATTACATGCTGCAGGAGAATAGGTGAGTTTACAGCATCTTTCTGAACTTGATCTCAGAGCTTTCCAGCCTGAGTTTTTGAGGAAGCTTATTCCAGTTCTGAGCGCCCCGGAACCTAAAAGAGCAACCCCCCATCCTAGCCTTCTTGACCTTGGGGATTACCACAAGTCCGGTGCCAATAGATCTCAAAGACCTTTGTGGCACATAACTGATGACCAGGTCACTCAGATAGGATGTGCTAGCGTTATTGAGGATGCGATGGCAAGTGCATAGAGTCTTGAACATCACCCTTTGCCTCATGGGTAACCAGTGCAATGCGGTGAGGGCTTTTATTTGAATCCGCCCTCCTAGGCTGATTAAGAACCAGCGACGCAGCTGCATTCTGCAGCACCTGCTGTCGACCGAGACACTTTTCCGTAGCACCAATATAGAGAATATTGGCATAGTTGAGGCGTGATGTTATAAGCGCATGAACCATAGTCTTACGTGCCTCTAACGGAAGAAGATCCAAAGTTTTGCGCAGGGTCTTCAGCACTCCAAAACACTTGCCAGTTACCCTCCTTATATGTCCTTCATAGGAGAGGGCCGGGTCAACCCACACCCCCAGGTTTTTCCCCTCGTTACACGGTACGGGGGTTAGACCCAAACTCAAGGGCCACCACTCCGCAGACCAGCTTGTGCTACTGCCCCCCACCACCATAACCTCGGTTTTGCTGCCATTCAGTTTGAGGCAGTTCTTGTTCATCCATGAAGCAAGCTCCTGCATACAAGCCCTGAAGTTAGATGTAGCGAGTTCCGGGGCCTGTGACAGGGAGATCAACAGCTGGGTGTCGTCCGCATAAGAGACGACCCTCACTCCAAAGCCATGCACTATCTCTGCGAGCGGGGCCATATTTAGATTAAACAGCGTGGGGCTCAGGGCAGAGCCCTGAGGCACCCCCTGCTGCAATTCAAAATCTCTGGAGTGGTGCGCATCCAGCCTGACCTGAAAGCTACGTCCCGTCAGAAAGGACTTTAGCCATTTTAGAGCAGATCCCGAGACACCACCTTTGTTTAGACACTGCAGCAAGGTGTAATGTGCTACAGTGTCAAAAGCTGCGCTCAGATCTAACATGATTAGAGCCATGGTGTATCCCGCATCAGCCCCCTGCCTAATAATTTCTGTGGCCCTTAGAAGGGCAGTTTCCGTTGAATAACCTGCCCGAAACCCAGACTGTGATGAGTGGAGGAGGCTAGAGTTTTCCACATGTGTCATCAGTTGGCAATTCACCAACTTCTCCGCCACTTTTGCCAAAAAAGGCAGAAGCAAAATTGGCCTAAGGTTGTTGAGTTTGTCTAGGCTTACGTTAGGCTTCTTCCTAACTGGAAGAACAATTGCGCGTTTCCAGTTTTCAGGCAGCGTATGCAAACTAAACGAAACATCCAACACATGTCTAATAAAAGATTTGAGTACATCACGGCTAACCTCCATCACCTTAGCCAGAGCAGGATCCCTGGGTGAGCCAGATTTACCACCGAGGCTAATCCTCTTGACAATCTCTGGGGTGGGGACAGTGAAATAATTGAGTTTAGGATCTACTTTAGACTCTATCCTCTGTTCTTCAAAGTCTGCCCGCCTCTTACGGTCCCAGAGAAGGATGAATATATCACCTCCACCTTCTCAGAGAAGTAGGTAGCGATACGATCACACTCCTCTGCGTCACCTCTGCTAGGAGTGGACGTCTCTGCCAGAGATGAGATTTCCTTATATATTTTAAATAATTCATTGGTAGCATTCTCGGCCAAGTCAATTTTAGTTTTCTAGTAAGTGGCTTTAGACTGTCTCAACAGTTATTGGTATTTCCGTTGGTGTGTCCTATACACCAATGTATCCTGATTATGAAAGCCCTTACTCCATTTCCTCTCCAAACGTTTACATTCCGTTTTTATGGACTGCAACGTCTGGGTGAACCAAGGAGCAGTTTTGCGTTTCCTGCCCCCCTCCCTATTCCGGAGAAGCGCCGCCACCTATCGAACGCCTTAATAATGCGCCTCTCCATATTCAGACATGCAGTGTCACTATCCGGTCCACCTGGAGGGCCACCCTCTGTCAGCTCCTTATTAAACCTCTCCTGATCTAAAGTTTTCCACTTCCTAAATGAGTGTGTACCAATCCCTACCCCTCAGTTGTCACTTTCCGGTAGTCTAATCACCACCGGTACCAAAAAATGGTCTGACCAAGGGACTGGGAGCGGCTTAGAGACTACAACATCCTCCCAATTAGCGAACAACGGATCAAGTAGGTGTCCATGCTGATTTTTTAGGGGCGAGTGATTTTAGCTGTAGTTGAAATGCCTGAAGATCATGGCGAAGATGTAGAGCTTCCTTATTCAAGAGGTCTTCAAAATGTAAATTCAGATCACCCAGAACCAGAAGCTTGTCATGCCTAAGTGCTAAATGGGCCATGCTCTCCGATAGATTCATCAGAAAACGGGTAGAGGGACCCAGGGGTCTGTAAATCAATAGCCCTTTCACTGTCAGGTTAGGGCTTAGCTTTAGCAAAAAAAGCCCCCTGCTCACAATCAGATATTGACGCAAGTTCAATCACACAGTCAATAGAAGGCCTATGAATCACCGGGATCCCCCCTCCTCTACCGGCTGCTCTATCCATCTCGCTATAGTATACCCTGGGGGGAGTGCCTCTATAATATCCATGTCGGAATTAGCGCCTAGCCATGTTTCCGTTAAAAACAGCAGATCCAGTTCTTGGTCTAGAAGCAGATCTAATATTTCAACTTTGTGTTTTCTGAGAGATCTACAATTCAGTAAACCCCCGGACAGAATAACTTCCCCTGCCTTCCTGGCATGGATTGAGGCTAAGCTAAATGAACAATGTAAGCAGCCACTGTTTTGGGTAGCCACCATTCTATGTTTACATCTCCTGCCCATGGGGGGGCAAAAGGCCAGCAGTTCCGCTCTATCATATTGTATATACATCTTATCTTGGCCAGGGGTTGTGGCCCCTGTCCTGTCCGGCCGCGGACGGGCGCAGACGGGCTTGATTTCGGCGCGCCACCGGCGCGTCCGCTGTGCGAACGCCGAAGCATTTGCCTTAAATCCCTCCCAGCTGAGTCCTGGGCTGTCGACTATACCGCTAACTGTCCTGTTCCCCCAGCCGACCGGAAGTGCATGCCTCTACCCTTCCTCGCCCTCCGCGCAACGGTGCTATTCACCGCATCGGACCGGGGCGGGGAAGGAGGAGATTGAGACCAGGTATCCCAGTACAATAATGCCTCCTAAGGCAGGTAAGGACAAAGGATTTAAGTGGATAAAAAGGGGCAGTGACTCCTGTCAAAATGTTCTCTTCCTGGATTTTTTCTTGAGGGGGGCTGCTGCCTTGCCCACCTCTGCCTTCCTAAAGACTTTTGCCTGGACTTGTGACTTTGTTCTACACACCAGGAGCGTTGTATTTTCTACAAGAGGGAGAAGGGCTGCATCTCCTCAAGAAGGAATCCCTGGACTTCTTTTGCTTCCTCTACATCCTGGGAGCACTTTATTTTTACATCCTTGGTAGTGCTTTCCTTTCTGAGCAGCAGCACAGAGCTGCAATCCCAGCCCTGAGGGGTTCCCCGGCTCCCCCTTTTTCCGATTTTTGGCGTGGGTGACACCCCCTCATTTGCCCCTTATTTTGACCCCTGACGGGTACCCACCCCGCCAGGGACACTGCCGTAAATAATTATTAATTTATTTAACGGGAGCCTACCCCGTGTTAAAATCACCGCCACAGCCCGGCTCTCAAGGAAGTCAGGCAGCCTTTTGTGACGTGTGTGGGCCGCCAGCACCAATAGGAAGCGAGCAGGAGCCTACCCCGCGCTCCTGTGCTGAGGAAGGGCCCGCCTCCAGAAGCTGAGAGCACCGGCCGCCAGAGCAGCGAGGCTCCCCCAAGTCCGGCCGGTGCAGGGAGCAACAGAGCCCCATGGTGCCCAGAGGCGCCACCTGTGAAACGACCCGGCCCCCAGGAGCAGGACCGGGTGAGTGAGAGATGGTGTTCCAGGCAGGAGCACCCCTGAGCAGCCAGTGAGTGGTGCCGGGGTTCTTTTGCAAGGAGGGGGGCGTCGGGGCACATTGCCAGTGCCCGCCCCCCACAGTAGTACTCGCCTCTCTTTTGGGGGCACCCTTGTTCTTTAAAGGCCCTGTGTGGGCCCAGGCACATCCCTGGAGCGGCCGCTCCCCCTTCCAAACGAGCCCACGAGAGGCTCAGGGGGCATTTGTAATTTGGACCCGAGGCTCCCAGGGGCCATTGTCTTCTCGAGTCCCCAGAGCGGGACTTCAACGAGCGTGGGGGCATTGTTGATGGTAAAGCGGCCCCGGCTGGCAGCGGGCCGCTCCCACATTGTCCCGCAGTCCTTTCCCGAGCCCACGAGAGGCTCCAACGTGTGGGGCATATTTGTTTTAGAGCCTAAGAGACTCAAGGGGGCATTTGTGTATCTTGAGTCCCCCGAGCGGGACTCCAACGAAGGCACAGCATTGTACAGAGCTCACGAGGCTCCTGAGGGCATTTTCTTTCTCGAGCCTGCCAGGCTCACACAGGTTTTTGGGCCCCATTGTTCCTTTAGAGCACAGAGGAGGTCTCCAGCTGCCCAGCACTTAGTGGGCAGCTGCTACGTGTCGGCCCTGGTGAATCTTCTTTGGCTGCTTGCGCAGCCTGCCCTGACATTGCTGGACACAGGGCGTTTCAGCCCCGGAGAGGCCAGTTGGCCTAGGGACAGTTCTGGTGTTGTGCCCGTGCATGTGGCACATGTTTTTGGCCCTATGTGATATTTTGCGCAATTGTGAGTACCTGCCTAATGTAATTTCTGCATCATGTGTAATGTCTTTGTGCCTATACCTCTGAATGTATGTGATGCTTAGGAGGTTGTCTTTCCTAGTATAGTTATGCTAGTAAGCTCATGATTCCCTGCGTGATACTTTCCTAAGGTGGTTAGGTTTGCGTAGGTGGTACTTACTTCTCACCAGTGGTTACTGGTTGTGTGCTCTATTTCCTATTTTGTGCAACAGTTATTATTATTCCTACAAAGTCCTAATTCTAACAAGGATTATAGTTCTAAAAGTGCCTATTACCGACAGTGGTCCATGTGGCCCTGTCCTGTACATATATCCACTGTAAATTCTGCCCGTGCCTGTTGGCACATTGTAAAGTGTGTGTTTTTATCTAATGTGTTTGCTATAATACAAAGGCTATTTTTATATATAACCTTGTTTGGAGTTTCCTTTGTGGTGGGCCTTGGGTGTTGTTGCTGGGTGCGTGCGCAAACACTTAACCTACATTGCCTCCGGGATATGCCTTACTGCTCGTGTCACGTTAACTAGAGGCTAGCAGGGGTTATCTTTGGCATGTAACTCCCTTGCCCTGACTAGAGTGGTGGTTTCTGCCTGACTTTTGCGCAAGCCTTAGCCAAACGGAAAGCCCATTCCTAACATTGGTGGTAGCCGAAGGGATCCGGATTTGTGTTTGCGCTGTACCACTGTGGCAACTGGCTGCACCACAAAACTCTGCATTTTAGATAATCAAATTTTGGGGATTATTGTTTCTAAATTGTTCTGAATGTAATTTCTTTGGAAATGTGTTTCTTGTGCACTGTGAGTTGGGTGTCACTAGCTCTGAGTTGTTTTCTACCCCCTAAGTGCAGTTTGAATTTTCTGGATTCACCAGAGGGTGAGATCCTCATTGCCTCCGGGATAAGCCTTACTGCTCGTGTCACGTCACCTAGAGGGTGAGCAGGGGTTATCTTTGGCATGTAACTCCCTTGCCCGACTAGAGTGGTGGTTTCTGCCTGACTTTGGCGCAAGCCTTAGCCAACCGGAAAGCCCATTTCTAACAACTCCTAAATGCCTCTGTGAATACTGAAAGTCTTAAAGTTACGATTCTTCTCAGTTTAGGAGTCCTAAGGTTAGGTCTCCTAACTTCCGTGAATACCGAAATGAGTAAGTGCCTTCTGTGAATACCAAAATGAGTAAGTGCATTCTGTGAATACCAAAATAGTAGTAAGTTTAGGATTTTGTCTTAAGTTAGTTCTGTGAATCGGGCCCTAGATTCTCATCTAGCAATTGAGAAAAGCAGCTGCTCCCATAACATACAACCAAAACCAATCATAGCAGTAAAACAACCTCCACCTTCCAATAAATTACAACCTCAGAGTTTGGAAAGCTGAAGAAGGTCAGCAGCCCAACTGACTCCCCATTAGACTCTAACACTTCATTTATTTACAGAAACGTCTTCTATCAATATCTGCAGCTTTCCCGGTCAGAAATATTATCAGTAATTCAAGACAGACCCTAAAATTCACATACGCATTATCCAGTGGACCATTCCTTGGTACGCTTATGGAGACAGCAGCATTTCTCCAAACCACAGAATTTGCAGTAAACCAACTATTCTCAGACTGGCAGACAGAATGCTTATACCCCTTTTGCATCAGATCATTGTTGCACAAAAACAGGAGTGCCACAAAGATCTACTATCTAGCTTCTGCTTTTCAACATTCACGCAAAACCACTGCTAGACCTTTTCAAAAGGTTTGAACTGACCTGCGATAACTATGCAGATGGCACACAGATAATCCTCAAGCTGGAAAACCGTAGTTGAGGACAAAGGAAATATAAACTCATCACCTGCTTACAGCCATTGATCAATGAATCCATAGATTAATCTCAAGTTTTATTGCTACAAAAACAGAAACGCTGATGGGTCGTGAATGAAAATATGATCTTTGTCTTTCTGGCAGGATGAACTGGGGACCTCTGTAAAAAATGTTTAAAGATGTATGAAATCTTGGATTTGTCTTTGAAACTGCACTTTCCATGAATACCTATTGTGCATGCCATCTCAATCAAAAACTGAAATTAAACACTGGCTCTCTCTTTCAAGATTGTATTCATCATTCATACAGTGTTAAATGGCAAAGTGTCAACATTTTTACAATCAAAAATCCCCAAATGGGGGCGTGGCCAAGCGCGATTGGAGATGGCCGCATAGAATGTGAGCTCCGTGTGACAGTGGCGAAGAGGTGTCGCAGACGAGAGAGCGGTGATGAAGGAGCAGCCGCCATTACGACCCGGGAGGCACGGAGCGCTGACCGCGACCTGGCAGCAATGCCTCCAGGCCCGCTCCAGCAGCGAGATCGCATCCGCTGAGGCCATCTGCCCACTGTCGCCCTGTTGGCCCGGATCGGGGCTGTGGGCAGTGGCGGCGGTGGAGAAAGCGGCAAAGAGGAGTTGCGGAGGGTAAAGAGCAGTGACGGAGGAGCGGCCGCCATTGCGGCCGGGAGATACAGTGCGCTGGTCTCGGCCCTGGGAGCGACAGATGAACGCTTCTCGAGACTCCAAGGGGCTTCCCCCCCTCAGTGACTTTGGTGAGGAGCCACGGGGCAATAGACACCCTTTTTATCCTCCATCGACATTGCAGCCTGAGGCGGATGGAATGTGCTACATGACCTGGTGAGGAGAGGGTGGGCCTGGGCCTTCTCGCAGTGGTGCCTTGTAGTAAATACTGGGGGGTCTACAGTGGTGGGCTTGAGAGTGTGGCTGCACTTGTGGGACTTAGTTAACTGCTGTTGGTAGAGATTTGGGTGTCATACAAACCTGAAGTCACCTGGCTGACGGTGGCGATACGTGGAGGCCTGAGGGAGGTGAATCAGCGGTGCCCCCTGTTGTGCCTAGCTCTCCTGCAAAAAAGAGACACTATCGCCGTGTTCATGGAGGTGGGGGGTGCGAGGGGTCACTCCCCGGAATGGTGTCATGATACGGGGTGTTGGAACTGTGATGCCTCGCATTGAGCTGGCTCATTGAGGACACCAAGCCCTACAGTTCCTCTATCCCCTTGGCGAAATCCTCCGGAGTGCGAGCCCAGGCTGCCGACCCTAAGCTTGACGGGCCGCACACTTGGGAGCGTACTGTGTCTCCACTGGCAGCCTGTCCCCGACTGAGTACTGCCCTGGCCGGCACGATGGATCGTGGAAGGGGTGCTGGTGCCAAGGGCTCAAAGACGGTCCGGACTAACAAACTGGATCGTTACATGATCACTAAGGAGACGCAGCGGGGCAGGTTGTCTGAGGAAACGGTGAGGGGGAGCCCAAGTGAGGAGGAGCTGCAGCTCTCCCTGAAATACGTTATGGACGACATCACGGGGGTGAAAACCTCGTTGGAACACAAAATGGACTCCAAGGTCATTGACATTAATCTTATTAGGGCTGATATGGGGAAACTCACTGAGAAGGTGAAGCAAGTAGAAATAACAGCTACCAGCCTGGTGGAGGACGTCTTGTAATTACAAAAAGAGGTCCGGAAACTACAGGACTCACGCAACTCGGTTGAACTAAAATTGGATGATTATGAAGGCCGCCTCCATCGTAACAACCTCTGCATCCTAGGAGTGCCGGAGAGATCAGAGGGGCAGGCTCCTGACCTGTTTGTTGAAGACCTCATTCTCGAGCATCGAAAACCTAAGGGCCTCAGTAATTTTTTTGTGATCGAACGGTCACACAGGGACCTGGGCGGCCATCCCAGACTGGGCGCTCCCCGCGGCCTATGCTGGCCTGAGTCCTAAACTATTGAGATAGAGACGCAATCTCCAAAATTCGAGAGCCAACGCCCCACTCAGGTATGAGAATGCCATTTTCTCCTTTTTCCCAGACTTCACGCAAAGAGTGCAAAAACAGAGAAGATCCTTATTGTCGGTGAAGCGAGATCTAAGGGACAGGGGATTGAAATACTCCATGCTGTTCCCGGCCCGTCTCAGGAACTGTGGAGATGGTGATATGGCGGACAGTCAGCCATTCTGAGTCTGAGGCCTGTTGAACACTTGATTTGCCCACATGGTGAACCGGGGTGGTGGGGGAGGCGGGGAGGATGGGCTATTTGCGCTTGAATAAGGGTTTTGCATGGTGTTTTATAGATTGCTATTTTTCAACTTATAAGGACTAACTATTTTATTGGTCTGGGGCACGGGACAGGGCTCAGGACCTGCTACCCCCTAAGTGTTATTCTTTCTTTGAATCTTTCTGGGGCGACAGGTACTCTGCGTTTATTTGATGGGCAGTTTGGAGCCCAGAGGGCAGGCAGCGGGGTGGGGGGTGTTGGGGAGGGTTGTTTGGTTCGCCTGTTGCGTGGTTTGTTGGTTGCATCGGCACAGTACATTTGTCTGGCAGAGGATATGCGGAGGTTTGTCAATTGTTTCATGTAGACGATGGGGGGTAGGGAGGTGAGGATTTTGAGTTGGAACGTAAACGGGTTGGGGGATAAAATCAAGAGGAGTGTGGTGTTTCAGTATCTTAAAAGACAGGCGCCGGACGTGGTCCTGCTTCAGGAGACACATCTAGTTGGGAATTCGTGCAGGCTCTCCACAGAATGGGGTACAAATTGGTCGCACATTTAGGTTTCACATCGTGTTCCAGGGGGGTGGGCATTTTGATTGGCAATGCGTTTCTATAGGCAGTGACCTCCTCGTGGGAAGATAAGAGAGGCAGATATACTGGAGTAACAGGCACATGGGAAGGGCAACACATAACATTCTTTTTGATCTTTATTCCTCTGGGTCTACAAGGTACGACATTCCCTGATTTGGGGGTGGTCCTACTCACGGTCCCTGAGGGGCTTATAATCTCGGGAGGTGAATTTAATGCAGTCGTCTTGGGTATGAGTGACAGACATCCCCCACGGGACACGGGCAGGCGACACGATGGCTACCGGAATTCATGGACGCAATTGGCCTGGTTGAGAGTTGGAGATTGCTACACCCAGATCAGAAGCAGTATACATTTCACACGGGGCGCACAACAGCCTTTGGCGACTGGACTACTGTCTAGTCCCCCCGCACAGGCGTCTTACATAACAGAAGCTACACACTTGGCCAGAGGCATCTCAGATCACTCTCCGCTGTGGGTCCACATAGTCGTAACTCCGGGCGCTGCAGGGAGGGTTGCCCCCATCAATCCTTGATATCTGCGTAACCCCAAAATTCAAAAAAACCTTCTGGCATCGCTAGACGAATATTTCACAAACAATGTGCGGTCGGTATCCTCCTCCTGGTCCTTATGGGAGACCTTCAAAACTGTTATCAGGTTCAGGCTCTGCCTTTGATAGCGGGCTCTAACAGGGAGAAACAGAGGGAAGTAGTGGAGCTGGAGACTGAAATTAGTAGGTTGGAGGGTGAGTTGGAGCCAGGGGTAACGCAGGCAACACTCCACCTGTTGAGCCTAAAACAACATGACTACAAGGAAATGGTCACTGACAAGGCTAAGGCTCTCAGTAGGGAACAGCAGGGCAGGCTCTATGACCTAGGGGATAAGGCTGGAAAGCTTATCGCATGGCTGGACAAGAAAGAATGGGCCCGCTGTCTTGTCCCAGAACTCCTAACGAGGGAAGGGCTATCACTTACCAAACAACAGGACATAGTGGATAAGTTTGCAGACCATTTTTAGATGGTTTACAAATGGGTATCCCCTCTCTCAGAAACTGATTTCCAGGTACTACTCCGAGACATACAGCTCCCATGTCTTTCCCCTGAAGACCGGGAATATATGGATAGCCCACTAGCAGTGTACGAGATTGCCCAAGCAATCCGTTCAGTAAATTCTGGTAAGGCACTAGGCCCAACGGGATTCCGATCGAATTTTACAAACTCAAACCGGATAAGCTGGCACCATATCTGAAAGCAATGTTTGTGGAATCTAGAGGTGAAGGAGTATTGCCCAGGGAACAGAGAGTGGCTAATGTGGTTGTTATTCATAAGGAGGGCAAACCTAAAATGGACTGTGCATCCTACAGACCTATCTCTCTTTTAAATGCTGAACCGAAGATCTTGGCCAAGCTCTTTGCAAATAGATTAGTGAAAGTGATCAGCAGTCTGATACACCCCACTCAATCGGGCTTCATGCCCCATAGGAACACGGCCCTAAACTTGTGTAGACTGCATGGAGTAATATAAGAGTCCACACTCTACGGGAGCCTGCCATAATCGCATTGCTCGACGCAACAATGGCCTTCGACATGATTGAATGGCCCTATTTGTGGGCGGTCTTGGCAAAATTTGGAGTCGGCCACGAATTCATCGGGTGGGTGCGTCGGTTATACTCGGAGCTACTCGCCCAAGTAGTGGTAAACAACAGAGTCTCAACTCCGTTCTTGCTTGGTCGGGGCACCCATCAGGGTTGCGCGCTGTCCCCCCTTCTCTTTTCTCTGGCCCTGGAGCCTCTTGCAACCTGGATACGTTGGGAACCATCAATTAGGGGCATGCGGTGGTCCCCCGGATGGGAGGATCGCATATCTTCATATGCGGATGACATTTTGCTTTACCTGACGGCTCCCCGTAAGTCCCTTTTTGTGCTCTTCGATGTCCTGGCCTCCTTTGGGAAGTATTCGGGACTCTCAATCAATTGGGAGAAATCCTCGCTGTTTGTATTGAGGGGATATCCCCCTGTCCCGCCTCGAAACTGTCCTATACAGGTCAACACAGAAGAGTTAAAATATTTGGGAGTCTTTGTATCTTTGGATCCCTTGATTAGATTTGCCCGGAATCTCCTCCCCCCCTGCAGAGGCTTAAGAGTGACATTGCTAACTGGAGGAGGCTTCCTCTTTCGTTGTTTAGTAGGGCAGCCCTCCTTAAAATGATGGCGCTACCTCATTTTCTCTATGCCTTGCAGAATACCTTGGATGTTGTGTCAGCTGGCTATTTCCGCGAGATTGAAAGCCTTCAGCGGAGCCTGCTGTGGGATGGCAGGCCACGCATCGCTCCGAACAAATTAACACTCACTTGGTATGATGGGGGCATTAGCCTCCCGGATATTAGAAGATACTATTGGGCCTCTCAGCTGGCTGTGATTAACCAGGGCACATATGGTCGAGATGACGATCCTGGATATGCCATGGATAGATGGCTTCTCCCCGGGGCAGGTATAGCAGGGCTCTGTACTCCGACCAAAGAAACTGGCATTAACAGGGCCAACGAAACATGCAGTTCAGATTTAGCATGACGCCGTGAGTGTCCCTAAGTTGGAGGGACAAAGTGACCATGGCCACCCCGCTCTGGGACTCCGAGAGATTAGGTAAGCTTTGGATGACAAAAGGTTTTGATAAGTGGGACCTTATAGGAATCTTCACGGTCAAGGATATCTGGGGGAAGGGGAGAATTAAGGGCCAGATGTAGGTAGGACTCAGTTACCGATTCTTAATTACCGAATTTTACCGATTCGGTAATTAAGAATCGGTAAATAAGAAGGGGGGGTATGTAGGAACATCCAGATGTTCCTTTTACCGAATCGGTAAAATTCGGTATTTACCGATTCGGTAAATACCGACCGGTAATGCTCCATTCATTCCTATGGGCTTTAAAGCCCATAGGAATGAATGGGGCATTACCGGTCGGTATTTACCGAATCGGTAAATACCGATTTTGACAAGGGTGCAGGGGGTGTCACTTTGACACCCTCTAGCACCCCCAAAAAAAGGTTCGGGCCATGTGGCAGGCATACTTGCCCTAAGGGCAGGTCTGCCTGTCATATGGCACAGGTGTGCATGCACACATGTGCATGCACACCGGAATCAGTATTTTACCATCAAATATATTTGATGGTAAAATACCGATTCGGTAAGGGTTGTGGGACTCAGAAGAGTGCCACCTACATATCAAATTTACCGAATCGGTAAAAATACCGATTCGGTATTTTACCGATTCGGTAAATTTACCGATTCGGTAAATTTACCGAATCGGTAAAATACAGGGCCCTACATCTCAGATTGCATTTACCGGTCGGTAACGGCCGAATTCGGCCGTTACCGACCGGTAAATGCCTACCTACATCTGGCCCCAAATCTTTTGTGGAATTGCAGGAACGATAAGAACTAGTCAATGCCGAATACTTCCGCTATGCTCAGGTTCGGCATTCGCTTCTCTCAGTATTAACCGGAGGCATGGAGCCCCCAGAGGCCTCCCCTCTGGAGGATAGAATACTGGACGGTCACCTTCCCGAAAAAACGATCTCCTTGATATATGAAAAACTAATCAACCACAAAGCTGATCCCCTTGAGGCGTTAAGGGAGAAATGGCTACATGATGGGATAGAGCTGGATGACGAAGATTGGCAGATAGCAGTGTCCTCCCCAAGGGAAGTTGCCATTGTATTGTATTGTATTGTATATTGGATTTATATAGCGCTTATCACCCAGGGGTCTCTAAGCGCTTGCCTTGGGAACCCGTCCTGGCTTTTCCCTGTGAGATAGCCCCTACAGGGCATCCCCAAGGTGAAAGCCAGGCATCCTGCCGCGGGGGCCGTTGTGGAGATTAAGCAAGCTTAATGGCCAGAGTTGCAGAGTGTGAACCCATGATTAGGTAAGGCACCGAAGCGAGAATTATCAAGTCCGTGGACATTTGAGCTCAAGACCCTGCCGCGTCGGGAATTGAACCCTGGTCCCGGGTCTGACCTCTGTTTCAGGGTCTGCCTGCTCTAACCTGTGAGCCACACTTCTCCACACTGAGCCATCCCGGCCCACCTGCGATTAGTCCAGCTTAAGATACTGCGCAGGATCTACATAACGGGACACCGACTTGTACGCATGGGACTATCAGATGTGGGGCAATGCAAACGACGATGTGGTTTCGCAGGTACCTTCATGCATATCATCTGGGAGTGTACACACATTACCACTTATTGATGCAAAATACATGACACCCTACACACAGTACTGGGGGTTTCCCTGACACCGGAGGTGAGGAGGTGCCTCTTGAATATTTGGGAGCCCACTGATTTAAACACTTCTCAGACACAATGGGCCACTCTGGGTTTCATGTTAGCCAAAAAGAATATCGCCCAGTTGTGGGGTGCAAAGCAACCTCCCACCTTGGAAGCGTGGGAAAACAAAGACTGGTGTATGTTTAGGGTGAAAACAACTTATCTTGCAAGGGGATGCCCTAGGAAGTGGTCGTTGGTCTGTGGGCACTGGAATCGCCACAGAGGAGAAATTTGTACGCCTCCCAGAGGTGCTGCTCTTGATGCCACCCTCCCCGTGAAGTTCCCTTTCATTTGTAGATATTGTTCATCCTGTAACGCCCCCTTGTAGAATATGCAACTTTGAACGGACCTCTGTATTGTGTCTTTTGGCTGATGCCTTATTTCAATAAAAAGAATTATAAAAAAAAATCCCCAAATACTCCCAACCAAGATACCTCTGTTTCAGGCTGGGACTGTGCTTAATAATTGCTGTTTAGAAGAAGAAAATGATTGGTGGCACAAATGTCTCCACTAACGCTACTAAACTATGGAATTCCTTATCCGCAAAGCTATGGAGAATCATTAAGAGTTCAGAAGAAAGGTTAAGACATGGTTATTCCCAATGTAATACATCAGATAACATACATGTTCTCATTCACAAACACGAGTGCCATGACAAATGTTGGCCTCTTTGCCTACAGATAGATTTCCCTGCTGGTCCCTCTGAGATCAAGGGGGAAACCACATCAGATTAATTCTATACAAACAATAAATCACAGAGATTTTCCACTTCTTCAACTCCTACCTGGCAGACCTAAAGAACCAGCTATTCCGACAAAACACGGTACTACACATTACAAAGAGCCAAGTGCAAAATTGAAAAAGAATCAAAATAATATTCACTATTAATGTAGCCCATCAAAGGACAAACTATTTAATACCACCGAGCACCAAATGGAACACAAAAGACGCAATACCATGTAGCACCGGCCCATAGTCGATAACCATCCAACCTTTGTACTCTTTCGACATCCTCAGATTGCATGCTGCTATCTCAGAACGCCTCCTCCCCCTCCCAACCATAGTCCTAAACCTATGCATGAAAACCAATATTGATTTATATCTATTGATTGTTCTGGCTCCTTCCATTCTACCACATTATCCTCTCTGTGTCTTCCATCGCCTGCACGCCTTGTTGTCTCTCAGTGTTGCCTACTCTGATGTATTCCTGCCTTTTTCACTCCCTACTGTATTTCTGCACACTGGACACACCTCTCCTCGCAGGTCACAAACTCTTCATATGTGTAATCATTCTATGCAATCTAACAATCTCTAACACACTCTAGCCTATCTTCCCAGCCCAGCCGCCATTTGCATTAGTTCACACTAATGATCTCACCCCTTGTTAACTTATTCTACCAGAAAGGAACTAGATGAAACATATGGAAAGAAGCAACAATAACTAAGGAGCACTGGAATAAGTACTAACATTGGGTACCGGAGCGGGGATCTACCTGCCATCAAGCATTTCAATACCTTCTCAGGGATAGTAAGCAGTATATTAATGGGATGACCATGCAATACAAGAGGCACAGTGAGTGTAAAACAAGGTCAATAGTAACAACCACCCCATCCATGATTTAAAGACCTCACAGGCTTCCTGTCAGAAAGAAACCATCTCCCATTCATGGTGCCTGGTGCCTGGCCCACTTCCAGCTACAACAACTGTTCAGCTCTTTCTAGCCCACCAGTTGCATCTGGTGGATGGCTGGGCACCTCTTGCAAAGCTCTCCACCCAAAACGGGTGCCCCCCCCCCCCCAGCACTTGGAGGCGCCTGGAGGTCAGGGGTTCCCCTGACACAACCACCCATTGTATGCACTGAAATATACAAACAATTCAGAGGAACAATCTTCAAAACAGGGGACACCAAGGTATTTAATAATCTGACACTGCAAGTAGTCCTGGAAATGTGCTTCTTTATGCAATGTTGAATATGAGATCGTGTTACCTCCTCGTCTGTCTAACTCATGGAGGCTTCGGACTCCATGACAGAACTAGTCTGCCAGCAGTCAAAACTTTTAAAAGAAAATGAAAGTGAATGGAACCAGAAATCGCCCCTCTAACATGCACATAAAAGGCATTGCTCCTGAAAGCACGTCTTGATTTTTCCTTCTCAGTCCTTCACATATTCTACCAGCACGGATAAGGCAATATTTAAAGAAAAAGATGTAATGAGTGTCTGTGAGTGGAGCTAAGGCGACTTGGCGCTGTGCACTGCCCTACGTGGGGAGCGATTCCCATAGTGAAAGCGTGTTTCCCTCCTGGCCATGGCTATGCGGATGCACCTGCTTCAATGAATGGCCTTTAGTGTGAACCAGCTTTAACTATCTCTGACGTGGCACACGCAATGGCGGCGAGTCTCTCTGTAGGGCATGGGGCGGGGCTGCAGATTTTGCTGATGCTCATGGCCCCACCCAGACCCTTTTTGCGACGGCTCGCTCTCGCGAGATAGGCAAATGCAGATACCTGGGAACCCCTTCAGATAGGAAACTCCTGTTTAGTTCTTGGTTTTTTTCCGCGCCACACTGTGGTTCGGCTACAATTGTCTCTACCTGCCAAGACGGACCATAGGAAATATTCCAAGAAACAAATCATGCAGAGGATCCCGCTGAATCCCCAGAATCACACGAAAACTCTTGACCGTGCCTCATGCACGACCCCCTCTTGGGAAGCAGTTCAGGCCCTGATCCAGCAGGTTGTTGATGCGGTTTTGCATGATTTGCATCCACCGCCTCATTAAATGCCAATCGAGGATGCACTAAGCATTGATTCACCTGAAGAGGAGGACGTTAGAGGTCACTTTCTGCAGAGGACTGATCTTTATGAGGTCCTCCAGCATATTAGAAGGAATTCCTCATCCCGCGAGCCTTATTAGGGGTGTACGCGTGAGGATCATTTGAATCAGACGTTCCCCTCATCAAAGCTGTGTCTCAATCTGGATCTTTTTGAACTTGTAAGAGGTCTTTGGTCATCCTTGACCAAACCTTTCTGCCTCAGAGGAGAAGGCTCGTCTTCCTCAGTTCTGTTTCCTTTCTCTGAGTTCTGAACCCTGGGGTGTAGATGCCAGAAATCTTTTTTATGCCTTCCCTTCTTTCAGAATAAATCCCAGGTGATCCAAAAGATTTATCTAGACAAAACTTTACTCTTAGTAGCCCCAGGTTGGCCATAGTAGCCATTGTATCAACGGCTCCTCCAGATCTCGACCTCCCGCTATTAGAAGCTTCCAGTAACGCTTAGCTGAGGGTCCCACATTTATCAGTAGCAACTTTCGTCTGCTTCTGACTGGAGGGTTTGGATATTGAAAGGCTAGCTCTGCAAGCTAAGCAGTATTCTCTTCAAGTTGCCTGTTGTATTCAACATCATCACCGCCCTCAAACGCTTAGCTCCAAACTACAAGTTGTCCTATAAATTGGGTGCACTAAGTTTGCAGCTGTTTTTAAAGTTACTAGTCAACAAAATCATCTGGGGACCCCAGAAAACACTTTCATCCTGGTATTTCCTAGAATCCTTTGGAAAGATATTACTATTTTTCATTTGACTGCACCCGATTTTCTGGTTGAAATTTGATTGCATACTTTTTTTTAATGGTAAAATCATACGAAAATTACACATGCATGGAAACACCATGTCAACAGGAAATTACATATACAAACAGGAAGTATGTCATTTTCTATTTACCATCTCTGTAAAGAGGAAGGTTCTTAGAGTATTTCTGCCATATCTTTATTCCCTAAAGCCAGTTTAGAACATTTAACTATCTGGTAGCCATTTTGTGGATTTTTAAAAGACTAGGGCGAAATTTAAATTATGCCAAAATAATACGTATATTTTCAGGTATTTTGCATTAAGATTATTATGCAAAATTCCCAAAATCACACCATTATGCCACTTCGCGTAATTACGCACCATTTGAAATATACAATTCCCATGCATGCACAGGAACAAAAGAGCGTGAGCAGCTGTTGTTCATGGTTCTTTTTAGGTCGAGCATTCAAGACCTTAAAACCTTAAAACCCTTAAAATCCTTAAAACCCTCTCAGGGATGAAAAGTGGCTCTCCAAACGATCCTGCCCCCATTCATATCCTCAAACAAGTGGGACCCACTATCTCACACCAGGCCACCGATCTCATCAACGCCTCCCTCAGCCAAGGAGTGGTCCCCCATAGCTGGAAACATGCAGTAGTAAAAGCCATACAGAAAAAACCAGGTCTCGACCCACTTGATCTCTCCAATCTTCGCCCTATCTCCCTACTACCAGGGATAAGTAAGATCACGGAGAAGGTTGTTAATCAACAACTATCGGCTTTCTTAGAAGCCAACAACCTTCTTCGCCCTTCTCAAACTGGGTTCCGTCCTGGGCAGGGGACCGAGACCGCCCTTCTTCAAGTGATGGAGGAAGCCAGATGCATCTTGGATTCAGGGGGAACGGTGCTACTGATCCTCCTGGATCTAAGCGCTGCATTTGATACGGTGGACCACGAGATCCTGATACAGCGACTGTCCAACTTAGGAATAAGAAACACCGCACTTCGCTGGCTCACTTCCTTCCTTAAAAACAGAACCTTTCAGGTCTGTGAAGGTACCGAGCGATCCGATTTTTTCCCCCTCCAGTGTGGGGTCCCCCAGGGCTCTTCATTGAGCCCTACACTATTTAACACCTACATGGCCCCCCTGGATGAAGTGGTCTCCCCATTTGGGATAAAAACCATCACATACGCTGATGACACCCAAATGGTGGTCTCTTTTTCGCTAGAGAGTGCTCAAATCAATAACCTTCATGACTGCCTTGAAGGGATCTATCAGTGGATGTGTGATTCAAGACTGAAACTGAACGGCTCTAAAACCGAGCTCATGCTACTGGGACCACAAACATCACTCCTCCCCAGCGCAATGTGGCCCTCTTGCCTAGGGACCCTTCCCCAACCCAAGCCGGAGCTCAAAAGTCTGGGTTTCTGATTAGAACAGGACCTTTCTCTTAAAACCCAGGCAAAAAAAACCGCAGGTACCTGCGTAGGCCTACTTCGCTCAGCCAGGAAAATTCTCCCCCTGCTCCCTGCCCCCTCTCAAAAGCTCCTAATACAAGGGCTGATATCATCGAGGCTAGACTATGGCAATGCCCTTTTCCTGGCAGCCCCTGAAGCAACCCTGAACATCTTGCAGAGAACTCAAAATGCCGCTGCTAGGCTCCTGACAGGCACCTCCCGCAGAACATCAGCTAAACCTGCATTGAAGACCCTTCACTGGCTCCCAATCCGTGAAAGGGTCAAATTCAAGGCACTATGTATAACGCACAAAGCTCTACAAGATCAGGGTCCCCCGTTGCATAAAACTAGGCTCTTCCCATATAAACCCAACAGATCTCTGCGTTCCTCCCATGGCAACTTGGCCACAGTACATAAAATTAGGAAAGCCCGTACTGGAGGACGTCGTTTCTCAGTTGCAGCAGCAATGCTGTGGAACGCCCTACCCATCCATCTTCGAGCAGAAACGAATCACAACAAATTTCGCAAGCTTCTCAAAACCCACCTGTTCCCACAATAATTTGCCTATTCCCTTCCCGTTTTTTGCTTCCCCCCTCAATGGCTAGTACAATCCCAGCGCTGGGACGCCCCCGGGCAGCCATGCGCTCTAGAAATCCCGTTTTCATTTCATTTCATTTCATTTCAAGACCTCTTGTATATACTTTAGTGTATACTTATATGTGTATGTACTTAGTGGGCTCTGGAGATCAGCCCTGGGACTTGTCGGGTTCCACTTAGTGACTTTTTTTCTGTTCAACTGCCTCTATTTAACTTTCTTGATAGAAAACGACCAGCAGAGGTCAGTAAAATACAGAATCACTTTAGCATTCTCTAGATTCCAGTCCATAGAAATTGTCTTCCACAAGCACTCGTAGACAGTAATATGTTTTTTCAAATCTTGTATTTTCAATGACATGACCACCGAAGGCCCTGATTTTATATTAAAAACAGAACTTTGGACTGTACCATTTCCCGCGGAAAGACTATGTTTCTCTCCATGTGTTCCCATACCTGGCGTGTCATGAACTTTGGTGCTTACTTTCCCTCCATGTTAAAGAATAGTAGATGTTTCAGCACCCAGGCTAATGTGCTGCATAGCTAAATACACATAAGGTCCCAAAGGTGAGACAGATTGCATTGCAAATGCTTGTTATTAAATGCATCCTCAAGCTGGAAATTCATGTGAATATGCATTTTCAGGCTAAAGAATTGCTCAAAATGACAGATTTGCATTTCACAAAATTATGCCGAATTCTGTGTAATTATGGTGTAATTTCCCTTAGTGTTGCAAAAGCAAATTACCAAATTTCCTACTGCCCTAATTTGTTAATCCATTCTAATCAACAAGTTAAAAAAACTAAAATAATCAGTAAGTTCAGTGAGGCAGAACTTCGAGTGGTGAAAGAGAGTGCACAACTAACAGGAAATTTGGTGTCAAAGACAAGTGCCAAAACCTGAGGTGACTTCCTGCAACAAATCACAGTTAAAGTGAAGACTGTGTCTGCGCATCTACAGAATGTGGATGAGTGCAAAAGAGGCAGCAAGATCTTAAGCATCAAGTGCAGGACCTGCTGTCACAAAGACAGAATGCAGAGTCTGGCCAGTGGGGAGGGCACCTGCTCCTGAACTAAAACTAACTCTCTGGGAGGAAGAGGTGAGCAGAACATGAAACATTACAATCATTGAGAGCATTGAAGGAGGAGCACAGGCTGGAGGTGCAGAGAACCCAGGTGAGTGGCATACTACACAGCAGCGTCGCAGGCTGCTTTTCAACACTAAAAACAAAAATGATAACAACAAAGGTTATTATAGTTTTATTTTTCCTCACTCACTCGTGCAGCCAAGGGCGGACAGGGGGCGTCCATTCTGACAGGACACAGCTGCAGGAAGGAGGAGGAGTGGGGGCACTGCTTCAAGTGCGCATGAAAGTTTGGCCGGCCGTCTAAGGCTGGCCAAATCGTCATGCGCACTCTGATCTTTCCACCTGAGCTGTGCTGTGCAGCAGGGTGGAGCGCAATCACAGGGCCACGCTCCCTTAGTGAGGCGCTCACACCAATCACGGTGCTGCTCTCATGCTGGGTAATCACAGAATGAGACCAGTGGGGCACATGGAGGCCCGTGGCATGCTGGTAGTCGAGGAGCAGAGGCCAGAAGAGCACCGACGCTGAAGAAGGCAGGTAAGCATTTTTAAATTCTTATCCCCGTATATCCCTCCCTGTGCTGCCTTCTCCATGCTGCCTTACCACGTTAATGCCCCAGCAGCCGCCACTGCTACACAACAGCCTCGGCCTGTGTAGGGCGTGCCACCAGGCGGTGATGTGGGGCGGGGGAGGTGCAGGGTGGGGGGGGGTGTAAATGCAGGAAACAGACGATTTCAAGTAAGTAACAAAAAAAAGAACTTTTTGCGTGCGCTGCATCGCATTTGGCGATGCAATTTATTCAATTGAAATGTAATTCCGAAAAATCAGAAATCATCTTCTTTGGTCTGCCCTCGACCAATGTGTGGTGCAGTTGGTGGCTACAGGATATGCATCTCCCGCTAAACTCAGTCAGAGTAGTTAAAAACTTGGGTGTGAAAATGGATGACACCCTCAATATGAAACCTCTGATCCAAGCTGTAACGGGACAATGTTTCGGCCTCCTAAGAATGCTGAAGCAGTTTCTACCTCTCCTGTCGATCCCCCACAGGAAAACAGTGGTCCAGGCCTTGATTGGATCCGGGCTGGATTATGTTAACATTATTTATTTAGGACTGCCCGAGTATCTACTTACTCGTCTTCAGGTGGTCCAAAACGCCGCAGCCAGGGCGATACTTCTACTTGGCCCAAGAACGCGGATGTCCTTACACTTAAATCTCTTCACTGGCTCCCGATCCTCAAGAGGATCTTTTTCAATGCCCTTGCTCTGGCCTTCAAGGCACTTCACGATTCGGGTGTGCCTTATTTATGGACGAGAGTACAATTCTATCTTCCCCGGCGCTCCTTAAGATCTGCATCCTAGTCGCTGGCACAGACCACTGTGTTCTCCCGATCTCGAACAGGAGGTCGATCCTACCGGGTTCAAGTTGCCAAACTGTGGAACTGTTTGCCACCTAATTTAAGACAGATGCAAGATCTTCTCCCTTTTAGGAGGTCTTTGAAAACTTGGCTGTTCCAGCAGTAGCCTTTGTGCCATCGCTTCCAATTCAGTTGCCACACTAAACTAGCTCGGTCGAGTAGCTGTGCGCTCTACAAATACCCTGATAACATAACATAACATAACCCCTCCTTCCACCCAAAATAACTAAAAATGAAATAAACTGCCACACGTCGTCCGGTGCTCCTCAGTGATACGGCTGCCTGCTGAGGTGCTCCCCTAACCAATCCTGGCGATGCTCTCACGCTGCTTGAGAGGAGTGCCAGCAATGGATGGAGCGGGTTGGTCAGTCGATATTTTAGGCCCTTTAGGTCTATGCTCGGTCTGTCTAAGACAGCTGAGTGGAGAGCTCAAAGTGCACATGTCAGACTGGCCGTCTCAAGACGGCTAGCCAAACTGACATGCGCACTTTGGATCATCTGGCCAGCCTTCCAAACCTCTATGTTGCAAATCGGCAGATGAAAACACGCCGTTTTCTTGGCTTGGGGCACTGCTTGTGGCACGCATGTTGAAAAAATAAAATGTCAATAAAATCATTTATTTCATTCCCATTTAATTTTTTCATGGGCAGCTCTTAACGAGTGGGGGGGGGGGAGTGACGCTTCCTGGTGCTCATGGAGAAAACGCCCCTGTGTGGACCATCATCTCGCAATAGGTTATGTGAGAGATGCCTTTTTTAGCGTCAGAGAGTCTGTCTCATCCGGGTTATTGCAAGTTAACATGCCATGTGCAATGTGAGTGACATCAGGTGGGGTAAGAGACAGTATCTCAGCCTGCCTACAAGTAAACAGGAGCCTGAGGCAGGTGCTCTGAGGTCTTTCTGGAATAGGAACATGTCCATACTAGAATCTAAACAGAAACACAAATTCCAAAAAAGAAACAGCAAAATGCTCCAAACGTTACCACAATAAAAGAGGAAGAAACGAACAAAGAAAGAGACACCTTTCACCCAACACACACGCCCTGATTGGCCCTTTCAGCTGCCAGTGCAGCTCCTGTGTGTTGTGCTGGTGCTTCAGCTTCCTACCTGAGCTCCTCGTGCATGTCTTTTTATGGCCTTTATTCCATTTCTTGTTCTCTTCTCCCTCTGGTGGCCAATGTGTGTATAATGCAGGCTTTCCTAACTTTGGTAGTAAAGGAAAATCCTATCTTTTTTTAAAGACACACATGCGAATATTATGCATTTTCAAAAAAATGTTTTAACACAAAAGAAAAGCTTCATACCAGTGATTCCTGTGGTTGTCCAATCATCCCCTCTCATAATGCAGCAGCACGTGTGAATGCACCCACAATCCGCATCCTCTTTTCTTGATGCAGAAGCGAATTAAATCCAAGGTAGAACATGGAAGAACATTAATAATAACAGAAAACCTATATCATCATCTGTTGTAGATTATTCCCCAAATAAAATGGGAAGGCTGAGTTCATCTCCTGTGACTTCATTGGCTGGCTCTCGGACTCTTGGAAACAGGAAACTAAGTTAAGGATCCACTAGAAAAATAGATAGAGGAGATCTAATATTTGCCTTTGTGTTTTTAATAAATGAGAACTCTCCTTCATGACCATATTTAGCTAGATCTGCATGTCATGGCAAGAGCAGAGGCTCTATTATACTGGTTTAAAGCCCACCAACAACCACCAAGGAAGCTTGAGCTGAAGGTTTGCAATAAAACATCCCGAATGCTGAATCCTTGGGTCAATCAACCCATCTAAGAATGTCCTCGAACCGTGACCAGCCCTAAGGACTTTAGGCATCATTGCAGCCCTGATGGATCAAGCACCAGAATCATCTCCATCAATCGCCGTTGAGGCAATCACCCACCTAAATCGCCTAGCTAGAGCGTGGTGGGGGAGAGGGTGAGGGGAGGGGGGGCGACCAGAGTATAAGGCTTCCTAAAATATATCAAACGTTGGGCGGCAGACAATTTTAGATTTGCCATTTTAATATCATATTTTTCAGGATAACGTCAAACACATAGGGACCTAATAGGATGAAGGGCGGACTTAGTCCGCCCAGCATCCTATCGGTCATTGGGACCGCCCGCCATAAGGGCGAGGGTCCCGTGGGGGGTATTAGGATGCACCCGCCAATGTGGCGGGCGCATCCTGCATTTTTTGGATTGTGGCCGGCGGTGCTCTCAGCACCGACCGCCACAATGCAAAAAATGCACGAATGCATTTGCATTAACAAATTGGAAGGCACCACGCGGTGCCTGCCGCTTTGGTAATGCAAATGCAGGGGGGTACCACAGGTACCCCCCCATGTGCACCCCCACCTCTCCTTCACTCCGGGGGCCCGCAGGGGGCCCCCGAAGTGAAGACCGCATGCCTTTCCGTGGTGGCATTGCTGCCACGGAAAGGCATCTGTTTTGGCCCATCATAATATGGCTGGCGGTGTCTAATAGACACAGCCACCAAATTAAACCTTTTCCACCCTGGCTGCAAGGCGACCGGGGCGGAAAAGCGGCAGGCGGTCTTTCCGTCCGCCGCGGACCCCCCAGTCATCCTGATGTGGCGGGGGTCATTTCAGTGCAGATGGTGGGTGGATTGCCCCTGCCAGGTCGGCAGTGGCTACCGCCACCGCTGGGCCCCTTAATTTCATATTAGATACAAAATAAATGTACCTAAGTGTAGTGCAGTAATTCTTTCTATGCCTGGTGATGGAGAACATGACTTCAGAGAAAGATACATTATCTGGCAATGTTGGGAATAACTGGAGTACCAAGCGGACATCCTGTAAGACTATCTTGGTTTGGGAGGTTGTTATCCATTTTTTGAACCGCATGCACACTAAACAGTGTTCTCCAATACATTTGTTGTCAATGAGTGAAATCCCTGCATAATATTGTGGACCTAAAACCATTAATGGTTCAAATGGCTTTATTCTGAGTAGCCAGAGAAGCTAGGAAGTATGAATTGTGCTGACATCAGCTGAGACAGATGCAAGATGTCTTATGCACAAACTAGACCATCTCCCCAAGCTGCCTTGTAATCTTTGGAAGTTCCTTTAGTTTATGATGACTGAATGAGCTCTGCACTATGAACCCCGCCTAACAACAGAACAAAGGATTGGGTCAGTGTTGTCACAGTTAAATGAAGAAGGCGTTTGATCAGCCAGTTGCCCTCATTAGCGTGCAACTTCCTCTCAGAGAACAGAGGTGGAGTGCCATTGAAAGAGAGGCTTTTGCTGTAGTTTGGTCCCTGAAAACGTTGGGACCATATTTATTTGGGACTCACTTTCGTGTACAAACTGACCACAGGCCTCTCAGATGCCTCGTGCAGATGAGAGGGGAGAATCCCAAGCTGTTAATGTGGTCCATTTCCCTACAGGGAATGGACTTTACAGTGGAACACAGTTCCGGGGTTGTCCATGCCAATGCTGATAGCCTTTCCCATGTGTTTCCACTTAGCTGATGAGGTCTACCAGGGTGTAGGTTAGTAACCCATCATCTTTCGTTTGGGGGGTGGCTATGTTTCAAATTCGTCCTGTGCCCTGGGCACCCCCATTTTTTGCTGACTAGTACTGGTGGTAAATGACTCTGACTATCCCTGGACTCTGCGTAAACAGGCCCAGGGCCAATGCTATGCTGGAAACACAAAAAGAATACAGTGAAAATACCTACATGCACTAGGGTGCACTATGGTTAGCATACCCCTATGATTGACATGCCCTACCCCATAAGGCCCTAGTACATAATAGGTCAAGGGGATCAAAACTACCATTATGTCCCTAGTATATAATAGGGCATGGCAGTTTAGAGGCCAGCAGCCCTTTCTGCACTTGCATTTGTGCACTGCTGAGGCCTGAGGTCAGTTTAAAAGCAACCCTGTGTTGCGGGACTACTTTTAACATGTAAACTGTGCCCAAAGTCGACTTTGGTGTTTGAGGCACTTAAAATTAATAAACTACAATATTTTGGCATATTAGGTACCCCCAGCGTCTCCCCTAGGTGTCCCAGGAGTGGCGGGTCAGGTACTTATAAGAAGGACACAAATAAAAGAGGCTTTATGTGCTTGGTAATAGTTACATTGGAAACACGAAGAGAATGGAACTCGCACAGCAGGTAAATCTGAAAAGTTGTAGATTAGTAATGTTCTGTAGTGTGCTCAAAAAGGTAACACTGTCTGGCCAAACAGTGAAAGGATCTGTGAGAACTAATACAAAGCTCCTCCACTTAGGGAGGGGCACCTCTGAGCACAACTTTGGGGGACTCAAACGGTCTTATTCCATATATCTGTGGATCAACATAAGTTCATTCCAAAAAGTTCATTCCAAAAGTACCAAGTAGTTCATCCAACATGTGAAATTTATTAAACTTATTGCAAATTCATAGTTTAAGTAGCATCACGATGTTCAAAGGATTCTGGATGAATAATGCGATGTGACACATGTTAGCAAATCCAGATGCATTTCGGGCAACGCCCTTCCTCAGGGGATTACTCTACAAGCAAACACAAAAATCTACGTATCAGTTACATAACCTCATCTTCACATTAAAACAGAAGCGATTAACAGGTCTCCAATCAAACGAAAAGTAATCAACCAGATAAGGTAAAGAAAAAGATGGTGCTGTAACCGTAAAGAAGTGAATCGGAGATAGGAAAAATGTAGACTAGCCCGTGAAATAACAAGAGATCTGAGTTAATAACTGACGCCGATAAATCCCAAGCTGACGAAAGGTCACCCAGTGAAAGTAACCCCCCAGTGTCTAAAAACATTATAGCGTGTTAGCAGTGTGAAACAAACAACAGACCCACACCCAATCGTGAAAAGTGACGATTCGAATTATGAAGTCCCGGGAGGGTACTTACAGTGTCAGAACTTCTTTAGAACTCCGCGGAGTTCCGCATCAGAGAGGTGAACCGAGCCCACAACTACGCGGGCGTGTAAGGGTGTACAGGGTGATCAACACCGAAAAGGGACTAACAAAGTATAGCCTGTAGGTGGTCGCCATCTTGTAACGGGCAAGATAAAGAAAAACGGAACCCCTAAAGTCTCCCCTGGGTAGACATAGATATAGGCAGGGTCCATAAAAAAGATCTTTTATAAGCCCTGGTAATGGAGAAATTACCCAGTTCACTTTCCCCATTGCAGATCCCTGTTAACGTGGCAATACGTTGTTAATTAATAACTCCCACCAGGAAAGACAGAAAAATGTAATTCAAGGACTTAGTAGAATGGTATTGATAAAGCCAGCAACATGCCAATGTTGAATTTATCCTAAAACGTACAGACAAGAAGTTATAAGTCTTTCTTGTCTGTAAACAAAATTCAGCCTACCAGTGATCTGTACAGATTGGTCAGAGTTAAGTGGATTAGCCAGGCTGCTTTGATGAAGTGATAAGTGGCATTTGGGGTGAATAACCATTCTGCGAGGAGAAGGTTCAGCTGCATAGGTATGCCATAGCAAAGTGGAAGGGTTGTAAACCATGATCTTCAAAAGAAGGAGGGGACTGGCAGAAGAAGCCAGTGTCATGTACACCCCTCCCTCTCGACCCAGCCAGATGGCAGGCTTAAGGAAGGAATGTGCAGATGCCAGGCGTAGGGAGAATAGGGAGAGGAACCATCCTGGAGGTTTGTTCATCCTGCTATTGTCTCTCTGCTGAGACTTCAGCCATATTGAACTTTGGAGAAATAGTCCTTTCTGGAAGATATTTGTGCCATACTTTGGAGGAAATGGTCATGCTCTAAGGTGTTGTCCTGCACCTCATTGGACTGGCCTGCCCTCCTGTGTGACCCCAGGGAATACTGAATAAGTATATGAGAGGGAGAGTCCCTCTCAGATCTGCTGCTTGAAACGAAGGAAAGAAGAAGGGTTCATGCTGAAAGTTTGATTTACTCCAAACAGGCCCAGGAAGAATGCGCCTGCTGCATAACCTGGAATTACAGCCCTGTGGGCCTAACTTGCTTCAAGAAAACTAAAGAGTGGACTATCTGCATGCTACAGGTTAACAGAGCTAACCCGACCATCGCCACCAAGAATCCCCAGCCTGGAGTGCTACCGGTAGATTTGTAAGGGTTTTATCCAAGTGGATTGTGTGAATTGAAATCCCAAACTTTCAAAGACCATCTTGGAGCTTCCAGACCCTTGGATTAAGTTTTGGACACATTGGGACCCTCAAAGGAACTTCAGGAAGAAGTTCCAGAGGTTTGGAGAACTGTGGAGTAACTTTGATAAAAAGCTCCATAAGTGGACTGACTCAACCTGGCCAGCCAAACAAGCGACCCTCGACCGCAAGCTGGCCTGCCCTCCGGTACCTCCCGCAGAAAATCTCCAGAGTTCCAACTCCCAGAGTTTGACTGGGAGCTGGTCAAAACCCAAGCTGGTGAACCCTCACCAAATCTGGCCCGCTGAAACACATCGAGGGACCCGGGAGAAAAAGCTCTGTAAAAGTTTCTCAATCCAAAAGTACAAAAGGTGACCTGGACCAACCGCGAAAGTCAAGCCGTCCACCTTCAACCGCTATCCGGCCTGGATCCCTGGTTCATCCTGCTGGAAAGCCCAGGAGTTCTGACTTCCATAGGCCTGACTGGGAGCTTGTCACAAGTCAATCTGGCAAACCCTCACGGAATCTGGACTGGCTGAGAGCTTCAAGAGACCCTGAGAAAAAAAGCTCCAGAAAAGTTTCAAGGTTAGAAGGAAAAACTTTTACCTAGGCCTACCGCAAGGCTAATTCGCAGTTGGCCTAAACTTTGACTTTGTCTCAGTCTAGCACCACCAGATGTCCCGATAGGTGCCATAGGTTTCTCTGTGATATCTAGATCTAAATCTTTAAAAATTCATATCTCCAGTTCCCTACATTGGATTCTGTTAGAACTGGGGTTCTCTAGTTGGCAGAGGTAGGTACCACTGTCCAAATCGGGACACTTACTTCTAGTCAGGGTAAGGAGGAAACCCTCTGAGATAACCCCTGCTCACCTCCTTGGTAGCTTGGCATGAGCAGTCAAGGCTTATCAAAGGCAATGTGTAAAGTATTTGTACCAAAACTCAAAGTAACACAGTGAAAACACCACAAACTGACTCCACGACAGTTTAGAAAAATAAAGGTATTTAATCTAAACTAAACAAGACCAAAACGACTAAAATATAACATACACAGTTCAAGAATATGGTTGCAAAATAGTCCCTATGTTAGCAATAAAATAATCCACAGTTGCGTCACGTTTTAGCCACAGTCCCTTTGTTAGCAATAAAAAGTTCCAAGCACAGAAGTTGTAGCGGTGGAAAACAAGCAATGCGTTACTCCTGAGACCCTGGGGAGGCGTTAGCGACAGCCCCGCTGCAGCAGCGGGCGTGTTGCGACGAATCCGGTCTGTATGGGGAGGAAGGCGATGACTTGTATGGATTCCTGTGCGTAGGTTCCGAAGGAAGTTCTCTCCCGCAAAGGCATGATACGATGATCTCGGGGGGCTGCGACGATCTCCAGGGTGAGGATGCGTGGTTCAGCCGTGATCTTTCTCTCGCAACTCCTCGGTGCGATGGCTCTGCAACAATTCTCGCAGCGACTTGATGCAGTGATCTCACCCAGCGGCGACAGGCTCTGCGACGATGTTTGCAGTGGCGGAAATCTTCCCGCTAACGAAGGATGCGATGTCTTCGGGCAGCGGCGACAGGCTGCGACGATCTCGGTCTTTGTAGCGGTGAGAATTTTCTAGCTCGGACGGGATTGCGATAAATGTTCTGTAGCAAGGTCTCTCAAGTCTTGGTTTCCAGCTTCCCAACACAGGGACAACTTCCAGAGGCACCACACATGGGCCACGCACTCCAGGAAGGACAGACCTCTCTCAGTAGAGATCAGGGGAAGCTGGGGGTGAAGTCCTTTTGTTCCTGGGACTTCAGAACAGGGAGCCAGCTCTTCTTCTGGCCCTTGGAGATTCCTTTAAGCAAGGGGACAGCACAAAGCAATGTCCTTCCCCTCTCATTGGCAGTAAATCAACAGCAGGTCAGTCCAGCAGAGCAACAACAGGACAGTCTTCCTTCTTCAGTTTCAGCTTTCTCCTTGGCAGAGGTTCCTTCTTTATTCCAGGATGGTCTAATTTTCTGTAGTCAGGGGACCTGAAAAGTCTTTGTTCCCTTTGTGCATGAGGGCTCTGAGCCCGGTCTGAACCAGTTCTGGGTGTTCCTTGAGCACTTTATATGCTGGATTCTCCTTTCCTTTCAGAGAGAGGGGCAGGGTCATCAGCCGCCCAGCAGGAGGTGGAGCCAGCATTGTGGGAGGCACAGCCCTATTCAGGCTCAGGTGCTATCCCCTCCCACCACTCAAGATGTAGATGCAGTCATTTAGCCTAGGGCTGACTCAGCCAGCCTCCTGGGGGGCTCCCAGCCTATGTCACTCTCAAACCAGACAGTCAATTCACAAACAGGCCCAGGCACACAGAAAGGTCAGACAAAAGAACAGCAACTTTCTAAAAGTGCTGTTCTCAAACACAGGATTTAAAAACCACCTTTCCTAAAAGATGTGTTATTAAGTTCTGAGTTCAGGATATCAGACTTTTATGTCCTACCTTGCTCCTATGGGAAGATATGCTGGTAGCCACTGTAGCCAGCATCCCCCATGATAGCCTATGGGCAAGGTAGCCTTACAATAGGGAAAAACAAAAATGGCTGTAATTCACTACCAGAGCATGTCACCTGCACAAGTACATGCTCTACCTTTCACATACACTGCACCCTGCCCTGGGGTGTACCTTGGGCCTTCCATAGGGGTGATCAATGTGCACAGAAAGGGAAGGGTTAGGCCTGGTCAGTGGGGACACTGACCAGGAGGACATGGCAGTTCACAGACTGCACACAGGCACTGCGGTGGCAGGCCTGAGACACCATTTTAGTGCTACTCATGTGGGTGGCACAATCAGTGCTGCAGGCCCACTAGTAGCATTTGTACCACCAGCCCCGGGCACACCCAGTGCACTTTACTAGGGACTTCGTGGTGATACAAATATGCCAATCATCAATAACTAATCACAATAACAATTTATACAGGGAACACTTGCACTTTGACACTGATCAGCAGTGGCAAAGTGCCCAAAGCATCTAAACCAGCAAAAATGAAATCCAGCACAGCATCAAAAATACAGGAGGCAGAGACAAAAAATTAGACGGAAACCACGCCAAGGATGCCAGGTCTCACAGATTCTTTTAGTGTTGGTGTAATTATAAAGATACAAATATTTCCAATGTTTACAAATTGATGTTGGATTTTTATTGTGTGTTGCGCATTCATTATTTGCTGAATTGGTGTGTTTAAATGCCTTACATACCTGCCTCTAAAGTTAAGCCTGCCTGCTCACAGCCAACCTACCAAGGGTTGAGCATGAGAATTATTTTCTAAGACCTAATATGAGCCCTGAACTGTGTTAGGGGCCCTATTGCCAGTGGTAGATATATATTTGCCATAAGTAATAATCCACTTTCCAACAAACACAGACAAAACCAAAGTACTCATCCCCCTACACCTGCGATCAGTGACAACCCTACTATAATTCAGAAGAGTCTAAAGTCCAAGCTATTTAACAAATAGCCCATAACAGTCTGGAGCACCCTCACCCCCCTCCCCCAGCTCCTGGAGACCCTCATGGGTGATAAGTTGCACTCTATAAATCCCTATTGATTGATTGATGGATTCCACACCCCTTGCAACATAAAAAGACATCTTCCATTGTTGAGTGTTCTTTAAAGGTAATAACAGGGATCTGATGTATTTGATACATGTTGAGTGTTTCAGATTGATGAGTAATTACGGTTGTAGAGCGGGGAAAGTAAAGAATGGCAATAAGACCTGTGCTCTTTGTAGATTTTCAAAGGCCTCTGAATTGATTCTGAAGCGTAAGTTCCTGGCAGCCATTTTGGCTATTATTTTGACATGGATAAACTCCCTATATCTTCACAGTGCTGCAGCCCATCGACTTGATGGATGTTAGGAAAGGTTGCCAGTTCATAACAGATCAAGCTTTTTAGTGTCCCTTCAGGTGCTATTATTAGCCTCTGGAAGTAATTCAGAAAGCTGAGGTCAGCTGGTGCAGTTACATTCAGTAGACCAAACTCAAGCTTTAACTGGCTGGCGGGCGTGCTATTTGGCAGTGCAAGTATGGCCCTGATTGCTCCAGAGCAAAATCACTCAACACTCTTATGCCGCGACGATGCCCAAAACGGGGCTGCATATAATAGAGCAGGAATTATTTTGGCTCTGAATATTTCCAAGCTGAATGTGCCTTTCGAGAATTTTAATTGGTCAGAGATGTGCCTCAATTGATGTTGCAGAAAAGAACATTGAACTGACAGAGCTTTTCATTGATGGTCACATTTACATTTTCATCAATCCATACCCCTATATACAGGTAGGCCTCCGTTGGTGAAATCTTGTGGGTGTTGATGCTCCATGAATATTTGGTCTTGTAGCTGCAGAAGATCACAATTTATGTGTTGGCTAGACCTAGTTTTTGTTCATTATTATGACTGCAGATGTTGAGACCGTTTGGGGCCCTTTGGAGGTCAATCAGTGTTTCAGTGGGTACGCCCTTGGGTGGGCAAGTGATTAACCCTAGGCATAGTTTGCGTAGTAGTGCTATGCGTAGCTACCCAAAGTGCACTTCGCATTACGCAAGCTACGCAAACTGCGAAGTGTGGTAGGGAAAATGCTGTTCGCACTAATTGCAAAGTGACGGATGCTTGTCTGCACTGTGCAATCATTGCAAACGGCATCTTGCACAGTGCAAGCGATTGTTTTCTGCCGCTCGAGTAGATCTGTATTCGAGCAGCAGTTTTCTCAACGCAGACTGGTAGTTTCTCTTTGCGAGCGGTCACAAGCATACGTGACCACTCGCACTGAGAAACCTGACCTCCCCGCATTGAGAATCTTGACAGGAGGTTTATTTTCCACACTCGCGATCGGCAACTTAATGTTGCTGATCGTGAATGAGGAAAAAGTCTCACCTGGATGTCATTTTGCTCTCTCGCGGTCGCCAACTTGACGTTGAGGCCCGCGAGCAAGTAAAAAATGCCTGCTACAGGTTTTTGCACTGTGCTACTTGCAATTCGCGTAGCGCGCAGTTGTGCAAATTACACAAACTACACAAGCGTAGCATAGTCCTACGCCCAGGGTTACAACTGATGTTAATAACTCAGATGTGTAAAGTTAAAAAAGTACAGGAGCCAGTACACACCCTTTCTTTAGGCCTCGGTTAATTGCAATTTTCTTTGGTGCCCGACTTGAAACGAACCCATGTATTCGTTTGCAGCAGTCTGATTGCCTTTATTAGCTGCCCTGGAATACCCTATGTTTGCAGTTTCGCCCACAAGGTGCTGTGATTCACTTTATCAAATGCCAAACTGTGGTCTAAAAAGCAAGGCACATACAGACAAATTTAGTTTTAGAGCCTTGTTTATAAGTAGGCTGACTGCAGTGATGTTGTCTTGGGTTTCGTAGTGTTTCCTGATTTCGGTCTGGCATTTCAGGAGAATGTTTTGGATGGAAGCCCAGTCTTCTAGCTCCTCTAGTAATATCCTGGCAGAGGCATTTTTTGCCTCAACATCTAGTAGGGCGCTGTCCTATAATTTTGTAGTTAATTTCTTGAGACCTTCCTGTGGATGGGTTGGAGGACTGACCATCACCAATTGTCAGGAATACTGATATTAGGTAGTATTTCAGTGTAGAAAATCAAGAGCGGGTGGACCACTGGGCTGAGTCTAGCTTGAAGACTGCCATAGGGACCCATTTGGGCTGGAGCTCCATGTGTGTATGATGCCAAAAGCGCTTATGCCACTTTGCCTTGTGTAAGGCATAATTCAGGTGTTTCAGGGTTGGACTGCTTGATATTTATCTAGCTTCTATCAGAGCTGTTCAATCTCAAGCCTGATTTGGTGATGGCAGGCAAACTTTCTCTATAGTGTGAGGATTGGTCATGGTAGAGGTTTAATAAGTAAACCTCCAAGGTTCGTTCATCAATTGAGTTTGTTGATTTCTCTGATTAGATTAAATTCTGAATTTGGCTCCAAAATGCCTTCCAGCATATGGCTTTGTAGGTTCTTGTTAAATGTTCAATATAAATTTTATTATCGGAGCTTGGTTAGCCTTTTAGGGATTGCCTATTTAGCTTGTTGATTGTAGAGAAGATTGTGAGAAGTTGGCCTGATATATGATGCTCACTAGTTCTAGTAATCACCTTGTATCAGTCCAAACAACCCTTATGGTGATTGGTTGTAAGTCAACCTTATAGACCAGCTATCCTAATGGTAGCATGGACAAAGCAGTCTTAGGCTAAACTCTTTTGGCATGTGAAGCCAGCTGTTTTACCACATATAACGCCTTGAATACCAAATGAAAGGACACCACACAGGTTGTTATGAAAATAAACAAGTTATTTATTAACTAACCTACACCTATGAACTCTTTATGTGATCAGAGGCCTAAGCACAAGACAAGACTCTTAGGAAAAATACGTTAAGTTGCACAAATTACAATGGTGCCCTAGGGGCACGACAAATCATATACTAAGTTAATGGTATAAGGAAATCGATGGAAGGAAAGGAGCTGTCCAGAGGCTGTAGGATCGCTGGGACTACACTATCCTAACCTGAGGTAAGTAATAGGAGGCCCACGGAACACGTGTGCAGAGTGTGAACTCACACGCGAGATGCGTAACAAAGTCAATGGACAGTACAAATTACGAAAAGGTAAGTATTAGACAGTTCCGACTAGCTAGGACTAAAACGACTGGAAATCTGGACACTAGGAGAGTCAATCTACCCTTGAGCACCGAAATGCTCTTGTTACCTCACCCAAGGGCTGCGGGTGAATAGGTGTCAAAGTGTGTCGGGTTTCCGCGTTGAAGTCTATGGAGCCTGGAAGAAAAGATGCTGCAGGCGGCCAGAAGGAATATGTCCGGAGCGACCCAAGGGTGGATCGAGAAAGATGAAGACTTGAAAGCAGAGGGGACAATGTTCACAGTCACTAGCCAGTGACTGGAGTGGAACCAGGAAGGAACCAGATGCTGTTGTCGCGATCAGGTGAAGAGTGGACGCTTGACTCTGCAGCCACGTGGAATAGGTGGTGTCTTGGATGACCAAGATGGAGGCACGAGCTGTCCCACGCAGGCTCTCGCTGTCGGCGGTGTTGGATCCGGATTCGGCGTCAACAGGCCTTGGCAAAGGCAATTCACGCGGTGAGTGGAAAAGGCGTCTGGTGCGGACCAGGAGGGTCCGGGGTGCTTCTGCTTTGCAGGGAAGCAGGGGCCAGTTTGGAGCAACAAGACCAGCGGTGTGGATTTCAAGGATCGTCGTCTAGGAGGCCACTAGCCAGCCGGCAAGTGACCAGACAACGCGTCGAACAGCGATCAACCAAAAGGGCCCCACGCAGATTTCGTGGATTCTGGAGGGCTGATCTTCGGTGCAAGAGCTGCTCGGGGCTGGGGCTTCTTAATCCCCAAAGCACTTCTTCGAGGATGCCTCTGAAGTCGTGCTGGAAGCGAAGTGCAGTTTCTCCAAGAAGGCCGGTCCCACGTGTCTTGTCGCACCCACGGATCTCAGCTGTGCTGCAGATGTGAGTTGAGGTCGGAGAGGTCTGGAAGTCAGGCTCTTGTCGGGCTCTGAAGTCTGGATCCACCAGGGAAGAAGACAAAGTGAACCGCTAGGATGCTTGATGGTGCCTGCAGATGCAGGGTGGTCACTCCTTGGCCACAAGGGAGATTTCTTCAGTGTTCCGTGGAGCAGAGCATCGAAGTCCAGAGTTTCTTCTTGTAAAGTTTCAAATCAGGATTAATCTAATTTGGAATGGGACCAGCTCCTACCTTTATTCTCTTAAAGGGGGCTGTACTATGACTAGGTCCCTCCTATGGGTGGGACCAGGAAGGGGGATGGTTACACCCCCTATCCTTTGTCCGGTTTCGCACCAGAGCTGGGGCTGGAGAGCCCCAGCAACTGGGTTGAACCGGTGTATGCACAGGGCACCTTGTGTGCCCCAGGCATGTCTCATTCCTTTGAGGCCTGTCCTACCTAATACACAAAATCCTGTCTGGGGTGGTGCTAGCCATCGCAAGACCTCTGCAACTCCCTCGCCTCCTACTTCCACAACAAGATCGCGGACATACACAACAGCTTCAGCACTCAACCGTCGCACACCATGACCGAACCACCGCCCCCCACCACCACCCTCCGCGCCTGGACTCCGATCAACACCGAAGACACCGTCCGCATGATGAACTCCATCCACTCCGGATCTCCAACCGACCCCTGCCCTCACCACGTCTTCAACAAGGCCGACGCTGTCATCGCACCCCACCTACGGGACATCATCAACACCTCCTTCGACACCGCCACCTTCCCGGAGGGCTGGAAGCATGCCGAACTCAGCGCCCTACTCAAGAAACCTACAGCGGACCCCACCGAACTCAAGAATTACCGCCCCATCTCGCTCCTCCCGTTTCCAGCCAAAGTCACCTAGAAGACCGTCAACAAGCAGCTGGCCGCCTTCCTCGAGACGAACGGATCCCTCGACCCCTCACAGTCTGGCTTCCGAGCCAACCACAGCACCGAGACCGCCCTCATCGCGGCCACCGATGACATCCGAGCCCTGATGGACAACGGAGAAACAGCGGCCCTCATCCTCCTAGACCTCTCCGCGGCCTTCGACACTGTCTGCCACCACACCCTAGTGCAGCGCCTCAGCAACGTCGGAATCCAGGAGAGGGCACTGGAGTGGATCATCTCCTTCCTCGACGGAAGAACACAGAGAGTCCGACTACCACCGTACAAGTCAGAGGTCACCGCAGTCATCTGCGGCGTCCCTCAAGGATCCTCGCTGAGCCCCACCCTCTTCAACGTCTACATGAGCCCCCTCGCGGCCATCGCACGCCAGCACAACCTCAACATCATCTCCTACGCTGACGACACCCAGCTGATCCTCTCCCTGACCAACGACCCCGCCGCCGCCAGAGCCGACCTTCACGAAGGGATGAAACACGTAGCCGAGTGGATGACGACCAGCCGCCTGAAACTGAACTCAGACAAGACGGAGGTCCTCATCCTGGGCTCCTCGCCCTCCGCCTGGGACGACTCCTGGTGGCCCCCCGCCCTGGGCACCGCACCCAAACCGACAGACCACGCACGGAACCTGGGCGTCATCCTGGACTCCTCCCTCTCCATGACCAGACAAGTCAACGCCGTCTCCTCGTCGTGCTTCAACATCCTGCGCATGTTAGGTATAAGCCCTGCTTATTTCCAATATATCAAGCTCTACTCGTCATAGAGTTTTACAAAAAGGGACACTGATGATAGAGTAATATTCAAGTAAGTGTTGTCAACACAAGGGGTTCCAAAATATAGTCCACTTGTTTCGTTTTCTTCAATCTTTATTCTTTCAATTTTCATAAAAAACAGATATTCCCAGCAATAAATACAGATCACCAACACGTGTTTCGTCCTACACAAGGACTTTTTCAAGGCATAGGTAAGGCAACCTGGGATGAGTGCGCGGCATCAAATTGGGGCAGAACCAACCGTAGTTTTTTAGTAATGCTTGGTATCCAAGATGGAAGTATTTAGCAGGGTGGGGAGTGCGTCACGTAGTGGAAAGGGGGAGGGTCTTCCAGTTAGTGGCACCTATCCCAGAAGTAAGGCGTCGTCCCAGCAAAATAAACTAGTTATGTAATGTGTTAATCGGCGGATAATAATGTGTAAGTTGCAGTCGGGTTCAAAATACGAACACTCGGAAACGGGCGTTGTACTAGGGTACGATGGCAGACAGTGTCGAAGGCCGCGGAGAGGTCGAGGAGGATGAGGGCCGCTGTTTCTCCGTTGTCGAGCAGCGCCTAAGAGTATATGGTATAGCGTTATCATGGAAACAGCTAAAGGACTTGGTTCCGAAAGCTGCCGACAGGCTCAGCTCATGCTAGAGCACCATCTCACATAATTCCAAGCACTCTGCCTCCAGGATTGTTAAGGCCTGCCATAGGAGTGACTTATAGGAGTATATGTGTCCATTTTAGGTTTAGATATAGATATACTATATCTAAAGCAAAGGGTGATTACACCACCTTGCCCCAGCTGATTGATCAGCCAGTTGTGTCAGATTTGGATGGCCAGCCAGGGGTGGTATAATACATGCTGCAGCCCCTGGTAGGCCTTGGGTTCACTTATGCCCTGGGTACCTATGGTACACTGTACACGGACTTACAAGAGTGACCCAATACCAATTGGTAAATGCACCTAAAGTACATGGATGTCAATTTAGAGAGAGAACAGCTAGGCTGTGGGTCTTATTAGCAGGCCCACAGCCAGGGAAAGTCGTAAACCAGTGAAGCAAAAAGCAAAAATCTGGGGTGACCATAGGATTGCAGACCCTACTCTCCTACATAACCCCCCCTCCCCCAAACGTAGGGACATTAAACTAACCTTGACCAGGTGAGTCTTCTTGTTCTAAGTGGAAGTACCTGGAGAGACCATCTGCATTGCCATGGTCAGTCCTTGGTCTGTGCTCCACTGTCAAGTCCATCCCCTGTATGGGGATGGAAGTTTGGGGTTTTCACCCTGTATTTGATTTAGCCATAAGAGGGGCTTATGGTCTGTGTGAATCTTCAAGTGAGTTCCAAACAAGTATGGCCTCAACTTCTTCAGGGCCCAAACCACAGCAAAGGCCTTCCTCTCAATAGCTGACCAACATTTCTCTCTAGGGGTCAGCCTTCTACTGATAAAAGCAAAGGGCTGGTCATGACCATCAATATTCAGTTGAGATAGAACAGCTCCCACACCCAACTCCGAAGCATCTGTTTGGACAATGAAAGGTTTGGAGTAGTCTGGACTCTTGAGAATAGGTGCAGTGCACATGGCCTGCTTTAGGTCATCGAATGCCTTTTGACAGCTAACTGTCCACTGAACTTTCTTTGGCATTTTCTTACTTGTCAGGTCATTAAGTGGGGTCACAATGGTCCCATAATTTCTGACAAATTTCCTATAGTAACCAGACAGGCCCAAGAAAGCTCTGACCTGTGTCTGGGTGGTTGGAGGAGCCCAGTCCTTTATGGCCTGTATCTTTCTCTCCAATGGTTGAATCTGGCCTCCACCTACAAGGTGGCCCAGGTACACAACTTGACTCTGCCCTATCTGGCAAATGGTAGCCTTGATAGTGAGTCCTGCCTTTTGCAGGGCCTCCAAAACGTTCCTCAGGTAGATCAGGTGATCCTCCCAGGTGGAGCTGAAGACAGCAATATCATCTAGATATGCTGCACAAAAGTCATCCAACCCAGTGAGAACTTGGTTCACCAACCTTTGAAAAGTGGCAGGTGCATTTTTTAAACCAAAGGGCATCACCACAAACTGGTAATGACCTTCTGGGGTAGAAAATGCTGCTGTGGGCTTGGCATCCTCAGCTAACCTGATTTGCCAATAACCAGCTGTCAGGTCAAATGTACTCAAGAATTTGGCAGAAGCCAATTTATCTATGAGTTCATCTGCTCTAGGTATTGGATGGGCATCTGTCTTAGTGACAGCATTGAGACCCCTGTAGTCTACACAACACCTCATCTCTCTCTTACCATCCTGGGTGTGAGGTTTTGGCACTATAACTACAGGACTAGCCCAAGGGCTCTCTGAGGGTTCAATGACTCCCAATTCCAACATCTTTTGTACTTCTTTCTTTATGCAGTCCCTGACGTGGTCAGGTTGCCTGTAGACTTTACTCTTTATAGGCAGACTGTCACCAGTGTCCACCTCATGGGTGCACCAGTTTGTCTGACTGGGTGTCAGAGAGAACATTTGTCTAAAGGATTGAAGAACCTGTTTGCAATCCTTTTGCTGATCCTCAGAGAGGCCGTCAGAAAAGACCACACCATCTACTGATCCATCATCAGGGTTCTGAGTGAGCAGGTCTGGGAGAGGGTCACTCTCTTCCTCCTGTCCCTCATCTGTGGCCATGAGCAAGCCCATGTCCTCCCTGTCAACAAATGCCTTGAGCCTGTTCACATGAAGTACTCTGTGAGGGCTCCTGGGAGTTCCAAGGTCCACCAGGTAAGTGACCTCTCCCTTTTGTTCAATGAGGGTATGGGGTCCAGACTATTTGTCTTGGAGAGCTGTTGGGGCCGCTGGCTCCAACACCCACACCTTCTGTCCAGGCTGGTAAACAGTAAGGACAGCCTTTTGGTCATGCCAAGCTTTTTGAAGTTCTTGGCTGGCCTCAAGGTTTGTGGATGCCTTCTCCAGGTACTCTGCTATCCTGGAGCGGAGACCAAGTACATAGTCCACTATGTCAAGTTTAAGCTTTTTGAGACATAGGGGTCCTCTTACAGGATGCCCAAATAGAAGCTCAAAGGGGCTGTAACCAACCCCCTTCTGTGGGACCTCTTTGTAAGCAAACAGAAGGCTGGGTAAAAGGATGCACCATCTTTGCCTAAGCTTTTGAGTAACCCTTTTATCATCCCTTTTAGGGTCTTGTTGAATCTCTCCACAAGCTCTTTGCACTGTGGATGATAGGGGGTGGTGAATTTGTAATTTACACCACACTCCTTCCACATGGCAGTCAAGTATCCTGACATGAAGTCTGCACCTCTGTCAGAGACAACCTCCTTAGGAAACCCCACTCTGGAGAAAACTCCAAGTAGGGCCCTGGCCACAACAGGAGCTGTAGTGGTCCTAAGGGGAATAGCTTCTGGATACCTGGTGGCATGATCCACTACCACCAGTATAAATCTGTGCCCAGATGCTGTTGGGGGGTCCATTGGTCCAACAATGTCAATCCCCACTCTTTCAAAGGGTACCCCCACCAGAGGTAGTGGTATAAGGGGGGCCTTTGTTGTGCCACCTGATTTGCCACTGGCTTGACAGGTGACACATGAGCGACAAAACTCTTTGGTGTCTTCAGACATATGAGGCCAGTGAAAGTGTGGGACAAGACTTTCCCAAGTCTTGTTCTGGCCTAAGTGACCTTCAAGGGGAATCTTATGGGCTAAGGTAAGGAAGAAACCTCTCAGAGACAGGGGGATGACCAGCCTCCTGGTAGCACCAGCTTGGGGTCTCTTGCCTCAGAGTATAGGAGTCCATCATCCCAGTACACCTTGTGTGTACCTTTAGCATTCCCTGCAGCCTCAGCAGCAGTGTGCTGCCTGGGGGGTTCAAGAGAGGAACAGTCTAACTGTGCCTGCCTCAAGTCTTCCCTGGAAGGTCCCCCTGTCCCAAGAAACTCAACCTGTTCAGGTTCAAGCTCTTCTAGGACAGTTCCTTCTGGGGTCTTTGGGTCAGCCTCCTGAGAGGGCTGATCCTCACCTTGAGGCAGGGGGGAAGGCACTGCCTTAACCCTACTGCTCTTTCTCCTGGGTAGTGTCTGGTCCATTGTTCCTGGATCCAGCACTTGTTCAGCTGGGCATTTCTTGGCCTGTGACCTGGTCACAGCAAGGACATGTGATGACAAACCTAACATTTCCACATGAGTCCGATACTCCACATCTGACCATAAGGAGGATTCCAAATCATTGCCAACAGACAGTCCACTGGGAGGTCTGAACTAACAACAACAACCCTTTTGAGGCCAGTTACCCCTCCCCAGGAGACGTTAACAACTGCCATACTGTGATTGGTAGTGACATTGCTAGCATTGGTCACTAGGTAGCCTGAACCTAGTTTTACCTGATCAGGGTCCACAAAGTTGGGTGTCACCATAGTGACACTGGCACAAGTGTCCCTGTAGGCCTGAGCCATTTTCCCATTGATTAAAGGCGTTTGTCTGTACTTGCCCAGAGTACTGGGACTTACAGTAGGGGTCATATCCATTCCCCAGTACAAACAACAACAGCCTGAGTAGGTATCCTGACTAAGTCAGAACCCACCTCAGTTCCCAGAGTTAACCCTACTATAGCCTTGGGGGGTGCACTACCTCTACTAACTGTACTAGAGGGTGCAGGTGTCTTAGGGGCAGTAGTGGAAGGAGCTGTGCCTTTCTTGGTGCACTCACTAAACCAGTGAGTCTTACTTTTACAGTATTGGCAACATGGTTTTCTTGGGCCTTCAGTCTTTTTCTTTTGGGAATTCTGGGACCCACCCTCCTTAGGTTGTTGGGGCCCCGTTGAAGACTTCTGGTCATTTTGCTGATTCTGATTACCCTTTTGGTCTGCTTTCTTCTGGCCACCACCCTGGTTGTGGTTCTGCTGCTTGACCCTTGTCCTGACCCATCTGTCTGCCTTCTTTCCCAATTCTTAGGGAGAGGTCAGATCTGAGTCAATCAAGTGCTGATGCAACAACTGGTTCTGACAATTATTTAAGATTTGCTCTCTCATAATTAGATTATACAATCATGTGTAATCTGTAACTTTACTTCACAGTAACCAGCCTTCCAAAGCCTTAGTGGCACAATCAACAAAGTCAGTCCAATCCTGAGACTGAGTTTTCTGGGTGTCTCTGAACATCAACCTGTATTGTTCAGTTGTTAAGCCAAACCCATCAATCAGTGCATTGTTCAGGACTTAGTAATCATTAGCATCCTCATATCTAACAGTGAGGAGCTTATCTCTACCTTTACCTTCAAAGGAGAGCCACAATATAGCTGCCCACTGACTCTGGGGTACCTGCAAAACTTTGCAGGCCCTCTCCAGAGCAGTCATCCATTTGTGGATGTCATCTCCTACCTTATAGGAGGGCACTATTTAACTTAGGTGTCTATTATCAAAACTACTGTCTTTATCTCTAGGGATAATGCTGCCACCAGTGGGTTCTAACCCACTCAATTTCTGCTCTCTGGCAAAGGCAAGTTTCTCTTTGGCAAGGGCAAGTTCTTCCCTTTCAATCCTCAGATTCACTTCCTTCATTTTTGCTTCATGTTCTCTTCTCTGAGGGGAAGTCATCCCTCTCTGGGAAGATGCCTGAGAGACATGGGTGTGAATAGATCTGTTAGAGCCTGTGGAGCGAGACCTAACTCGTCTATTCCCAAGGTTAGGCCTGCTTGTGGATGGGCCTAGGGCTCCCCCAGTTCCATTCTCATGTAGGCTTAAGTTGGCCCTGGTAAGTCTGCTGACTATAGCTTGACAATTGTCCCCCCCCCCCATCTTCCTCACCATCTACATCTTCTGTTTCAGGGAGGTCAGACTCAGGGTCACCTTCTAAGGGGGGCATCCTTCCATCTGTAGGATCAGAGGGGCCTGGATTAGAAGCCTTTCTAGCTTCATATGTCTCTAAGAGACCTAACAGAAAAGGAAGGGTAGGGTTAGAACCCTGTTTCATTTTCCTGGAGGTACACAATTGTCTCATCTCCTGGAAGCTGAGGGCTGCATATCTGGAAAGGACCTGTGGAGGGTCAATAATCACAGTGGGAGCCATTGTGTTCTCTCCTGTGATAGACATGCTTTCCAGTGAGGTGTAAGTGGTGCACTTACCTACACTATGGGTTTTCCTACTGATCCCTTGCAAAGAGTTGTAGTCAGGGTGTGCTACTCCCTTTCTACTACAACAGCTGGTTCAGTAGAACTCAGAGTATTTCCAAGCTTTGTTATATGTAGCTATGGTACCTTATGTGATCTTTCAAATGATATCTCAAGATTATATTTGGTAAAAACAACAGCAAGCTCAAATCCCAACCGCTGCACACCAAGGTGAGAAGTTGGCCTGATATATGATGCTCACTAGTTCCAGTGATCACCTTGTATCAGCCCAAACATCCCTTATAGTGATTGGTTGTAAGTCAACCTTATAGATCAGCTATCCTAATGGTAGCATGGACAAAGCAGTCTTAGGCTAAACTCTTTTGGCATGTGAAGCCAGCTGTTTTACCACATAACACCACACAGGTTGTTATGAAAATAAACAAGTTATTTATTAACTAACCTACACCTCTAAACTCCTTATGAGATCAGAGGGCTAAGCACAAGACAAGACTCTTAAGAAAATACGTTAAGTTGCACAAATTACAATGGTGCCCTAGGGGCACAACAAACCATATACTAAGTAAATGGTATAAGGAAACTGATGGAAGGAAAGGAGCTGTCTAGAGGCTGCAGGATCGCTGGGACTATACTATCCTAACCTGAGGTAAGTAATAGGAGCACCACAGAACGCTTGTGCAGAGTGTGAACTCACACGCGAGATGCGTAACAAAGTCAATGGACAGTACAAATTACGAAAAGGTAAGTATTAGACAGTTCCGACTAGCTAGGACTAAAACGACTGGAAATCTGGACACTAGGAGAGTCAATCTACCCTTGAGCACCAAACACCAAAATGCTCTTGTTACCTCACCCACGGGCTGCGGTTGCATAGGTGTCAAAGTGTGTCGGGTTTCCGGGTTGAAGTCTATGGAGCCTGGAAGAAAAGATGCTGCAGGCGGCCAGAAGGAAGATGTCCGGAGCGACCCAAGGGTGGATCGAGGAAGATGAAGACCTGAAAGCAGAGGGGACAATGTTCACAGTCACTAGCCAGTGACTGGAGTGGAACCAGGAAGGAACCAGATGCTGTTGTCGCGATCAGGTGAAGAGTGGGCCTTTGACTCTGCAGCCACGTGGACCAGGTGGTGTTTTGGGCAACCAAAATGGAGGCACAAGCTGTCCCACGCAGGCTCTCGCTGTCGGTGGTGTTGGATCCGGATTCGGCGTCAACAGGCCTTGGCAAAGGCAATTCACGCGGTGAGTGGAAAAGGCGTCTGGTGCGGACCAGGAGGGTCCGGTGTGCTTCACCTTTGCTGGGAGCAGGGGCCAGTCTGGAGCAACCAGACCAGTAGTGTGGATTTAAAGGATCGTCGTCTAGGAGGCCACTAGCCAGCCAGCAAGTGACCAGACAACGTGTCGAGCAGCGATCAAGCAAAAGGGCCCCACGCAGATCTCGTAGATGCTGGAGGGCTGATCTTCTGTGCAGGAGCTGCTCGGGGTTGGGGCTTCTTAATCCCCAAAGCACTTTGTCGAGGATGCCTCTAAATTCATGCTGGAAGCGAAGTGCAGTTTCTCCAAGATGGCCGGTCCCACGTGTCTCGTTGCACCCACGGATCTCAGCTGTGCTGCAGATGTGAGTTGAGGTCGGAGTGGTCTGGAAGTCTGAGTCTTGCCGGGCTCTGAAGTCTGGATCCACCAGGGAAGACGACAAAGTGAACCACTAGGGCGCTTGATGGTGCCTGCAGATGCAGGGTGGTCACTCCTTGGCCACAAGAGAGATTTCTTCAGTCTTCTGTGGAGCAGAATGTCGAAGTCCAGAGTTTCTTCTTGTAGAGTTTCAAATCAAGATTAATCTAATTTGGAATGGCACCAGCTCCTACCTTTATTCTCCTAAAGGGGGCTGTACTATGACTAGGTCCCTCCTATGGGTGGGACCAGGAAGGGGGTGGTTACACCCCCTATCCTTTGTCCGGTTTTGCGCCAGAGCTGAGGCTGGAGTGCCCCAGCAACTGGTTTGAACCGGTGTATGCACAGGGCACCTTGTGTGCCCCAGGCATGTCTCATTCCTTTCAGGCCTGTCCTACCTAATACACAAAATCTTGTTTGGGGAGGTGCTCGCACCTCTCAAGGCAGGAAACCCTTTGTCCAAGCCTCCCTCGCTGGATGGATCCCAGCAGCAGGAGGTCAGACTTGTGTCTGTGGTGGCAGCATCCATTTTGTGATGCTGAGGCTCGAGTTAACTTTAACCGGGGTTTACAGTTACATACATGTTGTGTCCCTCTAGAAGGGTGGAATGCTACCCGCATCACCAGAATTGGCGAGGGGGTAGTATTCCAATTCGTATGACACCTTACTTGACATATTTTGATAATGCTATGCCAAAGTTAGCAACAACCGCAAGGATTATAATGCACTTAAGAGTATATGGTATAGCGTTATCATGGAAACAGCTAAAGGACTTGGACCTGAAAGCTGCAGACAGGCTCAGCTCATGCTAGAGCACCATCTCACATAATTCCAAGCACTCTGCCTCCAGGATTGTTAAGGCCTGCCATAGGAGTGACTTACAGGAGTAAATGTGTCCATTTTAGGTTTAGATATAGGTATGCTATATCTAAAGCAAAGGGTGATTACACCACCTTGCCCCAGCTGATTGATCAGCCAGTTGTGCCAGATTTGGATGGCCAGCCAGGGGTGGCATAATACATGCTGCAGCCCCTGGTAGGCCTTGGGTTCACTTATGCCCTGGGTACCTATGGTACACTGTACAAGGACTTACAAGAGTGACCCAATACCAATTGGTAAATGCACCTAAAGGACATGGATGTCAATTTAGAGAGAGAACAGCTAGGCTGTGGGTCTGATTAGCAGGCCCACAGCCAGGGAAAGTCGTAAACCAGTGAAGCAAAAAGCAACAATCTGGGGTGACCATAGGATTGCTGACCCTACTCTCCTACACAGATCTCTTAGCTTTGATGAATACCAGGCAGTAGATGTGATATTTATGTGTTTCCCCCTCAGGTTCCGTAGCGTTGTGCTGCTTTGATTAATCGGACTGTGCTGATAGTCTAATATGGCTATTAAAATTGCGGGTCACCCTAAACAGATCACATCCTTTGCATTTCACTAAAGTACATTGGCGATTCAGCCTGGCTCTACTCTTTGCATTTATTTTGAGAGTGCTATTTTTCATTTTGTTTTGCGCTACTGAAAACTTTGTCTTCAAAAGAGATTGTTCTGTGCTTAGCATTGAGCTCCGGCTAACCGATATCACCTTTTTGATAAAAATGGTCGACTTTGTCACTGCGAACAATCCAAACTGATATACCTGCCTCTAAGAGGTGTGGAGTGACTAATGTGTGGTCCAGGACCTTTGCTGAATCATTGGTTACATGAGTGACTGCTGCTGGAATATCTATTTCGAAGCAGTCGTTTAAGTTTATCAAGACCAGGTCAAACATTTACCTTTTTTACTTTGCTTTGAGCACTCAAATGTTGCAGGAACACTGTAGTATAAATTGCTTCATTTGTGGTACCACAGACTGTAGTGCTTCTGGATTTGTATTGTATTGTATTGTATATTGGATTTATATAGCGCTTATCACCCAGGGGTCTCTAAGCGCTTGCCTTGGGAACCCGTCCTGTCTTTTCCCTGTGAGATAGCCCCTACAGGGCATCCCCAAGGTGAAAGCCAGGCATCCCGCCGCGGGGGGCCGTTGTGGAGATTAAGCAAGCTTAATGCCCAGAGTTGCAGAGTGTGAGCCCATGATTAGGTCAGGCACCGAAGCGAGAATTATCGAGTCCGTGGACATTTGAGCTCAAGACCCTGCCGCGTCAGGATTTGAACCCTGGTCCCAGGTCTGACCTCTGCTTCAGGGTCTGCCTGCTCTAACCAGTGAGCCACTCTTCTCACCAAGACCTAATTTAAATCCCCAGTAACAAGTACTTCATAGCCCGGGAAATGAGATTGGCATACAAGGATCTGCTCTCAAATGGATCTATTCCTTTATCATGAGAAGAGGTTCAAAGGTTCAAAATAGTTTATTTGTGTAGTCAATTAAAAGCATTGCAGTACAGATTTAAAGAATTCTTAAAACATCATTTTAAAACACTTAAAATAGGTCATAAAATAGAAAATTCATTTGGGAAATGAAGAAACTCAAGAAAGCTGGATAGAGCATTTTTTTGCACTATCTGCAGGTCAGTCCTGGTCTCTGTGTTAAGAAGCTCTCATCCTGTTCAGCCACTTACTGTGCGTTCCCCCTGGGCTCTGCTTGCTCAATGATGTGCCTCTAGCGCTAAACAGATATGTTCAGTTAGGTGTCAGTTAGTGTCCATCTTCTGATCGGTCTGCAACTGTAGTGTTTTCCACCGGTTTTGGCATTCTCAGTTCGGCCGCTCTCAAGAATTTCACAAATCAGCAATTTAGTTGCGTATTTGTTGGGTTCAGACAGGCAAGCACCGCTTGCCTTCTGGTACCGATCCCTCTCTGCTTAAATTGGTCTTTAACCCCTTCGCTGCTCATGACGAGCTCAGCTTGTCATGCAGTACTCTGGTCGTGTGCTCATGACGAGCTGAGCTTGTCATGAACAATGGGATTTGAAAAAAATGAGCACCGGGGGGAATTGCCTTAGCATTGATGTGGTTAAGAAGCGATTTACATGCTTGTTGCAGGTCTCCGCATAGACAGGTTACGTGAAGAATGTCGCCCTTACTGGAGTTGCACAGCCTACAGGTCTCATTGCCGTCCTTCCTCAGCCGTGGTGGTAGGTGCCTCGTGCATGGTAGTATCCCTAATCTGTACTTTAAGAAGGTCTTTTTTATGGCTCTGGGGTACCCCTGGTTAAAGTATGTTTGTGGTGTTATCATGAGAAGAACCAATAGGCTCAGGCTGTCACCTTCACATCAGAGACCGAGAGATTGATATGCAGAGTCCCACAGGGATCTACCCTCAGCCCCACCCTTTTCAACATATACATGACACCGCTCGCCAACATCATCCGATCACAAGACATCACCGTCATCTCCTATGCTGATGACATCCAACTCATCCTCTCCCTAACAGACAAGATAATCACCACCAGGACCAACTTCACCAACTGCATGACCATGGTAGCAGACTGGATGTGAACCAGGTAACTGCAGCTCTGTTTCGACAAGACAGAAATACTGGCCTTGGGCAACCTTCCACACTGCATCCACATCACAGAGCACCTCAAGAAGCTTCACTGATTTCCCATTCACAAGTGCAACCAATTCAAACTTTGCCCCAACACATACAAAGACCTACACAACACAGGGCCAGAATAATCGAACAGCCTCATACACTTTCATCAACACACCAGACACCTACGCTCAGCTGACTCTCACTCGCACTCATTCTCTGCATCTGCAAAAGCAAAACTGGAGATCGCTCATTCTCCTGTATTGCACTCAAGGCATGGAACACCCACCCCCAACATCTCAGGACCTCCTCAACACTTATTGGGTTCCGTAAGAAGCTGAAGTCCTGGCTCTTTGTATAAGTACTTTGGGGGACTTACGCCTACACACCTATAGTGTGCTATACAAATCAATATATACAGTAGACAAGAGCAGAAATGTAGGTCTATTTTAGACCCTAGGGAAAAAGAAAAGCATAAGACCCTTTTGATGCGTTATAAGCTGTGTATTAAATTGACCAAAGTGGCTTTTTTTACAGAAAAAATTAGGGTGGCAATACCTCTTTACTTTTTAAAGTCACAGGGCTTGGCACATTTGTAATATATTGGCACTATTTTTTTCAGGATAAAATTCTGAATATATATTCCATTTTTTATCTCTTAATGTAGAGTGGAAGCCTGCCCGAAGTCTCCATCTCCTGCCCTCAGCTCAATCAGTTCACTGAATTTCTCTTCATTGCTTTGCATCAAATCAAAGATTTGTTGTTGAGTGCTAAATCTAGATCTACATCCGATGCCTGCTCTGATAAAACAATCCAGCTGGCTCCAGAGCCGATTGCCAACTTCCTGCAGGAGGTGTGCACTCTCACAATGCAGACAGGAGTCTTTCCCGCCCCCTGGAAGGAAGCAGTCATCAGTCCGCTACTAAAAAAATATGAATGCGGCCCCTGAGGATCTTAAAATCTTCTGTCCTATTTACCTGCTTCCAGCGCTGACCTAGACACTTGAAATATTTTTTACCCCTTCAGAGTTGTGCCGCTCGCATGCTCATGAAACGCGGCTTTTTGAAAAAAGCTGCATAGCGCGAAAAAAGCCGCCGCACGCATGTGGTTAATAAGGAACGAGCTAAATTCATTGAGGATCATGATATCCTTGATCTCTTGAAAAACGGTTTCAGGAGCGGCCACAGTACAGAATCTGCTCTCATTGGGGGTGCATACAGCATCTGCCGCCTGGTTGATCGTGGTTGGCCATTTTGGTGATGCTGCATTTGCCATTCGATTCCATCTCACCGATAGGGATGATTCAACTGCTGCAGCAAATCGGTGTCCGAAGCTTTTAGTCTTCCTTGTGGAGCTACTCAGGGCTCGTACCTAAGTCCGACTCTTTTTAACGTATATGTGGCTCAGTTGGCTGAATTTGTGTGGTCCAGGTACAGTCGTATGCTGATGACACCTGGACCATCATGTCTGTTTCAAATGAACTGATTTCTATTGCTGAGAAGTTCAGTAATTGCATGTCTAGCATTAGTAGGTGGATGAAAGACAACGCCCTAAAACTTGGTGCTGACAAAACGGAGGTGTTGGTGTTTTGCTCTCCAGAGTCTGTTTGGTCTAACATCTGGTGCTTGGAGGCTTGTGGACCTCTTCCCACCCGGGTTAAATCAGCCTAAAGCCTATGGGGCAGATTTTTGATAACTGGCGCATCCCCAGGGATGCGCCAGTTATTTTGCGCCGCTGCTCCGCCACCCATGGTGCGCCGCATTTACAATGCGGCGCACCATGGGGCAAAAAACGGCACAGATGCGTGACGCATCTGTGCCGTATAGGTGGTGCATTGCTGGAGTTGCGTCGCAAGCACGACGCAGCTCCAGCAAGGCTCAGGGGTGCCCCATCTTTACAATTCTGCATCAAGACCTACGCCTGCTTCAAGCAGGCGCAGGGTTTTGACGCAGCATTGGCCTAAAAGTGACTGAGTGAAGTCTTATAGATTTCACTCAGCCACTTTTGCGAGGCGCACCTGCCCCGGAATGCCCACCCTGCGCCGGAACCCCCACAAGTGGCGCAGGGCTTTACAACCTGACACATCTGCCTAGATGCGTCACGTTGTAAATGGGTCGTAGGGATGCGCCACATTTACGCCGCAGTTATGTGACGCAAACGTGGCGCATTCCCAACATAAATATGCCCCTATGTGTTTTATTCGACAATACATTGCGCTCTGATGCTTTAGGTAGAGGTACTACCAGCACCTTTTTTTCTCATAATCAGGACCTTGAAAAAGATTTTTCCATATATTCCAGTGGATCTGCGCCAAACAGTCATTATCATACTTATCACCTTGCGATTGAACTATTGCAACTCTTTGTATCTCCATATCAAAGCGACCTGCATTAACAATCTTCAAGTTGCTCAGAATGTGGTTGCCTGACTTATCCTTAACATCCTAATGCAACTTTCAGTCAGAGAAGGGATTAGTTCCCTCCACTGACTTGTAGCTAGAGAAAAAATAATTTTTATGGTTCTTTGTATGTTTTTTTAGCCCTGCATTATAATGGTTCCAGTCAACTTAACTCTCTCTTCCACTGTTACACCTCAAGTAGGTTTCTCAGATCCTCCTTTCATAAGCAGGTGTTGGCCACGATTTGTCTTCCGGATGCAGCAGGAATGGAGCTCACACAGCATGAAGCGGGTTGGGACGGACAGGAAGCTACCTGGCCATCCGGTCCCTCGCCTTCGCCTCCGGATTCCTTCGCGTTCTCTGAGGCGTTCCCAGGGGCTCCCATTGGGACTCTTCCTCAGGTCCTCTGTTGTCGCCTTTCTTCCTCAGAGCAGGTATCAGGGGCTCCTGATTCCTGTCACCTGCTGCTCCTCATCAGTCAAGGATCCCTGGAGCCCAAAGGAAAGAGCAATATTAAAGAGCCAGTGAGTTGGAGTTTGGGTAACGCACTCTGCGCATTCATACGTGTTTCTCTTTCTCATTGACTCTGATGTGATTCTGCATCTTGATTTCCTGGATTTTCGTATATTCTCCATTTCCATGTGATGTTCGCACCTGTGGACATAAAGGGAAAGACAATGTATTGATGCTGTTGGTTAAAGAATATACCTTGCAGTCTTACATTTTTTCTCTGAGTTTCAAGGCTCTAGTTTTTCGTTTTTTGGACAGAGATTTAGGACCAGAAAATGTACATGCTGGAATGTTTGTGTCTCTTATATATTGTTTGGTTTGAATTTTTTAGTTAAGCCCTTGAGCCTTCCATGAGTGCAGAACCGTGGATGCTAAGGTATGTGTATGAATACAAAGAATGTGTTTACAGTCTTTGGGTAATATTACATTTACCAATACTCTCTTTCTGTTTCTAGAATTACACATTCAACAGTAGCTACACCTTCTTCTTGCCAGTAAAGCGAAAGAGGTGAATTGTTAAGGTACATTGCTATGTGTAATACTGAAGTACATTTAGACACACGTCCAGAGGTTAGCAGTGTTTTATTGTTTCTTCTCTTCTTTTTTCATGTAGGAAGAATCTTGACCTGACATGGGTAGACATTCGCTCCACAGCACTGACTCTGTGAGACACATTGTTTCATCTCTTCCTTTCCTTCCCCTCTTCCCCTTCCATCTTGGTAAACTTTAACAAGTGTTGGGTTCCCTTGGTCGAGGGTGAAGTTGAGAGCTAGCATCATGACTTCCTATCACTCCTGCGGAAACAAGGTGAGATTATAAGAGGTGGTTCCCAGATTTCGGAAGGCCAGATGGGGAGGTCAGTCCATCGCGATCGCTGATGCCCACCTGTGGAATGCCCTGCCCGCCCATACCTATGAAGTTGACTCTCTGGCCACGTGCAAAAAAATGCTAAAAACATGGCTTCTCTCTTCCCATTTCGCCTAGCTCTTGGGGATTTTTTTTTATTTCTGATTGGCATTGGGTACTTGACACTGGGGGCTTTCCACTGATGCTTTGACACCTCAGGGTAAAGTATGCTCTAGAAATTCTTAACAGGGCATAACTTAGCAAAGCAGAGAGTCTTCAAGATTGTGCAATAATGCATTCCAAGTGAGTATTTTCCTTAGAAGATCTGGGGGAACTTAACCATTGTAAAGGAGCATTCCAGCATTCTTTTGAAAGGTCAATTCAGAAGCCAAGGTGTAGTTTGATGGAATCGTATCTGAGGACCGGGTGAATTTCAGGTTTGACAATACGTAGGTGGCCTGATATGGAAAATGAAAAAAGTCCCCACTCTTCTAGAATTTAGAAAAAATCTACACTTGAAGTTTACAAACCCCTTAATATCATAACCACATATCCAATAGATCACCACAATAGACACAAACTTAAAAATAATATACAATAACATTTAGACAATTGTACAATTTATTTGATAAAATTAATACGTTCATAGTGCCATTTAAAACAGTAAAGAATTAAGAAAAATCACAGAAATGTATTATCGTTGTTAAAAATCAACTGGATATATTCACAGAAATTTGATTATGTTTGTTAAAAACTACAAAGTTGTTGACGCAGCGTTTCGGTTTTGTGATAGCACCTTCATCAGGACAAAGTTCTCTATAAAGAAAGGTATCAATCCCTGTATTCAATTTGGGGAAGTTGACCCACTCTATGAGGTAATCTTCTTATCACCAGGTATATGTCCATAAAATAATTGGGAACGTTTGAGTTCTGCACCGTCCTTGATATATGTTTCAATTAACTTGAGGTTAAGGGAGCCACCGTTGCATAGTTGATTTAAGGCTTTCACCCCAGAAGTCTGGGAATAGCGCAAGGATGCTGCGCGTGGTTGGATGTTCTGAGAATTACACCGGCACCACTTTATTGGAGACGCATTGACCCTTTGGTTATTTCTTATGCAAGAGCTAATTTAGTCAATTGTCAGGCTCTTATTTTAAAATAGCAGCCTCCCTGCTCCACTTATCCCTCTTCGTATCGGCATTGAGGGATAAGTGGAGCAGGGAGGCCGCTATTTTAAAATAAGAGCCTGACAATTGACTAAATCAGCTCTTGCATAAACAAGCATTGGAAATGCAATAGGTCTCGCATTAGAAAAGTTGGAGCTATTGGTCTTTTAAATAACAAATATTTTATTTATTTGTTGGTTTTTAAAATAGCTAAATTGATAGCTTTGTCATTTACAACGCCAATAGTTATAACTTTCGCGAATGTGACACCTATAGCATTTGGAATGCAGCATGTTTTGTATTTACGTGACTTAGATGGCAGCTCTGGTCGTTAGGCCACATCTCTAGAGAGCAGGAGAGTGCAGCAGGGGAGAGAAACACAGCAATGCAATAGGTCTCGCATTAGGAAAGTTTGAGTTGTTGTCGTAGCACTGAGTGGTTTGAGGGTGAGGGGTGTGAGGGTGAGGGGGCGTGAGGGTGAGGGGGTTTGAGGGTGTGTGAGGGTGAGGGAGGGGGTGTGAGGGTGAGGGTGTGTGATGGTGTGTGAGGGTGTGTGAGGGTGAGTGAGGGTGTGTGAGGGGGTGAGGGTGAGGGTTAGGGGTGTGAGGTTGAGGGTGAGGGTGTGAGGGTGACTGAGGGTGTGTGAGGGTGAGGGGATAAGGGTAAGGGTGTGTGAGGGTGATGGGGGTGATGGTGAGAGGGTGCGAGGGTGAAGGGGGGTGAAGGGGGGAGAGGGGCGTGAGGGTGTGTTAGGGTGTGTGGGGGTGAGGGTGTGAGTCTGAGTGAGGGTGAGAGGGTTGTGAGGGGGGGTGAGGGTGTGAGGGTAAGTGAGGGTGTGTGAGGATGAGGGGGTGAGGATGAGTGAGGGTGTGAGGGTGAGGGTGGGTGAGGGTGTGTGAGGGTGTGTGAGGGTGAGGGTGTGTGAGGGTGAGGGTGTGAGGCTGAGTGAGGGTGAGAGGGCTGTGAGGGGGGTGAGGGTGTGAGGGTTAGTGAGGGTGTGTGAGGATGAGGGGGTGAGGATGAGTGAGGGTGTGAAGTGAGGGTGGGTGAGGGTGTGAGTTGGACTACCAAGAGGACTTCTTAATAAACTCCAACTAGTCCAAAATGCAGCAGCCTTTCTTATTTTGGCATGCCCCAAAAGACAATATTATGTAAAACTTGAAACCTCTACATTGGCTCCCATTAAACAGAGTATAATGTTGAAAACCGTGACCATCGCTGAGAGGGTGCGGGGGGACAAACAGATGGCTGCCTGTGGGAGGGAGGCTGATGATGTGATGACTGACGGGCAGAAAGCTACATTACATTCGCGATTCAAAGTAAAAAAAAGCTGTTTTAAATCACTGTGGCCCCAAAACAAATATCCGAGCAAACGGCTCAATAAGCAAACACCAAGTGGCATGAAGTTAGGTAAACAGATCAACAGCCCGACACGTCTCGAGTTACCTGAAATTGAAATGAGGGAAGTGTGCCTTTAAGCTAAGCGTGCAGATCAGATAAACACCTTACTTCTTCGGGGGAGGGGGCATCTTTGCTTAGATTGCCCTCTTTGCCAGTCTGATGATAGAAGCGCAACACCTTTTAAATGCTAATCTGTTACAGAGGCTAATCACCTTGTAAACATGCAGATTTCCCGAGCGCCCGCTTGTTGAGTCAGGAAAGTGGCTGCACCGTGACTGGATGACCGTGTAGCCAACATTGTAATCCTCAGAATGTCATGCAAATGGTGGCCTTCTTCGTTCGCTGCGAGGTTGGCTTTGGTGACAGAGCTTGCCACATATGCATAGGGATTAGCCAGCGGCTGTCTTGGACATCAAAGAGAAGGAAATTTAGTTGGGACACAGTTGACTTTGATTTATTTAGATGCAGATACAGGCTTGCTTCAATGCTGCTCTGATTTGCATGAGATGGAATACAGACGAGGGGCGCGCAAACTCTCGTCATACAGCCTTTCTTGCCATCGTATATTTTGCATGTTATCAAAAAACTGAGCACCATATTTTGATTTAAAAAAAAAAAGCACTTCTGCAAAAACAAGAAATGGAAGGGAAAGAAGAAAAGTAAAATAAAGGGAGACACAGCCGTGAAACTGCAGGGAAAGAGAGGGGAGGTGCTGGCGGCTGGGGATGGGGAGGAGAAATGCGAGCCTGGCTGTGTGCGGGGAGAGAGAGGGGAGGTGCTGGAGGCTGGGGAACAGATGGCGAAGACTGGCGATTTGATGCTGTGCACGCGCATTTTAACTCATTGCGCTTGCGCATTGAGCTAAAAGCGCACATGCACTGCATAAAATCGCCAGTAAATCACCAGCTAGTTAAACATTGTTTAAGCCCCTATAGTCTCGCTCCGCTCAATGTGCATGCGCATTATTATTATTATTATTATTATTAGCGAGTTTGTAACGCGCTTGAATAAACTCCCGGAGGAGTATCTCGGCGCTCCAGAGATGACAGTAGCAAAATCATTGAGAGGCGAGACCTAAAAATAACCAAAGGGTCAACGCGTCTCCAATAAAGTGGTGCCGGTGTAATTCTCAGAACATCCAACCACGCGCAGCATCCTTGCGCTATTCCCAGACTTCTTCAATTGAGCTGGGAGCTCTGAAACTGAGCTCCCGGCTCAATTGAAAACCACCTAAATAGAGCCCCCCTAGCGCTGCCCAACACCAGGAGCGCGACCGGAGCCAAAGACGGATAAGTGCAGCCTGTCCCGCTATCGGAAAGCAGAGTGCTGCCGCCTGATCACGCTCACCGGTGATCGGCGCCCCTCTGCCTTCCTAGTCACCCCAGGACACTCACCCGCTTGTTGCCGACCACTGCCGGATCCAGCATCAGCGCCCGCACCAGGAACCATGAACGCCTCAGGCCCGCTCAACTATCAAGAAAAAGTCCCCTCACCGGAGCTCCGTGAAGCCCGACACTGCCGGATCCCCGTGCCTGTCTTCAAAATGGCGGCCAAAGAGGACGTCGACTGACCGGAGCCGTTTTTCTAACTCTGAAAGCTCATTTGACTGCTATGTGGGCGCCAAGCTACTGACCCGACTGCCATCAAAAGTAAAAAGTCCCTTTACCGGAGCTGCTTGAGCCCCGCCGCTACAGACCCCCGCCTGTCCTCAAAATGGCGGCCAAAGAAGACGTCGCCTGATCGGAACCTCCACCGGAGCCGCCTCTTCCACCGGATAAGGTACCGATCGCTACGTGGGCGCCAAGCTACAGCCCTGACTACCTTTGTTCTGTAAAAAAGTCTCTTCACCGGATCTCTATGTTACCCGCTGCCGCTGACCCCGTGCCTGACCTCAAAATGGTGGCCAAAGAGGACATTGCCTGACCAGAGCCCCCCACCGGATCCGTTTCGCTCCTCGCTGTGAGGTACTGGCTGCTAAATTTGTTTAGGGCACCAAACAGGGGGGCAACGGAACATCCTTTTCACATCATTTATATTCACTTGTCCTCAAATTGGCGGCCAAGGAGGACCTCTCCTGATCAGAGTCTCCCTTATACACCATTCCTATGGTGCTAGTTTACTAAGGCTCAACTGCCAATCAGAGACTGGTTACCTGCAAACTCCTAAGCAGAATCACCCGGGTGATAGGACCCCCCCTCTGCCTGGAGCATCACCCTCCTCGCTCCACGGGAACCCCGCGGTTCGCCACTCTGGCTGCTTGTTCCGGAAAGGTCATTAGACAGGTCGCTCCTGACTTCTGCCGCCCTGGAGCTGCCTCTACCTGCGAACTTAAGCCCTCAACACCGCAAGCCAAGCAAAGCGACCCCTCGGCCACTGTTCTCCAGATACATTGCCCCTCAGGATCCCAAGTCTCGTGTCCTGATGAACCGCGCCGACTCAAAACCCTAATTCAGCCTGTCGCCTGCCCTCCGGGCCACCCAAGCGCCAAGCTCCACACCGCAACTTAATCAGGCTCCCCCCTCCATCACCCTCAAGATGGCCCGGGACCAGCCTCCCCCTCCTCCTCCAGTCCCACTTGCCCACCTCAAACCTCACAGTCGGAACTCCTTCACCATCATCTCCCCCCCCCCCCCTCCTCTCTACAAAGCTTTGACGCACTTTCAAGCAGAAACTCATCTGCACACATAAAGAAACCCTAATCATTGACATCTACCACTCGGCCTCCATAGGACCGATGAAGATGGATCTAATATTCCACACTGAAAGACCCGAATATTGGGTCTCCACGATCAGAGCGCGGATGCTCATCGCCAAAACTACCTCCACTCCTCATAGCTGTAAATTAACCGCGATTCTCCCGTTCAGATCAGTTGGTAGAGGCTATACAACTCTGACTATCTTCACCAATGGCACAGTCCTCATCCAAGCTAACAATGAGAACTTGGAAGCCTTCGACTCCCTATTACCCTCACTTAGATCAGCCCTCCATACCCCTCCCTACCTCGCCTCAATGCCCTCACCGACCACTCCCCTAGTTGACAGAGAAGACCTCGACACGCCCTTTATCGATCCACACACAGCCCGCCAGGCTCCCCCTCCCCCGCCATATCTCATCCCCCATGCCCAGCCATCCTCCACCAACAGGAAACGCAATTCTCACCCCCTACCCCTCACCCCAACCACCTCACCTCCCCCAGCCACAGCCACCGACCACCTCCTACGACAATCACCTCCCTGCCAACAGGCAGTCCCCAGCCAACGAGCCTCCCCTCGAGTCTCTCCCCAACTCTCAAACCTCCCCTGTCTAATCCTCCTCCTGTCCCTCTCCCTATCTCTCCCATGTCTAAACCTCCTCCTAGCGCTCTCCTCACCCCTCCCCCACCCTCTACCCTGATCCATATCTCCCAACCCATCCTCTCGAACCTTAACACGCTCGGCCCCACTCCAGATGCCCACAACCCCTCCCTTGATTCCATAACAAAGCGGCTCACAGCCCTTGACAACCAGGTCGACACTATCACCCAAGGCTTAAGAGAAATCCTCTTTAACCTCGGTATAGCCTGTAATCCCCACAAACCCCCTCTCCGAACCCCCCTCCTCGCCAACGCCAACATCACCCAGGGGCCCACAGAAGCCCTCAGTGCCCAGCCGATCGATCCCTGTCCCAAAAAATCAGAATCAACCAGAGCCCCATGCACCAGGCCCTTGACTTCAATCTCTTCTTCCACCCTAACGGGCTCAAAACACCTGACCTCCAGGCCGCTTAGATCAGAAGCTCCCATGTCAGACAGGGAAGCAACCCTACTAGCCGCTACCTACGACTCTCCCATTTCAGATTCACCTAAATCTAAAATCCAAGTAAACACGGGCCACCGGAAAGATCCACCCACTCTCAAAAGACAGAGATTGCCAGTCCTCACCGCTATACCTAGAGAGGCTAAAGACAAAACCACAAGCAATCAGGAGAACATCACCAACTGCCTCCTAATCAACTGCAGTTCGGCCTCACTACATGCAACGGACTTAGCCGAAGCTATCCTCACACATGACATTGACGTTGCGTTTCTCACTAAGACATCTCCTCCCTGCCTAGACATGCTTATTCCACCTGGTTTCTCCCTCATCTCCAAAGACAGGATAGAACAACGAGGAGGTGGGGTCGCTATCATCCACAAGGACAGCTGGAGCATCACAGAAACCTCCCCCTTCGAGTACGACTCATTTGAATGTCTATCCGCTGTCATCAAGACCAAAGACAACAACTCTCTACTGTGCCACCTACTCTATCACCCCCCGGGCAGAAACAACGAGTTTGGAGAACAACTATCCAACCTGATTGCACAAGACGCACTTGGCGATTCCAAAAACGTAATTCTTGGTGACCTGAACCTCCGATGGAACGAAACTTATAACCCTCTAATCAGATTGCTATCCAGCCTCCTCACTGATAACAACCTTACTCAACACTGTACTGAGGAGACACATTACAAAAGAACCATACTAGACGCCATCATTGCACAAAAGAACTCAATCACGGTCAACCACATACTTCCCGTTGACTCGTCAGATCATCATATGATCTTATTTCACATCAATCACCCCACCATCCCGCTTAAACCTCCTCAAGACCCACCCAAATGGTCGTGAAACCTCTCCCAAGTACCCCAAGACATCCTAGAAGGTCAGCTAAGTTCACTTCTTCCAGACAACTCTCTGCACCTTTTGACCAATGATCTCATCGACCACTATAACTCCGAGCTAGTCTCCATTCTCGACAATCTAGCTCCTCTAAAGCTCAAAAGAAGCTGTGCCACCCCATCTAGAACCTGGTTCAATCCGGACCTCAACGCAGAAAGAAGAACCCTGAGAGCCAAAGAAAGAAAGTGGAGAAACAACCCAACAGTCATCCTTCGCTTACAACTAAAAACAGCCCGCAGGAAGTATAACAACCATATCAAAAACAAGAAATCCAGCTTCTTCCGTGAGGAACTAGCTAATTCCAAAAACAGTCCTAAGGAGCTCTACAACATAATCAGACATCAAACATCCAAGCCTCTGTCCACACCCCTGCAGGCGTCCAAAGAACTATGCGATAACTTTGCCAGCTTCTTCAACGATAAGGTCTTAAAAATCGAACTATCTCTAGACGTCAACAACTTACACCTCCAGAAGAGCAACGCGGCTATCCCACAGGCCCTTCCATGCGGCTCCTCTCCCCCCTATTGGCTAAGCTTCCGCCCCTTGCAGGAAACTGAGATAATCTCACTGATCTCGACCTCCAAACCATCAGCACACATCTCAGACCCCTTTCCTCCCTCACTAATCAAAAAAATGAAGCTCACCTTAGCACCTATCTGGGGCAAAATCATAAACAGCTCCCTACAAAGTGGAGTGGTCCCCGACTGTCTAAAAATGGGACAAGTCACCCCTCTGCTGAAAAAACCCGGTCCTGACTCAACTGACTTGAACAATTTCAGACCGATATCTAACCTCCCTCTGCTCGCTAAAACACTGGAACGCTGCGTACTCCTGCAATTGACGCATCGTCTGGACAACATCAATCTCCTGGACCCGCTCCAATCCGGCTTCAGACAAGGCCGCAGCACAGAAACCGCGATGCTGAACATCCTAGACGAAATTCACGGTTCTCTTGACGCTGACAAGTGCTGCCTCCTCATACTCCTTGATCTATCCGCAGTTTTCGACACGGTGGACCACAAGCTCCTCATCAAGACTCTGCAAGTAAGAGCTGGCCTCGGCGAAGTAGTTCTCGAGTGGTTTTCCTACTTTCTACATAACCGCTCGCAAATAATAAAAATAAAGAACTTCACCTCCGAAACTCAGCAAGTCAACAAGGGTGTCCCCCAAGGATCAGTGCTTTCTCCTCAGCTCTTCAGCATCTATATGGAACCGCACACCAAACTACTCAGGAATGCCAACATCCACTTCCACCTCTACGCAGATGACACGCAGATCTACCTGGAAACCTCTTCTCTTAATGACATCCACAGACTAAATGCTGTCCTAAATGATGTTCAAGATTGGCTGACGAAGAATCATCTGAAACTCAATCCCGACAAGACCGAAACTCTTCTCATCTCAAACAGAGAAGACAACCCTTCAGTGGCTGAAGTCGATCGATGCTCTTAAAGGTACTCTCACGCTAGCTGACTCCGTAAAATCTCTGGGTTTCACCCTAGACCCCAAACTAACCTTGACAAACCACATTAAGAACTCAGCAAAAAGTGCATTCTTTAACCTCAGACTTCTGAACAAAATCAAACCTTTCATTCCCAACAAGGACCTTAAACTAGCCACGCAATCTCTAGTCCAACCCAGACTGGACTGCGGGAACTCAATCCTAACAGGCATTCCCAAATCGCACCTGGCCCCACTAAAAACAACACTTCATGCGGCAGCGAGAATGATCACAGGATGCAAAAAATCTGACCACATCTCCCCAGTACTCAAAGAACTCGAATGGCTCCCGGTGGAAATGCGTAGTACCTTCAGAACAGCCTGCCTAACCCACAAGGCCCTCCATACCAGAAAACCAGAATACTTGGCAAACAAGCTAAAAAAAGCAGGCCAAGCTAGAAATTTGAGAAGCTCTAACTCCCTGCTGCTCATCCTACCAAAAACCAGAAAGAAGAGAACTGCGGACTGCTCCTTCACAGGAAATGCCCCCAAAATATGGAACTCTATCCCCCGCACATCAGAACCATACCGTCCTATGCGGAATTCAAGAGCCAACTCAAATCCTTGTTCCTTATCCGTTCCCTAGGTCGTGGTTAACTAGGATCAGCAAGCATCCTCAGAACTATGTGATATCTCTGTATCCTATTACCAAGAAGTCCTACTGTACGAACTTTTCCTCCTCCCAAATTGTCTTTGTTGATCGCCTTTACTTGTTACGTGTCTTGTTGTTCACCTTTTCATTCCTTTTACTGTAAAGCGCTCTGCTACCTTCGGGTCTTGTTAGCGCTATAGAAAACTTCTAAATAAAAATAAATAAATAATAAATAACTATACAACGCTGGCTCCCTTAACCTCAAGTTAATTGAAACATATATCAAGGACGGTGCAGAACTCAGACGTCCCCAATTATTTTATGGACATATACCTGGTGATAAGAAGATTACCTCATAGAGTGGGTCAAATTCCCCAAATTGAATACAGGGATTGATACCTTTCTTCATAGAGAACTTTGTCCTGATGAAGGTGCTATCACAAAACCGAAACGCTGCGTCGACAACTTTGTAGTTTTTAACAAACATAATCAAATTTCTGTGAATATATCCAGTTGATTTTTAACAAAGATAATACATTTCTGTGATTTTACTTAATTCTTTACTGTTTTAAATGGCACTATGAATGTATTAATTTCATCAAATAAATTGTACAATTGTCTAAACATTATTGTATATTATTTTTTAAGTTTGTGTCCATTGTGGTGATCTATTGGATATGTGGTTATGATATTAGGGGGTTTGTAAACGTCAAGTGTAGATTTTTTCGAAATTCTAGAAGAGTGGGGACTTTTTTCATTTTCCATACAATGCTCCTTGTCCCTAATTGGATTTTTAAGGAGACCTCCTTGCCTTTTGATATCCAGACCTCCTGATAGACGAACGTGCTTTCATGTTGTATCGCTGGTTTACCTACTGAGATAAAACCAGGTATAGCGATCCCTTCGTTGACCCCGGAATCTTGCAGCCAATTGACTTGGAATCTCTTCAGTCAGCTAATCAGATCAGTGTTTTATGTGAGTTTATGCCCCCCTGACAGGTTTTAGGAAGCCACTGAGAGGCAGTGACCTGTTAGATCAGTTCCTTCCTCTTCTATATTTAGCCTCTTAAGCGCTGCCGACGGCCAACGGTCGTCACGAGCGCTACCTCCCCAGTGCTGCGCACGACCATTGGATGTCCATTCAGCACTAGTTCCAATGGACAGCGTAGCACTGGGGAGGGATATTTGTGCCGCAGCTAAGGTGTTAGTTAGAAATTAGTGGAGTCAGAAACAAATCCATGCAGCCAGCTCCACTCCTTAGCAGCCTCTCTGGGGCCACTTTGTGATTCCTGTTTTGGTTACCATAAATGGTATGTTTTCCCTTGACGCAGGTGCTCAGGGTGGAGCTGTGCCCATGGCAGTGAAGAACCGGGTTTTAGAACCCAGCGGCGCCAGGGGCACGCCCAAAGTCTTCGGGTTCACCTGTCTTAGAATACAGAGACACGGGATACTTCTCGGTGATGTCAAAGATCACATTTATTGGCTGCAACCAGGAACAGAAGTGTACGAAGTGGTAAACACCTGTTACAACGCATCTTTTACAACGCACTACCATTACAACGCTACTTTTACAACGCAGGATCCATTACAACGCATGCCTTTACAACGCATGACATTACATAGCAGATGCTATTACAACGCATGCCATTACAACGTAAGTATAGGTAAGTATATAATTTTATTTTATATTTTATTTAACATTATTTAATTAATTTAATTAATATTAAAAATACATAAATATATTAGTTGATGTATTTTTATAAAATAAATTAAATATATTAATTTAAGTAATTTAAAAAAATAAGTATGAGTACAGGGTATTTTTAGGGTTTAGGGCTAGGTTTGGGTTATGGGGTACAGGGGTATTTTTAGGGTTCAGGGCTAGGTTTGGGTTTTGGGGTACAGGGGTATTTTTAGGGTTCAGGGCTAGGTTTGGGTTATGGGTACAGGGGTATTTTTAGGGTTCAGGGCTAGGTTTGGGTATGGGGTACAGGGGTATTTTTAGGGTTCAGGGCTAGGTTTGAGTTTTGGGGTACAGGGGTATTTTTAGGTTTTAGGGCTAGGTTTGGGTTATTGGGTACAGGGGTATTTTTAGGGTTGAGGGCTAGGTTTGGGTTATGGGGTACAGGGGTATTTTTAGGGTTCAGTTTTAAAAAAAATACTTAAATTAAATTAAATAAATTTATTTTATTAATTATAATATTTATTAAAAATGTATATATATATATATATATATATATACAATTTTAAAATTACAATAAAAATGTATTTAATAAATAAAATGAATTAAATATTTATTAATTACATTTAAAAAAAATATATATACTTACCTACACTTATGTTGTAATGGTATGCGTTGTAATAGTATCTGCGATGTAATGTCATGCGTTGTAAAGGTATTCGTTGTAAAGGATCTTGCGTTGTATAAATTGCGTTGTAATGGTATGGGTGGTAAAAGTATGCGTTTTAACGTCATACATCCGTACGGAGTATGACACAAGTAGGTTCATCAGAGACTGCTCAATTTTTGTATGGCCAGACATCGTCTTTTATGCTAAAAATCACATTCCGGACAAACACCCACTATTTACAATTTGTCCAATCATAGGTAACTTTGCAAAAAAGAGTTGATCGGGGCAATTGACATCGCCATCGTAGAGAAAATCCCACTTTCAATAATCACGATTGACGCTGCCAAAGCGTTTGACAGAGTTAATTGGTGTTACTTAAGTGAGGTATTAAAAAAGTTTAAGTTGGGGGATAACATTGTAAAAGCTGTAAAAAACATCTATAACTCTCCTAGAGCTAAAATCTTAATCAATGGCAACCTAACAAACAATATTTTAATAGGTAGGGGAACACGCCAAGGGTGTCCCCTTTCCCCCTTGCTTTTCAACTTCTATATTGAGCCGATCGCAGAATGTCTTAGGAATCTTCCCTCAATCTCCCCATTTTGTTATCAAGGATGGCATAAGAAAGTAGCGCTCTACGCAGACGATCTCGTGATTCTTACTTCAGATTTGGAAGAGGCTCTTAAAACAACAGAAGAGACCCTAACATCTTTTGGGAGGATATCTGGATACCAGATAAACCAAACTAAAACTGAAATTATAAGCTGGAATGAAAATTTTGTCTCCCCTTTTTGTAAATAAAAAATAAGGTATTTGGGTATCGACTTAGTAAAAGATATTGACAGAATAACCCAAATAAACTTCCATAGGGTAGAACTTGAAGTAAAAAAGCTCCTGAAAGTATGGAGGGGTTTGCTCTTAACATTCTTGGGTAAATCTAACATCATAAAAATGGCAATTCTGCCAAAATTCACCTTTATATTTAACACTATCCCGCTCGAATTTAATAGAGAAAAGATAAAAAAGATGCAGGGTGAGTTATCCAGTTTTATATGGTCTTCAAAGAAACCAAGAATTGCTTGGCATAAACTAAGGAGAAAGAAAGAACAGGGAGGTATAGCTAGTCCAGACCTCCAAGAATACTGCAGAGCCTTCCAATTTAAAAGCAGTAGAGTGCTGTTGGGCCCTTACAAAAATTATCCACTATTCTTACAAAATCTAACGAACAACACCAGCCACTTTTTGTACAAATTCGGCCACCCGAAGTTCTTCAAAAAAATTTAATTGAAGGTCCTGAAATCAGCTGCTAGTTTGTGGTATTGTGTGAGATCTACAGTGGATATCCCCTTCTATAGTGATAAGGCCCCGATTTGGGATTCCCAGACGACACCAGAATGCCTTAAGGACAGTTTAGCAATCTCTCTAATATCTGCCGGAATAACAGAATGGGGACAGCTTCTCTTTCAAAATAAACTTCTTGAATGGGAAATATTATCTCAATGTACAAACTCTACTCTTTCGAAATTCAAATATTGCCAGCTATTGAGTTGGAGTAAGACCCTCAAAGAAACTAGGAAAGGTAACATCTCCCTGGAAATAAAGATGCAGACGAGAAATCCATTTCTGAAAGAAACATCCTTTTGGTACTGGGCCTTAATTTCGGCTGGGGAGGATGATTTCCTAATCCCTGAAAGGCCTTGGGGAAAAGGCCTGCAGACGATGGATACAAGCAACCTATGGCAAGTATCTATGAACAAATGCTGGTCGATTGTAACGTCTGCTGCTCTCAAAAGAAATCGTTTGCTCACTATACACAGAGCCTACTGGACTCCGAAAAGGTTATCCAAAATGAACAGAGCCACAGTGAAGAGCTGTCCAAAATGTGCCCTACAGATGGCTGACGACCTCCATATGTTTTGGCGTTGACCCAGTTTGGATAACTTCTGGAAAGATGTGGGTAATACCTTAGAAGGGGTATTGGGAAGACAACTACCTGTAAGTATGAACTTAGTTATTTTTGGGGGCACCGATATAAACGTAATGAGCCCCTTGTCTAGAGCTCAAGAGAATTTAATTTTCATTTTGATTCTTTTGGCAAGGAGAGAGATCTGTGCAAAATGGATAAATCCAGCCCCACCGACCCATAGCGAATGGCTGGCGTCAGTCTTTTTTTTTTTTTTTTTTTTTTTTTTTTAAAACCTTTATTTGTAAAATGCACAATACACAGCGTCTGCCTACAACCCCTCGGGGCCGGCCGCTATGACATATAGGAAAAGGATAAAGCAGTGTCAATGGAACAGAACGCCATTAGAGCTGTCTATGAGCGAAGAGTATTGTATGTAACATAAAACAATAGCATAAGGATATAAAAAGGTTTAATTTTATAATTTTGTCGAGTGCGAGTCTAGAACTACAAAAAGAGTCAAAGCCAATCACTGACCAGGATAGCTATTATCATTCAGGGAGCATCCGGGAGGAGGCGTGATAGTGGAAGGCATGTGACAGAAAACAAATGACCACCATCTAGGAACAAGGATCAACCACTATGTCACATGAAGAGACGATATAATAGACTCCCTAATAAGACTGGACCCCGACCCCAAAGGAAGCGAAGAGATACAGAAAAAGGAAACAGAAGAAGAAAAGAAAAGAAAGAGGGCCATAGAAACAAAGAGAAAACATAGAACACATCCCATCCCCCCACCCTGCATACCAGCGGAAGGCCACGGCCCCCCCCCCCCATAGGCATGCCTGTCGCCCCAAGAAACCCACAAGTGGGAAAGAGAGTATATAGAGTGAGAAGAGCCATCCCACCCTCCAACTCTCAGAGAAGGCAGGGAGGAGCTAGATTCAACGTAATCTCGGTCACCACCGGTCCTATAAACATCCCTCACGCAAATTACCATCAGCTTAAGAGTAGTAGCAATCAGAAATGCAGGTGGGGAGAATCATCTCAAGCAAACGAATAAATCAGACAAAGAACAGTCACATCATAGTCCCCTCCCGTCAATGCATCCATTACCCTTAAGAAATCACCGAGGACCAGTAGAATTTCCCAAGACCACCATCACATATCCCCAGCCGCCCGATCCCGGGCCCCGCGACCAATACAATACACATATTACTATCCCCGGCAGTCCATCAGTATCCCAGCAGTGCGAGCAGAAACAGACCGTGCACAACAGGAGACAACCTCAGCCCCGCCCCCCGCGATGCGAAGCAGCAGCATAGTCCAGCCTCATGGTAGACATCTTGGAAGAGGCGAGCGAGCAAAGTGTCCACATCAGAGCGGGGGGGTGTCCGTAAACGTCCATCCAACACACAGCCATGATGATAACAATAGAACAGGAGAACGTGGCGCCCTCCAGCACATACAGTCAATAAAACCACCCTCGGCCATCCCTCCTCGGATCCCGACCCGACACCGTAATAGCATATACCATCCCAACAGTTCCACTTTTCCGTCAACCATGTAGCATCCGACCACGTTTAAAACATATATAGTGTCAGCCTTGTCCCCGTCGATCCAGCCCAGCAACGAAGTCCAGGCGGGCAGCGGCCATCTTGGACATGAGGTGCAGATGTAAAGACCACCACCAGTTCAAAAGCCCCTCGCAGAAATCCGTCCCACGTAGTGCAGAACACTCAGTAGCTACCCAGCAAAGGTGGAAACCCAGCAGCAGTACCTGAAGGCCGAATGGCCAGGGCCGTTGCAACAACATCTTGGCAGAGCAGGGGGGCCCTCCGGGGGACCCCAAGGTGGACACGGGGCAAGTCGACCAGCAAGCGCTCTTCAGCCGGTAGGCAGGGTCCAGCGTCGCCCTCCCCAGCATCTCCACAGTAGGGGGCCCAGCAGCCGAGTCATCCGGGGTGTAACGTGTCACGCTGGCGTCAGTCTTGAAGGTGTATAACCTTTATAAAAATGGGAGGCTTAGCTCTAAAAAATATAAGTTTTGGGACATCTGGGAAGAGTTTCATAAAGGGTGATTTAAAAATTTTAAATTTGTGATGTGTATATCTAGGGTATACCGTATGGGGGAATATATTTGGATTCTTCATTATAACCCACTGTATTGTCCAATGATTACGCTACCACAACATTATCAGGGAAGGCTTGTAAGAGAAGCCATAATGGCTAGCTCATCCCAATTCCGATACAAGGATCCTTCTCCTTACAAGTATATGGAGGTATGAGGTTCCCTTTCTCAGAGTTGGCCGAAGTTGAGAAGGGTCCCTGAAACTTTCCTTACTTTAAACTGTTGCGTAATGAGGACAAAAAAAAAAAAAACTTTGCAAAAGGTATTGCATGACAACAAACCCACTTTTCAGTTGTCCAGCCCACCATCAATTACACAGGAAAGCCCAACATTCTTTCTCGAACAGGCCGGACAAACCCATAATAAAGGACCACAACCCATATCATAAATAGACCATAAAAGAAGGAACAGAAACAGATGAGAAGTAGGATAAGGGGTGTGTGTGTGCATACCAAACTTTACAATGTCCTGTGCTTTGATCCTGAATCTTGATCAGCTACCGGGCAAGGAACTGGCTTAGCAAGGTCAGCTTCAGGCAACGGGGTCAGTTCACTCAGGTCATTCAGAAGTCAGCTAAAGTATACGTGTACTAAAGACTTGTTTGGCCGTAGTCATCGGCCTATGTGAGGGCAACCACAAAATGGCTGCCATACACAAAATGGAACCCAAGGGTTCAGAACGAAATCCCTAAATACGTAGTGAATCCATCAGTCTAACATGGCGAAATCACTCGTACTTGCCGCACTCACTAGTTACGGTTCGCTACTATCAAATTCGTAGCAAAACCATGACCTTTATGAAACGGGTTCAGAATTCAATCAATCAATCATAGCACTTGTATAGCGCGCTACTCACCCGGCAGGGTTTCAAGGCACTTGGGGGAAGGGGTCTGCTATTGCTTGAACAGCCAGGTCTTGAGTTGTCTCCTGAGGGCGAGATGGTCTTGGGTCAGCCGAAGAGGGATGGGGAGGGAGTTCCATTTCTTTGCAGCCAGGTAGGAGAAGGATCTGCCACCAGCGGTGGCTCTTCAGATGCGTGGTACGGCGGCGAGGGAGAGGCTTGTCGAACGTAGCTGGCGGGTGGGCGTGTAGAAGGTCAGGCGGTCGTTGAGGCACTTGGGGCCCAGGTCGTGGAGAGATTTTTGTGCGTGGGTGAGGAGCCTGAACGTGATCCTCTTGCTGACGGGGAGCCAATGCAGGTCCTTAAGGTGGCCAGAGATGTGACTGCATCGGGGGATGTCCAGGATGAGTCGGGCGGAGGCGTTCTGGATGCGTTGGAGTCTTTTCTGTAGCTTGGCTGTGGTTCCAGCATAGAGGGTGTTTCCGTAGTCCAGTCGGCTGGTGACGAGGGCCTGGGTGACCGTCTTCCTGGTTTCGGTCGGGATCCATCGGAAGATCTTGCGGAGCATGCGTAGGGTGTTGAAGCACGATGAGGAGACTTGTCTGGTCATCGAGAGGGAGGAGTACAGGATGAATCCCAGGTTGCGTGCGTGGTCTGTAGGCTTGGGGGTGACACCCAGGGCGGGGGCCACCAGGAGTCGTCCCAGGCGGAGGGCGATGGTCCCAGGACGAGGACTTCCATCTTGTCTGAGTTCAGTTTCAGGCGGCTGTTCTTCATCCATTCGGCGACGTCTTTCATGATGTTGAGGTTGTGCTGGCTTGCGATGGCTGCAAGAGGTTTCATGTAGATGTTGAAGAGGGTGGGGCTGAGTGATGATCCTTGCGGTAGGCCGCAGATGACTTTGGTGGCCTCGGAACGAAACGGGGGGAGGCGGACTCTCTGAGTACTTCCGGTGAGGAATGAGATGATCCACTCCAGTGCCTTCTCTTGGATACCGATGTTGTTGAGGCGTTGAACTAGGGCGCGGTGGCAGACAGTGTTGAACGCTGCAGTGAGGTCCAGGAGGATGAGGGCCGCTGTTTCCCCGTTGTCAAGCAGGGTTCTGATGTCGTTGGTGGCTGCGATGAGGACGGTCTCGGTGCTGTGGTTGGCTCGAAAACCAGACTGCGAGGGGTCGAGGGATCCGTTCGTGGGGGTAAGGGTCGGTCGGAGATCCGGAGTGGATGGTGTTCATTGTGCGGGCTGTGTCTTCAGTAGTCACCGTGGTCAAGGTGAACCTCAGACACTCCTTTTGCCCTTACATAGGCAATAACCTAAACTCACGTCAATCTGAATCTAGGTCTATATCAATCTTCATCAGACCATCAAGATGTTGCTGGAGCATCATCCTATTACTCAGTACCTCTCTCGAGACAGGTCTCCTTGCACATGTAGTAGCACAAAGCCCACATATAGCAGGGGCACACTGTACACAAAGACAGAACAGTAAAAGAATAGCTAAAGCTATCCCAATGATCATCAGAATCTTCCATCCCCAGGTGGATAACAATCCCCAAAACCATCCCATCAACGACCAATCTCCTTCGTCCACATGTACAGACTCGGATATCTTATGTAGCTTGGAAATGGCCTGGTACACTGTAGGAGCATTGTCTGGAATGAAAACGCAACGGCTCGATTGGATCAGTTTACATACCCCTCCTCTATCTGCAAGTATGACGTCTAATGCAACACGATTCTGCAACGTCATAAGACGATCCAATTGGAGCTCAGCAGTCAAATTACTAAGGGCACCAGAAGTCTCAACTATGGTGGACTCAACCACTCTCGTCAATTGCCGTATGTTCCTACTATTAACCATAGGTCCCAAAACGGCAGGAAACCCTTAAGAAAGTCTCCCAATTCTTGTCCTGCAGTATCTTTCTTACTGAAGACACCTCTAACTACTCTCGTTCTGTGGTAATCTGCGGCTGCAGTATACATAGGGGGCAACAAATACGAAACATAACATGTTCCCGAAAAATCAGGGGGCAAATATGTATATGCTGTATCATACCAAACAAAATACGTACCCTTAGCTGCTAAAAACGGTGGCGAAGTCTGGGACGCAAAAACATACGTCTCAGTACAAACACTCTTCCCTAATTGAGCTCTCGGATTCTTGCCACTATCTTGTAGACAAAATTGACCACGATGGGGTACGATCCAAACTGGAGATGACCTTTTCCTTCGCTGCTTTTCACTCAGACTAACACCATATCCAGTCACGTTCCATCTAATATAAGCTAGTGTCTCATCTTCAGGAATAGTCTCATAGGAATCAATACCTCTAATCATATCCATTATTCCCTTCACTAAAGCACTATTACTCAGACTATCTTTCACAGAACGCAGGGGATAGTCTTCATGGGCATAAATAAACATTGTCCTATATGCCCATACAGATCCATTATAGCTGAATGGCAGAACCAGGTAAGGAATACCCTTATCCGTAGTATGAGGCATAAGCCCGCACACCCAACAATTAGTGGTGTTCACTACTAACTGATGCTGATGCAGAAGTTGCACAAAGAAATTATTAGCAAATTCCAATCTTCTAATAGATTCATGTTCAGGTAAAGGATGAAAAGAATCCGAAGAAGTAGTAGTAGGAAAAGACATAGGTTGTGTGGAGAGTGCAAACGTCCTTTGGAAAGAAAGAACAATATATCCCACCAAAATCATTGTCATGCTAAGTAACATTAAAAGACATGTTATCAAAAAACATTTTCTACTCATTAATTTACACAGTCTCGTCTTAAAGTTCATTTCTACAACAACTCTCTCGATCTCAAAAAACTCCATCCTCTAACCGTGCTGTTCGCGGCAGTTGGTTCTCTTCGCTCAGGTGTACGTCTGTAAGTCTAGGGAACGACCTAGAACAAACCAGAACCGTCAACCTTACGTCTACACGGCTTGACACCCTAAGTCTTTATAACTCGGCCCTACAGCTGAACCCGGATGGCAGTTCGAAAAAGAAAAATAGATCAAAACCGCTTTTTGGATGAGAGAGCGTAGTCTATAAAAGAAAAAAAAGAATTAATTCTTTATTTGTCCACTGTTTCTTGGTCGTAGATTACAGCTGCCTTTACCAGGCAATATCTGATCATGAAACAACAACTCAGGCTCAGTAGTGTCCAATCGGGAAGATGGAGGCACAGCTTCTTGCAAAATATCGTCGTCCTCACGCTCAGAGCTTGTCCCAATCAATAGCGCGTCACTGAATGGAACGAATCTTGGCACTGTATCAGTTTCTGAGTCACCAACACCTTCACGGATCCACTGGTCGTACGGCAGAGGAAAAGATACCCTCTTACAATGTACGCCGTGGATCCAAATCTTTTTCCCGTGGACTCTCACTGCAGTACACATTGACAGCAACACCTGAAAGGGTCCTGTCCAGCGGGGCTGATCATTATTTGTTCGCTGGAAGTTTCGAACAAGCACCCATGAACCCGGGGCAATGGCATGTCCTGGATCTTCAGATGCTTGTGGAAGTGTATCATAAACCTGTTGGTGTAAGACACGCAATTTAGCCGTCAAATCATACAAATAGTCAATCAGCACAGGATATTCAATGTCTCTAAATTTTGTTGGCCTCGGCACTCCCCATACGTTGGCCAGACGGCCAAAAACTATTTCATAAGGGCTAAGACCAATTCGGGAGTGCACTGTAGTTCTTGTTGACAAAAGTGCCGACGGCAAAGCATCGAGCCATTGGAGACCAGAGCTCGCCTGAATCTTGGCTAGTTTCAACTTCAGAGTGCCATTATAGCATTCAACCAAACCAGCTGATTGGGGATGATTTGCAGCATGGAATTTTTGCCTAATGCCCAAACCTTCACACACTCTCTTCATAACTTGACCCACAAATTCACTTCCATTATCACTCCACACCATCCTTGGCAAACCAAATCTAGGGAAAAATTCCTTGAGTAGGGCTTTGGCTGTGGACAAGGCAGTATTATCTTTCAGGGGGTACGCTTCTACCCATCTTGAAAAGGCACCACCAACCACAAGGACGTATTTTAATTGTTGCATCTTTCCATGTGTATAAAATCCAATTGCAGCACCTCGGATGGATACGTCGGCGGCGCAAAGTGACCAGCCGGAGTTGGAGTTCTATTGCCAGGATTATACATCAGGCAAACCATGCAATTTTTAACCAGATTCTCCGCACACTTAGGAATCCCAGCATTCTGCCATACTGGGGCCAACAACTTACAAATCCCTTTCACACCAACATGAGCCATTCCATGCGCCATCGTAACCACTGCAAGCACATACGCATCAGGTAACAACCATCGGCGATGCTCTGACAATACAACCCAATACCAATAATATTACCAACAACTGGGTTTTGATTAGTGCCAACTGTTAAATAGTTGTAGTATGTTATGCATCTCTAGATAACAGGAATTGTTTTAGGTTAATGTGTTTGTTTCAAAAAAACGATCTGTAAACACAAAAAAGTAACTGTGTGTTTCTTTTTAGAACTTGGTCCTGAAGAAGGTTTTAATTGTTTCTCCAAAACCGAAACACCGCGTCGACCCCCGTTCTTGTGAACATTTTAACTTGATAATGTATAAATTATTTGTTTTTTGTTTATAGCTATGATTCTGGATGTTTTTAATTGTGATACTGTATGATTTTTTAATTAATTGTTATCGCTGTGATTATTTTGTGACTCTGAAATAAACATACAAATGTTATATTTTCCTAAAAACAACGTAAGTGACTCTAGAAGCTCATTCACCAACTGTCCATGCTGAATCTTCGTGCCACGAGTAGTAAGGAATCCACGTTCTTTCCACAAACGCCCGAAGCTATGGGCAACACCAAACGCATACTGACTATCAGTATACACAGTCACTCTCCTTCCTTTCAACAACACACACGCACTCATAAGTGCAATCAACTTTGCTGCTTGAGCTGAATTCCGCTGTATACGTGAAGTTTCAACAATCGTATGCAAAGTCGTAACCGCATATGCTGTAGTCGTATCGCTATTCGGAAGCTTGAAGCATGAACCATCTACCCATAAAGTACCATTAGAATTCTTAAGAGGAGTATATTTCAGATCAATCCCACCCTTTGTTTCTTCCTCTGTCCTGAGAAAGCAATCATGCTGTTCCTGAACATCCGTCTCTACAGAAATCGGCAACAACGTAGCTGGATTCAACTTGTTGCATCGCTTTATATGCACATGACTCGCCAAAAGCGTCAACTCGTAACCTGAGAATCGCGCACTAGTCAAGTGCTGTGTTTTTGTCCTGTTTAAGAAAGTATCCACTGCATGTGGAACCATCACAATCAACGTATTATCCATCACCAAACCAGCAGACTGTCGAATAGAAACAGCAGCTGCCGCTGTAGCTCTCAATCAACTCGGCAACGCTCTCGCTACCGAATCCAAAGTCGACGAGAAATACGCACATGGACGCTGTTTATCGCCGAACTGCTGTGTCAGGACTGACAATGCACATCCCTCTCTCTCGTGGACATAGAGTGTAAAAGGCTTACTGTAGTCGGGAGTACCCAACACCGGAGCCAAACACAATGCATCGCGCAATTCAGAAAACCTCTTCTGACATTCTTCAGACCAAGGAAGAGGATTCGGAGTATCCTTAAGAGTAAGTGCCAACAAAGGTTTCGCAAGTAGCGAAAAGTTCGGAATCCATTGCCTACAGTACGTAGTAATACCCAAGAAAGCACGCACTTCTCTCTGAGTGGTTGGCACAGTCATTTTCGCAATCGCTTGAATTCGTCCTGGGGTCAACCTTCTTCCCTCCTTCGATAAGAGATGACTTAAGTAGGTCACTTATTGTCGACAATACTGCAACTTCGAAGGTGACACTTTATGATGAAGGTCAGACAAATGTCGCAACAAAGAAAGAGTAGCTTCTTTACAAATCTCCTCATCATCAGCAGCAACTAACAAATCGTCCACATACTGATAAGAGCAGCACCATCAGGCAAGACAATCGTATCAAGCTGATTTTTTAAAGCCTGAATATAGATGGATGGACTTTCACAATAGTCTTGAGGAGCGCGCTTAAACCGGAAGCTTCGGCCTCCTAAAAAGAAGCCAAAAATATCTCTACTCTCCTCGGCAATCGGGATACTGAAGAAAGCATTCTTCAGATCGATTACCGAAAACCAGGCGGCTGAAGCAGGAATCATAGTCAGCAAAGCAGTAATATCCGGAACAACAGGAAACTGCGGAACAACAATCTTATTCACTTCTCGAAGATCAATCACAAACCTGTATACAGGCGGCTGAGAAGAATCAGTACGTTTCAGGACAGGCAAAATCGGACTGTTGCACACATTACCTCTCGTTTCCTCTATCACACCTTTCTCGATCAGATCATAGATGATCGCTAAAAGCGCTCTTTCACCATCACTAGAAATCCTATATTGCGGAATACGTGGCAGTCTAATATTTGCTTTCAGCGACACAACATATGGTGGGATCTCCAAAAGACCCACGTCATTAGGACCAGTTGCCCAAAGAGTATCAGGGAGAGAACGCAATTCCAATGGAAGCCGATCTTTAGACAAATACATCGGAGAGATCACTCTCTTACCCAATGTAAGCTGCACTCCCGAAGGAGAACAATGCAATGCTGCATACAATCTCTTCAACAAATCCAAACCCAACAAATTCTCAGTACAACCTGTCGTCAAAATGAGGGGTGCTTCCAATTCACAAGGTCCAACAGAAAGAGACAAAGGACTAGAAACTGGTTTACGAACTGGGGCGCCAAAAAAACCTACTGAAACATTTGTCAAGCCAGACAAAGGTGCGCCAGGGAGTGTAGAGTGCATGATAGAACACTTCGCTGCACCAGTATCCAACAGAAAAGGCTCTGACACACCTGATGTAATCACTTCAATATAAGGTCCACTCTGATCTACTGTTACTGACACTACTCCCTCTCTTTATCTATGGCTGTCCTAGCAATCATTACCATCAGCATTCTCACTCTCAACATAGTAATCATCAGCATAGTATTGAGTCGACTGACCAGACGCAACATTCTGTTGATCAAAACAATTCATAGAATTCTGTGGAGGAAAGGAACGTGCATTCTGGGGGAACACACCACGTCCTCTACCTCTAGGTGCTTGCTGAACACCTCGACCTCTCACACCAGACACACTATTCGTACGCTGTAACAGAACCGGACAACTATTCTTGAAGTGGCCTTCTTTCTTACAATATGCACACTGATTAGGGCCAACAGGAACACGCTGCTGAAAAGATTCGGGCCTTTGCGTTCCTCTCTGAAACTGCTGAGGTTGCTGAAACTCACGCTGATTATAACGAGGCGGATACGCCTGTTGCAAAAGAACCTTCGTCTTTAAATCTTTAGTCTTCTTCTCTGCTTTCTCTTTCTCATCCTTATCTCTATTCTCGTAATATTGCGCAGTGGCCAATATCTGGGCCGATGAAGAAACAGCCCATGAACTCTCTGAATCCTTCAACTTATTACACAACTCGGGAAGCAAATTATGAACAAACTTGTCCACAAACAACTTTTGGCCACCTTCCGTACTCATGTCTTGACCACTGTGATCGATAAACGTCTCTTCGAAACCTAGTGAAGAAATCAGACACACTTTCATCTTTCTTCTGCTTGCATGCAGTTAACTTATACCAATTCACTCACATAGCAGGCATCAAAGTCTTCATATAATTAATAATCCTACCAGGAAGTTCCGAAACTAAAGCCTCAGGTTTAGCCCCTCCACCTTGAATACCATCTGCTTCAACAATATTCGCCCATGTATCACCTAACTCTTGCGCATGATTCTCGTGACGAATCTTTGCCCATAAAGGTTGAGGAACTACATTACCAAACAACATGTCTATATCGGCCAAATTCATAATGCATGCGTCAGCTGTCTGTGACAACTCTTTGTAATACCCTGCAGGATTCTTTTGAGGGTCAGGTAGAGTCTGCTTAAGGGCCAAAACTTCAGCTCTCTTCCATGGAACATGTACCCAGACACGCTGAAAATGAGCCGTTGCAGCTAAAATACCCTGATTAACATTAGCCACAACTTTCTCTTTCCATACCGGAGGAACTTCTCTCATGGGGTACTGTCTCACCTTCCTCCTAACAGAAGGATCAGGCTCAAACAACGACTGAGAAGGAAACACACTCCTAAGCGCAAGTAACGTCGCAACTGCTTTCTCAACATCGGAACCCACTATCGTCCCTTTCGCAAACTCGGACTGTACATTAAGTAACTCCAATGGGGTCTGACCCAACTCACTATCTTCCCATTCCTCACGGAGGAAAGACACATGATATGGAAGACGTACCTCTGCTTCGCTGCTTCCCATTGACTGAAGACATCCATAACCGACTCTAAATCATACCTCAAAGAATTAGTAACCCATTTACGAGCCAAAAGACCAGTAACAAAAGACCAGTAACAGTACTAGTCGTTCTCTGTTGAACAGAAGGAGAAGTTGTCAGAAGGACAGGAGACAAAGCGGACTAAGATGAAACAAACGTAGGAGTAGTAACAGAAGAAGTAGCAAGTACAGGAGAAAAAGTCGTAGGAGTTTGGGGCGGAACTGATAGCAAAGTCATCGGCTCTAGAGAAGGCTGCGCTAGAGGAGGAGAAACCAGCTGAAGAGGAACTGGCAGCTGAGCAACAACAGGAGGCACAACAACTGGAGGTTGCGCAACTAAAGGTTGCGGAGGTGCCATAGCACTTTGCACATAAGGGGGCGGTGAACTCAACAAATGTGACATCAAAGAAACCTTTTCAGGGTCCTTCGTTGCACCTTGTAGAAGAGGTGACAAAGCTGGATAACATTTATCAATGGCCATTTTATATTGCCTATGCAACTCTCCACTCGCTTGATCTTCTTCATTATCTTTAAACTGCCTAGCAGCTTGCATTATCGATATACCCTTCTCTCTTTTATCGCTTTTAGCTTGTTTAATTGCTCTCTGTTTGGCTTCCTTACGCCAAAGGCGGAAAGAGTCAAACATCGCCGGCCGGGCTTTCTTCTTAAATAATTTAACTTCCAAATTATCTAAAATCTCTGATTTGAAACTACCATGTTGTGGCCATTTTAAGACACCATCTTTCCTAGTATAACGGACCCATACTTCATTAAACGTAATGGGGCCCACGCCATGTTTAGAATAGAGCTCATAAGTCGGAGTTCCAACCGGAGGTATCGGACATGAGTCCTCCAATCGGTAATTTCTATTACAACTACAACAAAACAAATTCCTAATTTTGCTAAGACCAGGCATCTTCGCTCACTAATCTAGCTTCAAACTTCACGGGATTACCAAAAACAATAGCCTCGCAAATATACGAGTCACTCGGCTTTGCCGCTTGCAAGTACCAAATCAAAGATCCAAAGGAAACCCAAAACTAAGGACTAGGAGCGACCCACTTATACTTAACTGAAGTATCAATCACGTCACCAGAAGACCCGTCTATCGTCTCGCCATACAAATCGTCACGAATGGTCCAAGACAGGGCGACAGTCAGGGCAGCAGTCCTTCGTAGCCGTCGGAAAGCGGGAAGCCTCGCAGCAAAAACCTTCAGTCCACGTTCGACATGCAGGGGTCGATGAAGTGGGGGCCCTATTCCAGAATTTCCTCACGAAGCTCCTCACGATCTTCAGGCTTAGACCGGTACCACTGAAGTCGCCCGACGTTGGGCGCCAACTGAAGTACCGGGTTTTAGAACCCAGCAGCGCATTGGGCACGCCCAAAGTCTTCGGGTTCACCTGTCTTAGAATACAGAGACACGGGATACTTCTCGGTGACGTCAAAGATCAAATTTATTGGCTGCAACCAGGAACAGAAGTCTACGAAGTACGACACAAGTAGGATCGTCAGAGACTGCTCAATTTTTGTATGGCGTGACATCGTCTTTTATGCTAAAAATCGCATTCCGGACAAAAACCCACTATTTACAATTTGTCCAATCATAGGTAACTTTGGAAAAGGTATCGCATGACGACAAACCCACTTTTCAGTTGTCTAGCCCACCATCAATTACACGGGAAAGCCCAACATTAATAATAAAGGACCACAACCCATATCATAAATAGACCATAAAAGAAGGAAAAGAAACAGATGAGAAGTAGGATAAGGGGTGTGTGTGTGCATACCAAACTTTACAATGTCCTGTGCTTTGATCCTGAATCTTGATCAGCTACCGGGCAAGGAACTGGCTTAGCAAGGTCAGCTTCAGGCAACGGGGTCAGTTCACTCAGGTCATTCAGAAGTCAGCTAAAGTATACGTGTACTAAAGACTTGTTTGGCCGTAGTCATCGGCCTATGTGAGGGCAACCACAAAATGGCTGCCATACACAAAATGGAACCCAAGGGTTCAGAACGAAATCCCTAAATACGTAGTGAATCCTTCAGTCTAACATGGCGAAATCACTCGTACTTGCCGCACTCACTAGTTACGGTTCGCTAATATCAAATTCGTAACAAAACTTTTACCTTTATGAAACGGGTTCAAAATTCACGGAACCTCAGCAGGATGCTCACAGGTCTGAGTTTTGGGCCTGAGAGGGACTGACTCCTTTCAGGCTTTTTCGCCTGAGGGACGATGGGTATTTTGCCTCCACTTCTTGCTGAATATCAAACCTCAAGGAATCCTGATCATTTAACCTTAAAACGGGTGGCAATATCTTCCTTGCGACAAGTCATCGTGTTCGTATTTCCAGGTTCCCGAGGTTGTTTGCCTCCTCCAAAAAGGCAGCACAGTCGATGTCACGTGATTTAATGTGTGAACGGGCTGGGATAGCAGCACAGAGATGACGCAAGATCGTTCCCCGACTTAGTATATCCTGAGGGCCCTCATTGTTATATGGAGGTCGGGAAAGTACAGAACAATTGGGGAGGTCCCTGTAGTTGTTGCTGGTTATTGCATTTTTATGAATATAATTGAGGCCAGGAACCAAGCTCTATTTGCTGCAACTAACCTGAGATTTCAATTTCGGATCTCTTTATCACAAAGCTTAAGCACGCATGACAGTTTGGCCGGCCATCTTGGAATGGCCAAACAGTCATGCGCACTTAGCATGTTCTCCACCAGGCTGTAAGGCACTACCTGACTTGAGATTATATACAGGCTTGCAGTCCCTATCTGTGTGCCTCAACATGGTGCTCAGACGCTGCTGCCATGGTGACAGCAGCGTCGTGATTGGCTTAGGGCAGCCTGGGTCCTTCCTGCTTCGCAGACTGAAGAAGAGTAGAGGACAGCGAGAAGCGTGTGGTGTGAACAGGTACGTTATCTTTATTTTTATTTTTCATGCACCCCGCACCACCCCTGTTCCACAGTAGCCACCACTGGGCTTTATGAGGGGCTGCAATTGCCAACACAATTTGCTGAGCTCAGGTGTTAATTAGTGCCTTCTCAGACTAATCTGGGCTGCTGCCAGGTTGCGTCAAGGCCTCTCCCTTTACTTGTCCCAGGTCACATTGTTTTTCAGCATCTATGACAAGCTCTTCCACTGCAGGGGCATGGTTGCTAAGCCATCCGTCTGGGGTAGGACTTAGAGCCGGTGAGAGAGTCAACATTGCTATTTGGATTTGTAGGATGTCTTCTCTATTCGGGTTTGTTTCTACCTTTTCTGCAGCCGGGTAAAGTCTGGCCAATGGAGTGGCTGGATTGGTGGCACCCCCTCTAGGGCGGTCTTGGACTTGGCTGTGTGGTTTGTAATTTGATCTTCCCTTCCAGGTCCCTTATTATCCTCAGGCGAGGTTCTATCTCCTGGTTGTTGAGTCTGCTGTGTATTGGTAGACATGAAAGCTGTGATATTTCTGTGAGATTTGTTTTTATCTTTTTTAAAGAATTTGTTTTAGGTTTTTTTTGTTCTTTCTTGAGAAGTTACCAAAGTTTCTTTGTGGGATGTCCTGTTCCCGAGGCAGGTTTGTCATCCGATGTTTCTGACAAGAAAATTGTTTCTATGATATCAGGCCCGACTGTGTTGGCGACAGTGTTTTTTTTTTTATAAACTTTATTTTTGTTGCAGGGTACACGAATCACGTCAGCCCATATGCCGCATTACTAAAACTGCCAATTTTACATTGCTATTGAACTCATGTGTTATCACGGCCCATCAGCCCACATCCCTGAGGCCGGGCGGCGCTGTGTCGATTCATCCGCTAACATTGTAAAGTTATTGTCCATTAGGGCTTTCCATGTCCAGTTGGTAACCTGCTTTTGTATATACCGCACCCTCCCTCCGCCCCCCCCACCGTGTCCGTAGTAATTAAAATAACATTCCCCAACATGTACATTGCCACATCATGGCCATTGTGCACCCCAGTATTCGTGACATCTCCCCTGTGGTAGTCGACTTTCCTCCCCCCACCACTTCCCCCCCCCTCCCAGCACCACTCCACTGAACATTGCCTTTCCAGTCTTGTACGTTAGAATTTCTCCTTAATACCTTATAGCTATCTCCTCATGACCTTAACCTGTCACAGTTGGCCCCTCTCCGGTGACTGACCCTCCCTCCAGTCCATGGTATTGCCTCCATTTCGCCCAAACTCTCCGAAACTTTTTGGGGCACCCTCTCGCCTTATATGTTACTCTTTCTGCCATCATGTAGAGATCTAGGCCCCTCCTAAATTCCTCTATGTCCGGTGCCTCTGCCGCGCCCCAGTGCTTTGCTATGTCCCTCTTTGCCACTACCAGTGCTAGCACTAGAAATATAAGTTGATTGCGTGGTACGTCAACTTTGGTCGTCATGCCCAATAACGCCAATTTTGGATCCCACTCTAGTTCTATCCCTAAGACTTCCCCTAGTTCCGTGAAAATGTGTGTCCAGTACTGCTGTATAGTGTTACATGACCAGATGGTGTGGTAGAAGTCGCCTCTTTGAGTTTTACATCTGAGACACGTGGGGTCGGTTATTTTCCCTGTTTTTTGGAGGCGTACCCTATCAAAGTACGTCTTGTGGAGCACGTTTAGTTGGATGAGTCGCAACCTAGATTTAATCGCTACCTCGCGTGGGTGCATCAGGACTATCTACCAATCTAAATCTTCCATCTCGCCCACGTCCGCCTCCCACAGCCCCCTTAATTTCGCTAAGTCCCCCAGTATATTATTGGTTAGCGTCTTATATGTGAGTGAGACTGCCTGGTGAGTTAACTGTTCCTGTAGGAGTCTACCTTCCAGTGGTGCGTATTCCGGCAAGTCCGTGAGTGAGATATTTTGGGCCCTCCATGCATGTGCCAATTGTGTATGTTTGAAGAGTTGCGAGCGGTGTAGACCATACTCCTCTTGTAGCCTGTGAAATGACTTCAGTTCCCCCTTATATATAACATCGCCAATATGTGAGATTCCTATGTCGTCCCACCTTTGGAAACCCTTCAACTTTTTCAGTTCCGGTAGCCAGTGGCACTGCCATAACGGCGTTTGTCTAGTTGGTCTCCCGTTCCATCCCATACGTTGTGTCGCTCTTGTCCATGCACGTAGCGTGATCAATGTCGCGAGCAAGAGCGACCTGCGTGTCTTACCTCCATACAAATAATGATGGACATTGTGTGGCGACATCTTCCGTCTCTCCAGTGCGTACGTCGGGTGGTCGGCCGGGGCATGAATCCAGTCGTTAATGGGCGTCAGGTGTTCCGCCCAATAGTATGCTTCTAGATTAGGTAGGGAAATCCCCCCATTGTATTGATGCTGTTGGAGTGTCCGAAGGGCAATACGTGGCTGCTTCCCCAGCCACAGATAAGCACGGAGGTCCGCGTGGATTTTGGGTAGAGCGGCAGCCGGGAGTGGGTAGTACTCATTTTGGAGTGCATAAAGGAATTTTGGTAGGGTAATCATTTTGTACATCGCTGCCCTCCCCAGCAGGGTGAGCGGCAGTTGCCGCCAGCTATTCATGTCCTCTATCGCTTCGGACATGACTCGCTCCACGTTCCTGGTAAAGGAGAGCGATTTATCTAGCGTAACGAAGACCCCCAAATACTGAAACCCTTCGGTAGTGGTAAGCAGTTGCTCAGGCAGTGTCCCCCACTCGTCAGCTGCTTGCGGGTCGTATAGCACTGATTTGTTCCAGTTGATAGTGTGTCCCGCTCTTGCTCCAAAACCCTCCAACTCCCTGAATAGCTCCGGGACCGAGACCTCTGGTTCGGTAATGTACAGCAGTACGTCATCCTCGTACAACGATATTTTTTCCTGCAGGTCTCCCGGCGCCTCCCCCGCGAAGCCTGGATTGCGGGATTTTGTCTGATTTTAGCTGCCAGGACCTCAATCGTGAGCGTGAATAGTAGGGGGGACAGTGGGCACCCCTGTCTTGTGCCTCTGGACACCCGGAAGGCCCTTGATAGCTCACCATTCACCCGGACGCGGGCTTTCAGTGCTGTGTAAAGTAGCTCTATCCATCCCCGGAATTTTGGGCCTAGGCCGAACCGTTGTAGCGCCGCCAGAAGAAATGGCCAGTGCACTGCGTCGAACGCTTTTTCCGCGTCTAAGGATAAAAACCAGTGCGGTTCCTCCCTATCTCTTACTTCTTGCAGCCAGTTGTGTGTGCGTCTTAGATTTAGTTTAGTCGCTCTGTCTGGCAAGAAACCGGATTGGTCTGCGTGTATGAGGTCTGGGATCACTGACCTCAGGCGGGTCGCCAATACTGTTGCCAATATCTTAACCTCGATGTTAAGGAGTGAAATGGGGCGATACGAGGCACAGTCGTCTGCGGGTTTGCCCTTTTTATGAATCGGGACGATGGTGGCCAGAGTGAGGTCCGGTGGAAGGCGTCCCTCCCGGCAGGCTTCAGTAAATAGTGCCCTTAAGTGGCATGTCAACAAGTCTGCTGTCCGCTTGAAAAATTCCGCCGGGAATCCATTGGGTCCCGGCGTTTTCCCAGGTTTAAGTTTATTGATGGCCTCAGATATCTCATCGAGTGAGATGTCAGCCTCCAGCGCCAAACTGGATTCAGTTGCTAATGCAGGAAGATCCACGCCCTCCATGTATTGCAGCGCGTCTTCCATTGACCCAAGGTCTCTTGCCGCGTAGAAGCCTTCATAGTGGGACGCGAAGGCTTCAGCTATCTCCTGTTCGGTGCAAACCAGGTTGTCGTCAAACCGTTTAATCCGTTCCACCCATCTTGCTGCCCTCTCTTTTCTGCTTAACCAAGCTAGGAGCTTGCCTGACTTGTCACCCACATCATATAACCGATGCAGGGTTGCCAGCGATTGTGTTCGTGCTTCATTCGAGGCTAACTCTCTATACTCCCGCTGCTTGTCTAGCAAGCGCCGTAAGATTTCTCCGTCTTTGCGTACCTGGTATTCCCCTTCTAGTTGTAATATCGTGGCCTCCAGCTCCGCCACTTCAGCCTGTTGTTTCCTACGGTCGTCTCGCAATCTACTCTGCACCCTATCTCTCAGGACCGTTTTCATGACCTCCCAGAAGGTTACTCCGGAGTCCACCGTGCCCTCATTTTCGGTCACATATACTTTGACGTCGGCCCGGAGTCCTCTCAGTATCTCCGGCTTCTGGAGATCCCATGCTGCCAATCGCCATTCTGAGCCTTTCCTGCCCCTGTCAGCCCCAACCCTTGCGTATAAAGGCGAGTGGTCCGAGATTCCTCTAGCTTTATATGTCGCCTCGTCTCTTGTAGTAAGGTATTGCCTGGCCATGAAAATATAATCTAGTCTCGAGAAAACTCTATGCGCCCCGGAGTAGAAGGAGTATTCCTCTGTGGTGGGGTGTCGCCATCTCCATATATCAATAAGACCCAGGTAGGCCATGTGTTGTGATAAGGCCGTTCTCGCCCCTCCCCTGCGTATCGGCCCTGTGCGGTCTAGTTCTTCCGACATAACGTCGTTGAAGTCACCTCCCACTATTTGTATTGTATCCGTCGTCTCAATGAGGATTGCAGCTATTGCTTTGTGTGTGCGTGCCTGTAGTTTTGGTGGGGCATAAACCGAGCGGATCGTGTATCTTTGCCTCCTCCACACTCCCTGTACACCTGCATAAGTTCCCTGTGGGTCACTCCATGTGCGGATTATGGTAAACGGAAAGGCTTTATTTATCAGTATAGCAACGCCTCTTGAATCTTGAGTATACCCTGCGTGTGCTAGGACCGTATACCTCCCTTGAGCTATGAATGTACATTTTTCGCCTCTGAGGTGTGTCTCTTGCAGTAGGACAAAGTCTGGTACCACCCTTTTGATGTACGCGTTCACTAGCCCCCTTTTAATTCGAGAACCCAGGCCATTTACATTCCACGTGAGTATTGATACTCCCCTGCCTCCCTGTGTTGGTGCGGTCAGTGTACCTGCCATGGCGGTAGATGGTGTCCATGTTCAGTTAGCGTTGGTGCTGGACGCCAGTAGTGGTGCAGCTGCTTGCCCGATTGTGGCTGTCCCCGTCCCGCCCTCCCCCCCCAACCCCAACTTGTGCAACTCTGCCCCCCAAGTAGACCCCCCCCTCCCCACCTCCCTCCCCTTCCAGACTCATCCCCTCTGAGGACCGAGCTGTTAGTAGGAGTCGGTCTGTCGCCCACCCTCGCCCACCCACTATGTGGTTATGTAACACTCCCACACAGCCCTCTAACCAGGTCAAACAAAACAAGAACAAGAAAAAACAAAAGGGGGGTTGTATAGAACTTGCGTGCTTCTCTGCAGCGGGCTGCCATATCAGTCCTGCATGTCCATTCGGTTCTTCAGTCGCCAGTTGTTTCTGCGATACACTGTGTATCCGGTTCGCTGTCTATTGTGGCTTCGGGCATTTCAGGATTTGGAGTCCTGAGATTCCGACTCAGGCGCACTGTGTTGTCCCAACAGGTCTTGTTCCAGGCCCCTGATCTCTTTAACTAACGGATGGTCCGATTGTCCCGCTTCTTCCTCTTCTTCCCCGGCTGAAGTGTGTCTGTCCAGTATTTCCTCCTCGTCGCCCTCAGAGCGCGCCGTGTTTTGCAGCACTGCAAATCTCGATCCCTGTGCTGTCGCACCACTCGGAGAGGCCGAGCGTCCCCTCCGCGCTCGCCCCGTGATGCGGCTTCTATATGGCGTCGCCGGTGTTTGCCTCTTAGATCTTGTGGATTTCAGTCTTTGGGGTTTCGGGAGTTCCCATTGTGTCGCCTTCCTCAGTGATCTGTCCACCGCGTCACGCCTCGCCGTTTCTCTACTATTGAGGATCGGGCGCTCCTCCAGCCACTGCCATGCATCCTCTGGGTGTGTGAAGAAAAGGGTCTTATCATTGAAGATTACTTTAAGTTTTGCGGGGAATAGCAGCATGTATGGTAGTTTCAGGTCCCTCAGTTTCGCCTTCACTGAGTCGAAGGACCGCCTCTGCTTCTGTACCTCCTGGCTATAGTCTGGGAAGATCATAACATGTGAGTTTTCCAGCCGTATCTCCCCCTTCTTCCTTGCCTCTTTCAGTATCAGGTCTCTGTCTGCATAATTCAAGAAACGTGCGATCACAGGTCTCGGTCGAGCCCCTTCTGGAGGTTTCGCAAGGAGGGCCCTATGCGCCCTTTCTATAATGAAACACGGCGAGAAATGTGTCTCGTAGCCATGTGTGGAGGAAAGCTACCATATCATTCTGTTCAATCCCTTCCCGTAGTCCAACAAAGCGCAGGTTATTGCGCCGGGCCCTATTTTCGGCGTCATCCACCTTCCATGCCAGCTGACGATGGGAGGCCTGCAGTTCCGCCATTTCCCTTCGGAGTGTCGTGATCGAGTCCTCGGCTTCTCCCATCCATGTTTCCGCCGATGCGACCCTTTCGGACAGATTTCGAAAGTCCTGCCTCAGTAGCGTCACCTCTGACCTCACCTCGCCGATTTTGCCTTCCAGCACCGTTCTGGACTCCTGAATATCCGAGCGGGAGGCCTGGATTGCCGCCATCAGTAGATCAGTATCTGAACGTGTGGTCTGTGCCGGTAGGAGGCCCTCAGCCACTGGGCGCGGCGCCGCGAAGTTGTCCATGGGGCTCTGTTTTTGGCCCTTTGAATGGGTTTCCGTTTTCCTCATTTTCCGGTGTCGCAGCTACAGTCGGGAAGCGTCCACAGCCCTCCAGCGGCCTCCACTCGATTTTCGGATGTGTACTCCGGGTAGTCCCCTCCTGCCCAAGTTCCTCTCCGCTATCCTCTGTAGTTGCCCGGCCCGGCACCTCCTCATGCGACCACCCCGCTGTATCTCTACCTTCCTCGGGTCAGGGTCCAGTGTCTGGCGTCGTATTCCGACCAGCTGCGGCCTTGTCGGCGACCCTCCGCCTGCTCAGGAGTCGTCAGCCCTCCAGACGCCACGCCGTGGGTGATCCGCTCCACCACCGTCGTTCAGGCCCGGCTATCCTCGGTCGCGCACCCTTCCTCTCGTCCCAGGATCGCCAACCGCCGTTTTATGGCCCAGAGTCGCGGCCTTCTAGCGCGGTTGCTGCGGTGCGGAGCTCCCCTGCGGGCCCCTGTCTGTCCTCCGTTGCGTAGCTAGTAGGCCGCACACCGCACCACCGCCAGGTGTCTTCACTTGCCGGGAATGCCCTCTCCCCCTCCAGGCCCCTACTCGTATGTATATCCGCTTCCCAGTCTGCCTTTTACCGGCCGTTCTGCTCTCGGGTGCTCTGCCCAGGACCCGGGCCCTAAGGTGTGCCCCTCTCCCTATTGTCTTCATAGGCATTAATCTCGAACATTGATGCTTGTTGATGTTCTGCAAGAATGTACTGGACCTGACATTGATTATTTTGTGTATTGTTTCTTGCACTGCACTTTAACAGGTTTTGTATTGCACTGGATTATTAATTGATAGTCCTTACTTTCCTTATAGTCATTGTTGCCTGCGGTATTGTTCTGTAGTGAAGGTAGTTGCCGATTTATTGTGTGGTAGTCTTTTTTCAGAGATTAGCTAATATGTCTCTCCGCTGTCACTGCACAGGCCTCCCAATGGACAGTGTGGGGCCGGGCGTCCTCGCCGCTCCCGCCCACTACTTCTCAGTCCAGGCGGGAGAGGGTCCTCACCACCAGGCGCCGGTCCGATGGCGCTCGCGGTCCACCACCCGACCGCCGGGGGGGGGGGGGGGGAGGACCAGGCACGCACCTCCAATGTCACACACACCCTGCGCCGCCGGTCAGCCGCACTCCCTCTGTGGCGTCCCCTTTCCTCCTCGGCGCTTACCGGTCTCTTCCCTGCCGCCAGCCGAGTGCTCTGTCCACCGGTCACCGAGGCGTCTTCTCGGTCACTCTGCAGCGGGCGCCATGTTGGTACCGGCCCCCTTCAGACGGTCAAGCTCCTGTCAAGCTGGTGGGCACAGGGGGGGGGAGTCGGCGTAGGGACTCACTTCGGTGGTCCAGGCGAGTCGTCAGGCGTCCCCCGCCGCCCCACCGAAGAACCAGGGAGGCTGTGGGAGGTAGCGATCACCACTCTCCTCCTCCTGTTGGTGCAGTCGGTCTGGCGATCGGGTCCGTCCAGGGCAGTTTCGCCGATTCTGGCACCAAAAGTCTCCTCTTTCCTCCCTTGTACCGAAGCAGGACACCTTTAGGCACAGTGCAGCCTTAATTTGCGTGTGCAGGATTATATTTACCGCCGGATCATTAGGCAGCCACGCCGGAGCTCTGCAGCTGCACGTCTTACTCGGCCATGCTGCTGGCCGCGCCCCGTGTTGGCGACAGTGTTGGTAGTTAATTGAAGTTTCAGATTTGTGGAGTGTGTCTCTTTAGCTGTTTTATTGAATGCTCTTGGCCCCATCCTGGATTGACTGGCGGAGGATTTGTCGGTACAATTGTCATGTGACCCTGGAGAATTGGGGACATATTTATCAGGAGATGACTTAATGTAAGATGAGCCGTGCCTTGTAGGCTGACATCCCTCCTGGTTTGTTCTCACTGTGTCAGGATGCTGCGGAATGTCCCCACTTTCTCTATTACCACAAAAAAGTGCGCAGCAGGAACGGAGAAAGCCGGGCAGCTGATACCTTATCCTTCAGACCTTGCAGCTGTGCGGCAACTCTTGAGAGGGTGTCAATGTGTACCTCCATCTTGAGTGGCTGCAGGTTCAATGCTTCCATTATTGTGCTCAAAAGCTTGGCCATTGAGTTCAAGGCGCCTTCTGGAGAGGTTGTAGCTAACATCTCAGGTCGCGTCGGTGCCTCCAGAGCATGCGTGAAGTTTTTTTGACTAGATATTGCTGCTGATTGAATCGTAAGCCTTGATTGGAGATTTTGTCTCCTTTGAGTAGGTGATAGTTCACAGCCAGCACTCCCAGTCGGGGGCTTGCAGGAGGGTGAGTTAATGTTACCCATGTTGCAGGCAGTCGGTTGTTCCTTTATTTGCTTGTTCTGTTCCTGGTTGGGGGGTTTGGTGAGCTCTGCCCTTATTGTCACTTTCCCATGGCTTCAGTCCTCAGTTTCCAGTATCATGCTTGCCTGCTCTGTGTTTACAGTCTTCAGTTGCTATTGAGTGCATGTCAGATGACTTTTGAATGAGGAAGCTAAGGTTAGGGATGGATTGTGGGCTGTCCCTAAGTGTCTCAGCATTGAATGTCCTGCAGTTCCTGAAGGTGGTTGGGACGGGCCATTTGTTCATCAGGTCATGGTGCTCCAGTTGCAAATTGCCAGACACCACAGGAGCAGGGAGATATATGTCAGGTGCATCGCCATCTCTGTAAACTGCCTTTCTTGATTTCATGGAGGCCTTTACTCCTTTTGCTGTTGGGTATTGTAGAAGTACTCTTCCAATCATTCTTTAAAGACTTCTTGGTGGCGTTGGGTCTTGGGGACAAGTTCCCCGCCCTTTGACGATTGGTCTGTGCTCTTGTTGGTCTCATCTTGGTGTGTGGTGCTCTGAAATGATGGAAGGGGGGTTTAGGTAGACTTAAATAGTATCCAGGGAGGGAAGTTTAAGAGTCTTCATTTGTCATCTGCTGTAAGCGCTGTTGGACTACTTAATCACTTGCTTTCTTAAGGGATTTCTGGCATTATTTCTGATGCTGTTGCTACCTGTATCCGCCGTTACTTAGTAGAGCCATAGAGCTATGAAGTCGATAGGTCTTGGAGATCCAAAATCCTGGGCCTGACAGTCCTGTGCTTGTTGCGTAAATTGATAGCACAAGGTTATGAATCTCTTAGGGCACTTGAAGGCGGATTCGAGGAATGAGGCTGTGGACCACCGAGTCTAGGCACCCGAACCTAGTCCTCTTCTGTGAGCACCTGTCTGGGGGCCATGCTATACCAAGGCCTAGTCCCTACGATAGAGCTGCCTCCCGTTCCTCCCCACCAATTGGAGCCCCCTTTCACTTGCCCAGTGGTCTCTAGGGACATTTGCCCTTCTGGCCTTCCACCCTGCTGCTCCTCACCTCCCCACCCCTGGAGGCTCTGACCACCTCAACACCTCATCAGCCTGACAACTCACAGGGCCTAACCATTCTCCTGGGCTTGGAATTTGCAAAAATGCGAGAGTTCGGTAAATGAAGGCCATTTGGTGTTTCAGAGACCGCGCCAGTACCGCACCAGGACACAGGGGCGGTGACCGGGGAGTCAAAATGAGGACGGGGCTCAGAATACCCAGACCTCTGTGAGCGAGGGGATCTCCGTCAAGATTTAGGCGGACAACCAGCAGAAGACACAGACTGCTGCTGCAAGGCCCAACCAGGCCTGGCTCTGTGATGCTCCTCCCATACGCTCTCCATGCTCAGGTCAGCGTCCCAAGCACCAAAAGAAAAGTGACCCCAGTAGGGATTAAGGAAGCTACAAAAGTGCTCCATGTTTGCAAATCAGGCAAGTTTTAAACTTGTAAAGACATGCTCTATAATTGCTTTGTGAGGAATAAAAGACGGTGTAGACTGAGTTTGCTGCAGGCAATGTTTGTTGTAATATCAGAAAAAGCAGAATTAACAGGCCCAGCAGACCCTAAAACAGGCCCACAAGCTGCCCAAAAAAACAGCCCACGCACTGACCTGTCAGACCACCCCATCAGGTTTTGCCTAATAACCCTATTGACCCGTCGACCCTGGTCTTACTGGCCAAAGTTGTAGATAGTGGGGTGGGCATATCTTCTAGGTGATGGCCAGGGCCGCTGGAAGTGTGTGGCAGGGGAGGAACATACAGCAAGATTGACTAAATTGTGCAGCAAGAAAAGGCAAATGATGTAGTGTAGGAAGCTGGCTCTCTAGATAGTGCACTAAAAAGAAGTGCACTGCATAGAGAGTCTAGTGAGTCCCCAAGTGGCTGCCAGAGGCTAAAGTAGATAACACTAGCGCTCTCTTTACTGGTAGTGTGGTCGAACAGTTAGGCTTATCAGAGGGTAGTAATAAGCGTTTGTTATACTCAGAGAGGCAATAAATAAGACACACACTCGAAGAATTAATCCAAGACCAAATTAGAAAGATAACCCTTCTTTTTATATATTTTGTGAAACTAAGAACTTTATTCAAAAGTGAGTACTGCTTTTATTATCAATTGCTACCGGTAAGTAAATCTTTCAACCCTGTGTGCTTTTACGCACAATACAATCATATGGAAGGAAAAGTCATGAAAGCATAACTGTAGGTACAGTCGGTTTCAGGGGTTTGCCTTCTGGGTTACTACTACTTTTGAGTTGTAGTCGGCCAAGGTCCAAAATACTACCCGCAGGTCTTCAGGAACTGCACGGATTTCACTGAGAGAAGGGTGCTGGTGAGGTTGTAGCTGGGTGCCCTACGGTGAAAGGTGGACCACCTGAAAACAGGCTGCACAGGGGACAAGTCAGAAACGGGCACCTGGGTTGCAAGGGGCCTTGAAGCAACGGGGCTTTGCTAGGTCTGTGGTACCCGGGCCGGGTGGCTCAGGTGCAGAGTGGTCAGGTCGGCTGGGCTGGACTGGATGCTCAAAGGTGTTACACGCAATTAGGGACAAGCAGCTGGCAGGGTCAAAGTCAGGACGGCTGACCACTCATGTAGTGGATCTCAGTGATGCTGACATCCCCCAATAGCTTGCTCGGTCGTGGTGAGTGAGAAACCGGATTGGGCTCTCGCTATCGGTGTTTAGTGCAGGGAATCCGATACCCCGGGGTGGGAGCTGCAGGGCTCTGATTGGTCCTGGTTTCTTAACACTCAGTGGGGAGACAGATCTGACCTTCTAGAGCATGAGTACCTTCTGGTTGTCCGTGGCTTTTGTTGGGCCGGGGAGCTGCAAGGTGGTGGACTAGACTCTGCTGGTCAGTGCCTGCGGCTACAGGGAAGTAGCTCCTTAGTAGGAAGACTGTAGGCGATTTTTGAAGTGCTGGCAGACTACCTAAGATCTCCAGCTTGCAGGATAATTTATTCTGTTGTGATTGTCAGGAGAGTGGCAAGCAGGCACCCCCAACCCCTTCCCAGAATGTGAAAGCATGTCTTTTACCCTCGAATTTTCCCCCAATATAAGTTTCTCTGGAACACTTATATATCGTCCACCGGGCACACCCAAACAGTTCTACGTCACTGATTTGGCCCTATCACCCTCTAACTTCACGCTATTGGGTGATCTCAATATACACTTTGACGACCCTAATAACTCCACCGCCAATAAACTAATCGGGGATCTCTCCGCTTTGCAGCTGCTTCAGCTGGTCTCATCACCTACGCACACGAAAGGTCACTTGCTTGATCCAGTTTTCAGCAACTGTCCAAAATTGAAGGCATGCTCCCCTATTGCACTTCCTTGGACAGACCATGCTTTAGTCCCACTGCTATGGACAACTGAGAAATCTATACCCCTCACACCTATAGTCCAAGAAAGTCGAAATTGGTCTAAAATCCCGCTGGCCCAGTGGACCCAGGAGTTACAAAAATCAACTCCCTTAGTCGGTCAGACTCCTTCGCAGGCCAATGAAACATTTAATGAATGGATATCTAATTCTCTAAATGCCACGCTCCCCTTGAAGAAAACTGTCTTCAAAAGATCCAGGATCTCAGCTCCCTGGTACTCTAATGAACTACGGGAGAAAAAGCGCTATTGTAAGAGACTGGAACGTAAATGGCGACTGGGATATGCGGAAGCAGACAAAATCATCTATAGAGAGGCCATCAGGGCGTATAAAAAAGACATATAAAATGCGCAATCCCTATATTACTCAAACCAGATCGCAGAGGTTAGTTCCAGCTCGAAAGAGATCTACAAAATAGTAAAAAGCCTTACCACCCTCCCCACACCTCCTCTTATAAATGAGACTCCTCAGCTCCGTTGTGAAGATCTGGCCAACTTCTTTTCCCAGAAAATAAATCTCATCTACTCCTCCTTTCCATCCTCAGAACAGACTACTTTGACCAAAGAGTCTTTATGCCCCCCTCAAGAAAATACATCGAACCGCTCTGCGGTGTTGGCGTAATTCCCCAGTTAGAGGCGGATCACCTTACCTCCCTCATGCAGCAAGTAAAGTCAGGCTCCCCTAGAGACCCAGCACCCCCACATGTTCTAATCTCTGCTATACAGGCCATCCTTCCCACACTGCTCGGAGTACTCAACACCTCGATCTCCACCAGCACAGTCCCAGTAGCGTGGAAACAGGCTATGGTGAGGGCTCTTATCAAAAAACCTAACCTGGACACCAAGAATCTCAACAACTTTCGCCCGATCTCCTTGTTGCCTTGGGCAGCCAAAATCTTGGAGAAATATATAAACAGCCTACTAACATTTTTTCTCGAGCAAAACCAACTGCTCGATCCCTCCCAGACTGGCTTCCGCCCCAAGCATGGGACCGAGACGGCACTGCTGGCAGTTACAGAGGAGTCCAGGAGAATCTTGGATCGGGGAGGATCGGTGGCAGTCATCCTCCTCGATCTGAGCGCGGCATTCGATACTGTTAACCAAGGTATCCTTTTGCAGCGTCTCCTGGACACCGGAATATCTGGCAGAGCTCTGGAGTGGTTCAGGTCCTACCTGAGTGACAGGTGTATGAGGGCAATGTCACCTCCTCTAGCAAGCCTCTGGGATGCGGAGTCCCACAGGGATCATCATTGAGCCCGACGTTATATAACGTCTACATGAGGCCACTGGCTGAGATCGTCCGTCCGTATGGTATTAAGATCGTTACCTACGCGGACGATACTCAGCTGGTGGTCTCTCTGGCACAGGCAGGGGGATCTTCGGCGAGTGTAGATCTTGCTGGTTGCCTGGAGATGGTCAAGAGCTGGATGACCAAGTCTTGTCTCAAACTTAATGGAGACAAGACCGAGCTCATGCTCTGGGGTCACACTGCACCATCTTCCATAGACACTCTTTGGCCAGCCAGTTTAGGTCCTGCCCCTGTTCCCAAAGGCGCCATTAAGAGCCTCGGCGTCTGGCTCGATAGGTCCCTGTCATTCGATCAACAGGCACTAAAACTTTCTGCCATTTGCTTCGGCATCCTGAGAGTCATCAGGAAGATCTTACCTCTACTCCCCTTTGAAGCAAGAAAAACCGTGGTTCTGGGCCTGATCCAATCACGGCTGGACTATGGAAATGCATTATATCTCGGAGCTCCTGACTTTACTTTACGCAAATTGCAACTGATACAGAACTGCGCAGCACGAACACTTTTACAAATCCCCCGCAGATCCTCAGTAAAGTCCGGACTGAGGAAACTGCACTGGCTTCCCGTAAGGGAAAGAGTAAACTTCAAATCACTTTGCATTGCACACCAGACCTTCTGGTCTTTAGGTCCGGCAATTAATCTCCCCCTCATCACACCCTATCTTCCCACCAGACAGCTGCGCTCTACCTCCGCAAATCTAGCCATTGTGCCGCAAATAAAGAAATCAAGATCTGGAGGTCGCTCCTTTTCTCATAAAATAGCCATGTTGTGGAATACCCTTCCCCAGCATCTAAGATCTAACCCCGACATCCTCTCCTTCCGTAAACAGCTGAAAACGCTCTTGTTCACCACGTAAATAGCGGAGCTTGACACTTCCTTCCTGATTTTAGCTTCAGTTGGTATTCTTAGCGCTTGGACGCCTTAGGGCAGCTATGTGCGCTCTAGAAATCTAAATTCATTCAGGCAGGGTTATGCACCAATAGTTCATAGTTTTGCGGTTCTCGCCAGGCAGTGACTCTTTTTCATCTTCTTCTCTTGATCCGTAGAATCTTGAGTTCTTGGGTCCAGGAATGCCCCCTGAATACTCAATGTGGGGGCATTAAGGGAAGTGACAGGTAGTTGCCATTAGGCTGACTTCCTTTAGGGTATCTACACCCTCTATACAACCACTTCCTATGGAACGTGGGCATAACTGTGACCCTAGAAGGCTAATTTTGTCCAAAGCGAGATGGAGGAATTTGAAAAAGTGGTGTCCACATAAGCTAGTCTACCTTAGGGGTGGTGCTGGATAGGTGTAGGCACACCTCCTAATCTTACTGATTTTACTGCCTGCCTTGCTGCCAAAAAGTGGGGTCAGGACAGGGAGGTTGGCATCTCCGCTATCAGGAGAGGCCTGGGTCGCATAACAAAGGCAGTACGACCTTTCAAGCTTCCAGTCCTGGAATGCAGTTCCTGCCTGGAGGGGGGGTGTAAACACCTCCGCCCAGAGCAGGCTTTTTTCCCAGCATCTGAGAGGGACAGCTCTCACCTCAGGTCAGAACCTTGTCTTGGTTGGCTGGTTGGTCGAGACAAGCCATTCAACACACTGGTGGTCGGTAGGTCTTCAGGGGACATCTCTAAGGTGGCCCCTGGGTGAATTTGGTAATTAATCCAATATTGCATCAGTGTGGGTTTATGTTTATTAAGAAAAGTTGTTTGATACCAAGCATCTGGGGTTACAGCAGTGTAGCCATCAAGTAGCTGGGGAATTCATGATCATGAGTGCCCAGCCCATGTACTCGTTATGTCCTCCCTGTGCACCAATAATATCTAGGAGGGAATCTAGATATCACACTCACTCAGATGTGCCCCCACATGGGTATTGTGCACCCTGCCTTAGGGCTGTAAGGCCTGCTTTAGAGGTGACTTACCTATACCATATATAGTGTTTCACAGGCATGGCACACAGGGATGTGTGTCGTGTCGACTCTTTGCTTTTCGATGCACCAAGACACGCAGGCTGCAATGGCAGTTTGCATGAGCTTGGTGAGGGGTCCCTTAGGGTGGCACAATTTGTGCTACAGCCCTTAAGGACTTTTTTATCTCCAAGGCCCTAGTTACCAGGGTTACCATTTACTAGGGACTCACATGGAGTCTAAAGTAGTGCCAAATGTGGACCAATGGTACAGTTTAAAGAAAGAACACTGGTGCTGGGGACCTGGTTAGCACAGACCCAGCACATTTTCAGTCAAAGTTGCCTCAGATACCAGGCACTAGTGGGGGCTAACCATGTCAAAAGAGGCACTTTCCTACATGTAGGATAAAGTGGCACATTTTGTGATAGTATTACTTCATTATTTTATCATTTTACAGGTTTAAACTGGGCAAAGGTTTAAAATCATTAGCACAAGTTTAACAACCAAGTTCACTAATAATGAATTAAAAGTTGACAAGTCAACCTTTGCGGATGGACTTCCCATACACGGCAACATATTTTGCTGCATTTTTTGTAACATTTGCTTCAATTGCGCTAGAAACTTTATATTTTTTTAATCCGCAAATTATGCTGCATATGATGGGTTTTGAGCCTAATCTATGATGATGCAGAAAACAATGCAGCCGCAGATCACATCCTTCCAGTAGCCCTAGGCCGTTGGGTCTAGACAGTGGTGTAGGCAGAGGGTGGTGGTGTTAGCAATGATGTAAGCAGAGATAGCTCTTGAACTTTTAAATGGGTGGGGTCACCGTGTAAATGCCATGGCCAAACAGTACAGAGTGAACATGTGAGAAAAGCAAGTGTGACCCTCTCTCTCAATCTGATACAGTTTCTAGCCTGTTAAATAATCTAGATAAAATGACATCATGTTGCCTTATCTCACTTATGTAACGCTTACATAAGAGGCTGTGTGTTATCCGAGAGCAGTCTGGACTAGTAATGGAATGTGTCTTTGGTGAACCGTGGACTATGAAATTCCCGATAGCAGTGACCTCTGCCAAAGAGAGGACATATTTCACAAATGAGTGTTTTGTGACTTTGACACCCAGAAAGAAGGGTCCTCTTGCCGCCTTGTGGACTTACACAGTGGCGGCTCCTCCACCACAGCGGAAGAGCGTCGCCCCACTACTTTTAAGCAGTGCGAAGCAGAAACATAAAATTATCATAACTGTGTGTTATTATCATTTTACACTACTTCCTGCTGCTTTGCGGGTGAGTGGGTGGGTGGGTGGGTGAGCGGGGATGCTCTGCTCTTGGAGCAGGGCGGGAGAGGAGTGGTTTTCTCATTCCTCTTGGACCGTCCAAACCATTCATGCGCACTTTCCCCATTCTCCATGCAGGCTTCATTACAGCCTGCATGGAGAACATGCCCAGGCCCCAATTCCGTGGGTAAGGGTCGAACCAGTATGCTCAAAACCAATCACACCTCTGCCCTCCCTCCCAGTGTGATCCTCCACGCTCGCATCACCACCCGTGAGCCATGCAGGCCGCCACTGGACTTACACAGAGTGAATAGAGTCCTTCTGTCACAGAGAGGCGTATTTCATTAGTGAGTGTCCCGTGAATTAATATCCCAGAGAAAAGAGACCTATCTGACCGTTCGCAAGCATCTAAAGACCTTTTTATTCCCTGAACTCCTCTCGAACTCGAAGTTGCCTTACATTTAGCACTGCGGTGCCTCCCCGGGTAACCATTCGCTCTAGAAATGTATTTCATTCATTCAATCATGGAGAGGGTTTATTTCACTAGTGAATGTCCTGCGGACTCAAAGCCCAGAGAAGAGAGTCCTTTGGTTACAGAGAGGACAGTCAGGTCTCCAGGTTTGATTCTCAGCAGTCTCAGCGTGCTGTTTATTGTCTTTTTCATTAGTCTCAGTTGTTTCCGCTGGGTTTTAGGAGTCCATCTTACTTCTCTTGTGTCTTGGGGTGGCCTAAAGTTAGCTAATAAAGAAAATGTATTTGCTAAGTTGGCAGTAAAATATTCCTGTTTGCCAGTAAGGTTGCCTGCAAGTCTGTCTTGGGCCTTTCATAGTGTTTTCGCCGATTGGAGCCCTCCCCTGTGTTTACTAGTAAGGATTTGGTTCTCTTAAAATTAATTGTATGGCTCAAGTGACGGCCCCCTGGGAACTGTTCCAAACCCAGTGCAGCTGCCTGCAGCAGTCTCTCCTGCTGCCGATGGTCATTGTCCCCCTGTCCCCAAGGAAGGACATGGTGACATGGTGGAAGAATGAAAGCAAGACCAATGTATAACCAAGGGTCGATTCAGAGTAATACGAGGCTGCAGGTGGAGAATCCTCATGGAACCTGCCGTTTAGTACCCTGAAGTTGATATGCTCCAAGCAGGGCCGGACTGGCCATAGCAGGCACCGGGCGTTTCCCCGGTAGGCCACTAGGGTGGGGGGCAGTTTTAGGCCCCCGGGGGGCCGTTTTTGTTACCGGGGTCGGCAATGTCGGCCCGCAGTAACAAAATCGGCCGAAACCGGCCGTCGCAAACTGCTCATCTGCACTCCCCCTGACCCCGGGGGGCCAGCTGAGCAGTTTGCCGGTGCCGGTTTCAGTTCTCAGTCTGGCCCTGGCTCCAAGCCGTCTAGCAAGCGTCTGGCTGTTTTACTCAATCTTTCGTGCAGGTTTCTATTTTGTCCGGGGACGTTCCAGAGAGTAGACTGTGCCAACACATTGTCCGCTGTCGAGGAACCCAAAAGGTGTAAGTTTAGGTCCCCTGAGATGATGAGGTTAGGGGTACTCTGTTCGCTAATGTGTGTCAGAAGATGGTCCACAAGATGCCTTGTATCTTGGATTTTGTGTTTTGGATGTATGTAGGCATTGATGATTATCACCTCCTCACTCTTCCCTTCAAAAATCAAGGAGGTCTTGGATGTATTAACAGTCGCTGAAGAGGAAGGAATTTCATTTGCAGTAGTTGTACAAGTTGTTGGCATAAGTTGCCTGCGCACCTGATCGATGGCCATATTGTGATCGCTTATGACGGCGTGTGGAAGCATATATAGCTCTGTAATTGGAGTGGTTCATCCATCCAGGATTCCTGCAGCAGAATTGTATCGAATAATTTGATATGTGGTATTACCTTTGGATCAGTTGCTTTACTTCTCAGACCACTGATGGTCCACCAGCAGAGGAGGAGAGTTGGGTTGTTCTGTGCAGCAGGGAGCGAGCCTTTTTGTTGCAGATTTTGTCATTGACTGCAGAGGCACCATTGATAGTTCATTGGCTGCCGGAGGGCCCATTGATAGTTCATTGGCTGCCGGAGGCCCCATTGATAGTTCATTGGCTGCCTGAGGGCCCATTGATAGTTCGTTGTCCTCAGACCTTGGTCCAAGGATCTCACTCTCCCCATCAGCTCCCCAGCAGCTCAGCGGTGCTCTGCGCCGCCTAACACCCAGCCAGCCCTCCTGTGCAGGGTTTTAGTCTGCCCTGGTCTCTTCTCCCTGAGGGCCAATCATCGCGTGATCACTGCTTTTTGCCCGGTACTGTCCTCGTTCTCCGCTGGTCTCCTGCCTGGTACTGCATTCTGTTGTCTGTTGTTGTTGTCTGTTATCTGGTTATTTTGGCTTGATTTGGCTCTGTTCCCCCTCATGTTTTACCGCAGTTTCCCGCCGTTATCCCTGACCCCTCCTAGCCGTTTTTGCATCCCAGTTACTTGTCCCTCCCCCTTTCCCTTCAAATCATGACCACTGCGCGATCAAGCCGCTGGCGCGCTGATGGCGCACTTAAGGCAAGCCCATCTGTGCCCATCCGTGCCTGGACCACGCCCAGCACCAGAACCCTTGGCCCCCGCGAACGCCACAACGTCCGTCTATGCTACGAGGCCAGGACCCTCCACGCACTCAACACCGGAGGATCACACTCCTGCTTCCTGGCCGCCGCAAAGCGCACCCAAGGACCCTTCTCCTGCCGGAAATGCAGCTTCACCTCATCTGTTCCTCCAACCTACCCACCGTGAAAGAGCGCAATCACCTCAGATGCATTCTTCTCACCACCCGCTCCGCCCGCAAACACGCCGTTGAACTCTGGGACTGTCGCAGGGTTTCCGTTCTCTCACAGAACTGTGCACAGAGATCTAGAACCTGGGTGAGCCAGGGTGACCCACAACTCACCTATGTTTCAGAAATCCCCTTACCTAGCTAGCTACAGTATCGCATCGGTAGTATATACTTCCCAATGTCTTAGACAATCCAGAACATGAACTTAGAATACCTCAGGTATCGTGGAACACATGAACACTCTTTCGTTATATTATCATTACAAACCGAAACTGGGAGGCAATGAGAACACGTGCTAGTTTGAAATGTTTATTTTTCAATGTAGCATTCTCAAACGCAGTATCTTGTATAATATCAACATACATATTATAAAAATCAGAGTCAGCAGCATAGTCACTAATCCATAGTAAGCAAATGGTGATAACATATTATGATGCAAAAATCTATAGAATTCTGTATCACCTATATTTCGCGCACCCTAATTAGCATATTATATTATATCTAAGAAGGTCTCATCTGGGCTCTTAGCTGGGCGGACCCATACCTCAAATTCTCAGTAGGAGGAGATCACATCAACAGCTACCAGCTCTCAGCATGTCCAGCATCAAGTGTGTTTTCTCATTCCCTGTAACTGTATCTTGAACTCACGTAAAGCCCAAAGTTGGCACAAACATTATTTGTGTTATGACTAACGTAGTGCGAGGATCAGGCCTGCAGCAACCTTGTGTTAGAGTGTGCAGTTCTCAGTGTGCAGACAGTTGTACCAAGTGTTCCAGGCACGACTGATACCAGTACAATAATATATTATTCTCAAATAAATCACATCTTTCGTCTAGGTTAAAAGCTGTAATAACAATTAGGTGTCGTGTGCAAACCGAAGCAGAAAGAAAATATGGCGTTTAAACATTTAATAAGCACATCATAACTTAACACAATATATAGAAAGATGGTCCACAAGATGCCTTGTATCTTGGATTTTGTGTTTTGGATGTACGTAGGCATTGATGATTATCACCTCCTCACTCTTCCCTTCAAAAATCAAGGAGGTCTTGGCTGTATTAACAGTCGCTGAAGAGGAAGGAATTTCCGTTCTATCCCATAGTCTGCCAGAGAATTCGGGAAACCTCGAAGAAGCGGTCGAGAATTTCTCGGCATGGATCCGTTCCTCCGCAAGTCAGATATCGCATACCAAAGCTAAGATCCGCCCACGAGTCATTCCGGCATCCCCATGGTATATTGAACAGCTTAAAAATCAAAAAATACACTGTAAAATGTTGGAAAGATTGTGGAGAAGGGAGTACTGCCCCTTGGCTAAATCAAAACTACGAGCTGGGCAAAAAGACTATCACGCTGCTATTAAAATAGCCAAGGGAAACTACTATGCAGATAAGATCCTTAAGGCGAAAAATAATAGCAAAGAAATATTTGCCATTGTCAAGAGCTTCACTTCACCGGTGGCAGAAATCCAAGTAGCCCCCCCTTCGGTGGAATGGTGTGAAAAATTGTCCACTCATTTTTCTGACAAAATAAAGAAAATTCAGGCCAGCCTTAAGACTAGTAGCCCCGCCCAACTCCCACCTGCCCAAGCTACTTATGAACAGATTACCTCCCACCTCCCCCCCACTCATACCATCATCACAAAAACGAAAGAAGTAATGTGCGCTTTCGCAGAGGTTGAGGTGAAGGATGTACTGGCCATTCTAAAGGCGCTTAAATCAGGCTCTCCGGCGGACCCCTGTCCGGCCAGAGTGTTGAGCGGAGTGGCGGAAGTCATTGCACCGATTGTTACTGATCTGGTTAACAAATCCCTTACTACAAGTAACGTACCATCTCAGTGGAAGCAAGCCAAACTTCTTCCACTTCTAAAAAAACCCTCCGCAGACCCCCTGGATGCATCTAACTACAGACCCATCTCCCTGCTTCCAGCAATAGCCAAAGTATGTGAGAAAGTGGCATTCCGTCAGCTCGAGAGGTTTGTGGAGTCTACGGGGGCATTACATTCAGCCCAGTCAGGTTTTCGCTCCACCTTCAGCACTGAGACCGCGCTGGTGGAGGTCACCGAGGCCATTAGGGATTGTTTGGACGGAGGCGGCAGAGCGGCCCTAATTTTATTGGACCTCTCTGCCGCGTTCGACACGGTCCCACATGCCCAGCTAATCTCTAGACTAGAGGATATTGGCATTACTGGTGCCGCTCTCACGTGGGTTAAATCCTTCCTCACGGACGGCTCTCAACAAATCTGGCTCCCTCCCTACCAGTCATCGATTAGCGGGGTGGACACTGGGGTCCCCCAAGGGTCGACTCTAAGCCCCCTGCTCTTCAATGTATATCTGACCCCCCTGGTATATCTTGCAGAGAGTCTGGGTGCCAAAATAATGGCCTATGCCGATGACACCCAGCTTCTCTTCACTTGGGACAAGAACAACCTTGACTCGTTGAGAGTCCAATCCTGCTTGTCCTCAGTATTTGCTTGGCTAGCCAAGGCGGAGCTCAAGTGTAACGAGGACAAGTCGGAGATCCTCCTGTATGGCCAATTCCCGGTGGGTTTCAGGGATTCCATCTGGCCCATTGGACTGCCCTGCCCACCTGGAAACTGTGGAGTTGCTAAGAACCTTGGGATTTGGTTTGGTGCTGACCTGTGCTTCCGAGACCAGATCTCGAGACTGGCGGGAACCTGTTATGGGACCCTGATCACCCTCCGGAAGTTCTTTCCTCTTCTCCCCCAGGAAGCGAAGGAAACAGTGGCTAGAGCACTCATCCTGTCGCGCCTGGATTACGCTAATGCACTTTACGTGGGCGCTCGTGATTTCCTGCTCCGGTAGATTGCAGGTAGTCCAGAACGCGACAGTGAGGCTCCTATTCAACATCCCCAAATGCCATAGTGTACGAAGACAACTGGCGGATCTTCATTGGCTTCCAGTTGCTCTCAGAGTGCGCTTCAAGGTCCTAACACTGGCCTTTAAGGCCTTACATGGTCCTTGCCCACCATACCTCAGTGCCAGGTTTGCCTTCTATCATCCCCCGCGACAATTGAGATCGGCCTCTCTCAGACATTTGGTCACTCCGAGATTTAAGAGAGCTCGTCTGGGAGGAAAATCCATGACGGTCATAGCCGCACAGCTATGGAATAGCCTCCCTGACCATTTGAGACACACGACTAACCTCACTTATTTTAAAAAACACCTTAAGACTCACTTATTCAAGCAATTTATGTAAATGCACATCTTCTCTCCTGTTATGTTATCCCTTTGTTACTTTCTGACACTGAATCCCTTTTCGCGCCAGGACAGTCTTGACTAGCAGTGCGCGCTACAAGAAATATATAACATAACATAACATTTGCAGTAGTTGTACAAGTTGTTGGCATAAGTTGCCTGCGCACCTGATCGATGGCCATATTGTGATCGCTTATGACGGCGTGTGGAAGCATATATAGCTCTGTAATTGGAGTGGTTCATCCATCCAGGATTCCTGCAGCAGAATTGTATCGAATAATTTGATATGTGGTATTACCTTTGGATCAGTTGCTTTACTTCTCAGACCACTGATGGTCCACCAGCAGAGGAGGAGAGTTGGGTTGTTCTGTGCAGCAGGGAGCGAGCCTTTTTGTTGCAGATTTTGTCATTGACTGCAGAGGCACCATTGATAGTTCATTGGCTGCCGGAGGGCCCATTGATAGTTCATTGGCTGCCGGAGGCCCCATTGATAGTTCATTGGCTGCCTGAGGGCCCATTGATAGTTCGTTGTCCTCAGACCTTGGTCCAAGGATCTCACTCTCCCCATCAGCTCCCCAGCAGCTCAGCGGTGCTCTGCGCCGCCTAACACCCAGCCAGCCCTCCTGTGCAGGGTTTTAGTCTGCCCTGGTCTCTTCTCCCTGAGGGCCAATCATCGCGTGATCACTGCTTTTTGCCCGGTACTGTCCTCGTTCTCCGCTGGTCTCCTGCCTGGTACTGCATTCTGTTGTCTGTTGTTGTTGTCTGTTATCTGGTTATTTTGGCTTGATTTGGCTCTGTTCCCCCTCATGTTTTACCGCAGTTTCCCGCCGTTATCCCTGACCCCTCCTAGCCGTTTTTGCATCCCAGTTACTTGTCCCTCCCCCTTTCCCTTCAAATCATGACCACTGCGCGATCAAGCCGCTGGCGCGCTGATGGCGCACTTAAGGCAAGCCCATCTGTGCCCATCCGTGCCTGGACCACGCCCAGCACCAGAACCCTTGGCCCCCGCGAACGCCACAACGTCCGTCTATGCTACGAGGCCAGGACCCTCCACGCACTCAACACCGGACGATCACACTCCTGCTTCCTGGCCGCCGCAAAGCGCACCCAAGGACCCTTCTCCTGCCGGAAATGCAGCTTCACCTCATCTGTTCCTCCAACCTACCCACGTGAAAGAGCGCAATCACCTCAGATGCATTCTTCTCACCACCCGCTCCGCCCGCAAACACGCCGTTGAACTCTGGGACTGTCGCAGGGTTTCCGTTCTCTCACAGAACTGTGCACAGAGATCTAGAACCTGGGTGAGCCAGGGTGACCCACAACTCACCTATGTATCAGAAATCCCCTTACCTAGCTAGCTACAGTATCGCATCGGTAGTATATACTTCCCAATGTCTTAGACAATCCAGAACATGAACTTAGAATACCTCAGGTATCGTGGAACACATGAACACTCTTTCGTTATATTATCATTACAAACCGAAACTGGGAGGCAATGAAAACACGTGCTAGTTTGAAATGTTTATTTTTCAATGTAGCATTCTCAAACGCAGTATCTTGTATAATATCAACATACATATTATAAAAATCAGAGTCAGCAGCATAGTCACTAATCCATAGTAAGCAAATGGTGATAACATATTATGATGCAAAAATCTATAGAATTCTGTATCACCTATATTTCGCGCACCCTAATTAGCATATTATATTATATCTAAGAAGGTCTCATCTGGGCTCTTAGCTGGGCGGACCCATACCTCAAATTCTCAGTAGGAGGAGATCACATCAACAGCTACCAGCTCTCAGCATGTCCAGCATCAAGTGTGTTTTCTCATTCCCTGTAACTGTATCTTGAACTCACGTAAAGCCCAAAGTTGGCACAAACATTATTTGTGTTATGACTAACGTAGTGCGAGGATCAGGCCTGCAGCAACCTTGTGTTAGAGTGTGCAGTTCTCAGTGTGCAGACAGTTGTACCAAGTGTTCCAGGCACGACTGATACCAGTACAATAATATATTATTCTCAAATAAATCACATCTTTCGTCTAGGTTAAAAGCTGTAATAACAATTAGGTGTCGTGTGCAAACCGAAGCAGAAAGAAAATATGGCGTTTAAACATTTAATAAGCACATCATAACTTAACACAATATATAGAAAGATGGTCCACAAGATGCCTTGTATCTTGGATTTTGTGTTTTGGATGTACGTAGGCATTGATGATTATCACCTCCTCACTCTTCCCTTCAAAAATCAAGGAGGTCTTGGCTGTATTAACAGTCGCTGAAGAGGAAGGAATTTCATTTGCAGTAGTTGTACAAGTTGTTGGCATAAGTTGCCTGCGCACCTGATCGATGGCCATATTGTGATCGCTTATGACGGCGTGTGGAAGCATATATAGCTCTGTAATTGGAGTGGTTCATCCATCCAGGATTCCTGCAGCAGAATTGTATCGAATAATTTGATATGTGGTATTACCTTTGGATCAGTTGCTTTACTTCTCAGACCACTGATGGTCCACCAGCAGAGGAGGAGAGTTGGGTTGTTCTGTGCAGCAGGGAGCGAGCCTTTTTGTTGCAGATTTTGTCATTGACTGCAGAGGCACCATTGATAGTTCATTGGCTGCCGGAGGGCCCATTGATAGTTCATTGGCTGCCTGAGGGCCCATTGATAGTTCGTTGTCCTCAGACCTTGGTCCAAGGATCTCACTCTCCCCATCAGCTCCCCAGCAGCTCAGCGGTGCTCTGCGCCGCCTAACACCCAGCCAGCCCTCCTGTGCAGGGTTTTAGTCTGCCCTGGTCTCTTCTCCCTGAGGGCCAATCATCGCGTGATCACTGCTTTTTGCCCGGTACTGTCCTCGTTCTCCGCTGGTCTCCTGCCTGGTACTGCATTCTGTTGTCTGTTGTTGTTGTCTGTTATCTGGTTATTTTGGCTTGATTTGGCTCTGTTCCCCCTCATGTTTTACCGCAGTTTCCCGCCGTTATCCCTGACCCCTCCTAGCCGTTTTTGCATCCCAGTTACTTGTTCCTCCCCCTTTCCCTTCAAATCATGACCACTGCGCGATCAAGCCGCTGGCGCGCTGATGGCGCACTTAAGGCAAGCCCATCTGTGCCCATCCGTGCCTGGACCACGCCCAGCACCAGAACCCTTGGCCCCCGCGAACGCCACAACGTCCGTCTATGCTACGAGACCAGGACCCTCCACGCACTCAACACCGGACGATCACACTCCTGCTTCCTGGCCGCCGCAAAGCGCACCCAAGGACCCTTCTCCTGCCGGAAATGCAGCTTCACCTCATCTGTTCCTCCAACCTACCCACCGTGAAAGAGCGCAATCACCTCAGATGCATTCTTCTCACCACCCGCTCCGCCCGCAAACACGCCGTTGAACTCTGGGACCTTCTCGACTCAACCTCCCCGATGTCGCCTTCCTGACAGAGACCTGGATGAACCGCTCCTCAGCACCCGACATCTCTATAGCCACCTGCAGAGACCGCACCAACGGAACAGAAGGAGGCATCGCCATCGACCACAGGAACACTCTCAGAGTCTCGACCAACACCTACGACACCCTCAGCACCACCAAACACCCGCACTTCCAGATCCACACCGATCCCAACACCACCCTCAGTGGAACCCACATCTACAGACCCCCCGGACCCCGGCCACAGTTCAGCGACTCCATTGCAGAATTAGTCAGTACACACGCTCTCACCTCCACAAACTACATCCTGCTCGGGGACCTGAACTTCCACCTCAAAAACAACAACAACACCAACTCCACCACCCTGATCGAAAATCTCACCAACCCCGGACTCAGACAGCTCGTCACAACACCCACCCACTCTGCCGGCCACACGCTTGACCCCATCTTCTCGGCAAGCTCCAACGTCTCCTTTAGCCACACCACCGAACTCCATTGGACCGACCATCGCTGCATCCACTTCACCTTCCGGAAACCCACCACGCACCACTGCACTCAACAGATCCCTCGCAGCTGCTGGAGCAAAGTCACCGAAGACCAGCTAATCACCACCCTCATCCGGAGACCACCCACCGACCCGACACCGCCGCCTGCAACCTCAGACAGTAAATCGACGACTGCGCCAACACCCTCGCCCCGATCAAGAAACCCTCTAACAGATACACCAGCAAGAAAGCCAACTGGTTCAAGGAGGACCTCCAGGCCTCCAAGAAAACTTGCAGAAAACTAGAGAAGAAATGTCACAGTGAACCGACACCAGACAACTACACAGCCCACAAGAACGCCGCCCGCAGACTCCATCACCTCATCAGATCCGCCAAAAGGGCCTCCTTCAAAGACCGCTTAGAAGACAACGCACACAACAGCGAAGAGCTCTTCAACATCATGAAGGAACTCTCCCACCCCAGCTCCAACACCAACGACATCCCACCCTCACAAGACCTGTGCGACTCCCTTGCCACCTTCTTCCATTGCAAAATCGCAGACATGCATGACAGCTTCAATCAATCAATCATCTCATTTGTAGGCTGCTACTGATCGAAAAGCCAGATCTTGAGAAGTCTTCTAAAGGCCAGCAGGTCCCGGGTCTGTCGTAAGGCTGGTAGGGAGAGTGTTCCAGGTCTTGGCGGCGAGGTAGGAGAAGGATCTGCCACCGGCGGTGGTTTTCTGGACGCGCGGAACCGTGGCGAGGGCGAGGTTGGCAGAGCAGAGGCTGCGGGTGAGGGTGTAGAAGCTTAGTCGGTCGTTGAGGGATGCTGGTCCGGCGTTGTGTAGGGCTTTGTGTGCGTGGATGAGGAGTTTGAAGGTGATCCTGTTGTTGACTGGGAGCCAATGTAGGTCTCTCAGGTGGGGTGTGATGTGGCTGCATCGGGGGACATCGAGGATCAGTCGTGTCAATGAGTTCTGGATGCGTTGCAGCTGTCTCAGGAGCTTGGTTGTTGTTCCTGTGTAGAGGGCGTTCCCGTAGTCCAGCCTGCTGGTGACGAGGGCCTGGATAAAAGTTTTTCTCGTGTCAGAGGGGATCCATTTGAAGATCCTGCGGAGCATTCGGAGGGTGTTGAAGCAGGAAGCGGAGACTGCGTTGACCTGCTTGGTCATGGAGAGGGCGGAGTCGAGGATGACCCCCAGGTTGCGTTTGTGGTCGGTGGGTTCTGGGGCTGTTCCTAGCAATGCTGGCCACCTGGAGTCGTCCCAGGCTGAGGGGGTGGGGCCGAGGATGAGGGCCTCCGTCTTGTCTGAATTCAGCTTCAGCCTGCTGTCCTTCATCTATTCGGCGACGGCCTTCATTCCTCTGTGGAGGTTGGCTTTGGCGGTGTGGGGGTCTTCGTGAGGGATATGATCAGCTGGGTGTCATCGGCGTAATAGATGATGTTGAGGCTATGTTGTCGTGCGACGTGGGCGAATGGTGCTATGTAGATATTGAACAGCATCGGGCTGAGGGATGTTCCCTGTGGAATGCCGCAGATGATCTCGGTAGTCTTGGAGCGGAAGGGTGGGAGGCGGACACTCTGAGTTCTGCCGGAGAGGAAGGATGTGGTCCAGGCCAGGGCCTTCTCTTGGATTCTAGCGTCATGGAGGCGTGCTGTTAGGGTGCAGTGGTAGACCGTGTTGAAGGCTGCTGATAGGTCCAGAAGTATGACGGGAGCCGTCTCTCCTTTGTCCATGAGGATCCTGATGTCGTCGGTGGCGGCAATGTGGGCGGTCTCGGTGCTGTGGTTGCTGCGGAAGCCGGACTGGGATGGGTCTAGGATGTTGTTGTCTTCAAAGTAGCGGGTCAGCTGTCTGTTGACGATCTTCTCCATGACTTTTGCCGGGAAAGGGAGCAGGGAGCAGGGAGATGGTCCGGAAGTTCTTGAGGTTGTTGGAGTCCGCCTTGGTTTCTTCAGTAGGGCGCTGATCTCATCATGTTTCCAGCTCTCTGGGAAGGTTGCTGTCTCGAAGGAGAAGGTGATTGTTTTCCGGAGATGGGGTGCGATGGCTGCTCTGGCTTTGTAGAAAACGTGGTGATGGCATGGGTGAGATGGGGATCCGGAGTGGATGGAGTTCCTGGTCTTGATGGTGTCTTTGTCACAGATGTTGGACCAGGCGGTCAGGCGACTGGTGCGGGTGGTGGTCGCAGGGGTGGAGGTCTCGCCGGTGGATGTTGGGGTGGCGGTGTTGAAGCTGTCGTGGATGCCGGTGATCTTGCGGTGAAAGAAGGTGGCCAGTGAGTTGCACAGGACTTGTGATGGTGGAATGTCTTTGGCGATGGAGCTGGGGTTGGAGAGTTCTTTCACAATGTTGAAGAGCTCCTTGCTGTTGTGTGCGTTGTTGTCTAGGCGTCCTTGAAGGCGGTCCTCTTGGCGGTCCTGATGAGTTGGTGGTGACTGCGGGTGGTGATCTGGTGGGCTGTGCAGCTGTCTGGTGTTCGGTCGCGGAGCCAGTTCTTCTCCAGCTTTCGACAGGTGCGCTTGGAGGTCCGGAGGTCTTCGGTGAAGCATGCGGTTTTCTTGTTGGTGTGATTGGTGGCGGAGGTCTTGAGTGGGGCGAGGGTGTCGGCACAGTTGTTGATCCACTGTTTGAGGTTGATGGCGGCGGTGCCGGGGTCAGAGGGGTCGGCGGGTGGTCCCAGGGTTCGAGGGTGGTGGTCAGTTGGTCCTCAGTGACCTTGCCCCAGCAGCGGCGTGGCCTCTGTTGGGTGCGGTGGTGTGTGGTGGGTTTCCTGAAGCATCTGTGGTCTGTCCAGTGGGGTTCCGTGGTGTGGTTGAAGGAGACGTGGGGACTTGCGGAGAAGATGGGGTCCAGTGTGTGTCCAGTGGCGTGGGTGGGTGTCGTCACAAACTGTTTGAGTCCGAGGTTGGCGAGGTTGTCGATCAGGGCAGTGGAGTTGGTGTTGTTGTTGTTCTCGAGGTGGAAGTTGAAGTCCCCGAGGAGGATGTAGTCAGTGGAGGCTAGGGCGTGAGTGCTGATGAGGTCGGCGATGGAGTCGCTGAATTGTGGTCGGGGTCCGGGTGGTCTGTAGACAAGGGTTCCTCTGAGGGTGGTGTTGTCGTCGGTGTGGATCTGGAAGTGCATGTGCTCGGCGGTGGTGAGGGTGCCGTCGGTGTTGGTCGAGACTCTGAGGGTATCCTTGTGGATGATGGCGATTCCCCCTCCCACTCCATTGGTGCAGTCTCTGCAGGAGATCTTGTAGCCTTGTGGGATGGTTATGGCGATGTGTGGTGCTGAGGTGGCGTTCAGCCAGGTTTTCCGTCAGGAAGGCGATGTCGGGGTGGTTGAGTCTAGGAGGTCCCAGAGTTCGATGGCGTGATTGCGAGCGGAGCGGGTGTTGAGGAGGATGCATCGTAGGTGGTTGGGTTCTCTGGTTGATGGTTTGGCAGGCCGGATGCTGGTGAAGCTGCAGTTCCGGCAGGTGAAGGGCCCCTGGGCGCGCTTTGGGGTGGCCCGGTAGCAGGAGTGATCTCGTCCGGGGTTGAGTGCATGGAGGGTGCTGGAGTCGTAGTGTAGTCTGGTGTTGTGGCAGCTTCGGGTCCAGGGGTTCTGGCGCTGGGCGCGAACCAGGCGCGGACGGACGTGGACGGGTGCAGATGGGCACGCCTTTTGTGCGCCAGTGATGCGGTCGCTGCGCAGCCTCCATATGAGGGGCTAAGGGAGGGAAGAGCATCTGGGAGGCAGGAGCGGGGTGGCCAATGGGGCCCCAGGGGGCGGGCCGCAGGGAGGCAGCGGCGCGAAGGGAGGGGAGCGGGTGGGGGCAGGGGTGGAGGGCACAGGGCACAGGGCACTGGCGACAGTGGAAAGAAGCACAATAAGAGGCAGAAACCAGTAACAGTGGTGAAAGGAAAGAAAACAGATGGCACAAAAGGAAAGGAGAAACAGCAGTCCGAGGCAGAGGAGAAGAAGGATGGCAGCAATCAGGGGCAGCCTGGCGAGGACACAGCAGCACAGGGGGACCGTGTGGTGGCCAAGAGGGGCGACCTACCTGGTGACAGGGTCAACGTCACAACGTCACAACTGCCCCGACAGCCACTGAGACCTCCGTCCCCACGGCCACCATTCGCACCGATCACCTTCTCTCCTGAGCCAACATAAGTGACGACGACACCATCAAAATCATGAACACCATCCACTCCGGATCCCTGTCAGACCCATGCCCACAACACATCTTCAACAAAGCCAGTACCACCATCGCACCCCTTCTTCGGAAAGCCATCAACATCTCCTTTGAAACAGCGACCTTGCCGGACAGCTGGAAGCGCACCGAGATCAACGCCTTACTCAAAAAACCTAAGGCTGACCCTAAGGACCTCAAGAACTTCCCGCCCATCTCCCTGCTCCCGTTCCCGGCGAAGGTCATCGAGAAGACCGTCAAAACACAACTGACCCGCTACCTCGAGGAGAACAGCATCCTGGACCCGTCCCAGTCCGGATTCTGCAGCAACCACAGCACCGAAACTGCCCTCATCGCCGCCAATGATGACATTAGGGCCCTGCTGGACAATTGCAAAACCGCCACCCTCATCCTCCTGGACCTGTCAGCCGCCTTCGACACTGTCTGCCACCACACCCTATGCACACGCCTCCACAACGCTGGGATCCGAAACAAGGCTCTGGACTGGACCACCTACTTCCTCCTGGGCAGAACCCAGAGCGTCTGCCTCCCCCCTTTCTGCTCCCAAGCCACCGAGATCATCTGCAGTGTACCCCAGGGCTCAGCCCGGCACTGTTCAACATCTACATGGCACTGCTCGCCCACGTCGCCTGACAACATGACCTCAACATCATCTCCTATGCCGACGATACCCAGCTGATCCTATCCCTCACTAAGGACCCCCTCACCGCCAAAACCAACCTCCACGAAGGAATGAAAGCCGTCGCCGAGTGGATGAAGAACAGCAATCTGAAGCTAAACCCAGACAAGACTGAAGTCCTCATCCTCGGCTCCACCTCCTCGGCCTGGGATGACTCCTGGTGGCCGATGGCATTGGGAACAGCACCAACACCCACAGACCACACACGCAACCTGGGGTTCATCCTCAACTCTACTCTCTACATGACAAAGCAGGTCAATGCTGTCTCGTCCTCTTGCTTCAACACCCTTCGCATACTCCACAAGATCTACAGGTGGATCCCCACCAAAACAAGAAGAAGGGTCACCCAGGCCCTCGTCAGCAGCAGGTCGGTCTACCGAAAAGCCCTCTATGCAGGAACCTCGGCCAAACTCCTAAAACGACTACAACGTATTCAGAACGCTTCTGCACGCCTGATCCTCGACATCCATCGCCGCAGCCACATCACACCCCACCGGAGAGACCTGCATTGTTTCCCCCTCAACAAGAGGATCACCTTCAAGCTCCTCACCCACACACACAAGGCACTCCAAAACACCGGACCAGCATACCTCAACAGACGACTCGTCTTCTACACCTCCAACCGCCAGCTCCGCTCCGCCGACCTAGCCACCATCCCCGCATCCGAAGAGCAACCTCTGGCAGCAGATTGTTCTCCTACCTCGCCGCCAAGACCTGGAACACCCTGCCCATCCTCCTACGGCAGACCCAGGACCTGCTGACCTTCAGAAGACTCCTCAAGACCTGGCTATTCGAGCAGTAGCATCATCCCCCCATTGCCTTGAGACCCTCATAGGTGAGTAGTGCGCTTTACAAATGTTCTGATTGATTGATTGATTGATTGATTGGCTGCCGGAGAGCCCATTGATAGTTCTAGAGATCAACCAAATGTCGGGGTGTGCAGTTGGTTGCTGCAATCGGGGTATGGCGTTGACTGTGTTGGTCGTTTGCACCCACTCCCTTGTGAGTGACTGGCCTTATGCTCCCCTGAGCACTGAACTGGTGGTTTTTCCACTGCTGCTGATTGTATTCCTCTGTTGGCGAGTAGTTTGGAGGGGTAACCTATTCTATGGTGGAGTGAAATGTCTATACCCTATGACAAGAATGTCTCATGTTCAGTTAGCCCTTTTTCTGCAAGCACGGTTGATCTCCATGTGGCCCTGGTGGTTTCACGTGCCAGATGTGCTTCTGGCCTGATGAATTCTATAGAGAGCCGGTCAGTTGTTTTTATGTCTGCTAAAGTTGAAAGGGTTGATAACTGTTCAATGTTGCCTCTATTCAGGACATCGCAGTTCCCTCTTGACTCGAACTCAGATGTGAAAAGTACAGTGGCTGGTTCCAGTTGCTGTCTGTTAGGACAGGGCTGTATTTGCAGACTTAGCTCCCCGTCTCTGTGATTGTTTTGGGTCATAAAGGGGTAAAAGTGGTTGGCTTGTGTTGGCTGGGTGTCTGTCGCTCTCTACCAGCAGTGGCGGTGCATCCATTAAGGGCGCAGGGGTGTTTCCCCACAAGCCGCCCGCACCCGCAGCTCCCTCTGCTTCTCTGAACTTAAGTAAACTCTAAGTTTACTTAAGTTCAGAGACGCAGAGGGAGAACTGACAATGCAAGTCATGTCAGTCAGTTAGCATGAAGTCGGACCGCCCACCCCCTTCAGTCTGAAGGGGGTGGGTGCCCCGGGCGTCAAGTTGATTGACAGGCATTGTCAGACCAGAGGAGGCAGGCAGCACAAGTGCGCATGACTTGTGAAGGTCGGCAAATTTTTCCGCTGTGCCCTGTCATGCGCACTAGTGTCTGCTCAGGCTTGCGCATGCCAATTAGGAGAGCGATGGTTGAGCAAAGGCTCAAATCTATGTCTCCTAATGGACAGGCGGGCGGTGAGTAACCCTGCTCTAAGTCAATCCTGGCACTGCTGGAGTAGCGCCAGGATTGGCTGAGAGGGGTTGCCACTTCCTGTAGGCGCCAATGGACCCGTGGCGGCGTGGACCTGGTCAGGTAGGATGGATTTTAATTTTATTTCAAAACTCCCTCCCGCGGCCCCCACCCCCACGTGACACCCCCCTCCAATGACAAAACCCCCCACGAAACCCCTGCGAACCACGACTGCATACAGTGAATTAAACATTGCTAAATAAAATGTCACTGTGCAGGGTATTCCAGGAAAATTTACAAACATACAAACATGTGGAATAATGAATGGATAATTATTTTACATAGATGAATTAACAACACAGAATTTGTGAAGGGAACAGATGGGATATGAAGTTTGTCAGATCGGTCTGTAAGGAGAGGGTGCTGGAGACATAGAGAGGACATGCGAGCACCCAGATGAGAAAGCGATGAAAAGTCACTGAGAATCCGAGATATGTGTAGTAAAGTAATCCCTCAGTTGAGCATGTAAAATCTTTTCACAAGATTCAGTTTCAGGTTAACTTGTGTTCACACCATAGATGGTGCCTGATGCCTCCTTTAATTAAGAAACAGATCTGGCAAAATAATATATGTGCATAATAAACATTTTATATTTATTTGTACCTCTCACTAGGGTTCAAAACACTGGGCAGTCTAAAGAGGTGCAACTTGTGTGGGATTTTTTGGAACTTTGAGTATCCCCTGTGAAATAACTGCTATTTTGAGAATAGTTTCCCTTGAGTTTAGGACTAGTCCATCTGAACACTCATCTATCCAGTTAAGAAAGGTGTGGCCGGGTGACACTGGGCGGCTGAACTATGGACATTTGAGGGGTGTAAGAACAGGAAGTTCTACTTTGGAACTTGTGGATTGACTGAGTGGTGAAACTGAATTAAGATCACACTGTACTAGTGTAGGACAGCTTATATTGGATGAGGAAGTGACCGAGCTAATTGGTTCTAATAGCCATGAGCTTAACACCTTACATAGATCTGCCTATCACTAACATAGATTCTCCTTTGCAGTCATCCCCGTCTCGGAATCTTTCAAGTCCCGCAAGCCTAAATGGTATTGTAGCAAATACCAGTGTGTCTGCGGTAGGTGGCTCACTAGTTTCATGAAATATTGCAGGATTGAATGCAAAATTAGCTATACCTGATTGGCTTACCTTTATAAATGGCTATGACATTTGCCTTTTTCAAGAGACCTGGCTCTTGGAACCGCGATTTTGTGTAAGCTATCTAAATTTCCATATCCCGGCCCTGAAAGGGACACTTGGCCGTCCAGCAGGTGGCCTAACTACCTGGATAAGGCAAGAATTGTGCATTAAAATCAAGGCATTCCCTTCTGGGAGCAGTGATATCCAGGGAATAAGGGTAGATCTAGGCCCCTTAGGTCTAATCAATATTTACAATGTCTATGTAAGGGGCACTCGAGGTGCCAAGTCCCAGGTCTTAGATGAGCTTGTAAATCTTTTTGATTTCCATTCGACAAGCTCACACATCATTGTGGCAGGTGACTTTAATTCAACTTTTGAACCCCTGGCTGCATCAGAGGAGCACCTTACTGATGATGAAGATATGCAATGGGGAATTCCTAAACTGGAGTTGAATCCCATAAAAAGGTAGACGGAAATAGTCATTCAGATTAACACCATCTGTCTGGAAAGGGGTCTAAGGGACCTTAATGGTAGGATGCCGAAGGATAGAAGGGAAGCTTATACATTTAATAATGGGCAAAGCAAGAGCAGAATCGATTATATTCTTGTTAGTGTGAGCTTTTGGCACACTATCACTGATATGATGATAAGGGGCCTCCCAGAAAGTTATCATAATCCCCTATGTGTAAGTCATAGGTGGTGGAAGATGGAATCCACTCTTGCTGGGGGTGAGGGAGTCATATGCCGAAGATATCGTGCTCTCTAATAATATGAGACGGCTAAGATGGCCTCGTATAGTAGAGAACCCTGCCATTTTGGAAAGCATTAAAAATGATGTTGATTGTACTATCCTAGAACTTGAGCAGATTTTGTCTGGAAATAACACATGTGCATAACACATTTTTTACTACTTTGAGATCCTATTTTGAAAGAAAGCACGTACCTGGTCAATCTGCAGCCCCTCGACCTGCAAGATGGTATAACAAGGAATGCAGGCAGGCGAGAATAGATCTAGGGAAAGCTATAAAGGAAGGTGAAGTGGACACTGTGCGTTCTAGTAGGTGTATTTATAAAAGTAGTATCCATAGGGCCAAACAGTCATGGGACGAGTGCAAATGGCAGGACCTGTTAGAAGCTAGTGTACAGAACTATAGCAAATTGTTCTGGAGCATCATTAAATGGGGTTCAGGTGGCCAGTCCGAGCAGCCGCAAAATAATGTCTCACCGGATGAATGGGTTGAGTACTTTAGCCTCAGTATGCCTGCAACCCTGGGGATAAGAAAAAGGAAGTCCTGAGCCTAGCTTACTACCAGGAAAATGTTTTTAACAGAATAGACGTGGAGCCAGCACTGAATACAGTGGCAGCTGGAAAAGCATCAGGTCTGGACGGGGTTCCTGCCGATGTGTACTTGTACGATAAGGCCAAATGGGGGAGATACATTCTGCTGATTGCTAATGCTATGGCCCAGGGAGCACCGATACCAAGCTCCTGGAAAGGGGCGGAAATAATTCCGGTATATAAAAACGGAGATAGGTCCCTCCCGGGGAATTATAGACCTATTAGTTTGATTGACGCCATCCAAAAAATTGGAGGTAGGATGATTCTAAATAAGGTCTTATTATGGATAGCAGATAATAGTATACTATCCCCCTTTCAGGCGGGTTTTAGAGAGTTTATGAATACCATTGACCAAGTATTCCGTTTCGTACTTCTCTACTGGAAAAAGGTGACCCTAGGCAAAGGAAGCCTGTATGCTGCCTTTGTTGATCAAAGGGCAGCTTTTGATCTAGTCCCTCGACCTAGCCTTTGGTTAACGTTGAAAGACCTGGGTCTTCCCAATGAGTTGTTAACTTTAATCCAGAGGCTTCACGAGGGTAATCATGCTAGAATCAGGTGGGGCAGGCAGGGTAAGACTTCCGGTGACTTCTCAGTTGAAAGAGGGGTACGCCAAGGCTGTGCGATGGCGCCCACATTATTTTCCTTGTATATAAATGATATAGTTGAACGATTATCATTAGGGAACACAGACGCTCCCACTCTAGCTGGTGTAAAAATCCCGATTTTAATGTTCGCGGATGATACGGTTTTAATTGCAAAGACTCCTAGCGGTCTTCAGCTGGCATTATTAATCTTTGAAGATTTCTGTTCGGAACGAGGCCTTGAAGTCAATGTGACTAAGACCAAATTTATGGCCATTAACCTGCACCGAACTTTTAAAGATAATTTTTTATTGATCAGTCAACCTTTGGAGCAAGTAAGGGCTTTTACATATCTAGGGGTAAATATCCAGAAAGATTTAAAGTGGAGCCAACAAAAGGATCTTGCTGTGTTAAAACATGGACAACTTTCGGGAGCGCTTGTTGCTGAATTTAAAAAATCTATGACTAAACCGATCAGACCTGTACTTCAAGTTTATCGAGCGAAAGTTGTCAGTTCTGCCCTGTATGGCGCGGAATTATGGGGGTTTGGGAACTTGTCCGATTTAACTAATTCTGAAAATACGTTTTTGCGTGCTATTACTTCCCTTCCCCAGAGCACGCCACTAGTACCCCTAAGGTATGATCTGGGTAGGAACCCCATAGCGGAAATAGCTAAACTGCGGCCTATTCTTTATTGGCGCAGAATGCGGACAACTACTGAATTTTCATTGTACGCTGAGGGTTTACTTGAAGTAATAAAATCTGATGGTTTCCACAAAATTGGGTGGTTTAAAGAAGTTAGAAAAATCCTAGCGGATTTGGGAATGTATGAACTCTGGGAGAATCCTGCAGGGGCTCCTTTCCCGTCCAAACATTTTTTGAAGGAGAAGTACTGGGAGATGGTTACAACCAAAGCTTTCAGAAGCATTGTTTCTCTTTCCCTGACAGGTATTTCTTTGAATGTGAAACTGTAAGCGTTTCCCACTTCGTCCTAAAGTAACTGTATCGTAAGTATCAAAATAGTCATTGACAGTAGCACAATAAGCATTTTATTCACGTGTCAAATTGTTAAACAGTTTCAAAATACTTGGCAGTAGATAACAAATTGTGCAGGGCGCGGTCTTTGGAGTTTCGGGGAAACAGTCTTCAGTCTCTTCCTTTCTCTAGGTCACTCTTCCCCGTAGGACACTCGTACCAACGTCTCCCAAAAGGCAAACAGAGGAACACTACCGTCACAAACTAAATATATTCTTAAAGCTCTATACGTGCACCCGTCACCAAGAACTTGGGGTCACCGAGACTCGTGATATCTTTAATAAGGAGGAAGGGTCAGGGTAGTGGGGAATGGGAAATGGAAAGGAAAGCGTGTTTCCCATGCAGCGTGCACCGCTTTATTTACGCCATAAGCTCAACAGTCCTGTGCCCTCCAATCTCCTCCTCCACCGTTCTGCCCACGTTACTTGCCTGGGGCTATGGTCCCCGGTGACCATAGCAATGGGTATCGCGGTGTCCTGTTGCTTGGAGGGACAGCCGGATACGAGCGCGGTGTGTGTTGGGGAAACCTCCCTTGGGTCAGCTCCGCCGCTCCGTTTCACCTCCTCCGTGTCTCCAGCGTCTGGACTCTCTGCTCCGGTTCCACGTGTTTCGTCGTCCGATGCTCTGTCCAGCGTAGCTTCGTCTCCTCTCCTGCAGCCGTCCGTCGCAGCCTCGCCTCCTCCGGATCGCCAATCACCTGGTGGCCCACAGCTGAGCCAACAGCTCTCTTTTAGCTTCTGCCCGGGCCCCTGCTCCTCATTTGCACCGCAGACTAGACCGCTTAACTCTTCTGGTTGGAGTGGACCACTGGACACCATCTTGAAGTTCCCGGCAGATCGGGTGATAGGATGCTCTCTATCACATTGCCTCTCTTCTGGAGATGGACAATCGGGCCATTCAGCTGTCAGAAATCTGGAGAGATAATCTACATTCCTTTGGAACTTTCCTGGCATGTGCAGAGTCTGAAATGAAAAAGGCTGTAAGGCTAAAAACCATCTTAGTACTTTAGCATTGGTTTCCTTATTGGTTGCTAACCACGTTATGGGAGCATGATCAGTAACTAAAAAGAAAGTCCTCCCCAACAAATAGTACTGTAAGGATTCTATGGCCCACTTGATGGCCAAACATTCTTTTTCCATGGTGGCATAGCGTGTCTCCCTCAGAAACAGTTTGCGACTCAGAAACAGCACTGGTTTAAGCAGTCCTTGATTATCTGGTTGCGATAATACAGCTCCCAGTCCTTTATCTGAGGTGTCTGTTTGCAGCACAAATGTCTTTTTGTAGTCGGGACAAGTCAAAATCGGGGCCTTGCAGAGTATAGTCTTTAGGGTTTCAAAGCTTTTCTCTTGCGTTGGACCCCACCCGATTTTTGCTCTTGAAGGTTTTCCTCTCAACAAGTCCGTGAGGGGGCTGGCCACGTCAGATAATTGGGGAATGAATCTTCGATAATACCCGACTAACCCTAGGAAGGCTCGTACCTCTTTCCTGGTGGTTGGTCTGGGAATATTTTTAATAGCTTCCAGTTTGTCAATCTGGGGTTTTAGGGCTCCTTCACTGATGGTGTAACCTAAATAGTTTATTTGATGGGTGCCCAGAGTGGTCTTCTTTGGATTCATAGTTAATCCTGCCTGAGTCAAGGTCTCAAATACATTCTGTAGGTGTTCTAGATGGGTTTTCCCATCAGAGCTATACACAACAATGTCATTTAGGTAAGCAACGGCATAATTTTGATGAGTTTTTAGTAAAATGTCCATTAGTCTCTGAAAGGTGGCCGGTGCTCCATGTAACCCAAATGGCATTACTTTGAATTGGTACAACCCTGAGGGCGTAGAGAAGGCTGTCTTCTCTTGAGCTGCCTCCGTCAGGGGTATTTGCCAATATCCCTTGGTCAAGTCAATGGTGGACATCACCCTAGCCCAGTGGTTCCCAAACTTTTTTGACCTGTGGCTCCCCTGACCTAATTGGCCGTTGGCCGTGGCTCCCCGCCATTTTTTTACCGGTGGGTGGGTGGGTGGTGTGTACCTCCTGTTATCTTCCTTAAAGTATTTGGGACGCAATGAAGGTATTATATTGGTTGGAATGCTTGAATTATTAATCTCATCCACTGGCAATCACTTTGGCTGCATCCCAATCCATTGTTTTTTCCCCAACAGAGTGCCTGGTCCCAAACCCTTATTTATGCCAGCTGCTGCTTTCAGTACCTTTTGGTACTGAGACCCGCTCTGAGAAAATGGAACATTGAGTTTGGTCTGTCGTAATCAGTATCCCCAGCCTTATTTTTACACTAAAAAGGTCTGTTCTTCCATCTGTGTGCCCATCTATATCCAAACATATTCAACCATTTGCACACCTATCCACCATATATCCTTCCGTCCATCATTTCGCTCATCCATCCCTCCATCCACCCTTTCACTCATCCATCCATTATTCATCTACCCACCCTTTCACCCCATCCATCTGTACAATCATCCATGCATCCACTCTTCCACCCAGCCATCCATTCACTTACTCATCCATCCACCCATTCACTTACTCATCCATTCACCCAGTCAATTATCCTTCCACCCATTCACCCTTTCAGTCATTCATCCTCCCTTTCTCTCTCCATCCCCCTTTCACTTATCCATCCATCTACCCACCCATTTACTCATCCATTCATGAATCCATCCATTGATCCTATTACTCATCCATTCTTTCACTCATCCAGCCATCCGTTCTCTCATCCATCCACCCTTTCACTTCACTCATCTATCCATCCTTTTGTCCATCTACCCCCTTTCACTAACTCATCAATCCTTACATCCACCCTTTCACTCGTCCATCCATTCACCATTTCACTTATCAATTCATCCATCCACCCATTCACTTGCCCATCATCTACCCTTTCATTCATCCACCCATCCATCCTTTCACACGCCCATCCACCAATTCACTCGCCCATCAGCTGCCCTTTCACTCATCCATCCATCCTTTCACACACCCATCCACACTTTTACCCATCCATCTACCCTTCCACCCATACATCTACCCTTCCACCCATACATCCATCTATTTACCTTTTCTCTCATCCATACTTCCATTCATTCACTCATCCATCCATCCTTTCTTTCATTATCTATCCATTTCCCCTTTCATTCATGCATTCATCCTTTCAGTAATCCATCCAGCCATTCAGACATTCCTTCACTTATTTACTCACCCACCTTTTCACATTATGAGCGGAGCCTTTGTTTGCAGAGTTGCAGGCAGAAGAGTCCCATCAAGAATGAACTACAGCAAGGGGTGGGCTGGTGGAGAGTTACCTATGCCCCTGCACATAGGCAGACTGAAAACGTAGAAGTCATGCATGATGCACAGTGCCAGGATGTGAGGTTACTGTAACATGGTGTTGTTTCCAGGGCTTTAAGCGGTGTAAAAAAACTGGGGGGTCTCTTCAAAGGGGGTGTTTGACGTAATTAAGAGCGCAGCTTAAAACACCTAGGCTAAAAATCTGCACTCAGCATAGTGTTCCGCCTCATTGGTATTATGTTGTCTCTGTCATTGCATCCAGATATATAATACAACAAGTATCATTACACCTCAACAAGCCAGGACTATTGGCTTTGTCAATGGTTGTTAGTTCCTTTAAAAAAAAAAAAGGAGCAACCATGGCTTTGTTGAATACAATATTGAAAATACTTCAGTTCTAAAATGACAGGACAGTGAGAGAACGATAACCTGTTCTTTTAAACTTAAGGCTTCTTTGAATGAAGTTTTTTCTAACGTTGCAGCGTGGGCGTTTTACTTTTTATCGTACAGAATGCGCTTCTGTACCCTGAGGCAGGAGGAGGCCGCCACATGGTGTCACACCCCCAGACTGCCCCATTGTCATTCAGTAAGTGGCAATCAGCGGCATACTGAATGACCATGGGCGGGAGGGGCTGCTCTCGTGCTCCTGGAGGAGTGCGAGGCGCCTCCAGCAGCAGGGTTGAGGCCTCTCACAGGGGAGCAGCGCTGCTCCCCGTGATGGCCAAAACTACAGATAAAAGGCCCGTGGAATTTACGGACGGTTGGTCACCCTAGTGTGCGCTGCGCCCCTGGCACCTCATTACGGCGCACCGGGGCGCCGCGGCGCACAGTTTGGGAACCACAGCCCTAGCCTCTCCTAGTTTTTCAATTAGCTTGTCCACTCTAGGCATTGGATAATTGTCAAATTTAGAATTGGCATTTACTTGGCGAAAGTCAATGCAGAAACGGATACTGCCATCCGGTTTCGGCACTAAAACGATGGGGGAACGCTAGTTACTTTTGGAAGGTTCAATAATGCCTGCCTGTAGCATCTTTTCTATTTCCTGTTCTACCGCCTCTCTCCTAGCTTCAGGTATGCGATAGGGTCTCACATTTACCATTCTTCCCGGTGCGGTAATAATATCGTGGGCTACCAGGGACGTTTTCCCCGGTTTCCCTGAACTAAGGGTAGAGTATTGGTCAAGCAGTTGCTCTAACTGCCGTTTTTCCTCTACAGATAATCGGGGACCCATAGCTGGCTGTTCCTCCTGATCGCCCCTCCCCATCTCCTGGGGTAACTCTAGTGGTGTGATGGTTACATGATTTATGGATTGGACTATCTCGGCCCCTTGGGATCGTGTGTTTGGTTCCTCCCACTTCTTTAATAAGTTAATGTGGTACGTTTGCCCCACCTTGTTAGTGTGTGGTACTGCTACTCTATATGAAACGGGTGTAACTTTCTGAGTAATGGTATATGGTCCTTGCCATGTAGCCAATAATTTCTTATCAGAGGAGGGAACAAGTATCAATACCTTGTCTCCCACTCTCAACTCCCTCAACTGGCTTTTCTTGTCATATTGCTCTTTTTGTCTACTTTGGGCTTTGTCCATGTTTTGGTGGACGGTATCCCAGAGGGTGGCTAAAGTTTCTTTAAGGGTCTGCATGTATCCTAACAGCGGATTCCCTTCATCCTCTTCCTCCGTCCACTGCTCGGCAGCCATATCGAGCAAGGTACGGGGTTTCCTCCCAAATAGCAACTCGAATGGGGAGAATCCCGTGGATTTCTGTTCATGTGTCCTAATAGCAAAGAGTACAAGAGGTAACTTCCTATCCCAATCCTTCCCTGTCTCGCTTATCAGCTTCTTCAGGATGGTTTCAATCGTTCGGTTATACCTTTCCACTAAACCGTCGGTTTGTGGGTGATAGACTGCCGTTCTAATCTGTTGGACTCCCAAAAGTGAACATACTTCCTTCATGAGTTTCGCCATAAAAGGAGTTCCTTGGTCTGTCATACTTTCCAACGGAAATCCTACTCGGGAGAAGAAAGATATCATAGCTTGAGCCACAGTTAGCGTAGTCATGCTTGTCAGAGGTATAGCCTCCGGATATCTTGTTGCATAGTCCACTAGCACTAATATATACTGATGCCCCCTGGCTGAGGGAATTAATGGACCTACCAGATCCATCCCTACACGCTGAAATGGAACGTCAATAATGGTTAAAGGACAGAGGGGTACTTTCTTGTCTTTGGAGGGATTTATCAACTGAGACTTTGGACAGGTGGTACAAAATCTAGCAGTTTCTCTATACACTCCTGGCCAGTAAAAACAATCCAGTAAATATTTCAGGGTTAATTCCTGCCCGTAGTGACCCCCACCCGTCTGGTTGTGTGCTAATTGCAGAGCTTGCTCTCGAAAGGCTACTGGGACCAAAAACTGTTCTACCCTTCCACTTGTCCCTTCACTTACTCGATATAGTAATCCCTGTTTATATAAAAATAGGGTCCTACCTTCTCTGGGTCATTCTCTTGCACTTGATTCCAGGCATTTGTGAGGGTGCTGTCATCTTTCTGGGCTGCACGGAAGCTTCGTGCAGGAGTGAATCCATGCTCTGGGGAAGAAAGTAAACATGAAGCAAAAGACTGACAGGTACTGGTATACCGCTCTTTGTCCCTTCTTTTCTCATTTTTTGACTTATGTTCTCGGACTCTGGGTTGAACAAGGTTTTCGCTAGAAAAGGGAGCCTCCTGTAACCACTCTGCTCTGGCTTCTTGCTCCGAGGCCTCCATTAAATAATCATGAAATTTAGGCAAATCTGTTCCCAACAAAATATTTTCAGGAAGTTGAGGAACTACCCCTACTCCCCGGACTTGTGGATAACCGTCTATTTGCAGTAAGACTTCTGCTAAAGGATATTCCTTAACGTCTCCATGAACACAGGAAACTAGAACGGTTTCTCTTTCACATAGAGAATTCAGGGGTACCAAGTCTTGCACTACTACCGTATGGTGACATCCTGTGTCTAATAAAGCTTCAATAGGTTTCCCATTTAATCAGATGGCTTTCTTGTATGTTTTCCTGCATAGACCTGTAACCAAAACTCGCCCTTGTGACCAACCCACTTCCATTGGTTCAGAGCCGTCATTGTTCAAGGGACAGTTCTCGCCTCGGTGCCTATTCCAATCATGGAGTCCCACTCTGCAACTCTGGGCAATAGCTTGCTTAATCTCCACAACGGCCCCCACAACGCTAAGGATGCCTGGCCTCCACCTTGGGGGTGCCCAGGAGTGGACGCCTCACAGGGAAAGCCAGGATGGGTTCCACAGCGCTATTCGTACAAGCGCCTTGAGACCCTTGAGGGTGAGTAGTGCGCTATACATGTATCAATTTACAATTTAGTTTCGTGAAATATGCCCCCACTCTGCACACCTAAAGCATTGAGGTCCTACCTGAACAGGGGAGATGATTTTTGGAAAGGGTTTTGGGGCGGGTTTAGTGGTAGGAAAAGGGCGTTTTTCTACACTGTCATTGGAAACTCGGGTGTAGGTTTAGTGAATACCATGGGGGTTTTCCCAGTAGGAACTTTGAAGTCGGGAGACCTATGGTAAGCACAGGCGAGTTCGATAGCAGATTGGGACATTAGACCAGGATGTTGTTTTAACCATGCTCTAGAATTGGCAGGTAAAGCATCCAAATACTGTTCTAGAAAAATGTGTTCCGTCACCTCTTCCATGGTGGCCGTATGAGGCTGCAGCCACCTGTTCCCCAAGTCTCTGACCCTGTAAAACAATGCTCGGGGATTATCACCTGTAACCCATTTTTCCTTGCGAAAGCGTGCCCTATAATACTCTTGGTCACAGCCTAATCTCTCGAGAATTGCCTTCTTTATCTCGGGATAAGGAGTTACTCCAGCTGGGTTAGCCGCTTGGTACGCCGCTTGTAGTTCTCCAGACAATAACGGCGCTAACTATTGTCCCCACCTGTCTGCAGGCCAAGTAGCTGTGGTAGCAACTCTCTCAAAATTTGTGAAGAAGACGTCCGGATCTTCTCCCTCTTGAAACTTTTGTAATACACTACCGGGAATGGTATGGTGGACACGGGCACTAGAAATCGCATCTGTAAGGCGGAGAATAGCGGTATCTTGGACTTTTTGGTTACTTGTCAACAATTTTGCTTGCTCTTTCAAAGCCTCTTGAAAAGACTCTCTTTCTTTTTGGACATTCCTATTCTGTTCTTCAAACACTAACTGTAAATGTCTCTGACCTTCTGCCAGTTGTGTTATCCTATCTTGCACAGTCACTGGTTGCGTCATCTTGTATCAAATGACAGTATCCCACTTCTGACACCACTGTAAGCGTTTTCCCACTTCGTCCTAAAGTAACTGTATCGTAAGTATCAAAACAGTCATTGACAGTAGCACAATAAGCATTTTATTCACGCGTCAAATTGTTAAACGGTTTAAAAATACTTGTCTTTGGAGTTTCGGGGAAACAGTCTTCCTTTCTCTTGGTCACTCTTCCCCGTAGGACACTCGTACCGACAACTCCCAAAAGGCAAACAGAGGAACACTACCGTAACGAACTGTATATATTCTTAAAGCTCTATATGTGCACCCGTCACCAAGAACTTGGGGTCAGCGAGACTCGTGATATCTTTATTAAGGAGGAAGGGTCAGGGTAGAGGGGAATGGGAAATGGAAAGGAAAGCGTGTTTCGCTGTAGTGTAGTTCCTATTTTCCCAATAGGCCCTGCGCATTGGAATAACATAAACAGTAGTATCGACGTAGAAGTGCGGATCTTCCAGGCCTCCACTGACTATGCTAAACTTAATTGGGGTTGTTACCAACTAGCTCAGAGGTCACTGGAAACTTTCTTCTCTGAATAGGAAGTGATCAGCTTCCCTGGCACAGCCAAGAAGGGATTCAGTTTTCCAACAACCGTGCAACATGACAACTTTGCTCCTCAGATAAGAGTCAATCTCTAGAGTCGTGTGAAAAATAGATAGTTATTTTACTCAGTCAGTGGTTGTGCAGTTTACTTTCACAATATGTAGAGAATAGAGAGACGGGCGTTTTCAATAAAGGGTAACATTTATTGAACAGTCTTTCTTCTCGTACAAGAGAAATGAATTGCCACAATTGCAAGACTTGTTATTATAAAAAGTACGTACAGTAAGATAAGTATTGCGAAATAATACTGTAAAAGCATTGATATGGTTTCTTAGCCATACAATGGTTTAAAATGAATAAAACATATATACATTCATATATACATTAGGCTAAAATACTCAACTGGTGCTTCTAACTACGCCTACCCCAGTGTACCTGACCTAAGCCTAATACTTGGGAGGGGAGTAAGTAAGTAGCTTTAAGTTAAGTTGGTTTTGCCAAGGTTTGCTTCAAGAATTCTCGCTAAGGGTTTAGTCAACACCATACCTCTGGAATAGAATGATGGAGGTCTGGTATCTCCTTCAGGGGGTCGATATCCCAGTCACCCGCAAGGGTAGCCTGGAAACGCCGGAGCTGGATTTCTCTGCAGGAGAAAAGATAGCGTCACTCTCAGCGCGTTGAGGAGGAGGAGGAGGGGCAGCGTCCGCGGGCAGCTTGCATCTGCTGGGCTCTTTGCAGGGGGACGGCTGTTCAGCTCCTAAGTTCACCACACCATCGTTTGCTCGTTAGCAGCGATAGCAGTAGCGATAGCAGCTATGGTATCATCAGCATAACAGCAGCTTCGTCAGCAGCGATGGCATTGAGGCAGCTAGCGTTTGCTTAAGGCAACGTTGGTAATATTTATACCTGAAAGGTGCCTTGTTTGACATAAGTTTTTGGACATAAGACGTCAATAAAGATGTCACTAGGAAGTGATCGTCTATCAGTGCTCATTAGAGTTCTATTACTAATCAAAACATAGCAAGCGGGGATTTCCAGGTTGCTGAGTTTTTATCTTGTTGAAGAACTCGGAGTGTCAATCTAGGAATCTTAGATAGTAACTTCTGCTATGTCATTGCACTAATTGGTTGCAAAGGAAGTGGCAGATAAAACGATTCTGAAATGTGGCTCTGTTCGTGTGAGGCCAGAGACGAGTTTCTGAATATTGCATTTGATCAGTTATGCCAATATAGGGAATAAATGGATTTATAGCCGTATAGGGGCATAAGGTCACAGTATCGATCAGGGTCCTAGATTAGAACGCTATACCCACTCCACGAATTCATGTCCATCAAATTACTAAAACTAGAGCAATAAGATGCATGTGTAACATTGCCCACCCCAAAATACATATATGCATTCAAAATAGGCGTATTAGTAATACGTGAAAATTTAGGTACTGTACGTTATTGAAGCATAGAAATCATTCAAAATTATAGCATATGAAATCAATGAACGATTTTGCAAAAAGAATTACACATGAAATATCTCTGAATACAGAAGAAGGGCGAGATAATTTCATCACATATAAATGCATTGCAGTAAAATGTGCTAGAGGCTAGTGTAAAGATATTATGTCTCTGGATATATTTGGAAATAGAAGTATAAGCTTCTGTTCTCTATGAATAGTTCTACCTTAAGCAAAGAATTTTTCGTGCCAGAAAAAAGGTGAATATTAAAAAGTGTTCAATTCAAAAGAATTATTGCTTGAACGGGGAAATTAGAGTTCCAACGCTTTTAGCAGTTTTTGTTGTTCAAAATTGAAGGCCGAATCCAGAGTTCATGGGAACGCTGTGTGTCGGAATGCTTCTCTAAAGTTATTGTTTCTGTTCGGGTGAGAACATCATATCAGACAGGCTCTCAAAGAATTGGTCTAAAAAATCAGGTGTCAGTTCGACCAAATTCGATAGTGCTGTAACTTGGCAGGTGTGAGAATGATTGCTGTCATCAAAGTCTGGATCAGCAATGCTCACAGAAGGTCGTACCTGGGTGATGTTGCTTTTGTCACTCGCTCCACTGTTACCACCTAGTCGTAGCACAGGAGTCTCAACGAATACCGTCATCAGGATTGGTAGCCGCTGGGGACAACACAATGCGTGAGCCGTTATCGGACTTAGCAAAGTATCGATATCCATTGGTACTGCTGATGGAAGTGAAAGACAGGTGTCCAACACGCACTCATCTCCGCACAGCATACATCGTAGTACAGGTAAGATGCAATTTTGCCATATCGGTCTGAATGAAAGGAACCAGGTCATGTTTAGATCTCTCAGCCTGGCCAATCCAAGGACTCTAGTTATTCTGTCCCGGTAGTGCACTGCTAGGATTGTTTCTTCCATTCCCATAGGAGTCATGTCTGAGCTGTGGCTTGCCATATCAAAGCAGGAGGGTCAAAAATAAAATCCCTGCTACAAGTCCCAAAAATAGGGGTATGCCGCCAAAAACAGAGTGGACAAAATTTGGAACGATTCCCAGAATTGCTTGAAACGGTGTTAGCAGTCCCGTGAAAATCGTCTTAAATATGCCTGGGATGCCTGTGGCACTAGACATGTTAAGGAGTTGGCTCAACATTTCTACGAAATGCACGGGGCAATTTGTTGATAAAAGGTCATGAACCTCCGTAGCTGTCCTTGCAACTAGGAGATCATACGTCTCTTTTGATGATGTTATGGGCACTGTTGTCTGCAAAAGCACAGACTTCATTTTGCTTAAAGTATCAATTCGTATAGAAGAAAAATGCAGACGAGGCCAGATGGGAGTCTCTATGTCTCCAGGGCCACTCGGGAACAATGCTTGCATACAGCATTTGACCATGGAAGTTACGCTTACGAAATACGCTTTTCCTGGCAAAAGGCCACAACATCTGTGATCCGTTCTAAGAATGTAACTCCCATTCGCGAGTTGCATAAAGAAGGGCTCTATCTGCGTTGCAGATGTGACAAGCTGGTGGCATGAAAGGTTGTTAGAATTACCTTCACAGGCTCCGTGTAAATGAATACCCTGGCACAAAAGTATACCGCTTAGTGAACGTTTACAGTTTTCACCACTAAGAAATACATTTTTGTCGCTGTCACTATAGCATGAATGTGTGTATGGTAATTTCCATGCTGACTTAACATATCCTTTACCTAATCGTTCATACTGGCCAGTAGGTATGTATTCAAGGCACTTTTTAAATCGGAAAGTTGTTATCGGAATAGTGATAATTCCGTGTTTTATCCATTCAATGACAGGACTTTCTGACATTGTCAATGGTAATCTCTCAAGTTTTTCGATGCTCAGGATTGTATAGTCTGCTCCTTTCTGTGCCAAGCTGATTTGTTTATCAGTAAGGTTAAAAATGGAAAACAATGACGTTGTGTTGATTAAACGCCAAGGCACATAGCCTGAACGAAGATTTTGCAGCGTCCAGCCTAATTGTACAATAGAACGTAATTGCGACTGGCCATGCTGTAACATTAGCAAGTATCTGTCTATTATATCAAAGGCAGAGGATACAATATTGTCCAACGAATATATTCTGGAGGACAGAGTCATTAACCCATTGTCCACTACAGAAAGTGATTTTTCCAAATTAATACGATCAATTTCTCGTATTTTTTCTGCTGTTTCAATTTGTGTGACTTTCCAAGCCTCGTTGTATGCAGCATAGATGCTGGCCGCTATGAAACGCTTTTGACGCTGTTTGCGTGGTCCAAGAATGAAATCGCGCAAATCAGCACCATCTTTAAGTAAAGATAAGTGTTGCTTAATTTCAGCCAGTGTGGATGATCCTAGCCATTCGAGGCAGAGTTTCCCTACACTGTATGTTGTTACTATCTCTGGATGTTGTCTCTGGGAGTATCTAGGGTCTTGTCTGGTCATTTTTAACCCCTGTGTTTTATTCAGGAATCTATCTTGACAGTTGTTTGTGTCAGTAGCCCAAATTAACCACTTTTTCCAATCAGGATGTGTTCTGTCAAAATGTAAAATTTTAGTTACGTCTATCTCAATATCTGTCGTTGCATTCTCAGGTATTGGCTTTGGAATAGACGGTTTGTTTAGGTCTTTGATCTTAGCTAGGCCAAGACAGGATGTTTGGTGAATTGTGTCATTTTAAAACATCATTTGTTCTGGTATCATGCAGGTTCTGAATAGTGCTTCTAGGCCTTGTACCTGCCACTCTTTCGTACCCCAAATGGTTTTTGTTTCAATTTTATTTTTCCAATAATCAAAACCAAATGTCATCATTTTTTCATAAAATTCTTCTGAATATATTAATTTAGTGTTTGTCAGCATTGTTTTCATTCCTGTTTTATCTAACATTTTGTAATAAAACGTTTCTGCATCACTGGTGTTAAACCCTGAGAAGTACTTGAATTTCTCAAAGAATGTTTTAGAACTGCTTTTAGGTGGTGTAGCACAATGTTCCCATTGATTATACTTAAAAACATTTCTAGGCTGTGCAGATTTATGCAAATAATGATCGCCATAATGTGTATAACAGAACAACTGTTCATAACTAGACGAACCTTGTAAATAATCATGTTCTGTGAATCTAGCTGACATTACTAAATCAGACATCATGTCATTAATACTGTTAAAGTCCCAATCATCAGGGAATGTACTAGGTTTTACAAAGTCACTTAAGGAAACCTTCAGTTGATGAGGATACTTCAGGATCTCGACCGAACCATAGATCTCATAGTCAGTTTTCTCCCATACTACCCCACCGGGTATTGGAATGGCTGTGACATTTACTGTTGACAGTTCTCTTTTCTTCACGTGGGATGATCTGTGTGGTTTGAGGACTAGGTTGATGTTCTGACTTGCTGTGTCCATTGTGCTATATTTTCCCTCAATGAATTTTCCCAAACAAAGTACCATGATGAGCCTAAGCAGGAGGAAAAATACACCTAGACCAAACCAGAACTCTAACCAAGGGGAAATAAGGTAGATTTCCTTCAGTTGATGAAAGAGTTCCGTTGCTTTTTCTTTAAAAGTCTTTTTTATTTCTGGCATCACTTCGGGGTTGCTTTGATCCTCGGAAAAGTTGTCGAAGTCGATGAAATAGCCAGAGGCAGTTCTGTCAATTGTTGGGATTGTTCTTTCAATCTGTCTTTCGGTAGCACTTTCTGATGCCACATTATTGTAGACTGGTGTTTCTTGACGAACTGTTTCAATCTGTGTCTCAAGAGGCACGAGTTCCATGGCATTATTGCATAGTCCTTCTCTGTGCACTGCAAGCTGATCGAATGTGATTAGTTTTTACGTTTGAACCTCTTGGATTGTTGCAAGTTTGGGTATTCTGTTGTTTCTTGGGAGTCCGCTGGGCCTACTGTTGATTATAGGCCTCATGCTTGTGGTTTTACCAGGTCGATAGATACAACTCTGTTCTCCTTTTTACCAGCAAGGGGCGGTAGTACTACTGATCTTGTTCCGGTGACTGCCAAGACAGGTACTGCTTTTCTGTAAGAAGGCCCAAATTCCTTCTTTACCGCTATTTTTTCTCTGACTAGATCCCCAATCTTTGGAATCCAGACAGGCCTTGCTGGGGCTGTTGCTTGTGGTGCCTCGTCAGTGGTATCTGGCTGTTGCTTTAACTTTATGTTGCTTAAGGATTTTCTTGTTTCCTTCAAGTCCTGTAAAACAGCCAAACGATCTTTGATGTCAAAGTCTGTTTTCTTATCTTGTACCACTGATACTTGACTATCTAAGTCCTGAACTCTCATTCTACTTCCGAACAATAGTTCGTATGGGCTGAAACCTTTTAGAGAATTTCTTGGCAAGTTATTAAGACTGATTTGGACACTTATTAGATGTTTGACCCACCCAGCGCCTGAACCTAATACCTTCGCTGTTATAGATCGCTTTATGTCCCGGTTTTTTCTTTCTACCACACTATTCCCTTCGGGGTGTGACGGACAAGAATACCGCAACCCAACTCCCATGCTGGCCATGGCCACCTTATAAGCTCGAGAGCTAAAAGCAGGACCCTGGTCAGAATGGAACATGGTAATTGCGTATGTGCCGATAAAGACTCCCAGATCTTTTATAACCGTTCTGGCGTCAGCCGAGCGCTGGGGCCACATCCATATGAACCTCGTACAGGAATCCACTGCTACCATGATATATTTATAGTTGCCGTCCCTTTGTAGGGGACCACAGTGGTCCAGGTAAACACATGCAAATGGTTTATCCGAGATGAGAAGGGGTGTCTGCGCTGGTCGTTTTACTGTTGATACTTTTATCCTTTGGCATATTTCGCATTCTAATACATACTTTTTAGTTCGTATTCTCATGCGAGGCCACCAATATCTCTGTTTTAATAGTGATGCTGTTGCGGAAACGCCAGCGTGTGCAGAAGCAAGCCCTTCATGTGCCGCTTTGATTAGTCCTAACCTGTGTTCCATGTTTGGAATTACCCTATCCCCCACTCCAGGGATTCGAGCAAAAGGAACATTATTCGTATCTGTTGAATATAAGTACTTTTCTGGAAAGCCTTTTGGGAGTGTTTTCTTATCATCCTTTACTGACGCACTGACAGCTTGTAGAATATCGCTGTCTATTTTTGTTTGTGACCGAGTTATCGCAGCTACGGAAGTCGTTTGCACAGCTGCCTTCGCGGCTTCATCAGCCAATGAATTCCCTGCAACGTGAACGCCATCACGTTGATGACTCAGAGTGTGTATCATGTGAGTCTTTTGTAGTTCTTTCTGTAAAAGAACTACCTGTTCCCAAAGCATTTTATGCTTTATTGTGCCACCTGTGTCATCTTTGTAATCGTTTTCAATCCAGCTCTGCAGTTTATTATTGTAAGAGTTGACGCATAAATGAGAATCGCACACGATTAGTGTCGGGAATTCACGTTCTGCATTTTGGAGCGCCATCTTTAAAGATCTGATTTCAGCTCTCTGTGCCGAACAGTTTCTTTCTGATTCAGTTTTTGTTACTTTCGGTCTGAATTTACCGCACAGCCAACGACCTTTAACAATCGCACAGGCTGCATCGTAGGATTTGCTCTCTACGTTGAAATGCTGTACAAATCTACCTGTATAGATTATACAGGTGTACTGTGGGAGAGGCAGAAGTTCGATTGGCAGAGGATATTCTTCTTCATATTCTAAATCATTCAGTTCTTCGAATTGCGGGGCGAAATAGTATTTCACATCTTCCGCTCCAAGAGAATCTACATACTGTATCCATTTCGGATCCAGTGACACTCTAGGCAGGTTTACTGGGCTGAATAGCGCCTCGAAGGCGGATTCCGCTGTGAGGACATTAATCCTTTTGCCGTGTGCTAGTTCTCGTTCATTTGCAAATGCAATTTGCACTGCTTTCACAGTTCTTTCTGTGTGACTGAATGTTTTTTCTGCTTGTGTGTACAAGTGAGATTTAATTGAAATTGGTACCTTTTCTCCCTCATTAGAGGTCAGGTACGTGAATCCGCATCCTCCTGGGATGACTTTGATTACAAGATCGCGTGTGTTGTCACGTGTATCTAATTTTGTTTTTGCTAACATGTCTGTTTGCAGTGATCTCAAAATTTCTGTGTGTTTTTGAGTCCAATTGATTTGTTTAAAATCAGGTTTAATTAGTTTGTAGAGAGGTTTAACCCTCTCTGCGTAATTTAGAATGTATGTTCTACCGAAATTCAGAAAACCTAGAATGGATTGTAAATTCTTCAGCGTTTTTGGAGCTTGGAGTACAGCGCTTTTCTCTAAGAAGTTGTCTGCTAGGCTTTTCCGTTCACTTGATAATTCGTATCCTAAGAATAGTACTGTCAAATGGGCAATTCGAGACTTTTTAAAGTTAAATTTGTAACCCTCTGCTGCGAACCCAAGTATAATGGTGTTCACTCTTTTCAAGTGAGTCTCCAAGTCGTCGTCTGTGAGATAAATATCATCTACGTAAGATAATGCCTCATCATCATATATTTGTAGTAACTCTGTTACTCTAGCTGAGAATAGTCCTGGGCTGTTCTTGAACCCCTGTGGGAGCCTACAGAAATTTTTCTGAGACCCCATTACGGAGAAAGCGGTCAAATACCTGCTTTCTGGTGCAATGTTTTGACAAAAGAAACCATTAGATATGTCTAATGTTGTTTTATATTTTTTCCTAACTATGTTGTTCATTAGTGCAGCACTATGCGAGTTTTGTACTGCAAAAGTTTTGCAACATGCATTAAGGTGTCTGTAGTCCAAAACTAGACGATATGAATTGTCTGGCTTGGAGACAGGAAACAAAGGATTGTTCATTTGAGAGGTGCATGTTTCAATCACCCCCTGGTATTCAAGTTGATCTAAGATCTCCCTGACTTGTTTTTTAGCTTCTTGCTTAATGGGATACTGCCGTTGGGCAGTTGGTTCACTTTTTAACTGGATTTTGTGAGGAGGTGAGTCCTCATCCCATCCTACATGATTTTTATATAATGCCGGTGCCTGGGCTACTGCCCATTTCCTTGCATAAGTATATTTTTTGTGAATCGGAATGTGATTCGAGAAGGCAGGCATAATCATTTCTTCGCCACGAGGGCACTCCCTGACAAACTCTGGGGGCCAATCTTTTTTAGCTAACAGAATATCATAGCCTTCTGAGAGTTTATCCCAAAATAGACCCTTTATTTTCCTAGTCTTATCACCCTCTATACGCAATGTTATTTCGTATATTTTATGGGGCTCGCTAAGTCTGGTGTCTGCAGTTTCAACCTGAATGTATTCATTCGTGTCCACTGTCTCCAGATGACTCATCAAGATCTTGCGGGCTATACTGATTTCTGCTGCACTGTCTAACATTGTCTGTGCCCACTCCCCGTTTTTCAACTGTGTCCTCAGTATTCTCGGCATGGTTGATTACTCTAATACTGGCTACCTTCTTTTTTGGAAATTGAGATTTTTTACTCTGAGCAGGTTCCTTGTCTTTGGACTTGGTGTGCTCTCCTGGGTCTGACCGTCCTCTTCTTTCCAATTTCTGCGAAAAAGATCGAGAAGGACGTGTATCAATACTTTGATATCTATCAGATTTTTTCAAATTATCCCTATTTCTAAGGTTATATCTTTTCTCAGAGGGCTCCCCCTGGGGAGACTGGTGTTCTCGAGTCGGAGTTCTGTCCCTCCGTCGAGGAGACTTTCCTCTGGACTGGAAAACTTTTTCCTTGGGAGTGGATTGTTTATTTCCATCCCAGCTCTTTTTAGGAGTGTTTGAATTATTCTTAATAAATAATTTTTCAGGATTTTCGAGCAGTTGGGGCTTTACTGGTTTCCCACCCAAGCTGTCTCTACCTAATTCTTCATAGCATTTCTCTATGATTCTGGCAAGCTCGATTGGTTGATCTGTTATATCTGTTTCCTTCAACTTCTGGCGGATCACCACAGATGCTGCTTCTCCCTTTATATTGGCTAATAATATAGCCAAGACCTGCTTGAAGTCTTTCAGTAATTTCATACCAAGAGTTAAAGCAGGTTCTGGACCGTATTCATTCTGAATCTGTCTTAGTACATCTGGTATTACCGCCATAGACGGAACACCGTGTGTTTTTGTGTAAATGGAAGCAAAGACTGTACCCCAAGTGTCACAGTCCTCCACGTGTGGTGCGATTCCCATAGGAAGGCAGATGGTCAAGATTCTGTGTTTCTCGATAGGGGTAGTATCCGGAAATACTGCCTCTATTTGAGTGATTTTTTGCGCTAACCAGAAAGGAATTTGTTCCCGTTTTATGGGTGTTGTACCAAGACATGATTGTATGTTCTGTGGTGTAATTTTATTAGTGTTCCCCTGGTGAGGGGTCAGCTGTGGTACATTAACACCTGGTTGGAATGTTGCAGTCCGCATTACATATTGGACTAATTGCCTATGCATTTTAATTAATGTTTTTAGCTGTACTAAAAGTTCTTCTCTAGACATTTTTTCAATGTCCGGGTGTGGTGTGTAGCTGGCTAGAACCGGCCACGTTGCTCCTGGTCTACCTAGTGGACCGAGCCTGGTAATATGATCATTATGTTTTAGGGCGCCATTAAACCAGAGCAGGTGCTCTTGGAATTTTAGTGGGATTTCAGTCTCCTCGAAAGGAGCGTACTCATCCGGTGGTTTCTCTATTTTGTAATAGTGAAACTCCTTTGTTCTAGCATTTGCCGTTGGAAAGTTTATCCATGAATAGAATACCTCTGTCTGCCGATATTCGTGTGCCTCTATCACGAAAATTACTGTACCACCTTGTGGTGTCAGTCCGTTTTCTATAAGTTTTAACGTTATAGATTTTCTTAAATGTACCGGGATGGTTATTGCATCCGGTTCAGTCTGTAGGAGACTCGTGTCTTCCTCTATTAGTAGGGTTGCCAATCTAGCTGCTTCCCTTTCTTTTTCACTGTCTGACATTTTATTGTCAGAAAGGTTTTTGCAGAGTAGGTCTCCAAGGAGACAAAGATTAGGTGCACAATATTTTGGAACACTGTATCCTTCAACGTTGAATAAACCAGAGCTTTACATAGGAATCTCTTCCTACTGAGTTCTGGCGGATTTTAACCTTTCACCCACTCCAGACGTCTATTGGAGTATTTACGGGAGAAAGGGGTCTGTGTGAAATATGCACGACTGAGTTACTCTAACGTCTTGCGTTAGTTTATCGCCTTACCAAACGTTTGGGCGCCATGTAGTGTAGTTCCTATTTTCCCAATAGGCCCTGCGCATTGAAATAACATAAACAGTAGTATCGACGTAGAAGTGCGGATCTTCCAGGCCTCTACTGACTATGCTAAACTTAATTGGGGTTGTTACCAACTAGCTCAGAGGTCACTGGAAACTTTCTTCTCTGAATAGGAAGTGATCAGCTTCCCTGGCACAGCCAAGAAGGGATTCAGTTTTCCAACAACCGTGCAACATGACAACTTTGCTCCTCAGATAAGAGTCAATCTCCAGAGTCATGTGAACAATAGACAGTTATTTTACTCAGTAAGTGGTTGTGCAGTTTACTTTCACAATATGTGGAGAATAGAGAGACGGGCGTTTTCAATAAAGGGTAACATTTATTGAACAGTCTTTCTTCTCGTACAAGAGAAATGAATTGCCACAATTGCAAGACTTGTTATTATAAAAAGTACGTACAGTAAGATAAGTATTGCGAAATAATACTGTAAAAGCATTGATATGGTTTCTTAGCCATACAATGGTTTAAAATGAATAAAACATATATACATTCATATATACATTAGGCTAAAATACTCAACTGGTGCTTCTAACTACGCCTACCCTAGTGTACCTGACCTAAGCCTAATACTTGGGAGGGGAGTAAGTAAGTAGCTTTAAGTTACGTTGGTTTTGCCAAGGTTTGCTTCAAGAATTCTCTCTAAGGGTTTAGTCAACACCATACCTCTGGAATAGAATGATGGAGGTCTGGTATCTCCTTCAGGGGGTCGATATCCCAGTCACCCGCAAGGGTAGCCTGGAAACGCCGGAGCTGGATTTCTCTGCAGGAGAAAAGACAGCGTCTCTCTCAGCGCGTCGAGGAGGAGGAGGAGGGGCAGCGTCCGCGGGCAGCTTGCATCTGCTGGGCTCTTTGCAGGGGGACGGCTGTTCAGCTCCTAAGTTCACCACACCATCGTTCGCTCGTTAGCAGCGATAGCAGTAGCGATAGCAGCTATGGTATCATCAGCATAACAGCAACTTCGTCAGCAGCGATGGCATTGAGGCAGCTAGCGTTTGCTTAAGGCAACGTTGGTAATATTTATACCTGAAAGGTGCCTTGTTTGACGTAAGTTTTTGGACATAAGACGTCAATAAAGATGTCACTAGGAAGTGATCGTCTATCAGTGCTCATTAGAGTTCTATTACTAATCAAAACATAGCAAGCGGGGATTTCCAGGTTGCTGAGTTTTTATCTTGTTGAAGAACTCGGAGTGTTAATCTAGGAATCTTAGATAGTAACTTCTGCTATGTCATTGCACTAATTGGTTGCAAAGGAAGTGGCAGATAAAACGATTCTGAAATGTGGCTCTGTTCGTGTGAAGCCAGAGACGAGTTTCTGAATATTGCATTGGATCAGTTATGCCAATATAGGGAATAAATGGATTTATAGCCGTATAGGGGCATAAGGTCACAGTATCGATCAGGGTCCTAGATTAGAACGCTACATCGCATGCAGCGTGCACCGCTTTATTTATGCCATAAGCTCAACAGTCCTTTGCCCTCCAATCTCCTCCTCCACCGCTCTCCCCACGTTACTTGCCTGGGGCTACGGTCCCCGGTGACCATACCAATGGGTATCGCAGTGTCCTGTTGCTTGGAGGGACAGCCGGAGATGAGCGCGGTGTGTGTTCGGGAAACCTCCCGTGGGTCAGCTCTGCCGCTCCGTTTCACCTCCTCCGTGTCTCCAGCGTCTGGACTCTCTGCTCCGGTTCCACGTGTTCCGTCGTCCGATGCTTTGTCCTACGTAGCTTTGTGTCTTCTCCTATAGCCTTCCATCGCAGCCTCGCCACCTCCGGATCTCCAATCACCCAGCGGCCCACAGCTGAGCCAACGGCTCTCTTTTAGCTTCTGCCCGGGCACCTGCTCCTCCTTTGCGCCGCAGACTAGACCGTTCAACTTTTCTGGTTGGAGTGGACCACTGGACACCATCTTGAAGTTCCCGGCAGATCTGGTGATAGGATGCTCTCTATCACAGAAACCTATCCCCAGGTACAAGATTGGAAGTTGTATTTTCAGTTGAGGGCAAGATCGCTTCCTCTAAGATCTTTTACCTCCCGGTGTGCCCGACATCGTGATAATATATGCTTTGCTTGTATGAACCACACTAAAACGATTGCCCATATGTTCTTTGCCTGCCCGGCTTATGCAGTTCCAAGACGGGTCTGGTTGAGCCCAGTATGTAAATTACTTGGCACCAGGCGAAGTACAGATGCTGAAAGGATTTTGTGTACTAGTACCATGCCTATTAGTGTAGTGGGAGTTGCAAAGTTTTTAGGGTGGGTGTGGATTTTAAGACGGAACACTGTATCTGGGCAATTTGTTTCTTTTCTTTTTGGTCTTGATCGTCAAACGTTTGTCCTAGAATGATAGTCTTGGCCTCATTAACTTGTACAGGTCTGTGGAAATTTTGTACTTGTGTCCAATGTTTTAAAATTACGATTGTAATTACGTTTGTATGAAGCTGTCTGTGTTATTATTAACCTGGTTTTCTTTCTTTTTTTTTTAATCTTTATTTTGGTATAAGAAAGAACAAAGAGAAAGAACAGCGGCAGTCCCGCACATCATCCCATGCAGGGGGCATAAGTATAGTCAATTAGTAATGATGCTTAGGCAACAGTAGGTCGCCAACGGGCAGAATAGAAGGCCAGTGTTATTAGGCTAAAGGGAGCAAATTTAGGCTAGTGCACAGTCCCCAAGAGCCAGCGAGTTTGATATGCACTTTCCAATAGAAGCCACAGATGCATAAAGATTATCGTGTCCGGATCTGAGAGGCCTTATCGTTTGTGAGGGTGCCTCAAACAATATATAACAAAAAAACAATACCTCCCCCCACCCAACCCTCCCCCCCTCAGTGGTGGTGACAACAACAATCCACAATCATTCAATGTTGTTCCTCTATTAGATCTGAAATAAATGGAGCGCTCGTATGGAGGATGGGCAAACTGCAGATGGTAACCCCTTGGAGAGATAGCGGACCAGAGGTCCCCAGCGGAACTGGAAGCCTTTGAAGTTGCCCAGGAAGTTGTCCGCCACTCGTTCCGTGCTAAGTCATTTCCAGAGTCTTGCGTGCCATAGGGAAATCGCCGGAGCCTCCTGTTTTTTCCAGGCTGACGCCAGGGTGAGTTTGGCAGCTCCAAGACAGAGCCACAGGATTTGTTTATCTGCTCGCGTCTGATGTTCAAGAAGTGGGTCTCGAAGGCCCAGCAACACACAGGCTATAGAGTCCTCCACCGGGTACCCAAGGATGTCCTTAATATGGGAGAGGATTTCTTCCCAGTACCACCAAATATGGCGGAAATCCCCAAGCAGTCCACAGCCCCTCCAGCATCTATCAGAGGTAGACGGGAATATATGATGGAGCTTGGACGGGTATACGTACCAGACCATGCGCGTCTTAAGGTGGGCCTCTCTCAGATCCAGCGAGTGGTTGTGCGAAGCAATATCGCACCACAACGCTGACCATTCCCTGTCAGAAACGTCCTGCCCCAGAAGCTCTTCCCACAGTCCCATATATCGGAAACGGGGCGACACTGCCGAGGTAAGTAGTAGCTGGTAAAGAAAGGATACAACCCCTGTCATAGCTGAAGTCCGGAGAATGAAAGCCTCAAAGGGTGAAGGAGGTCTCGTGGCCGCATCGAGGACTCCAGGAGAGGTGGCCCAGTGAATCATCTGAACATGGTGAAATCGTTCCGACGGAGGAACTTCATAGTCCCTCATACAGTTATCAAAGGTGAGTGGAGTATAGCCATGGAACAGGTGGGTTAAAACCCTACAGCCTCCCTCCCTCCACACTTTGAAGGGCCCCTCCTGTAGTGCCGGTGGAAAATCCGGGTTAAAATGTATAGGCGTGAACGGAGACGGGAAGGTAGTCCAACGGTCATCAGCGGCTAACGTGTACCACACCTTGAGGGTGGTACTGGTGGGGGTGCTGATGTAGGCGTTCTGGGGCCTGTCTTTCTTGGGTTTCCAAGCCAGGTCCCAAATAGATCTACCCGCCACACTCCTATCCATGTGTAGCCAGTGTTTCTCCGACATCTGTTGGGACCACTCCACCAACACTCGTAATTGTGCCGCTTTATAATACAAATGCATATCGGGAAGGCCCACTCCTCCCTCCCCCCGCGGCCGTCGCAAGGTGGCGAAAGAAAAACGCGCCCGACCCCCCTGCCAAATAAACCGGAGCATCTGAGTCTTAAGGCGCCAAAAGAAGTCCACTTCTAGAGGTATGGGGCGCGCCTGAAAGAGATACAGGTATTTGGGGAGGAGGACCATCTTAATGGCGTGAATTCTGCCCAACCATGATATGTATTTGGGTTTCCACCGATCCAGGTCCGTCCGGGTTTTCACCAGGAGAGGTGGAAAGTTTGCAGAATATAATTTCCCAATAGTGGGTGTCAAACGGACTCCCAGATACACGATGGAGCTGGAGGCCCAGGCCAACTGGGTGAGAGGCCGCACTCGTTCCACCTCCGCAGGCGAGAGCGTGAGATTCAGGACATAAGATTTGTCATAATTGACCTTGAAACCGGCCACCCCCTCAAAGTGCGATAATACCCTCTGAACATGTGGCAGAGAGTGAGCTGGATCCATGATAGAGAGCAGCACATCATCCGCGAATAGAGAAATTTTGTGCTGTTCCCCAGTAAAGGGGAGACCCCGTATATTCCTGTGCTCCCGCACAGCCAACGACAATGGTTCAATGCTCGGGGCAAATAGCAGGGGGGAGAGAGGACAGCCCTGCCTGGTGCCACGTGAGTGCGAGAAGAAGGCAGACAGATGGCCGTTCACCGCCACCCTTGAGCGGGGAGAGCTGTAGTTCGCTCTCACCATTGAGAGGAACTTTTCCGAAAAGCCGAAAGCAGTTAAAGTGTGGAACAGGAAGCCCCAGTTCACTCGGTCGAAAGCTTTTTCAGCGTCGAGGCCTACTAATACCGCTGGGATCTGGAATCTGTTAGCTTTCTCTATCAAGTGGACTACCCGCCTAGTGTTATCATGGGTATGGCGCCCCTTAATAAATCCGGATTGGTCCGGATGTATGAGTGCCGGCATCAGATCTTGAAGTCTACTGGCAATAATTGAGGAGTAAAGCTTGGCGTCGATATTGAGAAGGGCTATCGGGTGATACGAAGAGCACTAAGCGGGATCCTTTCCAGGCTTCAGTATAATTGATATGACGGCCTCTGCCAGGGATCCGGAATCTACACCGGATTCAGCCATATCATTAAAAAGGGAGACCAGGAAGTCGCATACCTCAGTGGCATACGTCTTGTAAAAGACGGCAGTATAGCCATCCGTCCCCGGTGCTTTATGGAGTTTCAGATTTTTAATGGCATCAATGACTTCGTCCCGAGTGATCGGGGCAGATAGCAGATCGTTCCACTCCTTTGACACCTGCGGGATGGGCAGGGATCGCAGATATTCCCGCTGGGCCTCGGAATTGAGCGTGTCCCCTTTTTTTTTTTTTTTATTGATATTTGCGTTGCAAGTTTACACAGATTATAACATGATTCCTTCTTGAAAAGAAATTTGGCTAGATATTATACAATATATAGAAAAAAGAACATAATACAATCCAATACAAAATAAAGAAGAACTGGAACATACATAAATAAGCAATATACAAAATTCGCTATATCATTACTTCATCAGTCCATTTCTGAATTGGTGACCAGATTTTTAACCCAAGTTGTTTCCTTTTTTTCCCCTTGGTGGCATATATTGCTGATTCAAGCTTATATCTAGCTAAGAGACGACCCCTCCATGTGGAGAAAGATGGTGATTCTGGACTGATCCAATCCTGAGATATACATGCGCGAAATTCAGCCATCATGATAAATAATAAATTATTTTGATCAATATCTTTTGAATCTTTGGAAACACCAAACAATATAAGTTCAGGCGATATGGCTATATTTTTACAAAGAATGTATTCAATAAATTTCTTAACATCACAAATTAATCCGTCTAATTTTACACACGAATAAAACATATGTAACGTATCGGCCCCTCTTAAATTACACCGATTGCATTTGATTCCAGTAATACTCCCCCATTTCAGAGCTTTTGCTGGTGTATAATATAAATCACACAAAATCATATAATGTTGAGTACGATTACGCCCAGAAAATAAAATAGAGGAAGCCATTTTAATTGATTCTTCCAGAAATACATCCTTTGTACCTAATTTCTCTTCCCATTTATCCCTCAGATTATTAAAGTCATCCACAAGATAAGTCATTAAGGTGTTATAATAAAACCCAATCCTTCTTTTATTATTTAGACTATCTAGAAGTAGAATTGGGCTTAAATCCAGTCTTTCTATGTTGGAGGATGAATGTAGGTAGCTATTAATCTGTAGAAATTTGAAATAATCATTTGAAGGAATTTTAAAATTATTTTGTAATTCATCAAAAGAAAGTAATATTTCAGAATTATTAATATACAAATCAGAGAGAAAGGTAATCCCCTTATCATTCCAATTTTTCATCACCTGGTCTCTAAATATTGTGGGAAAACATTGACTTGAGTTTAGAGGCGTATATCTAGTAATTTTCCTAATTCCCACCAGTTTTTTAATAATTCTCCAGGCTTTATATGCTGCAGCCACTATCTTAAATTTTGTTTTTTTATAGTAGCTTGGCTCTATAAATTTTAACAAATGATAATTTGCATCAGTACCTATTACCATTTCATAAATATTTGGATAATGTGTCCAATTAATGGGGATTTTTTTACCTACGATTAAGGGAAACATATATTGGAGTGCGGCTGCTAAATAGTAAAATAAAAAGTGTGGTGCGGCCCACCCCCCCCCTATCTTTCGGTATAATCAGCTTCTCATATTCTCTTCTAATACCTTTATAGCCCCATAAAAATCTTATTGCAGTTCTTTCAATTTCTTGGAAAAAGTTTAAAGGAAATTCCAGGGGTATTGTTCTAAATAGGTAAAGAAATTTAGGCAATATAAGCATATTTAAAACGTTGTTTCTGCCATGAAGAGATAAGTGTAAATGATTTATTCTTTCCAGAGTCGTGTTAGCCTTTTTTAGAATTGGAGTATAATTAATACTAGGTATCTGTGAGATAGGTGTAGTTAATCTAATCCCTAAGTAGACTGCTTCCGTAACTATATTTATAATAGGAGGTGGGTTTGGTCCTATAAACACAATTTGCGTTTTAGACAAATTTAGTTTATACCCAGAGAAAGATCCGAATATACCTGCTAGTTCTTCAATCCTCCGAAACGTTCTTTCAATGTCTTTAGTGACTACTACCAAATCGTCAGCATAGGCAAGGGCTCTATATGTCGTGCCTCCTAACTGTAATGGAACTATGCTCTCATCCCTATTAAGCTGATTAAGAAAGATATCTATATATATAGCAAAAAGAAGAGGAGAGGATGGACACCCTTGGCGTGTTCCTCTTTGGATAGAAAATAATGCAGATTTATTAAGTCCTATTTTTATTGCTGAGACTGGGTTTTTATATAATCGAGCGTGTCCCCTGCGTAAAATTCCGAGTAGAAGCGGCCAAAGAGGCCAGCCTTGACCTCGTCCCAATGCTGCAGCTCTCCCCTCGCATCTCGAACCCCTCCTATGTATTCCCGTTCCTTTTTCTCTCTAAGTTGACGTGCCAGGTGCCTCCCCACTTTATTCCCTTGGGAATACGAAAGATGCCGCAGTCTCAACAGGGTAAATTCCGCCCTATTATTATAATGGGCCCTCAGTTTCCCTCTAACCGCCGTCAAAGGGCGGATGGTCAACCTGGACGGATTTAATTTGTGTGCCTGCTCAAGAAGTGCAAGTTCTCTCTCCAACTCCTCTCGTTCTTTTCGTCGCATTCTATTGAGGTTAGCGGTAAGAGCCAAGCAGGTGCCCCTAATTGACGCCTTAAAGGCGTCCCAGGTGGTGGATATTGACGAATCGGACACAGGGTTGAGAGCGAAAAAATCCCTAATAGCCTTCCGTGAGTCCTTGCTTGAAGTATCGTCCCTTACAACCGCCGCCCGGAAGTACCACTTTCGAAGACCGTCACCTGGTGGCGACCAGCGAAGTCCGAGCACGAGCAGACTATGGTCAGAAACTGACAGCGGGAATATGCTAGAGTCAAGGACATCTCCCCTGAGGGCCTGACTAAGAAAGACGTGATCCAGGCGAGATAGGTGTTGTGTACATGGGAGAAAAAAGTGTAATCTTTCGGATGCTTAGAAAATTTCTCCCCCTGATATCACTTCATCATAGAAGGGTTATTGTTCAATCACTCATTGGGTCCAGATTAGACTATGCAAATGCTCTTTACTTGGGACTCCCAAAATACCTTTTGATGCGTCTTCAAGTAGTTCAAAACTCAGCTGCCCGTGCTGTCTACGGGCTTCCTAGACGCACTGGTGCCTCTGATCTGTTAAGGGAATTGCACTGGCTTCCGATAGCTAAGAGAGTCCTCTTTAAAAGTCTGATGCTGACCTTCAAAGCCCTACATGACATTGGCCCTAGTTACATCAGAAAACGTCTTGCTTTTTATAAGCCTAATAGAGCTTTAAGGTCTGCCTCCTTGTCCAAAATGGTAGTTCCGACCATCAAACGCGCTAGACTGGGTGGCGCTCTTTTCGCCACCTGGCTCCTCGCGCTTGGAATGAGCTTCCCCTCTCTCTGAGACAGATCCCTAACCTTTTGTCCTTCAGAAAGGCCTTAAAAACCTGGCTATTCACCAACTAGGGCCCCCTGTTTTTTCTTATATTCCGTTATGTTGCTGCCCTCTGCAGACCTCTTCGCCAAAGCGCCGGGACACTCCTTTGGAGTAGCCGTTGCGCTATAGAAGAAAATTTTAACATAACATAACATAACATAGAGGGTGCATGGAACGCCAACCATCAAGTAAACCCAGGTCGCCAAGAAGCCGCTGTGTCTCTGCAGAGAACAAACCTGCAGTTGCCCTCTGGGGTCCAGAGCTATCCATCGCTCTACTCCACACTAAGTTAAAGTCCCCCATCAGAAACAGGTGTCCCTCAACAAAGTCACCCACCTTCCGCAGCAGGCTCTGAAGAAAGCCATTCTGCCCCGCATTGGGGGCATACACCACAACAAAAGTGCTCAGTCTACCATGTACCAGACCCTTCACCATCAGCCATCGGCTTTCTTTATCGCTACGCACGTCCATAGGCTGAAAATGAAGTGCCGCCCGAAAGAGAAGAGCTACACCCCTGTGTTTTGTAGAAGCAGATGATCTATATGAGGGGAAATTGCTTGTGCCGAAGGCGAAGTTCATCCCTACGCGCCAAGTCAGTCTCCTGGAGACCCACGATATCAAGCTGATGGTCAATCACATACTTCCACACCTTCTGACGTTTTTGCGGTGAATTCAGACCTTTGACATTCCACGTCCCGATACAAAGAGGCATCATGAGACAACCACCTCCCCCAGCTACTCCCGTATCACCCCACCCCACTCCTCCACCTCCCCCTTTGGCGCACTCAGTCAACACGGCAGAAAGATAATATGCAAAGGTGACCAAGAGCGAAAGGATAATGGCCATCCCAATTCTCATCAGATCCTCATCGTACCAGAGCCCCCCCATCCAGCAACTCCACGCTCCATCCCCACTCTCGGTTCTCCAGTAAGGGGAAGGCCCTCCCATACAACCTCCATAGCATTTTATAATCAGGGAGCAACCACCTAGAATCCCAGAAGCCAAGCATAGACCGCCCTGATGAACTTTACGCAGGCACCATAGGACAAAGAACGCAGTCATCCATCCATACCCATCACCACCACAACCCTCCCCGCAACCCCCCTCCCCTCGCCCCCAACGAACTCTTGTGGTACCCCCCCCCCATAAAGCCCCTAGAGCTGCCCTCAGAACTGTTGAGGAGTAGAGAGTACCAAGAAAGGAAAAAAGGAACAGAAAAAACAATGTACTTAACAGTCCTTGAATATAAAAGTCTGAAGATTCCTCTGGGGGGTGAGGATGGGGAACCACATGGTGTGCCCCAAAGGCCACATACCGGGTTGTCTTCCCAAAAAGTACAAATTTACCCACGGTACCTGAAGGTATGTGTCCCTCCGACGCCAGTCCGTCAATACCCAGGGTTCAGGCCGCCCCGGAGCCAAGCTGTGTAATCGTCCTCTTTGCCAATGCAACAGGGGCCACCTCTGCCCCCGGTCCCCATGAGCTGCTCAATAGTCGAAGGAGAAGAGACCTTCTTTCACCGAGCAACTCCGTTTCAAGACTCAAGCTGCTCCAGAGCTCTCCTGTTAGGATGATTCAGTCACAGAGGTGACAGTGGCAACCGCCGCGCCCCTTTCTTGCAGACTGGTTGTACGATCGGGTCTCCTCGAGTCCGCGTCCGGACCCACTCTATGCCAAGAAGAGGAGCGTCGTCTTCGCCTGGATGGGGAGCTCCCGGCCCCGGGAGAAGGGACAGTGTCATCCAGGCCCAGAAGGTCCTTGGCAGCATGCAGAGAGCGAACTTAAACCAATCTGTTCTGCCATCTAAAGATAAGGCGGAAGTGATGCCCCCAAGAGTAGGACACTCCTGGCTCCCGCAGGAAGGTTGTCACAGGACGGAACTCACGTCTCTTCTGAAGCGTCGATGCCGCCAAGTCCTGATAAAGCTGGGGGCGGTGACCCCGGAACTGTAGGGACGGAATGTTCCGTGCTTTCCGCAGTATTCGTTCCTTAAGCTTGAAATCATGAATACAGACAAGGATATCGGGGGAGGACCCCCACCGCGTCTCGGCAATTCAACTCTGTGGAACCTGTCCATCTTGATCTCTCCAACGTCATCCTCACCAAGGATTTGTAGGAAGAGTGCCTCGACATAACCCTTCAGATCACCTGCTTCCCCATCCCAGGGCACCGCTCGAATGCGGATGTTGTTCCGACGTGAGCGGTTCTCCAGATCTTCCGCGTGGGTTTGGAGGTCCAGGTTCTGTTCAGTAAGTCGGATCACATCTTGCTGCAGTTGATGTATATCCAGGGTCGGATTGGGATCACAATTCGGCCCGGGCACTGACGAAAAAAGTTGCCCACATTCAAGAGGCGTGGCCCATATTTAAGGGGCGTGGCCCACATTCAAGGGGCGTGGCCCACATTCAAGGGGCGTGCCCTTTCATGAAACACCATTTGCACAGACAAGGAATGAAAGTGGGAGGATACTGTTCTTGCACAGGACACAGGGCCAAGGTGACAATGGCCTACATGCTGAGCAACTAAAAAAAATAGCAAGGCCCCTTTTTGTCACAAAATTATTCCAGCCCTCCAGCACAGGAGCACCTGAAAAGCAGCAAATCCCCTGCTATTACTAACCTACTTAGCCCTCCCCAGACCTTCAGCACAGGAGCACCTGAAAAGCAGCAAAGCCCCTGCTATTACTAACCTACTTAGCCCTCCCCAGATCTTCAGCACAGGAGCACCTGAAAAGCAGCAAAGCCCCTGCTATTACTAACCTACTTAGCCCTCCCCAGACCTTCAGCTCAGGAGCACATGAACAGAGGTAAGGCCCCTGCCATTAGTAAATTAATCAACCCTCCAGGCCTTGGGAAAATGTCCTGGCAGAGGAGCACAAAACACAGCTTTCTGGGTCATCAAAGGTAGCCAGGTAGCCAGGGGGGAGGCTGAGGTGAAGCTGGTGCATGGGAAGTGCCTTCCCAGTGTGTTCTGGCAGTTTGAGTATTTACCATTTACTGTAGTATTACCCTTGTACCTGTGTATGGTACCCTTTTGTAACTTGCACACGTCACTTTTCTCTTGTAACACACTGTTTGCTACCTCTCATTTTTGTTTGCTTTAGATACTTGCACAAGTGCCACCATTGCCTACGTAACGTTTGTTCTTGTGCTGGAGTGTCTGCTATTAATTGCAGTATTATACCTCTACTTGTATTTTGTACGCTTTTGTAACCTGCACACAGATCACTTTTTCCTCCTGTAATGTATCGTTTGCTCCTCTTGTATTTTGGTTGCTCACTATTGTCACTTTTGATTCATGTAACTTAACGTTTGCTTTTGTAATTTGTCCACTTATAATTTTCTCCTCATGTATTATTGCTGTTCCTAGTGTGAAGCGCTCTGACACCTTCGGGTAAAGTCTGCGCTATATAAAATCGCATAAATAAATAAATAAAACAAAAAATTCCAAACATCACCAGGCCCCCACAGCAAGACCCATTCTTCCTCGCCCACTATGCCCTGAATGTGAAGGGCTGTGGGCGAGGTGTTAAGACTAACACCGTTTCTGGGCTGCATGGGCGCCAGGGGGGCCGAGGTGCAAATGGCTCAAAGGCCTGAGAAACACCTGGCCCCCAGGGAGGCCGATTATTGCAAACAATCACCCCTGCCCAACCTCAGCTTGATTGCTTGGCAGGGCAGGGGTCAAGGAGAGGCCACAGCTGACAATCGCTGTCTGGCCGCAAGGCGAGGCTGCTTTCATTTTCTGTGTCTGTCTCCGTGCCCACTGTGGGCCGTTTTTTTTTTCTCCCATTTCCTAGTCCACTCTCTGTGGACTGGGACAGGGGAGAAAAAAAACGGCCCACAGAGGGCACTGAGGCACCGGCCCTTCGGCCCATTCCCGAATGCCCGCCTTGCCAATCCGCCCCTGTGTATATCACTGGCCACATTCAGGTCGTGGTCCTCCAGGGTAGCCACCCTTTCTCCGATGCCATCCACATCTCTCCGCACTTCCCGCAGGTCTGACACCAGCTGGGAACGCAGTTCAGTAATGTCTTCCTTGATGGAGGCAAAAAGTTCCAGCATGAATGCTTTAGTGGCAGGGGCCTCCCCGTCATTTGATCTCGGAAGAGGAGCTGGTACCGGGAGACGATGCATGCTGAGATCCTCTCGGAGGTAAATCCTTACCAGGTTTCTCCGGCTTATCCTTGCGCGTCTTGGAAGACATGGTGTCGCACCGCTCAGACCCTATAGTGCTCCGGTGCTTCCCCGTGCCAACACACCTGGCCGGCAACCACTGCTGTATCCCCTCGAAAGGAGCGTGTCCACACAAATGCCGTTCTAACTCAATAACATTACACCTCAGGGTGGGGTAGGTTGTTATTCAGGAGTTAGGCCCTGTCCGTCAGGCCAATGGAGACCAGAGGCGCCAAATCCAGGTCACAAAGGTCGGGCAGGGTCGTCTCCCAGCTTTCGCTAAGCCAGGGGCCCGGAAGCAATGCCACCCCGCAGCCTCCACACTTGGACTCCACACTGCTGCCCGCTCTGCAGGGCTCCGCTACTCACTGGCTTCCAATCCCAGCCACTGCAAGGTATAACCGTCCCTCAGCCACGAGGCGCGGGTACCCGGCCGCTCCGTTCGTTCTAGCTGCTCTCAGGGGGGCCGCACACCCCCTCTTCGATCCAGGGGGGCCCCCCAGCTGATCACCAGGCCGGGTCAGTGCCGCCGATTCTCTCCGTAAGTAGCCCTACCGCCGCGGTGGTATTCTGGCCGGTGATGGGGGAGGTGCCGAGGTACAGCTCCGAAGGTCCCCACCCGCAGGGTGCCTCGCCGGAGCTCCTCTGGTCAGTGCCTAGTCCGCCGTGCCTCTCTCCACCAGCCGCACTCCGCAGAGTCCGCCTTGAGGCAGAGGCGCGCAGTCAGGAACGCGCCGGCGCAAGACCTTCCGCCGGCGCCGGGACCCTCATAACTTTAGGCCGGGGATCTCAGGCCTGCTCCCGTTGCTGCGTTCGCGGCAGATCGTGGGCTATCCGCTCCCCGCAGGGGGCCAAATCCAGCCACCGGGTCACACCCCCTCAACTCCGGGCACACAGCGGCAGGGATGGGTGCCAAAGACGTGTCGCTCCGGGGTCTGTACAAGGCTAAGCTAGTGGCGGAGTTGGAGGGACGAAATTACACGTCTCACTCCGTCGCCATCTTGGCCACCCCTGGTTTTCTTTTCAAAATATTCTTCCACCGTCGAGCTGTTTTATTTATGTATTAATGAAGTTTTTGTCTTTCTGTAATGCTTTTATGACTTCTGTCGAATAAAGCTTGTTTGGATTGGATTGGATTGGAGAATAGTATGTGGTGTAAACATGAATTTGCTTATAGAGTGAAAGAAAACAGTAGTGGGAATCAGTGTTTCTACTCATTATGGATTCTATCGAAGTATGTTATGCTTCTGTTTCTTGCTGCAGACGAAAGCTCTGACCACAGGGCACACCCTGAGAATATTTGCATTAGGTGTATAAAATAGTGACCTATGCCAGAATGTGACTGACTATAAAAAACAAATTGTTTTAATCATTCATCGAGTTGTGGAGCAAATTCACTTGAAATGTCATACTGAAAATACAGCAGCCACATAAGTGTGCTTTTCGATTGACCCTGCCTATCCTGTCAAGCCGAGGTAGTATTGACATTAAAGCCTATAGGCCTTCCTCTTGGCGCTGTCCCCTGAAGCATGGTGTGTTGGACCTGCTGCCGGCACTGAGGGGATATTTATTCCACGGTTACTGGCTGTGGTCCTCTGCTTTTGCAACGGCTTTTCTCTCAGTCCCTAAAACGTTGCTGGGGAATACATTTAATGTGTGCATACATACGCTGGAGTGCGTGGTGTAAATCATGTTTTGGGTTGCGCAGCGGCAGGATGTGGGTGTACCCACGTTTCACTGAGGCATTCTTGCACACGTGTGTGAAGTGAAGCGCCAACGTTCCGCCAATGAAGAATTAATTCACGTTGTAATGCTGCTGTCACAGTGTCAAGGCCACATACAGTGGGTCGGCAATGTCCTTTATTCGGCTGAATTCAGGACCCCTGCGCTGACGTAGATTGTGCTGTGTCAGGGAAGCAAAACTCCACCTTTCACTTTTCTTTTCCAAGCAATGTCTATATTGTGTTTGCTGTTGTGTTGGAGAGGCCACACATCACGACGGACCCTCCCACAGACTTGTGTCTACTCCCCGAGAAAACAGTGTAAGTTATATCCTGGTATTAATGCAGACAACAGAATAAACAACATTCATCCACCAGGCGGCGCTGCACTGCTGAGCACGAAAGCTCAGAAGAGCTGCGCGCACGCTCTGCCATCGCCTTTTCCACCAACATTCAGCGGGTGTTGAAAACAGAAGCAGGCTGAAATTATGGAAAAGTAAAGCAAACTGAGATCACATTCAAGTTTTACACAGGGCTCAACACTACCCTTAAGTGCTTTCCCAAAGCAGCTAAAGACACAGCAGCACTTTTGGTGAGAACGTCGTTTGCCCAGAAACACTACTTAGTTAAGTTAAATTGAATAAACAATATTATTCACGTTCATGTGTGCGGAACAGAGCTGGCCATCGCCCGGCATCCAGCGAATTCACGCCAGAATCAGAACAAGTTGACATCAGGTTGACCATACATTGGCACCGAGATGCTCCCTGGAGCGATTGTAGCGCGGTATAAATGGGCAATTACATTACATTACAAGTAAAACCGATGGATGGGCGCGCAGAAGGTCACGGGCCCACTGAAGGCCGCGCGCGGGGACCGAGGCATCCACCCACTCGTGGGACTGTCTCTGCTCAGGCCTGGCAGCCTTCCAGAAGCACCATGGCCAGACTTGGACTGGACATGAGCAGCATTGCTGAAAGGAAAGGAACTGCACACTTCTCGAGCGCCCTGAAGCCCACCTCAAAGCACTCACCTGAGTGCATCCCAGAGCATTGCCATTCCAATTTTAGCTAGGATATCTTTAACTCACGCAGCCAACTGATTCTGTAGAAAGTGTCAGCTTTTATTTTTTCCATAAAACTATCGGCATATGGTGCCAGTTCTGGTGTTGCCCACAATCTGCGCCAATACAACACAGTGCGTAGCTTAGCTGTGTCAAGAAGGGGGTTCCTCCTGAGGTCATAGAGCAGCGGACTCAGTGGTGTACTTTGTGGGAGATTGGTAATACCCCGCAGAAACTTGTTTTCAGACACGCTAAGTTTAGACAGGTTCTCTAGCCCCCATAGTTCTGCACCGTATACTGCAGAGATTACCACTTTTGCGTCATATACTTGGAGCACTGGTCTAATAGGTTACATGAGAGACCTGTTGTGCTCAAGACGTAAGGCCCCCGACAATTGCCGATGTTTCAGTGGGGCCATTTCAATCTGATGGTTCATCTTTAGATCACTCTGTATGTTCACCCCTAAATATGTGAACTCCCTAACTTGCTCCAGGGGACGGTTATTCATGCCACCTCTAAAAACTCTATGCTGGTTAAAAGTCATTATTTTCGTTTTTAGGTCGAGGGACCTATAAGCTGCGCAAAGCGCAGCTTCTGGTCCATTGATCTTATGTTTTGGAGAAGGGCAGTTCAAACCCGCCTCTCTTCTCCGTTCGCTTCCATTGGCTGGCTTCCTAAACGGAGGCCAGCCATTGGAAGAGAAGGGAGTCACTCCAAACAAGCCCCGTCTCTTTCGGATTCGGGGGCGTAAGTTTTGTTTTTCTTTAGCTCATGACGTCGTCCATCACTCAGGACAGCAAAACACGCCCCCGAATTCGAAAAATTTCGGAAGCTTGAGGCCGCCATTTTGCTGCTGGTAAGGTTGAGGTAGGCTGCTCTCGCTTTCCTCGTTCCAGCCGTCTGCTGAGGCTATGGCTCAATACAATTTGTCTTTGGCCCACTGCTCTGAGTTTGGATCGCCGCTTCTAATGCAGGCTACCTGTGTCCATCTGTCAGTTTCACCCCCCATTCTCATACCGCAAATTTATTGTCTGCCGCAACAAGGCTCTCCTCGCATGGCAAATGGCTTTTATACTAAATTCCCATTATTTGCACTATTACTATGATGTATTTGGTTTTTATTGAATATGTTTGATGTATGTAGTTAATAAGTGTTTATGTCATAATTTTATTGTATCATATAGTTTGACCTATGTGCGTGAGCCTCTATATGATTTTTATCTACTGTTAATTAAATATATTGTTTTTATGTATACATTTGTTTTTGACAATTCTTTCTCTCCACTGGTCCCAGCCTTCATAGTCACTTATCTTGTGGATGGCCTAGGATTGTTTTTACTCTAGTTGGTTCAACCCTGCCCTAGGAATCTGTACATTGTCGATACCCAGGGGGTCCTTGTTTTTCTCATACAAATGGCTTTTTGTTTCCACTGCTTCATAGGACGCCCTTCCTCGTAAGCGCAAGTTTGGTTGTCAGCTTCGGCTTTTTTGTTTCCACTGCTTCATAGGACGCCCTTCCTCGTAAGCGCAAGTTTGGTTGTCAGCTCGCAACTGCCCCTGTCCCTCCATCAGATTTTGAGCATAGTGCATGTGCAGTGCGCTCTAGCAGCGAAGGTGCCCATAGATTACCCTCTCGCCCATGTCCGCGGGCCAGTGTTCCAAAGCTCCTTTCTTACTCGGGCACCGATTCACGCACCAACAGCACGTTTTTTTTGTTGTTTTTTTTTAAATCCCCCATCGGGGATGCACACAGACCTCGCAGTGCGGGTCGTTGCGCATACTGGTTTAGAAAATCTTTCCACCGTCAGCAACAAGCCACTTAACTGAGGGGGCCTAGCTGCGCAGTGACAACATCGAGCTGTCTCTCTCAAAGTAAGGGGGGTATTAGTTTGCACCTCAGTTGGACCCCGAGCCGACAAACTCAGGCTTAGGAGGACAGTGCCTCGTTAATTAGGCAACTGAAGCACACATGCACGAAAATACAAACTTGAAAGGAAAACATTTCAACACATGTTTCGCTCTTCAGCGCTCAGAGAAAGTGTAACCTCCTGATAAAGCACTTCTTTAAAAAAATGCGCATCTCATGGCTTCAACATTAAAATAGATGCCTTATTTCCTCAAAGCGTAACACATGAAATAAGATACCATTCTCTGCAGTCAGTGCAGAGTCTGAGGTCAGGGTCTGAGGTCAGGGTCTGAGGTCAGGGTCTGAGGTCAGAGTCTGAGGTCAGGGTCTGAGGTCAGAGTCTGAGGTCAGAGTGGAGAGTCTGAGGTCAGAGTGCAGAGTCTGAGGTCAGAGTCTGAGGGCAGAATTCAGAGTCTGAGGTCAGAGTCTGAGGTCAGAGTGCAGAGTCTGAGGTCAGAGTCTGAGGTCAGAGTCTGAGGTCAGAGTCTGAGGTCAGGGTCTGAGGTCAGAGTCTGAGGTCAGAGTCTGGGGTCAGAGTCTGAGGTCAGAGTCTGAGGTCAGAGTGCAGAGTCTGAGGTCAGAGTGCAGAGTCTGAGGTCAGAGTCTGAGGTCAGAGTCTGAGGTCAGGGTCTGAGGTCAGGGTCTGAGGTCAGGGTCTGAGGTCAGGGTCTGAGGTCAGGGTCTGAAGTCAGAGTCTGAGGTCAGAGTGCAGAGTCTGAGGTGAGAGTGCAGAGTCTGAGGTCAGAGTGCAGAGTCTGAGGTGAGAGTGCAGAGTCTAAGGTCAGAGTGCAGAGTCTGAGGTCAGAGTGCAGAGTCTGAGGTCAGAGTCTGAGGTCAGAGTCTGAGGTCAGGGTCTGAGGTCAGAGTCTGAGGTCAGAGTGCAGAGTCTGAGGTCAGAGTGCAGAGTCTGAGGTCAGAATCTGAGGTCAGAGTCTGAGGTCAGAGTCTGAGGTCAGGGTCTGAGGTCAGAGTGCAGAGTCTGAGGTCAGAGTCTGAGGTCAGAGTCTGAGGTCAGGGTCTGAGGTCAGGGTCTGAGGTCAGGGTCTGAGGTCAGGGTCGGAGGTCAGGGTCTGAAGTCAGAGTCTGAGGTCAGAGTGCAGAGTCTGAGGTGAGAGTGTAGAGTCTGAGGTCAAAGTGCAGAATCTGAGGTGAGAGTGCAGAGTCTGAGGTGAGAGTGCAGAGTCTAAGGTGAGAGTGCAGAGTCTGAGGTCAGAGTGCAGAGTCTGAGGCCAGAGTCTGAGGCCAGAGTCTGAGGTCAGAGTCTGAGGTCAGAGTCTGAGGTCAGAGTGCAGAGTCTGAGGTCAGAGTCTGAGGTCAGAGTGCAGAGTCTGAGGTCAGAGTGCAGAGTCTGAGGTCAGAGTCTGAGGTCAGAATCTGAGGTCAGAGTGCAGTCTGAGGTCAGAGTCTGAGGTCAGAGTCTGAGGTCAGAGTGCAGAGTCTGAGGTCAGAGTCTGAGGTCAGAGTGCAGAGTCTGAGGTCAGAGTGCAGAGTCTGAGGTCAGAGTCTGAGGTCAGAGTGCAGAGTCTGAGGTCAGAGTGCAGAGTCTGAGGTCAGAGTCTGAGGTCAGAATTCAGAGTCTGAGGTCAGAGTCTGAGGTCAGAGTCTGAGGTCAGAGTCTGAGGTCAGAGTCTGAGGTCAGAGTCTGAGGTCAAAGTCTGAGGTCAAAGTCTGAGGTCAGAATTCAGAGTCTGAGGTCAGAGTCTGAGGTCAGAGTCTGAGGTCAGAGGTCAGAGTCTGAGGTCAGAGGTCAGAGGTCAGAGTCTAAGGTCAGAGTCTGAGGTCAGAGTCCAGAGTCTGTGGTCAGAGGTCAGAGTCTGAGGTCAGAGTGCAGAGTCTGAGGTCAGAGTGCAGAGTCTGAGGTCAGAGTCTGAGGTCAGAATTCAGAGTCTGAGGTCAGAGTCTGAGGTCAGAATTCAGAGTCTGAGGTCAGAGTATGAGGTCAGAGTATGAGGTCAGAGGTCAGAGTCTGAGGTCAGAGTGCATAGTCTGAGGTCAGAGTGCAGAGTCTGAGGTCAGAGTGCAGAGTCTGAGGTCAGAGTGCAGAGTCTGAGGTCAGAGTTTGAGGTCAGAGTCTGAGGTCAGAATTCAGAGTCTGAGGTCAGAGTCTGAGGTCAGAGTATGGGGTCAAAGTCTGAGGTCAGAGTGCAGAGTTTGAGGTCAGAGTCTGAGGTCAGAGTCTGAGGTCAGAATTCAGAGACTGAGGTCAGAGTCTGAGGTCAGAATTCAGAGACTGAGGTCAGAGTCTGAGGTCAAAGTCTGAGATCAGAATTCAGAGTCTGAGGACAGGGTCTGAGGTCAGGGTCTGAGGTCAGGGTCTGAGGACAGGGTCTGAGGTCAGAGTCTGAGGTCAGAATCTGAGTTCAGAGTCTGAGATCAGAGTCTGAGGTCAGAGTGCAGAGTCAGAGGTCAGAGTGCAGAGTCTGAGGTCAGAGTGCAGAGTCTGAGGTCAGAGTCTGAGGTCAGAGTGCAGAGTCTGAGGTCAGAGTGCAGAGTCTGAGGTCATAGTGCAGAGTCTGAGGTCAAATCCACGTCACCAGCGAGGGATCCTTCCATTTAAGGCTGGAATATGGCAGTGCGGATGTTTGTCCGTCGCATAACGATGGAAGTGGGGCGGGAAGGATGACTGAGGCTAGCCAGCGTTCCTAACCGGGCCCCAGCTTTGGGAGGACGGGCAGCTGGATTCCGTCAGGACAGAAGGACATCTCACGTACGGCTACTCGTCGTAGATGCTTGAAGGGTCCCCCGCTGCTTTCTATGTCAGTCGGGGACCCAACTGAGTTCCCAAGTTTGCTAGACCCTTGTCAGAGATAACCAGGCTTTGCATTCGGTTACTTGTAGCATGCATGGCTAAAGGAGTCCTACAACTAACTGAATTGAATGGGAAAAGCTAGACTGGCTCAGTTATTTGTGGCCCTGTCTGTGTGTGTGCGTGGCTCTGTCTGCGTGTGTGCATGGCTCTGTCTGCGTGTGTGCGTGGCTCTGTCTGTGTGTGTGCGTGGCTCTGTCTGTGTGTGTGTGCATGGCTCTGTGTTTGTGTGCGTGGCTCTGTCTGTGTGTGTGTGCGTGGCTCTGTCTGTGTGTGTGTGTGTGCGTGGCTCTGTCTGTGTGTGTGTGTGTGCCTGGCTCTGTCTGTGTGTGTGTGCGTGGCTGTGTGTGTGTGCGTGGTTCAGTCTGTGTGTGTGCGTGGCTCTGTTTGTGTGTGTGTGTGGCTCTGTGTGTGTGTGTGTGTGGCTGAGTGTGTGTGTGTTTGTGTGGCACTGTGTGGATAGCTTTTTTTGTAGGTGGCTCTATGTGTGGGTGGCTCTGTCTGTGTGAGGGTGGCTCTGTGTAGGTGGCTCTATGTGAATGACTCTGTGTGGGTGGCTCTGTATGTGTGTGTGGGTGGCTTTGTGTTTGTGGCTCTGTGTGTGTGTAAATGCAATAGGTCATGCATTTGCAAGCGATTAAGCTATTGGCATTGTAAATGACAATGCCATTTATTTAATGATTAAGCTATTGGCAATGTAAATGACTATGCCATTTATTTAAGATTTTTAAAAAAAGAAAGAAAAAAAAAATGTCATGAGCAATGCCAATAGGTCTACCTTTAATAATGCCGAGACCGTTGCATTGTAAATGCTTGTTGACACATTGACTTCGAGAATTGAGACCACGAGTACAGCAAAATTCCTGAAATACTGTCAGAGCTTGTTGGAGCCCACTTGGAGTCTTCGAAACTATTGATGTGTCGTCTGCGAACATTAAAATCGGTATTTTAATCCCTGCTAAAATCGGGGCATCTGTGTTCACAAGTGTCATGCAATCAAATATCCCATTAATGAACACAGTGAACAAGATCGGGGCCATAAGGCATCCCTGGCGCACCCCTTGCTCAACGGGAAAATAATCAGTCACCTGAACCTGAGAGCCCCAACGTATTTTTGCATAGCTACCCTCATGCAATTTTTTTAAACGCGTCAGAAGTTCAGTGGGCAGCCCTAATTCTTGAAGGGTCACCCATAGCCTAGAACGAGGGACAAGATCGAAAGCCAATTTTAGATCCACAAAGGCAGCATACATGCTGCCTTTTGCCCAGAACCACCACCTTCCAGTGTAGTGAAACAAAACACCTGATTGATGGTGCTTGTATATGCACAGAAACCGGATTGCAAAGGTGACAGTTTGTTATACTCCTCAGCCCAGTCCTGGATCTTATTAAGGATTAGGCTCCCCAGTATTTTTTGTAATGAGTCGATCAGGCTAATGGGACGATAGTTCCCCGGCGATGATTTATCACCTTTTTTATACACTGGGATTATTTCGGCTCCTTTCCAGGAGTCGGGTATTGGGACTTCTCGCTCAATTGCATTTGCCAATAGCATAGTATATTTTCCCCATCTGGTTTTGCCGTGGAGGAGCACATTAGTAGGGATGCCGTCTAGGCCGGGTGCTCTCCCTCCAACAACAGCACCAGTGGCTATCTCAACGTCTTTGATATTAAAAGCCTCATCTACATAAAATACATAGCTTGCCCCACCCACAGTCGTCTCTACAGGGCTACGTGCATATTGTGGTTCAAAATGTTTAACCCACTCTTCCTGCGAAACATGATTAATTGGAGATTCTCTCTGTCACACTTAATAATGTTCATGAAATGTTTACTATCCTTCTTATTACTGGCCTCTTTAAGATCGTGCCACCTTTTTTCGCCCCAAGACCGTTTTGCTGTGGCCATGGAGTTTTTATATGCCTGCCTGGCTACGTGTTCTAAGGCAGGTTCGCCACCTTTAATGGCCTTCCCAAGAAGAGCTCTTGTCCCCCGGCAATCACTATTGTACCAGCGGCAGGAATTCTGGTGTATTACTTTCTTTGGCTTGTGAGGTTTGATAAAATAGGTTTGCAAGTGTAAAAAAAGACTGTTGTGGGACTGGGTGACGTTCTCCAAACCTATACTATTAAAACATATACTATTCAACGTTATTAGGGCAGGGTCAACCTCCTTTGCAATTTTATCCAAAGCTCCTGGGTTTTCAACTACGCTCGACCACTTGAGACGTCTCATTTCATTTGTAGGTAATACATCATGGGAGTGTAATTCAACCTCTCTACAGGACACTTGTTCAGGCAGCCACCATGTTAAAGCAACACACAGAGGATTGTGATCACTTTCAAATCGATCCCTCACCTCCAAGTCATCGACGGTATGCCAGAGTTTCAGACTAACGAGTATATAGTCAATCCTGCTTTTACTGGACCCAATATTAAATGTGTTGAACCCTAACCTATCTTGAGGAATTCTACCATTTAGTGCCCTGAGCCCATTCTCTAAGCAGACAGAATGTATCTGTATTGCCGGCTCTGTCCATTTCTTTATGGGAACAAGCTTCATCTTTGAGATTCCCCACTGTGCATCTTCCTCTTCAGCGAGGAGCAATTCCTCATTGGCAAGTGGATCAAATGTTTTTTTTTTTTTTTTGGCAGACCTTTATTGCACATTATTCATATACACAGCACCTTTAGAGTGCGGTCGTACACCCCCATGTGATCTCGGTCTAATTTTCAGGTTTTATAAAGAAAGGTAACTTCAACAAATCCCAACCCCGCCCCCCCCCGTCCCGTCCTGGTTTCAGTGAGTAGTCCAAGTCTAGTAGGCATGATGTGGCAGGGCAGCTAATACAACGTATGTCTAACAGCACTTCCCAGGTAGGGAACATTCACCCCCTTCCCAGAGCCATCCAGAGGCCATAGCGAGGATCAGTAACTATGGGTTCCATGCCAGTCCCTACAGCCCATTACGTTCTCACTGCCATGACCACCGCCCATGCATTCACACCATATACAGGGCTAACCAAACGCCTCCACCCCAAAAACTTCTCAAGCCTCTCCCTCCTCGCAGTCTGAGAAAGCAGCAGTCACACTCTCGTCGCTATTAGTGTCTGTTAAAGAGAGCATATAGAGTGTAAACAGAGCCCAGACATCCCTCGGGCGAGACGCCTCCGGTAACTCGTCATAGTAACAGTTCAATTGGTCCCTGGAATAGGCCATATCTTTCAGCCACATTTGCACCTCAGGCGCTCTCCTTCCCCCCCAGACCATAGCAACCCTCCTTCTTGCTAATTGCAGCGCCAACACCACAAGCCGCCGCGACGGCGCAGCCACCCCAGAGGCAATGCCCAACAGACACAGTCGTACATCCAGCTTTACCTCATTTGAGGTCATGACAGTCAGCCTTTCAGTCACCTCTTTCCAATAGTCGTAGACGCGTGGGCAACCCCAGGCCAGGTGTATAAAGTCAGCGTCCTCAGCTCCGCAGCGGACACATTGAGCAGTGGACCTGAGCCCATATCGCACCAGTTGGGCCGGTGTATAGTACCACTGTTGTAGAAATTTATAATGCAGAAGGCGGAAGCTGCCATTGATCACATACCCACCAGTCATAGCACAGCATTCATTCCAGTCGTCATCACTCGGCGGTTCCGGGAGACTCCTATCCCACCTTGCTCTGGCCAGGGTCGCCCCTCCACCCTCATCTTTGTGAAGTAGTGTGGCTCACTGGTTAGAGGCGGCAGACCCGAGAGCAGAGGACGGCCCGGGACCAGGGTTCGAATCCCGGCGCGGCAGGTTTCTGGACCAGGGTCAGCGGACTCGATAATTCTCTCGCCTCGGTGCCCACTCTGATCAGCGATCACACTCGGCAACTCTGGGCATTAGCTTGCCTCATCTTCACTAACGGCCCCACCAGACCGCCGGGGATGCCTGGTCTCACCCTGGAGATACCCATTAAGGGACCATCTCTCAGGGAAGCCAGGAAGGGTTTCGCAGCGGTCGAAGCGCCTTGGGACCCTACGGGTAAGTAGTGCGCTATATAAATGCCAATACATACATACATCTTCCTGTGCAGCCTTATATAATTTAGATAGCAATTTAGTCCTGTCCTTGACCGTATAGAGCAACTGCAATGCACCAAGGGCCAATGGTTCCTCCGGATATGTTGGGTATAAGTCACGCACAGCAGCACGCAGTCTGACATACACAAAGGTGGACATAGTAGCATTCGTCGAGCGGGTGATCATCTCCTGAGAGGAGATGAACGACGCTCCCGGAAATAGGTCCCCCATAGTCTGTAGTCCAGCCTCCCGCAGAGTCTGCAGCCCTCCCGGCTCACCCGAGACAGGGATTTCCGAGTGATAAAGTAGCGGCATGGCCGGAGCATATAGCGGCAGCCTGGCAGCCCGTTTACCCAGGGTAGCCCATGCAGTCGCCGTGAGACGCACGGTATCAATCTCCCCCTTCTCAAACACCGAGTGCTTATTTACTATCATAGCTCTTAGTGGATACGGCAGAACTGCACTTGCCTCCAACGCTACATGCGGAGTGTATGGTGGAGAGTTTATCCAGTAGCTCGCAAAGTGTGCCTGTGCACAAAGATAGTAAAGTCTCATATCCGGCAAGGCAAACCCACCCAGATCGTATGGCTTGGTCAGTACCTCCCAAGTCATCCGCTGCCTCTTGCCGGCCCAGGTGAGAGTTATCAGTAGGGACCGCAGTCTCGCAAAGAAGTGTGATCTCAGCGGGACCGGAATGTTGACGAATAGGAAAAGAAATTTCGGCAGCACTACCATTTTAATCAAAGACACACGATCCGCCAGAGTCAGTGGGAGTCGAGTCCATCTCGCCACCTGATCTTCCAGGTTGGAAATGGCAACGCCGTAGTTGGCCCGTATGACTTCTTGGTAATCCCTGTGCACCCAAACGCCCAGGTATCTAATTGATTCCGTCGCCCACTCCAGCGGAAATTCTAATGGCACCTGGTGAGTGACGTCCATGAGAGGCATTACCACTGACTTGTCCCAATTTATGGTCAGTCCTGAGTGCCGGCCGAATTTAATGAACTCACGAAGTATGCGTTCCAGGTGAAGCGCCGGGTCTCTGACATATAGGACCATGTCGTCAGCATACATTGATACAGCCAACGATCTGAGAGGGAACTTCAGCGCTGCCTCCGCATATCTCTGACGCAAGACGCAGGCCAATGGTTCCATCATGATGGCAAAAAGCAGGGGTGATAGAGGGCAGCCCTGCCTTGTCCCCCGCTGTATTGGAAAGGAGGCAGAGACGTGACCATTAACCCTAACTCTCGCCGTGGGTGCATTATATAACAGGGCGATTAGTGACGTGAAGAAGAAAGGCACTCCCATCCGATGCAGAACGGCCAGCATATACTTCCATGCCACTGAATCAAAAGCCTTGGCGGCATCAAGCATGACTGCCACCGCGGCCAGATCTGGCTTAAGGAGATGTAGTACGGCGAACAGGGTCCTCAGGTTGTGAGTGGTGGACCGGAGGGGGATAAACCCCGATTGATCGGGTAACACCATAACCGGCAGGAGGAGACGCAGTCTCGTGGCTAGCACTTTGGCTATTATTTTAACATCAGTGTTTATTAGTGAAAGGGGACGGTATGACTCGCACCTATTTAGAGGCTTTCCGGGCTTAGGAAGCGCCACCAAGAGTGCCTCTCTCATAGTTCCCGGAAGCCGTCCGCATTCAAAAGCTTCCTCTAGGACCATGGCCAGCCGCGGAATAAGCAAATCTGCATATGTTTTATAAAATTCGGCGGGCAGGCCATCTGTGCCAGCCGCCTTCCCATTCGGCAGGGCTGCTATCGCGTCCCTGAATTCCGCCTCGGTAACATGATGCAATAGGAATTCCTGTTGACCCCTGGAGAGCCACAGCAGCGCTACATCCTCCAAATACCACGATATTTCTGTTCTGCCTCGTCCGCCGTTTCTCTATGTTCATAGAGTTGCGCATAGTGTCTCGAGAAGCAGGCAACTATGCCATCCGACGTGGTCACCACAGTTCCCTGATCCTCAATCTCCAATACCGTGCAGTGCCTAGCCCAAGGGTCTCGAATCCTATCAGCTAGCCCTTTGCCCGGCCTACCCCCCTCTCCATAATATCTGACTGTAGAGCGTTTGGATAGAAATTTCACCTCCTGGTCTGCCAATTCATTATATTCTGTGACCTTGGTCCTAACATCCGCTAACAATGTGCTTTCGGCCCCTTCCTCCAGCCGGCGTTCTAAAGCCAACAACTCCCTTTCCAGTCTGGACATAGAGTCTCTAATGGAAGTGAGGACCCCAGACCGCAACCCGATACATGCACCCCGAACTGAGACCTTAAAGGCCTCCCACACCGTGATCATGCTATCAACGGAGCCCACATTGATCTCGAAGAACTCCTCAATTATCTGCCGCAGACGCTCGCACAACACTTGATCCGATAACACTCCAGGGGAGAGTCGCCAGGTAAATGGGGCAGGAGCATGTGTAGGTATCCGCAGCTTCAGTGCAACAGTGGCATGGTCCGAAAGCGTTCGGGGCAGGTGTTCCACATTCAGCACCCATCCACTCACATCTCGGGTCAATAACCAATAATCCAATCTCGACCACGTATTGTGCGCTGATGTGTAGCAAGTTCCCTCCCGCCTGCCAGGATTCTGCAAGCGCCAAACATCCAACAATTGCAGCCCATTCATACCCTCGCGCACCGCATCCGTCCCTCTCTTACGTTCACAAGGCCGGTCGTGTCTCCTATCCAACTCAGGATCCAATGTAGTATTCCAGTCCCCCCCACAGAGGATTGCCGACGGTGGTAGGCTATACAGTTTGTTCCAAAGTGCAATGAAAAAATCAGGGTCATCTATATTAGGACCGTATACATTGAGAAGAGTGATCAACGTGCCACACAGTTTACCCTGCACAACAATATATCTACCATCCTGATCCACCTCCTCATGTAGCACCTCAAATGGAACATTCTTTTTTATCAGAATCATTACCCCACGGGCATAGGAAGAATATGACGTGGCCCACCTCGCTCCCGCCCACTGTTTGCCCACCATTTCGGCCGCAGCCCCCTTGAGATGCGTCTCCTGTAGAAATGCAACTTGTGCCCCATGTCTATTCAAAAAGGCAAGCATTTGTCTAGTTTTCTACGGCTTGTTCAGCCCTCGCACATTCCATGTAACACACGTGATGGTGCCCCCCCTATCCATATCGCCTAAGGTGTAAGTATCCCAGCAGAGCATTCATCCTCGGCAGCCCCTGCACTCTGAGCCAACTCCCACCTTTCACCCTCCTAGACATAGTCCCATTGGCGCTCGGAAAGACCCGGAGCCACAAACTGCGGCCCCACTCACAGCTCAAAGATGACTCAGACTCAATCCCCTTGACCAGGAAAAACATCAACAACCCAACCAGTTGCAACATCCCATCCCCCATCCCGCCGCCCACTTCAGCACTCCCAACTTGCCAAAGCCTCCCCGTGCCCCCCCCCCCTTGCAACCCCCAACAATGCAAACAGCCACATTTGGGGATCTCCCTTATCTGGAGGCGTAGTGGCACACCACCCTCGCCAGAACTGAAGAGAGTGCAGACCATTGCCGTTGACAACAACCCCAACCCTCTACCCACCCCCACGGACAGAGCATCAGACCCGATGTTATTCATGTAACAGCTCACTGCACTGGGCGCCCCTGAAAGCGTTCACTTCCCAAAAACATCGCCTAAGTCCCAGAGTGGACCTCTTCCAGCGCAGTGTCACATATGGCACAACAGATCACATTTAGCTGAGTTCCACTGTAAGAGAGCCCCCGCTACTGCAGGGTGGCAGCTACATCAAGGGCAGTGTTCACCATAGCACTCCCCCTCGTGCAACACATAGAGCAACAATGCAAAGGGTACCAGGGGCTGAAACGCCCGAGCGTCTCTCCAGCAATTACTGCATACGCTGCAATAGGGGCAACCCAGTGCAATACTCCGCATTTCCCCCATCATCATAGTCAGCATTGTAATGCAGGTCAGGCCTCCTCGTCCAGCCTTTCATCATCCCCTTCATGACGTCCAGGCGGTTCTTTAGCACGTTTTTTCAGTTTTTTGGCATAGTCCAGGGCTGCCTTGGGCGAGGAGAAAATCTTGTTATCCGATGGAGGCCCAATCCGAAGATGCGCAGGGTACAGCATGGCATAAGCGATGGTCTCCGCCCTCAGCAATTGTTTCACCGACGCGAATTCCTTACGTGCCGTCTGTACTGCCATGGTGAAGTCGGGATAAAACTCCAGTTTGTTACCTTGATAGTCTATGGTTCCCTTCTCCCTGGCGAGCCGTAGAATAGTGTCCCGGTCCCTATAGTTCAGGATCCTTGCCACAATAGGCCTCGGCGGCGCTCCTGGCGGAGGCTTCTTAGCTAGGGACCGATGCGCACGCTCCACAATGAAGACTCGGGAGAGCTGGTCAGCCCCAAATATGTCGATGATCATGCGCTCCATGAAGTCTTCCATGCGCCCCACGTTTGTGGATTCCGGCAGGCCTGTAACGCGAACGTTGTTCCGCCTGGACCTCCCTTCTAACTCCTCATTCTTCGCTTGTATGACCGCCAGCACTCTTTCCATATTAAAGACTTTGGACGAGACCGTGGCCAGACCATCCTCCGTGGCGGAGACTCTCTGCTCCACCTCTCCCATCCGTTCGTTCTGACGGTCAAATTGTGTCGCCATCTGATCAAGACGATGATTTACAGACTCCATGGTGCCCTCAATAGACTGCAGAGTTTTCTGCATAGCCACCAGTGTGGATTCCAGATTAGGCGTACCCCCAACAGCCCCACCCTGGTCGGTGTCCGCTGGCGCCTGGGAGGATGAATGCGCAGTCTTTTTTGCATCAAAGTTGAGTTTAGGCTGGTTTCTATCAGGCCTGCCCATGACTGCGATCTAATGCAGCGTGGTCCGGGACTCAGCTATGCAGGGCAGGTATCTCAGGTAAGCCTTTCGTAATGCTATCAGTGCAGATATCGGCCACTGCGCACCGTGAACTATGTCCAGGCCCAGGCCAATGGGCACCCCCAGTCCAGGCCAAGTAGTACCGTCACCCCAGCAGGCGAGGCGCGTCAGGCAATCTTCGTGTAGGCCCAAAGTGCAGATATGGGCAGTGGAGCGTGATGCCCAAGGCGACAGAAAGGCAGCACAGAAGGGCCCCCAGGTCAGTGTCTTCTCTCTGACAGCGCCAATAGCAGGAGAGGTAGCGCCGGTGATGTGCCGATCGCCTGTGTGCAACGAACGGCTGCCAGGTGGAAGGAGGCCCCAAGATGGCGGGCGCCTTACAGGCCCGCCTCACCCAGCGCAGCAGGTCTCCCAGTGCCACGTGTGTGGCGATGTATTCTCTCACCGGCAGCCCGGAGCGCGGCTTCGCCTAAGCTCCCGTCCCTCTCAGCCGCTCCGCTCCTCAGCCGACCCTCTCCCCGGCCCCCCCGGCCCGAGCTCGCGCGGCGCGGGCTATCGCGGCCCAGCTCCACCTCCGCAGCACCGGACTAGCGTAGCGCCCACGCCCCACTCACCGGGACCAGCAGGGCCAAGTCCAGGCCGTCCAAAGCGTCGCAGTCTTTCCGGGGGATCCCGTTGTCAGCACCGCCTCTCCGCCTCCACAGCCACGAAGCGCCGTCCCCAGGGCTCCGCTCTCGCAGGCAGCAACTGCAGCAAGGGCTTAGATCGCAGCGGAGCTTCCGCTTCGCGCCCGCCGGGGTCTCCGTCGTCCACGTCCCGGCCTGGGACCGTTCAGCTCCGGGCGCCCGTAGGACAGCTGCAAACACCTCGCAGATTGCCCTAGTGTGTCTCCGACGGCAGCGGATCAAACTCCGCCGGGGTGTAGGGCAAAAGCGCCGGGGAAACAGGATATTTTAGCAAATATTGAATGGTCTAGACGGAGCCTCACGCAAGTGCGGCCATCTCGTCCGGCGCCCTCTAGCGCCCCCCCAAGTGGATCAAATGTTGTGTTAAAATCACCTGCTATAACTATTTTACTATCTTGAGAGTAGGAGTCGAGGAGATCATCTAAAGCCGCTAAAGCTTGATACTACCCCCTCTAGTTTCCCTCACATAGGTGTTGAAAATATCAATTTTACCTAGTGATCCCATATTTAATCTCAGTGCTTGGATGTCGTTGCTATTGGAAGGAAGTTCCTTGATGCTGATACCTAATGATTGCCGGACCCATATAGTCAAACCCCCAAGGGACGACCTTTTGGCCCTTTTACTGCCATCACGTAATAATTTAAAAAACCTACTCGATGTTGTACAGTTAATAGCCATGTTTCCTGGAAGAAGCAAATATGAAAAAGGTCAATGAAAGCGAACCAATCTGGAGATAGCAATTTGGAGCCGATTCCTGCAATGTTGCACGATAACATGGTATGCCTTTTAAAATCTTGGGTGCTAGATGTTAGGTTTATGGGATTCTCTATGGGGGGATTGCTAGACCTTTTTGGAACCACGAGGTCATGTGCATGTAAGGTTCAATTTTGGACGGACCCTAGCGGCCTGTTATGTACTCTGCAAGACCAAGTCATCAATAGGTCGCTTTCCCTGGTTATTGGCAGATCTTCACCACTATGCGTGATATGAGCACACCAGTCAGCCAGTCATTAAATTCAAGAGTGGAACTACCTATTCTAGTTGCCAGACGCGCATGATAGTTGTTAATGGTACTGGCGGGCGGAGACTGCCTAAACTGGATAGACGAGTGATCAGAGGAACAGGTTCTATATTCAACTGCCAATAACTTTTCAACCAAAACTTCGCTCTGTAAAGTTAATTCAATGCAATCCAGGGGGTTGGTGGGAGAAGTGAGCCTACCCGCTTTTACAATGTCATCCCTTATTATGGAGCGACAGCCCCTTATATGCCGTATCCAGTGTATGACCTTATTGGTCAGTGAATCTGCGCTTTCTATTTTATTTTGTCCCAGTTTATGCACATTCACCATAAAAATTGTATGTATTTTATGTGGCGTGATGGTTGCGTAATCCCCTCTCTCTTCATGATTAACACGCTGCCTGGTTAAGGGTGGGCCAGCGTTTGTGCTCGTACCCTGCTGTAGCTGTAGCTTCTTACATGATGTATTATTAAGCAGAGAATACTGAAACTAAAACCCAAAGTTTTGGGTAAAGGACCTAGCCATTGGGTGGGATAGGATTTCCAAACAATTTGATATGGAAATGTCTACAGGAAAGAAAAATGTCTTTCTTGAGTCCCCTCACTCACCAGGGTTTCCACACGGTGACATGTTTCATCATAGGGGCCATCTCAGCTCTCTACGAACTGAGGCGTGCTGCGACTTGCGAGATTTACGTAGGAGCACGGAGTGGGCTAAAGTGAAATAAAAATACCTTCCTAGTGGGTGAAAATATTTTATTCTTGCTCCTAGATTGGTATGTCTAAAAACGGGGTGATACAAGTAATCCTAACTATAATGGGCTAGTGACTATAAGTAAACATCAACACGTTTCGATCTTACCCCAAGCTCTTCCTCAGCACCACACAGGGAACAGTCCTGGGTTTGCCACTCCTAAGCGACCTAAATGTGGTAATCTAAACAAAAAATAAGTGAATAAACACTACAACTAATAAAGCATGCGTTAATTACATACATACGATCAAGGCTTTGTCTCGTAGTATTTCAAATGAAGCTAAATTTTGCCCCATGAACTGGTGGGGGCGAGGACCTCCAAATCCTATGTTTCAGTTACGAGTGCCTCGCGGGATAATACCTAAACGTCTCCCCACCGGACAGCATGGTAAGCTTGAAACATGTTGATGTATGCTTATAATCATTAGCCCATTATAGTTAGGATTACTTGTATCATCCAGTTTTTAGACATACCAATCTAGGAGCAACAATAAAATATTTTCGCCCACTAGGAAGGTATTTTTAATTCACTTTAGCCCACTCCACCACACTTTTTCACAACACATACTCTTCCATGAAAGCGCTCCTACGTAAATCTCACAAGTAGCAGCACACCTCAGTTCGTAGAGAGCGGAGATGGCCCCTATGATGAAGCATGTCACCTTGTCTCATGGACTCACACCCCAGAGAAAAGAGTCCTTCAGTGATGGAGAGGGTATATTTCACTGGTGCATGTCCTGTGGACTCATAACTCAGAGAAAAGAGTCCTTCTGTCATGCAGAGGGTATGTTTCACTTGATACTGTCAAGTGGACTCAAGGCCCAAACAAGAGAGTTCTTCTCTCACAGAGATGGTATATTTCACTAGTGAAGGTCATATGGACTCCAACCCCAGAGAAAAGAGTCCTTCAGTGGCGTAGAGGGTATATTTCACTAGTGAGGGTCCTGTGGACTCACACCACAGAGAAAAGACTCCTTCTGTCACAGAGAGGGTATATTTCTCACTAGTGAGGGTCCTGTGGACTCACACCCCAGAGAAAAGAGCCTTCTGTCATGGAGAGGGTATACTTCACTAGTGAGGGTCCTGTGGACTCACACCCCAGAGAATAAAGTTCTTCCGCGAGGGAAAGGGTATATTTTACTAGTGAGTGTCTTGTGGACTCAAGCCCATACAAGAGAGTTCTTCAGTCCCAGAGAGGGTATAGTTCACTAGTGAGGGTCCCGTGGACTCAAAGCCCAGAGAAGAGAGTCCTTAAGTGACGGAGATGGTGTATTTCACTAGGAAATGTCTAGTGGTCCAAGGCTCAAACAAGAGGGTCCTACTGTCACGGAGAGCGTATATTTTACTAGTGATTGTCCTGCTGACTGATACCTCAGAGAAAAGAGTCCTTAAGTGACGGAGATGGTATATTAGTGGAGAAGTGTGGCTCAATGGTTAGAGTGGCAAACCCTGATGCAGAGGTCTGGCCCGTACCAGGGTTCAATTCCCGCCTCAGGCGGGTCTTGGGCTAAATTTTCCCGAACCTGACAATTCTCGCCTCGGTGCCTATTCTAATCATGGGTCCCACGCTGCAACTCTGGGCAATAGCTTGCTTAATCTCCACAACGGCCCGACAGCGCCAGGATGCCTGGCCTCACCTTGGGGGGCCCAGGAGTAGGCACTTCACATAGAAAAGGCTAGGAGGGGTTCCAGAGCGGTATGTGTACAGCGCCGTGATACCCCTTGGGGTGATTGTGCGCTATATAAGCACTACAACATTTACATTTACATATTTCACTAGGAGCTGTCTAGTGGACTAAAGGCCCAAACAAGAGAGTTTGTCTGTCACAGAGAGGGTATATTTAACTAGTGAGTGTCTCATGGACTCACACCCCAGAGAAAAGAGTCCTTCGGTGACTGAGAGGATATATTTCACTAGTGCGTGTCCTGTGGACTCATACCCCAGAGAAAAGAGTCCTTCTGTCTTGCAGAGGGTATATTTCACTAGGAACTGTCTAGTGTGCTCAAGGCCCAAGCAAGAGAGTTCTTCTGTCACAGAGAGGGTATATTTCACTAGTGAAGGTCATATGGACTCCCACCCAAGAGAAAAGAGCCTTCTGTCATGGAGAGGGTATATTTCACTAGTGAGGGTCCTGTGGACTCACACCCCAGAGAAAAGAGTCCTTCAGTCACGGAGAAGGTATATTCCATTAGTGAGGGTCCTGTGTACTCATATCCCAGAGAAAAGAGCCTTCTGTCATGGAGAGGGTATATTTCACTAGTGAGGGTCCTGTGGACTCACACCCCAGAGAAAAGAGTCCTTCAGTCACGGAGAGGGTATATTTCACTAGTGTGGTCCTGTGGACTTGCACCCCATAGCAAGAGTTCTTCAGTCACAGAGAGGGTATATTTCATTAGTGAGTGCTCTGTGGACTCATACCCCAGAGAAAAGAGTCCTCTGTCATGGAGGGTGTATATTTCATTAGAGAGTGTCTCGTAGACTCAAGGCACACAGAAAAAAGCCTTCTGTCACAGGGAGGGTATTTTTCACTAGTGAGGGTCCTGTGGACTCGTACCACAGATAAATGAATTCTTCTGTCACACAGGGGGTATATTTCACTAGTGCGTGTCCTGTGGACTCATACCACAGAGAAAAGAGTCCTTCTGTCTTGTAGAGGGTATATTTCACTAGGAACTGTCTAGTGGACTCAAGGCCCAAACAAGGGAGTTCTTCTGTCACAGAGAGGGTATATTTCACTAGTGAAGGTCATATGGACTCCCACCCAAGAGAAAAGAGTCCTTCAGTGGCGTAGAGCGTATATTTCACTAGTGAGGGTCCTGTGGAATCACACCCAGAGAAAAGAGTCTTTTGTCATGGAGAAGGTATATTTCACTAGTGAGGGTCCTGTGGACTCACACCCCAGAGAAAAGAGTCCTTCACTCACGGAGAAGGTATATTCCACTAGTGAGGGTCCTGTGGACTCACATCCCAGAGAAAAGAGTCCTTCAGTGGCGTAGAGCATATATTTCACTAGTGAGGGTCCTGTGGAATCACCCCAAGAGAAAAGAGCCTTCTGTCATGGAGAGGGTATATTTCACTAGTGAGGGTCCTGGGGACTCAAACCCCAGAGAAAGGAGCCTTCTGTAATGGAGAGGGTATATTTCACTAGTGAGGGTCCTGTGGACTCATACCCCAGAGAAAAGAGTCCTTCACCCATGGAGAAGGTATATTCCACTAGTGAGGGTCATGTGGACTCACACCCCAGAGAAAAGAGTCCTTCAGTCATGGAGAAGGTATATTCCACTAGTGAGGGTCCTGTGGACTCACACCCAAGAGAAAAGAGTCCTTCAGTGGCTTAGAGCGTTTTTTTTTCACTAGTGAGGGTCCTGTAGAATCACCCCCAGAGAAAAGAGCCTTCTGTCATGGAAAGGGTATATTTCACTAGTGAGGGTCCGGTGGACTCACACCCCAGAGAAAAGAGTCCTTCACTCGTAGAGAAGGCATATTCCACTAGTGAGGGTCCTGTGGACTCACATCCCAGAGAAAAGAGTCCTTCGGTGGCGTAGAGCGTATATTTCACTAGTGAGGGTCCTGTGGAAACACCCCCAGAGAAAAGAGCCTTCTGTCATGGAGAGGGTATATTCCACTAGTGAGGGTCCTGTGGACTCACACCCAGGAGAAAAGAGCCTTCTGTCATGGAGAGGGTATATTTCACTAGTGAGGGTCCTGTGGACTCACACCCCAGAGAAAAGAGCCTTCTGTCATGGAGAGGGTATATTTCACTAGTGAGGGTCCTGTGGACTCACACCCCAGAGAAAAGAGCCTTCTGTCATGGAGAGGGTATTTTTCACTAGTGAGGTTCCTGTGGACTCACACCCCAGAGAAAAGAGTCCTTCACCCACGGAGGAGGTATATTCCACTAGTGAGGGTCATGTGGACTCCCATCCCAGAGAAAAGAGTCCTTCTGTCACAGAGAGGGTATATTTCACTAGTTAGGGTCCTGTGGAATCACCCCCAGAGAAAAGAGCCTTCTGTCATGGAGAGGGTATATTTCACTAGTGAGGGTCCTGTGGACTCACACCCCAGAGAAAAGAGCCTTCTGTCATGGAGAGGGTATATTTCACTAGTGAGGGTCCTGTGGACTCACACCCCAGAGAAAATAGCCTTCTGTCATGGAGAGGGTATATTTCACTAGTGAGGGTCCTGTGGAATCACCCCCAGAGAAAAGAGCCTTCAGTCCGGGAGAAGGTATATCCCACTAGTGAGGGTCCTGTGGACTCACACCCAAGAGAAAAGAGCCTTCTGTCATGGAGAGGGTATATTTCACTAGTGAGGGTCCTGTGGACTCACACCCCAGAGAAAATAGCCTTCTGTTATGGAGAGGGTATATTTCACTAGTGAGGGTCCTGTGGACTCACACCCAGAGAAAAGAGCCCCCTGTCATGGAGAGGGTATATTTCACTAGTGAGGGTCCTGTGGACTCACCCCCAGAGAAAAGGGCCCCCTGTCATGGAGAGGGTATATTTCACTAGTGAGGGTCCTGTGGACTCACACCCCAGAGAAAAGAGCCTTCTGTCATGGAGAGGGTATATTTCACTAGTGAGGGTCCTGTGGACTCACATCCCAGAGAAAAGAGTCCTTCACTCACAGAGAAGGTATATTCCACTAGTGAGGGTCCTGTGGACTCACATCCCAGAGAAAAGAGTCCTTCAGTGGCGTAGAGCGTATATTTCACTAGTGAGGGTCCTGTGGACTCACCCCCAGAGAAAAGAGCCCCCTGTCATGGAGAGGGTATATTTCACTAGTGAGGGTCCTGCGGACTCACCCCCAGAGAAAAGAGCCCCCTGTCATGGAGAGGGTATATTTCACTAGTGAGGGTCCTGTGGACTCACCCCCAGAGAAAAGAGCCTTCTGTCATGGAGAGGGTATATTTCACTAGTGAGGGTCCTGTGGACTCACACCCCAGAGAAAAGAGCCTTCTGTCATGGAGAGGGTATATTCCACTAGTGAGGGTCCTGTGGACTCACATCCCAGAGAAAAGAGTCCTTCACTCACAGAGAAGGTATATTCCACTAGTGAGGGTCCAGTGGACTCACTTCCCAGAGAAAAGAGTCCTTCAGTGACGTAGAGCGTATATTTCACTAGTGAGGATCCTGTGGACTCACCCCCAGAGAAAAGAGCCCCCTGTCATGGAGAGAGTATATTTCACTAGTGAGGGTCCTGTGGACTCACATCCCAGAGAAAAGAGCCCCCTGTCAAGGAGAGGGTATATTCCACTAGTGAGGGTCCTGTGAACTCACACCCAGAGAAAAGAGCCCCCTGTCATGGAGAGGGTATATTTCACTAGTGAGGGCCCTGCGGACTCACCCCCAGAGAAAAGAGCCCCCTGTCATGGAGAGGGTATATTTCACTAGTGAGGGCCCTGCGGACTCACCCCCAGAGAAAAGAGCCCTCTGTCATGGAGAGGGTATATTTCACTAGTGAGGGTCCTGCGGACTCACCCCCAGAGAAAAGAGCCCCCTGTCATGGAGAGGGTATATTTCACTAGTGAGGGTCCTGTGGACTCACCCCCAGAGAAAAGAGCCTTCTGTCATGGAGAGGGTATATTTCACTGGTGAGGGTCCTGTGGACTCACATCCCAGAGAAAAGAGCCCCCTGTCATGGAGAGGGTATATTTCACTAGTGAGGGTCCTGTGGACTCACATCCCAGAGAAAAGAGTCCTTCAGTGACGGAGAGGGTATATTTCACTAGTGAGGGTCCTGTGGACTCACCCCCAGAGAAAAGAGCCCCCTTGTCATGGAGAGGGTATATTTCACTAGTGAGGGTCCTGTGGACTCACATCCCAGAGAAAAGAGCCTTCTGTCATGGAGAGGGTATATTTCACTAGTGAGGGTCCTGTGGACTCACATCCCAGAGAAAAGAGCCTTCTGTCATGGAGAGGGTATATTTCACTAGTGAGGGTCCTGTGGACTCACATCCCAGAGAAAAGAGCCCCCTGTCATGGAGAGGGTATATTTCACTAGTGAGGGTCCTGTGGACTCACACCCAGAGAAAAGAGCCCCCTGTCATGGAGAGGGTATATTTCACTGGTGAGTGTTCCGTATACTCTCATACACGAAAGAAATGAGAACTCTGCTGCATAAAAGGAGATATTTCATTAGAGAGTGCCCCATGGAGTCTCGTGCCCCGTGGAGTCTCGTGCCCCGTGGAGTCTCGTGCCCCGGAGGCAATGACTCCCTGCCCCACAGAGGACACATTTCACCGGGAGGGCCCCTGCGTGCTGGGGTCCACGGTGCCGCGGGTGTCGGGACGGCGGGCCCCAGGGGGGAGGGGAGAGGTGGGCAGCACGTGGCCCGGCGCTGACCCGCAGGCCCGGGCAGTGCCGTCAGTGCCAGCCTCACACGCAGAGCCCAGCACTTTCTTTGTGCCCCTGATCCCTCCACAATGGCCGGGCCTCGGCCGCGGGGAGGCCGGGGGGTGGGCCGCACTCCCCCCGGGTGCTGGCTCTGTTCAGAGGCCGCGCTGCTGAGCTGGCAGGGCGAAGTGCTCACTCGGCAGATCCGGAGGGCGCGCTGTATAAAAGGGGCCCGGGGACAGGGCCCCCGCATCAGCGCTGCCTGCACCCGTGCCCGTCAGACGTGAGTATGAGCCCGGGGTCGGGGCGAGGGGCCTGGAGGGCGGGGAGGGCTGGGGTGGAAGAGTCGAGCTGGGACCGGGGTCAGCCCTGGGGGGCCACCGGTGTCGTGCATTGATGTGCACGAGGGCCGCAGGACTGACCGCGTGTCCTTGCTGCGTCCATCACTGCTTGCAGCTTACCCCCTGCATCACTGCACTTCACTGCCACACTCGCCTCCCACTGCTTCAGCGCTGAGTGTGCCCCTCTGTGGGTGGCTCAGCACAGCGCCCCGCACCGCTTCTCGCCGCTGCGCCGCTTCTCTTCTTGAAGAGAGGGGAGAAGCATCAGCAGGTGCGCTCCTCTCCCCCACGTGCTATCGGGGATACAAAGGAACAGAGGGTGAGTCTCTGCCCCTGTACGACGGATGCTGCACAGGAGCAGCAGGTGTGAGGGTCTTTGCCTCTGTGAGCAGGTCATGCACAGGCACAGAAGGTGTGAGGGTCTTTTCCCCTGTGAGTAGGTGATGCCAGACACAGAAGGCGTGAGGGTCTTTGCCCCTGTGAGCAAATCATGCTCAGGCACAGAAGGTGTGAGGGTCTTTGCCCCTGTGAGCAGGTGATTCACAGGTACAGAAGGTGTGAGGGCCTTTGCTCCTGTGAGCAGGTGATTCACAGGTACACACGGTGTAAAGGCTCCCGCCTCTGTGAGGGAGCAGAGGACAGTTATATGTGTGAGAGCCTCAACCCCCTTGAGGCAGGCAATGCTCAGGCACAGAAAGTATGAGGGGGGTTAGCGATGTGAGTCACGTGATACATTCGTACAGAATCTGTGGGAGGTCTCTACCTTTATGAGGCTCTCCATGAACAGGTACAGAAGGTGTGAGGCTCTTTGCCCCTGTGAGCAGGTCATGCCGAGGTACAGAAGGCGTGAGGGTCTTTGACCCTGTGAACAGGTGATGCACAGGCACAGAAGGTGTGAGGGTCTTTGCACCTGTGAGCAGGTTATGCACAGGCACAGAAGGCGCGAGGGTCTTTGCCCCTGTAAGCAGGTCATGAACAGGCACAGAAGGTGTGAGGGTCTTTGCACCTGTGAGCAGGTCATGCTCAGGTACAGAAGGCGTGAGGGTCTTTGCACCTGTAAGCAGGTCATGCTCAGGCACAGAAGGTGTGAGGGTCTTTGCACCTGTGAGCAGGTCATGAACAGGCACAGAAGGTGTGAGGGTCTTTGCACCTGTGAGCAGGTTAAGCACAGGCACAGAAGGGGTGAGGGTCTTTGCACCTGTGAGCAGGTCATGCTCAGGTACAGAAGGCGTGAGGGTCTTTGCACCTGTAAGCAGGTCATGCTCAGGCACAGAAGGTGTGAGGGTCTTTGCACCTGTGAGCAGGTCATGAACAGGCACAGAAGGTGTGAGGGTCTTTGCACCTGTGAGCAGGTTAAGCACAGGCACAGAAGGGGTGAGGGTCTTTGCCCCTGTGAGCAGGTCATGAACAGGCACAGAAGGCGTGAGGGTCTTTGCCCCTGTGAGTAGGTGATGCCAGGCACAGAAGGTGTGAGGGTCTTTGCCCCTGTGAGCAGGTCATGCTCAGGCACAGAAGGTGTGAGGGTCTTTGCCCCTGTGAGCAGGTCATGAACAGGCACAGAAGGTGTGAGGGTCTTTGCCCTTGTAAGCAGGTCATGCTCAGGCACAGAAGGTGTGAGGGTCTTTGCCCCTGTGAGCAGGTCATCAACAGGCACAGAAGACGTGAGGGTCTTTGCCCCTGTGAGCAGGTCATGAACAGGTACAGAAGGCGTGAGGGTCTTTGCCCCTGTGAGCAGGTCATCAACAGGCACAGAGGCGTGAGGGTCTTTGCCCCTGTGAGCAGGTCATCAACAGGCACAGAAGGCGTGAGGGTCTTTGCCCCTGTGAGCAGGTCATCAACAGGCACAGAAGGTGTGAGGGTCTTTGCCCCTGTGAGCAGGTCATGCACAGGCACAAACGGCGTGAGGGTCTTTGCCCCTGTGAGCAGGTGATGCCAGGCACAGAAGGTGTGAGGGTCTTTGCCCCTGTGAGCAGGTGATGCCAGGCACAGAAGGTGTGAGGGTCTTTGCCCCTGTGAGCAGGTGATGCCAGGCACAGAAGGTGTGAGGGTCTTTGCCCCTGTAAGCAGGTCATGGACAGGCACAGAAGGCGTGAGGGTCTTTGCCCCTGGGAGTAGGTGATGCCAGGCACAGAAGGTGTGAGGGTCTTTGCCCCTGTAAGCAGGTCATGCACAGGCACAGAAGGCGTGAGGGTCTTTTCCCCTGTGAGTAGGTGATGCCAGACACAGAAGGTGTGAGGGTCTTTGCCCCTGTGAGCAGATCATGCTCAGGCACAGAAGGTGTGAGGGTCTTTCCCTCTATGAGCAGGTGATTCACAGGTACACACGGTGTAAAGGCTCCCGCCTCTGTGAGGGAGCAGAGGACAGTTATATGTGTGAGAGCCTCAACCCCCTTGAGGCAGGCAATGCACATGCACAGAAAGTATGAGGGGGTTTGGCCAAATGAGTCACGTGATACACTCGTACAGAATGTGGGAGTTCTCTACCTTTATGAGGCTCTCCATGAACAGGCACAGAAGGTGCGAGGGTCTTTGCACCTGTGAACAGATGATGCCGAGGTACAGAAGGCGTGAGGGTCTTTGACCCTGTGAACGGGTGATGCACAGGCACAGAAGGTGTGAGGGTCTTTGCCCTTGTAAGCAGGTCATGCTCAGGCACTGAAGGCGCGAGGGTCTTTGCCCCTGTGAGCAGGTCATGAACAGGCACAGAAGGTGCGAGGGTCTTTGCACCTGTGAACAGGTGATGCCGAGGTACAGAAGTGGTGAGGGTCTTTGACCCTGTGAACAGGTGATGCACAGGCACAGAAGGCGTGAGGGTCTTTGCCCTTGTAAGCAGGTCATGCTCAGGCACAGAAGGCGTGAGGGTCTTTGCCCCTGTGAGCAGGTCATGAACAGGCACAGAAGGTGTGAGGGTCTTTGCCCTTGTAAGCAGGTCATGCTCAGGCACAGAAGGTGTGAGGGTCTTTGCCCTTGTAAGCAGGTCATGCTCAGGCACAGAAGGCGCGAGGGTCTTTGCCCCTGTGAGCAGGTCATGAACAGGCACAGAAGGTGTGAGGGTCTTTGCCCTTGTAAGCAGGTCATGCTCAGGCACAGAAGGTGTGAGGGTCTTTGCCCCTGTAAGCAGGTCATGCTCCGGCACAGAAGGTACAGACGGTGTAAAGGCCCCAGCCTGTGTGAGGGTTCGAGGAGCAGGTATATGTGCGAGAGCTTCAACCCCCTTGAGTTTCCTGTGTAGAGTGTGTCGCTGTAGTCGACTCTGCTGGTGGCCGAGACCAGTGTGGCGGGTCTCCTGGTGGTCCCAGGAAGCCACCTGAAGATCTTTTGAAGCGTCCCAAGGATGGGACGCAGGTGGCGGTCACTGCGTTTACTTGGGCAGTCGTGTCAAGATTGTCGGCCAGGATGACTCCACGTATTCTTGCATGGGTAGAGGCAAAGAGGGAGGGTGCACGGTGAGTGGGCCACGGGGCGGAGTCCCAGGGAGAGCCTTTCCCTCGACAGGTCACGGCCTCCGTTTTGTCTGTGTTCAGTTTAAGGCAGTTGGTTTGCATCCATGGGGCTAGCAGAGCCATGTGGGTTGAAAGGTCTCTTTCTGTAGTAGGGGCTTGTTTGACAGGGAGAGTATCAGTCCTGATGCTCCAGCGTGGGAGAGATTGTTGATATTGTAAGATCTGATGGGGTCCACTAGCGGACTCTTGTAGATGTCGAATAACGTAGGGTTTAGGGATGATCCTTGGGGGCTCCGCATCTGAAGTTCTGGGTCTTTGATGTGTAGGGTGGCGGGGTGACTCTCTGTGTTCTTCCTGTGAGGAATGAACAAACACAGCTGAGGGCGGGTCCTTGGATGCCTGTCTTGCGTAGTCTTTTGATCAGGGTGGAATGGGAGAACGCATGGACGGCTGCAGCGAGGCCGAGTGGTATAAGAGCTGCTGTGTCTCCACACTCTAGGATCATTTTAATGTTGTCAGTTGCTGCTATGAAGTTATTCTTGGTGCTGTGGTTTGGCTGGAAACCTGTTTGCGTGTTGTCCAGGAGTTGGTGCATTGAAGGGGTGGTAGCATTGTTTGTTTATGACTTTTTCCATCACTTTGGCCAGGTGGGGTCGAAGGGAGATCGGGTGGTAGTTTGCTAGTTGCATGGTATCTGCCGAGGGTTTCTTTAGCATTGCATTGACCATTGCATGCTTCCAGACCTCCAGGAACATCTTGGGCTGGGTGGAGGCATCCATGATGTGAGTGACGCTTCTCTGACAGGGACGGCCCAATGCTGTAGATGTGGTGAGGGCAAGGGTCAGTGGGTGCCCCGGTGTGGATGGTTCTCATGGTGATGGCTGGTTCCTCCATGGTGAGTATTTCGCAGACCATCAGGGTTACTCCTTGGGTGTTTGAGGGTAGGCTGGTGGGGAGGGTTTAGGGGTTCGGCTGAGGGTTGAAGATGTTGTGTATGGCTTTGATTTTGTCACTGAAGAATTCGGAGAGGTTGTCACATCGCTCTTGTAAGGGGGATGCGGTTAATTGTGGCGACTGTTGAAGTGAAGTCTTTGATGATCGCAAAGATTTATTTTCCAATGATGGAGCTGTTGTCTATGTGCGCTGATGGGGCATTCTCCACGCGATCCCCGAACTGCCTCCTATCCATGTGTAGCAGGGAGAGGCGGCAGGGCTGGAATGCCCTTACATTCTCACAGGCCCGGTTCTAGAGGGTGGGCCGGGTGGGCCGGGCCCACCCAAACTTTGGCCTGGCCCACCCAAACATAACCCTTGGCCCTGGCAGTGACGTCAGCAAGGCCAGCAGAATATGGCCACTGCAAGTTAAAACGTTCTTCGAACGTTATCTTTCTTTAGGAGTTGCGTGATTGGGCCTGGGCTCACACCCCCAATCACGCATCTCCTATTAGGCAGGTGGGCTGTGTCCCCGCCGACTCGTGCAGGTACATTAGGGGCACTGCGAAGGGGACAAAGCCTTTCGTTGGAACTGGATTTGTGGATAATTAATTCTTTTCTGCTGGTAAAGAGGAGTTTATTTTGCCGTTTCGTTTTCCTGACCTTCCTGACCCCTTGAGCTGTTTGTTTAACCGATCCGAGAATGTGTGGCTATTGTGTTTTTTAAATCTGTGAGAAAGACATACTTAGAACGCCGTGTTTATTTCATTTTCATTTACATCGTGTGTTTAAATCGATGGTATCATTCATGAGTGTTTCTGCAAGGATGCACGACAACTAAATGTCCAAATAACCTTGGGGATTGTTGATCTTGCTGGAGAGCGTTCTTTTTTTGGTTTGTAGTATTTAAATGCAATAGAACTGTAGTTAACGTGGATAGCTCAGTGGGTTACTGCCTTTGTCACAGAGATCCTTTGATACATAGGACAGTGTGATCAAAGACGTGTATAGAAACCAGAATGGTATAATTAGATTTTTTTTTGTATTGCTAGTTAGTTCGAATTTTCCCAGTATTTCATTATTCTAATGTTGCAATACAGAGTTTGGGCAGATATAATTTCTAATCAATACAGCCAACCACTGGGGTATGCTTTAAATCCTGTGTTTGTGGTTCTCCAGACCTAACCCTCTTAATACATATTGCCACCAGCAGCATGGATGAGATGTGATTCCTACACCTGGTAATCTTCATTAGCTTATGTGACATTCCCTATAGGCTGATTTGGATACTTTTATGAATCATTGTGTCTGCATAATGTGTGTGTGATGTACAGTACTGTGATACCCTACACTACGAGTAGCGCTATACAAGAAATAAAATGCATATGAGAGAGGGGCTATGGAGTGATGATGGGCTCTGTTGGAGGGTGGCAATGAGGGAATCCGAGGGGGCATCATGAGGGGTGGAGATACGGAGAGATGGAAGGCACTGGTGGAGGTTGTTTGTGAGGGAGTCTGAAGAGGAGGTCATGGGGGAGGGGCTTTGGAGTGATGAGAGGCGCTGGTGGAGGGTGGTAGGAAGGGATTCTGAGGAGGAGGTCATAAGGGGGAGTTGCTTTGTGATGAGGGGCACTGGTGGAGGGGTAGGAAGGGAGTCTGAGGAGGAGATCATGAGGGGGTGTTGCTTGGAGTGATGATGGGCACTGGTGGAGGGTGGTAGGGAGGGACTCTGAGGAGGCGGTCATGAGGGGGGGTTGCTTTTGAGGGATGGGCACTGGTGGAGGGTGGTAGGGAGGGAGTCTGAGGAGGAGGGCATGAGGGGCACTGGTGGAGGGTGGTAGGGAGGGAGTCTGAGAAGGCGGTCATGAGGGGATTGCTTTGGAGTGATGGGCACTGGTGGAGGGTGGTAGGTAGGGAGTCTGAGGAGGAGGTCATGAGGCAGAGGGGCTTTGGAGTGATGAGGGGCACTGGTGAAGGGTGGTAGGGAGGGAGTCTGAGGAGGAGGTAATGGAGAGGGGCTATGGAGCGCTGAGGGGCACTGGTGGAGGGTAGTAGGGAGGGAGTCTGAGGAGGAGGTCATGAGGGGAAGAGGCTACGGAGAGATGAAGGCCAGTGTTGGAGGATGGCAATGAGGGAATCCGAGGAGGGGGAGGTCATGGGGAGGAGCTACGGAGAGATGAGGGGCACTGGTGGAGGATGGTAGTGGGGGAGTCTGGGAGGAGGGTGGCAATGAGGGAATCCGATGAGGTCATGGGGGAGGTGCTTTGGAGCGATGAGGAACACTGGTGGAGGGTGGCAGTGAGGGACACAGGAGGAGGTCAATGGGGGGAGGGGTTATGGAGCGATGAGGGGCACTGGTGGAGGGTATTTGTGTGGGAGTCTGAGGAGGTGGTCATGGGGAGGGGCTTTGGAGTGATGAGGGACACTGGTGGGGGGCAGGTAGGGAGGGAGTCTGATGAGGAGGTCATGACTGAAAGGGGCTAAGGAGAGATGAAGTGCACTGTTGGAGGGTGGTAGTAAAGTTGTCTATCGAGTAAGAGGTCAGTGGTGGGACACCAATAAATACTTTTGCACCGGCGCTATAATAGACCCTGTAATGTTTGTGCTTATTTAATTAGCAGTTGGGTCATTAGGGCCACTGTGTAACATAGTTTAAAGTGTGTGCTAATTATATTTACTCTTATATTCAGGGTTTTCAGTTTGAAGGTGATTTTACAAATCTTTTTAGTGGGATTATGGAAAATGAAACCAGGTGGTGCCTGATATGGGGCTGGGGACCAAGGTTAGCTGTGAGTTAAGGTGCACGGTAGAGAGATTGTTGAAAATTGATGATCAGGCCTGGAAGGGAGTGTACTGCAGAGTCTGGGGTCAGACGGAGGTAATAATGAAGAGAGATTCTCTCTGAAGGCTGGCAACGAGGCAGGCTGAGTAGTGTTACTTGCCTGATACTCCCACCTCAGAAACCTCCTCTGCCCATCAAAAGGACCTTACATGGGATCAAAACACTTTTTGAGAGTGTTAACGATTAGAAAGAGATTTGGAAAATAATGGAGGGCCCTTAATCTCCTGTTATCCCCTTCTATCACACGCAGGAGTACAGTTTTTTTTATTTGTAGGCTACCTCCAGAAGCGACACATTGAGCCTGCAGTGGCCCACCCAAATGCGCCCTTGGCCCACCCAAACAAAAATTCCTGGAGCCGGGCCTGTATTCTCAATCCACAATGTTTCTCCAAATATCAACAAAACAGACCGCTCTCACTCGTCTTGTGTTGGTTTCATCGGCTAACGGCCGACACGTTTCGGCACTCAGCCCTTCTCCTGGTCAAGGAGCCTTGCACACATGCATGTTTTCTCACCTGCTAACAATGTGAGAGCTCATAGGAAAGTTAATCCTAGAAATAAGCGTTTTTATATCCTTGCCAGTTTAGAACCTCGGCCTGAGATACCAATGACCAGCCAACACATGGAGACCCTGGGCCAGTGGAGGGTGACCGTCTGGGAGGAGGAGAACTTCCAGGGCAAGAGGTGCGAGTTCATGATCGAGTGCCCCAACATCCTGGAGAGGGGCTTCCGCAAGATCCGCTCGATCAAGGTGGAGAACGGCCCGTAAGTGGCGTTATTATGATGAGCTGTGCTGGTCAGAGAGCATAAGTATATATATATGTGTGTGTGTGTGCGCATGCGTGCGTGTATGTACATTAACATATTACATGTTTGAGTAACAGCCTCGAGAATAGGATGGGGCTATGTAAAGCGCTCAAATACCCGATTCGGCTCAAGTTCGCGCTATATAAAACACTGCAAAAAAACAAACCCCTACGGGGGCGTTAGTACTGGGACAATCACAGTGTTCATCAGATCTACACCTCGGCAAGTGGATGCATTTAATATAAGCGGCATGATGGAATAAACCCTGAAAATACCCGCAGCGACCCATCTCCCGCCCTGGAGTCCCAGACACATTTTCTATTTACAAATGTCCTGAAAGTGGCCAGGACAGCACAGTGAGGCAGGCAGAGCCCGCTGAGAGAAGGGGGCCCGAGGGGCCTGTTGAGGGCACTGGTGGGTGAGGGCATGAGAGCTCTCACAGGTACCTGGGTTGAGACAGAGCCCGCTGAGAGAAGGGGCCCCGAGAGGCCTGTTGAGGGCAGTGGTGGGGGCAGGGACAGGAGAGCTCTCACAGGTACCTGGGTTGAGACAGAGCCCGCTGAGAGAAGGGGCCCCAAGAGGCCTGTTGAGGGCACTGGTGGAGGCAGGGACAGGAGAGCTCTCACAGGTACCTGGGTTGAGACAGAGTCAGGGGTATGTCAGCGCTCGGATCGGATGAAGGGAAAAGCCTGTGCCTCGGGTCACGTGACTAACACACCTCCTGTCTTCCTCCAATAGATGGCTTGGGTTTGAGTACCCAGAGTTCCAGGGGCAGCAGTTTATCCTTGAGAAGGGGGACTACCCTCGGTGGGAGGCCTGGAGCGGCAACAGCGGATACCGGACCGAGCACCTCCTCTCCTTCCGGCCTGTCAAATGTGCGGTAAGTGTCTGTCTGTCTGTCTGTGTATAAAGCCCCATGTTGTCTCGTTCATGGTACCCTAGCCAGGCTAGCCCAACCAAGGCACATGTAAGCCATAACCAGCCTAGAATGCCCACTGGCAGCTGCCACGTCATATTACATTCCGCCTGCCACCCAAGAACACCTACTGCAGACACTCAGGACTTACAGCCATCCCAAAATACAGATGTTGAACAAGCATCACCAACAGCCATCCCAGCCACCTCTAATGCACAGACCACATACCATCCCATTTGATAAATCTCACTGCGAACAGTCAGCGCCGCATGCCATCTCCCAATTACACACTCAGAACCATCGCCACGTTTCGGCAGACCATCATACCCACTCGTCATCACCACCATTTATCCAAATGACATTGAATTTACAATTTATAAATGCACATACCGTATTTTTCTTACATCCTTCTTGAAGTTTTCTGCAAAATTAGCAAAGTTTCACATTTTACGTCTACACCACATTTGCATGACAATTGTGGCAATTTAAGTAGAAAAAGGTAAATTCACAGAAAAAGTCATCATATATTTTCTATCTAAGCTTTCTTCGATTAGATTGAAACTCATTATGCAGTGAACATTATCTCCCAACATACAAACAACAGTTGGAAGGAGACTGGTGAACTCAAACCATCAAACTTTGTGAATAGCGAAAATCACAAACTTCGCAAAATTTGGCAGTGAAAATAAAACATGCACATCCCTAGCTACAATACACACTCATAACAGTTTCTACCACCGGTCTCACATAGTGGTCATTCAATCAATATTCATGAACCACCATAACATAGAACACAGGACAATCATCAGCAGCTGACCTCCTCACGCACACATAGTACAGCGAAAGTCCTCTGCACCTGACAACGAAAAACCAACCCAATATGAAGTGCCGCTCTCAGCTGCGATGCCTTTGTACTCGTACCACCTGTTGCGTCATACCACCGTCTGCCATACCATAACAAGCAATCATGTCCAACCATCACCAACTTCCTTCCTCGATCAGAAGCTCCCTCTACAGAATACCACCGAGCTTTCCATTCTTAAAAATCCCCCTCTCCAAACTTACAAATGTCACCAATCACCACAGCAAACTTAAAAAAAATCATTTCGAGGTCTGTAAACCCAGGTTTCACGGCCCTGACAGCTGTGGAATCCCCGCTGTCCTTTCTAAACACATCAATTGGGGGGGGGGGGGGGGGAGGGTACCTACTTGGTGAAGTCCAGTCCACCAAAGTCAGTGGTCTGTGGATGCAGCAAGAAAAAGAATGTAGAACAAGTCCCCCATCTGGTCTATAGAACATTGAGGCCACTGGGGACAATATGATGGAGAGGGGCAGAACGTCCTTAAAGGGCAGGATTACAAGGATACCTACACAGCCTGGGGAATTAAGGGATTGCACCCACCACATCCCAGATTCTTAAAAACGGTTGGGTCCCATGCCCATGCTGACCTTGACCCCAACTGCATCTTTAGTCACAATATTGGAGTTTCACACCAAGATAGAGAGAAGACATCTGAGAGAATGCTCTCCAATCCATCTTAGAAGACACAGAGGACCTGGTTTAGATCTTGGCAGACGGGTTACTCTGTCACAATGGTACCGATATTCCGTCCACCTGAATATAAATCCCATTATATCCTATGCGATTTAAATTTCAGCGGACAAGATACCCGTCACCGTTGTGGCAGAGTAACCCGTCTGCCTAGATCGAAATAAGGCTGGTGCTATCTTTTCAAGAGCCGCCACTCATCGATGGCAGTCACACCCAGAAGCAAGGCTGTAAGCCTAGTAGTCACATCGTAGAATAATGACATGTTTCCAGATCCCTTTCACCACACAGAGCAGCACCCAGCAGAGGACAGTATTACCACCAATTCCAGTTTCAATGATACCAACTTGCTCCACTTTGTCGAGAAAATATTCTTGTCCCCTTCGTTCACGAGGAGAACGAAGTATATCACACGCAGGTTATCAGCCAGAAAGACCCCCTAGACCCTGATGTCCCAGACACTGAAATCATCAGACTAGCTCCCTTGTGGATACCCGATTCACCATCTAAGTCTCTTACCTGCTACACAAAACCACTCAGGCAAAGAACACCAAATGCATCAGCAATAAGGTAAATCACTTCTTTCTAGGAAGCCCATTGCATAATAACCCCCAAGCATGCTGGCACTCGAAAGTATAAATGAGCCTCACAGTCCAAGGCCTCCCACTAAGGAGCGCGGTGCCTATAATCACCAGCACCAAGATCCAGCACACTATTGTTAAAAACTACGGTGATGCTTCTGAATCTTACCTGCCCCTCCCCCCGACAATGAGGTGATTCAGATTACAAAGCTATTTTGTTTAAATAATTGAGTGATGCATTCACACATTCATTCATGTATTAAGTTTTATGCATTCATTTACTTATACATTCACCTATTCTAAAGGTCAACAAAAAATGTCATAGAGTTATTGTGGTGTTGAAAAGGTTTTTCTACACCACTTCCGGGCGTGTTTTTAAACTTGACAATCTTCACAGACGTCATTGAGCTGACAGATTTCAGATTAAATAGGAGTAGAAAACTTCACCTAAAAGAAAGTTTTTTCAGGATAAAAACACCCCAATTTGACACTTTTAGTGGGAGACATATCTTGCTAAATGTTTTTAAGATAAAATTATCTTCTGTCGACGCTGTAAACTTCAATGACTATGAAAAGTATGAACCTTTACAATTTTGACTACCTGGCAACACCCACTGTCAACAAACCAACACAATCAACGAGCTCTAGGAAGGAACACACCCTCCAGGATCAAACAATAAACACAGCACGTGCCCTTAAACTCGCCTACCATCCAAGTGTTGTGTGTACTTTGAGCCCATGTGAGATGCCCTTCTGTTGCTGGAGAGGCAGAGGCCCCACCACCCAGAGCTCATGTCTCAGTTGCTGACCCCTTCTCTTTTTTTGGAACAGAACCACAGTGACAGCAAGGTGACCCTGCATGAAGGCGAGAACTTCCAGGGGCGCAAGTTTGAGCTCTGCGATGACTTCCCATCTCTGCAGGCCATGGGCTGGTGCAACAAGGAGGTGGCGTCGATCAAAGTGAACTCTGGGAGGTAAGCGATGCCGGCTGGTGGAGCGGGATGGAGAGGGCATGGATCCATAGAGCACTTGCGTTATAGTGACAATCTTTGGGATCACAACAAATATTTTAAAAGCCCATTAAAGACTGGGGGGCAGATGTATCAAACGTTTTTTTTGTCGCAAACACTGCGAATCGCAAAATAGCAGCGTTTGCGACAAAAAAGTCAGAAAATGCAATGTATCATTTGCGATTCACTAAGTTTGCGTCAGCATTTAAGGAATCGCAAATTGCGATTCCTTAAATGCTATGTATGAAGCATTCTGGTTTTGCGAATTTACACTAAGAAATCGCAAATTACCACCAACTTGTTGTTGGTGTTAATTTGCAAATTCTTTTACAAATGCACTTTTTGACATTTGTAAAGGTGCCATGTGGTGCTCATACATGCCCTTAGGGCATGTATGTGCGCCATATGCACACACATGTAAATTTCAGGGGTGCAGCAGGGTGTCCTTTAAACACCCTTGCACACTTGAAATTATTCTCAATTTGCGATTAGCAAATTGCGAATCGCAAATTGAGAATAACTTCCCATTCCTTCCTACGGGCCTCCTGGCCCATAGAAATGAATGGGAAATTATTCCTTAATTGTGATTAGCAATTTGCTAATAGCAATTCAGGAATTTTAAGAAATCGTTAAAAAATAGCGAATTTTTACATACATACCATTTTGCTATTCTCAAATAGCGATTCTCAGAAAATCGCTATTTGAGAATCGCAAATAGGTATTTTGATACATCTGCCCCTGGATTTCTTGCTTTTTGCTTGCTAAGATTTGATGTATTTGATAGATCTGAGAGTCTAGTATTCATATTCAAGGCCTCAGAAACTTCAATTTAAACTGGATATAGTGTGGGAGGGTGATCGAGAATGGCCAGAATGACAACACTGTGATACTAAACTCAGGAAGTAAATTAACAGTTGTGGCAGGACATAACTTGTCTGGATCAATGTAGACATACCTTTCAACTCACCAGCATTTTGAGGGTGTCTCCCTCTTTTTACTTGTCATCAACTGCCCTGCAAAATTCCTTCTTAGACTTTAATGGGGTCATCCACTTTTCGAACTTATATCCCCCTCCAAAAAAGTGCTCAATCTCAATTCACCTTAATGGGACCACCATTAAACCCTCAACTTCATCTTTGAGTCAAGAGGTTGAGGGATATATATGAATGCAGAAAATGATAAAAGGTCTCCAGGGCGCTGATTACCGAGAAAAAAAAGACAGGAAGTGAAGCCATAAATGAGGCAGTAAATGACATGTTTCGGCTCAGTTGGATACAGGAAGCAGTATTTAAAGGGAGAGCTACTGGCAGGAAGTAATGGTGGTAGCATTTGTGACAGTAAATATATGTGGACTGATTTGCTGTATGCTCTTTTCGCCCTATTCCAATGTTTGCAGCTGGGTGGCCTATCAGTACCCTGGCTACAGAGGGTACCAGTACGTGCTGGAGCGCGACAAGCACAACGGGGAGTACCGGAACTACAGCGAGTACAGCACCCAGGCCCACACCAACCAGATCCAGTCCATCCGCAGGATCCAGCATTGAGATCTGCTCCTGGTCACCGGTCCCCAGGCTTTTACTTGACCCTTGAAGTGAGAAACTGACGTGTAACTAATAAAGGATTTCTTTGAACGAACGTACGCGCTCTCTCTCCACTTTTTGTGTCACCCTTTACATGAGGCAGCGCTTCACGCACCCCACTCTCACTCCGGAGCCTTTTGGTACTGATGCGGTCAGGAGCTGGACGTCTTACAGACTATTCTCACAGGATAACACAGAGCCGCACCACAGCCTTCACAAGGAAGAGCCTGGTACCCAGCTGACCTCTCTCCACCCAAAGCCTCATGTCAAAGTTCTACTGCAGGGAAGTTGCATCAACAATCATGACATCTCATAGAGTAGTGCATTACTTGTCTCTGCAGGAGGACTTCATTTCTAAAAGAATGAGCGGCGGTGCCATATGCCCTGCTCAGAAGCCAGTGCAATTAAATCCAGGCACTCCAGATACCAGTGCTAGGTGGCATAGATACACCTCATGCCTCTGCAACTCCTGTCCCTTTATCTCACTCTTGCAGGCTCCTGCTTTCTCCATTTGTGATGGCCTTTTTCTCCCTCCGTCTTTCCCCTGTGGGTGTTTTTCCCTCTCATGCTCTCAATAAATGTAGTGCTGGTCCCCAAAAATGAATGCCGGTAACTACACTGGCAACTACTGACTCAAATTAAGCACTGCCCTTCAGCAAACTTCCACAACCAACACACATATAAACAGTCAAAAACAAATTAACCTAAGATATGGTACATTTTTGATAACAATAGCATTTTAATACAGAATAATCAAATAATATAATTAACGATTGGAGGGCATATTTAGGTCGCAGACTACAATGCAACACAGCTGTCTGGTTTGCTAAAGACATCCTGGGGACATCCAGAAAGTTGACCTAGGAATGCATTCCACCTGTTACTTACCATTGCCTTTGTGGTTTGTAACTCATATTTCCTGGCCTTCTATTTGCTGACTTTATGGCTTTAGGCTGTTCAGCTCGAGTTTGTCCCTCCTTTTGCCCAAAACGTTAATGTGTGTAATAGCAGTGTGCTACCATACCATGCATACTACATGTTACCCCACTCCATTTTACCCTGCACCACTCCACACCACTGCACTCTACTCTGCACCAATCCACACTACACCTCTGCACTCCACACTGTGTCAGTGTACTCTTCTGTGCACCACTCCTTACGCTTCTCTACTCTAAACCACTTGACCCTACTCTATGCCAATGCACTCTACCCCGCGCTACTCTAATATTCACCACTGCACTCTTCACAACTGCAGTCTACACCACTCTGTGCCACACCATTCAATGCCACCCTTCTCTGCAACACTGCACTCTATGCCCCTGCACACTAAGCCAAAGCACTCGCCACCTCTTTACTCAAAAGCAATGCACTCTACACCTATCTATCCTGCAACAGATCACTCTATGCCACTATGTCACTGCACTCTTCTCCACTCTATTCTACTCAGTGCCACTGCACTCTGCGCTACTCTATTCTACTTTGCACCACTGTACTCTACCCACTGCTCTTTATGCCACTCTACTTTGCGCCACTGCACTATGCCTCACTGCACTCTATGCCACTCTACACTGCACCACTGCACTCTACACTAATGCACTCCACACCACTCTACTATACACCACCACACTGTACAACAGTATGCTCCACCCCACTGCCCTCTATGCAACTTTACTCCACTCTGAAACAATCTACTCTGCAACTGCAGTCAACACCACTCTGTTGAATTCTGTGCCACTCCACACCCACAACTCCAATCCATACCATGCCACTGCAATCTATGCCACTGCACTCTACACCACTGCATTCTACCCCCAATGCACTCTACACCACTTTACTCAAAAGCAATACCGTACACCACTGCACTCTATGGCAATCTATACTGCATCACAGCACTGTATGCCACTATGCTCTACTCTGTGCCATTGTACTGTACACCACTCTACTCTACACCATTGCACTCTACAGCACTCTCGTCTGCAGCACTGCACTCTCTGCATCTGAACTATATGCCACTCTACGCCACTCCACTCTGTGCCATTCTACTCTGCACCACTCTGCTCTGTGCCACTTTACTCTATGCCACTGCACTCTTCTCTGCACCCCTCTATGCTAATCTGAACAGCTCTTCTGCACTCTACGCTAATCCACTCTTTGTCTCTCTCATCTACTGTGCACTACTGCACTCTCACACTGCACGCTGTCACTTTACATCTCTCTACTCTGCACCACTCTAATCTGTGCCAGTGCACACTACGCCACTTTACTATGCACCCCTGCACTCTTGGCTTCTGCACTTTGCACCACTTATGACACTCTAACACTGCATGCAACACCACTCTACTCTACGCATCTCTACTCTACTCTGCACCACTCTATGCCCGTGCTCTCTACCCCACTCTACTATGCACCACTGCACTCTTGACCACTACACTTTGCACTGCTCTAAACCACTATCCCCTGCAATACTGCACTCTATGGCAATTCACTCTAAGCCACTACTCTATACCATTCCACTTTACCCTGCACCACTCCACTCTATGCGACTTCACTCTACTTGGAACAATTTGCTCTATGCGACTGCACTCTATGCCACTGCCATTACACCATTCTACTCCACTCTGCGCCACTCCAATCAACGCTGCACCACTCTACTCGAAGCCACTCTATACTATGCCACTGCGCTTTACACTACTACTCTATGCCATTGCACTCTACCCTGCACCACTATACTCCACCCTGCTATGCCACTCTACTCTAAACCACTGCACCCTACCCCAGTTCACTCTACACCACCTTACTCAAAACCACACTCTACATTACTGTACCTATGCCAATGACTTTGAACCACTGCACTTTATGCTACTACACTGTATAACATTCTATTCTATGCCACGGCACACTACATCACTCTACACCATTGGGCTCTACGTCACTGCACTCTCCGCCACTCTATTCTACTCTGGAACACTATACTCTACGTTACTGCTCTCTGCACCTCTCTACTCTTCAACACTCTGTTCTGCACCACTCTACGACACTGCAATCTACGCCATTCTACTCTGCATGGCCGCACTCTGCAGCAATGTACTCTACGCCACTGCACTCCATGGCATGCTACTGCACTCAACGAACTGTACCGCTCGACTCTATGCCACATCACTCTACTCTGCATCACTCTATTCTTTTGCTGCTAAATTCTACCCTGCACCACTCTACTCTGCGCCACTCCACTTTATGCCACTTCACTCTACGTCACTCTACTCTGCAACACTGCTCTCTCTGCCTCTATACTCTGCGCCAATCCGCTATACTCAGAAACAATCTACTCTGTGCAACTGAGTCTATGTTACTCTATTCCACTCTGCACCAGTCCCCTCTACGCCACTCCACATTAAGCCACTCAATTTTACACCACTGCACTCTACACCCCTTTATTCCAACCCAATACACTCTACACCATTGCACTCTATACCAATCTACTCTGCATCACTGCACTGTATGCCATTATACTCTACTGCACTGCACTAACTCCCTCTACACCACTGTACTCTGTCCCTTTACTCTGATCCACTTTATGCCACTGCACTCTACACCAATGCACTGTATGCCACTCTATACCACTGTACTCTCTGCTACTAAACTCTATGCCACTCTACTCTATGCACTCTATTTTGCGCCCCTCTATTCTATGTGATTGCACTCTACTCTGCAGCACTCTATGCCAATCTACTGCAGTCTGTGCCAGTGCACTCTAATCCACTACTCTATACCCCTCCACTCTACCCTGCATCACTCTACTCTACTTTTCATCACTTCACTCTACTCTGAACCAATCTACTCTATGCCGCTGCAGTCTATGCTACTCCACTCCGCTCTGTGCCACTCCACTCTACGCCACTGCAGTCAATGCTGTGCCACTCTAGTCCACACCATTCTACTCTACGCCACTGAGCTTTGCGCTGCACCACTATATTCCTTCCTGCACCAGTCCACTCTCAAACCATCTACTGTATGCCCCTGCACTCTATGTCAATGCACTCTGTCACTCTACGATACGGTAGTCTGCCCTATGCCTCTATACTCTTTATCACTGCACTCTATGTCATTGCACTCTACAGCACTTTACTCAAAACCAATGCACCCTAAGCCACTGCACCTACACCAACTACTTTGCACCACTGCACTTTACGCCACTAAATTCTATAACATTATACTCTATGCCACTGCACTCTGCGCAACTGCACACTATGTCACTCTACACCACTGCACTCTGCATCACTGCACTCTACACAACTTTATTCTGCTCTGCGCCACTGTACTCTGCATTGCTGTTCTCTGCACTCTCTACTCTGCACCACTCTGCACTGCAACACCCTACTCTGCAACACTCATGCCCCACATGCATCATTGTAGGAATTTGTGATTCCTAAATTGCGAAAATTAAGGAATCTCAATTTAGGAATCGCAAATTCCTATGCATTTTTGCGATTTCTTAATTGCGATTCCTTAATTGCGAATCGCAAATAAGGAATCGCTTTACATTGATTCCTATAAGCCTAGAGGCCCATAGGAATCAATGGGAAGGCATTCTCATTTTGCGAATTCGCAATTAAGGAATCGCAAAATGAGAATGCAATTTCAAGAGTGCAGCGTGTGGTCCAAAGGACCACCCCCCTGCACCCCTGGAATGTCACGTAAGTACATTTTACTCACACACATGTCCCAAGGGCATGTGTGTGTGTGTGTGTAAAATGTAAGTTTAAAAAATGCATTTTTTTTGCATTTTTGAAACCCTTTCGCAAATTACCATGAAGGTTTACTTCATGGTAATTTTCCCCTTCCTAATTGCGAATTCGCAAATTAAAAAATATCATGCATAGCATTTAAGAAATCTCAAAATTTGCGATTTCTTAAATGCTATCGCAATTTGAGAAATCGCAAAAAATTGCGATTTCTTAAATTGCGAAAAATGAAGAAAAAAATGATGCATCCCAAAAGAGGTTTTTGCATTCGCAAACGGTCGATTTTTGCGTTTCGCGCCGTTTGCGAATGCAAAAACTCTTGATGCATGTGGGCATATGACCCTGCACTCGGACACTCTACTCTGCATGACTGCACTCTATGCCACTGCACTCTATGCCACTACACCTCTTCAGTCTACACCACTCAATGTTATGTTATGTTACCAAGACTTAATATAGCGCAACAAATCTCCCCCAAAGGGGTATCTCGGCACTGAAGCGCAGACCTAGAGGAAGGAGGAAGAGAATGAGTGCTGTCCAAGAGACAGGTTTTGAGTAGCTTTTTGAACCAAACAAACTCAGAGCAAGCACAAATGCGAAACAAGAGTCTGTTCCAATAAAAGGACCCATATATAAAAAGGATCGGCATCCATGTGTGACAGTACGAATGCGTCGTGAGCAGAGCAAGAATTGATCCTTGCATCTCATATTTCTATTAGGCCAATAAATAGAAAGTTTGTTTTGAAGATATGCCGTCCTTTTACCTAAAAGGGATCTGTCTAACAGGCGCAGCTCACTTCCTAATAGGAAGCCAGTTCAGTGATCTGAGAATGGGTTCTGAGGAAGTTCGGGGTAGGGGCTTGAGAACAAGATAGGCTGCGGGATTCTGAACCACTAGTAGTCTTGGCAAGAGCGGTTCATTAGCTGCTACCATTAGGGCATTTTCGTAGTCTAAGCGTCTAACTACAAGAGCCTGTGTGAGGGTTGTTCTTGTATCTAGAGGCAGCCATTGGAATACTCTTCTCAACATGTGCATTATCCCAAAACAGGTGCTAGATGTAGCTTTCACCTGCTCTCTCATTGTAGGCCGTCGTCCAATAGATTATCAGCCAACCCTTTTGGGTTGAGGAGGGCTGCCTAATTTGGATGGCCCCCAATCATCAGACCGGTATTCATGGGCCTTGCTAAACAGCACAATTTCTGATATATCTCGGTTGAGCTGTAGGCAATTATTGGACATCCAGGAAGCCATTTTCCACATACGTTCCCTGAATTTCTGTTTATTAGAATCAGGGCTAGTCCCCATGTAAATGATTAATTGTGTGTGATCTGCATATGAGATGACACAAAAACCACAGGACCTTACTACTAGAGCCAAAAGTGCCATATAGATGTTAAAGAGTACAGGGCTCAATGAAGAGCCCTGGGGAACTCCTTTACCCTGTGACATACCCGAGATGTGAAGGGACCTAGATTGATAGTCTGAGTATGATTGCTGTGGAAGCTCTGAAGCCAACCAAGGGATTTACGTCTGACATCAATCTCAGAAAGTCTTTGAATCATGATGGAGTGTGGGATGGTGTTGAAACCAGCCGAGAGATCAGGCAGCACAAGCACCAGGATGGCTGGACAGCCCTCATTAAGGGTTATGGTATCAAGAACCCCCATCAGCACTTTTTTGGTACTGTGTAAAGCTCTGAACCCAGGTTGTGAGGGGTCCAGAAGAGTATTAGATTCCAGCTGCACTCTACACAACAGCACTCTACATCACTGCACTCTATGCCACTGCACATTACACCACTGCACTCTTACGCCACTCTACTCTACAGCTCTGCATTCTACTTTGTACCACTCAACTTTGCGCAACTCTACTGCATGCTACACCACTGCACTCCACACCACTACACTCTATTCCACTGCAGTCTATGACACTTCACTCTACACCACTCTACTCCACTCTGTACCACTTTACTTCACTCCACTCTATGCCATTGCACTCTAAACCACTGAAATCTACTCTGTACGACTCTACTCTATGCCACTGCACTCTACTCCACTGCACTCTATGCCAATCTACTCTGCACCACTGTACTTTACGCCACTTCACTCTAGGCCATTTTACTCCACTCCACTGCACTGCACTTCACTCTACGACAGCCCACTCCACGATACTCCTCTCCATGATGCTCTACTGCATTAAACTCTGCTCCAGTGACACTTTACTCCACTCTTTGCCACTCCACTCTACAGCACTCTACTGCACTCTATGCAATTCTACAACACTACTTCACTCTATCTCTTTATGCCACTCCATGCCACTTTACTCCATTCGATTCTATGACACACTACTCCACTCTACTCCACTTCGCTCTATGCCACTCCACTCTATGACAATCTACTCCGCTGTACACCACTCTACTCCACTCTATGCAGCACCCTCTACGCCACTTCACTCTGCTCTACACCACTACATGACACTTAATGCGATTCCACTCTATGACACTCCACTCTGCTCAACTCTGACACTGTGCTCCACTCTACACCACTCAACTCTATGCCCTTCCAAACTACAACACTCTGCTTCCTCCACAACACTCCACAGCATTGTATGCTATCCAATGACATTTCACTTCACTCCTCTCCATGTCACTGAACTCTACTGTACACTAGTCCACACTCCTCTACGCCACTCCACTTTAACCTTTTACGACACTCCACTCCATACCACTCTCCCTTACCCTACTAACTTTTACCCATGCTGAACAGCATCCACTCTGGTGTACAATATTGCAAAAACATATTGACACAGCTAATAGCTGTTTCCTAGGAGAGACCTATTGGCTTTGACAAAGCTTGTGCTTTTTAATCTAATCACAATAAAAAAAATTAACCAAATAAAACTACGCTTTAAAAGGAATATGAGGTGTAAGTGATCTATACAGAAAACTGGAATTAAATTTTTTTTAAAACAGATGGGCGAGTACTTCTGTGACAAACAGAAAACCCGTCATTATTCTAACTCTTTTGACAGACCTTCTTAGATATTCCACCATCATCCTTACTATTTTCAAGCACCATACCAAGATTCTTTGCTTTTGCCACCCTCTCAACATTCCACCAATTCCGTCCTTGACTCTAACAGCATTCCCACACACTCTGTCAATGGTCATGGACTGACCACATTTCTTGTACCCTTTTTTAGTGCAAATCTGATTTTTGATCTGTACAATGTCACCCACTTTAAAAGAAAAAATATGTGCTCTTCTTCTAGAATCAGATAAATCCTTCTGAATTTTTTGTATTATCTACATTATTCCAGACTAGACTATCAACATCATTGAATACCCCTTGTTTAACCCACTTGGACATCCAGCCTGGGCAATTTTTAGATGAAGGTTTGCGTCCTCTTAATAATTCAAAAGCTAATACTTTAGTAGTGGAATGAGGTGTTGTGTGGTTTTGTTTGTTTGTGATATTCCATAGTACACACTCAACCACCACCTGATTCATATGCTCAGCTAAACCATTTGTTTGAGAATGGTAAAGTGAACTCCTAAGGTGTTTGGCATCTCCCTGCCGGAACTGTTCATTTGCTAGCTAGACACCATTAGAGGATGTTGATAAGGATGGAAAATCTTCTCTTTCTTCAGTATTTAAGCTTCATTTTTAGATTGTGGTTCTCCCAAGAAGCAAACTTACAGCCACTTTAAATACTAATCAATTAAAAATAACATAGAATGTGAATGACCAGTGAGGGAATTAAAAAGCCAATTAAATCATCGCCCACCTTTTCCCACGGTTTAGATAGAAGCTCAATAGGTTGCAAGGGAGGAGTTCTAACTTTAATTCCCTTCTCACAACTGTTGCAAATCACACAGTCATTCACCTGCTCATCCATATGACTATCCATGCTGGGCCGCCAGAACACTTCTTGAATCCTATCAAGATGACCTTCATGAGCACCTTTGATAATCCTGTGTTGTAAACTATCTGGAGGTACACATGTTTCTCCTTGAATAAAAATGCCACCTTCAACTGAAAGATTTGTCACAAGCTTGACAAATGATTCACAAGAATAAATTACACTAGCTCTCTAGGCCAGCTATCCATGACAAATATTTTGACCTGGAATAATAACAAATCTATAGATAACTCTTCTCTCCACTAGCTCCTGGTAATAGCACACACATCTTCCAAATCAATGGCAGCAATAAAACGACTATCATAGTCTTCATCTACAACTTCTATAGCCTGATTATCAGCTGGTAATCAGCTCAGACATTCCTACTTCCCATTTTACAGGAAATGTCAAAAATGTACTGTAATAGGGTAGTGGAAAACTGGGCTATTCATGGTGGGTGATCTTTGATTGTATCACCTTACAGAATAGTAACTAATGGATTATAATCCGTGTTTATCAAAAACAAGTTGCCCCATACATACGGACTACATTTCCTTATGGTCCACCAACATGTTATGTTATGTTATGTTACTAAGATTTTTGAGCGCACAGCTGCCCCAGCGAAGGGGCGTCCCGGCGCTATAACTGGAAAAGCAACATAACAGGCAGAAACAGAAAGAACAGAAATTTTTAATAAGGCAGGGGAAAGAGATGCGTTTTAACAGCCTTCCTAAAAACCAGAAGATCTTCCAAGGCTCGAATGTGCCCAGGAAGTGCATTCCAAAGCTTGGCAGCCAATACAGTAAAAGAACGACCACCTAGTCTACTTTTTTTAAAGCGTGGAACAAGTGCTAGATTTTGACTAGCAGAGCGAAGACTGCGAGATGGCATATACAGGGTCAAAAGATGCTGGAGGATGGAAGGGGTGTCGGTTTTAAGAATTTTAAATGCGAAACACATTGTCTTAAACTCTATGCGCCTGATTACTGGCAGCCAATGTAATTTACAAATTGTACTACGGGCTGAACAGAATCGTGGCAGGCTTACCAGAGCCCTGGCAGCCGCGTTCTGCACCCGTTGGAGTCGCAGGACCTCCGCCTGATTGGCGCCTAAAAACAGTGAACTAGCATAGTCAAGCCTTGATGCTATGCTGGCTTGAATCACCAATTGGCGGGTGGGGGCATCAAAAAATTTGAGGATGGGCCTCACACCACGCAGGATGCCAAAGCATGTAGATGCCACCTTCTTAGTGTGGCACGAGAAGGTAAGTTTGGAGTCAAGCCACACGCCAAGGTTTTTGAGTTCAGAGACCGGTTTGGGTGGGGGACCCAACTCGTTGGGCCACCAACTCGCACCCCACAGATCAGGATGTTTCCCTAGCACCATCACCTCGGTTTTGAGGGCGTTGAGCTGTAGACAGTTGGTAGTGAGCCAGCTAGCAACAGCCCTCAAACCATCCGCAAAGTTGGATGCCGACTGGTCAGAGTCCCCATTAAGAACCACTGCCAGCTGGGTATCATCGGCGTAAGATACCATTGTGAGACATGCTAGTAACTCTTTTTCAGTGACAAAAAAATAGATTTTGTCACTCTTTAAGATGCGCAAATCATATCCTAAATTGTTTCCAACTCCATCCTTGACTTCTGTCAATATTGCTTCTAAATCAACCCTGCTAGCATCCGCTGTGATAATGTACTGCAGTTTTGTATCATGGGGTTGAAGGATCATTGATCCCACCATTTGCGACTTAACCCATTCAAAAGCTTCTTGGCACAATTTGTCGCCGTTAAAGATAACATTATTTTTAAAGGTTTCACATGTGAAGCATAGTTCACAATAAACCATGAGTAGAATGCACATAGACCAATACATGATTTCAGGCCTGCTTTATCTGAATGTAGTGATGCCTCAATAAAGCATTAACAAACTCTGGACCTGGTTTTACCCCATTCTCAGGCACAACATATTTTAATACCTGACACTTTTCTACTTTCAACATAATGCCATGTTCCTGCATGATACTTAAAACCGTTCCAACAACATAATTGTTTTCTTCTCTGGTGGCAGCATATATCGGAACATCATCTTGAAAAACGTTTACTCTTTTGACTCCTCTAAAAACAATTGGAACATGACCCGCTGGAATAGAGCAGCTGCTGAAGTCAAACAAAATGGCATTCTGCAGTACTGTAATGTACAAATTGGAGTTACTAATGCTGTGAGATGTCTAGACCCTGGACCAAGCACGACCTGGTGGAATGGTACAGCTACATCAAGTTTGGAAAGCAACTTAGATACCCCCTATCATGGTTAATAGTCCTTTTATCTTTGGAATCAACCTATATGGGTCTATATAGGCTCCAGCGATCTACACACTCTCTCAGCTTACCATTTTTCCTGAATGCAATTACTAACAGAGACACCCACAAAGAGGGTTCAATAATACCCTTATCACAGAGACCATTGGATTCCTTTTCTAAGTCCTTCCTGACACTAAATGGTACACCTCTTACTTTTTAGATGAACTGATATGATTCCCTATTTTACTCTTAGCTTGTAAGTAAAACCCTTAATGAAACATATTTTTTTGAGAATACTGAGGGAAAGTGTTTAACTTGATCTTCAGTGAAGTTGTTGGATTACAAAACAGACATTTGCGGCCAGATATACGACCCTTCCAATTTGCGAGTCACAAATTGCATTGTTTTGTAACTCACAATTTGTGACTGGCAATTGGAATTCACTACAGTGTCTCAGACACTGATTGGGATTCCTAATGGGGTAGCAAATTGCCTGCCTCATTAATATTCATGAGGCAGGTGCCTATTGCGACCCCTTTGGGAATGGCTAGCACTCCCAGGGATTGTGGCCTGCTAGGGTCTGCAGACCACCATGTCTGTGACAGCTTTTTAAATAAAGCAGTTTTTTTCTGAAATGCAGCCCGTTTTCCTTACAGGAAAACGGGCTGCATTTGAAAAAGAAAAATTAAACGTTACTGTTTCATGTTTTTTTTAAGTTCAAAATGATTTTATTGAAGTATTTAGTAGACAAAAGAAATAGACAAGTACAATACAAAAAGAATAAATCTTACATGCGTAAATGATTAAATGATGAGAATGAAATGCAGTGAGCCAAAAATGAAGAGGAAGGGAAAAGGGAGAAAAAAAAAGGGGGGGGGGGGTGAACATATCATAAAATCATAAAATATAGAGTCACAATTAAATTGAATACAAAAAAGATGGTAAATAAGGAGAAATTAATCACCAAAATGCATAAGAGAATACTTAATCATATCATTGCATAACATACGAATCAATAGGAGACCAAAAAGATTGAAATGACTGTGAATTGTGAGTAACGCCTTTTACTGTTTCATGTTTTAAGTGGTGGCAATGGTCCGTGGGACCACTGCCTGCTCTTAATAAATATTTTCACTGCCCGTCACAAAGGGGAAGGTGTTCCCTGGGGACCCATTCCCATTTGTGAGTGGCTTACCACCCATTTATAATGGATGCTAAACTGCAAGTGTTTTGCAGCTGCAAAATAATCTTACATTGAAGTGCAAGTCCCTATTAGGAAGGGATGCCCTTAGCACGCCCCTTCCTAGTAGCGAGTCGCATACCCTATTTTGGGAGTCAGTAATAGGTTACCGACTCGCAAAATAGGGTTTGTAAATAGCGCAGACTTTTTTTGCTGTCGCAAACAGGGTGATTTCCCGTTTGTAACTGCAATAAACGGTTTTACATCTGGCCCGTGATCCCTAGTATCTGGTCTCAGCACCATTGAGAATAGACTTTGGTGGAATCATTCAAGAATGGACAGCCCTTTAATCTCACCATGAATTTTACACAAAACTTTCACTGCCCCTAAACTCTAAAATGTCTTCACAATACCCAGCCAATACAATGTTATTTCTTTCAAAAGAAACAGGTGATATTTTCAAGTGGTTCCAGAGTTCAAGTTCAGGAATTTGTATAGCGCACTACTCACCCAGAAGGTCTCAAGGCGCTTGAGGGAGGGAGTGTGCATCACTTATCAAATAGCAGAGGCCTATCATCCAATGCTTCCAATGCTTCTTTAAATAGTTCCAGTGTGATCATTGTGATCCTAGCTTCTGAATTGATTTCTGTGTTATCGTATGAGAATGTTGGGAACTTTAGTAATAATCTTTATGCAAAGTTCTCCAAATTACACAAATTATAGCAGCATAATTTAAACTTCGGCTTTGCCTAATGGATGCATAGGAGTGTAGAAGCATGTATGGGTGTGGTAACATGAGATTTCGTGGCTGAATAGGTGACTGAGAGAATGCAAAGAAAAATGAGTGGGTGAGTGGAAGAGTGTGCATATGGCTAAATTTATTCATTAAGTATATTGTGCACTAAATGGAATTATCTGTATCTAGATGCAAGCAAAAGAGAGAAAGAGAAGGGATGTCAATTAACGTGAGTCAGAATGACCAGAACATCCACCATTTACAAAGTCTTTCAATAGTTAAACATGTTTATTTCCACATAGCAGGGGCGGCCTTAGGCATGTACAAGCTGTGCACCTGCACAGGGCCACCAAACCAATATATATCCTTAATATAATAATCCTTTGAGGATGGATACATATTTGCGTGGCGGCCGCTGGCAGGGATTTGGTGGCCTCCGGCTCTGTTCCACTTCCAAATACCCTGACCCCCCCCTCTTCACTGGCCTCTGCGCTCTGCCCGGCCCGGACCCCCTCTTCCGGGGACCCCCGACCTACGCTCCCCACCCAGGGCCACCATGAGCCTAGAGCTGCCTCTGCACATAGATTGTTAACACGGTCTAGTCCCATAGTGTAGCGCCCAATACAGAAACTCTCCTGTCACCACAAATGTATGCTTGATCAAGCATATAATTAACATAGTTCTAAACCATGAATATATTTACAGAGGGCTAAGATTTTAAAGTTCACCCTGAAGTTCATTGTAAGCCAAAATATGCGTCTGACATCTTCACCGTGCTCCACCCCACCAAGTCTTTCAATGCATAGATATTGCCAGTCCTCCCAGTTCAATGGTGCACTGTCCTATATTCTGCTGCCCTGGTGGCCTGCTGTCAGGACACCTCTCTGTACTGCCTGAGCTGTCGGGTGTCTTTTGCATTCACAGGTGCCCACACACCTGCATGTATAGCTCAACGTACCCAAAGCTAAAGAATGTGAGGCTAATTTTGTATAGGGGAAGAGAGAGCCGCCAATGTAGTCAACCCTGCATTTAGCAGGGCCATCAATCAATCATTCAATCGAGGTGCTGATTTTATCACTTTGGGTTATGGTGGACAGGCTCGTCAGTTGGCCTCCCATCCACAAACTCTTACCATCACCCAGGCTGTGTTGAGTGTGTCTCAGAAGTGTACCTTAGAGCCAGCATTTCAAGCAGCAGTGCTGCTCCTGTGTGAAGTGCAAAAACAACAGTTGATGGACAGAATGCAGAACAATGTCATACATTCACCCCTGTACAGAGATCTGGGCCTAAATCCATCGTTTTTTTGCACTCCATACCACCCCAGTTCAGACATGGCCATATGCAAATCAGATTTGATCCTGTGCCTCATGGGAACAGTCCAGCCCGAACTACGAAGCCATGTCTTCCCTTATCGGAACCAAGCATCCTAGGACCGGTTTCTGGCTATCAGCCTTCTTCAGCCTGGATAGCTTGACTCCAGTGATGTGGAGAGCCTGGGACTCACATCTGAGCATACCCAGCCCACTCGGGTGAAAATTGCAAAAAACACAGTTGATGGACAGAATGCAGAACAATGTCATAGATTCACCCCAGTATGCATCGTTTGTTTGCACTCCACACTACCCCAGGTGGTGTGGAGTGCAGAAAACTATGGATTTAGGCCCAGATCTCTGTACTGGGGTGAATGTATGACATTGTTCTGCATTCTGTCCATCAACTGTTGTTTTTACTCCTGTGTGAAGTGCAAGGTATGCGCACTTCCAACCATGCACCCATTCACCCACTCAGGGTCATTTTCAGACATCCTAGTGCACCGGGGGCCGTATTATAGAATGCAGCACATTTTCCTTGTTAGCGACGGGTGCACCTTTCAAAAGTTGCACTCTCACTAACAAATGTTTGTAATAGCATAGCGGTAGAGGGCCCACCACCATCCTGGAATCATAGTGTAATAGTTCCAATCTACAAGAAAGGAGATTGGGGTAGTCCGAAGAACTACAGACCCATCTCCCTTCTGGACACCACTGCCAAGCTCATGGGCCGACTCTTACTAGCTAGGTTGAAGCAATGGGCGCAAGAACACAATATCTTGATGCAGGCGCAGTATGATTTCCCGAAGGGGAAGGGAACTGTGGACTAATTCCTCAATCTCTCGCTCTGCATAGACAAATACACTAAAGCAAAAGGCGGGAGATCTACATGGCCTTTATGGACCTGTCAGCAGCCTTCGGCAGCGTGTCCCCCATAAGCTGTGGCCCATGATGGAGGAGATGGGGATTGACCCCCTGATTATCCGCTTCATTCGTCAGTCATATGCCAATGCCCCTGCCTGCGTTCAGTATGACATAAATGAGGAATGCACACGTTCATTTAAGATCGAGACAGTAATCAGGCAGGGATGCGTCCTCACCCCATTTCTTTTTTCCATCTACACAAACGGGGAGGAGGGGGCCCTGTCTGGCTCGTCCTTAGACGTACCTACATTCGACAACACCCCCCTCCCAACATTGGCGTATGCTGATGACGCAGAGCTCATCGCTAGGACAGGGGTAGCCCTCCAGAGCCTTATAACTTCATATGCTTCATTAGGTCTTAGCCTGAATGACACAAAATCATTCATCATTATAGCCGGAGCTGCTCGAGGAGCGGAATCCCCTTATTTCCATCTGGCCTCAAAGAAAATGGAAGTGGTTGAGTGAGTCCTTCTCATACCTGGAAGTCTTGTTTGGTAAAAACCCCTCTTGGACAAACCTGGCGGCAGCAAGAGCCCTGGGTAGGGAAAGAAGTCACCAAGCCATAAAGGGCTTTGCCAAGAAGCGGTGAGCCAGCCCTGCGGATACGATTAAAAACATCTATCATGCAAATACAAAGGCTGCGGAAACCTACGGGGCGGGGGTCTGGGGGGTGGCTCACATTGATCAACCACAGAGAATGGAAGATAGCCAGGGTCTCGCTCCCACGTTCATTCTCTAACTACACCGTAAACCGTGAACCAGGGCTACCTTACTTGTCTGGCTCCATTGGACTGGCACCAATCTTGTTGTGGCTTTCGATTGGGCTCAGAACCACTGTTAACCCAACACAAAGCATAATTGGTGCCTGCCTGAAGCTGGAGGGTCATAGCAGCACTGGCGGGCTCCCATACGTAGAGGTTGAACTGACTGCAATCGGGCAGGGAGAAGTATTCAGGGGTCCTGCCCCCTGCAGCAGAGTCCTACATGCAGAGGGCAAAGTTCGCCCGTAGGGAAAAGAACCAGCGCCAGAAGGCGTCTACTGCATATGACCAGGGGAAGCCCACCCAGCTCTCCCGTCCCACTATTGCCAGCACAGATCCGTCCTGCTGCGCTTCCGCCTGAACCTTATCGCCTTGATGCTTCGGTTCCGAGAGAGGAAATTCCAACGCGCAGCCCCGAGTCCATGTGCCCGTGTGGCAGCCACGCGCCCCAGTCGGACCTAGTATTGTTCGGCAAGTTTTATCAAACTGAAAGAGAAGCTTTTATTCTCCCAATTCTAAGGCGCTATGAAGTCAGGTGGCACTGTATTTTTTAAAGGCTCTCTGACCCTTTTGTTTGTTTTTCGGCAGCATCTTTTTTTGTGGGCTTCTATGGCAAAGAGAAAGGTGAGGGGTCTGTCGCTTTAAATGATTGTAACTATGTACAAAATGCATGTATATTAAGTGACCCTGGTCCAAGAGACGCCTAAAGCCCAAAAATATTTATAATGTTTTTGTGGTTTTAATATTATTTGTTTGATTATGACCTATTTGATGAAATTGTGCTTTTATGGTCTGTTTGTATATAGATCGATTATATATTTAATTATTATTGAACTAGTACAGACACACTGTGTGCTTTGCAAGGTGTGGAGGTTGCATGGATTTGAGCTTCCTGCTGCCACGTTTCTGGTATTTTCAGGGAAATCAAACCCTTCTTACCGGATCATAAAAAAGCAAAGCGCCAAAAAACAGGGGCCACGAGACGCTGACCTGCCAGCCCAGCCCTCCTGGCACTGCCAGCCCCGCCCTTGCCCAGCCCTCTGGCACTGCCAGGGTGCCCCATCGGCCAGGCCGGCCCTGTGAACAGGACGTACCCGGCAGCAGCCGCCTCTCCCCTTCTGCAAACACGTCCCTGTGCAAGGCACCCCGGATCTGACGCCACCCACCGGACGGGCGCACTGCCTACAAAGGTCACACCCAGTGCCTGACACACCCGCTGATCACACACTCCCCCGCACAGTGCACCTCCACGGGGAGGACACGCCCCCTCAGTGCACACATCCGTCCGGCGGACACGCCCCTCACTGCACATACCTGAGCCCTAGGTATGGGCTCCGACAGGGACACCCTCTCCCTCTCTCCTTCTCCGCATTCCTCGCCTGCGTCTCCGGCACTCTGGCACCCTGGGCTCCGCCAAGCACTCGCTCTGTGCTGTCTTCCTCCCGTGTCTACCCTTTCACGTTCACTCCCTTCCAAAGTCTTCCTTCCTTCTGGGTTTTCTTCAGACACGCACGCAGAGCACGTGCCGCACGCGCAGCAGCAGGCGAACATCCCTCACTCCAAGGATACGAAACCCGCCTGAGGCGCAAGATTCCCTGACACAGGGAGGGTCCGACCGATGCGCCACACCTCACCTCCCCCCAGGCGCGCGGAGCAGGCACGACTGTCACACATGGATGGGACACAGGTATGTCACAAAACGCCGCCCTGCAGCTCTCCCTCGCACAGACCGCCCGCAGCTGTGCAAGCTTCCCACACACACAGCACAGGCCTGCAAGCTTCCCTCACACACAGCACGGGCCTGCAGGCTTCCCTGACACACAGCAGGGACGTGCAAGTTTCCCTCACACACAGCACGGGAGTGCAAGCTTCCCTAACACACAGCACGTGGGTGCAAGCTTCCCTCACACACAGCACGGGGGTGCAACCTTCCCTCACACACAGCACGGGGGTGCAAACTTCCCTCGCACACAGCAGGGACATGCAAGCTTTCCTCAGACACAGCAGGGGCGTGCAAGCGTCCCTCACACATATCACGGGCCTGCAAGCTTCCCTGACACACAGCAGGGGCGTCCAAGCTTCCCTCACACACAGCACGGGCCTGCAAGCTTCCCTCAGACACAGTAGGGGCGTGCAAGCTTCCCTCACACACAGCACAGGGGTGCAAGCTTCCCTCAAACACGGCACGGGCGTGCAAGCTTCCCTCACACACAGCACGGGCCTGCAAGCTTCCCTCAGACACAGCAGGGGCGTGCAAGCTTCCCTCACACACAGCACGGGCCTGCAAGCTTCCCTCAGACACAGCAGGGGCGTGCAAGCTTCCCTCACACACAGCACAGGGGTGCAAGCTTCCCTCAAACACGGCACGGGCGTGCAAGCTTCCCTCACACACATCAAGGGCTTGCAAGCTTCTCAGGTCACACATATGGCAGGGTTACAGGGTACATCACAAGCACGAGCAGCGTAAACCCTCTACTCACTCACAGAGCAGGCAGAGCCGGGGCAATGCAAGCTTCCCTCACACACAGCACGGGCCTGCACGTTTCCCTCACACACAGCACGGGTCTGCAAGCTTCCCTCACACACAGCACAGGAGTGCAAGCTTCCCTCACACACATAACGGGCCTGCAAGCTTCCCTCACACACAGCACGGGTGTGCAAGCTTCCCTCACACACAGCACGGGCGTGCAAGCTTCCCTCACACACAGCACATGCGTGCATGCTTCCCTCACACACAGCACGGGTGTGCAAGCTTCCAAGCGTCTAGGTCACACATATGGCAGGGTTACAGGGTACATCACAAGCACGAGCAGCGTAAGCCCTCTACTCACTCACAGAGCAGGCAGAGCCCGGGCAGTGCAAGCTTCCCTCACACACAGCACGGGAGTGCAGCCTTCTCAGGTCACACATATAGCAGGGTTACAGGGTACATCACACGCACGAGCAGCGCTCACCCTCGCCTCACTCACAGAGCAGGCAGGGCCCGGGCAGTGCAAGCTTCCTCCACACTCAGAAGAGGCACTGCATCTACAGTAGCAGTGCAGACTTCCAGTACATACACCGCACGTGCGCATACCATGTAAAGCAGGGCAAGAGGCCACTCACTCAGAGTGAGTACTCCCAGCACAGGCTGCAGCAGTGCAAACTACACTCACACAGAACAGGCACCACACAAGCAGCCTTACACAACCTGTCAGAATGCACCTTAGCGCTCATGGTATGCACATTCATTCCAAGGCCTCTCAGTCGAGACTGTCAGAATGTTTCCTCTCCTTTGAAAGGCTTAACCCAACATTCTTCAAAACATCTCATCTCTTGGACCTCTCAACTACACTCTCTGGTAAGTGACTGCCTCCTGGCCTTTCGCGAAATCATTGTTTGATGTACTGTTTTTGGGGTTACACCGTTGCTTAATTTGTGCTGGTGGTTTCTGGTGCTCGGTACCGGCGCTTGTGATAGTCTGCCGCAAAGTGGCGCTGTGTGGCTAATTAAGAGATGACCACAGCAACAGGTAATTAATAATTCAAGATACATTAAAAGTGACTATTACCTCCCGCCCAAGCTATTCTTATAGCTTTGGGGGCCGGAAATAGTCTGACTTGTCGCACTTGTGTGATAGTAGTTAGTAGTTGTGTTGTGTTGTTATTATAATTGGCAGCACATCAGGGGCAATGTGTGGTGCAAACGGCAGTGGCCTCCTGGCAAGAGCCCGGGCACTTTTTTTTTTTTTCTACATATTAAAAGCAAACGTTTAGACTGAAGGTTGGGGAGCTTGGCATTTAAATACGTGCATACTCCGCATTCCACCTCTGACTGGCTGAACTACTGCCGCAGGAACCTCCTTCTCAGATGTTTTTCCCACCGGATGTTGGCGGCCAAAATACACCGTCTGTTATCTCTTCAACCAAATGTTGCGCTTCTTACTCTCAAACTGTGCCCCTGGACGCCACCGGTGACCCGCGAAGGGGAGACGGGGGACTCTGATTGTTGAAGGCCTTTGAGGGGCGCGTCTTTTGCTGCCAGAGTCTCGTGTACAGTGATGTTGACGTCAGCTCTTGACTCTGCCCGGATCCTGCCTGTGAAGAGAGGAATGAAGACACGATGTCACCTTTCTTCGTGAAACTGCCCAAGGCAAGTGACTTTCTTGCAAGTTGCACCCACCCCGCCCACAGGTGGATCCGCAAGGTTAACACGAGAGGGCCATGCCCCCTCTACCCCCCCAAGCCCCCAGCCCCCGAAGCCACCTGCTCTGTCCAGCTGTTAGAAACCATTAGCAGCGCTTCCTAACAATATGAATTTCGGAGATATTGCACTGTGAACCCCCTGATTATGTGATGCTCGCCTTCATTTTTTGATTGCTTTGTTGATAAATTGAGTGATTTTCCACCTATTTTGTAACCAAATATTCTCTCCTGCAGACCAGTTTGGTATACACAGCGCCAATCGCGGCAGGTTTGGGCTTCTGTATGTTATGCTATCTTACCGGGTATTTCTATAGCGCAATATTCGGCAATTGCTTGGCCTCCAGGCGCTTTACGTGAATGTTCCTAAACATTGCTGTGGGTTGGTGGCTTTGGGGTGTGAGCTATGCTCGTGGAGGTGTCCTGTGTGACCTTTCGACCTGACCCCTGTGAATGGTGTGAGTGCCAGAGGTCGGTTGTCTCTCCATGGAAGCCTCCAATAGTGCTTGGGTCTTAAGGGTCCTAAGGGTAACTTGTGTCACATAGGGCAGTGTTGTGTGCGGGTGACATATGACTCGTGTCTTCTGAGGCTACCTAGGAGGTTGTGTTTTAGGGTCTCTGTAGTGCAGGGGTCCTCAAAGTACCTCCTGGGGGGCCGCTTGACCCTCTGACCTTTACACGCGGCCCGTGGGCGGCTGCTTGCGTCACTTAGCACTGACAGTCAGAAAACTGTTAAACCAGAAATGTATTTACACATTAACGGCAGGAAAGGGAAAAGAAGCAATTGAGGTGTCCGGCACCACTTATCTCTAGAAACACCTTATGTCTTATATACATTGTGCAACTAACAAGTACAAATACGATGATGCCTCTTCAAAATTCAGAAACGTGTATTTTATTGACACATACAGAAGCGTTTCACCGTGGTGCACGAGATTAGATCTCTGCATTGAAAGGCCTTTATTAAATGTGATGTCTCAAACATGAACATAGATACATTCGTGCCTTCCTCGACCTGACCACAACATCTTTAGTTAACCAGGAGGTAAGTCAGGAGTTTTGTTCACTCTCTGTGTGGCTTAGATATTTATTTTACATGGAATAACATTATCATTTTTTAAACCAAACACAAAAGGTTTAGAATAGCAGACATCCTGAACGCATGTATTTCATAGTGTTTTCATATGTGATAATAAAGAAAAAAGCCGCATTGTGAAATAAAACAGTTGTCTAGTATCAAACAATTCGGTCAAAGTGGAGAAGCCGGGATTGATTCTAGATTTTCTGGTTTCACATTTAGGAATTCATGCACTAGATGGGTATCCCTTGGCCTCTCTCATTTTACATCAGAAGTTAACACTCTGGGGCTTTTACAAGCTCCTTGCGCCGCTGGTGCGTGACGTACCGGTGGTGCATTTTCCATCCCAATATGTACAAGGACAGGAAAGACCACCCTGCATGGCTTTACCTGTCCTTGTAAATACTACAGCCCCTTTACACGCAGCATTTTGCTTGAAAGGGGCGTTCCATGGGTATTGCTGTGGGTACCCACGCAACATCCGTGGAACCTGACGCATTGCCAGAATAATGAGAAACATGGAAATGCGTCTGAATGGGATGCCCTTGGAACGCCCCTCCCTAATAGCGAGTTGCAAACCCTATTTTGCAAGTCGATAATAGGTTACCGACTCGCAAAATAGGGTTTGTAAATAGGGCAGAACTATTTTGCGGTCACAAACTGGCCGATTTCCCGTTTGCAACCCCCAAAAAAATTTCGTTCATCCGGCCCTATTCGTGCTGGGCCATAGAGCCGCGTCACTTGAGAGGGAGTTCTGCCGTTTGACGTCTGATCCAGGAGTCCACAAAATAGAGTCATTTCTCTGAATTTGGCTTTTGTAGCAAAATGTGGTTTTGTGTTATTTCTCATTAGTTTCTTTTTTTTTACCCGAGAGCACAACTTGGCAAAGAAATCTCATGAGATACCAGCAGGAGACCCAGTCACCTGCTGGTATCCTGAAAGACTTTTATGCAAGGAGTGCCCAAAAGGTTATGGGGAATTATGTAATGCGACATTTCATTAAATGTTGCAAAATTTAGCATAATGCAGAATTTTTGCAAATTTTGCTTGGGTAAGTACAATTTTGGTCAAACCTTGCCTGATTCTGCCTTATAAACATTCTAGAGAATATCTTTGCTGCACCAGGCCCAAGAGAGCTGTCTAACTTTAGATATGTTCCCTGGCCAAACCATTACTAGGAGGTGAAAGTTGTGTACACTGTGTCACCCAAAGCCAATCTGTTTGAACCTTTAGTGGGATCTGTGTGAACCGGCTGTTGCTCTGCTCTCATATATTACGGAGAACGCTGCACCCCGGATGCTATCAATATATTCTGGTGATTGCATTTTATGTGACTATTTTGTAGTGTTTACTTTTGTGGTGTTAGATGTATCTCGTGTGAGTCGTGTTGACTTGAGGCACAACTGTGTGTATTTACTGTTGCAATGTGTATAACGCCTTATATATCAATATTACATTCTCAAAAAGTGGTCGCAAATTGTGCACTGACTTTTTTGAATTTGAATAGCAATTTGCGAACCTATTTATGTTCTAATAGGCCAGTTCACCCAATACCAAGCCTCAGGGTGTCGCAGAAGACCTGCCTCATTAATATTCATTAGGCACATCACAAGTTGGGACTCCTTGTGATTGCCTGTGGGACTCCGTGGGTCCAGTCCTGGGCCGTTCCATATTGGCACTTGTAGATTCAGTTTTAACACTGTGTTAGGAGCACGGCTTCTTTTGTGTTTGCGGGACACCACAAGTCTTTCTCCTGGGCTTGAGCGGTCGACCTCGAAGCGGGGGAACCGGGTTCGAGTCTCAGCAATGACGCTCAACCTCCTGTGATTCGGGGCAAATCACTTAATCTCCCCATGACCAACAAAAATGAATGTGTCCTTGTGTAACGAAACTGGTGCTATGTAGAGCGCTCTGATACCTGATGTCTCGGGTCTAGTTTGCGCTATATAAAACTCTAAAATAATAATAATTATAATTTAGGAAGTCATAGCTATCATTGTGTTTGTCCAGTTGGTTCAATGGAGAGATCTCTAGACCCCAATTCTCTCTTCACTGAAGCTCCAAAGAGGCCCAGCTGAATGATCGCCTCCGCCAGGAGCGCAGCGATGCTGCAGTGACAGGGATACAAGAAACTGCATCACTTACCAGTGCGGCTGGCAGCGGTGGTCCTAGAGTGGGGCAGCTGTGGTCCTAGAGTGGGCCAGCGGTCCTAGAGTGGGGCAGATGTGGTCCTAGAGTGGGGCAGCGGTGGTCCTAGAGTGGGGGAGCCGTGGTCCTAGAGTGGGGCAGCGGTGGTCCTAGAGTGGGGCAGCGGTGGTCCTAGAGTGGGGGAGCCGTGGTCCTAGAGTGGGGTAGCTGTTGTCCTAGAGTGGGCCAGCAGTCCTAGAGTGGGCCAGCAGTCCTAGAGTTGGGCAGCTGTGGTCCTAGAGTGGTGCAGCTGTGGTCCTAGAGTGGGCCAGCGGTCCTAGAGTGGGGCAGCTGTGGTCCTAGAGTGGGCCAGCAGTCCTAGAGTGGGCCAGCAGTCCTAGAGTGGGCCAGCGGTCCTAGAGTGGTGCAGCTGTGGTCCTAGAGTGGGGCAGCGGTGGTCCTAGAGTGGGGGAGCGGTGGTCCTAGAGTGGGGGAGCGGTGGTCCTAGAGTGGGCCAGCGGTCCTAGAGTGGGGCAGCGTGGTCCTAGAGACGGGCAGCGGTGGTCCTAGAGTGGGGCAGCTGTGGTCCTAGAGTGGGGCAGCGGTCCTAGAGTGGGGCAGCGGTCCTAGAGTGGGGCAGCTGTGGTCCTAGAGACGGGCACACTCTCTCCTGTCTTCTCACACACAGGTACCCATCACTTGTGGAGGAGAAGTGATGAGTCCGGTGCCCACCGCAGCGAATCACACACATGCGACTCGGCTCTGCCACACCTCTTCTTCCTATTTCCACATCTAAATGTCTGGCATGTGTCCTTTCAGCTGGTTTCTTGGCGCAGTTATTACTGGGCCATGTAAAAATTCTGCTGGAGTAATCTGGGTAATTTTAGTAATTCTGCGTTACTCTTTGATGCGGCGTTAACAATAGTTACATGATTACTCCTCCTCGTGTACTTAAGAGTCATTTGCGGGACAAATCCTACAGCAAGAACACATTTAGTGCTGGTTTTTTATCACAAAATGCATGCTCGGTCCACTTTGGATGCGAGAGTGCAATTTGTGCTATAAAAAAAGAACTAAATGTAGGAGTAAGTTGGACAATTCTACACCGAGAGCACATTTAGCGAGCGTGAGTATGAACAGACGATCCTGCTCCATGTGTGTTCTGTTGTATTTACCTCTATTTCTTGGCGAAAAATGCATCCTCGGGTCCATTTTGGATGTGAAGGGGCACTTTGCGCTAAGAAATAGCTCTGAACGCAGAATTACCCTTTTCGCGAAATTCCGCTGAATCTCACGGAATTCCGGGGTCATTTTGCATGATTATACTATACCACATTGCTCCAGTTATTCCCACCCCTACCTTGAAAGTGAGTTCAGGAATGCCCCAAGATAACACAGGCTGTCAGTAGCCAGTTGTTGTTAGGGTGAATACAGCACCTAAAATGCAAGTCAAGACTGCTTCCCTCATTGGCGGTCAGTTAACGATGCCCTAATGGAACATCACCTTAAAGTGCAGTGGAAAAGGCGTATTCTTCAGAATTGTGTCTTATTGTCAAGGTCACACATGAATTCTCACATCTAGTTCAAGAATCCACATCTGGAGTGATGTGCTCAGTTCTGGAGGCCTCCTCCTTCGGGGGCTTGCATTCACTTCTTGGAGAGTGGTGGTCAATTCTTGAATCTTTACTTAGGGTACAATCTTTAGTTTTTGTCCCTCCTCTAGAGTGCTGTGCCCTGTTAGGACTCTTCATCTGCAGAACTGACTTCAGTTCTTCGGCCTGGACAGAAATGCAGACACTGGTACAGAATAACCAAGGATGAAGCTATAGACCACTATTGCTTCAAGCTCACACAGTAGTTATGTCCACATGACATACTAGACTCCGGCACAACTGCGTGACATCTACCCACACACCCCAGCGAGCTGAGGCGGTGCCACTGGGTGAGGCAGGCTCTCTTCATATCCTCTGGCATTACAGAGTGGCACATGCATTCCAGCTGGAGTTGACCCATGCAGTAGGCATATTTATTTTGGTTTCAAAACCCTCACACTAAAATACAATAAACTGGACATCCCGCCAATGGGAGTGAAAAAGAAAAAGTTCTTCGGGCTGGGTACAATACTGACCAAGAGGCGCACAGCCATACACTTGGTGAGCCCTAGAGCGCCTACCATGAATGACAGGAAACAAGGCTCGTTGGAGTAGACCGCCACAGAAGAGTCGCATGTGAGACAGGTACGGCATGACGAGCAGCTAGTAGATGACCTTGTAATGTGGGTTGGAGATGATATAGGAGATCTCAGACCCCACAGGACGCTACTCCCAGAATCGATGTAGAGTGACCACAGAGGAGGGGTTGCTCATTTTCCTGGCCACACCTCAGGTTGGGCACAAGGACTCTGCACACGCAAGAAAGCATTTCCTCATCTTGGATTTTAAGAAACTGGTGCACTGTGGGATTGTTTACAGTAGGACAAACAGGAACTAATGGAAAAGTGGGTAAGGTTGTCCTCGGGAACTGTTACCCCATTGATTACTCAGGAGCCAGGACTTGCTCCACCTGCTAGCTAGTGAAAACCATAAATGTGGCACTCCAAGGCACCCTTCTCAGAATTTAATACTTTCTGGGCCTTTAGAAGAACAAAAGTAGGACTCGTCCTGTTGCTTGAGACCTGAAGGGCTGGACCTACTCCCGTTAGTACCCAGGACAAAGAAGTGGACTCCAGGGGTCAGTTAGCTCATCTATTGCGTGGCTGCATGGCCACAACAAGCTGTAAGAGGCCTTTTTCCTGACTTGACCACCTCACCAGTTGCAACTGGACCTGGGCTGGACCCTGCTGGTGGCTTCTGCTGGAAGGAGTTCTGACTCATCAGTGCTTTCCCTCAGGTGCTGGGACACTGGGCTGTGTGTAGCTGGACTTCTCTAACAATCTCTGAAAAATTGTGACTTAGAGACATTTTAGAGTTCCCCATGTAAAGCCGACAGTTTAGTCCCGCTATAATATTTTGACTTCCATTTCAGATACTGAGTCAAAAGGTAAAATTGTTGACCAGGATAAATCCGCGTAGCTTATCGAACCCTCTCTCCATCATGGTTGGCCTGAATTCAGTCACTTACAGGAAGTACTTTCTGTTGGTGCTTTATTTTTTTCTTGGTGCTTTTTCTTATATTTTTCTACTAAATGTTTAAAACTTCATATTTATGCACTTTTTACCCTATTATTATAAGTTGGAGTTGGATTTTTTTTTTGTTCCTTGTTTGACATTTTAACTGCTTTGGTGCTTCTAAATGCTTTACACATTTTCTGTAATTTGGCCGGTCTGCTCTGTGTCAAAGCTTCTCGGGTCAGATTCAAACCTTTATTGAAACCTTTGTCTTGACCTAAAAGGTTAGTGACTTCACTACTTGCAGTGAACTACCATCTACCCCAGTTAATAATGTACTTTCTTGCAGGGGGCTGTATTATCAAGCATATGGCATGGGTTTGTATTAGGGTAGCCACAGTGAAGAGAATACTGCTGCCAGGAAGGTAAAAGCTCAAAAGGAAAAGGTACTCACCTAGCAATTCAGCATTCAAGATAACTAACACCCAGGACATGAAAATCATGCATATGACAACATTATTCCTATAGGGAATGTGGTGTAAAGCACTCACAAGTCCACAAGATAAGACTGGAGGTCAGTAAGTTCCCCACCCACAGTTGTTGTTATAGACTCTAACTGCAATTATTCAAATGTAGGATATTCATTTTATTTATTTATTTATTTTGAAAGTTTTATCGAGCGCGAACCAGACCGTTCCGGATATCAGAGCGCTTTACAGGCAGTGAAAGTTATACAACACAATACAAAACACAAACATACCTGTACATAGTGTGCATACATAAAACAAACGAGAGAGGTAGATCAAATCTGCATCTTACGTGGAGAAGTGTGGCTCAGGGGTTAGAGGCGGCAGACCCGGAACCTGAGATCGGCCCTGGACCAGGGTTCAATTCCCCGCCTCGACAGGGGTTGGGCTCAATAATTCCACGGACTCGATAATTCTCGCCCCGGTGCCTACTCGACTCACGGGTTCACACTCTGCGACTCTGGGCAATAGCTTGCTTAATCTCCACAACGGCCCTTGCGGTGGGATGCCTGGCTTTCACCTTGTGGATACCCTGCTGGGGTATCTCACAGGGGAATACCAGGATGGGTTCCCTAAGCAAGCGCATAGATGCCTGCGATGTGGGCGATTTGCGCTATATAAATACATGTACATTTACATTTACGTTGTGCAAAATAAGATACAGAGAAAGGTGCGGGTCGAGAGAGCATCAGTGTCATGTAGATTGTCTGTTTGCACCTATATCGTTCATGGTATCTTTTGGTGATGTTCATGTGAATTTTTCCATGAGAATCGCCTTTACTTCCTTTTTGAACAATGCAGTGGATGTGGTAAGTCTGGTTTCTGGGGGTAGTGCATTCCAGATCCTAGGAGCCATCCCTGAGTAGGAGCGTTTGTAAGTTTCGACTTATTAAATCTGTGTGGCTTCAGTAATAGGCTTTATGCACTTCTTGTGGATCTCTTCACCCCAGAGATAGACAGCCTCTGAGAGAGGTAGCTGGGTGTTTTATGGTGAATTGAATGGCATAATAATTTTGGGAAATTCGCATAACAAGCTGAACTTGAAATTCCCTAAATTATGCAAATATGCCAGGGTAATTTAAATTTTGCCCGGATTTATACACATGTAGATAGAGAGGAGTTTTGATTAACACGCAAGAAGGGAAACATAGGCAACACTTAACGGACGGTAAGTAAACAATCACAGGAGGTACTTGAGAACTAAAGCAGCTAGGGTAAGAAGATGGTATACTGTAAGGTGGAACTAAGGAAGCAGGGAAGAAGGGAAGTGACTGGAAAAGGAATGTCTCCTGAAATTGGCAACTTCAAGAAATAATGATGCGCTAAATAGGTCTAGCCCATGAAAAGAGGAAATACGCAAACACTACAGGACAGGGCTAGTTAAAGGAGCAAGGAATGGGCTATGGCTCAGGAATCCAGGAATAAGGAATGTGTGGAAACACACGGCCAATCAAACAGGAGCACTGCATCAATGACCACCAGTGGACTGAAGGAGTCAGGCGCTTCCAGGAGCTCACTGTTGAAAACATGTCTCAAGCGTGATTAACCCCTTGGGCGTGCCTGGAATTCCCCTGTGGTGCTGCCGCATTCCACGTGTGCGCGGTTCGGATGGCCCATGCCCGTCCGACGCACACGCCCACCGTGACGTCGAACGGCCAGGCTCTGTCCCACGCATGCAAGGGGTTAAGCTAGCACCTGCAGCCAAAGGTGTACTGATTCCTCCACTCATCCTGGGCCTGTAGGGGTGGAAACAAAGCTGTCAGGAGCAATTTCTAGGCATTGGAGTCTTTGGCAGGAAAAGAAGATGGGGTGCCACAAAACCTGGTGTGGAACTGGAAGGTGACTTAAATCCACAGCCAATTCCAAGAAGCTGAAAATGAGTATTGGCATGCGCTTCAAGGTCAAGGGTTGTAAACGTCATAGTCTTTTTAAGGAATTCCATACTGGCTAACACCAAACCAAATATGAATCTGAAATTAATAGGAATTTCAGGTGTTTAGACAGAATATCGGAAACAAAACTAAGTGTTCGGACGGGCCGGGCTAGTGTTGCTGAGTGGCTGCAGCAGGGAGCTGTGCACTTTCAAAATGCATGTCTCATTACTAAGGTGTCTATTTGTATAGCAGGCAGATCGCCACCACCATAAGGGTGGTGGCGATCCGACCGCCATTTCCCACCGCCCGCCTACCATTTCCCCCGCCATATTACGATGGCGGGGGGGGGACCCTGGTGGACGGAAAGACCGTCCTCCGGTTTTTCACCGGTCGGACAGGCAACCGGGCAGAAAAGGGCTCCAATATGGTGGCGGTGTCTGCAAGACACGGCCAGCCATATTAGGATGAATGCGGAGACATGTCTTTTCATGGCAGCATGTGGTGTCTGCCTTAGGTGGCCCGTTGCGGACCCCAGGGTGCTTGGGGTGGGGGGTGCACTCGGGCGGTACCTATGGTACCCCTCCACATTGTCATGGACAAGGTGGCAGGCACCGCGCAGTGCCTGTCACCTTGTGCATGCCAATGCACGACGTGCATTCACAGCATTGTGGCGGGCGGTGCTGTGAGCACTGCCCGCCACAATGTTATGAATGGGGGATGCCACCGCTATGGTGTCAGTGGCATCCTAATGGCCATAGCGGGACCGCCGTACCTCTGGTGGGTGGTCCAGTTCACCGTTACGGTAAAGTCCACCCGCTATCGTAATAGGGCCCCATGTGTCAATTGGTATGAATATCAAGTGTGTACATTTTATTGTTTGTGTAATGACAGCTTGGTGGATGTAATGGACATTCTCGCCATGTTTAACCAGAGGGGAGTGTATTGGACTTTTCAGAAACCGTCTGCAATGCACTGTGTATAAGCATACTGTAGACCCGTTTATTGTTTTGACATTGCAATAAGTTTTTATTCTCTTTTTTTCTTCCTAATAAAAACCGTTTAATCAAGAAAAAATGCATGTCTCTTTGGCCGGTTGTCTTGGGATGGCCAGGCCGACATGCACATTTTAAATTTCTTTAACCTAGCTATCTCAGACAGCTGGGTTAGAGAAAGCGCAGGCCTCCAGTGCTTTTAGGAGCGCTGAGCGAGGCCGCTCAATCCAATCCTGGCGCTGCTCTCATGCTGTGAAAGCAGCGCCAGGATTGGGTAGTGCAGTTTCCTGCATCAGGAGCTTCCTGGAAGACACACGAGAGAGGAGAACGTTGTGCTATGAAGGAAGGTACGTGAGTTTTTTTTGTGTAGGCCCCCAGCCTCAGTACAAGGCAGGCGCTACTGGTAGTGAATCGTGACATTTAATAGCATCGAGGGCTCTGGACTGGGAGGTGGAGAGGCCTTTTACATTTTGATTTCTTCCTGGCCTGTAAAACAGATCAGATATAAATATTCACAGGTTACTTTTGAATAGGGCACCCCTGGCTCCCAAACTATGCTGCTTCCTTGTTGTTTTATTCTTTTCAGTTTTTGCTTCCCAAAATGTACTCCTGTTGGAAGAAAGCCCCTTTTGAAGTCACAGTCCATATGCCCAGTATATTGTTCATGTGCACTGTAATGCAATTTTCCACGCGCTATAGCCAAAGTACGCATATTTTGACATGTGCTCTGCACACTTACATTTACTCCTAACTGTATCCAAAGTAGCTGAACGGATTCATACCAGGCCAAGAAAAGGCACTAAAGATGGCCGGGCAGCCATGCCTCACAAGTGAGGTGCTCGGTCAGCTGTTTTGGAGTTCTGTGTGAAGACAATTCTTCAATGAGATATACCATTTTATTGGTAAGCAAAGCAATAGTTGGGACCCCCTCTTGTAACTTTTTAAGAGTTTGACTCATCTTCACCAAAGTGGGCACTTTTTTCGATATTATACCATTTTTTGCTTACCCAAGTTTGGCGCAGATTGGACAACCGGCAAATTTCGTAAGGATGCAATAATCAGATTTTCTTTGGAGTGAGTGACTTTACTTTTACTAAGATGTGTATGTACACAATAATATATGTGGATCTGAAAATATGAAAAATTGTGGTTGAGGTAAAATTCACTAAGAAAATAAAAGTCTTAATTCCATATTAGTTGCATTAAAAATGTAAACGGCAAATATTTTTCATGATGTTGACCAGTAACATATGTCAGGCAAAGATTTTTTCACATTATTTCTTTGTGAAAACAAGACATGAAATGTGTGGGTGATAAGGCTCTTCAATAAGGGTTTTTCTTTGTTAATTGAGCTTGATTATTAAAGTCTAATATTAAAATGTTTGATGAGAAGGTGTGGCAATAGCCTACCTTGAGTCAGGTTTATCATCACTAGCTAAAAGAGTCACACCAGATCTAAAGAGATCGTTTGTCTCTAGCCTAGTCCAATAGAGAACTCTCCATCTTTTAGTGGCTATGATATTTGTGGTGGAAAAAAAAGAAAGTGCATGGATGATGGTGCACCAGCTTTGGTGCAGACAGATCTCAAATCCAGCTGTTAAAGGAGCCTACCCTGGAAGAAAAAAGCTGGAGATTCCTATAAACAAATAACAATACCAGCTTTCTGTACAACTTGTCGATCTGATATAAAGTGTCAGCACTTGCAACAGCCTTCAACTATGTTAATTACCAATTTTCCTAGATTTCATAACTGTTAAAATTGCTACCCACTTCAGGTCAGCTCTAAAAACAATTAATCTAATAGACTACCTTTAAGGATTAAGACAGCAACTGCATAGATCTGTGTGTGCAGGGCACCATAAAGTCAGAGGTTTACATTTGGTTATGGCTGACTCACATCTTCATCCAAGGGAGATAGAAAATGAGCTGAAACAGTGACAATTCCAAAATATATTCCATCCTACCTTCCAAGCAGACTAAGGCTTCCATCTCTCTCTTTCCTTCCGTCACATCAACTGAGGCAAACAATGTGGGAGGTTTAGGCCATGCCAAACAATGAAATGCAAAAAACACCCTGGACATGATCGTTCCATGGTTGGATTGGAGTGTTCCATCCTCTGAGTGCGCCCCAGTTCCACCTATTGGAAGAAGAGGGGAAGTGATGTAATGCTCCTCTCTTCCACAAATCCAGTTCAAGAATTAAATGGTTAAGTTCTGCCCCCTTGATCGAGTAATATGTACTCTAGGGTTGTGACACTATTGCCACCAGCATTGGCAAAGCCAACAAGTCTATAATTGGCTTTATTTCTATTAATTAAGAATAAAATATTTCAAACGCATCGTGGATGACTGCAGGTGTGTGTACATGGGCAGGTGGCCATTTTTCAAATGTTTTGAAGCAATTTATCAATACTTATTTTTCCAAGGTGGCCATGTGTTTAAGGTATGTTGATCATCAGAATGGTAAAAAATGATAAAACATCCAGGACGGAGCGGCCACCCATCCATGAGCATGAATGTGCACGCATTCACACACGTTGGCAGCCATCTTAGAATTGTTTTTTCGCTTTCTTTATTATTATCATATTATTTTATATGAACCGATGGCCATTTTTGAATGGTAACATAACAATCTCATATCCACAGGATGTCGAGGTGAGTAAGCTAGCTGGACAGCATTGTGAACAATAAATTAAGGAACTTTTGTCCTGAAAGCCCTGTCGCTGAAGTTGACTTTTTATGTGAGGTGAGCACATTGTGCATAATGTTGCTACTCACACAGAATGAAGTCAATGGCTGAAAAGCGCTGACTCATTGCTCCATGCTGTATACTGTAGTGAGCAGAAGAAAAGTGTGATAAAAGTCTGGTGAGACAGCTACAGCTGTCTCAAAGACCAGATGGAAAAATAAGTTATTGTTCAACTTCTAAACATATGGTTAATGTGTTCTTTTGAATGATAGCATGGTTTAGTGAGAGTGCATTTGTCGATTGATGTTTTTAACCTTGACCTGTGTGTTTTTTCAATGATTTGTTTTTATTATATACCTCGTGCAACAATTCCCTACAATCATCTTTTAGCAGCATTTGGTCTGAATAGCAGGTTACAAGAAAAAACAAGCAATGGCAAAGCCAATAGGTCTCGCTCATGGGAGAGCTATTGGCTTTACCGATCGGATAGGGGTGGGAGGGGATAACAGAAGGGTGGGTGTTAGACACATGTTGTTATTAGTGGACGGCACAAAAAAAAGCAAATGAGAAAAAAAGCTTTTCTGTGTTTTTTGCAATCTTGGCTCCAAATTCTCTGAATTAATACAACAGATGGATTTAGTGCGATCTGCTTTGGACACTCAGGCCACCGAGCTATTTTACCCAGTTATAGAATGAAAACAGAGGGAAATATCAGGTGTGGGGTGCAGGGGGATGTTATTTTAAAGAGGTATTTTGCCCACTGTTGGACACCAGAAGGTTCTGACAAACTGTTCTGAATCTATCCTCTGGGTAGAAGGAATGGTAAGAAAGAACGACTGCTTTGCTGTCATTACAATTACACTAAAAAAGCATCACGGTCATGTTTTCTTCCCACCGGCCAGCACATTCCCGGTATGTGACAAATCAGCTGGTTGCAGCTTCTCACTAAATAGCACTTCGGAATGTATGGCCCTGTTAGGATAAACTCTGCTATTCCAAAAAAAAACAAGAGATTTTCAAGCTGTACAGGTGACATATAAACACAGAAAGCAAACAAAAAAATTAAATAGCTTAAAAAACTCAAAACACGCTGCAAACAAAAAGAAACATAATAGTTTTAAAACGCCTTGCAGATGAATAATGAAATAAAGCTTTACTTTATTATTATTATTAAGACAGTCTTATATAGCGCGTAGTTACCCTGGGGCATCCCAGCGCTTATCAGAACAAGGCAACGCTAAAGTGAGTTCAGGGTCAGCAGTTAACAGAAAAGATGAGTTTTCAGATGTTTACGAAAACGAAGGAGATAAGTCTCAGAGCGCAGGCTTGAGGGGAGAGAGTTCCAAAGTACCGCAACATTCACAGAGAACCTTCTTCCCCCTGTGCGGGCCTTTTTACCAGATGTTTTTGGTTTGAACGAAGCGTTCTGCTAGCCTTGTAAGGAGTAACCAGATTCTGCAGGATGGGAGGGCCTTTACTCTGCAAGATTTTATGTGCAAGACAGAGAGATTTGAATTTCACCCTTTCCCGGACCGGTAACCAATGCAGTGCCCTCAGTGCGGGTTTAGCCGACCGTGACATGGGGATATTATTGAGCATTCGTGCTGCAGCATTTTGAATTTGTGGTAGTTTATTCAAAGTTGCCTCGGGGGCGCCCAGGTAATTAGCATTGCTAAAATCCAATCTTGATATGATCAGCCCCTGGATGAAAAGCTTCTGAGATGGTGGGGGAAGAAGAGGCAGCACTTTGCGCACAGATCTGAGGAGGCCAAAACAGACACCTGCCATTTTAGTAGCCTGGGTCCTAAAGGAGAGGTCTTGCTCCAGCCAAATCCCAAGACTCTATTATTATTATTATTATATTTAAGTTTATAAAGCGCTCAGCTACCCGAAGGTTTCCCGGCGCTAAAACCAACTAATAAAGAGGGGAAGTCAGAGGGGAGGAGGCTACATGTTGAATAACCAATTTTTCACCTGTTTGCGAAAGCTAAGATAGTTGGGCTCTTTTCGTAACTGAAGGGGAAGAGAATTCCATAGTGAAGGGGCTAGCCAGGCAAAAGAGCGGCCTCCCATTCTGGCTTTTCTGATTCTGGGCACTGAGAAAAGGTATTGGCTAGATGAGCGCAGAGTGCAGGGGGGGCAATGGTGGTGAACCAAGGATCTCAGATAAGGTGGGGCCCGGCCAGTGTTTATTTTGTGCATGAAACAGAGAGCCTTGAATTTCGTGCGGCTTTCGATACGGAGCCAGTGTAGTGAGCGGAGGGAATTAGAGATAGGAGAAGTGTTGGGGAGTTTGCAGAGCAGTCGTGCTGCCATATTCTGGACTGTCTGCAATTTGCGGGTCACCTCTTTGCTGGCACCCAGAAGAAGAATGTTGCTGTAGTCCAGCCTAGAAGTGATTAAGGCCTGGACTACAGTTTTCTGGGTGTCCGCAGGCAGCATCCAGATGATCTTGCGCAACCACTTAATGATTGTGATGCAGGTGGAGGAGGTTTTGACCACATGGTTTTTCATTGACAGCTGGTCGTCAAAGATCACGCCTAAGTTGCGTGCTGATTTAGAAGGGGTAGGAGGAGTGCCCAATTGAGTGGGCCAGTGTTGGGGTCCCCATAGAGTGGTATTGTGGCCAAACAGCAGAAGTTCTGTTTTTCCACCGTTCAGTTGCAGTTTGTTGTCCAACATCCAGGCTGCGATGTTTCTCAATCCTGAACATAGAGCGGATGAGGGGGCAAGAGAGTCAGAGGAAAGAGAGTAGATGATCTGGGTGTCATCTGCGTAGGAGTAAATAGTGAGCCCAGCTTGCTCTGCAACAGACGCCAGAGGTCTGACGTATAAGTTGAAGAGCAAGGGGCTCAAGATGGAACCCTGTGGGACTCCATACGCAGATGTAAAAGTTTGGGAAGCGGATGATGAAGAGAAGACTTGGAAGGTTCGGTCGGATAGGAAACTGACAAGCCAGTTGAGGGCTGAACCGGTGATGCCAGATGATCGGAGGGCGTTGACAAGAATGGGGTGGGAAACCGTGTCAAATGCGGCGCTCAAGTCCAGCAGAATGAGTGCCACGGTTTCCCCCCTGTCAACACGGTGACGGAGGTTTTCTGAGACTCCCAGCAGAGTGGATTCCGTCGAAAAGCCTGATCGGAAGCCGGATTGTGACGGATGTAGGATTCCCCTTAGCTCAACGTGGGTGGACAGTTGAGAATTAATGTGCTTTTCTAAGATTTTAGAAAATACCGGAATAAGCGAGATGGGACGGAAGTTGGCTGGAATGCTGGGGTCGGCATTAACTTTTTTTAATAACGGCATAATCATCGCGTGTTTCCATGCGGAGGGTACAGTAGCTTCTCTAAGGGAGGAATTTAGAAGGTCCATAATGGGTTCTAGGGAGGATTTGTCCAGTTTTTTTAGAATTTGAGGGGGAATAGGGTCCAGTGGGGAACCAGATTTGATTTTACTGATGATGTCGGAGAGGGTCTCAATATTGAGCGGATCCCATGTGTTGATCAGCTGAGTGACCGAAGGACAGGTATCAGATGGGGGCCTAAGGTCACAGGAGGGCGTGGGTGGAGAGGGGGGGATCGATGAAAAGTGGATGGGACTATGGTCCTCTGGTGTCCCTAGATCGGAAGATGAGATTGTGGCAGGTAAGTTGGGTAGAGAGGGAAGGGGAGATGAGTTCTCAAAATTTGAATAGATGTTATCAATTTTGGCGACAAAAAATTCGGCCAGTGAGTTACACTGTACCTTGTTGAGACATGGAGGTTTGGGCTGACACAGTGCGCCCGAGAGTTTTTGTACTGCCTTGAAGAGTGCCTTTGGATGATTTTTTGCTTCAAGGATGGTATGATTGACATGGTCAGCTTTAGCAGTTTTACATAGGAAGTGATATTTTGTTAAGGCAGCTTTATAGGTTTGCTTAGAGCAGGAGTCATATTTTATGCGCCATTTGCGCTCCAGGCTTTTACAGATGTTTTTTTCTTTTTTTAAGGCTTCAGTAAACCAGGGTGCAGGTGGATGATGAAAATTGTGCGTTTGCATGTGCAGGGGTAGGCATGCGTCGGCAGCCTGTGCAAGCCAGCTGTTTATAGCGGCAGAAGTTGCAGTACTAGTATCTTCCATGAAAGGTCTAGTTTTCTCGAGACAGGAATTAAATTTGTTCAGGTCCAATTTGTTCCAATTTCTGGATAATCTAGGTTCTGTAGGGTTAGAGGGAGTGGTCGATTTCTGACCAAGTTTAATAATAAAAGACACTATGTAGTGGTCAGACCATACAATGGGAGACGGAGCCTTACAGTCAATGGCCTCTAGATTAGAAAGGATTGGGTCCAAAAGATTACCTGCTTTATGCGTAGTGCCATAGTTGTGTAAAAGAATGTTTAAAGCAGCCAGATCTTGTAAGAGATTGCTACTGATAGTACATGAAGGATCATTCAGGTGTAGGTTGAGGTCGCGGATAATGGAAAAATTTGTAGAGCTCTGGATTAGCGGTGCTATATACTCCGGAAGGGAGGCTGCCCAAGAATTCGCTGGGCCCGGGGGGCGGTAGATAAGCAGCCCAGAAAGAGTAAAATTGGGAGAAAGTGAAAGCTTGAACAGACCTGCCTCACAGTTGGGTAACACAAAGTCTTCCCATTTGCAGGAATATAATCTGTTGTACACTATGGCTATACCTCCACCTTCTTTCTTGGGCCTATTTTTCCCAACATAAGTATAGTTGTCTGGGAGAGCGGCGGCAATATCCGGGCCAGAGTGGTCTTTTAGCCATGTCTCTGTGAGAAAGAGAGCTGCAGGTTTCTCCGAGACCAGAAGATCGAATATCTCTCTCTTATGTTTGCCCAGAGATCTACAGTTTAGACTGATCAGTGTTCTAGTTGGGGTCTGGTCAGTGACTGTAGTTTTGGGGCGTAAGGGAGGGAAGTTTGAGGCGGCTATGTTGGTTGTAGAGGGGAGAGAGGTAAGAGGGAGCCCGCAGATAGAGCAGGCACAAGGGGCGCAGTGAGGTTTCAAGGTAGTGCAGTGTTCGTGCTGGGGAGGCATGAGATTGAGGAGGGTTTCCCTAGAGTAAGTGTAAGATAGCCCTGGGAGTAAAGGGGCAGGGGCCGTCAGCCCTAGTCCCGGCCCGTCGCGGACGGGCGCAGACGGGCTTGCCTTAGGCGCGCCTTCGGCGCGCAAACGGCGCTCCCGCTGCGCTCGTCCGCTGCGCTTCCTAGGGTTGCACATTTATATCTAGATCTCTTCCATGGTTTTAGGAGGCGAGCCCAGGCAGCTAGGCCAGACAGTCGAGGGAAGTGAGGGACCTTTATGACCCAACAGCATAATTTCGTTTTTTTGAGCCGTTCAGCTTTAGTGCTGACTCCCCCATCCAGGTGTGAACTTTGGATAGGCAGGAGTGCAGTACGTGGGGACTTTCAGTGGCCTGGGAGAGGGCAAACACCAGCTGGGTATCGTCGGCATAGCTCACGATTTTGATGTTAAATGGAGCCACCACATCCTCCAAGGGGGCCATATACACATTAGTAATGTGGGACTCAGGGAGGAGCCCTGCGGTACTCCACAATGGAGGTGAATGGATGCCGAACGTGCATTGCCTTCCCATACCTGAAAGGTCCGATCGCTAAGAAATGACCGCAGCCATTTCAGCGCATTCCCCCGCACCCTGACATCTGACAGCCGCTGAAGTAACAGTTACAGAGGACACACAAACACAGATACATAAAGCAAATAAATAATTGCATACAGAGAGCAAATAAAGCCAACACGCTGCAAACAGAAAGGAAAGATATATTCAAAAGTAGCTTTAAAAAAAGCTAACGCATGCTGCCTTGCAGTTGCATAAAGAAGGCAAAATAATAATAACAAGAGGTTTTAAAGCTTAATAGGCGACACGCGAACAAAGGCTAGGATTCCATAAACACTAGCATAAAGCAAAGAAAAAAGAGTGCAGAAAAGCAAACCTACAAGCAAAAAAGTGTACGGCTATAAGCAATTGGGCCATGCTCTGTGTGAGGGAGCAGCACACAAAATGGAGGAACATTTGCAAGAGAATGACCACATAGAGGCAGGGATTTACAAATGATGCTCAGAATAGAAAATAAAAAGCAATAGGCTAGCTGTAAGCCCACAGAGTATATACAACATGCCTCAAAGACCACAGAGAGAGAATTGCATGGGAACTGCTGTCCATTTGAGCACAACATTTTACTCCCTTTGAAATTCCAGATGTTTATGGGACTCAGAGTGGGCCACTTAGAAAAAGTGAAAACTGCAGTTTTAGGTGCTCATAAAAGGGAAATGTGTTATTTTTAGGGGTCTGTGAAACCACATAATATGCATTGCTGTAATTATGCAAAATGTCAGAAAAAATAGACAAATTACACTTAATTAGGCAAAATGCAAAACTGCCACTTGGTACAGTCCTTTAGTATAAAATGCATCCTCATATCGACTTTGAACATAAACATGCATTTCACTCAAACAAATGCAAAAAACCTAGCTTAACAGCATAATTTCAGGAATTTGGTGCATCAAGAGTCATGTAAAATTACTAAAACTAGGCTAAATTGTGCTGACATAACAAAAAAATTGCCGGGGCCTAGTTGTTATATAAGCATGACGGTGTTACAGGCTGAGAAAAGGGAAGCATGTCCCTCAATAGTTACCACTTATATCAAGGTGAAACCTAGTACCCATATGGGTGGCTCTGTTTGGCGTTGACGAGTAGTCTACTAGAGGAAGGATCTAGAGGTAAGAAAGCAAGCAAATTAGCAGGGAGTGCCAAGCACGAGCTGAACCATCACAAAGTTACCATGTAAATTGTGCAATAAAAGTCATGTAAACATACAAATGTGATGATCGTTAAAAAGGAGGTACAGGTAACTACTTTCGTAAGATCATATAATCTGGTCAAGCAGGAATGGTGGTATTGATTACAGTTTTTCTGATACTACATATCCTGCAGTTCAGCCACATGGTGGGTATAGCTTTCTCTGTCCTTTTTTGACACTAAAGCCAGTGATTTGTCTCTGATTACGAGTTAAGGTGCCTCTTATCGCTCCTGATAAATAATGACCCCGCAGAGCTGTTATTCAGGGAAAGACATGTGGATTTTGTTGGTTAATGCACTAAAATCTGCATGGTATAGGAAATACCATGTACATTTCCCCTGTTAGATTTTGGCAGGTGTGATCTGCCTAAATGTAACAAAGTTTGAGTGATTTAATGCAACCGATAGGTATTGAATTTATTAAATACAACCAAACTTATAATCCGGACCCGTGCGCCAACAGGGGTTTACAGAGGAGTCGGAATTCACCAACTCACTCATTATCAGGTCCTTGGTATTTAATTCTTCCAGGGGGTGAATCAGTACACTGGGTTACATATCACTTGCAGAATCAAGTTGACATAGGAAATCCTTCAAGAAGAAATTTCTCAACCTAAAATAGGACAGGGCAGAGGTGACTGGTCCATAGGGGGTACTGGAGCGGTGCCCACCAGCATCTTCAGAAAAAGAAAGGACCCACCACAGTTTGGGCTGCAGGAATGTAAGGAGATGAATTGACAGATTTCATAGTTAGTCTGATTACTGTTCCAGTGAGAAGTGCGCATGTCAGTGCACTGGGCAGGAGAGAGCAGGATTCCAGATGGACTGCGCATGTGACAAGGCATTAGACATCCTGCGCATGCCCAGTGTATAAATATAGCATCCTGCTCAGGGGTAAAGTGTTTTCGACACAGTCGCCCCATGTCCTGTCATATGCCAGGATATAGTGGTGAACAAGTGTCAGCCCCCAGTCTTATCCTGCCTTCTGGTTTGACAGTCAACATTCAGCTCCTGATCTAGAGGTTCAGGGCCTCAAGCCGCTAGTAGAGGAGAAGATCCATGAAGAGGCTGGCCTGCAGTAAGTTGACTGGAAAAGTGGAGGTCGCCGGGTTAGTACTCATGCTTCATTTCAGTTCATTTTAAGAGCTTCCTCTTTAATGACCGGGCGCATGAAAAGTACATAAAGTCATGTTAAAAGTTGCTTTTCTTTTTGGTAATGTTTTGTAAACTACAGTTAGCATTGCGTGTCTGCAAGGACCCCACTTAGCTTTCATAAAGATCTAATCCTATTTAACTTTCTTTTTAAATCAAGATTTAGTTTTTTCTATTTCCTAGAGGTCGGTGAGCCACTGAAAGTTCGAGTCTGGCTCAGGGCTGAAGCCTGGCTCTGGCTCAGCTCGAGGTCCTGTTGGCTTTTTTGTGGCTTCTGCTTCCCTCCCTCTGCACGAGATGTGGTGTTATGGCCAGAGCTGCTGACAATGGACCAGGTTCGAGTCTCTGCGTCCGCTCAACATCAAATGATTCTGGGCAACTCCCATCGGGCCCGATTATGAGTTTAGCAGTCCATGGGACCACCGAACCCGTGGTTGCGGTGCAGAACCGCTGCACCGGCAGCCAACCACCGTATTTTGAATTTGGCGGTCAGACCGCCACAGTACAACAGCAAAGCCCAGGGATCATGGATCCCACGGTGGTGGCGCAGCAGTCAGAGACCACAGTATGCTGGTGGTGCCGATGTGGCATCACCAAGCATATTACGAGTTGGCCACCGAGACCTTTTCAATGGATGTGAGCTCAGTCATGAAAAGTGCAGCGGTGAGGCAACTCAGGGGACTTTTACAGGCCCCCCTGTGGCTGGTGTGCATGGGGGTGCATGCAGGGAGGCACATGTTTGCACCCCTAGTTCCTGCACAGGAAGTAATGCATGACATGTGTGTCGCTCCAACAACACTGCCTTTCTGTGGCTCTACTTTGAGCCTTAGGAAGGCACCGACGTGGTACGGTCGCCCCAGGACCATCCGCCAGGATTACAACTCGTAATCTGGCAGGCGGACTGTCTATGGGTTTGGTGGTCTAGGAGCAGAGAGCTGGTGTGGCATCCTCATATACCTAGGAAAGGCAAGGTTTGCCTGGCACATTACAAAAACGTTTGTTAGATTTCAAGCTAATTTATGTGGAGCTTGCGCTCCAAAATGTACAATTTATCCCTATGTTTTACAAAATGTCTGCAGCGGAATACCCTCGAAGTAGGCTGTGTGCTCTTGCACTGTGAGCTTGCTTGTTCAAGTTTTAAGAAAGTATTTACATGCCACCACTTTTGAAGTTCACCAGCCGCCACTGGACAGACACCCTACATTTGAAATGGTTACTCTAGCTTCCCCTGAAAAATGAAAGAGAATGGTTTCAGGAGCAGCTGCAGATGCTCAGGCAATCGGTGAAGGCATATCTTGGAATTGTTGCAGGTCTGCAGGCTTCTTGCATTTTTGATTACCCCCGGGGCGAGGGTCAGATGGGCTGGCCCAGAAGATGCTGTGGAGCCCTGTGAAAGTGAGCAGAGAGCGATGGCAGTGGTCTTTCCAATTGCTATGTCACCCAACAGACTGAACAATCTCTAGCATAACTCTCCTTTCCGACCACTTTCACAGCACTCAGTGGGTATTCACAATGAGCCCATCTGAACCTCAGCTCGTGGGGTATTAACAAATACAGGACCAACGGGCCACTGTGCTGGCTAACGCCTCTTCTGCTGCTTGGAGAAAGAGCTCAGCAGACGCCACGAGCAAGGCTGAGCCAGGAGCCATTTATGAAAAGTGACGCATCGCTGAGTGAAAACAGCGATGCAGATCTTTTCACTGCGCCCTCCTTGCAACATGCAACATATTAACAGTATCATTCATCATGTCACAATGGAGTTACAGATACGTATGTATTTCTGACATATCTGTAGGCCCAAAAAGGACGCATTTCTGGAGTGTGTCACAAAAGTGACACAACTCCATCAATGTGTCATTACACATGGGCAATTCCCATTTCAAATGTGCCAGCGTCAGCCTTACGCCTGCTATGAGGCAGGCGTAAGATATTGATGTATTTTTTTTACCCCAAACCTACTTTGCCGACGTTTTTTTATAGCAATATAATCTTCATTACTTGCAAGAAGTTTGCTAAGTTATAAAGGGTTGAATACATAACATCTTCTCAAAGTTCGCAAAAGAAATAAAAAAGAAATTATATTTTGATACTCTACTTGGCAAAACCAAATTTGGAGCTTTAAAAAGATGAATACCAATATTAGAGCTGAGATATTATTGTTATATTCTTATTTAATTACTTGTTTCATAACCAGCTGACAGAAACATTTCAAAATGTGCCATGTGTTGCTGAGTATTGTTGTGTTACGTGCACACAATTTTGCTTTATGTTTTGCCTGGGGGTGAAATATTAACTTCCACTGGCAGAATTGGTGGCGTTTTGGCGACTCTGCATTACTCTTGTAATGCGGGTTCCAGACAAATTCTGCCAGTCGCTGTGCGGTGGAATTGTTTTGTGAGCTAAACAGTAAATGGCAAGAGAGATTTGGCATCCACTGGCGTGATTTTTGGTCGCTGGAGGAGATCTGGGTAGGTTTTTCCAACGTGGGTGGTTGCGGCCGCTCGCAGTCAGAAGGCTGCCTCCTGAGTAGAAACTCCACTCAAGAGGCAACAAAGCACCATCAGTAGCGGTGTCCTCTGGAGTGCCCTGTGGTGCCGTTCATGCTGAGTTTTCAGCATGAAATGCGTTCCCGGTGATCAATCGCAGTGTGAGTCGCATTCTATGCCTATTTATGACCATTAGCAGAACTCTGCAGAATCTCAATGAGTTTTTTGTAACTCTGCGGAATTCCGCTGCGTCAAATTCCATGACTTCCGCCCACACCTAAGAATACCTGCGACCTCAATATCTGTGCACATCAATTGTAGTGGATATGTGTGCTCCAGCTTCAATATCTGTGTACTTCAATCATGGTGGACATGTGTGACATATGTGTTCCACCTTCAATATCTGTGTTCATACAATCAAGTAACACATCTGTATATCCATTATTAAAAGGAGAAAGCAAGGTAGGGGCCACAACATACCCTTGCTGGACCCCTTTCTTCACAGTAGTTCTGGGAGTAAGTTCTGTATTTAGGCTCCCACCTGACCTAGGCATAGTTCATAAATTCAAATACATTAATGTATCTAGTAGATCAGCAGGAAACCCCAGCTCTCAAGGTGCTTCCCATAACTTACTCCGCGGCACCATATCAAATGCAGCGTGGAGATCTACAAAGCCCGGGTGAAGGCTGCCCCGTTAACGTCCACTATCTTCCATTTAATCAAAAGCATTGGTCAACCATACCTATACCTTCCTAAAAGCAGACTGAAACTGACTAAGCATGTTACTTTCTGTTAGCCAAGGTGTAAGATTGTCTAAGACTTACCTGAAACACATCTTTTGCTGGCTGTCCATTGCGCTAATCAGGCGATAGTTCCCTCAAATTGAACAATTGGCACCATCACTGCTCCTTTCCATGTGTCAGGGGTCGGAGCACATTCAAGGCATTAGAAATGGCATTTATATAGGAAACCCATATATCTGGTTTGGGCTTAAAGAGGTCAGTTGGAATTTTATCAAGCCCAGGCACCTTCCCTGACCCCTGGGCTTCAACAACTCTTCCTATATCTTACAAAGGAAATAAGCTCTAGAATTATTTGATGCACCAATATCATGGTGGGTAATATCTATCGTACAATCAGAGTTGACTGTAACCAGGCAGTCACTGTGAAGGGCTCCAACATAATTTACCCTCATATCTGCTTATATGTATACTTCTGGTCCATTGAAAGGCTGTTAGAAAGAGCCATCTATCAATCCATCAGGGGAATTGTAAGTGCGCTACTCACCCGTGAGGGTCTCATGGCGCTGTGGGGGGGGGCCCGCAGATCTGCTTAGATGAAGAGCCTGGTCTTGAGGGTCTTCCTGAAGGTGTTCACGGAGGGGGCATGTCTTATGTCTGCCGGTAGCTCGTTCCAGGTCTTGGCTGCGATGGGATAGAAGGATCTTCTACCTGCTCTGGCTCTGTGGATGCGCGGGGTTTAAGCTAGTGCGTAGTTGGTAGTTCGGGGATTTGCTTTGGGTATGTGGAAGTTGATTCATTCGTTGAGGTATTTGGGTCCGTTGTTATGTAGCCATCATAAACCCTACGGTGGTGCCTGGGTAGGCACCACCCTCATTGTAGGGATTACATCACGACTGCTAGGCCGACGGGTTCCTTGAGCCCGTCGGAATCAAAGTGGTCTTCCCCCACCTATGTAGCCGGACCAACCGCATAGTAATGAGGCGGTGTGGCGGCTGCTTCAGATGTTGGTGGGACCGACACCGACGTGACGTCGATGTCAGTCCCGCCGATATCATAGTAGGGCCCTATATTGTTACTTTCACCTTTGTTTTTTCAGCAAAATCCTATGTTTTTTAAACATTTTAAGTAATATTTAATTACATTTGCAATTCCTAACTATAACGCCACTTTACCCTTTCGTTTTTTTAGAATATCTCTATATATTTATTGGATCTTGTGTAGTGACGAGGACCGTATAGGTGGTTTTAATTTGCTTCATGGTAATAGTGGTAGATGCCTAAAGATAGTGGTTTATCAACATGAACACTTGGGAAGAGGTCATAAAAGCTGAACTAAATGAACATCAATAGATAAACAAAAGGTCAAAGTCCTGAGCAGCAGTCATGTAATCGAGCACATATAAGTCCACACAGTAGTCTTCAAAGTTGATCTTCTTTGTACTTTATTCCATAACTTGTTTGTATATAAATCAGCACTCCAATCTTCATCAACCTCAAATAGCCACAGATTAAGCCAACAAGTCTTTATGGATTTAACCATAGACCTCCTCAGGGCTAGAACAAATATATACATCAGCCACATTACAACATGTACAACCCATTTCTGGTGATTTGTCTTAAAGTGCTACAAAGGTGTAAAATAAAGTACAGGTGTGGAATAAAGTGCAAAGAAGATCAACTTTGAAGACTACTGTGTGGACATATATGTGCTCGGTTACATGATTGCTGCTCAGGATATTGTCCTTTTGTTTGTTATATATATGTGACCTGAGTCTACATTCTTTGAGACCATGGGGTGGTGGTTGTACAATTCCCTTGGAGCACTCTCATTAAGAGAAGAATCAGTGCATACTTAGCTTCATGACCTTGCGCAGTTTATACCCTACAGCCCGTTCCCTCGGATATGGACTTCAATAGATACTTGGTATTTGGTGTAGGCCTGAGTAAAGTGTAAATAATGTCAGCAGGGTTTTTAAAAAAATGAAGAAGTTCTGATGTGTTTTATCTAGGAACCCGAATCAATATTGCTATTTTATGCCCTTGTACGGCTATAATCAATAATATCCCTATAATGGCATAAGAATCAGATCCATATTTCAGTAAATCGCCCTTGCAGTCCAAGGCACGGCAAAAGCTACTTCCTTGGATTCCTAGAAAGCACAACGAGTTCTTTCAACATACCAAACCTCCAGCAACATGGGAAATCCCCACTTGCTTTGTTTTGATTTGTAATAGAACTCCTTCAAGCACTGTAAGCACCGCCAGTTCTAAGTGACATCTTTATTGGCGTCTTATGTCCAAATCTTACGTCAAACTTGGCTCCTTTCAGGTATAAATATACCAACGTTGCCTTAAGCAAACACACGGTGGTGGTTTTGGAGCAGAGCAGCAAATCTACTTGCCGAGAGCCCAGCTGATGCGAGAGCCCGCGGACGCTGCCCCTCCTCTTTGACGCGCTGAGAAAGACGCTGTATTTTTCTCCTGCCGAGAAAATCCAGCTCCGGCTTTTCCAGCCTACCCTTGCGGGTGACTGGGATATCAAGTCCTGAGAGAGAGATACCAGACCTCCTACATTCTATTCCCAAGGTACAGTGCTGACTAAACCCTTAGAGAGAATTCTTGTATCAGATTATTGGCAAAACCAACTTAACTTAAACTGCTACTTACATACTCCTTCCCACGTGTTAGGCTTAGGTCAGGTACACCGGGGTAGGCGTATTTTAGAAGCACCAGTTGAGCACGTTAGCCTATGTATATATGTATGTATATATTTTATCCATTTTAAAGTGTCTTATGGCTAAGAAACCATATCAATGCTTTTACAGTATTATTTCATAATACTCCTTTTACTGTACGCACTTTACGTTATATTAAGTGTTGCAATTGTGGCAATTCATTTCTCTTGCATGAGAAGGATGACTGTTCAATAAATAACACCTTTTATTGAAAACGCCCGTCTCTCTCTTCTCTGCACTCTGGTGAAACTAAGAACGCACATCTGACTGAGTGAAATAGCTGTCTATTGTTTTCACACGACTCTAGAGATTTACTCTTATTCTGAGGGAGCAAAGTTGTCATGTTTATGCGGTTTAGTTTCTTAAATTCAACAAGTAAGACATTTAGACAAATCTAAACATGTAGTCAATCTCCGAGAATGAGTATATGTGCATGGAGATACATAGGTAGAAACACAGTCTGTTCTTGGTGTGGACACTTATGCTTTATTGTTCCATTTCAAAACCAACACGTGTTTCATCGCAGAGAACAAGCTGCGAATCTTCAGGGCTGGATTGGAAAAACCTTTAGGACTAAATACAATCTGTGCGGATGTCTAGTCATCTGTCATTGTTAGGTAAATGAAATTTAAAGGAAATGGCCGGTCAGTGTGCTTGACTCTGTTCCGTGTCCTCGTAAGAAAAAGTTATGGTAGATGTTCGGTGGGAAAAACGCCCAGTTCGGGCGTGGCGTGGAATCTTGGTTCGGAAGTCCAAGTAATTTAGCGGGTTGTATGACATCTTGTTAATCCCCGTGTGAAGAGTTAACCGGGAGGAGAGCTACGTTGATGGTGGGCGGGTACGCCGTCTTGTCAACGTAGGCAGCTAACCTTGTAGTTGTCGATCTCCCTCTCTTAGGTTTCCCGGTTGCCGTGTACCAGATATGGACTGTGTTTCTACCTAGGTATCTCCATGCACATATACTCATTCTCGGAGATTGACTACATGTTTAGATTTGTCTAAATGTCTTACTTGTTGAATTTAAGAAACTAATACTACAATTACAATCTACTCACTGAACTGTTTGAGTGCAGGGGCATAGTTGTTTTTCTATTGTGAGTGGATCAGCTTTCTGGTCCACATTTGAGCGGTTCAGAGGTATTACGGCTCGCCTCATTGCCTAAACTTATTACCAATTAAAACAATACCCTGCGGCCACTAAGGAAGTGCGCCCAGTAATTCTGGAAAACTAAAAGACCTCTTAGCTGTTTTTATGTTTATGCGGTTTGTCGGAAGCTGAATCCCTTCTTGTCTGACCAGGGAAGCTGATCCCTTCCTATTCATTCAAGAAAGTTTCCAGTGACCTCTGAGCTAGCTGGCGCAAACCTAAATTAAGTCTAACATAGTCAGTAGAGACCTAGAAGACCTCAGTCCTACGTCTACACTGCTGTTTATGTTATTCCAATGCGCAGAGCCTATAGGGAAAATAGGAACTACACTACATGGCGCCCAACGTTTGGTAAGGCGATAAAACTAACGCAAGACGTTAGAGTAACTCAGTCGTGCTTTTTCACACAGACCCTTTTTCCCGTAAATACTCCAATAGACGTCTCTCCAGAGGATGGTTGGTGTAGGTGTTTTGTAGCTTATTGCATCGGGTTATTCTCGGTTTTAACTTGTTGCTTTGGTTGTACTCAATCATTTGTTTTGCTGGTGAGTGGGTCATGATGGATACCTTGTTGTTTGAGTGGGATGCTCTAAAGATCATTGTTGTCTAGGGCAAGGCAGATGTTTTTTTACTATGGGCCTCAGATATTGAAGGCCAGTGAAGGGACTCTTCAACTGAGCTATTAAGTGTTTGTGATATAGGGCAGGGTGGGAGAGGTGTATTGCATGAAAGGCAGCAACTCTTAAAGAAACACCCATCCAAGCCACGCCTGTGCCTAAACAACACATCTCTTTCCTTTCCAGATGGAGTCCACGTCCATTCCTGAAACGTAGCACGCTGGGAGACAACTATCCGGAGCGTTCACCATGTGAAGAGCATTCAACAAGATCATATTTTCAGAGAAAAGCATCCTTTCAAAGATATTGGGCTCTGTAACTGAGCCGGTGGTCAATGTCAGATCTGCCATGTAAAGTTTTCACTTATCAAGAAAACAGCAGTCAGCACATCCATATGTATTTATTTTACATTTTTTAGAGTTTTATATAGTGTGAACTTGACCCAAGAGGGTATATGAGCGCTTTACAAACGGTGAAGGAGGAGGAAACTGGTGTATCACATACCAACAAGACAACAACAATCTCGAGAGTGGTACAGGATGTGGCAGCTCCCAAGGAGGCGGCGGAGAACCACCTCAGGTCCCTTTCAACAAGTCAAAAACAAGGTCATAAATTTGCGAGATAAACACAGGAGTAGTCAATGCGCCATGGTGGGGTCCCGGAGAGGAGAAATCCAGAAACCAGTACCATGTGAATGAGTAGTAGAGCATCGAGAATGAAGCGTGCATGCGCTGTTGATGCACGCGCTAGATCCGTGGTTGGAAGACCTCTACACTGCTCCTCTACGCTCCGCAATACCGCGGTGTACCGAAAGGCAGGCTCATACCAGGCTGATCCAGTCATACTTTCATGTTCTCGGCTTGTTTTAAGTTGCCTGTGGACAGTTATCAATGAACACAGGCAGCTAAAGCAAGTCTGGAAAATGTGAGCTAATATCTCATGGAAATGATTTGTTAATTTGACGATGATCATTGGACGCCGACAGAACAACAAGATCTAACAGAAGTAACTACCCAGCCGTAAATCGATCAGATATTCACCGGCTGGAGGAAAGATCCTATTGAATAACAATCAAATGAGTTTATCTAGACATGAGTTAGATCTTCCATCAATGCATGAATACAAGAATAGGTATGTCAGTAAATTATCTGCGAATAATGTGATGCTGTAGCGCATTGATAGATCCGACCCGTCAGCTGGCTATGGGTGGAGGCTCTTACCCAACTAGATCTGGAGTCACCCAAGACTGCTGGAAACAGAAGCTCAGTCACCATCTGTGGTGTTGGAGGAAGGAGAAGACTGAGGTATGATGTTGCCTGTTCCTCTCCAACTCCTTTATCTCAGATGTGATGATGGCTTCCAGTCTGTTCCTATCTGGTCGCCTTACTGCACGTGTCATGTTCCATTACACCCCCGGTGACGACACAGCAGATCCTGGAAGAATAGGAATAGGAAGAGACGCAGTATCCTGTGACTGACCTTCAGATGTTAAGGCAGGGTACTGACATGTCATCCATGATCTTGAATCCTTCTGAATTGTCCATGTGTGCCGTGCTCCTCACCCCCTGTATTTGCTGCCATGTTTAGTGCATGTTATGCCCGTATGTCATGTTTCTTATTTGTTTTGGTTTTGTCACTCCATTCCTGCAGCTCTCTATTACAGTAACAGGAATGATCAGATGTAGAAGTAAATTGAAGTTTGTTTCTCTTTTCCTTCATTTATACTGTCCTGAATGAATTTCTGAAATTTTATATATATGTTTAATCACTTTTAATCACAATAAACATACACAGCCGCTTCCATGTTCCGTATGTTGCACTTTCATCTGTTACAGATCAGTATAATGAGAGGTACCCTTTCACACCTGCCCCCCTCCATCCATCCACTGTGTCATATCCCTGAACCACTATTTCAGGAAATCTGCATCCAGGCCCGGACTGGCCGTTGCGGGCTCCGGGCAATCCCCCGGTGCGCCGCAAGGGTGGGGGCCGGTTTTGGGCCGGCCCTGGCAAAGAGCGCGGTCGCATCCCCAACCCCCGGGTGTGGGGGAGGCGGCCGAGCACTTTGCCAGGTCCGGTTTTGGTTCCCTGTATGGCCCCGTCTGCGTCCTAGGCACGTTGGTGTGCATGCTCCTGGCGAGAGCTGCGATTGGCTCCAGCCCATTCACAGACAGAAAGTCGAACCAAGCTAGACCGGCTACAGTAAAGGTAACCTGGACTCACCTTTGGTGGCTTGCCTTGGCCTGGTGTCGTCACATGTTTTAAATAAAAAAAGAAAACCGGTAGAAAATCACAAAAATGTAGAAAATGTAGAAAACCTGTTATAGGGACAGTGAAGAAAAAGTCATTGAAAGAATAAGTGACGTTTAACCTACTGGTCTAAAACAGATTACACACACACACAAATATATATATATATAAACTTTAAAATAGTTCTTGGTAGAACGAAACATGTCAGGCTTGCTGAAGGAATAAAGGACAAGTGAATGCAAACTCCGTTGCGGTGAGTGGCTATTTTATTCTCTGCTGGGAGAAGGTTTGGAAAAATACAAAACGGTTTGGTTCTACCTTAGCAACGCACCTCCTGCAAGTGCGCCAGTGTCTACCTGAAAGGAACCCTCCTGCTGTTCCGTGAAAGCGATTCAAGGGTAGACAGGCGACGCCAGAGACCTGCTCTGGCAAGGATCACAGCAAGCCTTAAAAGTGGGTTTCGCAAGTGGCACGATTGACTTTGCATCACAAATGATTCCCAATGGAGGGTCAAAAAAGAAAATGGAAATAATGAGAACTATAAGCACCACAATGCTTGGCGGCTCACTGAGGGCGTTCCACCGTGGGCGCGAAAGAAAACATGCACACCTGTGCGAGGCTAAAGATCAGCAGCAGTGGCGCTTATCTCCGTGAAGCATAACCTTTGAAAAAGTTCTTGGTAGAACGAAACATGTCAGGATTGCTGAAGGAATAAAGGACAAGTGAATGTAAACTCCGTTACGGTGTGTGGCTATTTTCTTCTCTGCTGGAAGAAGGTTTGGAAAAAAAAAAATATATATATATATATATATATATATATATATATATATATATATATATATATATATATATATATATATATATATATCACCAAAAACCCTCCTCCTGACGAAAGAGCAGAGGCCACGCAGGGGAATCTTGGAAGCACTTTTTATTAAAACTGCGGCAAATGCATTTCCGCCCTTACGGCCTTCTTCAGTGCCAAAGTGATAAGGAGGCTGCCACCCGCCATGTTAAGTGAGTCCTGCCATGTTTCCATTGGACTAGAAAGGTTCATTTAATCAAGATGTAAACATGTGAAGACTCCCCATAATAATCAGTGGTATTTTACATGAATTGTAAATCTTTAGTCTCAGCCTCTACAACCCTCAAACCGAGGTGCTGCTGTGACCACACGTTGAACCTCTGAGCCTCCCCTAGTTATGTATTCACCGTAAACATACTCCTAGCTTTCCAAAGCTTCTTAGGGGTAAGTGCACAAATAATACACAATTAAACAGAAATGTGTCCTTTAAAGCCCGCGTGTGAACAAATTCTGCCCCAAAATGATCAAATGTGGATTTTTCTATACATTGATAGATAAGGTACTGGTTATTGTTGTATAACCCCTCCCGGTAATCGGTCAGTTGCCAGAAAGAAGCAGCCATGCGCTGTTTGGCATATATACCACATCTGGGACAGTGATTTTGTTCTGACTTTCTTGTCAAAATGAGGTCAAACAAAGTGACCAAGAATACCAGTAGTGACATTTGTGAAAAGACCTTTAAATCCCTCCTTCCAGGGCTCCAGGAAGAAAGCTTGTTCGACTACTTTTCCAGGGTGATATGAGCACCACTAATGATAGCAGTGGCATGTTTAATTCAGCATTTCCAATTCCACACTTAAGCTCACAGTTCTAACGGAGAATGAAAATAGATATTTAAAACAAGCATTTGCAATGCAATGGTCTCGGCATCATTAAAGGTAGAGCAATTGGCATTGCTCATGACATTTCTTTTTTTTCCTTTAAATCATAAATAAATGGCATTGTCATTTACATTGCCAATACACAGCACTCTGCACTCAACAGCACACACCACTCTGCACCTGCACTCACTGCTCTGCACACTCACTGCTCTGCACACTCACTCTGCACTCACTACTCTGCACTCACTACTCTGCACTCACTACTCTGCACTCACTACTCTGCACTCACTACTCTGCACTCACTACTCACTACTCTGCACTCACTACTCAGCACTCACTACTCACTACTCTGCACTCTGCACTCACTACTCTGCACTCTGCACTCACTACTCTGCACTCACTACTCTGCACTTTGCACACTCTGCACTCACTACTCTGCACTCTGCACTCTCTACTCTGCACTCACTACTCTGTACTCACTACTCTGCACTCACTACCCTGCACTCACTACTCTGCACTTTGCACACTCTGCACTCAATACTCTGCACTCACTACTCTGCACTCACTACTCTGCACTCACTACTCTGCCTTCTGCACTCACTACTCTGCACTCACTACTCTGCACTCACTACTCTGCACTCACTACTCCGCACTCTGCACTCACTACTCTGCACTCTGCACTCACTACTCTGCACTCTGCACTCACTACTCTGCACTCTGCACTCACTACTCTGCACTCACTACTCTGCACTTTGCACACTCTGCACTCAATACTCTGCACTCACTACTCTGCACTCACTACTCTGCACTCACTACTCTGCACTCACTACTCTGCACTCTGCACTCACTACTCTGCACTCTGTACTCACTACTCTGCACTCTGCACTCACTACTCTGCACTCACTACTCTGCACTCACTACTCTGCACTCACTACTCACACTCACTACTCTGCACTCACTACTCAGCACTCACTACTCACTACTCTGCACTCTGCACTCACTACTCTGCACTCTGCACTCACTACTCTGCACTCACTACTCTGCACTCACTACTCTGCACTTTGCACACTCTGCACTCAATACTCTGCACTCACTACTCTGCACTCACTACTCTGCACTCACTACTCTGCACTCTGCACTCACTACTCTGCACTCACTACTCTGCACTCACTACTCTGCACTCACTACTCTGCACTCACTACTCTGCACTTTGCACACTCTGCACTCAATACTCTGCACTCACTACTCACACTCACTACTCTGCACTCACTACTCTGCACTCACTATTCTGCACTTTGCAAACTCTGCACTCACTACTCTGCACTCACTACTCTGCACTCACTACTCTGCACTCACTACTCTGCACTCTGCACTCACTACTCTGCCTTCTGCACTCACTACTCTGCACTCACTAATCTGCACTCACTACTCTGCACTCACTACTCTGCACTCACTACTCTGCACTCTGCACTCACTACTCTGCACTCTGCACTCACTACTCTGCACTCTGCACTCACTACTCTGCACTCACTACTCTGCACTTTGCACACTCTGCACTCACTACTCTGCACTCACTACTCTGCACTCACTACTCTGCACTCACTACTCTGCACTCACTACTCTGCACTCTGCACTCACTACTCTGCACTCTGCACTCACTACTCTGCACTCACTACTCTGCACTCACTACTCACACTCACTACTCTGCACTCACTACTCAGCACTCACTACTCACTACTCTGCACTCTGCACTCACTACTCTGCACTCTGCACTCACTACTCTGCACTCACTACTCTGCACTCACTACTCTGCACTTTGCACACTCTGCACTCAATACTCTGCACTCACTACTCTGCACTCACTACTCTGCACTCACTACTCTGCACTCTGCACTCACTACTCTGCACTCACTACTCTGCACTCACTACTCTGCACTCACTACTCTGCACACTCTGCACTCAATACTCTGCACTCACTACTCACACTCACTACTCTGCACTCACTACTCTGCACTCACTACTCTGCACTCACTACTCTGCACTCACTACTCACTACTCTGCACTCACTACTCACTACTCTGCACTCACTACTCACTACTCTGCACTCACTACTCACTACTCTGCACTCTGCACTCACTACTCTGCACTCTGCACTCACTACTCTGCACTCACTACTCTGCACTCACTACTCTGCACTTTGCACACTCTGCACTCAATACTCTGCACTCACTACTCACACTCACTACTCTGCACTCACTACTCTGCACTCACTACTCACTACTCTGCACTCACTACTCACTACTCTGCACTCACTACTCACTACTCTTCACTCACTACTCACTACTCTGCACTCGGCACTCACTACTCTGCACTCTGCACTCACTACTCTGCACTCTGCACTCACTACTCTGCACTCACTACTCTGCACTCACTACTCTGCACTTTGCACACTCTGCACTCAATACTCTGCACTCACTACTCTGCACTCACTACTCTGCACTCTGCACTCACTACTCTGCACTCTGCACTCACTACTCTGCACTCACTACTCTGCACTCACTACTCACTACTCTGCACTCACTACTCACTACTCTGCACTCACTACTCTGCACTCACTACTCACTACTCTGCACTCACTACTCACTACTCTGCACTCACTACTCACTACTCTGCACTCTGCCTTCACTACTCTGCACTCTGCACTCACTACTCTGCACTCTGCACTCACTACTCTGCACTCACTACTCTGCACTCACTACTCTGCACTTTGCACACTCTGCACTCAATACTCTGCACTCACTACTCACACTCACTACTCTGCACTCACTACTATGCACTCACTACTCTGCACTCACTACTCACTACTCTGCACTCACTACTCACTACTCTGCACTCACTACTCACTACTCTGCACTCACTACTCACTACTCTGCACTCACTACTCTGCACTCTGCACTCACTACTCTGCACTCACTACTCTGCACTCACTACTCTGCACTTTGCACACTCTGCACTCAATACTCTGCACTCACTACTCTGCACTCACTACTCTGCACTCACTACTCTGCACTCTGCACTCACTACTATGCACTCTGCACTCACTACTCTGCACTCACTACTCTGCACTCACTACTCTGCACTCACTACTCTGCACTTTGCACACTCTGCACTCAATACTCTGCACTCACTACTCACACTCACTACTCTGCACTCACTACTCTGCACTCACTACTCTGCACTCACTACTCACTACTCTGCACTCACTACTCACTACTCTGCACTCATTACTCACTACTCTGCACTCACTACTCACTACTCTGCACTCACTACTCCGCACTCTGCACTCACTACTCTGCACTCACTACTCACTACTCTGCACTCACTACTCACTACTCTGCACTCACTACTCTGCACTCACTACTCTGCACTAACTACTCTGCACTCACTACTCTGCACTCTGCACTCACTACTCTGCACTCTGCACTCACTACTCTGCACTCACTACTCTGCACTCACTACTCTGCACTTTGCACACTCTGCACTCAATACTCTGCACTCACTACTCTGCACTCACTACTCTGCACTCACTACTCTGCACTCACTACTCTGCACTCTGCACTCACTACTCTGCACTCTGCACTCACTACTCTGCACTCACTACTCTGCACTCACTACTCTGCACTCACTACTCACACTCACTACTCTGCACTCACTACTCACACTCACTACTCTGCACTCACTACTCTGCACTCACTACTCTGCACTCACTACTCACTACTCTGCACTCACTACTCAGCACTCACTACTCACTACTCTGCACTCTGCACTCACTACTCTGCACTCTGCACTCACTACTCTGCACTCACTACTCTGCACTTTGCACACTCTGCACTCTGCACTCTCTACTCTGCACTCACTACTCTGTACTCACTACTCTGCACTCACTACTCTGCACTCACTACTCTGCACTTTGCACACTCTGCACTCAATACTCTGCACTCACTACTCTGCACTCACTACTCTGCACTCACTACTCTGCCTTCTGCACTCACTACTCTGCACTCACTACTCTGCACTCACTACTCTGCACTCACTACTCCGCACTCTGCACTCACTACTCTGCACTCTGCACTCACTACTCTGCACTCTGCACTCACTACTCTGCACTCTGCACTCACTACTCTGCACTCACTACTCTGCACTCACTACTCTGCACTCACTACTCTGCACTTTGCACACTCTGCACTCAATACTCTGCACTCACTACTCTGCACTCACTACTCTGCACTCACTACTCTGCACTCTGCACTCACTACTCTGCACTCTGTACTCACTACTCTGCACTCTGCACTCACTACTCTGCACTCACTACTCTGCACTCACTACTCTGCACTCACTACTCACACTCACTACTCTGCACTCACTACTCAGCACTCACTACTCACTACTCTGCACTCTGCACTCACTACTCTGCACTCTGCACTCACTACTCTGCACTCACTACTCTGCACTCACTACTCTGCACTTTGCACACTCTGCACTCAATACTCTGCACTCACTACTCTGCACTCACTACTCTGCACTCACTACTCTGCACTCTGCACTCACTACTCTGCACTCACTACTCTGCACTCACTACTCTGCACTCACTACTCTGCACTTTGCACACTCTGCACTCAATACTCTGCACTCACTACTCACACTCACTACTCTGCACTCACTACTCTGCACTCACTATTCTGCACTTTGCAAACTCTGCACTCACTACTCTGCACTCACTACTCTGCACTCACTACTCTGCACTCACTACTCTGCACTCACTACTCTGCACTCTGCACTCACTACTCTGCCTTCTGCACTCACTACTCTGCACTCACTACTCTGCACTCACTACTCTGCACTTACTACTCTGCACTCACTACTCTGCACTCTGCACTCACTACTCTGCACTCTGCACTCACTACTCTGCACTCTGCACTCACTACTCTGCACTCACTACTCTGCACTCACTACTCTGCACTTTGCACACTCTGCACTCACTACTCTGCACTCACTACTCTGCACTCACTACTCTGCACTCACTACTCACACTCACTACTCTGCACTCACTACTCAGCACTCACTACTCACTACTCTGCACTCTGCACTCACTACTCTGCACTCTGCACTCACTACTCTGCACTCACTACTCTGCACTCACTACTCTGCACTTTGCACACTCTGCACTCAATACTCTGCACTCACTACTCTGCACTCACTACTCTGCACTCACTACTCTGCACTCTGCACTCACTACTCTGCACTCACTACTCTGCACTCACTACTCTGCACTCACTACTCTGCACACTCTGCACTCAATACTCTGCACTCACTACTCACACTCACTACTCTGCACTCACTACTCTGCACTCACTACTCTGCACTCACTACTCTGCACTCACTACTCACTACTCTGCACTCACTACTCACTACTCTGCACTCACTACTCACTACTCTGCACTCACTACTCACTACTCTGCACTCTGCATTCACTACTCTGCACTCACTACTCTGCACTCTGCACTCACTACTCTGCACTCACTACTCTGCACTCACTACTCTGCACTTTGCACACTCTGCACTCAATACTCTGCACTCACTACTCACACTCACTACTCTGCACTCACTACTCTGCACTCACTACTCTGCACTCTGCACTCACTACTCTGCACTCTGCACTCACTACTCTGCACTCACTACTCTGCACTCACTACTCACACTCACTACTCTGCACTCACTACTCAGCACTCACTACTCACTACTCTGCACTCTGCACTCACTACTCTGCACTCTGCACTCACTACTCTGCACTCACTACTCTGCACTCACTACTCTGCACTTTGCACACTCTGCACTCAATACTCTGCACTCACTACTCTGCACTCACTACTCTGCACTCACTACTCTGCACTCTGCACTCACTACTCTGCACTCACTACTCTGCACTCACTACTCTGCACTCACTACTCTGCACACTCTGCACTCAATACTCTGCACTCACTACTCACACTCACTACTCTGCACTCACTACTCTGCACTCACTACTCTGCACTCACTACTCTGCACTCACTACTCACTACTCTGCACTCACTACTCACTACTCTGCACTCACTACTCACTACTCTGCACTCACTACTCACTACTCTGCACTCTGCATTCACTACTCTGCACTCACTACTCTGCACTCTGCACTCACTACTCTGCACTCACTACTCTGCACTCACTACTCTGCACTTTGCACACTCTGCACTCAATACTCTGCACTCACTACTCACACTCACTACTCTGCACTCACTACTCTGCACTCACTACTCTGCACTCACTACTCACTACTCTGCACTCACTTCTCACTACTCTTCACTCACTACTCACTACTCTGCACTCTGCACTCACTACTCTGCACTCTGCACTCACTACTCTGCACTCTGCACTCACTACTCTGCACTCACTACTCTGCACTCACTACTCTGCACTTTGCACACTCTGCACTCAATACTCTGCACTCACTACTCTGCACTCACTACTCTGCACTCACTACTCTGCACTCTGCACTCACTACTCTGCACTCTGCACTCACTACTCTGCACTCACTACTCTGCACTCACTACTCACTACTCTGCACTCACTACTCTGCACTCACTACTCACTACTCTGCACTCACTACTCACTACTCTGCACTCTGCCTTCACTACTCTGCACTCTGCACTCACTACTCTGCACTCTGCACTCACTACTCTGCACTCACTACTCTGCACTCACTACTCTGCACTTTGCACTCACTACTATGCACTCTGCACTCACTACTCTGCACTCACTACTCTGCACTCACTACTCTGCACTCTGCACTCACTACTCTGCACTCACTACTCTGCACTCACTACTCTGCACTCTGCACTCACTACTATGCACTCTGCACTCACTACTCTGCACTCACTACTCTGCACTCACTACTCTGCACTCACTACTCTGCACTTTGCACACTCTGCACTCAATACTCTGCACTCACTACTCACACTCACTACTCTGCACTCACTACTCTGCACTTACTACTCACTACTCTGCACTCACTACTCACTACTCTGCACTCACTACTCACTACTCTGCACTCACTACTCACTACTCTGCACTCTGCCTTCACTACTCTGCACTCTGCACTCACTACTCTGCACTCTGCACTCACTACTCTGCACTCACTACTCTGCACTCACTACTCTGCACTTTGCACACTCTGCACTCAATACTCTGCACTCACTACTCACACTCACTACTCTGCACTCACTACTATGCACTCACTACTCTGCACTCACTACTCACTACTCTGCACTCACTACTCACTACTCTGCACTCACTACTCACTACTCTGCACTCACTACTCACTACTCTGCACTCTGCACTCACTACTCTGCACTCTGCACTCACTACTCTGCACTCACTACTCTGCACTCACTACTCTGCACTTTGCACACTCTGCACTCAATACTCTGCACTCACTACTCTGCACTCACTACTCTGCACTCACTACTCTGCACTCTGCACTCACTACTATGCACTCTGCACTCACTACTCTGCACTCACTACTCTGCACTCACTACTCTGCACTTTGCACACTCTGCACTCAATACTCTGCACTCACTACTCACACTCACTACTCTGCACTCACTACTCTGCACTCACTACTCTGCACTCACTACTCACTACTCTGCACTCACTACTCACTACTCTGCACTCATTACTCACTACTCTGCACTCACTACTCACTACTCTGCACTCACTACTCCGCACTCTGCACTCACTACTCTGCACTCACTACTCACTACTCTGCACTCACTACTCACTACTCTGCACTCACTACTCTGCACTCACTACTCTGCACTAACTACTCTGCACTCACTACTCTGCACTCTGCACTCACTACTCTGCACTCTGCACTCACTACTCTGCACTCACTACTCTGCACTCACTACTCTGCACTTTGCACACTCTGCACTCAATACTCTGCACTCACTACTCTGCACTCACTACTCTGCACTCACTACTCTGCACTCTGCACTCACTACTCTGCACTCTGCACTCACTACTCTGCACTCACTACTCTGCACTCACTACTCTGCACTCACTACTCACACTCACTACTCTGCACTCACTACTCACACTCACTACTCTGCACTCACTACTCTGCACTCACTACTCTGCACTCACTACTCACTACTCTGCACTCACTACTCAGCACTCACTACTCACTACTCTGCACTCTGCACTCACTACTCTGCACTCTGCACTCACTACTCTGCACTCACTACTCTGCACTTTGCACACTCTGCACTCTGCACTCTCTACTCTGCACTCTGCACTCACTACTCTGTACTCACTACTCTGCACTCACTACTCTGCACTCACTACTCTGCACTTTGCACACTCTGCACTCAATACTCTGCACTCACTACTCTGCACTCACTACTCTGCACTCACTACTCTGCCTTCTGCACTCACTACTCTGCACTCACTACTCTGCACTCACTACTCTGCACTCACTACTCCGCACTCTGCACTCACTACTCTGCACTCTGCACTCACTACTCTGCACTCTGCACTCACTACTCTGCACTCTGCACTCACTACTCTGCACTCACTACTCTGCACTCACTACTCTGCACTCACTACTCTGCACTTTGCACACTCTGCACTCAATACTCTGCACTCACTACTCTGCACTCACTACTCTGCACTCACTACTCTGCACTCACTACTCTGCACTCTGCACTCACTACTCTGCACTCTGTACTCACTACTCTGCACTCTGCACTCACTACTCTGCACTCACTACTCTGCACTCACTACTCTGCACTCACTACTCACACTCACTACTCTGCACTCACTACTCAGCACTCACTACTCACTACTCTGCACTCTGCACTCACTACTCTGCACTCTGCACTCACTACTCTGCACTCACTACTCTGCACTCACTACTCTGCACTTTGCACACTCTGCACTCAATACTCTGCACTCACTACTCTGCACTCACTACTCTGCACTCACTACTCTGCACTCTGCACTCACTACTCTGCACTCACTACTCTGCACTCACTACTCTGCACTCACTACTCTGCACTTTGCACACTCTGCACTCAATACTCTGCACTCACTACTCACACTCACTACTCTGCACTCACTACTCTGCACTCACTATTCTGCACTTTGCAAACTCTGCACTCACTACTCTGCACTCACTACTCTGCACTCACTACTCTGCACTCACTACTCTGCACTCACTACTCTGCACTCTGCACTCACTACTCTGCCTTCTGCACTCACTACTCTGCACTCACTACTCTGCACTCACTACTCTGCACTTACTACTCTGCACTCACTACTCTGCACTCTGCACTCACTACTCTGCACTCTGCACTCACTACTCTGCACTCTGCACTCACTACTCTGCACTCACTACTCTGCACTCACTACTCTGCACTTTGCACACTCTGCACTCACTACTCTGCACTCACTACTCTGCACTCACTACTCTGCACTCACTACTCTGCACTCTGCACTCACTACTCTGCACTCTGCACTCACTACTCTGCACTCACTACTCTGCACTCACTACTCACACTCACTACTCTGCACTCACTACTCAGCACTCACTACTCACTACTCTGCACTCTGCACTCACTACTCTGCACTCTGCACTCACTACTCTGCACTCACTACTCTGCACTCACTACTCTGCACTTTGCACACTCTGCACTCAATACTCTGCACTCACTACTCTGCACTCACTACTCTGCACTCACTACTCTGCACTCTGCACTCACTACTCTGCACTCACTACTCTGCACTCACTACTCTGCACTCACTACTCTGCACACTCTGCACTCAATACTCTGCACTCACTACTCACACTCACTACTCTGCACTCACTACTCTGCACTCACTACTCTGCACTCACTACTCTGCACTCACTACTCACTACTCTGCACTCACTACTCACTACTCTGCACTCACTACTCACTACTCTGCACTCACTACTCACTACTCTGCACTCTGCATTCACTACTCTGCACTCACTACTCTGCACTCTGCACTCACTACTCTGCACTCACTACTCTGCACTCACTACTCTGCACTTTGCACACTCTGCACTCAATACTCTGCACTCACTACTCACACTCACTACTCTGCACTCACTACTCTGCACTCACTACTCTGCACTCACTACTCACTACTCTGCACTCACTACTCACTACTCTTCACTCACTACTCACTACTCTGCACTCTGCACTCACTACTCTGCACTCTGCACTCACTACTCTGCACTCTGCACTCACTACTCTGCACTCACTACTCTGCACTCACTACTCTGCACTTTGCACACTCTGCACTCAATACTCTGCACTCACTACTCTGCACTCACTACTCTGCACTCACTACTCTGCACTCTGCACTCACTACTCTGCACTCTGCACTCACTACTCTGCACTCACTACTCTGCACTCACTACTCACTACTCTGCACTCACTACTCACTACTCTGCACTCACTACTCACTACTCTGCACTCACTACTCACTACTCTGCACTCTGCCTTCACTACTCTGCACTCTGCACTCACTACTCTGCACTCTGCACTCACTACTCTGCACTCACTACTCTGCACTCACTACTCTGCACTTTGCACACTCTGCACTCAATACTCTGCACTCACTACTCACACTCACTACTCTGCACTCACTACTATGCACTCACTACTCTGCACTCACTACTCACTACTCTGCACTCACTACTCACTACTCTGCACTCACTACTCACTACTCTGCACTCACTACTCACTACTCTGCACTCTGCACTCACTACTCTGCACTCTGCACTCACTACTCTGCACTCACTACTCTGCACTCACTACTCTGCACTTTGCACACTCTGCACTCAATACTCTGCACTCACTACTCTGCACTCACTACTCTGCACTCACTACTCTGCACTCTGCACTCACTACTATGCACTCTGCACTCACTACTCTGCACTCACTACTCTGCACTCACTACTCTGCACTCACTACTCTGCACTTTGCACACTCTGCACTCAATACTCTGCACTCACTACTCACACTCACTACTCTGCACTCACTACTCTGCACTTACTACTCACTACTCTGCACTCACTACTCACTACTCTGCACTCACTACTCACTACTCTGCACTCACTACTCTGCACTCTGCACTCACTACTCTGCACTCACTACTCACTACTCTGCACTCACTACTCACTACTCTGCACTCACTACTCTGCACTCACTACTCTGCATTCACTACTCTGCACTAACTACTCTGCACTCACTACTCTGCACTCTGCACTCACTACTCTGCACTCTGCACTCACTACTCTGCACTCACTACTCTGCACTCACTACTCTGCACTTTGCACACTCTGCACTCACTACTCTGCACTCACTACTCTGCACTCACTACTCTGCACTCACTACTCTGCACTCACTACTCTGCACTCTGCACTCACTACTCTGCACTCTGCACTCACTACTCTGCACTCACTACTCTGCACTCACTACTCTGCACTCACTACTCACACTCACTACTCTGCACTCACTACTCACACTCACTACTCTGCACTCACTACTCTGCACTCACTACTCTGCACTCACTACTCACTACTCTGCACTCACTACTCACTACTCTGCACTCACTACTCACTACTCTGCACTCTGCACTCACTACTCACTACTCTGCACTCACTACTCACTACTCTGCACTCACTACTCTGCACTCACTACTCTGCACTCACTACTCTGCACTCTGCACTCACTACTCTGCACTCACTACTCTGCACTCACTACTCTGCACTCACTACTCACACTCACTACTCTGCACTCACTACTCTGCACTCACTACTCTGCACTCACTACTCTGCACTCACTACTCACTACTCACTACTCTGCACTCACTACTCACTACTCTGCACTCACTACTCACTACTCTGCACTCACTACTCACTACTCTGCACTCACTACTCACTACTCTGCACTCACTACTCACTACTCTGCACTCTGCACTCACTACTCTGCACTCACTACTCTGCACTTACTACTCTGCACTCACTACTCTGCACTCACTACTCACTACTCTGCACTCACTACTCTGCACTCACTACTCACTACTCTGCACTCACTACTCACTACTCTGCACTCACTACTCTGCACTCACTACTCTGCACTCACTACTCTGCACTCACTACTCACTACTCTGCACTCACTACTCAGCACTCACTACTCACTACTCTGCACTCACTACTCACTACTCTGCACTCACTACTCTGCACTCACTACTCTGCACTCACTACTCACTACTCTGCACTCTGCACTCACTACTCTGCACTCACTACTCTGCACTCACTACTCTGCACTCACTACTCTGCACTCACTACTCAGCACTCACTACTCACTACTCTGCACTCTGCACTCACTACTCTGCACGCTGCACTCACTACTCTGCACTCTGCACTCATTACTCTGCACTCTGCACTCACTACTCTGCACTCACTACTCTGCACTCACTACTCTGCACTCACTATTCTGCATTCTGCACACTCACTCTGCACTCACTACTCTGCACTCACTACTCTGCATTCTGCACTCACTACTCTGCACTCACTACACTGCACTCACTATTCTGCATTCTGCACACTCACTCTGCACTCACTACTCTGCACTATGCACTCACTACTCTGCACTCTGCACTCACTACTCTGCACTCTGCACTCACTATTCTGCACTTTGCATACTCTGCACTCAATACTCTGCACTCACTACTCTGCACTCACTACTCTGCACTCACTACTCTGCACTCACTACTCACTACTCTGCACTCACTACTCTGCACTCTGCACTCACTACTCTGCACTCACTACTCACTACTCTGCACTCACTACTCACTACTCTGCACTCACTACTCTGCACTCACTACTCTGCACTAACTACTCTGCACTCTGCCTTCACTACTCTGCACTCTGCACTCACTACTCTGCACTCTGCACTCACTACTCTGCACTCACTACTCTGCACTCACTACTCTGCACTTTGCACACTCTGCACTCAATACTCTGCACTCACTACTCACACTCACTACTCTGCACTCACTACTATGCACTCACTACTCTGCACTCACTACTCACTACTCTGCACTCACTACTCACTACTCTGCACTCACTACTCACTACTCTGCACTCACTACTCTGCACTTTGCACACTCTGCACTCAATACTCTGCACTCACTACTCTGCACTCACTACTCTGCACTCACTACTCTGCACTCTGCACTCACTACTATGCACTCTGCACTCACTACTCTGCACTCACTACTCTGCACTCACTACTCTGCACTCACTACTCTGCACTTTGCACACTCTGCACTCAATACTCTGCACTCACTACTCACACTCACTACTCTGCACTCACTACTCTGCACTTACTACTCACTACTCTGCACTCACTACTCACTACTCTGCACTCACTACTCACTACTCTGCACTCACTACTCTGCACTCTGCACTCACTACTCTGCACTCACTACTCACTACTCTGCACTCACTACTCACTACTCTGCACTCACTACTCTGCACTCACTACTCTGCATTCACTACTCTGCACTAACTACTCTGCACTCACTACTCTGCACTCTGCACTCACTACTCTGCACTCTGCACTCACTACTCTGCACTCACTACTCTGCACTTTGCACACTCTGCACTCAATACTCTGCACTCACTACTCTGCACTCACTACTCTGCACTCACTACTCTGCACTCACTACTCTGCACTCTGCACTCACTACTCTGCACTCTGCACTCACTACTCTGCACTCACTACTCTGCACTCACTACTCTGCACTCACTACTCACACTCACTACTCTGCACTCACTACTCACACTCACTACTCTGCACTCACTACTCTGCACTCACTACTCTGCACTCACTACTCACTACTCTGCACTCACTACTCACTACTCTGCACTCACTACTCACTACTCTGCACTCTGCACTCACTACTCACTACTCTGCACTCACTACTCTGCACTCACTACTCTGCACTCACTACTCTGCACTCACTACTCTGCACTCTGCACTCACTACTCTGCACTCACTACTCTGCACTCACTACTCTGCACTCACTACTCACACTCACTACTCTGCACTCACTACTCTGCACTCACTACTCTGCACTCACTACTCTGCACTCACTACTCACTACTCACTACTCTGCACTCACTACTCACTACTCTGCACTCACTACTCACTACTCTGCACTCACTACTCACTACTCTGCACTCACTACTCACTACTCTGCACTCACTACTCACTACTCTGCACTCTGCACTCACTACTCTGCACTCACTACTCTGCACTTACTACTCTGCACTCACTACTCTGCACTCACTACTCACTACTCTGCACTCACTACTCTGCACTCACTACTCACTACTCTGCACTCACTACTCACTACTCTGCACTCACTACTCTGCACTCACTACTCTGCACTCACTACTCTGCACTCACTACTCACTACTCTGCACTCACTACTCAGCACTCACTACTCACTACTCTGCACTCACTACTCACTACTCTGCACTCACTACTCTGCACTCACTACTCTGCACTCACTACTCACTACTCTGCACTCTGCACTCACTACTCTGCACTCACTACTCTGCACTCACTACTCTGCACTCACTACTCTGCACTCACTACTCAGCACTCACTACTCACTACTCTGCACTCTGCACTCACTACTCTGCACGCTGCACTCACTACTCTGCACTCTGCACTCATTACTCTGCACTCTGCACTCACTACTCTGCACTCACTACTCTGCACTCACTACTCTGCACTCACTATTCTGCATTCTGCACACTCACTCTGCACTCACTACTCTGCACTCACTACTCTGCATTCTGCACTCACTACTCTGCACTCACTACACTGCACTCACTATTCTGCATTCTGCACACTCACTCTGCACTCACTACTCTGCACTATGCACTCACTACTCTGCACTCTGCACTCACTACTCTGCACTCTGCACTCACTATTCTGCACTTTGCATACTCTGCACTCAATACTCTGCACTCACTACTCTGCACTCACTACTCTGCACTCACTACTCTGCACTCACTACTCACTACTCTGCACTCACTACTCTGCACTCTGCACTCACTACTCTGCACTCACTACTCACTACTCTGCACTCACTACTCACTACTCTGCACTCACTACTCTGCACTCACTACTCTGCACTAACTACTCTGCACTCACTACTCTGCACTCTGCACTCACTACTCTGCACTCTGCACTCACTACTCTGCACTCACTACTCTGCACTCACTACTCTGCACTCACTACTCTGCACTTTGCACACTCTGCACTCAATACTCTGCACTCACTACTCTGCACTCACTACTCTGCACTCACTACTCTGCACTCACTACTCTGCACTCTGCACTCACTACTCTGCACTCTGTACTCACTACTCTGCACTCTGCACTCACTACTCTGCACTCACTACTCTGCACTCACTACTCTGCACTCACTACTCACACTCACTACTCTGCACTCACTACTCAGCACTCACTACTCACTACTCTGCACTCTGCACTCACTACTCTGCACTCTGCACTCACTACTCTGCACTCACTACTCTGCACTCACTACTCTGCACTTTGCACACTCTGCACTCAATACTCTGCACTCACTACTCTGCACTCACTACTCTGCACTCTGCACTCACTACTCTGCACTCACTACTCTGCACTCACTACTCTGCACTCACTACTCTGCACTTTGCACACTCTGCACTCAATACTCTGCACTCACTACTCACACTCACTACTCTGCACTCACTACTCTGCACTCACTATTCTGCACTTTGCAAACTCTGCACTCACTACTCTGCACTCACTACTCTGCACTCACTACTCTGCACTCACTACTCTGCACTCACTACTCTGCACTCTGCACTCACTACTCTGCCTTCTGCACTCCCTACTCTGCACTCACTACTCTGCACTCACTACTCTGCACTTACTACTCTGCACTCACTACTCTGCACTCTGCACTCACTACTCTGCACTCTGCACTCACTACTCTGCACTCTGCACTCACTACTCTGCACTCACTACTCTGCACTCACTACTCTGCACTTTGCACACTCTGCACTCACTACTCTGCACTCACTACTCTGCACTCACTACTCTGCACTCACTACTCTGCACTCTGCACTCACTACTCTGCACTCTGCACTCACTACTCTGCACTCACTACTCTGCACTCACTACTCACACTAACTACTCTGCACTCACTACTCAGCACTCACTACTCACTACTCTGCACTCTGCACTCACTACTCTGCACTCTGCACTCACTACTCTGCACTCACTACTCTGCACTCACTACTCTGCACTTTGCACACTCTGCACTCAATACTCTGCACTCACTACTCTGCACTCACTACTCTGCACTCTGCACTCACTACTCTGCACTCACTACTCTGCACTCACTACTCTGCACTCACTACTCTGCACACTCTGCACTCAATACTCTGCACTCACTACTCACACTCACTACTCTGCACTCACTACTCTGCACTCACTACTCTGCACTCACTACTCTGCACTCACTACTCACTACTCTGCACTCACTACTCACTACTCTGCACTCACTACTCACTACTCTGCACTCACTACTCACTACTCTGCACTCTGCATTCACTACTCTGCACTCACTACTCTGCACTCTGCACTCACTACTCTGCACTCACTACTCTGCACTCACTACTCTGCACTTTGCACACTCTGCACTCAATACTCTGCACTCACTACTCACACTCACTACTCTGCACTCACTACTCTGCACTCACTACTCTGCACTCACTACTCACTACTCTGCACTCACTACTCACTACTCTTCACTCACTACTCACTACTCTGCACTCTGCACTCACTACTCTGCACTCTGCACTCACTACTCTGCACTCTGCACTCACTACTCTGCACTCACTACTCTGCACTTTGCACACTCTGCACTCAATACTCTGCACTCACTACTCTGCACTCACTACTCTGCACTCACTACTCTGCACTCTGCACTCACTACTCTGCACTCTGCACTCACTACTCTGCACTCTGCACTCACTACTCACTACTCTGCACTCACTACTCACTACTCTGCACTCACTACTCACTACTCTGCACTCACTACTCACTACTCTGCACTCACTACTCACTACTCTGCACTCTGCCTTCACTACTCTGCACTCTGCACTCACTACTCTGCACTCTGCACTCACTACTCTGCACTCACTACTCTGCACTCACTACTCTGCACTTTGCACACTCTGCACTCAATACTCTGCACTCACTACTCACACTCACTACTCTGCACTCACTACTATGCACTCACTACTCTGCACTCACTACTCACTACTCTGCACTCACTACTCACTACTCTGCAGTCACTACTCACTACTCTGCACTCACTACTCACTACTCTGCACTCTGCACTCACTACTCTGCACTCTGCACTCACTACTCTGCACTCACTACTCTGCACTCACTACTCTGCACTTTGCACACTCTGCACTCAATACTCTGCACTCACTACTCTGCACTCACTACTCTGCACTCACTACTCTGCACTCTGCACTCACTACTATGCACTCTGCACTCACTACTCTGCACTCACTACTCTGCACTCACTACTCTGCACTTTGCACACTCTGCACTCAATACTCTGCACTCACTACTCACACTCACTACTCTGCACTCACTACTCTGCACTCACTACTCACTACTCTGCACTCACTACTCACTACTCTGCACTCACTACTCACTACTCTGCACTCACTACTCTGCACTCTGCACTCACTACTCTGCACTCACTACTCACTACTCTGCACTCACTACTCACTACTCTGCACTCACTACTCTGCACTCACTACTCTGCATTCACTACTCTGCACTAACTACTCTGCACTCACTACTCTGCACTCTGCACTCACTACTCTGCACTCTGCACTCACTACTCTGCACTCACTACTCTGCACTCACTACTCTGCACTTTGCACACTCTGCACTCAATACTCTGCACTCACTACTCTGCACTCACTACTCTGCACTCACTACTCTGCACTCACTACTCTGCACTCTGCACTCACTACTCTGCACTCTGCACTCACTACTCTGCACTCACTACTCTGCACTCACTACTCTGCACTCACTACTCACACTCACTACTCTGCACTCACTACTCACGCTCACTACTCTGCACTCACTACTCTGCACTCACTACTCTGCACTCACTACTCACTACTCTGCACTCACTACTCACTACTCTGCACTCACTACTCACTACTCTGCACTCTGCACTCACTACTCACTACTCTGCACTCACTACTCACTACTCTGCACTCACTACTCTGCACTCACTACTCTGCACTCACTACTCTGCACTCACTACTCTGCACTCTGCACTCACTACTCTGCACTCACTACTCTGCACTCACTACTCTGCACTCACTACTCTGCACTCACTACTCACACTCACTACTCTGCACTCACTACTCTGCACTCACTACTCTGCACTCACTACTCTGCACTCACTACTCACTACTCACTACTCTGCACTCACTACTCACTACTCTGCACTCACTACTCACTACTCTGCACTCACTACTCACTACTCTGCACTCACTACTCACTACTCTGCACTCTGCACTCACTACTCTGCACTCACTACTCTGCACTTACTACTCTGCACTCACTACTCTGCACTCACTACTCACTACTCTGCACTCACTACTCTGCACTCACTACTCACTACTCTGCACTCACTACTCACTACTCTGCACTCACTACTCTGCACTCACTACTCTGCACTCACTACTCTGCACTCACTACTCACTACTCTGCACTCACTACTCAGCACTCACTACTCACTACTCTGCACTCACTACTCACTACTCTGCACTCACTACTCTGCACTCACTACTCTGCACTCACTACTCACTACTCTGCACTCTGCACTCACTACTCTGCACTCACTACTCTGCACTCACTACTCTGCACTCACTACTCTGCACTCACTACTCAGCACTCACTACTCACTACTCTGCACTCTGCACTCACTACTCTGCACGCTGCACTCACTACTCTGCACTCTGCACTCATTACTCTGCACTCTGCACTCACTACTCTGCACTCACTACTCTGCACTCACTACTCTGCACTCACTATTCTGCATTCTGCACACTCACTCTGCACTCACTACTCTGCACTCACTACTCTGCATTCTGCACTCACTACTCTGCACTCACTACACTGCACTCACTATTCTGCATTCTGCACACTCACTCTGCACTCACTACTCTGCACTATGCACTCACTACTCTGCACTCTGCACTCACTACTCTGCACTCTGCACTCACTATTCTGCACTTTGCATACTCTGCACTCAATACTCTGCACTCACTACTCTGCACTCACTACTCTGCACTCACTACTCTGCACTCTGCACTCAATACTCTGCACTCTGCACTCACTACTCTGCACTCACTACTCTGCACTCACTACTCTGCACTCACTACTCTGCACTCACTACTCACACTCACTACTCTGCACTCACTACTCTGCACTCACTACTCTGCACTCACTACTCACTACTCTGCACTCACTACTCACTACTCTGCACTCTGCACTCACTACTCTGCACTCTGCACTCACTACTCTGCACTCACTACTCACTACTCTGCACTCACTACTCACTACTCTGCACTCACTACTCTGCACTCACTACTCTGCACTCACTACTCACTACTCTGCACTCTGCACTCACTACTCTGCACTCTGCACTCACTACTCTGCACTCACTACTCTGCACTCACTACTCAGCACTCACTACTCACTACTCTGCACTCTGCACTCACTACTCTGCACTCACTACTCACTACTCTGCACTCACTACTCACTACTCTGCACTCACTACTCACTACTCTGCACTCACTACTCTGCATTCACTACTCTGCACTCACTACTCTGCACTCTGCACTCACTACTCTGCACTCACTACTCACTACTCTGCACTCACTACTCACTACTCTGCACTCACTACTCACTACTCTGCACTCTGCACTCACTACTCTGTACTCACTACTCTGCACTCACTACTCTGCACTCACTACTCACTACTCTGCACTCACTACTCACTACTCTGCACTCTTCACTCACTACTCTGCACTCACTACTCAGCACTCACTACTCACTACTCTGCACTCACTACTCTGCACTCACTACTCACTACTAATAAATATGTTGTCAACAGACTAACTCGAGGTACTCCCAGGCCGATCTAGTTTGCAGGGTTAATTGGAATTGGCCATAAATCAGTAATTTAGACAACTGATGGGTATACAAATGTAAGAAGTTAAGACCGAAGCCTACATTGAGCTGCACATGATGACTAATGGGAAAATGTCCTGTCATTTAGAATTTGGCATTCATTTACATCACACGCCTTAAATTAACGATGGGAAAACCACAAGTGCTTTAAGGTTGAACTAATCGATAAGGAAATGGCCTGCTGATATGAAGTACAATACAAGTACAACATTACTGACATGAAAAACCTATAAATGAGATTAGCCTAATCACTATATAAAACGGATGTGACACACAGGCTAAACAATTCCACTCATCTCAGCTACGTGCAAACGGCGCAGCTGTCATCGTACTTCTCGCGCATTGCTGGGTTTCCCCGAGTTTATCTGATCACTTTTCCATCACAGCCCACAAAACGTTCACCCGCCAAAGGAATATTTTTTTTCCCAGTTACAATCATGACACGTCTTTTTTTCTGCTTAACTAAATCACGTAGGTCACGGCAAAAAAAGTAAATGTAAACGTTAACCAGACGTTCGCCATGCACATGTAATATATTAGACGTGAAATCTTCACCATGATGCTGAGCTCGAGCCAGACAGACAAGAAAAAAAGAAATACATCCCGAATCTAGACACCCACGCAACAAGCGAGGGTGTGCAGTGTATTAGGACAAAGGCTGCCTTTTCAATCAATCCAGCGAAGCATGAACCTAGAGAGGTATAGCTAGCGTCTCAGCTTCCGAGGAGGACAGCGCGTTCGCGCGCGCGCGGCCGGCGCAAATTGCTTTGCGCGCGGCCAGGACTGTCCTCCTGGGAAGCTGAGTCGCTAACAATAAGGTCTCTGGCGAGAGCGAGCTTCGCTCGCTTCTAGCCGAGACCTAAAAAACAGATAGTCTATCCTGAATTTCTGGCCCAAAATGTAAAGTCCGCCATCTCTAAAATGCTTAAATTAAATCTGCTTGGAATTTTTGGAAAAATGTGGAGAGTGCCAAACTTGTAAAAAACACTTAAATATTTTTTAATCAATCAAGGGAAAGTAAAACGCAACTACTCACCAGTGAGGGTCTCAAGGTCTTTCAGGCTAATTATTTTATGCATAAACATATCTGCTATCCTTAAACCAGATGTAATTACTTACTTAACTCCTCTAAGTAAAGTAGCACTGGAAAATGCAAGCTCAGATCCTCAGTATCCTCCTAAAGGTCTTCCTCTTTCAATACACCACTCTAATCTTGGTTGCATAGTTTGTCACTTGGAAGAAACTGTATTTTTAAAACTGCGGCTCAGATGTGAAATTGAAAATTTGCAATATTAGACTGCACACATTTTTTAGACAGTGATAAAGTCTTCTAACTAAACAGAACAGATTTACCATCTCAAAATTATTATTATTTTTAAATCCACTTGATTTCCTAAAGTCTGACTACATCACATAGTCAGGAGTTTGCAAAATGAGGTAATATGGGAATTTTGACCATCTTCAGCTTCCATAGCATTCTTAATGTCAGACTGCAGGTTTTCCTTGGCTCATCAACGGGGGTTCTCAAATTCCCTTTAAAGATGGATGACTGGCTTGAGGTAGTTCTAAGGCACAATACCTGACCTTAGTCTGGTTAGGAAGAGAGACCTACATAGGGATGTCATAATTTCTAAGCTTCCTTTATTGATGCTATGTTTTAATTTAGCCAAATCTAAACCAAAAGATGTCTTTATTTTACTACAGTTGGATATTAACTTCAGCCTGTATGTTGAGAGAAGCACCATAAGTGTATCCCTGAGGAGAGCTGGGAGAATAAATACTGATCCCCCCCATGCCACTCTAGCCCTATGCAAGAAACGTTCAAGGCCGTTTGATAATCCAGGGGCTACTCTTGTGTCTATGATAGATCAGTCGCGCGGAGAGGATGTGATATCATGAGATAAGTCCGCACCACATAATAAGGTATGGTTCATCATAGGACACGCAGTCTAGCACAGAGAAGAAGTTGTAAAGAGACACTCCTTGACAATGTTCTTGAGGCCAGTGCAGTGCATTTTGTGCCTTTCCAAGTCATATGACTTCTGGTCTATTGTATGACAGTTGTGCCAATTTAAGATCTCACAAACATGAAAACACTTTAAAATGTGTAAGGATGAAGGGATAATAACAGTGGCATGTTTAATTCAGCATTTCCAATTCCACATTTAAGCTCATATTTCTAACGGAGTATGAAAACAGATATTTAAAAAAACAGACAGTCTATCATGAATTTCTGGCCCAAAATTTGAAGTCCGCCATCTCTTAAATAATGAAATTAAATCTGCTTGGAATTTCTGGAAAAATGTGGAGAGTGCCAAACTGGTAAAAAAACGCTTAAATATTTGTTCATCAATCAAGGGAAGGTAAAACGCAACTACTCACGAGTGAGGGTCTCAAGGTCTTTCAGGCTAATTATTTTATGCATAAACATATCTGCTAGCCTTAAAACAGATGTAATTACTTACTTAACTCCACTAAGTAAAGTAGCACTGGAAAATGCAAGCTCAGATCCTCAGTATCCTCCTAAAGGTCTTCCTCTTTCAATACACCACTCTAATCTTCATTGCATAGATTGTCACTTGGAAGGAACTGTACAAAATCATGCCCAGATTACAATTCAATAGCTCCCACAGACTTGCTTGTTGGGCATGAATACAACCACCTCAAAATACAAAGTTAAGAAAAAGATTTCTACAGGTCACCTCACTTTAAGCAAAGAGGTGCATTGCAATTTCATGGCTGAGCACCATGGTGCCTACATTAGATAGGTGGGTTAAAGATGTCGCTGAATGGTCTCTGTTACAAACAACAAGGGAACCCAAAAGGTATAGTATAGGGACCTTGGGCAGTATCATGTTATAGAAAACAGTGGTCCCTATTTTCAGAGGAAGCATCACTTATATACAATAATCATCCTCTAAATAGGTAGTATGTCTTTTGTCCAGCCAGACAAGAATTTATTTTCCAAATATATATAAAATTAAATTGTTAGAAACATTCAATGACAAGTGGGCAGAGCCGTGACCCACGAAACAGTGAGACAACACAACGAAGCACAGAATGGCCAAAGGGCAAAGTGAAATACGTCTGTACACTCTTATTTGAAAGTTTTAACAGACTAAGATCATTTTCTTATACACCATTGCACATTACAATATTGCATAGTCATATTGCATATGGCGTTTTTGGTGTCGACGACGTTTCAACGACACCACTAGATACTAGGCATCATCCTCAGGACAACATAATATTTCCTTGCTGTCTTTATAAATTTACAATTGCACTATGCCTAAATCGCATTACTGCAAATTGGATCACAAGCGGGCGCGATAGCTTGCGGTCACAAGGGGCGGTTAGCCAGCTGATAGGGATCGTGTCGGTTCGGGAGTCCACTTGGATAGAAGAGATAGGGATTCCTCACAAGTGCGCAATCGCACAGTTTCAAGATCAGGAGCAAAATAAATTCTTGTCCGGCTGGACAAAAGACATACTACCTATTTAGAGTATGATTATTGTATATAAGGGCTGAATGGTCTCTGGCAGAAGAAATCAGAATGAAACCTATGAGAATGAACAAAAAGTAAAGGTGGTTCTAGCTGCCTGGAAAACATACGCGAAAGACTTAGTTTACCCTCCTGACATGAGGCTCCTACGAACCTGAATCTGTTTTTCTTGATTAATGTTGGCTAACTAATTGACTTGTTTAATGTATATGTGTTGTAATCAATAGAAAAAAAGGAAAAAATGTATTGCTGTCCAAATAAGGGCTTTCTGGAAATTAAGCTGTTTAATTTACAATTGATCAACAAATGGTAAACATGTACACAATATGTTTTATTAAAATACACAACTAATAAAGAAACTTTTTGTTTTTTAATGTGTTACATAACATATATTTTGTCGATACCCTTCTGAACTAAGCTGTCAACATGTTTCAGCCTCTTCTAAGTGCCCAGAGGGTCAAATCCATTCATTACTCTCAGACTATGAACTAAATTGATCACCGTTGTTTAAGACAGTGGTGAAAACCCTAGAGATGGGGTAGCCATGCCACTAAAAGACTACATGTTGTCTCCTTGCTGGGTCCTTAAAATATGTAACTCCTTCAAGGTTAGACAGTACTAAATCTGTGATCAGGGGTAACAAAGCAGGACAGGCGTTCTGTGGATTCTTGCCTCTGGAACACATCAAATTTAGCTCCAGTCCTTGACGAATTTATCACAACCGCACCATGTGAACTAGTGCAGACCACAGCTGGATTGATCGGCTGCCTGCAACAGAAAATCTGTAAACTTAGCAGCAGACACAAAGTTACAGCAGAATTTATGGCAACTGAGAATCAGGCTGATCACCGACACTCAATCTTACAAACACTGGGCCACATTTATAAAAACTGTTGCATCGCTGCACCCTCCTTGAAACACGATGGATGTGCCGTATTTAATGTACAGCGATCCATGCGCAGGAGTTACAGATACGTCAGTATTTCTGATGTATATGTAGGCGCAGTAATGATGCATGGCTGGAGTGTGTCTCAAAAGTGACGCACCTCCAGCAATGTGTCATTACACATGGGCAAGTCCCATGTTAAATGTGCCTACGTCAGTCTTACGTCTGCTGTGAAGCAGGCATAAGATGTTGACGCAGTGGCATCCTAGATGTGGCGGAGGGAAATCTGATAGATTTCACTGCGCCACTTCTATGAGGCTTTATACGGGGGAATCACCACCCTGCATATAGTATACCTGAAGCAGGTATAATGTAGCGCAGAGCTTTCCCAAGTGAAGCATCTGCTTAGATACATCACTTTGTAAATTGGGCACAAAATGGCGCATTTTTTGTGCCACCGTAGCATCCCAAAAAGTGATGCAACAGTGGCGCAAAAGTATCGCAAGACCTCATAAATAAGGCCCTCTACCTTTTCCAGTCTCATTGTCATCATGGAATTGAGGTACGTATAAAGAACATTCTGCTATATCTGGAAGGAATATATCAGGCACCTTAGACATGGATTTTGATCAGATTTGAACACCCAATAATCACTAATTAGTTAGGGGTCAATTGTCAGAGCCTTTGGTGCAGATGCACTCAAAATAGTGGACAAATGTCAAGTTTTAGAAGTGCAAATGATGTAGATTTACACCCTTAAATCGAATAATGTGCATCTAACATCACACTGTTAAAATGCAATATTAAGTGGAAATAAATCTGACCTAGCCCCCAGAAGCAACTCGTGTGTTTTACAAATTGGAAATACTTTTCACCGTTCAGATTATGAGTTGAATGACCTAGTCAAATATAGGGAAATATTTTAAATGCAGGATTGACCCAAAATACATCCAACTCATCGATGGTTCAGATGTTGGTTTTCGGTTCTAATGATCAAAAGAATGAATGCACTACAGCCCTCATGAACATACCAAATGGGCCTTTACACAATATGGTTACGTGCTGAGATACTGCTAACATTAATATGAATATAAATGGGAATAAAATCAAATATATTAGTACATGGTAGGGTGGCCAATTCCTTTTTGTTTGTAAAAAGTGTCATTGATTCAAGACAGACAAATGTATTTATTCCGTTGAGTCATTGACACTTTTGGATGAAATTGTACAAAGTCAGTCCAAATCATGCATTTTCCTGGCTACACAATCATTCTCAGTCATGTGCAGGTGTGTACTTTTTGTCTTTTATATAGACATAATGAAAAAATGTGTGTATGTATGTATATATATATATATATATATATATATATATATATATATATATATATATATACAGCTCAGCCTCGGATTTGTACTCTCCAAAGAACCGCACTCGTGGAAACCAAAGGGTTGCAGTGCTCACACCAAAACTTTAATCACACTCGTTTTGGTGTGAGCACTGCAACCCTTTGGTTTCCACGAGTGCGGTTCTTTGGAGAGTACAAATCCGAGGCTGAGCTGTATACTATTGCGGGTACCCATTACCGCAACTGCACCCGCCCGCGAGTGCCCTGACTTCAAAGTGGGACAGGGAGCGCAATATATATATATATATATATATATATATATATATATATATATATCCGTTGCAGACTCTCCTACCACCGTGCCAGCGATTGAAAAAGACCACGCGACTCCAGTGTTTGTATCAGGCAAGTTTATTTATTTCGTCAAGCCACCAGATCCGACGCGTTTCGGGCGTCCGCCCTTGCTCACAGATCGTCAGATAAGTATTTTTTCACAGTTTATATATATTTTTTCCCCGGTTTTTTTCAAACCCATTACGTCAACACCCCTTGTGACCATAGTAGATGTGGAAGACATACTACAAACATTAGGCTAAGTAGTCTGTTTTCTATTGAAATTTTCCACATATACTTTGGAATTGCAATTTGTTTAAAAAATACATAGATATTGAAATTGTACATATGTTGCTACATTCAAGATATTTAAAATACCCGCGTGAATGCTGCACCGCCAACATGTAAAATTACAGAACGGGATAAAAAGAGACAAATTAATAGTTTCCTATTAATTGTCATGATGACAGATATAAAAAGTCAGACATAAATGTGCAAATTACGCCAAAGATATTTTAGTGCAACATAGAGCATATAAAGTGCTATGTGCAAAGTGCAAATTTCGCAATTGATTGTAAACAATCAGTGACTGTGCAAAATAACGCATTGTAAACAAATATTTGTAAACAATCAGAGACTGTGCAAAAATAACGCATTGTAAATAATTCTTTTATCCATATATAATTTCACTATGTATTAGAAATGGTTCTGTTACATACACATATTCTTTAATATTTCTGCATGAATGCTCGTGTATGTGGTTGGCTTTTGTAAGTTATATCTCACACCGTGCAACTCTATGAAGTAAAACAAATGCAAAAAGATATGAAGTAGAAAAAATCTAGCATGTAGACTGCTTTTCATCATGCCCCTTTGTCTATGTCTTTAATGTGTAGTGCCCTCTACTAAGTGGCTATCTACCATCCGAAGGGGAGGAAGATAGAGATAACAAATGGAAAAAAATCACGAAAGTTAATTCACAATAAGTGCCATTGAAACGATGTGAAAAAGTAGAAATAGAATATTTCTTTCAGAAACTCATAGGTAGGGAAGGTAGTTAAGGCAGGAAGCTCCAAGCCAATCTAACCAATATTGAGTGGTCTGTGTTTTAAAGGAATACATGAAGGTCCTCCGTGGTATTGAGGCCATTAGGGAAACGACTATCTAATTCCAAAATAAATTGGGATTGCAGTCTTCTCAGCATTTTGTCACGGTCACCTCCCCTGCGGGGTCTAGGTACTGCAGCAATCACATAGTATGTAAGGCATTGTAAATTATTGTTATGGATTGCCTTAAAGTGTCTTGCCACAGGGTAAGAGCTGTCATTATTAACTATTGCTCTGAGGTGTTGTAATATCCTGGCATGCACCTGTAGTCGGGTACTACCCACATATCTGAGACCACAGGTGCATGTCAGGATATAAACCGCAAATTCGGTTTTGCAATTGAAGGATCCCATGATGTTGACTGGGGTGGGATTGAAAGGTGTGAGATACTCTTTAGTATTAATCCCAAAATTACAGGCCCTGCAATTGAAGCAGCGAGTGAACCCTGGTTGAAGCATCCAATTGTCTTTTATGATTAATTCAGGGAATTCTCTGCTGATTTGGGTCCTAAGGCAAGGGCCTTTTCTGTATGTTATGTTGGGTCCTTCTGGCAATCTAGGTGACAAAGCCAGGTCTGTTTTTAAGACTGGCCATCTTTGTTTCATAATTGATCTTATTTTCCTTTCCTGCTTATTAAAAGTCATGATTAGTCTAGGGGCCATTGTGTCTGTGTTTGAATTCAATGCAGTGTTAGTTACATTGTCAGATGTGATTTCAGTTGTCAATAAAGATTCTCGAGATCTTACTTTGGTTTTAGCAACAGCTTGTTTAAGGACACATTCTTTGTACCCCCTGCATCGGAATCTTTCTAAGGCTTCCTCCATACACCTACTGAAATCTGTTTCAGTGCTACAGATTCTCTTAAGTCTCAGAAGTTCCCCATAGGGGATATTGTCAATAATGTGTTTGGGGTGAGCACTGCTGGCATGAAAAATTCTGTTTCCAGCAGTGCTTTTGCGGTGCAGTTTGGTGGCCACTTTTCCTTCGTGAATGAAGACCTTAACGTCTTCTATATATATATTAGTGTGTAATATATTGTTTTGTATGTTTGTATTATATCAGCCCTAATAAAGGTCTGTCTGCCAAAGGAATGAAACCCGTTGGCTGGTGTGCATGTTATGATGAAAAAACAATAAAAAGACTTGCAAATGTAACAAGTTGTCTTGAGCGTATTCTTGTGTCTTGCTAGATTTTGACATGATGTACCAAAGTTGGCAGGAGATGTAGTTGGAGACTCTAGTTAAATTCAGAAGAGAAGTCTTATCGAAGGTGGTAATGAGAAGAGAAAACAACCTAAAATTGGAGAAGGTGCAGGCTAAAGAATTTCTCTAGAGTAAAATATTCCAGGTGGAGATGAGCTTTACGAGAGACTATGTGCACCGTTCCTATATTGACACCAACTTCTTCAATTTGTCCCCTGCAATTTCCTGAACCTCACTATTCCTTTTCCCACATTTTATGTGACATCTAAAAGACAATGCAATGATACTGGCATGGCCATCCATTGGCAGATTTTCATCAAATTTAACACCTGGGCCCTCACTGTGAGTGGCCTGTTATTTTCCTGTCTCTGTGCATACTACTATTTGGAAAGGTATTGTAGCAGGGTTTCCGTTCTCCCACAGAACTGTGCATAGAGATCTAGAACCTTAGTGAGTTAGGATGATCCAAAACTCATCTCAGTGTCAGGAATCTCCTTACCTAGCTAGCTACAGTGTCTCATGGATCATTATGGAATGAACCATGTCTTAGACAAACCAGAACATGATCTTTAGAATACCTCAGGAGTCGTGGAACACATGAACACTCTTTCGTTATATAATCATTTCAAACCAAAACTGGGAGTCAAAGAACACACATGCAAGTTTGAAATATTTATTATTCAATGCAAAGTTCTCAAACGCAGTATCTTGTATAATACCAAAATGCAGATTATAAAAATCAGAGTTAGCAGCATAGTCACTAATCCATAGTAAGCAAAAGGTGCTAGCATGTTATAATGCAAAACCTATAGAATCGATATCACCTATATTTCGCGCACCCTATCTAGTATATTATTTTATATCTAAGAAGGTCTCATTCGGGCTTTAGCAGGGCGGCCCCATACCTCTCAATGTCAGTAGGAGCAGTTCACATCAACAGCTACCAGCTCTCTCCATGCGCAGCACCAAGTGTCTACGTTCATTCCGTGTAACTCTATCTTAAACCCGCGTAGAGCCCAAAATGTTGGCATCAACATTATTTGTGTTATGTCTAATGTCTAATGTGGTGCGAGGATCAGACTTCCCAGCAACCTTGTGTTAGGTTAATCTTAGAGTGTGCAGCTCTCAGTGTGCAGACAGTTGTACCAAGTGTACGAGGCAAAGCTGATAGCATAGGAATAACATATTATTCTCAAATGAAACACCTCACCGCTTCTAGGGTGAAAGCTACAACAACAAGTACGTGTCGTGTGCAAAACTGAAGCCGAAGGCAAAACGGCTGTTTAAACATGTAATACACTCATGCTAACTTAACGCAATATATGTAATGAAGTATCCATATGACACCCCCCCATTGGTCCGAGCACCGCCAATCATAAGGGAAAAGGCAATACTAAATCAGATACAAAAATTGAAAGCAAAATTCAATAATCTTGAGCTAAAATAAACTAAAAATATGTATGAATGAATATGTATGTATGAATATGTATGAATGCCTACAGTGGCCTCAAATCTAAAAAATAGCAAAAGTCTTGAACCAAAAGTCTTCCGCCAGGTCCAAAAATAATGAGATGCATGACCAAGTCGCATCCTTTCAATTGTTTGTAAGAGAAAAAAGCAAGGCACTTATCCGATATCCAAAGTCAATGCGCCATCTAGACGTTATCTCCAGCGACATCACGTGAGTGAACTCTCCATCAGCTGAACATAGTCCATCCCTCCAATTCAGTGAGGGGAAAGTTATATTTCACACCAAAGCATTCCTTCTAGGCATCTCACTATTGGAAAGTATATGCAAAGAAAGTCGCAACAGCCTCCAGTATGAAATCACTGCCATCATCCGAAAATAGTTCAGCCATCCAATTTAGCAATGGGAAAGAACATACGTGTTCCTCCAGCATCGGATCCTCCTGCAACGTCAGAGGACAACTCGGTGGGTTCACCAGATCGCTGTGTGTCAGAAAGGCATTCGCCGCTGCAGAGATCTCCCATTGGCCCAGAACTCCATTTATCGCTGCCAAGGCCATAACTCTCTCGCCAGAACAGAGCAGCTCGTGAGCCACAACGGGACGCATTAGCTGATCAAAATCGACGTCAGGAGCAGTCTTCAAGCATAGGCATAAATCAATGGCCCAATCGAACTCGCAGCTCAGGCAGTGAAACACAGGTTGGACACACGTGAAGTCGGTGAACCGAAATGACAATCTATAGGCCGTGCTTAATGCTGCAAGCGGCAATGTTCCATAGTAATTGAGCATCCGATTACGACACAGGGTCAGGAGGCGTTGAACGTCGTCTTGCGCAGGATGGGCATCCATGTTTTATGAAGAAAAACACCAACAGAAAGCCTGCGGCCACAGCCAGCAAAACAGGTATTCCACCAAACAAACTCGAAAAAATAGTGTGGAAAAACGTGGGAATGATACCAAAAACTTTTTCAAAAGTAGTCACGAGGCCACTGCTTACTAGTTTAAAAAAATGTGCAAGGCCATTCGTTGAAGAAGCATTAAAAATCTGGTGTACCAGCTCGCAGAAATGAAATGGCAAATCAGTGTTTAAGAGCGCCTGCACCTCTGTGCGGGTGTTGGCTATGTGAAGGACATAAGTTTCCCGGGCCGAAGTCAGGGTCACTTGTTCTTGAGACAAAAGGGCCCTTATTCTGCTCAAACCATTGAATTTCGCTTCCAAGGTTGGGATCCGTGGCCAGATGGAGACATCTGAAGAGCCATGCGTGGGTGGGTATAGCACGTTCTTGCAGCACACTACACGCTCTGATACAGTAACTATATAAGCCACACCAATTAATAAACCACAACATAATTCGTTGTTTAAAAGCAAATAACTACCATTAGTTAATAATGTATATGTGGGCACTACTGCTGGAACTGGCGTGCCTTTTAAAACACATGCTAAATTTGGGCGGTCCTGATTACAAGAACCGTGTAACTGAATGTGTCTGCATATTAATGAATGGTCAGGTGACTGTGTGCATTCCTCACCATTAAGATTAACCTTTTTGCCATCTTTCAGACATCTGTATGTGTATGGTAATGACCATGCCTCATGTAGGAATGCATTGCCTAGCGGTTCATATCGTCCTATAGCAATATAACGCATACAGTTAGCAAATTTATATAAAGGGAATGGTAATGTAATTAATCCATGAATGAGCCATGTGGCAGTAGTGGTTTCAGCAACAGAGAAAGGCAAGGACTCTAGCTTTTCAATATGTAGCATAGAAAATGAAGCATCACGCATTGAAAGCATGCGCTGTTTCTCAGTAAGATTAAAAGGAGCAAAAAGGGATGAAACGTTCAATGAGGTCCAGGGAACTCGACCAGCCTTAAGAGTCTGTAGCGTCCATGCAAACTGCATTACAGAACGCAATTGATTTTGACCATGGTATAACGTGGACACTTCATCATGTACAATATCAACAACAGAAGAAACAATATTATCCAATGTGTAAATTCTGGACGAAAGCATGTTAATACTGTTATCGACCACTGCAAGCACTTTTTCCAAATTTGCTTGATCAATAGCTCTTAGGCGCTTTGCTGCCTCAACTTGTGAAAATTTCCAAATCTCATTGTATATAGCATAAAGAAAGCGTTTAGATCTACCCCTAGCTGGGCCTTTTATAAAATCATTTAGGTCTATATTTTCATTCAACTGGGACAGATGCAGTGTAACTGCAGCCAAAGTGGAATGTTGTAACCAGTTCTGACACAATTTTCCTACTGAATAAGTAGTAACAGTGTGATCTGTTTCAAACCTGGGATCTGGCCTGATGTGCGTAAACCCTTCAGACAAACCCAAAAAACGACGTTGGCAAGCATCAGAGCTTCTTTGCCACAAGAACCACCCCTCCGGGTCGAAATGGGAAACATTAAAGGATGAGTTCTGCAAAAGTGTTTGTATCTCACTGATGGACGATGTACTGAAATTACTCCAACCGGAATATTCTTCCAAATCAGGGATAGTAGGGGTATTTAATTTTTTAGATGTAGCCAATCCAAAACATGTTGTTTGGGAAATAGTTGAATTTAAAAACAACATCTGATTCGGGATGAGACATGCACGATGCAAAGCCTCAGTGCCTTGTACCTGCCAATCTTTGGTACCCCAAACCGATTTAAGGTCAACAGTATCCTTCCATAACTCATAGCCATCTACAGATAACCTTTCTAGAAAGGACTTTGAATACAGCAATTTTGTATCAGTAAGTCTGACTTTGGGCATGAATTTCTGGTTTATTTTAAAATAAAACGACTCAGGATTTGACTGATTAAAGTCTGTAAAATAAGAGTATTTTCCCAGAAACGTACTTGAGCTCCCCTGTAAAGGAGCAGGGCAATGTTCCCACTGAGTGTAATTCACAGGAACCCTCCTGGAACTGGTCTTGTGTAAGAAATGATTTCCATAATGTTGATAACAAAACAAATCACCATAATTGACAGAATCTAAGTACAAATCCTCAGCATCAAAGGCCGAATAATATTTTAAATCAGAGAACAATGCTTCTACGGCCTGAAGATCCCAGTCATCAGAATGAATATTTTGCTTAACCACATCTCCCATGTTTACTCTAAGCACATTAGGAACATTAATAACTTCTGTGGGGCCATGTATCTGAAACCTAACTGCATCCCACACAATCCCATCAAGGACAGGCCAAGCAGTAATTTGTACTGTTTTCAAGTCTCTCCTTAGCCTGTGTGCTGAATGTGAGGAGGATAGAGGGGCCAATGTTCCATTAAGGTACCGAATTCCTGTTCTTTCTTTCACATAATGGCCATCAATCAAGCGGAAAAAATAAAACACAAAACCAATTGACATAAAAAGATAAAATGAAAATAGTATCAGCCAAACGTAGGTCCAAGGAGGAATTAAAAAATGTTTCTTAAATAACGTGGCATACTTTGCAATAGTCGATGGTTTCTTTGAAAGTTCCGAAACAGAGTCAAAAGAGAATCTGGACTGGTTAGCCAAACGAGCATTTAGATCAGACATAGATAAATCAGCAGGATCTGCATATGTCCGCTCATCAATGTTAGCAAGAGGAATTGTATTTAATAAAGGATTGGATAAAGCAGGCATCTCGAGGGACACCTCCTGATCTGCACCAGACGTAATAGCCAGCACAGAGTTCCTCACCATGGAAGGACAGGATGTAGCCGGTGTCATACTATGAAGAATCGGCCACCCTGTGTATCTTGACATTGTCAATAGAAATAAATCTGTTTTCTTTACGACCTGGAAGTGGTGGTAAAATGACTGTTCTTGTGCCCTTCACTCCAAGGACTCGAACCGGCGTTCTAAATGAGGGACCAAACTCTTTCTTGTTATCGATCTTCTCTCGAACCAGTTCTCCAATTTGGGGTAGCCAGCCAACTACCGGGATCTGCAACGCATCATCCGACGTGGAGGGCAAGTGTTCCTTTGCAAGACTGTCTCTGGTCTTTTGTAGATCCTGTAAAACATTGCAATGTTCATCTACGTCAAAGGCCGCGGCCTGGGCCTGGCAGTCTGCACCATCAAGGTCAGGGACGTACATCTTGATACCAAAGAGCATTTCGTATGGGGTCCGCCCACCCAGAGACCTTCTAGGGAGATTATTAAGCGCACGCTGCACGCCATAGAGGTGGGTCAGCCAGTTTCTACCAGTGCCTATAACACGGGCTGTCAAAGATTGCTTTAAGTCGCGGTTCATTCTTTCTACTACAGAATTGCCCTCAGGCCTGTAGGGGCTCGAAAACTTCACCTGTACCCCCAACGAAACCATAGCATCCTTATACGCCTTAGAGGCGAAAGCCGGACCCTGGTCCGAATGGAAAGTACCACAAGCAAAGATTCCCACAAAGACACGCAAATCCTTAATGACAGTTCGCGAATCAGCGCTTCGATGCGGCCATACCCATACAAAGCGTGTGCATGAGTCAACTGCTACTAAGATGTATTTACAAGCAGTATCAGAAGAAAAAGGACCGCAGTGATCCAAATAAACGCAACCAAGCGGTTTATTAGAGATGCACAACTGTGTCTGAGGCGGACGCGCAGCAGTAGAAGGCTTAATCTGCTGACAAATGTCATACATAAGGACATAATCGCGCGTCTGTTTGTACAGTCCCCGCCACCAGAACCTCTGTTGTAGCTGAGATACAGTGGCTGAGACGCCCGCATGCGCAGACGCCACACCTTCATGAGCCGCTGTAATCAGAGAAGCTCTGCGATCCGAGTTGGGAACTAAACGCTCTCCAACTTCAGGAATTTTCACATAAGGAACCTTATCGGGACTTAAGTGGTATGTGTACTTCGAAGGAAACCCCGCAGGATATTTACCTCCCTTCGCTGTGGCAGCAACAGCCGCCAAGATGTCATCATCTATTTTGCTTTTGGACCTCGTGACCGCTGCAACTAAGTATTTTGATACCGCTGACTTCGCTGCTTCATCAGCAAGCGAGTTGCCAACAGCGTGGACTCCCACGCGCTGGTGGCCCAGAGTATGAATCACAAACACGAGCGGCAGTTTCTCTTTAAGTTCCGCCACTCGGACCCAGATCATTTTATGTTTTATTGTGCTACCCTTGGAATCACGAAAATCATTCTGAATCCAAAAAAACAAGTTCTCATTGTAAGACTGGACACAGTAGTAAGAATCACTTACGATTAAAGTCGTCACACAAGGATCAGCGTACTCCAATGCAAGCATAAGAGCACGAAGCTCTGCCAACTGTGCGGTGCAGTCCCCTAGCGTTTGCGTGTGCACAACACTGGACTTGAACTCATCGTTCACCATGGCACCGACCACAATGGCGCAAGCGGAAACGTAGGCATGTTTAGAGCCATGCGCAACCTGCGCCGAACCATCCGTGTAAATGATACAGTGGAAATCCTCCAACGGTCTCATTGCTAAAGGAGCAGGATGAACAAATTCATACTGTAAATACTCCTGCGACCGTAAAGCGGCGTCAAAAATAAACGTGACATCCTGAGATGTCAAGGATGTAGCCCACTGAATCCACCGAGGGTGCAAAGCTTTAGAATTTGGCACACTGGCTTTCGTGACCGCCTCCAAGGCTGGACACGGGGTGACAACCAACATGCGCTTTCCCTGCGACAGGGCACGTTCCTTAAGAATTGCCATCTGCACAGCCGTTAAAACTTTCTCCACAGTGGAAAAACGCAGTTCAGCCGAAGTGTACAAGTGTGACTTGTAAGCAATAGGTACAGTATCCCCTTCATTAAAAGTCAGGTACGTGAAACCCACCGTCCCAGGGATAATTCTTATCACCAGGTTGGTCTGGTTATCACGAGTCTGTAAGTAGTCGGAAGTTAGCAAATCAGCCTGCAAGGACTGCAGAATGGCTGAATGCTCAGGCAGCCAGCAGGATTTGGAAAAAGATGGTTGTACCAAGGCATATAAAGGCTTGATACGCTGGGCATATTCCGGAATGTATGTTCTCCCGAAATTCAAAAAACCCAGTAAAGACTGTAATTTTTTCAGCCTTGTCGGAGAGCGCAACTGCGCACACTTCTCCAGGAAGTGAGGTGCCAACCCCTTTCCTTCATGGTTAAGTTCATAACCTAGAAACAACACTGTGTACTCCGCAATGTGTGATTTTGCAAAGTTAAATTTGTAACCCATGTCTGCAAAGTTACAAATTATGCTGTTTACTCGACACAGATGCACCCAAAGCTCGTCGTCTGTGAGATAAATATCATCCACATACGAACATGCAACTGGATCGAATCGCTCCAAAAGAGAGACAATGCGGGCGGAAAACACTCCAGGACTATTCTTATATCCCATTGGGAGTCGTTTAAACATTTTTTGTACGCCGCCGCACGTAAAACTGGTCCATTGGGAACTTAGACCATCTAATCTATGTGCATAAAAACCATTGGAAATGTCAAGCGTGGTTTTGAACCGTTTACGCTCAAGACTATTCACTAGGGCAGAGCCGTGAGTATTCTGTACCGCACAGTTACGGCAATGCGAGTTCAAATGCCGGTAATCCAAAACTAGACGATAAGAGCCGTCCGGCTTGTTAACAGTAAAAAGGGGATTATTCATTGGTGACACACATGTTTCAATTACACCTTGATATTCCAATTGTTCAAGGATAGCCGCGACCGAAGCTTTAGCTTCACGTCGTATGGGATACTGGGGTTGTGGCTGAGGCTGTGACCTTAAAGGAATCTCATGGCTAGGGGACAATTTATCCCAGCCACACTGATTTCGGTACACAGCCGGCGCAAGCGCCAGAGCCCACTCTTCTGCAAAATGCAGCGCTTCCACTCTCGAGACAGTGTGCGCGAAACTGGGGAGGATTACCTCCTCCCCTCGCGGAGCTGCGAGAACAAAAGGTGGGGGCCAGTCAGCCTCCGAAAGCAAAATGTCATACGTATCTGAAAGATTTTCCCAAAATACCCCTTTTACAGTTCGCTGCATGTCACCTTCGATTAACAGGACAATGTCAAAAAGCCTTTCAGGGGGAGCAACATGTGTATCAGCCGTTTCGATTACAACATAAGTGTCAGTCGCTGTCACCTTCAACAGTGGACGGAGGGCCTCTCTCACTATGGTAATCTCCGCCGCGCTGTCCAGCAAGGTCAGAGCCCACGTCAGATTCCGAAGCCGCGTTCTCACTATCTGGGGCATATCGATGCGCCGTTAAGGCAGCGACTTTCTTCTTGGCAAACTGCGGTCTCTTTGGCGTAGAGTCGTCCCGCTGGTCCCCTTCACTTCGCGTGCGGGGCTGGCCACGTCCTTGCTGACCACCCCTGCCCCTGCCGCCCCCTCCACCACCGGTTGACGGAGCCGATGAGTCCTGAAAGGAACGAGGAGAGCGTTGGTCAGATGCCTGATATCTTTCAGGCGATTTAATCGTAGCGCGATCGCGCAATTCATAAACACGCTCTGACTGCGCAGGTTGTGAAGGCGCCGGACTAGAGACCTGTGTCTGTTGTTGTTGTTGCTTACCCTTATTCTGCTTTTTGGGCCAAGTTTGTTTTTTGGACTTGGGCTGTCCACTTGTTTCCGAAGACTGCCCCTGGGGCTGCTTCTTTTCTTTTTCAAGAAAAACCTTCGCACCCTTAGAATTGCGGCCAACCGTTTTATAAGCCGCCACAATAATTCTTGCCAGCTGACGGGGCTTCTCGGCATCGGGTACTAACGCCAGACCATTGGCCACCTGAAAGTTCACTGCATCCCCTTTTACATTGGCAAGGATAATACCGCAAACTGTCTCAAATGAACCGTTCAGGCGCATACCCAACTCAACCGCCGACTCAGGTCCGTGATCATCCTGAACACGTTTGAGGATCGCAGACAGGTTCGAAACTGACGGTGTGCCAAAGCACCTCGAGTAAACCGCTGCAAAAGTCTTACCCCATGTCTCACAGTCAGCAAGTTCCGGGGCTATTTCCTTCGGTAAACTAAGCGTAAGAATCCGGTGTTTTTCACTCGGAGTCGTATTAGGAAACACAGCCTCCAACTGGTCGAATTTCTCGGCAAGCCAGTAAGGAAATTCATCCGTACTATCTGGCTTTCTGCCCATAACGGAATTCACCAAGACAGGACTGATTTTCAAACCAGCCTGTTCTGCTCGAAGCTGCGCACCTGCGGGAGCTGCGCCTTGAATATTACGACTAATGTAATGAACAAGCGCCCTAATCACGCCAACCGAGACCTCATGAAGACGCCTCAGGTCACCTACGTTACAAGTGGCGCGGTTAGGATGAGGAGTAAATCCACCCAAGGCGGGCCAATTTGTGCCCGGAATGGACAAAGGACCTAACCTCGTAGCGTTCAAAGAATGGGGTAGGGCGCCACCAAACCAAACTCCGTGCTGCCAAGCGTCTATAGGTACTTCCAGTGCCCTGTACGGAGCATAAGCCGCCGGTACTGCCGAGGCAGTGTATGAATGGAAGACGCCCGAATTAGCGTCCACAGCCGGAAATGTTACCCAGGAATAAAATAATTCGTACGGGTACGCATGTTCCGCACTCACCACTAGAACCACAGCCAAGCCGTCCACAGGGACATTGTATGTCCGCAAGTGGTCGCGAACCGCGATGCGGCTATGCTGCGCAATTTCCACGGCCATGGTAGCAAAGGAAGCGAAAAGAGACAAAGAACAATTTGTAGCACAACTGGGTAGTAATTCAAAGAAACCGTTTACAGAAGAATTCAAGCTTGAAAAGACCTATTTCAGAAATAGGTAGGTTTTTCCGACACCACCGTTTACCGGAAACGGGTATGAAGGTGTTAAGGTTTTGAATGATATACTACTCGAGTGTCATGAAATACGGCCAACCAATCCGTTGGGCGCCATGTAGCAGGGTTTCCGTTCTCCCACAGAACTGTGCATAGAGATCTAGAACCTTAGTGAGTTAGGATGATCCAAAACTCATCTCAGTGTCAGGAATCTCCTTACCTAGCTAGCTACAGTGTCTCATGGATCATTATGGAATGAACCATGTCTTAGACAAACCAGAACATGATCTTTAGAATACCTCAGGAGTCGTGGAACACATGAACACTCTTTCGTTATATAATCATTTCAAACCAAAACTGGGAGTCAAAGAACACACATGCAAGTTTGAAATATTTATTATTCAATGCAAAGTTCTCAAACGCAGTATCTTGTATAATACCAAAATGCAGATTATAAAAATCAGAGTTAGCAGCATAGTCACTAATCCATAGTAAGCAAAAGGTGCTAGCATGTTATAATGCAAAACCTATAGAATCGATATCACCTATATTTCGCGCACCCTATCTAGTATATTATTTTATATCTAAGAAGGTCTCATTCGGGCTTTAGCAGGGCGGCCCCATACCTCTCAATGTCAGTAGGAGCAGTTCACATCAACAGCTACCAGCTCTCTCCATGCGCAGCACCAAGTGTCTACGTTCATTCCGTGTAACTCTATCTTAAACCCGCGTAGAGCCCAAAATGTTGGCATCAACATTATTTGTGTTATGTCTAATGTCTAATGTGGTGCGAGGATCAGACTTCCCAGCAACCTTGTGTTAGGTTAATCTTAGAGTGTGCAGCTCTCAGTGTGCAGACAGTTGTACCAAGTGTACGAGGCAAAGCTGATAGCATAGGAATAACATATTATTCTCAAATGAAACACCTCACCGCTTCTAGGGTGAAAGCTACAACAACAAGTACGTGTCGTGTGCAAAACTGAAGCCGAAGGCAAAACGGCTGTTTAAACATGTAATACACTCATGCTAACTTAACGCAATATATGTAATGAAGTATCCATATGACAGTATCAGTATGACAAGTTTTGTGGTAAATACCACAGCCCTCGCAATATTCTCTAGGTGAATTTTAGCAGGTGAAACCTGATGAATTTTACGGGAGGAAAGTGTCCAGTAAATATTAGGACATGCAGGTGTTGGTGCAGAAACATCGTCTGCGTGTTATGCCCCATTTTTAAAGGGCACAACTTGTAACAGGTGACATGTCCACTGCATGATTATTTTGCAGATTTTTCTTTTGTACTATTCAGGTCTTTCGTTGTCCTTAGAAAATATAAAGAGCACCGGGTGCTGCCCATGTGCTTGTGAAGCTACACCCACCCACCCACCCCACATTTCATGAGATCAAGAAGAGGATTGATGTAGGAATTAACAAGTTTAGGATAAAAGGCAGGATAAAAGGATGCAAGAGGGAAGGGAGTTAAGGAAATAGGCGCATGGCTGTCTAGTAAGTGTAGAAAATAAGCAGAACATAGATAAGTAATGAGCGAAGTAAGAAGATAGTGGTTGAGCCTGTGCAGACTTAGGAGGCAGAACAGGAGGAGGGACTCGTGGGTCGCAAGCATGTGTACGACCAATAGAAGAACAGGAAAACAAGGTGGATACTTCCAGGTTTGCTTAAGTGGAGTCAGCAGGACAGAAGCAGTTGCACAGTTTATTGGAGTAGGGCTCTCGTAGCCATTAGTTCCGTCCACCTACTTACGTGGTGTGTTTCCTTTCCCCTCTCTTGGTTTCCCCCAAACCTCTTTGATTTTTTTTTTTTACTTCAGTGTTTGTTTCCTTCCTCTGATGGCCTTTGCTCCTGTTTCTTATTCTGCAGTTGTGTTTCCTGCTGGTGCTCCTGAGTCTAGGGAGGGCTCCTCAAACTCTCTGTGATCAACAACTGCCCCTTCACCAGAGCATAAGATGATAGTACAAGGAACGGTATTATGCTCCCCTTCAGCCAATGATGTAATCAATATATGATTCATAGGAGTTCACATATGAGAGGGGTCTGAACCCAATATGAGCCGTGGGAGGAGTTAATGGAGGGTTGGTGAGGACCGTGTCAAGATGGAGACAGCGGGGCCACTCCCAGTGTCCGGCTCTACCAACCCCCACCCCACCCAAAAGTGAAAATGTCAGCAGGATCACTCTCTTTTCTGCACCCCCCTCCGTCTGGATGGGGGGTCGGTGGATTGTCATTGGTAATATTTCGTCCCTTCATTTCCTCAAGGGCCCTCCCTGTGACGGGGAGACAGAGGAGGCTGGCGGCGCTCAGGGCAATATTGTTGTCCCCAGTCCAAGCTTTTCCTCTACTTTTGGTAAAATGGCTCATTCATTCAACTTCAATCATTAATTTTCACTTCGTCACACATTCATACACAATGACTTGTCGCACATTTATACACAATGACTTGAACTTTCATGTATTTATTGACTCGTTCTCGCATATTCATTCCCCTCCTCACTGGTTCATACTCGCTCACTCACTCCTTCACGAGTACTCACTCACTCGTATTCACTCACCCACTCCCTCGTACTAACTCACTCACTCATACTCATTCTCACTCGTACTCACTCACCCACTGATTCGTACCTACTCACTCATACTAACTCACTCACTCGTACTCACTCACTCACTCATACTCATTCTCGCTCACTCATTCGCTCGTACTCACTCCCCCACTCATTCGTACTTACTCTCTCAGCCAGCAAGTCACTCTCTCACTTACACTCACTCACTCGCACCCTCTGGAGAGCACAGGAACCCCATGCTGTCCCCACCCTGCTGAGTAGGGTGACCAACCGTCTATAAATTTCACGGACAGCCCGTAAATTGGACCTCACGTATGTTGTCCATGAGGATCCCTTTTACGGACAACTTTTGTCCGTAATTTTGGGCCTTTGAGGGAACAGAGCTGTTCCCCTGCAAAAGGCCTTAACTCCCTGATGGGGCTGCCTCGCACACCTCTGAGCACAAGAGCAGGCCCACCCCGCCCATTGTCATTCTGTGTGGGGCTGATTGCCACATACAGAATGACAATGGTCAGTCTGGGCTGGCACAGCATGTGGTGGCCTCCTTCAGCCTCTGTCCAGGGCAGGACATTATGCCACATGGAAGAGCAAAAACGCCCATACTTCTGCTAGGTGAGAATCCAGTTAACCAAAGGAAGGCGGTGAAAGAAGTTCAAAGGAAAGGATTATAGCTATAGTATAGCAGTCATGGTTGCTTCTTTTTTATTTTATGCAACTAACAACCATTGACATAGCCAATCGTTCTGGCTTGTTGTAGGTGTAACGTTACTTGTTCTAGGTGTAACGTTACTTGTTGTATTATATATCTGGATGCAATGACAGAAGCAACAAAAATACCAGTCGGGCGGCATATTGTATTAAGCACAGATTTTTAGCGTATGTGTTTTTTTAGTATATATTTTTATTGCTTTTACTTCTTACAACATATAACATATCACCCTCAGCGCTTTGTCAATACAGGGGTAGCAGCCAGACTAGCTGAGTTACTGGTAATACAGTTTACACAAAATATATGCTTGTCTGCGGGGAACATCCTTTACGACGCAGATGTTACCCCGCGCTACCATTACGACACGTCTCTTACAACACAAGTTGTAACCAAGACTTGCGCTGGAGGGCGCTCAAGGACAAGGAATAGTTCATTTACTATTCCAACACCTTCCCTACTATCCACGGGGACTGGTGTTGGAATAGTAAATTAAACTATTCCTAAGTCCGCACCCTACAGCGCAAGTCGTGGTAACGACTTGAGTTGTAAAACACGCGTTGTAACGGTATGCGTGGTAATAGCCCACGTCGTACCATCATACATCCTTGTCTGCCCCCCATGCAACTGTCCCAGTGAGGAGGAGAAAAAGGAGGTATGAATGGTGGGAGAGAGTAGGAAGTTAAGATGGAGAAAAAGAGGGGTGGCATAACAGAAATATTACTAGCTCCTCAGTGGTGTCCTGATCGAGTGAGGGGTGAGGTTTTGAGCCCGTTATATGCTTTTTGTTAGCACTGTTCAAGGCGGTTCGTATGGGTCTAGGAGCTTGTCCAAGGACGCCCACATGCCCCTGTTGGGTTGTCTCCATGGCGGGTTTTGTAAAGCCGTGTTGTCAGCTCCTCTAAAGTACGTCACTCAGTAGAGCCACCCCTTGAAGGTTGCCTTGGAAGTGTCTTTCCATTTGGTGAGTACTATTTTGACTGCTGCTGTTAGCAGGAGATCTAGAAGGTCTCTGCCTTGTTGTGAGTTTAGCTCCGATGTTATAAATGTGGTGGTAGGTGTAGCAAAATCTTCTTTTAGTGTGCATCCTAATGCTTTGTTTATGAAGGTGAATATTCTGTTTCAATTTTTTTTAACCTTTGTGCAGTGATAGATAAGGTGTGCCAGGTCGCCCTGTTCCCTGTCGCAATTCGAGCACCGGTCGTTTTCCCTCAGACCCAGGGTCGCCAGGCGAGCTGGGTTTAGGTAAATGTTGTGAAGAAGCCAAAAATGTGTTTGTGCTAACAACGGGGAGGTCATGTTTTTCACGGGGTTGCCCAGAGGATGTGGAGTTCTTTATCGCTAAGTGTGATACCCAGTTGTGTCTCCCAGTATAAGGTTGTTTTGTCGTTAAGCCAAGAGGAGCTGGGTCGTAGCAGTCTGTAGAGGTGAGATACCTGGTGGCCTACTTAAGCAACAGATTTTATTATATCAAACACCCTTTTGGAGAGAGCCCTAGTTTTTTCATCCCACTTAACCCTTTCGCCGCTGGGCTAATTTACCCGTGGCGTGGGGTGAAGGTGGCGCGCGGCACCGCGGTGCTTGTGACGAGCTCGGCTCGTCATGCAGCACGGTGGCTCTGTGCTCATGACGAGCTGACCTCTTCATGACCACGCCTGCTCAATGGAACGCCCAGCACAACTGGGGAATTATCCCCACGTGGGTGTTCTGCGGCTGTTATGACGAGCTCAGCTCGTCATGAGCACAGCGCCACTGTGCCTCATGACAAGATCAGCTCGTCATGAGCACCGAAGGTGTTAAAGCTCTGGAAACAACACCATGTCTCATTCGCCCCACGTCCAGGCACTGTGCATCATGCATGACTCATGCCTTCCACTTTTTTCAGATTGCCTATGTGCAGGGGCATAGTGAACCCTGCTCCAGCCCACCCCTTGCTTAAGTGAGGGTGAAGTTCTTGATGGGTCTCATAATTAATGTGAAAAGGTGAGTGAGTAAGTAAGTGGAGGGATGGGTGGATGGATGGCTGGATAGATGAGTGAAATGATGGATGGATGAGGGAAAGGGTGGATGATGGGCGAGTGAATGGGTGGATGGATGAGTGAAATGATGGATGGATTGATGAATTGATAAGTGAAAGGGTGTATTGATGAATTGATAAGTGAAAGGGTGAATGGATGGACGGATGAGTGAAAGGGTGGATGTAAGGCTGGATGAGTGAGTGAAAGGGCTGGTAGATGGACAAAATGATGGATAGATGAGTGAAAGGGTGGATGGATGAGTGAAAGGATGGATGAATGATAGGTTTAATGGATGGATTCATGAGTGGATGAGTGGATGGATGGGTGGGTGCATGGAAGGATGGATGGCTAAGTGAAAGGGGAATTGAAAGAGAAAGGGGGATGCGTAAATGGATGACTGAATGGGTAAATGGGTGGAAGGATTAGTGACTGGATGGATGAATGAATATGTGAAAGGATGGCTGGATAGGTAAATGGCTGGGTGGATGAGTGAATGGATGAATGGGTGGAAGAGTGGATGGATGAGTGCACAGATGGATAGGGTGAAAGGGTGGATGTATGGATGATGGATGAGTAAAACGGTGGATTGAGGGATGGATGTGTGAAATGATGGATGGAAGGATGCGTGATGGATAGGTTTGTAAATGGATGAATATGGACATGGATGGGCACACAGATGGATGGACAGAATGAATACTGAAAGACTAAATGATGGACGAAAGTATGATTACACATTGTAAGCCCCAATATCTTAAGCAACATTTCCTATACATTGACTTTCACATTTATATGAGTGATATGTGTGTTGTAGCGCACTCTAACACACTGCCCCACATACGTGGGATGAGTAGCACTATAGAAGAATTTAAATACACATGAGAGAGGTCAATGTGAAGATGATGTGTCTGTAAAACGAACCTTTTGTCCTGAATTTTGACCTCCTGTCCTGAATTTTTGTCCTGAATTCTGACCCTTTGTTCTTATTTTTTACACTCACTGTCCTGAATTCGCACCCATGCCAGTTGTTTAACCTGCTGCTGAGCCTGCCCTGTCCTCGGCAGATGCCGTGCCTTGTTCCTGGTACCCCTCCCCCCTCCCCCGGTGCCAGCCTCGCTTCCAGCCCTGCGGTGCAGTTTCCAGGATGCTTGTTCCGGATCCGCATGGAGGCGGAGGTGCGGAGAGGCCGCCACGTGTACAGGGAGGAGAGACTTGCTGTGTGTACATTTTGTTCACACTGAAAGAAACACGAAACATTCAGTGTAGCGCGTCGGGGTGTGCCCTTTGGCCTCGCACACAGTTGTTACAGACAGCAGGGAGGGGGTGTCTGAGGGGCTGGGGCGGTGCTCCCTGTGTGTCTGGCTTCTTCCTAGATGCTTGAAGCTGTAGCGACGACCTGACAGGAATACAAGAGGTGTCTGTTTGTGTGCGTGACTGGCGGGGCTCTCACGCACGTGGGCTGAGTTGCATATAGGGCCCCTCTACAGCCCTCTCGACTCTCCAGAGCGCAGCCTCCGGCAGCCACGGCGCAGCTCAATCATGCACAAGGGACGCGGTGGGGTGGGATGGGCTGAGGGTCTCCACGCGCATGCGTCCTCCTGACCTCTGCACGTGGCCCCTGGTGAACAGCAGCCATTCTTTTTAAAGACATCTTGCAACACACGTGTAACAATCTGATAGAATAAAGTGTCTTCGAAAGTCTCCAAAGGGGAATTTCTTTAACAAGCTGAGGCAATTCACCTCAGCACATCCGAATATATCAGTGGATTGAGAAGTTTTTTTTTAAGTGACAGTTTGTAAACAGGGATTTAGAAGCATTCATACACCCCCCACCCCCTCACCGCCCTGACAACAATGCACACTGTGAACTGAGAGGTAAGTCAGTAGCCATGTTCACTCTCTGAGTAGCCCGGGTTGCTACATACATGGACCACAGCTGCCACCCGGCTACATCGCCAGGCCCTCGGTCACACCACAGGCCAACCTCGGGCCCCCTGAAAAGTGTCCGCGGGCACCCACCCACCAGCTCAAAGGGGGTAATGTGAAGGCTGAAACTAGACACAGCAGCACACGACTGTCACAGTTACAATACAAGCAGAAGCCAGCTATCGAGCCGGGCGTGACGGGTGTCACCCCCACGTCATACAGGGCCCTGGGCCACCAAAGTGCAATGGGCGATTTCCTTGCTGGCCCCTGACTGCTAAGGCCAGTGATGTCCCTGCACGTTGCTGCAGTGGACGGAGACCCTCAGTCTCCTTGAGGGCCATTCTAAACTAGAGGTGCTGTTTGTAAGAAGACGTGTTGTTCTCATCCAATCAATGTTTACTTTATTTCTACAAAGTTCATTATTTGCCACACCACAATGACTGAGAATAAACATTCAATGCTCTTGATATTCACGATGTGATATCCCAGGCAGAAGGCACATAGTGTACATCAGACTGACGCTAGAATTCTTTTGCAAAATAAATGTAACTCTTGCAGCACAAGTAATGTGATTACTAACGCATTTTACTGGAGTTATCTTCAATATATTGTATATTGCCAACAATGTGGAATCATCCAATCGATCAGGAGTTTGTAAAGTGCAGCAAATCTCCCATGAGGCTTTCAAGTTGCTGTCAGTGTCGGTGATGGATTCTATCGCAGGACAGGCTCAGATTATTTTTCTCAATTTCTTTACTACTGAAACAACAGCCAATGAAAAAACTGTAAATATGTAAAAACACTACATTTCCCATGAGGCTTTGAACCACGCCTCCTTCAATTAACCAATCAAACATGTCCTGAATATACAAAATAGCTCTCACCGGGCTAGAAGAATAGGGGGAAGCAGCAGGCAGTGATCGTGCCGGTACCAGGGCCTCAGATAAGGAATCTGCGCACATTTGTTCAGCGTTTGGGCTCAGTTTAACCCTGATTTACTCTGCCAAGCAGAAAATAATAATTTTCGGAAACTCCCTGAGTCAAATAGACAGGTAGGGCTAACACCCTGTATTAGTCCTATTTTACAGGAATTTTGGTACCTTCTGGCCTTCACTGCCCCAGCATTTGGCTCCCTATCAATGCCCTTTCTCACCAGAGAGTCAGGGTAGTAAAATGTGTCTTCCCTCTGGGGACTTTGACTTTAATATATATATACATATTATTTCAAGATGTCAGACTGTGAGGTCTATGAGGAGGAGTTTGCTGCATATGGTCCTGCAGAGGACAAGGATTATTATTATGATGAGAATGTGGGGTCCCTTATTGAAAAGACTCTACATCAAAAGCTGGATAAGGCTCTTTCCTCTGCCTTGTTACTGATTTCCCTCCCTCTGGACCAATTGGTAGGTCTCACTCCTACCCCTCCTGCAGGCCCCCCTTCTCCCTCTCCTCTTCCTCCCTCTGAGTCCCCGTGCCTGCCTTGGCCCCATGTGCAGATTTACTACAAACTACGGACCGCCAAGGACCATGATTATGACACACTCCCAACGAGCCCTTCCCCGGTCTTGACACCCTCAGACCCATCCCGCTGACTGATACTGATACGGATTCATTCCATGAATGACGCCCACATAAACACGCTAAGAAGAGCAAATACTTCCTTTCTCCCGTCCAACTTTCCCCTTTCACTTTTGACCCCTCCAACATCGTCCATCCCCGTTCTTCTAATTGGGCTCCCGCTCCAGCAGTGGCGGAGTACAGGCAAACTAACCTATGCAAGAGCTTCGATAAGGAAATCTGGGCCCGCTTGAGATCTGAATGCCCATGACCAGACCTTGCGAATAAAACTGCCCTTACACTGAGATAGATTTTTCCATTCAGACCTTCTTAACCCCTTCGATGCTCATGACGAGCTCAGCTCGTCATGAGGTACACCTCTCGTACACTCATGACGAGCTGAACTCGTCATGAACAATGGGAATAAATCTTAAAGAAATACAAAAAAGACCCAAAAAGGGCATAGATCGGGCCCTTCTAGCTTGCCAATACAAGCTTTTAGATGTCTCTGGCCTTTGGCTAAGATTTTGGAGCTAGGATCAGAGGGTGATCTGTCTTTTCGGAAATGCAAATTGTGCCCTTCCCTCAGAAAGACGCAAGTCAGTCCTCCTACAAATTGACCCCCATTTCTGGGAATTAGCCTGTGCCGAACCAGGTCCTCTGGCTGTAGGACAGCTTTTTGGAGAAGGATTTTTTAAGGACATTGCGAAATTTGTTAATACGTTCACTTCTCCAGACAAGTCGCAATCCTCTCTCAAGAGGGTGTTCCCTCCCCTCTCTGGCAGGGCCGGTCATGGCAGAGGACGCTCAACCAGCCGATACAGTAACCAAAGTCCTCATCTGGCTTCGCCCCTAGATGTAGGGGATATACCCAGGAACAAGACCAGGCCGGTTTTTATCCCACCAGATCCAGGGGCTTCTGGGGCCGGTGCAGCAGAGGTGTCAACAGAAGCTTCAGGAACAATGATGCCCAGTCCTCAGGTAATAACACCTTTCCTTCCTCAGATTCCTCTGGGGGGCAGACTAAAGCATTTTCTGTACAATTGGACAAAGATCACCTCAGATGCGTGGATCATCCACACTGTTCAGGGTTATCAGATAGAGCTAGTTGATATTCCTTTTCAAGCAATTCCCCCTACTCCTCTCCATTTTTCCCTCCAAGAACAATCTTTTATAAATTTAGAATTTCAAGAGCTTTTGGCAAAGCAGGCTATTCCTGTGGGACCCGTCATTCCCGCAGGCTTTTGCAGCAATGTCTTCTTGGTGCAAAAGAAGGGAGGAGGACAGAGATTAGTGCTAGTTCTCAGTGAGTTCAATCCTTTCCTTGTTTACAGGCATTTCAAGATGGAAGGAATCCATCTTTTAAGATACTTATTACAGGAAAAGGATTGGATGGTCCGCTTGAACCTGAAGGACGCTTACCTAACAGTCCCCATTTTCCCCTCCCATCATAAATATCTCCAGTTTCTGTGGAAAGGGCAATGGTTCCACTACCTTTCTGTTCCCTTCGGCCTTTCATCAGCCCCATGGGTTTTTACCAAACTGCTGAAACCACTGACCACTCGTCTTTGAGAAATGGGCGTCGGCATGATCGTTTACCTCGACGACATGCTTCTCCTGGCTCAAGATCCCTCACTGTAGTGCACTCACTTACAATGGACGATCTCTCTATTTCAAGAGTTGGGTTTTGTGATCAATACCAAAAAGTCCGTGACTATCCCGTCCCAACAAGTCGACTTCCTAGGTTTCCAAATCCACTCAGTGAATGCCCAATTGCTCCTCCTGGCGCCCAAGATCAAGTCCATAGAGACCATACGAAGGACTCTGTCATAGCAGATGGTCTCCTTGAGGTCCCTGGCGAGGATTGTGGGTCTTCTAGCTACCTCGGTTCAAGCTATCTTCCCAGGACCTCTCCATTGCAGGGCATTACAGCGCCTCAAGATCCATTATCTGCAGAAGAGGTTCTCGTACGATCATCTGATAGCTCTGTCCCTAGAGGCTCAAGAGGAACTTCAATGGTGGCTAGCTCACATGGAGGCTTGGAATGGCAAGGCCATTTTCAGAGCCTCTCCAGATGTAGTTATCGAGTCAAATGACAGATGATGGGGCTGCGGGTACAAGATGCAGAGATTATGCTACTGGCGGTCGGCAGAAGAGTTAAAATTACACATCAACTGTCTAGAGTTGTTAGCCGGATTGTTTGCCATCAGATTGATCTCCCCATTGAAGAGCAATTGTTTCATCCTCCTGAGGTTGGACAATGTGTCGGCGGTTCGTTACACTAATCGCCTAGGAGGGACGAAATCTCAACTCTTGGCCAATATTCCATGAGAGTTTTGGCACTTCTGCCTGGCGCAGAAGATCAGGATTGTAGCAGAATATATTCCCAGCAAGAACAACCAGATAGCTGATTGGAACTTCAGGTTTCTGAAGGACTTCAGCGACTGAAGACTCTATCCTTCTGTGTTTCTAGAGATCATGAGTATTCGAGGCCCTTGTCTTATAGATCTCTTTGCCTCTTTCCTCAATACTCAGCTGCCCCACTTCTACAGCTGGAGACCGGACCCAATGGCGTTGGGAACGGACGAGTTCCTTCACCCCTGGGGTGCTCGGAAGAACTATGCCTTTCCCCCTTTGCATTACATCCGAGAGTAGTAGCTCAGGTAAGGCACAGGCATCCTCATTATTATAAGTCACACCGTTATGGAAGACACAATCATGGTATCCAACTCTTTTGGGTTTGTCAGTGAACCTGCCCTTCCATCTGCCTGTGTTCCCTTTGCTGCTCCAGGACCCAGTGGGCTCTCTGCATCCTCTGGTCCTACTGAACAAGTTAACCCTCACGATTTGGATGCTCTCCGGAGACATGAATGAATTGAGGGCCTTTCATCAGTGGCTGCCGAGTTTATACAGCAGCTTGGGCTCCATCCACCCCCAAGCGATATTGTGCATCCTGGAAGCGATGGATGGGTGGGTGCCTTCAACGACAGGTGGATCCCGTGGGATCGGATTTGAAGGAAATACTGAACTTTTTGTCTGAATGTGCTGAATCAGGCCTGTCTTATAGATCAGTAAATAACTTCAGGTCGGCATTATCGGCTGGACATAACCACATTGATGGAAAACCTGTGGGTGTGCACCAGTTGGTGTGTAAGTCTTTGAAAGGTATCAGAGTTACTCGTCCTCCACGACCCAGATATACTATGCTATGGGATGTATCAAAAGTTCTCTCTTTGTTAGAATCGTGGTCAGACAATAAAGATTTATCTTTAAAACAACTATCCACAAAACTCACTATTTTGTTGTGCATTATTTCCTGTCATAGAGTGTCTGATGTTCATGCTTTAGACTTGGCAGGAAGGGTTTTCTTTCCCCAATGTGTTTCTTTCATCATCTCTAGAATAACTAAAACATTGTTTCGTTCGGTTGAGTATCCCGCTTTCCTCACAATGCTAAATTATGTGTTTTACAATACTTAAAAGTGTATGATGAATGTACTTTAGCTCACAGATCTGACCCACTGGGTCAACTACTTTCGGCAATCCAGAAACCTTTTTGCACAGTCTCAGTGGCCACTCTGGTGCGTTGGGTTAGGTGGGTGATGGCTGAAGCTGGTATAGATATCTCTGTCTATGGTGCACTGGCCCTAATAAAATGCCCTGGTATTTCACGGAATTAAAGAGTCTTAAACAATGCTGCAAACGTGCCGAAAGAAAATAGAGAAAAAAATGCTCCGCTGTTAATAAAATCGAATATAGATCGGCACTCAGAATATATATGAATCAATTAAAAACTGCACAATCCTTCTACTACCAGGAAAAAATTGCTGCAGCCGCTAATACGCCTAGGAAAATTAAAAAACAATTCCAATCCCTGGTCACCCCCCCGACCCGCTTATGCAGCCCCTGACCCCCAGAAACACTGTGATGATCTGGTCTGTTTCTTTGCCACCAAGGTGGCTAATATCTATTCAACCTTCCTTCCGAGTGATCACTGTGATACCTCCACCCCTATGATCAGTCCTGGTTCTCCCGTAGTTTTGGAGTCCTTCCCTTTGCTTGATCTATCCACGGCAGAAAGACTTCTCTGGAACCTTAAATCTGGCTCCCCTTCAGATGCCGCTCCGCCATCTGTCCTTAAACAGGTCTCGGCGACTGTCTCTCCTGTTATTAGAGACGTCATCAACTCCTCCCTGGCGGCAGGTGAGGTTCCACCCTTGTGGAAGCAGGCCAGAGTCAAGGCGCTTCTAAAAAAACCTAGCCTTGACCCGAAAGACTGGTCCAACTATCGACCCATTTCTCTGTTGCCTGGGCTTAGTAAAATCGCAGAAAAAGACGTCAGCCTGGCATTATCGTCATTTATTGAGAACAAGGGAGCTCTTCACCCCACCCAAACTGGATTTAGAGTCAAGCAGGGGACAGAGACCGCACTAGTGGCTGTGGTAGAGGAAACTAAGAATATTGTGGATGCCGGAGGCTGCGCTGCGGTGGTCCTGTTGGACCTCAGCACAGCCTTCGACACAGTAAACCACTCGCTCTTGATTCACCGCTTGCGGGACGTAGGAGTCACAGGTATGGCCCTCAAATGGCTCCAGTCCTTTCTCTCGGAGTGAACCTTTTCAGTCTTTGAGGATGAATCATCGTCGAAACAACTTCCTCTGCATTACGGTGTTCCCTAGGGATCTTCACTGAGCACGACCATGTTTAATGTATACATGAGGCCACTTGCTGATCTGGTTCTTCCCTGGGGAATCCAGTTGGTCACCTACGCCGATGATACACAGTTAGTCGTCTCCCTTGCTAGGGTAGACACTCCGGACTCTGGGATAAATAATCTGGCCCCCTGTTTTACCAAAGTTCTGGAATGGATGGACTCCTCCTTCCTAAAGCTTAACGGTTCAAACATCGAAATCATGTTGTTGGGTTATAAGGCCCCTATTAACCTCGACCCTTGGTGGACAAAGTGTCTTGGCCCCTCTCCCACCCCCAAGAACCAAATTAAGAGTCTAGGGGTCTGGCTTGATTCCACCCTGGGGTTTCAAGTTCAGGCCAGGAAAAGTGCCGCGACCTGCTATGGTCTGTTAAGGCTTCTCAGGAAGGTTTTGATTCTTCTTCCTTTTGAGGCTAGACGCTTGCTTGTCCAGTCCCTCATTCTCTCTTGACTGGATTATGCTAACGCGGTCTATATGGGTGCCCCCTTAGGCACTATTAAAATACTGCAGTCTGTCCAGAATTGTGCAGCCCGTCTACTCATGGATGTACCTAGACACAATTCCGCGAAGGCTGCTCTGCAGTCTCTTCATTGGCTCCCGATACAGGAAAGGTTATTGTTTAAGGCCATGTGTATGGCTCATAAGTCTATAACGAATAATGGCCCTGCCATCCTGCATCCTCTGTTTCGCTGCCATCAATCTCTCAGAGCTTTAAGATCTAACCATCTTAATCTGCTGGTAGTTCCGAGGGTTAAGCGGTCACGCATGGGTGGTCGTCGGCTCTCTTTCCAAGCAGCTAAATTCTGGAACCAACTCCTCGAGAACATCCGGCTTGAATCTAACCATCTTGCTTTTAGGAAACGGCTGAAGACCTTCCTGTTTCGCTGAGTGGTATTGTCCTGTTGTCCGGTCTAAAAGCGCTGGGATGCCTCCGGGTAGCCATGCGCTATATAAGCTTGTATTCATTCATTCATTCATTCATTCATTCAATAAAAGGCGCTAAGGTCTCTAAAGCATTTATTATGGGCTCCCATTTAGAAGACATCTTGAAAGCTGCTGATTGGTCTTTGGATTCAATGTTTAAAATATTTTATTCTAAACCCATTGCTTATGTTTCTTCTGGTGTTGTTGGTCATCTTTGAACCAGCACAATCTGAGCTTCCGGTCCTGCCATAGAATAAACAAAACTTCAGCATTTGCAACAAGAATTTTTGATTCTATTAAGGACACGCAGGCGAGGATTATTCCACCCGTTGGGACAGGTAAGAGTTACAACTGTCATGTTGTTCTATGATGCATAAGATGTATGTTTTTTCGCCCCACCCTGATACCAAACTTGTGGTTCCGCGTTTTCCAAAGCTGTATCTGCTTTTCCTTGTGACAAGGAGGCTGGTGCTCTTGGTGCATAATTGTCTCGCTCGAGACTGGTGTTGGAGTTGCTCTCCGTTGCTAGTTTGTTTACTGGACTCTTAAGACTGCCTATTGCAAAGAAAGAGGCAGACAAGATGGTGCCTCGCTATTTTGTATATTCAGGACATGTTTGATTTGTTAATAAAAGGGGGCGTGGTTCAAAGCCTCATGGGATATGTAGTGTTTTTACATACACACTGTTGTTTTATTGGCTGCTGTTTGAGTAGTAAAGAAAATGAGAAGCATAATCCTCGCCTCCGTGTCCTTAATAGAATCAAAAATTCTTGTCGCGAATGCTGGAGCATTTTGTATTCTTTGCTACCTCCTGCCCTCTGAAAACACTGGGGCACGTGTTTTAATTACATTTCTGGGGCCGTAGCCCAGGCAGGTCATGTTTTTTATTTCCTTTCCTTTGCTGGAAGCAGCATAGAGAGCCACAGCTGAGTCCAACTACTGAAAGCCTCACATTAAGCAGGCGGCTCTTCACCCCCCCTGGCCTGGGTGCCACTGCACCTGCTAAGCCCTTCAGAGCTGTGCCGCAGCACGCTGGGATACTCTCTGGGCCTTTCAGTCAGTCCACAGGTTGTTCGTTGAGTGTGTTAAGATTTCCCTAGTGTTCAAGTCATGTCATAACTTTGTGAACTGTCCTCTGATTTGTCAGGCCAATGAGGTCCTTGTGCCATTCTAGCACAGCGCCTTGAAGTGATTCTGACTGCCGACCTTTGCAGCTGAGCCTCCCGTTTGTAGAGAGCCACTCGGGCTCTCCCATACAATGTATCCCCGCAACACACGCACGCACGCATACCCCGGGGCGGGCTCGCACCGGGGTATAAATAAACAATGCGGAAGACCGCTCGAGGTCTTTCCGGCTAACTTGCCAACTGTGTCCGTGTCCATTATTACAACCCCTCACCCACGTGTTGGGCCTAGCCCCTACACGCTACACCGTTCACGCCTGATGTAGTCAAGTATTTTTCTTTAACTGGTCAACTACTGTTTTCAGGGGTCATCTCAAAACAATTCCCTCCACTGCTGCTGTTTCCAGCAGAAGCCAGTTGTGATAAGTGATTGAAGAATATCCAATCCTGAGACTTCAGACGACAGCGACAGGACTATCCTTTCCTGGGCTCATAGTCTGTCACTTTTAATCACTGAAATCTGATTGGTTGAGATCTTCTATGATTGAGTAGGGGAGAAATCTCTGCACCAGAGAACCCGACTTTTGCACGAGCCCTGCTGGAGAAAGCACGCTGCACTTTGGTGGCTGCCCCTGGTGGCGGGAGGGAACTTTAAATCCACAGTGCAGGTCCCACAGCACGGGTACGTGCACGGGGCGTGCCCGAGCACACCCGGGCCAAGACTGGGCCAAGACGAGCCCGTCTTAGCCCGTCATAGGCCGAAGTACGCTGGGCTGGGCCACTGCTCTTGGTCGTGAGGCCGAGAAGCACGCAAAACCCATAACACCAGAGGATAAGAGTGGGTGAGTCCTGTGCCGACGGGCGCTTCCTTGTTTTGTGGTCCTGTGAACTTGACCTTCTCCGTTACATTTATATTGGACACAATCTGCTGATAAACACCCAGCCATGGGAAAAAGGAAAACTATGTGCCACAAAAAAAACCATAAGGTTTTGGGGGAGCCATGGGGGCGATAGAGCAACAGATTTCGTCCGTAGAGGAGGCCATAAATATTGAAAGATCTGGTTTAGAAGAGGAGCGCGAGACTGGGAAATAGACTCTTACTCACCCACCAGCTACGTTAGTTTTCCTGGAGCCTGGCACAAACACCAATGGGTGTGTATTGAATCTCTCGGACCATATCTCTATTAGCGAGCCAGACATAGAAGGCGACTCTCAACCCCCGACCAAACGTTTGAGGAACACTATCAATCCCATCATTATTCCAACTAATACCCACTCCGAGGATAGAGTCACCACCAATAATTCTGCACCCTGCACTGGACGGGATAAAACCCCAAAAAAGCTTAAATCAGCGCCTGAGACACGAGGCCGCAAGAGCAGCAAGGCAACATTAATAAAGGCACGAGATATAATGTTCCAAAAGAACTGGCGATACTAAACAGCAAACTCTATACTTTGGACTCTTATTTACAAGAAACTTTATCTAATCTTGTCAGCAGAGTGTTATGTTATGTTATGTTATGTTATGTTATGTTATGTTATTCATACTTATACCGCGCACAGCTGCCCCAGCAAAGGGGCGTCCTGGCGCTTAACAAGGTACACACAAAACAACCTAGAAAACCAGAGAAAGGGAACAGCAGGATACAAAAGGTCAGGGCTAGACGAATAAAATGGTTTTAATGGCACATCTAAACTGCAGAAGATCTTCTAGAGCCCGAATGTGAAGGGGAAGAGAATTCCACCATTACGCCGCTAACACCCGAAAGGAGTGGAAGATCTACTGTTGACTTGTCATGAAACTCTCAAGCCTTTATCTGAAGGTCATAATGTAATTCACCCCATGGACCATGCCTTGGAAGGGCACGCTAATAACCTGCCCGTAAAGGGAACCACTGTTTCCAGTAATTGCGTGTCCTTAACAAGTCCTAATCAGCCATCCAGTTATCAAAATGTAGGTACTAATACTACGCGTCCATCCATAGATATTCGACTAGGAGTCCCTAAGCCCGCTCAAACCTTTTTCAATCAGGGTTCTTCCCATCGCCCTGATGATGGCCCCAAGTTAAGCCATCAACAGATAATTTACCAAAGTTTTACCTATTGCCCTGTATCCAATGTCCCAGGTCCTAACCGTAGCCAAGTTTCTGATCCTTCTATGGCCGTTCTGGACCTTCCTCCAGCTGTGACTCCTTACACAGTTATCCTGGCCAATGTGCCGAGACTACCTGTGGGGGCTACAGAATACTGAGATACATTAAGAAATAAATCATTATTCTGGCTAGGCTCTAAAACTGGCCTCACAGATACTATTTTTACTAATTTTAAGATGGCTACAAGAGCTAATTGGTTAGGGAAGGGGCAGAAGTCTTTGCCAGTGTGATCTTGACTTTTAAGTCAATAGAGTAGGTACAGCATATTCTTTCCAGGGTGGGAACGTTCTCTATATCCTCGCAGGACATTAATGTGCTTCCTCTGGGTTTCTTATATCAACCATCCCATTACATCCGCTTGTACCCATATGATTAAAAGCATTTAACGAATCAGCTCTCACCATATAACATTGCTATGACCTCCTATCGCACCTGGAGCAGGTGGATTTACTCCCCATGGCAACTCAGGGATTGAACCCACTGAGCAGGGTTGCTATCACCAAGACAAGATCATTGGCCCAGGGAATAACTGACCTGGGATATTAAAAACTATGGCAAGCGCATCAATAGTTTTAGACAGTGCCCTATCCGACGACCTAAGGAACTATAGCCATTCTCCCCAAGTGAGAGCAGGTGATGAGACTATGGGTGATACTCCCTACCCAGTCACCCCTTTTGCCCATAGCTTAGCTAATAGTTCACGGGTTTCCCCTAAAGTTGACACTACCACTGTTTCTGGAACTTGCTCAAGGGTCGCAAAGGAAAACCTTAAAGAGTACATTTGTAATGTCTTATTTTGGAATATTGCAGGCCTAAAGTCAAAGATCGCAAATCCACAGTAGACAGAGTTTGCACTTGGGTTTGAGGTTTTATGTTTACAGGAATCATGGGTGGAAGACGCGATTCATATTAATGGTTTTAAGACCTTTCACTTGACTGTAGTGGCATCAATGCATGGGAGAACTATGGAGGGGCTGTACATCTATGTAGCATACCACTCAAGTCTGACGAATATTGTAATACTGGCTTCTGATCAATACTATCAAATTATAGGAGCGGACCTGGATAGAACACTTGGTATTTTGATAATGAACTTTTATAATAAAGCGCCGCGTGAACAACAGGCAGGAGATCTGGGGTCTATATCTCTCCTTATTATCAAGTCCCAGGCAGCCTCCCCCAAAGATCTCCTCATAATTTGGGGAGGAGACAGTAACATCAATGTATGTCAATATATTGGGACAAAGAGGTCTACAACAACATGACCAGTTTTCCTCATTTTAATCATAATGGCTCTGGTGAGATCTTAAATGATATAGGGCCATATGTATCAAGCAAATTCGCATTCGCAAAGGCCGGAATTCGCAGAATGTCGGCCTTTGCAAATGCGAATTTGCTAAATGGTATGTATTAAGCAAAATGTGGTGCAAAACAAGGACTCGGGAAATTTGCGATTCCTTATTTTGCAATTGCATTTAAGGAATTGCAAATTTTGCGATTCCTTAAATGCAATGTAGGAAGCAAAAAAAATTTGCAAAATGTCCTTAAGGAATCGCAAATTGCGAATTCCTTGAAAAATGCACATTTTTGCATTTTTCAAAGTGCTATGTGACGCACATACATGTCCTTAGGGCATGTATGTGCGCCACATGTGCACCCATGCATATTTTAGGGGTACAACAGGATGTCCTTTGGACACCCCTGCACCCTTGAAATTATTCTCAATTTGCGATTAGCAAATTGCGAATCGCAAATTGAGAATAACTTCCCATTCATTCCTATGGGCCTCATGGCCCATAGAAATGAATGGGAAATTATTCCTTAATTATGATTCGCAATTTGCTAATCGCAATTAAGGTATTTTAAGAAATCACAAAAAAAATGTGATTTTGTACATACATACCTTTTTGCGATTTTCAAATAGCGATTTCTTAAAAATCACTATTTGGGAATTGCAAATCAGGTTGATGATACATATGGCCCTTAATGATTACAGGCGACATGGGCTTTGCAAATGACCTATGCAGTTCATCAGTCCCATTCAGTCCAACATTTAATGGAAGGGGACTATTTTCAACCATTGATTTTAATCTCGTCCAGACATGCCTCCAGAGTCACAAGTTTTCATACTCATGACATCTCTCTCAGTGATAATTTCCCGCAGAGTATTGGTGATAAGGATGATTGCAGATTAGTTAAAGAGAATGTTCCATCTACTTATGGTGTTAAGGACGTTAGATTGGCTAGAGACAAAACGGCTATGCGCTGAGCTGGAAAAAAATACAGACTCCTTTATGAGTAAGGTGATAACTAACTGCAGCGAAGCTATCGAAAGATGCCTAGGAGAGGGCCACTCCACATTGGATATAGTGGAGGGGTTTTCTGTTTTATCAAAATTTATTGGTAATATTTTGCATGTAAATTCTAGCGGGAAAATCCCTCACAAGAAAGGATGGTTCGATTCCATTTGCACTAAAGCCCATTCTAAACTTAATCTCGCACTACATAGAAAGGTCTAAGACACTAAAGAAATGAAAGAAGCTAGAAGGGCATATAGATACACTTTAAAAGCAAGAACATTTTTTTTTTTAAAGGAGGCATGGAATGCTCTCCCAGCGGCATCAGAAACAAAAGACTCATCAGCGTTCTGGAAAGCGGTTAATGCCCCTTTTCTAGTGGATGCAGGGAAGACAAGTATAGAAATAGCGGTCAATAGGGAGGAATCGGTTGATCATTTCTCCATTTTATATTCTATCCCTGGCCCTGAACTAAGTAATAGCGACTTGGCAGGGGCCAGGGCAGAATTCCAGACTGAAAATCATCATGCGCATCTCCAACTAGATCTTAATTAAATTGAGGTTGCAATCACACAGAGTAAGAGTGGTACGGCCCCAGGACCAGATGATATCCCCGTGGACCTCTTTAAACATAGTATAGCTTTCTGGGGACCAATTTTAACTTCAAGTTATGAATGCATGCATTTCAACCAGCCTGATTCCTACCTGGAGTGAATCGATTTTGGTCCCGATTTTTAAAAAGGGGGACAAGCACAACCCAGCTTGTTATCGGCCTATCTCTCTTCTAGATTCCACGGACAAGATAATTGCTAGAGCATTCCTTTCCAGGCTGCAGGACTGGGCAGATGACCACTCTATCATTAGTAACATCCAATACGGGTTCCGCAAGGGCCTTGGTATGATAGACCAGTGCCTGAATTTAGAATTAACTAATGCCAAATATACTTAGGCCAAAAGGGGCCCTCTCTACCTGGCCGTTATGGATCTATCCGTGGTCTTTGATTGCGTTATCCACAATAAACTCTGGACGATTTTGGAGAAGATTGGAATGGAATTCCCTTTAATCTCCTTAATGAGAGAATTTTATAATGGGGCCAGGGCGCAATTTGGTATAGGGGGCAAGTGCACCTATTCTTTTGCTGTCGGACGAGGTGTAAAGCAGGGCTGTGTCCTGGCACCCTTTCTATTTACTTTGTATATTAACGACTTGGATCGGGTTTTGAGAGAGGAGTGCCAGGACCTGCCGGAGGTAGGGAAGCCTCCACTCCATGTGCTCATGTATGCTGAAAACGCAGTGCTCATGGTCCGCACCCCAAATACTCTTCAGAAGGTTATATATAGATACGCAAATTTTATGTCCAACTTGGGTCTCTCTGTTAATGCATCTAAAACATTCATTTTAAAATGCGGCTCGGGGAACAATAAGAGAAGAATTGTCTAACATGCGCCAATACTTTCTCATATCTGGGGGTCTTATTTGATCATACTGGATCACGGAAACATGTCGTTAATCAAAGGAGACTGCTATTTTCTAAGGCACTGGCAGCCTTGACCAACTTTGGTAGAAAACTGGGCAGACGCCCCCCCAGAACTACTTCACATCTACAAAGCTAAATGCGTCTCAATAGCGATTTATGGGGCGGGCATTTGGTGACATGCAGACGTGACATCTTTGCAGAGGGCTGAAGACAGATTTCTTAGACACCTGCTTGGTGTCCCGGCCAGCGTCCCCACTTTTAATTGTCATTCAGAACTGGGCTTATCGCACTTAGAGGATGTCATTGCCATTCAACCAATCCTTCTTTGGCACCACATCTGGACTACGGAGCAGACTATCCTAAATCGACAAATGATTAGCGACTGTTGTGGGCTAGACGGGGTTTCACACATAGGATGGCTTAAGTACGTTAAGGAATTTCTGTGCAAATTCATCCATCGAAAATATATTTTGATAACCCCATCACTCTAACTAAAATAGAAAGGAAAGTTTTAAACTCAGCTGCTTACAATATCTTGAAAACATCAGATTAAATACAGAGATTAAAACAAAATCAGTTTCTGCCCACCAAAATATTCTGACTACCTTCAAGATACAGCCGTATTTAACCTATGTAAGCTCTGATTCTGAAAGATTTTTACTAACACGATTTAGGATGGGCATCGTCCACAGGTTACTTAGCTTCCCAGTAATTAATGATTGGACTAGGAAGCTGCCTAATTGGTCATGTGATGATTTGTCAGCACAATTCACCATACATGTTTTATTCTTCTGTAAATGTTATATATCTCAGAGGAAAAGGTGGTTACTCCCGCTTCTCAGAACATTCGGTTTGAGACGTCGCCCAACTTTTATAGTTATGCAGTGCTTGGGGGAAGAACTTGTGACTTTATCCATCACATTGTTTTTAAAGACTGTTTTTAATTGTAGAAAGACTATCCTCATGTAAGAATTGTACTATATAACTTAAATTAAGTGTTCTTTTAAATGTGCTTTTCTGATTATTCTTTTAATCGAATAAAGCTTGATTGATTGATTGATTGAGTAGGTAGGGCTCCCCATTGAGGTGTGTCACCATTAAAGGCCTGCGTTCTTTCATTTTTAGGTCGAGACTGGGCAGCACATGCGCTACTCTGCGAGGAATGCTGTATTAGAGAATGGACTTGAAGTTCCACCAACTCTCTGCCCATATTTTTCATTGGCTTGTGTTATTGTCCTTTGTAAATGCTGGCTTCTGATTCGTTAATAGACTTGTTAGTCCCTCCTTAGTACTGCATTGTCTACATTTGTAGCCTCCCATGAGGACTGGCCCTTTTACCTCAGTTGTTACATGGTACGTCTTATTTATTCTGTAAGCATTATTTTCTTTAATCCAAGAATGACATACTTTCCTGCAACTTTCAGCGCGCCATACGTGCTTTCACTTTCCAAGCAGCCCGGGACAATGGCGGCCGAGGTCTCGCATTTACAAGAGTTTGAGCGGTTGCCAATGTAAATGACAATGCCTTTTATTTATGTGTTATCAAAACAGATAAATAAAAGGCATTGTCATTTACTATGTCAACAGCTTAAACTCTCACAAATGCGAGACCTATTGCATTGCAAATGCTTGATATCTCTCTGCCTAGGGCTGTCTGTCTCCCTCTTTGTCTGTTGGTCTGGCTGTCTGTCCTGGCTGTCAGTCAGGCCATCAGTGTATCCACTGAGAGCAGTGACTAGGCACCTCTGGCGTGCGGAGGGGGTGGGACTTGTGCTTAGGCAAAGATAGCTCATTATTGTCTATAATATTTGAAAATAAAGGACATAAAATAAAGAAAAGTAATAATAACAACACCTTATCTTACATCATATCGAGGGAAGATAAAACATTGAAAAGATGTCTGTTTCTGCCTTTGAGTCGGAGCAGGGTTGGACATAGGCAGGCAGTAAGGGCTGGTCACGAACAAAGATTAAGGTAAGCGAGTGAGGTTAGTTTAAGACTTGTCAGGTTTAGAGTAATAGTTGTTGAGAGTTGGTTTACTGGTTCATTTAAAGGGCTATGCAGGGGATGGGTGAATGGTGCTAGGAATAGAAGTCATTTTGTCAGGGCAGTTCCTTGGGTAGACGGGGCAGCCTGGGTACCAATTGATGGTGGTAGAAGGGCGGACAGTGGCATCAAGGAGACGGTGACCTTGGAAACCTGAGGGTCGAAGACATGAGGGAACTAAGAGCTCTGGAGGGTAAATGTAAAGTGATGGAAGGGAATGACTAGGAAGTACAGTGGCGGCTGAGGGTTAGGGTGCAGGAAGGAGGTGTACGATAAATAATGCATTATTTCGCAGTCACTGATAATTTCCCCTGTACAACTAAAGGGCAGAGATGGAAAAATGTGAGTCCAGGAGTAGATCTGATAAATATAGCCGTTCATTGAGTAAAGTGTGGGTCACACACACTGTCTCACTGCAGTGTGAAAGGATTGTGCGCCTGACACCGGTCTGTGGCTCACAATCTGTGATGACCGCGTCTTTGGACTCAGAGGCGGATCACTGAAATAATATCGAGCCCATTAATATCGACTTGCAAAAATATCGATGAGAAAATATCGAGGGACAAAATATCGAGTTTCTATCTTTATACAGGTAAGTACAAAAATATTGAGTCTAAATTATCGACTGTTAATAATATAGACTGTCAAAATATCGTTTTTTATATGTCTTTAAATTAAGTTAAAACTAATATAAAAATAAATATATTTAATATAAAGTTAGTTAAAATGATTAAATAAATGTAATATTAATAAATAATTAATGTAAATTACAAAAAAAATTAATAAATATATATATATATATAAATACCTATTATTAACTAAACATATATAATATTTTTACCGTAGCATAGCAAATTGGTTAAAATTTATTGTAACAACTATAGTGAATTCAACAGTAGAAAAACGCTGGATAGCGTAGGGGTAAAAATTACTATTCCCACTCCAGTGGGTGCAACAGTAGGGAAAACGTTGGATAGCGTAGGGGTAAAAATTACTATTCCCACTCCAGTGGGTGCAACAGTAGGGAAATCGTTGGATAGCGTAGGGGTAAAAATTACTATTCCCACTCCAGTGGGTGCAACAGTAGGGAAAGCGTTGGATAGCTTAGTAGTAAAAATTACTAATCCCACTCCAGTGGGTGCAACAGTAGGGAAAGCGTTGGATAGCGTAGGGGTTAAAATTACTATTCCCACTCCAGTGAGTGCAACAGTAGGGAAAGCGTTGGATAGCGTAGGGGTAAAAATTACTATTCCCACTCCAGTGGGTGCAACAGTAGGGAAAGCGTTGGATAGCGTAGGGGTTAAAATTACTATTCCCACTCCAGTGGGTGCAACAGTAGGGAAAGCGTTGGATAGCGTAGGGGTTAAAATTACTATTCCCACTCCAGTGGGTGCAACAGTAGGGAAAACATTGGATAGCGTAAAGGTTAAAATTACTATTCCCACTCCAGTGGGTGCAACAGTAGGGAAAGCGTTGGATAGCGTAGGGGTAAAAATTACTCTTCCCACTCCAGTGGGTGCAACAGTAGGGAAAGCGTTGGATAGCGTTGGGGTTAAAATTACTCTTCCCACTCCAGTGGGTGCAACAGTAGGGAAAGCGCTGGATAGCGTAGGGGTTAAAATGACTATTAATTAATTAACAATTAACAATTTTAATTAATTTACATAATTAATTATTTATTATTAAATAACTTCCCACCCTATCCCCCTATAAACTCACAACCCACTACAGAAAATAATTTACTAAATATTAATTATTTATCAATTAAATATTTATAATTAATTACCAATTATATTTTAATTAATTACCAATTAATAATTATTTAACAACTATTATTAATTAACATAATTAATTATTTATTACTTCCCACCCTGTCCCCCTATAAACCCACAACCCGCTACAGAAAATAATTTACTAAATATTAATTATTTATCAATTAAATATTTATAATTAATTACCTATTATATTTTTATTGATTACCTATTAATAATGAATTAACAATTATTATTAATTTACATAATTAATTAATTATAATAAAATTACTTCCCACCCTATTCCCCTATAAACCCACAACCTGCTACAGAAATTAATTTACTAAAAATTAATTATTAATTATTTATTATTTTTTACCAAATATATTTTAATTATTTACCAATTATTAATTAATTAACAATTATTAATAATTTACATAATTAATTAATTATAACTAAATTACTTCCCACCCTATTCCCCTATAAACCCACAACCCGTTACAGATTTATATTACACAATTATTAAAAATTATTAATAACTACCTTATTCTCGATTTTTTTTGTCTATATTCTATCTAGTCGATATTATGTCTAGTCTATATTTTTGAATCGATATTTTGGCTATTAATATCGATATTACTCGATATTTTTGTAGTCTATATTATGTCTGGTCGATATTTTGGCTAGTCTATATTTTTTACTCGATATTTTGTCCAAACGATATTTTGGAATCAATATTATGTCTGTTTACCCTCAGGGGCGTCAATGCTATGATGTGGAGACTTACATGTGCATCAACTGTGCTCTAACGTGTCAGTGTGGTAAGAACATATTCCTACCGGAAGTGTCGTATTGATCAGGTTAGAAGTCTGGGAGGTGTAGGGCAGCGGAGCGTTAGAGCACCGGGGCTATGCAGAAACATAGAACGGGTAGCAGGGAAGGACATACAAGCCTTTGGGGTCCAGGCTTCTTGAATAAATCCCTAAATCCCACTTGTCCCCCCTTAGATCTGTTCTCCATTCAGCAACTCGTTTCATTTATGGGGCCAAAAGAAACGACCACATCACACCAATGTTATCCACCCTAGGCTGGCTTCCTATCGAGGCTAGAGATATCTACAAGACTGCCTGTATCACCCACAAAGCCTTGCACTCCTCCTCTCCTCGCTACCCGGCGAACAAGCTGAAACTCTCGAGAGGCTCTAGTCCTTCACGTAATGCGGAAAATCTACTGCTTGAACCTCCCACTTTCAAGAAGGAAAGATCGATGGCCCAATCCTTTTCAGGCAACGCGGTGAGAATATGGAACTCACTCCTGCCCCAGCTCCGGACCACCACCTCCTCCCAGTCCTTCAAAACAGACCTCAAAGTTCTCCTCCTCCAAAGACACCTCCTAAAGTAATTCACGCCCTCTCTATTATCTGAAGGAAGACCTCCCATCACTGAAATCTCTATTCTCCATGACTATGGAAGTGCCTTCCCAGTGTGTTCGTGTGGTTGGAGTGTCTGCCATTTATTGCAGTTTTATCCTTGTATCTGTGTTTCGTTCTCTTTTGTAACACGCACACGCCACTTTTCTCTTGTAACACACTGTCTGCTACCTCTCACATTTTGTTTGCTTTTGATACTTGACAAGTGCCACCATTGCCTACGTAACGTTTGTTCTTGTGCCTCTGTGTCTAGCATATATTGCAGTATATTACCGCTAAATGTACTTTGTTTTCTCTTGTAACCTGCACACTTGTCACTCTTTCCTCCTGAAATGCACTGTTTGCTCCCCATGTATTTTGTTTGCTCACTATTGTCACTTTCACCTCATGTAACTTATCGTCTGCTTTTGTAATTTGTTCTCTTGTAATTTTCTGTTCCTATTGTGAAGCGCTTTGACGCCTTCGGGTAAAGTCTGCGCTATATAAAAACGCATAAATAAATAAATAAATAAATAAAAGGACCACTCGGGGAAAGCTGCAGCTCCGCTCACACGAATGCCCTGCCACGATCAGCGCCCTGTGGCACTCGAGCCATGCCTTACAGCACTGCTGGGAGTATGAAAATACTGCTGGGGTTGAATACACCGGCGGCAGGGGCAACACATAGGAGAAAACACATTCCCATGCAGGGCGTACATCAACAAATGCGCGATGGCAAACACAGCACAAACGAGTGCAAACAGTGCACCTGAATGTCAGTGTCAGCAGAAGCGTCGTGGCCGCCGCACAGCATCACCCCGGCCTCGGGCCTGGGTCATGTGAGACCCGTGATAACCAGGGTCGCTCTGCACAAGTTGAGCAAAGAGCGCGCCATGTTACGGTCAGTTCAGAGCTGGCCTTATTTCAGGCGGAAGCTTCCGTCACTTCCGGGCAGCATTCTTCCTTCGTTTGGGATTTCTGGCAGAGATAAAATCACTCCTGTAGATATTACTGAGGGCGGTGAGCAGGCCTGTGTAGGGCAGGGGGCTTCAGACTCTTCCATGCTGCGCCCCCTGTAGAAAAAAATATATCATCTGGCGCCCCCTGAAAATTGTTCACGATTACTCTATTAAACTGGCAACGTCTAAATATGTCGAGACTTATTTCAACACTGTGGCTCTGCTCTGCTGCCGTTTTAAAAATGCAATCAATACATGACTGCCCAACATACGGTTCTGGTCAGGCAGGCCGGACTGACAAGTAAAAGTCACCCAGGAGAGGGTATTAGAAGTGGGGGAGGGGGTTGGAGGAGTGTTTGGAGTCCCTTCCTGTGGACACCTCTGCTGCGAGCGCCCACTCAGACCGGTCACGGCGTCTCACACTCGTCCAGAAAGCTCCAATGTGTGAATATGGGGTGGAGGTCTCCGACTGGCCTCCTTGAGAGGAGCAGAGGCCCGGGAGCTCGTGCACGGAGTCCCTCCCCGCTGCGGGCACCGCCCCGACTCCAAAGAGCACCAGCTCCGGCTCAGATCCGGCTGCAGCAAGCAATGCGGTGTGTGCAGTACAACACAGCACACAACCGAGGCGCAAGGAAGGACGGCGGGCGCACGCACAGCCGCGGCGCTTACGCGAACACAGACACCCCCCCCCCCCCCCCCCCCGGCGGGAGACTAACCTTTTACTTATGTACAAAATGTCTTTATTCTAACCTTTGCGTATTTTTTTTTTTTTTAGCCTTTCACTCCTTTGTTTCTGCAAAGTTTTGCTTATTTACGCCCACGTTCACAGAGAAATCTAGAGGTACGCGCACGCACACAGCAGGGATGCGCGAACACTCAGCAGGGACTGCGTGCACGTGCGCTCGCGCACGCACGCCCACTCAAAACACAGACCTCCGCATGCAGGCAGAGAACGTAACAACTCAGACAGACATACGGACGCACACAGAGCCCATGGTGCACGTGGGGCCCATCAGCACTCATTTTTGGAAACTTATTTTTTCCGCGACAAACATTGGTTCAGAGCAACGGGAAGAAAACCACAAAGAAGGCAAAGAAGGGAGAATAGAAAGCTGCAAAAACAGAGACAGAATAAGAGAGCAGGGATGACAAAGAATCTGCAAGATTGAAGAAGCAAGAGGCGGCCACCGGCCTCTGAACAAAACTTTGGGCCTCAGCAATTTTATAAATTAAGCACTGCACACAGATACACAAAAACACGTAATGCAAAGACACACACATATGCACTTACCAGGCCAACATGGACATGAACAGCCACATCCTTCTGCAGTAATAGCTCACAGAAATACACAGGCAGGTATGTACACATCAGGCGCGCAACACCCATTGGACTCACCGGGCTTCAGCCACCCCCTCCCCCCTCCCCTGGCGTGTGTGGCAGCCCAGGATGAGACAGATCCCCGGCACACACAGAGCCGCACCTGAACGTTTAACAGGTCTTTAAAAGACCATTTGAATGTTAATTAGGCCTTGCAGTTGTTTCACCCCTTCTAAGAGCCCTGCAGCTCCACTCTGCCCACTGATTAAACGTTCAAGCCCCCCGAAATTTTTTCTTCATCCTCCCTGAAATTTGGCTCTAGTTGCGCCTCTGCCTGGACCCACAAAGACAACACCTAGTAACACATACATGCAGATGCATGCAGAATCCCAAACATGCAGAAACACGTACATTTATACATGCGCTCACAGCGAGCAGACTTTAGCATCTTCCTACACCCATTCACTAACAATATGTCCGAGTTTTTTCTCTTTTTCTTGCTGGTTATCACCTCCCAACAGTGGCAGCCATAACTCGCATACCGTTTATCCAGCTCTGACTTTGATTGGTAGAAACCAATCAGTGCCCTCCGCCGCCCCCTCCAGAGGGAATGAGCAGTGAATAGTGACTTTGGGTTGCACCGCGCAGGCGATAGCAACACATTTGATGCCATATTTGTCCATTTCTCCTGCCCAGTACTTTTCTGTAGACTGCCCTTGATAGCTGCATCTTCCACTATATACTATTTACAACCGGTAGTGGTGGTCTCACTGGTAGCACATCTTTCTTTGTATGCATTCAATATGAATTTTGTGGTATTGGTGCCCCTCAAGGTTGGATACCTACACCCCACTACCCAAGGTGTCAAACCACTACGGTCCTAAAAGAACCAAGTGTCAATGTCAAACATAAAGATAACCTCGGCACTCTGATCAGTTCAATATTGTTACATATGTAGTTCACAGAACAATTTAGACAAGCAGAGAACAATTGTTGACTTGTTGTTCAATTTAATAAAAAAATATAGAACATACAAGTTTAGCAGTCTAACTAAAAAGCAAAGCATTCCAATAACATTATATTTCACAAATAGAGGGTACAAATCAATAATCCTCCTGTAGGGCATTGGACCGGCAGCCGACACGTGTTTCGTTACAAAGTAACTTTCTCAAGGCTTGGATAGATAATCCGTTTAGCTCAGCAGTATTCCATACGTGTTCAAGGACTTCCAGTACGAAAAATGTAGCCACTTGTCTATTAGTCTATTTGATATTTCTTGCCCGGGACGGAAAAGGCAGCTGAAGTTTTTTTCTCTCAATAGATCCCAATTGTTGCCTTCAGAGGCTAAGAAGGCTTGCATCTTATTGTTTCGTATATTTACACAATTTTCTGTATTTTGATTTGAAAGATAACGGAAAGGGGTATGATATGCCCCTGTTCGTGCGAAATTGTTCCGTATGCTTGATTCCGGTCCAGGAAAGGCATGGCTTGGCAGTTCGGGCTGGACTGTTCCCATGAGGCACAGGGTCAAGGCTGATTTGCATATGGCCATGTCTGAACTGGGGTGGTGTGGAGTGTAAAAAAACGATGGATTTAGACCCAGAGATCTGAACTGGGGTGAATGTATGACATTGTTCTGCATTCTGTCCATCAACTGTTGTGTTTGCATTTGTCACCCCGAGTGGGACGGGTATGCTCAGACGTGAGTCCCAGGCTCTCCACAGCACTGGAGTCAAGCTATCCTGGCTGAAGATGGCTGATAGCCAGAAACCAGTCCTAGGATGCTTGATTCCGGTCCAGGGAGGACCTGGCTTAGCAGCTCGGACTGGACTGTTCCCAAAAGGCACAGGGTCAAGGCTGATTTGCATATGGCCATGTCTGAACTTGGGTGGGGTGGTGTGCAAAAAAACGATGGATTCAGGCCCAGATCTCTGTACTGGGGTGAATGTATGACATTGTTCTGCATTCTGTCCATCAGTTGTTGTTTTTGCAGATTTGACTATTTACCAGCTCAGGAGCGAGTAAAGAGTGGATTTTTGATAACTCACATGAGGTGTATGAGGCTGCCAAGATTTGAGAGAAAACATATCCTGACTGTCCTTCATGGGAGGATTTGCAGGAATTCCTCATAGCTTCTTTGTATGGATCCTTATCCTTCGATCAATAGGATTTTCTCAATTTTCGTTCCAGGTTTTACCACCGGCTCTTCTCTTTCCTTACCGCAAGAGAGAAGTACGGGGCTGAGGGCTTGGACCTTTTTCTAACCTGAAGAGTTAATGGAGCCACTGAGTTAATAGTGTTAATAATCCATTTATTAAAATTTTTGGTTATCCTACAGGTAGCTATCACTTTTTGTATTTTCAGAATTCGCTCTTTTGCTGACATAGAGTATGACATTTCAACTGGGAGTGTTTAGAATTATCATTTATGATCACAAACAAATGTTGACCATTCCATAGAGGCCCAAAATCCACACTGGCTCTTACTCGGAGAAATCTCTTCAATGATTTTGGAGCCGATGTACGTTGTTACAACGCATGTTGTAACAACGCATGCCTTTACCACGCAAGTCTTACAATGCAAGTCGTTACAACGACTTGCGTTGGAGGGCGTGGATTTAGGAATCTTATAATTTTATATTCCAACACCAGTCCCCGTAACAGTAGGGAAGGTGTTGGAATATAAAATTGCATGATTCCTTATCCCACTGCGCCATCCAGCGCAAGTCGTAGTAACGACTTGCGTTGTAATAGCTGCGGGGTAAAGGCACTGCGGTGTAAAAACCGCGTCGTAAACGATGTTCTCCTTTGGAGCCAGATGGTCAGGGTGACTGGATGCTTGACAGTGAAGACATTCTCCTGCAATGGGCTTTACAATTTAATCCAGTCCAGGAGTCCAGACTTTACTGCAAAACCTGCTATTAGTTTTTACAAACGCCAGTCCTCAACATAATGCAAGCAGTTGAACTGCTTCAAAGTAAAAACTTGAGGACAGACAAGATTGGGTCCTCTCAGGAGACAGCCTTCCAATGTCACAGTCAGTTAATGTCTATCTTTGTACAACAACATGAGACGCTGTCAAACTTCTTGCAAGAGGCTCGATAGGTCTGATGTCAGCGACCTCCAATTTACACAGTGGCTGATACAGATCGCAAGCTGCAAACAGTCATACTCTTCAGTGGCAGCACAAATGTCTTCTCGATCAAGTTTGATGGGTTAGTGATAATGAATATTTCTGTAATATACATTTCCCTAAATTTGGCGAGGTTTAGAAGATTTTCTTTGAAACAAAGGAACTCAGGGCATGATTCACAAAGGAACTCCTCACTCGTGATGGAGGCCTAGCAGTTGTGGGGGATTCTACTCACTCGTAGTGGAGGCCCGGCAGTTGTGGGGGAGTCTCCTCACTCGTGGTGGAGGTCCCGCAGTTGTGGGGGAGTCTCCTCACTTGTGGTGGAGGCCCGCAGTTGTGGGGTGGTCTGCTCACTCGTGGTGGAGGCCCGCAGTTGTGGGGAGTCTCCACACTCGTGGTGGAGGCCCCGTAGTTGTGGGGGAGTCTCCTCACTCCTGGTGGAGGCCCTGCAGTTGAGGGGGAGTCTCCTCACTCCTAGTGGAGGCCCCGCAGTTGTGGGGGAGTCTCCTCACTCCTGGTGGAGGCCCTGCAGTTGTGGGGAGTCTCCACACTCGTGGTCGAGGCCCCGCAGTTGTGGGGGAGTCTCCGCACTCATGGTGTTGGCCCCACAGATGTGGGGGAGTCTCCGCTCTCGGTCGGAATATACGCAATTGAGAATTCTCATTGGGGAGATTCCGCCCCAAGTGCGGAAACACCCCCATGACTCTGGGCCTCTATGACGAGTGCGGAGGCCCTGCGTGAATCAGGCCCTAAGTGTTTATGATCTATACTGACAGTGAAAACATGTCCATAGAGGTACAGGTGAAAGTGAGAACACTCCCAGTGTATTTCTCAATGTGTGAGTAGAATTGTATAGTTATGGCTCAGCTTTCATGGGTGAAGGGTGCACACTCCCTACAAGTTGTTGTTTTAATAGGATGGTTCCTAGTGCAGTAGGGTTAGCATCAACTAATAGTTCAGAGTCTTTCAAAAGATTAAAGTATTTAGGTGTTTCTGCCGTTGTCTCATCATTTGTGGCTTGAGGTGAGGTCTGCGGTGTCTTAGTTTAGCTCAATGTTCATGTGTCAGTTCTCTGTGGGGTTCTGGAAACAAGCCTGATGAACCTCCAAAATAGGTCTCCATGCCTGTGAGAAGTTGGCCTGATATGTAGTGTTTCCAATTCTGGAACCACTGGGTATCAGTCCAAACAAACCCCAAAGATGTCAGGTTGTAAGTCAACCTTGTAGACAAGCTATCCTAATGGTAGCATGGACTAAGCAGCCTTAAAGGCTTAACTTAAGAGGTTGTGTTAAGCGAGCTGTTTTACCACATACAATCCTATAATCAAATGAAAGGACACCACACAAGTATATATTGTAAAAATATATGTATTTATTTCTAAATTACTCCCCAGTACTCTTTATGAGGAAAGGGGCACAAGCGTTAAATCAAAAGCACAGTAAAACATATAAAGTTGCACAATTAAGGATGAGGGCGGGTGGACACTCAGACCATATACTAAAAAAGTGGTATAAGTAACACTTATCGAACAATGGTTAGGCCTAGGGCCTAGAGATTCGCTGGGAGCAGTCAGGACTAGCAATGCTGAAGTCGGGAGTAGCCCACAGGAGACGGGTGCAGCACGGAAAGTGCGGCTCGCACCAATGCAATGTCAATGGTGCGTAAAAGTTGGATAAAGTGAATTAAAAGATACTTCCGCTGAACCTAGAGGAACAAAACTTTAGACACAGACCCTAGAGGTGTGTACCAGTGTAAGAACACCAGCGTTGCAAAGTTACCTCACCCACAGGCCGTGGGTGCACAGGGTCGAAGTGGCGTCGGGTTCTGTCACGCAGGTTCTTGGTGCTTGAAGCTGTTGCAGCTGCAGGCGCTGTGAAGCTGAAGTGTCCGGTGCGATCCAAGGGTGGATCGAAGTAGAAAAGTACCTGAAAGCAGAGGGGACAGAGTCTGGGTCACTCAGCAGTGACCAGGGTGGAACCAGGACGGAACCAGGCAATGTCGGGCGCAATCAGGTGGTTGTCGATAGGCTTCTCTCCGCTGTCACGTGGGCTCTGGGGCATCTGCGACGTCCAGGAGCAGGTCACGATCTGTCCCACGTAGGCTCTCGCCGTCAGCACCGTCGGCTTCAAGATTGCAGCAAACAGCACTTGGCAAAAGCAATCCACGCGGAACCGGGAGATTGCTTATCACTCGAACCAGGAGGGTCAGAGTGGGGGCTCCTTTTCACAGGAGCTGGTGCAGATCTGGAGCAACCAGAAAAGCAAGTCGAATTTCAAGTTTCGTTGGCACAGGGGCCACAAGCCAGCTGGCAAGTGACCGGGCCAACGCGTCGAGCCAACACAAGCAGAAGGGCCCCACGCAGCACTCGTCGAGTGTGGAGGGGTGAGCTTTGGTGCAAGTGGAGCTCGGGGCTGGGGCTTCTCAAACCCCGGTGTACAGCTTCGAGGGTCACTCGTGGGCTGCACGGTCAGCATCTCGTGGCCTTTTCAAGATGGCATGCCCCACGCTTCCGGTCGCCTCCACTGGTCTCAGCTCTGCAGGGACTGTGGATCGGGCAGGTAGAAGGCAGGCAAGCTTGATCTCGTCGATCTCTGTTGCTCGAGTTCCGGCGGGAACTGCAACAAAGCAAGGGTCGAGGGCTGGTTGGTACCTGTTTGCACAGGGTGGTCACTCCTTGACCACAAGGGAGATTCTTCAGTCTTCTAACGTCGTGCAGAAAGTCGAAGGGTCCAGAATTCGTTTCTTATGTTTCTTCAGGATGATCTGAGTTGCATTGGCACTGCTCCCCCTCTTATTCGAATCTGGGGGGTTGGACATCCTGCTAGGTCCCCTCCTATGGGTGGGACCCAGGAAGGGGGTGGTTACACCCCTCTCCTTTGATCCTGGCCGCGCTGGGACAGGGGCTGGGAGGCCCCAGAACCGGTTTGGCCGGATTATGCAAGGGGCAGCCTTGTGCTCCCCAGGCAGTGTCTGGTTTCTTTGAAACCTCCCTACTCCAATCCACTATCTCCTGTCTGGGGTGGTTTGACACCGCCCTGTGACAGGAAACTCTTTGTCCAGGCCTCCTCTGCCGAGTTTCGGTCAGCAGCAGGAGGCCAGACCCGTGTCTTTGGCAGGGGCATCCATTTTGTGGATCTGAGGCTCATTTTAAATCAACCGCGTTTCAGCAAAGTAACATGTCTTCTCCCTCTAGAAGGGTGGAATACTACCCCTGTCGCCAGAACTGGCGAGGGGGTAGTATTCCAATTCGTATGACACCTTACACGACATGTTTTGATAAAGCCAAACCAAAGTTGCTATATAACCGCGAGGATTATAAGGCGCTTAAGAGTATATGGTATGGCATTATCCCGGATCAGCTTAGGGAGTTGTTCCCGACAGCTGCAGACAGGCTCAGCTCATGCCAGAGCTCCATCTCACATAAAACCACGCACTCTGCCTCCAGGATTGATGAGGCCTTCCATAGGAGTGGCTCACAGGTTTATATGTGTCCAGATAGGTTTAGATATAGGCATACTATATCTAAGCAAGGGGTGATTACACCACCTTGCCCCAGCTGAGTGATCAGCCAGTTGTGTCAATTTTAGATAGCCAGCCAGGGGTGGCAAAAGATATGCTGCAGCCCCTGGTAGGCCTTGGATGCACCTATGCCCTGGGCACCTATAGTGCTCTGTACAGGGGCTGATAAGGTGACCCAAGCCAATCTAGTTATGCACCTAGGGTACATGGAATCCATTTTACAGAGAAAGCAGATAGCCTGGGGCCCTGATTAGCAGGGAACCAGGCCAACTAAGTCGAAAACCAGCTAAACACAAGGCAAAAAATCTGGGGTAACCATAGTCAGGTAGCCACCTTCCTACATAACCCCCCCACAAACGAAAGGAGATAAGGCTATCCTTGGCCAGGTACGCCTTTATTGCCTGAGTGGCCATATAAGGAAGTACCTGCACTAGCATGGGTACCCCCTGTCTCATGGTCCACTAAGCAGTCCCTCACCCTAGGGGTATTAGAGGGTCTCCACCATAGGGAATCACTACCTTGGGTGTGTTTATGCAAAGTTAAAGGCTGGTTTGGATATGGAGTATTGAAGTGAGGCTCCACTATTTTTGGGCTCAACTTCCTCCAATTATCTTCCACCATGTGTGCCTTTCTTTCTTCAACTGAGTTGCACTGAGCTCTCAGGGTCAACCTCTGGCTACCTAAAGCTGGAGGCTGGGTCCCTCTGTTTGGCTTGCTGGAGGGACAGTTCAGGTTTGGGCCCTTTGGGTCCCAGGTTTGGCTGTGCCCAACAGAATCCATCTGTGGGAGGTCCCTAACTGTTTTTAAGGGGGCTCCCTCAGGAGTTTTTAAAGTTTTCACCTTACTAGGCCTACTAGTTTTGGTGCCCCTAATCTGTTGATGGGGGTGCTTTATTTGACACGGGGCCCTCTGGGTCTCACTGTCCTTCTTGTCCTCTGCAGCCCTGGGCTGACTGAGGCAAGGTAGAGAGGGGCAGGTTACCTGCTCCAGACTGGATCCCACCTGAGAAGGGTCCACTGCCATCAGAGGCTCTGTCAGGCCAGGCCTAACAACCTCTGGGGCAGTTCCTTCATCAGGGGTAAGATCAGTTCCCTGAGGAGGCTGATCCTGTCCTACTGTCTGGTGAGGGGGAGATTTCTCTTCCTCCTCCATGCTCTCAGTTTGGGTGGAGTGATCCATCATTTCAGGCTTCACAACACACATATCTGTTTGAGTTTGGGCTGTGGCCATCACAGCCCCACTAACCTTTTCAGGAGGAGACTCAGTTTGGGTTTCTGCTGTTATCATAACAGCTTTGCTATTCTGTTCTGGAAGAGCTTCTGTTAAAGATGGGGCAGAGAGTTGCTCAGCCCTACCAACCTTTTCAGGGAGGACATCTTGGATTGGGGCTGTAGCCATTACAGCCCCACTAACCTTTCCATTGGAGTTTACCATTCTAGAATGGATTTCCTGTTCAACCTCAGCCCAGGCTGAGATTTCTAAATCATTACCCAGTAGACAGTCTACAGGCAAGTTTGGTGACACTGCCACTCTCTTTGGGCCAGTGACACCTCCCCAGCTGAGACTTACTACTGCCATGGGATGATTTGTTTGGATACCATCAATGTTCGTTACCTGGTATGTGGCACCTGGTAAAAGTTGTTTAGAGGGGACTATACAGTCAGCCACCATGGTGATGCTAGCCCCTGTGTCTCTAAAGGCTTCAACTTTCAAACCATTGATGATGGGTTCTTGTCTATATTTGCTCAAGGTATTTGGGCAAACAGAGAAGTTGGCAAACCCCATGCCAGTCTCATAAACAAGATTATTTGGGGATGGGGACCTGGATAGGCCAGGGTCCTCCTGGGCTCCAAAAGTAAACCCACCCAGATTCCTGGGTGTGCTCCCACTTCCTGGGGGATTACTGCTGACAGTAACAGGAGGTGTTGAAGCTGGTTTTGGAGGTATGTTGTCTTTATTGCCATTCTTGGGACAACAGTTGTCTGTTTTGTAATGCCCAACCTGCTTACAGACATGGCAATAGGGCTTTTTCTCTGTTGAAGAAGTGTCTTGGGACCCACCCCCATTCTTGGAGTTTTGGGGCCCTGGGGAAGTCTTTTCTTTACTTTTATCCCCTCCCTTATCTTGAGGCTTGGTAGACTCCTTCTTCTGGTTACTGTCCTGATTCTTAGGCCTAATCCTGGTTCTGACCCATTTATCTGCCCTCTTTCCCAATTCTTGGGGAGAGGTCAAATCTGAGTCCACCAGGTGCTGGTGTAAGAGCTGGTTCTGACAATTACTAAGGATCTGCTCCCTCATAATCAAATTATACAATCCTGTGAAGTCATGTACTTTGCTGCCATTTAGCCAACCCTCCAGAGCCTTAGTTGCACAATCAACAAAATCAGTCCAGTCCTGAGTCTGTGTCTTCTGGGTGTCTCTGAACTTTAACCTGTACTGTTCAGTGGTTAAGCCAAACCCATCTATTAGAACACTCTTCAGGACTTTGTAATTGCTGGCATCCTCATGTCTGACAGTGAGGAGCCTATCTCTCCCTTTCTCTGAAAAGGAGTACCATAAGATTGCTGCCCACTGTTCCTCAGGAACCTGCTGTACCATGCAGGCTCTCTCCAGAGCAGTCATCCATTTGTGGATGTCATCCCCTTCCTTGTAGGGGGGCACAATCTTTGTCAGGTTTCTACTATCATAGGACCTGGGTTTTTCTTTAGGAACTTTGCTGCCACTAGTGGCATCTAAGCCACACAATTTTCTTTCTCTTGCTAAAGCAAGTTTAGCTTGAGCCAAGGCTACCTCTTCCCTTTCTATTTGGAGTTGGACAGCCCTCATCCTGGCCCTATGCTCTTTTCTCTGGGAGGAAGTCATCCCTCTTTGAGATTCTCTTGAGGCACTAGAAAGATGAGAGTCCCCTGATGGAGATCTCACCCTCCTGTTGCCTGGGAGAATTTGGTTATGAGATCTGGAGTGGTGCTGGCCCTCTCCATTCTCATGTAGGTCCAAGTTGGCCTGGTTAAGCCTGGCAACCTGTACCTGGTTTCCCCCCTGATCCTGATCTTCAGGCTCTTCTAAATCAGAGTCTTCCTCTTCCTCCTCCTCCACTACTTCATCTGGAAGATTCTCATTCTCAGGGGAGTTTATCCCTTCACCTGATTCTAAGGGAGCCTGACTCACCTTATCTAAGTCATCCTTTTCTAGGATAGCTATTAATGAAGGAATGGTAGGGCCTCTGCCCATTTTTAGCCCCCTGGCTGTGCACACGGCACTCAGGTCTTTGTGGCTAAGGTTGTCATATCTGGATGTTGTCCCTATAGGATCAACTATTACAGGAGCAGAGCCTGAGGCTCTACCTGTATCAGACATGGCTGCTAGTGAGGTGTAAGTGATGCACTTACCTACACTAAGTGGTTTCCTACTGTACCTTGCTAGTGAGTTGTAGTCAGGGTGTGCTAATCCCTTTAATCTACAACTACTAAGTTCAGTAGAACTTAATATGCTAAGCTTTTGATTTATATGTACCTAGAGGTACTTGATGTGATCTTTCAATTTGATAAAGATTGCAATGGTAAAACAAACAGCAAGCTCAAATCCACACCGCTGCACACCAATGTGAGAAGTTGGCCTGATATGTAGTGTTTCCAATTCTGGAACCACTGGGTATCAGTCCAAACAAACCCCAAAGATGTCAGGTTGTAAGTCAACCTTGTAGACAAGCTATCCTAATGGTAGCATGGACTAAGCAGCCTTAAAGGCTTAACTTAAGAGGTCGTGTTAAGCGAGCTGTTTTACCACATACAATCCTATAATCAAATGAAAGGACACCACACAAGTATATATTGTAAAAATATATGTATTTATTTCTAAATTACTCCCCAGTACTCTTTATGAGGAAAGGGGCACAAGCGTTAAATCAAAAGCACAGTAAAACATATAAAGTTGCACAATTATGGATGAGGGCGGGTGGCCACTCAGACCATATACTAAAAAAGTGGTATAAGGAACACTTATCGAACAATGGTTAGGCCTAGGGCCTAGAGATTCGCTGGGAGCAGTCAGGACTAGCAATGCTGAAGTCGGGAGTAGCCCACAGGAGACGGGTGCAGCACGGAAAGTGCGGCTCGCACCAATGCAATGTCAATGGTGCGTAAAAGTTGGATAAAGTGAATTAAAAGATACTTCCGCTGAACCTAGAGGAACAAAACTTTAGACACAGACCCTAGAGGTGTGTACCAGTGTTAGAACACCGGCGTTGCAAAGTTACCTCACCCACAGGCCGTGGGTGCACAGGGTCGAAGTGGCGTCGGGTTCTGTCACGCAGGTTCTTGGTGCTTGAAGCTGTTGCAGCTGCAGGCGCTGTGAAGCTGAAGTGTCCGGTGCGATCCAAGGGTGGATCGAAGTAGAAAAGTACCTGAAAGCAGAGGGGACAGAGTCTGGGTCACTCAGCAGTGACCAGGGTGGAACCAGGACGGAACCAGGCAATGTCGGGCGCAATCAGGTGGTTGTCGATAGGCTTCTCTCTGCTGTCACGTGGGCTCTGGGGCATCTGCGACGTCCAGGAGCAGGTCACGATCTGTCCCACGTAGGCTCTCGCCGTCAGCACCGTCGGCTTCAAGATTGCAGCAAACAGCACTTGGCAAAAGCAATCCACGCGGAACCGGGAGATTGCTTATCACTCGAACCAGGAGGGTCAGAGTGGGGGCTCCTTTTCACAGGAGCTGGTGCAGATCTGGAGCAACCAGAAAAGCAAGTCGAATTTCAAGTTTCGTCGGCACAGGGGCCACAAGCCAGCTGGCAAGTGACCGGGCCAACGCGTCGAGCCAAAACAAGCAGAAGGGCCCCACGCAGCACTCGTCGAGTGTGGAGGGGTGAGCTTTGGTGCAAGTGGAGCTCGGGGCTGGGGCTTCTCAAACCCCGGTGTACAGCTTCGAGGGTCACTCGTGGGCTGCACGGTCAGCGTCTCGTGGCCTTTTCAAGATGGCGTGCCCCACGCTTCCGGTCGCCTCCACTGGTCTCAGCTCTGCAGGGACTGTGGATCGGGCAGGTAGAAGGCAGGCAAGCTTGATCTCGTCGATCTCTGTCGCTCGAGTTCCGGCGGGAACTGCAACAAAGCAAGGGTCGAGGGCTGGTTGGTACCTGTTTGCACAGGGTGGTCACTCCTTGACCACAAGGGAGATTCTTCAGTCTTCTAACGTCGTGCAGAAAGTCGAAGGGTCCAGAATTCATTTCTTATGTTTCTTCAGGATGATCTGAGTGGCATTGGCACTGCTCCCCCTCTTATTCGAATCTGGGGGGTTGGACATCCTGCTAGGTCCCCTCCTATGGGTGGGACCCAGGAAGGGGGTGGTTACACCCCTCTCCTTTGATCCTGGCCGCGCTGGGACAGGGGCTGGGAGGCCCCAGAACCGGTTTGGCCGGATTATGCAAGGGGCAGCCTTGTGCTCCCCAGGCAGTGTCTGGTTTCTTTGAAACCTCCCTACTCCAATCCACTATCTCCTGTCTGGGGTGGTTTGACACCGCCCTGTGACAGGAAACTCTTTGTCCAGGCCTCCTCTGCCGAGTTTCGGTCAGCAGCAGGAGGCCAGACCCGTGTCTGTGGCAGGGGCATCCATTTTGTGGATCTGAGGCTCATTTTAAATCAACCGCGTTTCAGCAAAGTAACATGTCTTCTCCCTCTAGAAGGGTGGAATGCTACCCCCGTCGCCAGAACTGGCGAGGGGGTAGTATTCCAATTCGTATGACACCTTACACGACATGTTTTGATAAAGCCAAACCAAAGTTGCTATATAACCGCGAGGATTATAAGGCACTTAAGAGTATATGGTATGGCATTATCCCGGATCAGCTTAGGGAGTTGTTCCCGACAGCTGCAGACAGGCTCAGCTCATGCCAGAGCTCCATCTCACATAAAACCATGCACTCTGCCTCCAGGATTGATGAGGCCTTCCATAGGAGTGGCTCACAGGTTTATATGTGTCCAGATAGGTTTAGATATAGGCATACTATATCTAAGCAAGGGGTGATTACACCACCTTGCCCCAGCTGAGTGATCAGCCAGTTGTGTCAATTTTAGATAGCCAGCCAGGGGTGGCAAAAGATATGCTGCAGCCCCTGGTAGGCCTTGGATGCACCTATGCCCTGGGCACCTATAGTGCTCTGTACAGGGGCTGATAAGGTGACCCAAGCCAATCTAGTTATGCACCTAGGGTACATGGAATCCATTTTACAGAGAAAGCAGATAGCCTGGGGCCCTGATTAGCAGGGAACCAGGCCAACTAAGTCGAAAACCAGCTAAACACAAGGCAAAAAATCTGGGGTAACCATAGTCAGGTAGCCACCGTCCTACATAGCCAAGAATACTCTTCACTTATTGATGGGACAGGAGCAACTTCTTCAGCTGACAATCTTTACTCAAATAATTGATGAAGGGGTTTAGAAAATCGCACTACTTTTGATTAGTGTGAGGCTACGGTAATTTATTTTCTCATGGACATCCAGGAGTCTGGAACAGTACTCTTCGAAGATTTTGACATGTACAAGAACATTGCCCCTGACATTTATGACTCCATTAAGTCCAGCCAAGACTAATTGAATAGACTTTTCAAAAACTTTTGCCAGGTAAGAAATACCAAAGTTTAAATACCAAAGGCCAGGGTGGTGGAAAAGGTGGTGATGAACCTATATTTTGAGTCTAAAAGAACATGGGGCATATTAACAAGGGCTTTATCTCCGCATTTTTTGGCTTTAAAAGCCAAAGAAGTGGAGATAAAAATATTGCCCTATCAACAACAGGGTGCTACCCTTTTTCACTACGCTTCCCTTTGCATCTCTAATGAGATGCAAGGTGGGCGTTCCAGTGCAAAATAATAGAAATAGAAACATTTCTCCTATTATCAAGCTTCACGCTAACCCTGTTAGAGACAAAAAAAAGCAGCGCTAATAACGGTTAATGCTGCTTTTTTACGTCTGCTAATTTTCAGACTTAGCCATGTAATCCAATGGGAGGTGGATTACATGGCTAAGTCTACCATGGGCTATTAACAAGGATATCCCTATCCTTGTAGTTTCATCGCTACATTACCAGCGATAACCTCCCAAAATGCTGCTATCACTGGTTTTTTTAATCGCCTAGGCGGTTAGAGTTGTTAATAACGCAATAACCAGGCGATATTATCCAGCGATAGCGTTAATTTTCCCTGTTCCTTGTTAATATGCCCCCATGTTTGTAATTGAATTCAGTGTTACCTTGGAACACCCTTTTACCTTTGCTACTGGGTCATCTTCAATCAATCGAATATTGTGATATTAAGCTCATGCATATCTAAACAAATATGTACTTCGTGATGTTGTTGAGGTTTCTTAGCAATGCCAATAGCCAAGAACTATTGTATGGCCCGTTCAACTAGTTCTATTTTGTTGACCATTTCTAGCTTCAAAAGTTCAGCTTCCACTGTAGTCCTCAAATGCAAATCACATTTTGGTAGTGTGGTACAGTTGTTGGATGGAGTGGTCTGTGTGTAGCTTTGACAATCTTGCTCTTTAAGAATTTGGGGGCATATTATCAAGAAACGGCGTTAAACTTATCGTAGCTTTAGCGTCAGGAAACTGCTGCTAAAGCGGCAATATTGGGCTTGATAATATGCCCTTGAGAATTCCCATAGAAGCCCATGTTCTGGTGTGAACATACGCTTCTCAACGGCATATTATCAAGCCCATTATCGCCGCTTTAGCAGCAGTTCTTCTGCTAAAGCGGCGATAATTTTAACACCCTTCTTAATAATATGCCCCTCAGTGCCATTGTATAGATCATCAAATTCTTCCAATAGGAACCCCAAGTCCATAGCATGGATGCTGAATACAAACTGTATTTGGCCTGCCTGTTTGGCAGCTCAGCAGGGTCCCCAATCCTTTTTGAGTGACATACACATCTTCACCGAGACGACTTGTTATTGTGTGTTCATTGTTTTATTGACGGTGCTGGTCGTCATGCTGTATTGCCATAGGCCAAGATCCTGACTCTCATTGGACTGAGACATGAAAGAGAATCAAAGTCATCATCAGGACATCGACGGATACATCTGCCTCGATTAGGGCAGTTAGTGCCTGTCCGCCCACCTGCGCTTTACATTTATGTTGAGAATGACCATAACCTTACCTTGTTCCGTGGCATTACTACACACACAGATCCCTCATTCTCATCATCATCGTCCATGTCTTCAGTGGGAGGCTCAGTTTGCAGAGATGTGATAGCACTGAGAGCCCTTTTCAGGATTTTTTCTGTTACATGAGATGAGCATCAGAGGGGCGTGGCTTGGGCGCCGATGGCGATGGTCGCCTGAGAGCTCGGCTCCGGGACTGAGCCCGGAATTATCCTGTAAATCGGAGGCTGCGGGGCACCCCAGACCCCGGATTCTGCTGAGTGGACCGACGAAGACCTGCCGGGGCCCCTGATGGGGCTCGGACGAGAGTTGCTCCGGAGTTAAACCGAAGTTTGCGGAGTTGTGGAGTGCGACCCAACATGGCGCCCGGACTTCTTTGTCCCCCTGGTCGGACCCACTGACTTGGAGGAGCGTCGCGAGCAGCGACTTGCTCCCGACTTTGCCATCCTCGGCTGCTCTGTGCACTGGCTGTCTACTGGATCGGACTTTTCACAACGAGTTTGCACTCGGTTGGGTGGCCGGGCGGATGCCCACGTTATAGGGGACCCCGGGAGCGGACGCCCTGTGATCCAGGCGGTGGCCCGACTCACGACTCCGCACCTAGCTACGTCTTCCCGACCAGTCCACTTCCATGGGAGGCGTGACACTTTGGCGCCACAAATCGTCCGGTGGAGCTGGTGACCCTCACCCCGGGTCTCTAGCGGGTGAGCGGGCCTGCCCGACTCGGCGACGGTTGTCTCCGCCCCCTCATCGGTGCCCTCGGACGCCGTGGCGGTGGCGTGAGCCGAAGCGGAGAAGTCTCCACAGGCCCTGGAGAAGGAGGTCTCCCACACTCGATTTGAGGACCAGTAACCGGGAGGGTCGTGGTCGACATCTGCACCCGGAGACGCCTACTCCGGGACCTTCACGGAGTGCCCCCGGCGACATGGGGAAACCTAGAGGAGCCAAGGGGACTACCCCGACCGCCTCGGACTCGGAAGCCCAGGACAAAGAGGAGCATGGGGACCCAAAGAGTTCTGGTGGCGCGTCGATGCAACAACAGTTCGACCGCGTCCTGGAGGCGATAACGACCACGAGATCGGCCCTCCAACAGGACATTGCCCAGGTGGCGACGAGCCTAGGCCTCCTCAGAGCGGACCACGGCAAACTTTCGGACCGGGTCAAGGAAGTGGAGAGCTCGGTGAAAACCTTGGAGCCGGCGCAGCGAACCTTGGCTGCGACGATGAAGGATGCCCTATCCCGAATTGCGACCCTGGAACAGAGGGCGGAGGATGCGGAAGGCCGCAACAGGAGAAACAACATTCGTGTAGTGGGCCTCCCGGAAAAGATCGAGGATGGCGACATGGTGACATACTTAGAGACCTGGCTCCGTGACACGGTGGCCCCGGAGGGGCTATCCTCCTTCTACACTCTGGAGCGTGCCCACAGAGTCCCGGCACGGCCACCGCAACAGGGACGCACCCCGAGGCCGGTGGTGGCGCGCTTATTGCACTTTCGGGACAGGGACTTAATCCTTAATGCCGCCAGACATAATGGTCCATTCAAAGTAGCGAACAATCAGGTGAACATCTTTCCGGACTACACCTACGAGACTCAACGCAAGCGTTTCTCCTTCCTGGCGGTCAAGCGCGAGCTCAGGAGCGAGGGCATCCAGTACTCGCTCCTCTACCCTGCAAGGCTCCGCATCATAGTCGATGACAAAACTCAGTTCTTCGACACCCCGGAGGATGTCTGTGCCTGGCTCGAACTTTACAGGACAGGGAAAGATGGCTTCGGCTCCTCGTCCCAACAGGCAGATGAGCCGGAACAGAGACGGCGATCCAGGAGGATCAGGAATTGCCGCGGCCGCACGGGAGGGCCCTCAACTGCAGAGACGTCGTCGGAGCGGAGGGGAGTGTTGGAAGTACTGTCGGAGTTGTCGGGTGCACGGGACGAAGCCATTGAGGAGGAAGAAAACCTGGGTGAAGAGGAGGCACCATCGGACTCGGAGGACTCAGTGACTGATAGTGCCCACGCACCGGTGATCACACCGAAATCGGTGGAGGACCTTTTGGATGGACAAGGGTAACGGGGTGTGCTGCCTTATTTTGGGAGGGGGCCCGGCAGGGGGGAGGCGGTTGCCGTCCATTGCTGCTGACAGAGAGGGAGGGAGGGGTGGGGTGCCCCTGTTTCTGCCCCGAGAGGTTTTGGCACTGTTTAGGGCTTGTTGTAGTCCTGGTGGCCTGAGCGTCGAGGGCCCACTGCCTCCGCCCAGCCCGCACCTGGCCCTTAAGGCCTTCCTACGGTGGCGACCGTGGGATTAGTAGGGGTTATTGGGTTGATGGAAGGCGAGGTTTGGATGGGATCTAGATGGTGCAATTTGGGTCCTGTTCTGGGGTGGGTGGGTGAGGGTTTGGTTCGTTCTTGGGTTGTTTGGTTTTGGTTGGGGAAAATGGCCGCCATCAGTGCTGGGAGGAATGATGTCTTTTCTTTGTTGGGGCCCGGATGGGGAGACTGTGCAAGAACAATATGGGACAATGGCTGATGTTGCTAACTTGAAATGTGTCACTTGGAACGTAAGGGGGCTTCATACTATGTCCAGGCGCCACAAGGTCCACGCTTATTTGGTGCGTAGGGGAGTGCAAATGGCGCTGCTGCAGGAAACTCATCTGAACAAGGCGGAAGGGGCGGCGCTACAGCGTAGATGGCGGGGGCAGGTCTTTTCCACGTCGTACTCCGCTTATGCCAGAGGGGCGCTAATATGGATCAGGGCAGGGGTCCCCTTTCAAGTCACGAGAACAGTGATAGATCCAGAGGGGCGTTACGTGGCCATCTCGGGCACTCTAGGAGGGAGGGACTTCACCGTTTGCTGTGTGTATGCTCCTAATATGGACCAGACTGCCTTCCTTTCCAGGCTATCGGGCTCGTTGGCCCACTTTTTCTCCGGGCCCCTTCTGCTTGGAGGAGACTTCAATTCTGTAGTGGACGTGGATATTGACCGCTCGCATCCACCGCTTCCAGATTCTCCGGTTCGTCGCACGGCTAAGGGTCGTCAGGATTGGCAGACCCGCTGGGGTTTGACGGACATCTGGAGGGCGCATCACCCCGCATCTAGGGATTATTCATATTTCTCGAGCCTTCATGAGTTGCATGTCAGACTAGATGGCTTTCTTGGGTCGCCCGAACTGGTTTCGGCAGCGGTCCGATCTGAGTACTTGTCCAGGACCATTTCGGACCATAACCCCCTCCTGCTGGACCTTCGTTGGTTCCCCGGGATGCCGGCAGTGCCCACCTGGAAGCTGCGACCCGAGATCCTTGAGGACAGTGTCTTCAGGGCGGACCTGGGGGACAGGATATTGGAATACTTTGCATCCAACGGCGGCACCGCGAGTACTAGAGCGTTAGAGTGGGACGCTTTTAATGTAGTGGTGAGGGGTTACTGTATTTCTAAGAAGGTGGGCATGAGGCGCGTTATCTTAGCTGATTTAGATGCAGCGGATCGGAAACTCCGCGAGCTTGAACTTCGCCGCCCGGGACACCCGGAATTGCAAGTACGAACGGCGGAGGCGAGGGAGGAGGTGGCGGCAGAGGTCGAACGGCTCCGCTGTTTTGACTATAAGGCCTATACGGTCCGATCCATCGCAGAGGGAGACAGATCGAGCGCGTTATTGGCGTGGTTGGCCAACCCTACGCGCCAGTCCCAATTGACGACAAGTATGCGCGGGGCAGACGGAACCGAGGTACACACCCAACCGGAGATTCTTAGCTGCTTCCGGCATTATTACGAATGTTTGTACCGTAGTCGCTCCGCACGAGACCCTGACCGACTTGATGATTATCTACGTCCGCTGGAGCTCCGCACAGTGGAGCAGGAAGTGGCGAAAGCCCTGGGATCCGACATTGAATTGGGGGAGATCCGCGGGGCCATTAAACGGATGGCGAGAAACAAGACCCCGGGCCTGGATGGCCTGCCTGTGGAGTTTTATGCAGCTTATGCTGACCTCCTAGCCCCTCGATTATTGGTGGTCTACAGGGAGGCGAAGAGGCTGGGGCGACTCCCGAGCTCGATGTGTGAGGCGTTGGTGGTTCCTCTCCTCAAACCGGGCCGAGACTCGTCCGACCCGGGGTCTTACCGTCCCCTATCGATGTTGACGGTGGACTATAAAATACTGAGCAGCATCTTGGCCTCGAGGCTGCTGGGACACATGAGTTCCCTGGTGCATGAAGACCAAGCTGGTTTCATCCCACGGCGGAACACGACTATGAATATTCGCAGGTTGTTCCGTTTGTTAGGGGAACCGTTCGTGGATGCCCCGTCCCCGGTCGTCCTGTCGGTGGACCTAGAGAAGGCTTTTGATAGCCTGGAGTGGGACTACCTCTGCACGGTGCTGCGGAGATTCGGCCTTGGGGAGGGCTTTGTCAGGTGGACCGCGGTTCTCTATGCCTCTGCTTCGGCCAGGGTCCGGGCGGGACCACTGATTTCCTCGCGGTATCCGGTAGAACGAGGCACGCGGCAAGGGTGTTCATTGTCCCCACTTCTCTTTGCGCTGGCGGTGGAACCACTCGCGCTGCACCTTCGGTCGGGAGCCCACTACACGGGCTTGTGGACGCCTGCGGGCCCGCATTATGTTTCGTTGTATGCGGACGACCTGTTGCTCTTCCTAGAGGACCCGCTCGACGCTTTACGTGGGGCGGCGGTGGCGCTCACAGAGTTCGGGGAGGTCTCGGGCCTCCGAGTGAATTGGTCCAAGACCTGTCTTTTTCCGGTACGCAGGGGTACTCCCGCCCCTGCCCTAAGTAGGGAGATTAGGTGGGAACCCGACTGCTTTAAGTACCTTGGGGTGTTTGTTTACCACGACCAACCCGACCTCCTAGATGGGAACATTGCCCGCAGCATTCGAGCACTCCGAGGCTGCATGGCCTTTTGGGCTACGCTGCCGCTTTCGGTGGCGGGACGGATCGCCCTGCTTAAAATGGTGGCGCTTCCCCGGCTGTTATATTACTTCCGGACTCTACCGATCTGGGTCCCACCGGCCACGTTTCGACTATTACGCTCCATGGTGGTCGGATTCCTCTGGGGGTCGGGCCGTCGGCGGGTGGCCCTCAAAACCCTGATGAGGCCGAAAGACGAGGGGGGGCTCGCGGTGCCGGACTTTGAAAAGTATTATCTGGCGGCGCAGCTCCAAACCTTTACCCAGGAGATCGCCAGGGAATTCCGGGGCCCGGAAGACGGGAGGGGGACGGGCATGGCCAGGCATGTTCTCTCCTTTATAGCGCTGCGACAACGTTTGGCCCTGCGGGACTTGTCGATGGAGGAGCGGACTGTCCGCCTGTGTTGGAATCGGGCCCACGCCCGAGGCCAACTGAGGATACCATATGCGCCTGAAATACCGTTGGGGATGCTGACGGCCCTCCCCCATGGAGGGGATTGGTCACGCTTGGTGGCCTGGGAGGATGCCGGCTTACAGCTGGTTGGGGATCTATACGAGGACGGAGCGCTCTTGTCCTTCCAGGATCTTATTGACCGCTTCGAGATCCCCCGTGGTGACTTCCTGCTACACTCGGCCATTGTGCGAGCGATCCAGGCACACTGGAAGAACGGGCAGGAGGAACCCCCCTTATCTCAGGTGTGCCAGTACGTGATGATGTCGGCGGGCACGGTGAAGGCGGTCACTTGCCTCTACGGCAGGTTGATTAACGAAGGGTTGGCTCCTCTCACCACTCTAAGAAACCGCTGGGAGGAGGACATTGGTAGGGAGATCCCGGAGACGACTTGGTCCCAGTTGGTGAGACGAGCCTGGAAGGGCACACGCAACGCCCGTTTTCAGTTGGTCCACTATTACGTTCTCCATAGAGCGTACCTGACCCCGGTGAAAATCAGGCGATATTTTGCCACAAATTCGGCGGCATGCCCTAGGTGCCCAGCTCAGGAAGCGGACCTCCTACATATGTTATGGGCCTGTCCAGGTCTGTCATCTTACTGGCAGGAAGTAGAGACGACCCTGGAGGAGGTGACGGGGAGATCCTTATCATTTGATGCGGCGGTGGGGCTCCTACACTGGTTCCCCCATACCCCCAGGAATAAAATTTCTAGTAAATTTGTCGACCTAGGGCTCCTCCTTGCTAAACGAGAGGTGACCAGGAACTGGAAGGCACGAGTTGGTCCGACAGGCAGCAGATGGCACAGTGAGCTTTTGAAGTGGGCGGCGGGGGAGAGCGCGCTGAGATATCAACTAGCTTGGAGGCAGCGTAGTGAGAAGGCGCAGGAAGCCGCGTTGGAGTCGGAAATGTTGGTGCAGGCCCTCAGGGATTATTGTGCCCCCAGCGACTCTGAAGGTGAAGAAGCGACTCGCCCCGAGTCCCGGTAAACGTTTGTACTGATAGTCCTATTGCTTTCCCTGTGGGCCCCATGGCAGATCCTGTGTCGGTTGCTCCCTGGCGCTGGTGGTGGGGTTGGGTGGGTTTTCTTTTCGTTAGTAGTCCTTTGCGGGTGGGGGTTTTCTTTTGGGTTTATAGGCTTGTTTAGAAAAGCAGATGACGGACAGTGAATCATCCGGACCAGCTCAGGCATCCTACTGATCCCCCATTGCATTTCGCCGCCCGACCCCAGGGTTGCGGGCCGGATGGCTGTGTACGGAACTTACGGGGGGGGGGCCAGAGGGTCTTATTCTGTTGATATTGCTTATGATACAATGCTGGTCGATATTGTAACGATTTACTAATTCCTGCAATAAAAATATATTTTAAAATAAAAAAAAATAAAAAAAAAAATGCGATGAGCATCAGACTTTGGGAAAAATGTTGTAATTTAGTAGTGACGGGGTCGGCGTTAGCAGAAGCCATTTTTATTATTATTATTATTATATAGTCATTTATATAGCACACAGCTACCTCCGATGGAAGTGTCCCGGCGCTAGAACCCGTCCTGTAGTTAGAGATTATCTTGACCGTTTAGTGGAATCCATTTTGCACTTCTGTCAGCAATTTTGTTTGCCATGTGCTCACCATGTGCTCTGTCCTACCTTGCTGTTCTCTGCTCTTGAAATCTGCCTGGAGACGAGATATATTTAGCCTCCTCTGTTCTGCACATGCTCAGTTGAGCTTGCAGCTGTTGTCAATCCATTTCTGTCAGGATGTGTTTACTAGAAACTAGCCACTGTTAGCTCCTCCTACTTGTCGACCCTGCATTTTCTGCATGACCTTATATGTACCTAAAACTAGCATTTGTACTTGTACCACCTTCTTTTTAGCCCCTGTGTGGGTATAAAAGGACCATGCTCCTTCCATTCAGTGTGCTACTTCATGTATTACCGAAGGGTGCTGTGCGAATGTAGTTCCACCTCATGAAGTTTAATAAACTCTTTCTCTTCTATTCCAGTTTCTGTGCCAACTTCTTCCTATTGGTCTGAGGACTCTGTGCAGAAAAGGGCGAATCCCTTGCACTGGTCGGCCTTGCTGAGTCTTGCCACCACAAATGGATACATTTTTCCACAAACTGAACATTTTTTGCTCCTGATTAGGGTACTCACCTACAAGTGAGAATGTTCCACCGCAATGTCCACAGGATGTGCCTTTTGTGGCATGTAATGCAGGTATAGGACATGTGGCAGCTTTGGTAACCAGGGGGATTATTTATATTTACAAGAGGCCTGTGCTGCAGGAGCACCACTTTTTTTGAAGCTCTGGTGGCGCAGGCCTCTCAACCATATGGAGTAAGTACGGCAGCACCTTACTCAATGAGGCCTTCCATGGGTGTTGCGGTAGGTGTTCCCAAGCAACACCCAGGTTGAGTAAGAATAAAGTGGTCGCACTTCTGTAGTCTTTTGATGCGACAGGAAGCGGTGTGTGAGAATATTGTCTGTTGCGCGAGTTCTTTGACCTAATAATAATAATAATAATAAAAACATTTGTTAAGCGCCTGAATACACTAGAACAGTGCATCTCCGCGCTAAAATGTGGTCCAACACAGGAAGCCAACAACAGACCACAAAGAGGCGGGGGGGTCAGAGAAGAAAGAGCTATTCATCCAGAAATAAATGGGTCTTCATCTTCTGCCGGAACCTAGATTCCGACAGCTCCATACGCAAATCGACAGGAAGGACGGATGACGGGCAGCTCGCCCCCTCCAGGCCGGCGGTGGCGATCTGCCTGCCATCCTAATGGACCCCTTAGTCTCGTAAAATTCAGCCTTCCGTGATATGATAGCCTTTTCGTAGGAGGCGAACATTGATACATAGGCTGCCCAGGCGCTGGGGTCGTATGCTTTGTGCCAGGTTCTCCTGCATTGGTGAAGTGATTGTTTAATTTTCCTAAGTGCATCATTAAACCAAGGTGCCCCTGTTCCCTTGTCCAGGATTCTAACCCTATGAGCTGGTGCCACAACGTCGATGGCATTCTTAAGCCTTAACGATAGGGTGGCGCTGTCAGCCTCTAAGTTTCCCTTTAATGTCAGAGATGGATTGGGGTGGAGTAGGGTGGTTATCAAGTCGTCTGCATTAATCTTGTTCCGTCTCTGCAGTACTTTCCACTCCGGCGGTGTGTTTACCGTTCGTTTGGGAAGAGAGAGTCGCCCTGGATTAAATGATGGTCCAACCAGGTGCAAGGGGAGACGACAATAGGGCTGGGCAGCGGGTGAGATGTGTATGGCCCTTCTCATGCGTAGACTCAACCACCATTTGGCAGAGTTCTAGAGAGGTCAGGACCTATTCCAGCTGTTTTGCCTGGCTGTCTTTCAGGGTATTCTCCCAGTGGAAATTAAAATCCCCCATCACCACCACTCCTTGATAGCCAGAGCGGAGATCGTGGACTAATTCCAGGAAGGGTTCCATGAACCTGGGCGGCGTATGCTGTGGGCGGTAGACTATTAGTATTACAAAACAGTCAGTTGGAGAACAAAACTTAACCCCCAGCACGTCAGCACCCTCTATGTTTTCAGCACAGAGGTTTTCTGTCTTAAGTGAACAGTTGTAGAGGATGGCAACCCCCCCCCCTTTCGTGCTACTAAGTCTGTTGTGATGGATAGCTGCAAAATTTGGTGGAAGCGAAGCTACCAAGTCCGGGGTTGAGGAATCTTCCAGCCATGGTTCTGTGATACCTAGAATGTCCAGGTTATCCTCTTGGAGGAGCGTAAAGACCTCGAGGCAGTGGTTCTGTAATGAGCTGGTGTTGAGCAGGGCAACGCTACATCCTTGCGGGCTCGTCAGCCTAGCCGACCTTGGGGGTGGTGTGGTGCAGTTTAAACTCCTTGAGCTTCCTTGTGACTTCAGCAGCCCTTCCCTCCTGAGCTTAGCTGTTAGTATCTTATGCAGCAGTTGCCCGCCTTGGTTTAAGGACAGGAGTTCCTGCATAGGAGACATGCGGCGGGACCAGGGGTCCTGGCCACTGGACCCGGCCGGGCGCCTGTAACATTTACTTTAGTTTACTTCTGTAGGACAAGGGAACATTTCTTACTCTATGACGAGCAGGTATCACACCATCCTATAACTTGATGTGATAAGTAAACCTCTTATACATTCTTAGTACTTTGGTAAAAATCTCAGGAAACTTGTGTTTCAATTCCTGCATGAATTCAACAACATTACTAAGGTTTCCATCACATGTAGAGAGCACCATGGCACAAACAGGAGGATCCACCCTTGGGTCAAGCATGATACCCAGTTCTTTTTGATGTGACCATCCCAAAAAAGACTGACCATTCTTTGCAACATAAATCCTCCCAAACATATGACATCCAGCAAATTCAATGTTAGCCCAAAAATACCCAACGAATTGAATTTTGTGGCCTGTACATACCCCTGGAGAAACATCAGGAGGCAACAAAGTTATACTAGGCCCTTTTGTTTTGACACTATCACGTGCAATCATTCACATGAAGCCACCAAAACACTAGTACTTACCCCACAAATGCTAGCCTTGCAGAAGCAACATTTTGTTACACGGTTTCCATCAGTGATGTTAAAAATTGTGTTTACATCCTGATCACTGTATTCCGAAACAGACTCCCATTCAGCCTGGTTTTGTATCACATTCACCCTCCGGTGATCTGACCTGCACGCCTAGGCAAAATGTCCTTTTCGGTTGCCTCTAGAGCATTTTTTGTCCGCAGCAGGACATATTTTTGAATTCCGCAAATGGAAACCACTACCACATCTAAAACATGAAGCACAACTTTTCCTTTCCTCGGGTCTTTGCCACCTAGTCTGCCAGGTAGGTTTTTGTGTAACCTAATTTTTCTGACTAATATATTTTTTGAGTTAGTCTCCCTCTTTTGCAACAATGTATACCTCACTTTTCTCACTCCCTTATCTCATTTACAAACTTTTCTGAATGTCCAATAGCTTTGGCTATCTCGATGCCCGTGTTTAACAGCATATCTGCCGTGGGCCACAGTCTCTCCTGGATTTTCTTGTTATTAGTTCTCATGAGTATTTGGGCTCTTAAAACTTGTTCATATATAATATGCTCAAAATCACAAGTTACTGCCAATGACCTGAGCTTAGATACATAGCTATCAAGGGACTCATCAAGCTGCTGTTTTCTAAAATAAAATATGAATCTTTCCATGACTACATTTCTCTCCTTACTGTATCCTAAAGATAACTCTTTGGATGCATATCTATGCGGCTCAATATTACAAGGGTATACCAATGCAGGAAGATTCCTGAATTCTTTGAACCCTATTCCTCCCAGACAGTGCTTCAATTGCGATACCTTACCTTCTGGTTCACAGTCTTCCCCTTCCACAACTTCAACATAAGCCAAAAACACACCCTTCCATGTTTCCCGATCCATCTGTGGCTCACCAGGAGTTGAAAGAAAGGAAGGGGCGGCACAATTCCTGCCATTATATTAAACACATTCTTCCCAAAGTTTATTATTACACAGATTACAGGAAAGAATTCAAAAACAGATAAAGTGGTCACTGCTGTCTCATAGGCCAATAGGAAACCCCACTGGTATTTATCCAGTCAAGCACAATAACTAAAAAAAAGTGAAAATAATAAAAGTAGTCTCAGTAGTTTAGATATGGAGCAGTTGGACAGGAAACACTTCCTACTTCGATGTTACAATTGTACCCAACTTGTTTTCCAATACATTGACAGCATCTACATAAGCACCAAAAGGCTCCAGTTGTCTAGTTGTCGTTGAGGCACTGTAACGTCGTCTATGCAGCTCGATGGAGGCTCGGAGATGCCAAACAAGAGCTTGAAATGAAGACTCGCACAAATCAAACCACAGCACATGAAATTATATCCATGAGGTCCCCGGGGGAAGTCAGGTCGCAGACCAGTCTTCCCACAGGGTTTTCCCGCTGTACAGGCCGGAAGGACAAGCTATTCGGGGGCTGAACTAGGGGTGGGGACTTGGGTAGGGTTTATAAGGGCCAGGGGAGGAGATTCGTCCTCTTCCGGCGCCCAACATCACTGGGAAGGGTAAAATAATTTTTGACAAGCGTGATTAGGCCAGCGGGGGTAGTTGTTGATGAATTGCCGATCGGTCGATTGGTGGGGTAGCCGGGTGCTAGTATTAGGGCTGTGCTAACAGGTCCACGCGATAGCAGCGCCCGAAGCAGAGGCCGTTCGCGCCCTGCTGCGGGTGCTCGGCCAATGCAGCCCCCGGGGAAAGCAGGTCGGCAGACCAGTCTTTTCCCCGGGGAGTTCGCGCGAGGCTTAGGACAGGCAGGAAGTAGTTAGGGGTTTAGGTCAGGGGTGGGAGGGGTTAGGAGGCTATTTAGGGGGACAGGAGGGGAACGACTTCCTTTTCCTGTCCCCGGTGCCTCAGGGAGAAGTCAGTTTTTGGAGTGTAGGGGAGTGTGATTTAGGTAGGCGGAGTGCTATTTACTGTATTGGACGTCGCAACTGGTGCCCCAGTGCGATGATTAGGTCAGTTTACTGTGTGCACAGTTAGGTGGGGTGCTATTTAGTTTTAAATTCGACGTGTTGCCACTGGTGCTCCGGTGCGGCGAGTGTAGGTGCCAAACCTCATGCATCTCGCGGACGGAACGAGCGCTCAGTTTCTATAATGGCAACGCCTGATGCAGAGGCGGTGCGGGCTGCGCTACTAGTGCTTGGCCGGGCTGGGAAGGCGGATCTCCTCCAGCCCGGTGTCCTGGACCAGGCGTGGGTCGGTATGACCCGCCCGCCCAGGTCAGCGTCTGCGGGGGTGGCTGCTGTTGTCGCAGCATGTATGGATGAGCCCTCTGGGGCTCGTGGAGTGCCCAGGAAGGGGAAGGGTAAGAAGCAGCAGGAGGCCCCCAAGAAAGGGGGGAGGCGACTGAGCCTCCCTGCCAGGGTTGAGTCCAGGGACGCGGTCCTGGAGGAGAAGGGAGGGGCCGGAGGGGAAGGGCACATGGGCCCCAAGCGTGCCGTTGGGGAGCCCGAGCAGGGCCAGGCTTCGCTGGCGTCACAGGCCAGGGTGTCTATGAGCTTGGGTCAGTTGGTAGGGTCGATGAGAGCAGTGAGGGCAGTGGGGGGGAGGACCTGGATGATTGGGATGTGGCGGCTGGAGAGGAGTTTGCTCTCACGCTGTCAGGGGGAGAGTCCGGGGGAGAGGAAGGGTTCACCATCCTTGAGCAGCCGGTCGACCTTTCGGGGGGCCGGAAAGGGGTTGTGAGGCCCCAGGGTTCCAAGGGCAAGGGCCCTCTGAAGGCGCAGCAGCAGGTGCGAGTAGGGCAGGCGGCGGGGAGTGCTGCGGCGCCCGGGAATGGAGGCCTGGGGGAGTCGGGGTAGTCTTCCATGTTCGACAGGTGGGTGCACATGGCCGCTGCAGAATATGAGAGGGAGTGGCAGCGCTTATGCAACGCCAGGGAGGCGAAGGCGGGTGGGGTGCTCCAGGGCGATGGGGCCCAGGCACCTGTGCGTGGTCGGGGGCCGGCTGGGGGTCGAGGAAAGGGGGCCCTAGGGGCTCAAGGGCAGTGGGTATGGATGGAAGGTTCAGGGACTGCCTTGATGGATCAGAGACCTGGTGGCACCGGGGCCTCCCTGAGCGCATAGGGCTCGGGGGGTGGGAACAAGCCAACAGGGATAGCTGGCAGAGGCCGGGATGGGCCGGTGGGGCAAAAACGGCCTCCAAACGCCGGGACGAAGAAGCAGGGGGGTCCGCGGCGGCCTGCCCTCCAACGAGGGAGCGGGCACCGGCGATGTTGGAGTGCGAATTTATGTATGCCTGGAGTGACAGGGAAAGGTGCTAAGAGAGTTGTGACGGAAGTGGTGCCGCTGGATGTGCAAGATGAATGGTTGGACTATGAGGATGAAGAGGATGATTTGGAAGAGGGTGAGTTGCGTGAACCTGAAAGTGTGTGCAAGGCTAGGGTGGCAACGGGCAAGGTTGGTGCTTTCCAGGAGGCACGGGTAGGCGCCAGTTGGGCCAGCAGAGGGAGTTTGAAGCCGGCAGACGCACGACGGTAGGAGAGGGACGCTCCTGCAACTTTGTCAGGTGAGGGCGCTTGGTGGGACGCCTGGACGGAAGGGGGGAAAGGGGGAAGGAAGAAGCCCTGCCGGTCGGTGGGGGTGGGGGATGGGTCTGTGCGGTCTGGGACTCCAGGTGGGGTGGTGCCTGTGAAGGCTGATGGGGGGGAGCAGGTCGCGACGACCAGCACGCAGACTGACAAGGCGGAAGACATGGAGGGAAAGGAAGAAGGGGCTGAGAAGCTTCGGAAGAAGTTGCCATACATGGGGCTGGCGATGCCTCTGGGGTCACATTTGTCAGACAAAACGAGGGCAAGGATCTGGAGGCATGAATATTTTGATGTGTTTAATCACCTGCATAGGGAGATTCAGGCGAAGGGGGGGTCTAAAGAGGAGGAGTGGGAATTGACCAGGCGGCCGAGGGTGCCGGTAACGATGGAGAAGTGGACGTCAGCCTTTTTGATTTACGCGAGTATTTATTGTGAGAAGTACGGGGATCGGGCGATTACGTTGTTCAAGTATATGGATGTGATCAGGAAGGCGCAGCTTCATTTCGGGGGTTTTGCATGGTTGAGCTCCGACGAGGAGTTCAGGGCCAGGGTCAGTGTTAATCCTGACAAACCATGGGGGGACGTAGACCAGGAACTCTGGATTCAGTGGATGTCTTCGACACAGGCGGCGGCGTCTACGCATACGGCCAGCGGTCTTCCGGTCACTTATCGGTCATTTTAGCCACGCCTCACCCAGTCTGGGGCGGGAAGTCAGGGAGCTGCAGGTGGACAAGGCAACCAGGCTGTGTGGTCTGGGACAGCAGGGCAACATTACAAGCCAGTCACTTCCGGGGCCTGATAGGGGTTCAATAAAGGTTTCTGCAACCGTCCCTCCTGTAAGTTTAAACATGAATGTTTGAAGTGCGGGGGGCGTCCCCAGTCACACAGTGCCTCACCCTGGCTTCGCCATCAGAGCAGTGGAAATTTGCCAAGGGTAGGGGGCAGCCTAGGCCGGAGGGCCCATACTCCGGTTAAGGTGGAGGCCATGGGTCCATGGCTCTCTCGGTACCCTGATAAGGAGGCGGCGCTGCGTTTGTACTGGGGTTTTGTGGAAGGTTTTCGAATTGGATATCAGGGGCCTAGGGTGAGGCGTTGGGCTGAGAACTTGCGGTCTGCCAAGGAATTGCCAGAGGTTGTGGCGCGTAGGCTGGAGAAGGAGGTTTCGGAGGGCAGGATTGCAGGTCCTTTTACTGATTGGCAGATGTCGGATCTCATTGTCTCGCCTTTGGAGGTGGTGCCCAAGAAAGAGCCTGGGGAATTCAGATTGATTCATCACTTGTCTTGGCCGGAAGGTGGGTCTGTGAATGATTTTATCGCGGAGGAGGACTCCAGAGTGCTGTATGCGTCAGTGGATGATGCTATTGGTCTGGTGAGGTCCTGCGGGAGGGGGGCAGAGTTGGCCAAGTGTGACATCAAGTCGGCCTTTCGCCTTCTCCCCATTCATCCGGCGGATTTTCCCTTGTTGGGCATGCAGTTTGACGGGGCCCTCTTTGTCGACATGGTGTTGCTGATGGGTTGTGCGATCTCCTGTGCGCTCTTCAAGACTTTCAGCTCCTTTTTGCAGTGGGCCTTTGTGGACCGCAGTGGGCACCGGCTGGTGTCCCACTATTTGGATGACTTTCTGTTTGTGGGCGCGGGTCGCTCTGGAGAATGTGGAACGGCTCTGCAGCAGTTTCAGTTGTTAGCACAGGATTTTGGGGTGCCGTTGGCACCGGAGAAGACGGAGGGGCCCAGTTGTTGCTTACCATTCCTTGGTATTGAGTTGGATTCGGTAACTCGGCAGGCGCGCTTACCAGTGAAGAAGGTGGCTGAGATGCAGGATGCCTTGAGAGTCGCGCTAGAGGTCCGGAAGATGGATTTGAGGTCTGTGCAGTGTTTGTTGGGATTGTTGAACTTTGCCTGCAGAGTGGTGAGGGCTGGGAGGACGTTTTGTAGGCGGCTCGGCATGGCCATTTCGGGCGTGGCCCTCCCACACCACAGGGTCAGGGTCACGCTGGGAGTCCGGTCGGACTTGCGAGTGTGGCTCGTGTTCCTGGAGGACTTCAATGGATTTTGCGTGGGACAGGATGGTGTGGCAGGTTCAACTCTACTCGGACGCGGCTGGAGCGGCAGGTTTTGGGATCTTCTGGGACGGTCGCTGGTGTGCGGAACAGTGGCCAGCTCACTGGCTGCGCCAGGGCAGGAGCATTGCGTTTTTGGAGTTTTTTCCCTTGTTGGTTGCACTGCTGGTGTGGGGCCCAGAATTCAAGAACAGGTCGGTGTTGTTTCATGTGGACAATATGATGGTGGTGGACCTGCGAGTGCTGCGCTTGCTGCGAAGTTTCATGCTGCTGTGTCTGCGTTTCAATGTGCTGTTTCGCGCGCAACATGTGCCTGCCGCGAGTACCGAAATTGCTGATGCGTTATCTCGTTCGCAGTGGCAGCGCTTCAGGAAGCTGGCGCCGGGAGCGGAGGCTTGCAAGACCAAGGTGCCGGAGGGTATCTGGGCATGGGGGGGGGTGAGAGTGGTTGGTTTGGTTGAGAGGTCCTTGGTTGAGTCCACTAGGCGGGCGTACAGATTGGCGTGGGCTGAGTTTGGGGACTTTGTGGGTTGGCGGAAGGATGCGGGGAGGTTGCCCAGAGAGGTGTGTGAGCAAAGGGTGGTGCACTTTGTGTTGGACTGCATGGATAGGGGATTGTCGCAGACGACGATTGCTGGCAAGTTGGCGGGAGTTTCTTTCTAAAGCATGGTGTATTTGGGTTTTGATCCGGCTAGATCGGATCTGCTGAGTCGAATGTTGAAGGGTTGGGGCGGGTGCGGGCGGAAATGGGTGGGGGGGAGTTGCCCCGTGAGGCAGTCACGTTTGACTTGTTGGAGCAGGTTTTGAAGGAGTTGCATTTCTGTTGTTACGACGGGGAGGAGGTGGTGTTGTTTCGCCTGTGCATGATCTGGATGTTTTTTGGAGCATTTCGTGTTCCTAGGGACCCGTGGGGCGCCGGGTCGGATGTTTGCAGATGTGCGTGTGGATGGGGTGCGATTGGGCATCTGGTTGGGGCGTTCTAAGATGGACCAGGTGGGGCGGGGCAAGTGGGTATGGTTGTCAGAGAGTGGGTGTGCAAGCGTGTGCCCGGTGTGAGAGTGGCTGGGGTTTTGTGGCCAAGTGCGGAGGTCTGAGGGGGGGATTTTTGTGCACGCGTCGCGGAAGCGCTTGACGTCCTTCCAGTTGCTGGCTGTTCTGCGGATGGCTTTGAGGAGACTGGGCAGGGATCCGGCTCGCTTTGGCACGCATTCGTTTAGGATTGGGGCAGCCACTGCGGCGGCAGGCTTGGGATCGTCGTGGGAGGAGATCCGGAGGATTGGTCGCTGGCGGTCGCGGTGCTGTGAGCGCTATGTGCACAAGTGAGGGTGCGGGGTGCGCTGCTTGGACGGCTGTGCTGCTTGTCCTTTTCTCTTCATAGGTTGTGTTCGTGGACCAGGGGCCAAGACGGTCACTTGGGTCGTTGGGCATTCTTTTGTGCACTGGGCTACGAAATACGCTGACAGGCAGGTGTATGGCCGTAGCCTGGGCCTGAGGAGCAGCCATCACGAAGTACAATGGTGGGGTAAGAGTGGAATGTGCTGGGGTGAACTGTTGCCGTGGCTAACAAGGAAAGTGTCGCAGCTGGGCTGCCCGGACATGCTTATCATCCACCTGGGGGAAAATGACTTGGTGAGGCAATCGGGGGTGTCACTGTTGCATTTGATGCAGAGGGATTTGGAGGCGATGAAACGCAATCTGGCTGGCGCCTGTATTGTGTGGACTGAATTTGTGCCACGGAGGATCTAGAGGGGTGCACTCAAGCCTGCGGCCGTTGAAAGGGCCTGCAGAAAATTGAACAGGGCGATGAGACTCTTTTGTGCAGATCGGGGTATCAAAGTGCTGGCTCATGTCGGGCTTCAGCTGGAACAACCTTTTCTTTTCAGGGACGACGGCGTGCACCTTTTTCACATGGGAAATACATTTTACCTGATGGAGCTGCGGGATCTGATTAGTTTTTTGTGGAACGAATTGATATGGTGTAAGAGGGACTGAGTTCGAAAGGTGCACGCTTGGTGGGGCAGGTAACCACCCTCCGGGGGTTCCCTGGGTGGCGGGAACTGGGAGGGGTGGGGAGTCCATGACGGGCAGAATCACCCTTCCAGGGAGGGGATACAGGTGCAGGATGGGAGAGAGTGATAGACGGGAGTACGATGGATGGAAATGACGGAGGAGTTGGAAAGTGAAAAGGAGAAGTGAATGAGATGCAAAGAGGTTGAGGTGTGATTTGGGAGTGGCTGGTGGAGCACGTGAGTGGATGATGGGTAAAAGGCAGGATGTTGGGGGGATTGTTTAAGTTAATGATGTTATGTTTATTTGTGAATGTCATGCCTGTCCTAATAAATGGCCTTTTACGCAAACTGATGCGTAGAGTGGTTATTGCGCGATGTGGCCCCCTGAGAAAGCAGGTCGGCAGACCAGTCTTTTCCCCGGTGAGTTCACGCGAGGCTTGGGACAGGCAGGAAGTAGTTAAGGGTTTAGGTCAGGGGTGGGAGGGGTTAGGAGGCTATTTAGGGGGACAGAAGGGGAACGACTTCCTTTTCCTGTCCCCTGTGCCTCAGGGAGAAGTCAGTTTTTGCCACCCACCCACCCTGCATAGCTGAAGGGGGATGCTGGGTGTTTTGTTGAAGTTGCCAAGTTGGGCAACATGCCAGTTTAGGACAGCATGGCACAATAAGGGGTGTTTCCAGGAACTGGGAGGGGTGGGGAGTCCATGACGGGCAGAATCACCCTTCCAGAGAGGGGGTTACAGGTGCAGGATGGGAGAGAGTGGTAGACGGGAGTGCGATGGATGGAAATGACGGAGGAGTTGGAAAGTGAAAAGGGGAAGTGAATGAGATGCAAAGAGGTCGTGGTGTGATTTGGGAGTGGCTGGTGGAGCACGTGAGTGGATGATGGATGAAAGGCAGGATGTTGGGGGGATTGTTTAAGTTAATGATGTTATGTTTATTTGTGAATGTCATGCCTGTCCTAATAAATGGCCTTTTACGCAAACTGATGCGTGGAATGGTTATTGCGCCAGCTGGCCAAAATGACTTTCTGCGGCCTGGTGTGTTGGACCAAGCCTGGATTGGGATGAACCACGTGATGAGTACAGCATTGGCGGGAGTCACGGCTGTGGTGGTGGCTTAGCAAGAAGAGCCACCACCGGGAAGGAAGTGCGGCCAAGGTAGGGGGAGGAACCAGCCCAAGAAAGAAGCCGGGAAGCATGCGGGCAGGCGGCAGAGCCTGGCTGCGCGTATGCCTGCAAATGTGAGAATGCCTGTCTCAGCTTCAAGGGAGGAGGGGCGGGGGAAGGCCTGCACGGGTGTATGCTCATTGTTACTACGGGAGGCCCGGGGCTTGAGTGCGGCAGCGGGGGAGGGCAGGGGAATGAGATGCCAGCCCGGCAGGGTGGTGGGACCGGTGGCAGGATGAGTTTCAATGTGGGAGGGGAGGTGGGTGAGGACTATATGCAGGAAGATCACCCCCTGAACCTATCTGGGCATGGGGGGAGCAGGGATATGAGGAAGACAATGGGTAGATTGCCCATTAGATCTTTCAGAGAGGCCATGGCCAGGGGTCACCCAGAAAGGGAAGGCATCTGGCTCCTCGCAGGTTGAAGGACAGCACTCCCACGGGGGGAGACCCTGGGGGCATTGGGGGCAAGTTTGCAGCTCAGGGGGGATGTCTGTTGCGAGGGGACAGGGGCAGGAGCCCTCCTCCCTTGCTCCGCAGGTGGGAGGGTATGACATTGGAGGGGAAGATTTGTGATCAGCGCAGGCTGATTCAAGAATCCGAACAGGGGTGGGCAATCAAGGAGGACAGACAAGTTGACCTCTGGGGGGGCCCATGTCAGAGGAGGAGGCAGCAGCAGCGCATGATGGCAGTATGCAGGGACCCAAAGGCAATGGATATGGGTGGAGGAGAGGAGCCACCCCAGGACGGGGTTAGGGACAGCTGATACAGTGGTGAGACCCAGTGGTGTTGGGCCCTCCTCAGGTTGGAGCAGCCTGAGGGGGAGGGGAGCAAACCTGTGCTGGAGGCTGGTAGACAGATGCAGGTGCCGGCGGGGTGCAAAACGGTCCCGAGACTCCAGTCGGAAGTAACAGGCGGCCCACCCTCCACCAAGGGATCGGGCAACATGGCGGACGCGGAGGATATTGGTTCTTCAAAAGAAAGGAAAAGGACAGAAGTGAGCGATGCGTGAAGTGATGTGGGTGCCTGCGGAGAGTGAGCTCGAGTTGCAACTGGAATATGGTGAGGAGGGTGATAGGTTGGAGGAAGGTGAGGTGAGAGGTGATAATGATGAAGAGTTGATGCGGCCAGGGAGCATCAACAAAGAAGTTTGGTGTTTTGCGGGGGCAAGTGCGCCCAAAGGCAAGACGAAGGCGGTGAGCCAGAAGAAGACAGGCACCATGGGGACGGAGCGGGAAGCAAAAACAAGCCTGACAGGTGAGGGCAACTGGTGGACGGCTTGGGATGGTGGTCCTAAAGGGGGGAGAAAAAGGCCTGCCGGTCGGTGGGTGTGGGGGAGGGGTCCCTGAGGGTCGCGGGAGCAGCAGCAAGTGAAATAGCGGCGCCTGTGGTGAAATGGAAAGAGGATGGGTCAAAACATTTGGTGGTGGCCAGTTGACAGACAGATAAAATGGAAGTAGTAGAAGGGATAGACTAGACAAAAAAGGAAAAACATCAGAAGAAACTACCGTATATGGGTTTGGCTATGCCGTTAAGGTCTCACTCATCAGAAAAAAAGAGAAATAGAATCTGGACGCAAATGTTTTCAAATTACTGCATAGAGAGATCCAGGCGAAAGAAGGGTCGAAAGAAGAGGAGTTGGAGCTGACAAGGAGGTCCAGGGTTCCCATTAATATGGAGAACTGGACCTCTGCTTTTCTGATATACACCAGTATTTATTGTGAAAAGCATCTTGATAGGGCCATAGCTTTATTGAAATTCATGGACATAATGCAGAAGAAACAGATGCACTTCGGGGGGTTTGCATGGTTAGGTTATGATGAAGAGTTTAGGGCGTCAGTGTTAATCCTGACAAAGCATGGGGAGACGTGGACGAGGAGCTGTGGATGCAGTATATGTCATCTCTGCAGTCATTCGCATCTACACATACAGCAAGTGGCCTGCCGGTGATGTATCAGTCTTTTCCGGCGTGTCCCCCCAGGCTTGGGGGAGGGTGAGTAACGTTAGCACAGGAAATTGAGGTCCACCTCCTAAGCAAGGGGGAGGCACCTCGGGAACCTGTTGGAATTACAACAAAGGTTTCTGTTCAAGATACCCCTGCAAATTCAAACACGAAGGCTCCAAATGTGGGGGAGACAAGCACTCACTCAGTGTTTCACATTGGCCATGTGAGAGCAGTGGCAGGCCACTAAGGGCAGGGGGCAGATTGGGCTAAAGAGCTCCTACCCCAGTTAGGATCGAGGCCATGGGCCCACGGCTCTTGGAGTACCCGGACAGAGAAGCTGCATGAAAGATTCACTGGGGATTTACTGAATGTTTCCGGGTGGGCTATCAGGGTCCAAGAGGAAGACTGTGGGCAGACAATTTGAAATTGGCCAGGCAGTTTCCCGAAGAGGTAGGGGCAAAATTGAAGAAAGAAGTTGAGGAAGCCAGGATAGAGGGCCCGTTTGTCGACTGGCCAGTAGAAGGCTTGATTATTTCACCTCTAGGGGTGGTCCCTAAGAAAGAGCGGGGAGAGTATAGGATGATACACCACTTATCTTGACCAGAAGGTAGGTCCTTGAACGACTTCATTGCAGAGGAGCATATGAGGGTACTGTTTGCCTCTGAAGACAACGCGATCTGCCTAGTAAGGTTGTGTGAGCAGGGGGCGGAAATGGCTAAATGTGATGTAAAATCAGCTTTTCGTCTCTTAGCCGATACAGCCTGCGGCTTTCTCGTTGCTAGGGATACAATTTGATAGGGCCATCATCATGGACAAGGTCTTACCAATGGGCTGCGTGGTTTCTTGTGCATTGTTTGAGATGTTCAGCACTTTTCTACAGTGGGCTTTCATGAAGGTAAGTGGTCACCTGGAAGTGTCTCATTACCTGGATGATTTCTTATTCATTGACAGAGGTAGTTTGGGAGACTGCACCAGGGCATTACATTTCGTGACATGACCCATCGTTTTGGGATTCCCTTAGCGCTGGAGATTACAGCTTGTCCCAGCTGTAGATTAAAGTTCTTGGGCATGGAACTGGATCCGGTCCTGTGGTTGGCCAGGTTGCCCGCAGAAACGGTGGTGGAAATACAGTTTTTCCTGTTATGGGTGATTGGTGAAAAGAAGATTGATTTGAGAACAGTGCAACGACTCATGGGTTTCTTGAATTTTGCTTTCCCGGTGGTGAGAGCTGGGAGGACGTTTTGCTGACGCCTCAGCATAGCCATGTCTGGGGCAGAGCTTCCCCACCACAGAGTCATGATTTCAATGGGTGTCAGAGCAGATTTTAAAATATGGCAGACATTTTTGATGGACTGTAATGGAGTGTCTTTGGACTTTGTGGAGGACAGGACAATCTGGCAAGTTCAAATCTTTTCTGATACAGCAGGGGCCTCTGGTTTTGCTGTTTTTAGGATGGTTGCTGGTGCACTGAAGACTGGCCAGTTCATTGGTAAAGCAGGGGAGGAGCGTAGCTTTCTTAGAGTTTTTTCCTTTGCTGGTAGCCTTGGCTGTGTGGGGACCAGAATTTCTGAATAGGTCGGTGCTGTTCCATGTAGACAACATGACAGTGGTGGAGCTGGTTAACAAACAGAAAGCGTAGGACTTAAGGGTCTTGCAGCTGCTGCGTAGTTTCATGCTGAAATGCCTGCAATTTAATGTAGTATTTTGGGTGAAGTATGCTCCAGGGGCAAGTAATGACACTGCAGATGCTTTTTCTCCTTCGCAGTGGCAGAGATTCTGACGTTTGGCATCTGGAGCTGATGCATGCAAGACAGAGCTGCCGGACGGCATCTGGGCCTGGGGGGAGTGAGAGTGATAGGCCTGGTAGAGAAGTCTACGAGGCATAGGTACAGGCTGGTGTGGGCTGAATTTGGATCGTTTATGGGCTAGACCGTGGATGCATGGAACATGTCACGTCAGGATATTGAACAGGGAGTTGGTGCGGGTCGTGGCGCCTGACAATTGAAGTTACGCCGGCCTACTTAAGGCGGAACCCAATCTCGGGCTTTCCCTGGCAAAGGTGCCTTAGAGGACAGGCTGCTTAGCGCTGCTAAGGACTGTGCGCTCGCTCTATTCGCGGTGATTTTACTACTGCTGTTTCAGCGCTTTTACTTTTCTTCGTTTTGCATTTAGTAATACTCTGTTTTTACCTTACTTGCTGTAGCACTAATCTCTGGCCCCTCACTTACACGTAAAATTGACCAAAGCACCGCTACTTTGCGGGTCCGGTTCTGGGGTGGTGAGGGAGCGCCATACTTGTTCAGTTTCTGAAGCCAGACGCCGCCATATTGGTGCGGGTCGTGGCGCCTGACAATTGAAGTTACGCCGGCCTACTTAAGGCGGAACCCAATCTCGGGCTTTCCCTGGCAAAGGTGCCTTAGAGGACAGGCTGTTTAGCGCTGCTAAGGACTGTGCGCTCGCTCTATTCGCGGTGATTTTACTACTGCTGTTTCAGCGCTTTTACTTTTCTTCGTTTTGCATTTAGTAATACTCTGTTTTTACCTTACTTGCTGTAGCACTAATCTCTGGCCCCTCACTTACACGTAAAATTGACCAAAGCACCGCTACTTTGCGGGTCCGGTTCTGGGGTGGTGAGGGAGCGCCATACTTGTTCAGTTTCTGAAGCCAGACGCCGCCATATTGGTGCGGGTCGTGGCGCCTGACAATTGAAGTTACACCGGCCTACTTAAAGCTCCACCCTTTTCAACGCGCAGCGGTGACGCACAGGGTGGCGCCTTCTCTGTGCCTGAGTCGTGCCAGAGTCCTGCCCGTCTGCGCCCGTCAGCGTTCCGGCAGCAGACGGGGCAGGACGTCTGGCTGGCACATATACCTAGCTGCTGTACTATTCATATCCTATCAGATCATGTTGCTTACTTACACGTCTGAGACCCTCTTAAACCTTCGTCCTCCGGTAGGTCATTGCCATTATGTTTTCCCCGGTAGTCGTGCTCTAAGGAAAGGCTGTACAGACTGCGGCTGGCGTCTTCCTAAATATGAAAAGCCCACACTGATTCACCAACCGACACCAGTCGTCTGCCTACTTCTTAACACACGTTCCTTGGGTTGTCACGCGCTGGACATTTGGAACCTGCTCTATAACTCTAATGTATCATGTCTTTTTTTAACAGAAACCTGGCTTAATGACACCTCGGCCCCTGACTTAGTCAATGCCATCCCTCCCAACTATTCCATCATCAGGAGGGATAGATCTTCTGGGCGTGGGGGCGGTGTTGCTATTATAGTAAATAATCAACTGCGCTGCACCACTTTTCCGATTGACAACATTCAGGAAACCGAGGCCCTTGGTTTCACACTCCATCTGTCCTCCTCTCAGGCATGCACTGGCATTCTACTATACAGAGCCCCCGGCCCCTTAGGCCCTTTCCTGGACGAACTGCAGGTAGCACTTTCAGTCCCTTGTCTCAAATCAGAGCACTGCATACTCCTAGGCGACCTAAATATACATATGGATGAGGCCATTAATCCTGATACCATGAAACTTATGGATGTAACTACTGCATTAGGACTACTACCGTTTATTCACGAACCTACGCATAATAAGGGCCACATCCTGGACCAAGTCTACTCTACCATCCCTATTAATGCTCAAGCTCCACAGCCGGTGCTATGGTCAGATCATTATCTAATTACTTTTTTCCTTTCATGTGCCCCACATTCTAGATTGAAACCTACTATCCCTTCCAAGCGTACTTCTAGACCTTTCCATCTTCTATCGAATGAGATGCTACTGCAGGCTATGAAATGCGCACCCTGTACTCTATCAGGGAACGTGGAAGATGACCTAGCCTATTTTGCTGAGTGGCTTACGGCAAGACTGGCGACTCTCGTGCCCGAGAAAATAGTCAAGTCTGGGAACAAACGGCCCTCTGCCCCTTGGTTCACTTCTCAACTTAGGGAAATTCGCCAAAACTGCAAGAGAGCTGAAAGAGCCTGGAGAAAGGATTACAACCCTCTGGAGAAAGTGAAACTTAAAAATGTGACTAAATCCTACCACAAGTTGTTGTGGAATGAGAAAAAATCTTATCTTGAACGTCGCATCGATGATTCAGGAAGCTCATGTAAGGAAATCTTTAAAATTGTCAAAGACTTTACTTCTCCGTCCCTAGGCACTCCCGCTCAGTCTCACTCAGAATCTTGGCTGACTGAATTGGCGCATTACTTTGTAGATAAGATAACATCCATCCAAGCCTCCCTTGTTGTTTATTCTAAACAAACTAAGGTTGATTCACCAGGTGCCCTCTCTTCCTCACAATTTGTCGCAGCTCCCACTCTCTGGGAATTCCCCCCGTTGAGTCTTGCTTCTTCATTAGACTATCTGACAGGACTGAAGTCGGGCTCACCTCTTGATCCCTGCCCAGTTTCATGTCTCAACAAAATAGCCCCAGCCCTAAATGGCCTCATAAATTCCATCCTTAACTCCTCATTATCTTCTGGCGTAGTCCATCGGGCTTGGAAGAGTGCTCTCATTCTTCCACTTCTAAAAAAACCAGCCCTTGATCCTATCGTTCATGCCAACTACAGGCCAATTTCTCTCCTCCCCGCTCTGGCGAAAGTGGCAGAAAGGCACGTGCACAGATCAATCTCTAATTTCATCGAGGAGAACCATCTGTTGCACAACACTCAATCCGGCTTTCGTGCTAACTATAGCACAGAGACCGCGTTACTTGAAGTCACTGTCGCTATCAGAGAGACGTTAGATGCTGGAGGAAAGGCCATGTTGGTCATGTTGGACCTGTCGGCGGCGTTCAACACCGTTCCCCATTATACCCTCCTAACACGACTCTGGGAATGCGGTCTTCGGGGGACGGTGTGGAACTGGCTTAAATCCTTCTTAGCCAGCCGTCGGCAAACGATCTGGGCGCCCCCACACTCCGCCGTTATGGCACCTCTGGAAGTAGGGGTCCCGCAGGGGTCTATTCTTAGCCCCCTGCTCTTTAACATCTTTTTGGCCCCCCTTGCAGAGGTGGCGGAGTCTTTCGGCGCTCAGATCGTGTCCTACGCCGACGACACCCAGCTCTTGTTCACTTATGACAAGAATGAGGTGTTTGATGGGACTCGCATCAGAAGTTGCTTGGAGGCAGTCTTTGGCTGGTTCAGAGGGCACGGCTTAAAATGCAACTCCGACAAGTCGGAACTGCTTTTTTTTGGCTGCGCCACTGAACCAAATTGGAAAAGCTGGTGGCCGCAAGACTTGTTTCCACCTGCAAATGCAAGTGCCATAGCGAAAAATCTAGGCATCATTGTTGACAATGATTTAACTTTTGGGCCTCAAATATCTTGCCTCTCGGGGAAATGTTTCGGCACCCTTCGGATGCTTAGAAAATTTCTCCCCCTGATCTCTATCAATCATCGAAGGGTCATTGTTCAAGCACTTGTTGGGTCTAGATTAGACTACGCAAATGCCCTTTACCTAGGTCTCCCCAAATACCTTGTGAGGAGACTTCAAGTAGTCCAAAATTCAGCTGCCCGGGCTATCTACGGGATACCCAGACGCGCTAGTGCCTCAGACCTGCTAAAAGAACTGCACTGGCTTCCTATAGCCAAGAGGGTCCTTTTCAAAAGTCTGACGCTGACTTTCAAAGCCCTTCATGACATTGGCCCTAGTTACATCAGTAAACGTCTTGTTTTTTACAAGCCTAACAGAACCTTACGGTCCGCCTCTCTGTCTAAAATGGTTGTTCCGGCCATTAAACGCGCCAGACAAGGCGGCTGCTCTTTTCACCATCTGGCTCCTCGTGCCTGGAACGAGCTTCCCCTTTCTCTCAGACAGACCTCCAGCCTTATGTCTTTCAGAAGGGCGTTAAAAACTTGGCTCTTCACCAGATAGGCCTTTCGCCTTCCTTACGGTTTTTCAGTTATGTTGCCACCCCCGAAGGACTTCTTCGCCAAAGCGCCGGGACACTCCTTCTGGAGTAGCTGTTGCGCTATAGAAGAATCTGATAACATAACATAACATAACATGCGCTTTGTTCTCAATTGTATTGAAAAGGGGTTGTCACAGATGACAATAGCTGGGAAGTCGGCTGGGATTTCACAATCCAAGAGAATTTATTGAGGAGGCTGGCCACGTCCACGACCAAATCCACCGCGAAACTGGAACTCTGTAGCCGCTCCAGCACCAGCTTCTGCCTTTTTGTCAGCACCAGGAGGAGCAGTAGTGCGTCTGTAAGTGTCTCTATCAGCCTCACCACGGTTGAGACGAGCAGGGCGCTCACCTTCAAGACCTTTGGGTCTTGGTCTGCCAGTCTCTGGGCGGCTTCTGCGCAGGGTAGCAGGTACAATTTCAGGGGGCAGATGCAGGAAGTCTCTTAGGTACTGGATGCCCTCATTGGTCAGATACCAGTAGAAATGCCTCCAGGCAAACTGCTCCTTCACGTAACCACGTGATTTTAGAGACTGCATGGCCTTCATGACATGTAGGTTGGGAACATTCTTGTCAGCCAACTCAGGATGCTTGGGCATATGGACATCTTTCTTAGCCACCATCACTCCCTCCTTGAACAGGAGCTCATAGATAGAGATTCGGTTCTTCTTGGGCATCAACATCTCTGCGGCTGCTTGTAGGCCTGGAGCAGAAAAGGAAAGGCGGGGATTTCTTTTTACAGTAAATTGTATGCAGGTTTTTACCCAGCAAAAGATGAGTTACTTGGTAGGATGCTGAAGGGTTGGGGCCCCGAGCGGGGGGAGGGGATGAGTGGCGCACCCAGGGAGGCCATTAATTTGAACTATTGCATACATTGTTGGTGGTTCTGCCTATTTGTTGTTATGATGGTTTTGAAGTTTCAGTTTTCCGTCTATGCATGTTGTGGATGTTGTTTGGTGTGTTTCGGGTTTCATAACTGTTAGGCACAAAGGGGCAGCCGGGGGGTGGACTTTCAAAGACATACAGTTGGATGGTGGACGTCTGGGGATTTGGTTGGGGCATTCAAAAATGGATCAGGCGGGAAGGGGAAAATGGTTGTGGTTGAATGAGACTGGATGCATGGAGGCTTGCCCAGTGCAGGAATGGCAAATTTTCTTGGGCGGGTCAGGAAAGCGGTCTTGTGAAATATTTTGTCACGGGTCCAGAAGGAAGGTGACGGCATTTCATTTATTGGCGGCACTGCGCATGATGCTGAGGAGAGTGGGTAAGGACCCGGCTAGGTAATGCACGCAATCATTCCGCATTGGGGTAGCCACAGCGGCAGCACTATTGGGCTGGTCATGGTAGAGGCTACGTCAGATTGGGAGGTGGAGGTTCAGGTGCTGCGAGAGATACATGCACAAATAAGGTGGTTGGGTGTCCGGGTAGGGGGATATCTTGCAGTGTGACAGGAAAACAGCCTTGTTGTGTTTTCTAACATATTTTTCTTGTTGTAGGTTGTGTTGGGATCCGGGGACCAAGACGGGTACCTGGATTGTTGAATACTCTTTCATACATTGGTCAGCGAGATATGCAGATCGACAGGTCTACGGCTGTAACCTGGGTCTGAAGAGCAGCCACCATGTGGTGCATTGGAGGGGTAAAGGAGGGGTGCGTTGGAGGGCTTTATTGCCCTGGCTGACAAGAATGATATCGCAAAGAGGTTGTCTGGATATGTGGGTCCTGCATCTTGGAAAATGACTTGATACGACTGTCAGGACTGGCGGTATTACAGCATATGCAGAGGGATCTGGAAGTTATGAAACAAAATCCGACTGGAACATGCAATGTATGGACAGAATTCGTACCATGCAAAATATGGAAAGGGGCAGTGAAGCTGGCGGCAGTTGAGAAAGCCTGCAGGAAGCTCAACAGGGCAATGAGAGTGTTTTGTGCCTCTAGGGACATCAAAGTAATTAGTCATGTTGGGCTACGACTGGAGGAGCCTTTGCTTTTCAGGGACGACAGCGCTCACCTTTTGCAATTGGGGAACACGTATTATATGATGGAAATGAGGGATGTGATCAGCGCATTGTGGAATGAATCTATTTGGTGTCACAGGGAAGCAGTAGAGTGCAGGCGAAAGGTGCACGGTAGAGAGTGGTAGGGCAGATAACTGCCCTATGGTGGTTACCTGTTTGGCAGTATTTTGGAGGGGTGGGGAGTCTCAGTCGGGCACACCCACCCTTTCAGGGGAGGTAGAAGCAGGTAAATGATGGGGATGCAGTATGCAAGAGTGCGTCGGTGGGATATACAGTAGTTGATGATAAAAGATAAGCGAGGAGGTGAATGGAGAGTTGGAAGTGGTACAGAGTGGAATGGGAAGTGAACAGCAAAAGTTAGGGGAGATTGGACAAGGTGAAATGTTTGGGTTTGGGGATTGTTGAGTTTAAATTGATGTTTTGGTTAAAGTATTCTGTTTTAAAGCCTATCCTAATAAATGGCCTTTTACGCTTCAAGAACAGTGTGGACAGTATTTATTGCACGTTGTGGCCCCCCTGGGAAGTCAGGTCGCAGACCAGTCTTCTCCTGCGGTTTTTGTGCTGTACAGGCCGAAAGGACAAGCCGTGCGGGGTCAGGGGGTTGAACTGGGGGTGGGGACTTTGGTAGTGTTAGAAATGGGGATCTCTAGATGGCCAGGGCTGGCGTAAATGTCTAAAAAGGGACCCTTCTTCCTAAGTCAGGGCAAGAGAGCCAATCTTTTTGATAACCCCTGCTCAACCCTGTGGTAACGTAGCACAAGCAGTTATGCCTTTCCCAGAGGCAGTGTGTGAAGCATTTATGATCACGTACAATGAAGCAGTAATGACAATACAGAAGGACATAACTCAGGTAGGTATAGTATATTAATATCTTTATCTAACAGTTTAACTCAAAACTCTCAAAGTGTTTCAACAACTACAATTCACGTCAACTGGTAGTGAAGGACCGGGTTTTAGAACCCAGTGGCGTCAGGGAGAACGCCCAATGCCTTCAATTTCCCCAGCTTTGGCAAACAGAGACACGGGATACTTCTTGATGATGTCAAAGACCAAAGTTTATTGGCTGCAACCAGGAACAGAGATCTACGAAGCACACACGGGTGGTTCGCCAGAGACTGCACAAATTCAATAAGCGGAACATGGTCTTTTATGCCAAAAATCAAGCCTCAGGCAACTTTTCAAATTAGCATTAGGTGCATACAAACTGACCAATGACAGTGTAACATTTTGAAAGTAGCGTATGACGACAATCTCAGACAATCCCATCTTCCGTTGTCCAGCCCACCAGAAGTGACCAAGCAAATTCCAAGTTTCCTGTTCGATCAGGCCGGACAAACCCATCATAAAACCTTCAACCCAAATCAATGATTATGTCGTAAAGGAAAGGCAGAAACAGATTGGAAGTGAGATAGAAAGGTGGGAGCAGTGTACCGTAAACTCGGGCACGTCCTGCTCTTTGATCTTTATCAGACCAGCTGCTGAACAAGGAACTGGCTCAGCGAGGTCGGCCTCGGGCAAGGAGTCAGTTCGGCCAGGTCACTCAAAAGTCAGCTAAGGCATACGTGTCTCAAGGACTCGTTCGGCCACAGTTATCGGGCCTATGTGAGGGCAACCATACAAAATGGCTGCCGTACACAAAATGGAACCCGGAGGTTCAAACTAAATCCTCGAATACGGAGTGTTCTCTTATATCGATTCATCCGAAAACACTCAGACACGCTACACTCGCCATTTGTGGTCTGCTGACACCAAAATCGTCCATTTCGACGACCTTTGTTGAACGGGTTCGGAACCATCGAACCTCATTCGCAAACCACGGAACTACAGCCCCTCCTTTTGCCCTTACATAGGCAACAGACCCAAACCCATGTCAATCTGAATCTGGATCTATATTCATCAGATCATCGATATGTTGCTGTAACATCATCCTATTACTTAGTATCTGACTCCCGACAGGTCTCCTTACACACGAAGTAGCACAGAGGCCACAAATTGTAGGAACACACTGTACACAGGGACAGAACAGAAAAAGGATAGCTAAGATCATCCCAATGACCATCAGAATCTTCCAACCCCAAGTGGATATCAATCCCCATAACCATCCCATCAATGACCAATCTCCTTTGTCCAAATGGACAGAATCGGAGATCTTATGTAGCTTGGAAATGGCCTGGAAGACTGATGGAGCGTTGTCTGGAATGAAAACGCAGCAGCTCGATTGAATAAGCTTACAAACTCTACCTCGATCAGCTAGTATGACATCAAGAGCAACTCTATTTTGGAGTGTCATAAGTCTATCCGACTGGAGCTCAGCAGTTAAGTTACCAAGGGCACCGGCAGTTTCGACTATGGTGGACTCAACCACTCTCGTCAACTGACGAATATTCCTACTGTTAGCCATCGGTCCCCAGAACGGCAGAAAACCCTTAAAGAAATCTCCCACTTCTTGCCCTGCAGTGTCTTCTTGACTAAAGACACCTCTAGCAACTCTCATTTTATGGTAATCTGCCGCAGCTGTAAAAGTGGGAGGTAACAGAAAGGAAACAAAACATGTGCCCGAAAAGTCAGGGGGCAACCATGTATATGCTTTGTCGTAGCAAACAAAGTAGGTACCGCAAATACATAAGTCTCAGCACAAACACTCTTCCCTAACTGAGCTCTGGGATTCTTGCCATTACCCTGCAGACAATAGTGGCCCTGATGGGGCACTATCCAAATCGGTGGAGAACTCTTCGCTCGCTGGTTAACACTCAGACTAACTCCATATCCAGTAACATTCCAACCAATGTAGGATAGTGTCTTATCTCTCGGGATAGTCTCATACGAGCTAATCCCTCTAATCATGTCGACAATGCCCTTAACTAGAGCACTATTCTTCGGGTTGTCTTTCAGTGAACGTTGAGGGTAGACACTATGGGCATAAATAAACATCGTTCTATAAGCCCAAATAGAACCATTTAAACTAAAAGGTAAAACTAAATACGGAATACCCTTACCGGTCGTATGGGGCATTAGACCACAAATCCAGCAGTTAGTCATGTTCATCACCAACTGGTGTTGGTGCAAAAGTTGGTTGAAGGAATTGTTAGCAAATTCCAATCGTCTAACTACCTCATGCTCAGGCAAAGGATGAAAAGAATGAGAAGAAATAGTAGGTGGAGGTGTAGGTTGCACAGTGGGATTAAACGTCATTTTAAAAGAAAATTTTACATAACCAACTGTAAATATCATCAGGCTCAATAGTAAAAACAAACATGATATCAAAAAACATTTCTTTGATATGATTTTACATATTCGTTTTCTAAAATTTATTGTCTGTACAGGTCTCAAAGAAATCCATCCTAAACTAAATATGCTGCCCGCGGTGGTAGGTTGATTCTGCTAAGGAATGCCTCTGTCAACCCAGGAAGACTCCCTTAGGCCAACCAGAACACTCGACCTAGTGTCTCAGGCTTGCACTCCAAAGACTTATGGCAACAGCGACCTTAGCAGAAGGAACCAGATGGCGGTTCAAGAAAAACAAAAATGAGTAGATCCTTGGTGGAGAGTTAACCTGCAAAACAGAAAAATCATAAAACTTTATTAATCTTTATTTATTTGTCCATGACTCTCGGTCGCAAATTATAGCGGCATTTTCCAGATAATTCTTGATCCGTAAATCAAAGTTGAGGCTCGGTAGTGTTCAACCGATCCGCAAGGGGCACTGATTTTTGCAAAATATCGTCGCTCTCTTTCTCTGAGTTTGTTCCAATCAGTTGAGCATCGCTGAATGGTAGGAACCGTGGAACGACTTCGATTTCAGAGTCTGCAAGTCCCTCCTGGACCCACTTATCGTAAGGTAAGGGCAAAGGTGCCCGCTTAGTATGCACTCCTTGGATCCAGTTTCGCTTGCCTCGCACTCGGACCGCAGATCGCATTGACAGGAGCACTTGAAAAGGTCCCGTCCAATGGGGCTGTTCGTTCTTGGTCCGCTGGAAATTGCGCACAAAGACCCACGAGCCAGGTTCAATAGAATGGCCTGGATCCTCTGAAGCTTGTGGAAGGCTGTCATGCACCTGTTGGCGTAAACTACTCATTTTAGTTGTCAGTTCACGCAAGTAATCAAGCAACACGGGGTACTCAAGGTCGCTAAACTTCGTTGGTCTTGGTACGCCCCAAATATTCGCCGGGTGACCAAACACAACCTCATACGGACTCAAACCCATTTGTGAATGCACAGTCATTCTTGTAGACAGAAGTGCTAATGGCAAGGCATCTGGCCATTGCAAACCAGTGCTCGCTTGGATTTTGGCCAATTTTAATTTAAGAGTACCATTATAGCACTCGACTACACCAGCTGATTGCGGGTGATTTGTAGCGTGGAATTTCTGCCTAATTCCTAGACCCTCACACACTCTCTTCATAACTTGACCCACAAATTCACTCCCATTGTCACTCCAGATAATTCTCGGCATTCCGAATCTCGGGAAAAATTATTTTATCAAAACTTTCGCTGTGGACAAGGCAGTATTGTCCTTAAGGGGTAAGCTTCTACCCATCTAGAAACAGAGCAAACAACCACCAAAATATATTTTAAGTTGTTGCATCTCTCCATGTAAAATAAAATCTAGCTGCAAAGCCTCGAACGGATACGTAGGAGGAGCAAAATGACCAGCTGGTGTTGGAGTTCCCTTACCAGGATTATGCATCAAACACACCATAAAGTTCTTAACCAAATTCTCTGCACATTTGGGAATCCCCACATTCTGCCAAACCGGAGCCAACAACTTGCAAATCCCTTTCACGCTAATATGTGCCATTCCATGAGCCATTGTATCAACTGGAAGCACATACGCGTTAGGCAACAACCATCTCTGATGCTCTGACAAATCAGTCCAACAACCATTCGAATCCAATCTACCCTTGCTTTCTCTCCATTCATTCAACTCTTTCTCAGTGGCTTCAGCTTGAATGGATTTCACACTCTCGATCGTATCTTCACACATACTCTTCTCTGGAACCCATCTCGCTGGACCCGCAACATACATTCGACTCATCACGTTTCTTGCAGTTTCTTTCGCAACTTCATCCGCAAACGCATTACCACGACCAACATCATCCGTAACCTTTTTATGGGCACTGCATTTCACGATTGCTACTTGTAATGGTAATGTAAGAGATTCAAGAAGTTCATTCACCAATTGTCCATGCTGGATCTTCGTCCCATGCGAAGTTAAAAATCCACGTTCACGCCACAAACGTCCAAAACTATGAGCCACGCCAAAGGCATATTGGCTGTCAGTATACACATTCACTCGTTTTCCTTTTGCCAACACACATGCTCTCGTTAATGCAATCAACTCTGCTGCTTGTGCTGAATTATGTGGGATACGTGCAGCTTCAACAATCATATGCAAAGTCGTAACAGCATATGCTGCAGTCGTATCACCATTCGGCAACTTAAAGCACGAACCATCAACCCATAAAGTACCATCACAGTCAGGAAGAGGAGTGTCCCTAAGGTCCACTCTCCCTTTCGTCTCTTCTTCAGTTCTTAGAAAACAATCATGCTGTTCTTCACTATCCTCATCTGTCTCAAGTGAAATCGGCAACAACGTGGCTGGGTTTAGGGTATTACACCTCTTTATGTGCACATGACTCGCTAACAATGTCAGCTCATACCCTGACAACCGAGCACTATTTAAGTGCTGTGTCTTCGTACGATTCAACAAGGTATCCACTGCATGTGTAACCATTACCACTAACATGTTGTCCATAACCAAACCAGCAGACTGTCGAATTGAAACAGCCGCTGCCGCCGTAGCTCTCAAGCAACTCGGCAACGCTCTAGCTACCGGATCTAAAGTCGACGAAAAGTACGCACATGGGCGTTGCTTATCGCTAAACTGCTGAGTCAAAACTGACAATGCACATCCTTCTCTCTCGTGAACATACAATGTGAAAGGCTTACTGTAGTTGGGAGTACCCAACACAGGAGCCGAACACAACGCGTTGCGTAATTCGGAAAAGCTCTTTTGACATTCATCAGCCCAAGGAATAGGATTCGGAGTATCCTTAACAGTAAGAGCTATCAAAGGCTTCGCTATCAAAGAAAAATTAGGAATCCACTGTCTACAGTACGACGTAATACCCAAAAACGCACGTACTTCTCTCTGTGTCGTAGGAACACTCATTTTCGCAATAGCTTGAATTCTTTCTGGGGTCAGTTTCCTTCCCTCCTTCGATAAGAGGTGACCTAAGTAAGTTACTTCTTGTTGACAAAATTGCAACTTCGAGAGAGAAACTTTGTGATGACAATCAGACAAAAGACGTAATAATGACAAAGTGGCTTCTCTGCAAATCTCCATAGTATCAGCAGCGACTAGCAAATCATCAACATACTGAATAAGGGCTGCACCTTCAGGTAAAACCAATAGATCAAGTTGTGTCTTCAAAGCTTGACTATAGATCGATGGACTCTCACAATAGCCTTGAGGAGCGTGCTTTAAGCGGAAACTGCGACCTCCTAAAGAGAATCCAAAGATGTCCCTACTCTCCATGGCAATCGGGATGCTGAAGAAAGTGTTCTTCAAGTCAATCACCGAAAACCAGGTGGCAGAAGCCGGAATCAAAGTCAATAATGCAGTAATGTCAGGCACAACAGGAAATTGTGGAACAACAATCTTATTCACTTCACGAAGATCGATAACAAATCTATATACAGGAGGCTGTGAAGGATCAGTTCTCTTTAAAACAGGCAAAACAGGACTATTGCACACATTACCTTTCGTTTCTTCAATGACACCCTTGCCGATCAGATCATAAATAATCGCTAAAAGTGCACGCTCACCATCACTTGAGATACGATATTGTGGAATGCGCGGTAACTTAGCATTCGCCTTCAGTGTCACAACATATGGGGGAATGTCTAATAGACCAACATCATTCGAACCCGTAGCCCACAGTGAATCCGGTAACAGAGACAATTCAGATGGAAGACTATCTTTCAACACATACATCGGAGAGATCACACTCTCACCCAAAGTAAGATGTACCCCTGACGGAGAACAATACAATGTCGCATACAATCTCTTCAACAAATCCAATCCCAACAAATTCTCATTACAACCTATAGTCAAAAGAAGGGGTGCTTCAAACTTACGAGGACCAACAGAAAGAGACAATGGAGCAGAAATCGGATTTGTAACGGGGGCGCCAGAAAAACCTACAGAAACATTATTAAAGCCAGACAAAGGTGCGGCAGGGAGCTTAGAGTGCATAATAGAACTCTTTGAAGCACCAGTATCTAGCAGAAAAGGCTCTGACACACCTGATGCAATCACTTCAACATAAGGTCCACTCTGATCTACTGGAACTGAAACAACTCCCTCTCTTTGTCCATGGCTGTCCTAACAATCATTACCGTTTGCTTCGTCACCTTCAACATAATAATCATCTACATAATATTGTGCTGTCCTACCAGATGAACTCTGCTGTTGATCAAAACTAGTCATCGAATTCTGCGGAGGCAAATGACGTACATTATGTCCGCGACCTCTACCTCTAGGCGCTTGTTGAGCACCTCTACCTCTTACACCAGTAGCACCATTCGTTCGTTGTAACAAGACCGGACAACTATTCTTGTAGTGACCCTCTTCTTTGCAATACGCACACTGATTAGGCCTATACGGAAAACGCTGTTGAGAAGACTCGTTCCTTAGCGAGTTTCTCGAATACTGCTGAGGTTGCTGATAATCACGCTGACTATTAACAAGGGGTGGATAAGCTTGTTGTAGAAGAACTTTAGTCTTCAATTCCTTAGTCTTCTTATCCGCTTTCTCTAACTCATCCTTACGTCTATTTTCATAGTACTGAGCCGTAGCTAAAATCTGCGCCGACGTGGAAACAGGCCAAGCACTCTCAGAATCCTTCAACTTAGTGCACAACTCGGGAAGAAGATTATGTACAAACTTGTCAATGAATAATCTCTGGCCACCCTTGGTAGCCATATCCTGACCACTATGATCAACAAAAGTTTCTTCGAAACTCGTGAAAAAATCAGACACAGTCTCATCTTTCTTCTGCTTACATGCAGACAACTTGTCCCAATTAACACACACTTCGGGCATCAAAATCTTCATAAAATTAATTATCCTACCAGGAAGTTCTGTGATAAGATCTTCAAGCTTAGCACCTCCAACTTGTCTGTCATTTGCAGCAACAAGATTAACCCACGTATCACCCAATTCATTATCATGATCCGTATGTCGAATGACATTCCAGATGGGCTGTGGAACAACATTCCCAAACAACATGTCTATGTCCGCCAAATTCATGACGCACAAACTCACAGTTTGAGTGAGCTCTTTATAATATCCCTCAGGATTTTTCCATGGATCAGGTAAAGTCTGCTTGAGTGCTAGGACTTCAGCACGCTTCCAAGGAACATTTACCCACACTCGCTGAAAGTGCACAGCAGCAGCTCCATCTTGAGGTCTCCAAACTGGAGGAACCTCTCGCATCGGATACTGACGCGCTTGTCTCCTAACTGACGAATCAGGCTCGAACAGTCGTTCAGAAGGAGGATTATTTTGAAACGATAATAACGTCGACACCGCTCTCTCGATGTTGGGGAGACTCACAATCGTTCCTTTCGCAAATTCGGAACGCACTCGACACAATTTTTCAGGAGCTCTACCCACTTCGTCCATCCATTGTTCATGGAGGAACACACACATCCTCTCGAAAACATACCGTTGCTTTGGTGCTTTCCATTGCTGAAAAACTTCCATAATACCCCCAAGATCGTACTGGGATGTATACGTAACCCATCTACGTGCCATGTGATCCAAAACCACACGTTCATCCACATCAGGCAATTGACTACGTGATTGCCTACGCTCGCTCACAGGAGACATACCTAATTGTCCCAACCAAGGAGTCAGAAAACCAGAAAAGGCGGCGGTCATTCGCTGTCTAGGAGAAGGAGAAGTCGAAAGAATAAGGGAAGACGGAACAATAGTAGAAGAATCCAAAGTCGGAGCTGAAGAAGCATTAGGGACAGACATAGAAGTAGCAGTCAAAGGAGAAGGCAAAGTTGGCGGCCCCTGAGGAGGCTGCGCCAAAGGAACAGTAGCCAACGGAAGAGGAGCTAGCTGTGGAGGAACTACAAGAGGCATAATAACCGGAGGTTGTACAGCCACCACTGGTGGCGGTGGTGCTGTAGCATTCTGTGCATAGGGTGGACCGGAAACAAGCATCCTGGGACCGGTTTCGGATTTCAGATTCATAATCCTCATCAGTCCAGGGAAGACATGGCTTGGTAGTTCGGGCTGGACTGTTCCCATGAGGCACAGGGTCATACTGATTTGCATACGGCCATGTCTGAACTGGGGTGGCTGAGTGAGCTAAAGAATGGTGATGGATTAAACCCAGATCAGTTGACTGGGGGCGAGTGTTTGATTTGCTCAAACGCTCCGTCCATCATCCCCTTTTATATCGCTTCTCTCTTGGCTGTAACGGCCCTCGGGACAAGTCACAATGATGCAACGTAGCAAAGGGTGCGGGCACTTAGCGGCTACAGCTCTCTTTGGCAGTGGCGGCTCATGGGGCAAATCACAATGATGCAAGCAGCAATGGGTGCGGGCACTCAGCGGCTACAGTGCTCTCTCTTGGCTGTGGCGGCCCACGGGACAAGCCACAATAATGCAACGTAGCAACGGGTGCGGGCAATCAGCGGCTACAGCTCTCTCTTGGCTGCAGCGGCCCATGTGGCAAATCACAATATTGCAGAGTAGGCAAGGGTGCAGCGCTCTCTCAGCTGCGGTGGTTCACATGACAGAGGATGATTTCGGCCAGGCTAGCACAATGGTGGATGCTCAGCGGCTGCAGCTCTCTCTTAGTTGCAGTGGTCCACCCAAGTTCTGCAAAGGGTTCGAAGGTGCAGATTCCAGTTGGCTCTCAGCAGTGGCAGCTCTCTCTCAGTGGCAGCGGCCCACACGGATCCAGCAGAAGAGTCAAACGTGCAGATTTATGCGGGCTCTCAGTGGCGGCAGCTCTCTCTTAGTTGCAGGGGCCCACTCAGTTTTAGTGAAAGGTGCAAAGGTTCAGAGTTAGGTGGGCTCTCAGCGGTGGCAGCTCTCTCTTGGCTGCAGCAGCCCACACAGGTTTAGCAAAAGATTCAAGGGTTCAAAGTTAGGCAGGCTCTCAGCGGTGGCAGCTCTCTCTTAGCTGCAGTGGCACACACATGTTTCGCAAAAGGTGCAAAGGTTCCCAGTCCGCGGTCCTCACAGTAGAACTAGAGGCTCTGCATTACTCTACGGAGGCCTCACCTGCAAGTAGAATTCCTCGCAAAGGAATTTCAATGGCTGAAGGGGTGGAGTCTAATGTCCCTGAGACTTCTGCTGGAGGCGCTCTCGATTTTAGGCCCTAGGGTAGTTTCTTTGGCAAGCTTGTTGAAAGTTTCAAAGTCCTTTCCTCTGTTCGCTCGAACAGAGTTTAGTCTTGACATCCAGAAGGATCACACTTGACCAAAGTTCCAGCTCAGCATTTAATACCCAAAAAGTCTTTGGGGCATATTAGCAAGGAGTAGCGATAATTATCGCTAAATGTGCTTAGCGCATTGTTTTTTATCGGCGGGTATCGCCGGATGTTATCTCAGAGATAACCTGCTATTAGCATCGTTTATCTCGAAAGCGATAAAATATCTTGCGATAGCGGCTCAATGCGTGAATATCGGTGGAAATCCAGTGATCTTCAGGCATTATCACTAATGGGGACTTAACCTGAATATCCACCTCCCATTGGATATACAGGTTAAGAAGTAGTCTGAGCAGGCGTTAGTTTCTAGCGATATTAGCGGTTTGCGCACATTTTTTTTATCGCTTTGCCTGTCTTGCTAATAGGCGATAGCTGTGTTAGCAACTGCTTTCAGTCGCTAACAGGTTGGGTACGCCCACTTTGCATGTCATTAGCGATAAATATCGCTGACATGCAAAGCGGGCCCCAAACCTGTAGCTATCGCCTTCAAGCTGTCGCTAACTGCTGTTAGCGACAGCTTGCTAATAGGGCGATTAAAATACCGCCGCTTTCACAGGAAAAAGTCCTGCAAAAGCGGCGATATCGCCCTTGATAATATGCCCCTTTGTTCTCTAAGGTCGCAAATCACTGACTCCAGTCAGAACCAGTTCGGTGGGGTCAGGGAGCACTTAGTTTATGAGGTGACATCTTGCCCTTTCAGAATGAGGGGGTCTTCTATCAGACACCCAGTGGGAGGTTGAGCCATCATTCACCTTGCCAAGCACGGCCCTGCTCAGATCAAAGTGTCAACCCTCCCCGCGCTCTAAATACCGATCTCTCTCTCTAGCAAGGTCTGACCCAGCTGGCCCTTCTGCTCCAAAACCAGACCGCCTATACACATACTTGCAACAACCCGCAGTAAAGCTTTAGGCCAGAACTACCGCGTTTTCAGGAAAGGCATTTCAAAACATGTGATATATAAACGGTCCTTACTAAAAGGTGGTCCTCAACGTCCTGGGCATAAACATATCAAACTCGAAATTACTATCAGGTTCCTAGGGAGCAAACAGTCATTTATATACAGGAAGCATTTGCGCTGTGGCACGGATTAGCAGTGGCACGGCGCCTAGAACATCTACATCCAGCCAACATACAAGACAGGAAGAGTAGAGGGGAAGGGAGACCCACACCAATGATGCCAGGTCTAACAGGTAGGTTTATAAGGGCCAGGGGAGGAGATTTGTGCTCTTCCTGCACCCAACATCACTGGGGATGGTAAAATAATTTTTGACCGCCCACCCCCCTACAAGTTTGAGGGCAAGGTACTGGGTAGGTATAGCGTGCCTGCTTAGGACAGGTTGTTCTGGTTGGGCTTTTGCAGTATTTTGGATGGTTGGGGAGTCTCAGACGGGCACACCTACCCATCCAGTGGGGGGGGGGAGAAACAGGTGAATGATGGGGGGTGCGGGATGCAAGAGTGTGTCAGCGGTAGATAAAGGAGAGGATGTTTGAAAGATAAACGAGAAGGTGAATGGAGAGTTAGAAGAGGCACAGAGTGGAATGGGAAGTGAACAGCAACAGTGAGGGGAGAATGGACAAAGTGAATTAAATGTTTGGGTTTAGGGATTGTTGAGTTTAAATTGATGTTTTGGTTAAGGTATTCTGTTTTCCAGCCTGTCTTTATAAATGACCTTTTACACTTCAAGAACAGTGTGGAGTGTATTTATTGTGCAATTCCCCTGGCCATATGCATTTCTAGCACAGGAAATAATGATGATCCATATGAGGGAAACAGCCAATAGAACGGGATCCTTTGGTCAAAAGAGGCCGGTCCTTTTGCTAGAAATGCCAATCGGAACAACCCTGGGAGGAGTGTCCATGCCTTTGCTTTTGCCAATAGGAACAAGCAAATAGGCAAAAACATAATTAGCATCGCTGCATAGGTGCTTCCTCGCGTGTAGTCCGTAGTTCAGTACCCAATCATCATCGTCAGTGTAAAGAACTTGGAATCACCAAGGAAGAAGCCTCTGATGATCATTGAAGATCAATCCAGTGCATTTCTCAAGAGTAACGTAATATTTTTAATTGGGGAGTACCGGGACTTCTCAGAAACAAGCAGGTACTCTGGGACAGAGTACCTGCGCTTCTATTTTCCCATTTCTAGCACTGGATCAATCTTTATTCCAGCATAGCATGTCGACAGAAGTAAGTCCCGATCAAGAATTCCAGCTATAGTCCCCCCACCATAGATATACATTTGCACGCCCAATTAAAAGATGATCCCCAATACACAAACTTCCACTGCATTATCTATAAGTGGACGCTAGCGTGAAACACAGTTCGGACAATGAGCACATCCTCTGTCCAAAAGGGGTAAAAGGCTGCTTTATTGGACAGGTAAGCTTTTTTTTAATACATATATGCAAATAAGGCCTCACTTATACATATTCATATTCTATCACCCCCGCCAGTAAACAATTCCCCACCACAATAACTTCCCCAACATTGTTCTGCCTAATCCTCCTCCCCAACCCCTATCTGCATCCCCTGCCTACCTCTTGCCTCATTCCTCGCTCCCCTGCTTCTCTATGACCGAATGACCGAAGCTATTCTGAATGTGCCCAACCCTTCCTGCCTGTCTTGATATCCTCCAATTCTGCCACCTATCCAAGCGACGTTAAGACATAGACTCACTATTTTTATATAATACCGTTGCTGAATAATGAATCATCTCAGGGTGGATGGGCGGCGAACAAAAGAACATTGCCTACTTCACGCCTGACTCATTGCTAACTGCGCACTAAGAAAATGCGCTCCCGGCGGCTTGCTCTAAACGCCAGCCAATCAGGACCACCTACCTGCCCTGGATTATACTAATTGCCTGAAGCGGCCCGCGGGTGGATATTCTGTGAATACCACCCCCAGGCGCTCTCATTGGGCAATAATTACATCCTCCGACCAAAATGGGGTAAAATGCAACTTTATTGGACAGGTAAGCAGTTATTTCTAATACATAAATGCAAATGAGGCCTCACTAATACATATTCATATTCTATCACCCCCGCCCGTAAACAATTCTCCTCCACAAACTTCCCCAACCCCTTCCTATGTCCCCTGCCTATCTCTTGCCTCATTCCTCGATCCCCTGTTTCCCTCAGACTGAAACTATTCTGAATGCCCCCAACCTTTCCTGCCTATCTTGATCTCCTCCAACTCTGCCACCAGGAAAAACCCTGACATAGGTGATTTTCCTCCCCCCACCCCCCCTTATGAAAAAACATTTCGTTATAGAAACATACACTGTCGCCAAACAGGTAAAAACTTTTTATTAATATAATTAGACAAACTAATCGCAGATTTCAGATTAATACAAATAGTGGAATAGAAAGCTGTTGACCAACAGCTTTTGTTAACACCAAGCTTTTACCTGCAGGGTTTGTGCAATCATCTCTTTTATATTCAGAATGTGAATCTTGTTACCTATGAAAGAAAGGTGCACCCCATAATGACGAAAAAATGTATAGTCTTCTTTGGTAATTTCACTGTGCGCTAACCAATAAACGCCATTGATGGAACAAAAGCGGTGTAATTCCTTGTTTACTTTCCTACTTGCTCTTTCTAAAGCAGTGAATCTCTCAGCACCCCTCCAAACCCTTCTTGGCAACAGCGCTGTCAGTATCAGCTTTGTATCAGTCCACATTTTCTAACACTTCCAGGTCAGCTTCCATTTCTATAAGTAATCCCAGGCCGGATAGCTGCACCGAATAATTTTTTCCCAGGTGAATCAACATAGGTTTTGGTTGATATTTTGATGTCATTTCACTCATCAAAGGCATTAACTGACCCCACTTCATGCCACTTTTCCCCAACAAAACAACAGAAAGTTCATATGAACGAAAACCCAAATGTTTCCTAAAATGTCTCTTTTTTGCTTGTTTTGCCGCCCACTTAACGAAAGAATGTCCAACTATCCAAACCAGCTTTTGCTGAACTTTGGAGCCCGCCAACACACCTAAAAAGAAATAACAATTAACAAACTTGGTAATATAATTATGAATCTAAATCTCTAATGTATCTTAAGCAGCAGTTCGACAACCAGTGCCCCAATTTCTTCACATCTTTGAGCGAAAACCCCCACCTGGCAGCTTCAGAAGCCGCACCAATCCTGAAAAAGTGGGTACAAAAATTGAATTGTTTTTTTCCCAAATTCTTTAGAGCCTTCTGTGGAAAAAGGGTAGGGCTATGACCTTTTTCAAGATTTGCCCGGCGCTAACCGCCTTTGTACCATTCAAATTACCAAGCAATGAGGCAGGCGCCGGAGACCAGAAGGCAGGAAACAGAAGTTTTATTCCGACGGAGCAGAACACATCAGATCAGACAACAAGGTATCGTCTCGAGGTGCTCTAACAGCCTCTCTGAGGCCTGGCCTCTTATACACTGGTTTATGGCATGTGACCTTTCTTTATTACAATCAAGATATTGTGAAGTAAGGAAAAAGACATCCCCGTAATCCTCGTGTCAATCCCACCCCACATGCCTCTACAATAGAGGTCCTCAACCTGCTGATAAGAGGAGGGGGTCATCACGCAGCTGAGTGTTCTGCCGATTCTTAGGATGTGTGCGCCTGATCATATCCCCCGGGGTGGGGAGGCCATGATCAATAGTGGGTCCTTTGAAGAGGAGTGACTTCATACAATAAGGGGCAGTAAATGGTATCTCCCGGCTTAGGCGATGGCCTCGGATCTGTGTGGACAGTCGGACTCGGGGGAAGGGGTCATCAAAGGAGTGGTATTCATGCCGCGTGGACAATCGAGCGCGGAGGGATGGCTTATCAACAGAGGGGTATTCATGGAAGGAGAGGAGGTGCTGGTCAGGCGCGGGCATGACTCCCAAGGACAGGGTCATGCAGGAGGAGAAGGGTTATGCTCATGTGAGGGAGGGAGGGGGAGCCAGGGTGCGCGGAGGATGCTTGCAGGGTCAGAGGAGCGCACTGACGATCGATCGTGGACAGGGAGACCATGATACCTAAAATGGTTGTCGTGCACGTTGTACATGGGTGACAAGCTGGCGCAGATGATGTTCAGCTCGTAAACTAAAATTCCACAGTCCTCCCTTTTAACATGTCTCGCCAACTTGTCAGTTCGGATTTATCCCCATAAGGCCACGTATTTCTATTTCATAGAGGGAGCTCATGTGCTCATTTCGGTGGTCCAAAGTCTTTGGGCACATACAGTTAGAAACGAAGCTGAATAAAGATGGCAGACATTGGATACCTAGACAACACCCACATAATATCACAACAGGTATCAGTACGAAGGAAAACAACTTCCAACCCCAATCCTTCAAAGTGTCCCAAAACCAGCTCCCAAGCGACCATCCTTCTTGTTCTTGGTGAACCTCCGAGGAAAGTCTGTGGAGGTGCTCAATTGCTTTGTAGACTGAAGGCGAGTTGTCTGGCACGTAGGTGCAGCAGCTAGATCCGATGATACGGCATGCTCCTTCTCGATCGGCTAGAACAACGTCTAGAACAAGGCGGTTTTGAAGGGCCACAAGGCGGACCGCCTGAAGCTCAGCCGTGTTGTTAGCGAGGATACCAGCCGTGATGTAGAGAAGGTGGATCTAGCTGGGTTGTGGAGCACCTGTACTTCGACACGTTCTTTGGCTGGAATGTCTTTAAGGAAGGTGGTGCCGGTGAACGCAGGACACAGAGGGGCAGAGGTCTTTCCGGTTTTATTCAGCCAGAACCCAGAGTAGAAGTGCGACACCGTCTGGCTGGAAGTGGCGTTGTCCTTGTGGCTCTCTTGCATGAGGATCAACCAGGCGAGGCAGGAGCCGTGAACTGAGAAAGGAGAAGGGATGAAGGGGATAGAGTGTCCAGTGGCATGCGGGAGCAACCCACAGATCCAGCAGTTCATAGCATTTGCAGCAAGGTTGTGTTGGTGCAACAGTTGCACGAAGGAATTGTTCCGAAATTCCCTGCGCCTTTCTCGGAGCTGAGGCGACAGGGATATTAGGTGATGCTCTTTCATAGGGGTCGGTCGTGCAGTGGGCAGCAATGCCTCATGAGCCGGTGTGCTTTCCTCCAGAAGCCAGAAGGAGGTCATGAGGAGGAGGCAGAAGAGGAAGACAATAAAGATGGCAATTGTCTTCGATTTGTGCAAATTGTCAGTCTTTGGATTTCTATAGTGGGTATTTCCCGTTGCTTCCATCATCTTCTTATCTGGCGCTTCCATCATCTTCTTATCTGGCGCTTCCATCATCTTCAAGGGGCTCGGTAGCGGGCAGAACCATAGACTTCGTTTAGCTTCTCTCCCGGTAACCCTTGGTTGCGTTTAGGTCACCGTTCTGAGATTCAACTTAGTCCGTGGCCTACTTAGCCGAAGCTCCCTCCTTTCGACGCAGGAAATACCCTTCTCTGGTTGGCACAGTGGGGTCAGAGAATTTTGCAAGTTCAAGTGCCTCAGTATCGGGATAACAGTTCAATGTTGGTCGATCTTTGTTCAGGAGCTCTTCTAGGGTGTTGACGTTGTCTGTCGTGGCCAGGGTCGAGGAGATCTTCCTGCAGTGGTGTGCGTGCAGCCAGTGCCGCTTCCCCTCCACTCGAAGCGCTGTCCGGGTGGTGATAAGTACTTGCCAGGGGCCCGTCCACCGGGGTTCCAGACTCTTGGTCCGCTGGAAGTTTCGTATTAGAACGAAATCTCCCGGTTGGATGTCGTGGCCGGGGCCTCTGGAAGCATCGGGGATGGCCTGCTGCACCTGTTGATGAATGACAGACAATGTTTTAGTTAACTTGCACAAATAATCAGATAGTAGGACGTCCGGGACGTCATGAATGGAGGTTGGTTTGGGAGCAGTCCAGAGGTTCATCTGTCGCCCGAATACAACCTCGTAGGGGGTCAAATGGTGTTTGGTGGGAGTGGAGCGCATCGATAACAAGGCCAGTGGGAGGGCATCCGGCCATTTAAGTCCAGTGGTGGCCACTATTTTCGACAATTTCAACTTCAGTGTGGCATTATGGCGTTCCACCAGGCCGGCCGGATTGGGGGTGGAAGACTGCGTGAAATCTCTGTTTCACCCCCAATCCCTTTAGGATCAGTTGGATAACCTCGGCTATGAAGTGGGGGCCATTGTCGCTCCATAAAATTCGACAAAGGCCATAGCGAGGAAAGAATTCTTTCAGTAGTACTTTGGCAGTAGTCATGGCAGTGTTGTCACGGGTTGGATAGGCCTCTACCCATTTGCTGAAGGCGCATACAATGACTAGCACATACTTCAAGCCTTGGCATCTCTCTAGCTGGATGTAGTCCATCTGAAGGACCTCAAAGGGGTGATTGGGGGTCCCAAACCCTCCCCGGGGTACCACAGTTCCTTTCCCGGGGTTGTGCTGTAGACAGATAAGGCACTGCTGGACTAGGCGTCTGGCTGAGTCGGGGATTTTGTCGTTGTGCCAGACTTTGGAAATGAGTTCGATCATGGGTGCAGATCCTATGTGTGCGGGGGAATGAGCCATTGTCAGTATGGGGATCAGGTATGAGTCAGGCAGCAACCATTTGTCTGCATCTTTTGTTCGCCAGCAGCCCTCATCGTCCTTCAAACCCACCCCTGCCCACTTAGTCAGCTCGTGAGGGGTGCTGGCCGACTGGATGTCTCTGATCATTTCCCTTGCGTCAGTCCATTTTTCTGCTTGTGACCTGGTCACATACATGCGGGTCACTGTCCTATTCTCAGCTGTGGTTCGTGCAGTGATGTTGGCCAGTGCATTCCCTTGTCCGACTAAGTCTGTCACCTTCTTGAGTGCCTGGCATTTGATCACTGCTAGTCGTTTGGGGAGGAGAACCGCTTCAATTAGGGCAGAGACCAGATCTCCTTGAAGGATGGGGGTGCCGTGGGACGTCAGGAATCCCCTCTCCCTCCACAGGAGCCCAAAATGGTGAACCACCCCGAAGGCATACTGGCTGTCTGTATATACGTTCGCGGTGGTCCCCGTGGCTATGATGCATGCTCGTGTGAGGGCTATCAGCTCTGCTGCCTGGGCAGATCGTTGTGTGATGCAGGCTGTCTCAACTACTGTTCGGGCTGTCGTAACTGCATAGGCAGCTGAAGTGGTGCCATCTGGGAGTTTGATGCATGAGCCGTCTACCCATAGCTCTCCATCGGGGTCAGTGAAAGCAGTGTCTCGGAGGTCAACTCTACTCCTAGTCTGTTCGTCAGTAAGGGTCACACAGTCGTGTATGGGAGGAGCGTCGGGGTCATTTTCAGGTAGGGGCAACAATGTGGCAGGATTCAAAGTCGTGCATCTCTTTAGTGTGATGTGGGGTGCAAGTAGCGTCAATTCGTACCCTGTCAGTCGTGCGCTAGTCAGATGTTGAGTCTTGGTTTGGTTCAGAAGGGTGTCGACTGCATGGGGTACTAACACAGTGAGGGAGTTGGAAAGTACGATTCCCTCGCTCTGACGGGTAGAGACAGCAGCGGCAGCTACTGCTCGAAGGCAGGCGGGCAAAGCTCTGGCTACAGGATCAAGAGTGGCGGAGAAGTAGGCACAAGGGCGCTGCTTTGGACCTATAGACTGAGTCAGGACAGACAATGCACACCCCTCCCTTTCGTGGGTGAAGAGGGAGAAGGGTTTGGAGTAATCCGGGGTTCCCAGGACGGGTGCTGAACAGAGGGCGTCTCGTAATTCCTTAAAGGATGCTTGACACTCAGGGGTCCAAGGGAGCGGGAAGGGGGCATCTTTGGCCAACAGGGCAAGTAGGGGTTTTACAATGAGACTGAAATTGGGTAACCATTGTCTACAGAAAGAGGTTAGGCCAACCAGGGAGCGGACTTGTTTTTGTGTCTTTGGGATGGGGGTGTCCAGGATGGTTTGGATCTGGTCGGGTGTGAATTTCCTCCCTTCTTTGGACAGGAGATGGCCTAGGTATGTCACTTGTGGCTGGCAGAACTGCAATTTCTTTTTGGAAACTTTATGGCCATTTTCCGCAAGAAAGTGTAGGAGTTGAACAGTGGCTGTGATTGCAAGTGGGGTGGTGTCGGCTGCCAAAAGGATATCATCGACATACTGGATCAACACCACTCCATCCGGTAGCTGGACAGCGTCCAGCTGTCTTTTAAGGGCCTGGCTGTAAATACTAGGACTTTCGGTGTACCCCTGGGGAGCTCTACAAAATCGGTACGAGCGGGATTTCAGGGTGAAGCCGAAGAGATAACGGCTGTCCGGATGGATGGGGATAGAGAAAAACGCATTCTTGAGGTCGATAACAGTGAAGGTGGTGGCAGTGGACGGGATGAGGGTCAGGATGGTGGTGATATCTGAGACTACGGGGTATTGGGGTACAACCACTTTGTTAATTTCTCGCAGGTCGATGATGAAGCGGTACGCTTTCTCATCTCCTTCGCCTTGCTTCTTAACAATAGGTAGGATTGGGCTGTTGCAGACATTGCTAACTACTTCTTCGACCACTCCTGCATCCACCAGAGACTGAATGATCGCTACCAGTGCCTTCTCGCCCTCGGGCGATATCCGATATTGTGGGAGTTTCGGGAGCATAGCGTCCTGTCTTACAGTTATATGAATAGGGTCAATCATCATTCGTCCCACATCGGAGTCATTTTTGGCCCATAGGTACGGAGGCAGGGTATCAAGCAAGGACAGGTCAGCATCAGTTATGGAGCACATGTGTCGTGAGGGGCAGGATTTGGGTATGTCTGGGTTGTCGTACAGGATGACTCGGATTCCATCTGGGGAGCACCTAATGGTAGCTCGAAAATGTTTCAGTAAGTCAATGCCCATAATAGCGTCGGGGGAGTTGGAGGAGAGCAGAAATGTTGTGTCAGTGGTGTTGCTTTCTAGGTCAAAGGTGATAGGCACGGACAGGGGGTTAGTGGAGGGCGTCCCATCGAAACCTATCGATGTAATGTGTGAGCCAGACAAGGGTGCCCTTGGAATCAGTCGTTTCGATAACACACTACGTGTCGCCCCAGTGTCTACCAAAAATGGAGACTCTGTACCCAGGACCTTAGCAGTGACATAAGGACCTTGCTGGTCAACACAGAGCTCGACTGGATCCCTCCCTTTGCCCTGGCAGTCCTATGCAATATCGGGGGCATTCTCACCGTCGGATAGTTGATACTGGTTCTGTCGGGCGGTCAAATGTGTTCGATCTCCCTGATCTGTCATTGTTGGTGTCGTTTGTGTGCCTTTACCCTTGTCCTCTATTTCTCAGACCACCCGCCACATCCCTGGGGTCCCTATTTCTGTTCATCTCTAGTAGAACCGGACACTGGGATTTCCAATGGCCGAATCCTTTGCAGAAGGCGCATTGGTCATTGTCAATGTCTCTACGTCCAGTGTGGGGTGTTGGGGTGTTATCTTTAGGAGGTGGATTTCTGGGGGCGGTCGATTGGTAGTTCCCTCTTTGGGGTTCCCGTCCTATTGCTATACCTTGTATCTGGGCTATCATCACCCTTTCTTTCAAATCTTTCTTCTTTTTCTCGGACGCCCTATCATTCTCATTCTTCTGGTGCTCGTAATACTGAGCCATCTGTAGTATTGCTGCGGGTTTGGAGGCCCCCCAACTACTCTCGCTTGTCTGCAGTTTTTGGGAGACCTCCTGTGACAGACCCTTCACATAGTTTTGTACAAACAGGTGTTGTCCGGTTGCGGTGGTCATGTCTTGGCCACTGTAGTCGGAGAACACTGTCTCGAATCGGGAGAAGTACTCTGATACATCTTCCTGGGGTTTCTGACGACAGGCCGTGACTATCGACCAATCTACTTTTTTCTCTGGGATCAGTGTCTTTAACTTCTGAACTAATTTGTCTGGAAGTTCTAGTATGTCTTTTACTGGTTTCCTTCCCGGCTCTCGCTGTCTATCTAGTTCACCGAGTTGCTCCCAGGTGTGCCCGAACAGATCTGTGTGGTCAGCCTTCCGGATTTGCTTCCACACGTCAGCAGGCAGGCATAACCCGAAAAACAAGTCAATGTCCGCTAAAGTCATTATCGTTGAACCCAGAGCTGTGTTCATCTCGGTATAGAACGCTGTCGGGTTCTTTCTTAAATCGGGCAGAGTTTGTCTAAAGGTTAGGATATCTGTCGGTCCCATGGTTGGTAAACCCAATTGTACACAACCCTCCCTTTTGCATCTGCGTGATTAATATCATCGTTTGTCCCCAGACCACGTGGCGGAATCCAATATGGAGCCGCTTCTCTGATAGGCATCATAGTGTTGGCTACTTCTACTGAGGTTGTTTCAGGGACTGTAACCTTGGTTTCTGGTTTTTGTTCCGTGAGGTGGCGGAAGACCTCAAGCGTCTGCATGAAGAGATCCGTCGCCTCACATTCAGTCCCATCTCCGACATCAATCTTCCTATACAGTGTGGTCAGTTTAGCGGGGCCCTTACTCTGATACCTATCTTCATATGCGTTCAGGGTGAGGTAGCTGAATCGCAAAATGAAGTGCCGTCTGTGGCTATCGGCATGCGAGTTATACATACTCATAGTGTACTCTTCGCTCTCCCTTCGTTCCACTAGTGTCTTTGCTATTTTGTCAATCCCATCCCGTTCATCTTTGCTCAATCTGTTTGATCTGGCTGGTGGGTGCTCGCTAACCTCGGGGGCATCTGTTGGTGCTGCTAATGTGGCTGGTGCGGAGGCCGTGAGGACTGGTGCACTAGCGTTAAGGCCGTTCTCGCTCGTACTCAGGGCCTGCAGGCGTTGTTGGCAGGGAGCATATGGAGGGGGCATGTAGATGATTGGGGGACCTAGCAGTAACTCATCGTTCGCCCACTGTTTGGAGGGCAATTCAGGGTAGAGCGCAGAGGGGGTCCTAACAGGACATTGACCTGTCGACCCTGATTCTTGGTTTTGTGCAGCTTCTTTTCTTTCTTTTATTTCTTCTTCTAGTTGCTTGGCGGCTAGGTGGGCTGCCTTTCGTAATTCTTTCCCTATTTTTGCTTCTTCTCTTTTCTGTCGTTGTTCTGTTTCTTTGCGCCACATGCCAATACTATCGAGCATAGTGGGCGTGGTCTTATTTTTCTGGAGCGCTATTTCTAATGTTTTTATTTTATTTTCATCAAAGGAAGTGGCCACTGACTTTCGAGGTTCTTCTTTGTATATTTATGCCATAGCTTAGTATAAGCTATAGCAACTAATCCATGCTTAGTGAACATGTCCTTATTAGGGGTGCCCTCCAGTGGAGCTGGATGGTTCATCTCTAATAAGCGGTCCGGGCTGTACAGGCTACCAATCAGTGGGGAGAAGATAGGCATGACGGGTTACAACGGGGACAAAGGTCTGCACTACCTATCTTATCACGGCGGACAAAGACTAGACAGAATATTTCTATTCTACGTTGTTTGTAGGCCGTGAATACCTCAAAGGAACCAATACCGAACAGTCAATGTTCGGTCAATCAAACAATCAGTGGGGAGAATAAGTGGGTACGACGTGTTAAAGTTTTGCGTTACCCACTCTTTCTCTACCTGCAAAGAGAGACCTTGTTCTTCCCTGTTTGCAGACAGAGAATCTCCAGACAACAATCCACGAACGATAGTTCGGGAAAACAGTGGGGGAGGAAGATAGGCACGACGGATTACAATGGGCACAAAAGTCTGCGTTACCTATCCTTCACTGTTTGCAAAGAGAGAGCCTGTTGTTTCTCCGTTTGCAGACGGTGAATCTCCAGAGGGATCAACAAAGCGTAATACTAGTATTATCCAAAACAAACAATCATTTCTCAGTTTGTCGTGTTTACACGACCTTACCCGGACCGCATGGACGGTTTCCTGTCTTCCGAATCCAGCGCCCGATCGTCCTCTCTTCTTCGCGATGTTCGTGGCACTCCTGATGGTTCCCAGTCAGGACCGTAGATCACTCGAGAGAGGTCTGTTCGGATCTAGTGAAGGTCGGATGATCGGCTGTCAGACGAGGGTCTATCGGACACGAGCTCTCCCGATCGTTGCAGTCGTTCACTCTGTCGTTGGGACCTCTCCCACTGGATCCACGAGTCGCTGATGGGCCCCACGCTTTGGGACGCCAATTGTGGAAAAAGGGTAGGGCTATGACCTTTTTCAAGATTTGCCCGGCGCTAACCGCCTTTGTACCATTCAAATTACCAAGCAATGCGGCAGGCGCCGGAGACCAGAAGGCAGGAAACAGAAGTTTTATTCCGACGGAGCAGAACACATCAGATCAGACAACAAGGTATCGTCTCGAGGTGCTCTAACAGCCTCTCTGAGGCCTGGCCTCTTATACACTGGTTTATGGCATGTGACCTTTCTTTATTACAATCAAGATATTGTGAAGTAAGGAAAAAGACATCCCCGTAATCCTCGTGTCAATCCCACCCCACATGCCTCTACAATAGAGGTCCTCAACCTGCTGATAAGAGGAGGGGGTCATCACGCAGCTGAGTGTTCTGCCGATTCTTAGGATGTGTGCGCCTGATCATATCCCCCGGGGTGGGGAGGCCATGATCAATAGTGGGTCCTTTGAAGAGGAGTGACTTCATACAATAAGGGGCAGTAAATGGTATCTCCCGGCTTAGGCGATGGCCTCGGATCTGTGTGGACAGTCGGACTCGGGGGAAGGGGTCATCAAAGGAGTGGTATTCATGCCGCGTGGACAATCGAGCGCGGAGGGATGGCTTATCAACAGAGGGGTATTCATGGAAGGAGAGGAGGTGCTGGTCAGGCGCGGGCATGACTCCCAAGGACAGGGTCATGCAGGAGGAGAAGGGTTATGCTCATGTGAGGGAGGGAGGGGGAGCCAGGGTGCGCGGAGGATGCTTGCAGGGTCAGAGGAGCGCACTGACGATCGATCGTGGACAGGGAGACCATGATACCTAAAATGGTTGTCGTGCACGTTGTACATGGGTGACAAGCTGGCGCAGATGATGTTCAGCTCGTAAACTAAAATTCCACAGTCCTCCCTTTTAACATGTCTCGCCAACTTGTCAGTTCGGATTTATCCCCATAAGGCCACGTATTTCTATTTCATAGAGGGAGCTCATGTGCTCATTTCGGTGGTCCAAAGTCTTTGGGCACATACAGTTAGAAACAAAGCTGAATAAAGATGGCAGACATTGGATACCTAGACAACACCCACATAATATCACAACAGGTATCAGTACGAAGGAAAACAACTTCCAACCCCAGTCCTTCAAAGTGTCCCAAAACCAGCTCCCAAGCGACCATCCTTCTTGTTCTTGGTGAACCTCCGAGGAAAGTCTGTGGAGGTGCTCAATTGCTTTGTAGACTGAAGGCGAGTTGTCTGGCACGTAGGTGCAGCAGCTAGATCCGATGATACGGCATGCTCCTTCTCGATCGGCTAGAACAACGTCTAGAACAAGGCGGTTTTGAAGGGCCACAAGGCGGACCGCCTGAAGCTCAGCCGTGTTGTTAGCGAGGATACCAGCCGTGATGTAGAGAAGGTGGATCTAGCTGGGTTGTGGAGCACCTGTACTTCGACACGTTCTTTGGCTGGAATGTCTTTAAGGAAGGTGGTGCCGGTGAACGCAGGACACAGAGGGGCAGAGGTCTTTCCGGTTTTATTCAGCCAGAACCCAGAGTAGAAGTGCGACACCGTCTGGCTGGAAGTGGCGTTGTCCTTGTGGCTCTCTTGCATGAGGATCAACCAGGCGAGGCAGGAGCCGTGAACTGAGAAAGGAGAAGGGATGAAGGGGATAGAGTGTCCAGTGGCATGCGGGAGCAACCCACAGATCCAGCAGTTCATAGCATTTGCAGCAAGGTTGTGTTGGTGCAACAGTTGCACGAAGGAATTGTTCCGAAATTCCCTGCGCCTTTCTCGGAGCTGAGGCGACAGGGATATTAGGTGATGCTCTTTCATAGGGGTCGGTCGTGCAGTGGGCAGCAATGCCTCATGAGCCGGTGTGCTTTCCTCCAGAAGCCAGAAGGAGGTCATGAGGAGGAGGCAGAAGAGGAAGACAATAAAGATGGCAATTGTCTTCGATTTGTGCAAATTGTCAGTCTTTGGATTTCTATAGTGGGTATTTCCCGTTGCTTCCATCATCTTCTTATCTGGCGCTTCCATCATCTTCTTATCTGGCGCTTCCATCATCTTCAAGGGGCTCGGTAGCGGGCAGAACCATAGACTTCGTTTAGCTTCGCTCCCGGTAACCCTTGGTTGCGTTTAGGTCACCGTTCTGAGATTCAACTTAGTCCGTGGCCTACTTAGCCGAAGCTCCCTCCTTTCGACGCAGGAAATACCCTTCTCTGGTTGGCACAGTGGGGTCAGAGAATTTTGCAAGTTCAAGTGCCTCAGTATCGGGATAACAGTTCAATGTTGGTCGATCTTTGTTCAGGAGCTCTTCTAGGGTGTTGACGTTGTCTGTCGTGGCCAGGGTCGAGGAGATCTTCCTGCAGTGGTGTGCGTGCAGCCAGTGCCGCTTCCCCTCCACTCGAAGCGCTGTCCGGGTGGTGATAAGTACTTGCCAGGGGCCCGTCCACCGGGGTTCCAGACTCTTGGTCCGCTGGAAGTTTCGTATTAGAACGAAATCTCCCGGTTGGATGTCGTGGCCGGGGCCTCTGGAAGCATCGGGGATGGCCTGCTGCACCTGTTGATGAATGACAGACAATGTTTTAGTTAACTTGCACAAATAATCAGATAGTAGGACGTCCGGGACGTCATGAATGGAGGTTGGTTTGGGAGCAGTCCAGAGGTTCATCTGTCGCCCGAATACAACCTCGTAGGGGGTCAAATGGTGTTTGGTGGGAGTGGAGCGCATCGATAACAAGGCCAGTGGGAGGGCATCCGGCCATTTAAGTCCAGTGGTGGCCACTATTTTCGACAATTTCAACTTCAGTGTGGCATTATGGCGTTCCACCAGGCCGGCCGGATTGGGGGTGGAAGACTGCGTGAAATCTCTGTTTCACCCCCAATCCCTTTAGGATCAGTTGGATAACCTCGGCTATGAAGTGGGGGCCATTGTCGCTCCATAAAATTCGACAAAGGCCATAGCGAGGAAAGAATTCTTTCAGTAGTACTTTGGCAGTAGTCATGGCAGTGTTGTCACGGGTTGGATAGGCCTCTACCCATTTGCTGAAGGCGCATACAATGACTAGCACATACTTCAAGCCTTGGCATCTCTCTAGCTGGATGTAGTCCATCTGAAGGACCTCAAAGGGGTGATTGGGGGTCCCAAACCCTCCCCGGGGTACCAAGGTTCCTTTCCCGGGGTTGTGCTGTAGACAGATAAGGCACTGCTGGACTAGGCGTCTGGCTGAGTCGGGGATTTTGTCGTTGTGCCAGACTTTGGAAATGAGTTCGATCATGGGTGCAGATCCTATGTGTGCGGGGGAATGAGCCATTGTCAGTATGGGGATCAGGTATGAGTCAGGCAGCAACCATTTGTCTGCATCTTTTGTTCGCCAGCAGCCCTCATCGTCCTTCAAACCCACCCCTGCCCACTTAGTCAGCTCGTGAGGGGTGCTGGCCGACTGGATGTCTCTGATCATTTCCCTTGCGTCAGTCCATTTTTCTGCTTGTGACCTGGTCACATACATGCGGGTCACTGTCCTATTCTCAGCTGTGGTTTGTGCAGTGATGTTGGCCAGTGCATTCCCTTGTCCGACTAAGTCTGTCACCTTCTTGAGTGCCTGGCATTTGATCACTGCTAGTCGTTTGGGGAGGAGAACCGCTTCAATTAGGGCAGAGACCAGATCTCCTTGAAGGATGGGGGTGCCGTGGGACGTCAGGAATCCCCTCTCCCTCCACAGGAGCCCAAAATGGTGAACCACCCCGAAGGCATACTGGCTGTCTGTATATACGTTCGCGGTGGTCCCCGTGGCTATGATGCATGCTCGTGTGAGGGCTATCAGCTCTGCTGCCTGGGCAGATCGTTGTGTGATGCAGGCTGTCTCAACTACTGTTCGGGCTGTCGTAACTGCATAGGCAGCTGAAGTGGTGCCATCTGGGAGTTTGATGCATGAGCCGTCTACCCATAGCTCTCCATCGGGGTCAGTGAAAGCAGTGTCTCGGAGGTCAACTCTACTCCTAGTCTGTTCGTCAGTAAGGGTCACACAGTCGTGTATGGGAGGAGCGTCGGGGTCATTTTCAGGTAGGGGCAACAATGTGGCAGGATTCAAAGTCGTGCATCTCTTTAGTGTGATGTGGGGTGCAAGTAGCGTCAATTCGTACCCTGTCAGTCGTGCGCTAGTCAGATGTTGAGTCTTGGTTTGGTTCAGAAGGGTGTCGACTGCATGGGGTACTAACACAGTGAGGGAGTTGGAAAGTACGATTCCCTCGCTCTGACGGGTAGAGACAGCAGCGGCAGCTACTGCTCGAAGGCAGGCGGGCAAAGCTCTGGCTACAGGATCAAGAGTGGCGGAGAAGTAGGCACAAGGGCGCTGCTTTGGACCTATAGACTGAGTCAGGACAGACAATGCACACCCCTCCCTTTCGTGGGTGAAGAGGGAGAAGGGTTTGGAGTAATCCGGGGTTCCCAGGACGGGTGCTGAACAGAGGGCGTCTCGTAATTCCTTAAAGGATGCTTGACACTCAGGGGTCCAAGGGAGCGGGAAGGGGGCATCTTTGGCCAACAGGGCAAGTAGGGGTTTTACAATGAGACTGAAATTGGGTAACCATTGTCTACAGAAAGAGGTTAGGCCAACCAGGGAGCGGACTTGTTTTTGTGTCTTTGGGATGGGGGTGTCCAGGATGGTTTGGATCTGGTCGGGTGTGAATTTCCTCCCTTCTTTGGACAGGAGATGGCCTAGGTATGTCACTTGTGGCTGGCAGAACTGCAATTTCTTTTTGGAAACTTTATGGCCATTTTCCGCAAGAAAGTGTAGGAGTTGAACAGTGGCTGTGATTGCAAGTGGGGTGGTGTCGGCTGCCAAAAGGATATCATCGACATACTGGATCAACACCACTCCATCCGGTAGCTGGACAGCGTCCAGCTGTCTTTTAAGGGCCTGGCTGTAAATACTAGGACTTTCGGTGTACCCCTGGGGAGCTCTACAAAATCGGTACGAGCGGGATTTCAGGGTGAAGCCGAAGAGATAACGGCTGTCCGGATGGATGGGGATAGAGAAAAACGCATTCTTGAGGTCGATAACAGTGAAGGTGGTGGCAGTGGACGGGATGAGGGTCAGGATGGTGGTGATATCTGAGACTACGGGGTATTGGGGTACAACCACTTTGTTAATTTCTCGCAGGTCGATGATGAAGCGGTACGCTTTCTCATCTCCTTCGCCTTGCTTCTTAACAATAGGTAGGATTGGGCTGTTGCAGACATTGCTAACTACTTCTTCGACCACTCCTGCATCCACCAGAGACTGAATGATCGCTACCAGTGCCTTCTCGCCCTCGGGCGATATCCGATATTGTGGGAGTTTCGGGAGCATAGCGTCCTGTCTTACAGTTATATGAATAGGGTCAATCATCATTCGTCCCACATCGGAGTCATTTTTGGCCCATAGGTACGGAGGCAGGGTATCAAGCAAGGACAGGTCAGCATCAGTTATGGAGCACATGTGTCGTGAGGGGCAGGATTTGGGTATGTCTGGGTTGTCGTACAGGATGACTCGGATTCCATCTGGGGAGCACCTAATGGTAGCTCGAAAATGTTTCAGTAAGTCAATGCCCATAATAGCGTCGGGGGAGTTGGAGGAGAGCAGAAATGTTGTGTCAGTGGTGTTGCTTTCTAGGTCAAAGGTGATAGGCACGGACAGGGGGTTAGTGGAGGGCGTCCCATCGAAACCTATCGATGTAATGTGTGAGCCAGACAAGGGTGCCCTTGGAATCAGTCGTTTCGATAACACACTACGTGTCGCCCCAGTGTCTACCAAAAATGGAGACTCTGTACCCAGGACCTTAGCAGTGACATAAGGACCTTGCTGGTCAACACAGAGCTCGACTGGATCCCTCCCTTTGCCCTGGCAGTCCTATGCAATATCGGGGGCATTCTCACCGTCGGATAGTTGATACTGGTTCTGTCGGGGCGGTCAAATGTGTTCGATCTCCCTGATCTGTCATTGTTGGTGTCGTTTGTGTGCCTTTACCCTTGTCCTCTATTTCTCAGACCACCCGCCACATCCCTGGGGTCCCTATTTCTGTTCATCTCTAGTAGAACCGGACACTGGGATTTCCAATGGCCGAATCCTTTGCAGAAGGCGCATTGGTCATTGTCAATGTCTCTACGTCCAGTGTGGGGTGTTGGGGTGTTATCTTTAGGAGGTGGATTTCTGGGGGCGGTCGATTGGTAGTTCCCTCTTTGGGGTTCCCGTCCTATTGCTATACCTTGTATCTGGGCTATCATCACCCTTTCTTTCAAATCTTTCTTCTTTTTCTCGGACGCCCTATCATTCTCATTCTTCTGGTGCTCGTAATACTGAGCCATCTGTAGTATTGCTGCGGGTTTGGAGGCCCCCCAACTACTCTCGCTTGTCTGCAGTTTTTGGGAGACCTCCTGTGACAGACCCTTCACATAGTTTTGTACAAACAGGTGTTGTCCGGTTGCGGTGGTCATGTCTTGGCCACTGTAGTCGGAGAACACTGTCTCGAATCGGGAGAAGTACTCTGATACATCTTCCTGGGGTTTCTGACGACAGGCCGTGACTATCGACCAATCTACTTTTTTCTCTGGGATCAGTGTCTTTAACTTCTGAACTAATTTGTCTGGAAGTTCTAGTATGTCTTTTACTGGTTTCCTTCCCGGCTCTCGCTGTCTATCTAGTTCACCGAGTTGCTCCCAGGTGTGCCCGAACAGATCTGTGTGGTCAGCCTTCCGGATTTGCTTCCACACGTCAGCAGGCAGGCATAACCCGAAAAACAAGTCAATGTCCGCTAAAGTCATTATCGTTGAACCCAGAGCTGTGTTCATCTCGGTATAGAACGCTGTCGGGTTCTTTCTTAAATCGGGCAGAGTTTGTCTAAAGGTTAGGATATCTGTCGGTCCCATGGTTGGTAAACCCAATTGTACACAACCCTCCCTTTTGCATCTGCGTGATTAATATCATCGTTTGTCCCCAGACCACGTGGCGGAATCCAATATGGAGCCGCTTCTCTGATAGGCATCATAGTGTTGGCTACTTCTACTGAGGTTGTTTCAGGGACTGTAACCTTGGTTTCTGGTTTTTGTTCCGTGAGGTGGCGGAAGACCTCAAGCGTCTGCATGAAGAGATCCGTCGCCTCACATTCAGTCCCATCTCCGACATCAATCTTCCTATACAGTGTGGTCAGTTTAGCGGGGCCCTTACTCTGATACCTATCTTCATATGCGTTCAGGGTGAGGTAGCTGAATCGCAAAATGAAGTGCCGTCTGTGGCTATCGGCATGCGAGTTATACATACTCATAGTGTACTCTTCGCTCTCCCTTCGTTCCACTAGTGTCTTTGCTATTTTGTCAATCCCATCCCGTTCATCTTTGCTCAATCTGTTTGATCTGGCTGGTGGGTGCTCGCTAACCTCGGGGGCATCTGTTGGTGCTGCTAATGTGGCTGGTGCGGAGGCCGTGAGGACTGGTGCACTAGCGTTAAGGCCGTTCTCGCTCGTACTCAGGGCCTGCAGGCGTTGTTGGCAGGGAGCATATGGAGGGGGCATGTAGATGATTGGGGGACCTAGCAGTAACTCATCGTTCGCCCACTGTTTGGAGGGCAATTCAGGGTAGAGCGCAGAGGGGGTCCTAACAGGACATTGACCTGTCGACCCTGATTCTTGGTTTTGTGCAGCTTCTTTTCTTTCTTTTATTTCTTCTTCTAGTTGCTTGGCGGCTAGGTGGGCTGCCTTTCGTAATTCTTTCCCTATTTTTGCTTCTTCTCTTTTCTGTCGTTGTTCTGTTTCTTTGCGCCACATGCCAATACTATCGAGCATAGTGGGCGTGGTCTTATTTTTCTGGAGCGCTATTTCTAATGTTTTTATTTTATTTTCATCAAAGGAAGTGGCCACTGACTTTCGAGGTTCTTCTTTGTATATTTATGCCATAGCTTAGTATAAGCTATAGCAACTAATCCATGCTTAGTGAACATGTCCTTATTAGGGGTGCCCTCCAGTGGAGCTGGATGGTTCATCTCTAATAAGCGGTCCGGGCTGTACAGGCTACCAATCAGTGGGGAGAAGATAGGCATGACGGGTTACAACGGGGACAAAGGTCTGCACTACCTATCTTATCACGGCGGACAAAGACTAGACAGAATATTTCTATTCTACGTTGTTTGTAGGCCGTGAATACCTCAAAGGAACCAATACCGAACAGTCAATGTTCGGTCAATCAAACAATCAGTGGGGAGAATAAGTGGGTACGACGTGTTAAAGTTTTGCGTTACCCACTCTTTCTCTACCTGCAAAGAGAGACCTTGTTCTTCCCTGTTTGCAGACAGAGAATCTCCAGACAACAATCCACGAACGATAGTTCGGGAAAACAGTGGGGGAGGAAGATAGGCACGACGGATTACAATGGGCACAAAAGTCTGCGTTACCTATCCTTCACTGTTTGCAAAGAGAGAGCCTGTTGTTTCTCCGTTTGCAGACGGTGAATCTCCAGAGGGATCAACAAAGCGTAATACTAGTATTATCCAAAACAAACAATCATTTCTCAGTTTGTCGTGTTTACACGACCTTACCCGGACCGCATGGACGGTTTCCTGTCTTCCGAATCCAGCGCCCGATCGTCCTCTCTTCTTCGCGATGTTCGTGGCACTCCTGATGGTTCCCAGTCAGGACCGTAGATCACTCGAGAGAGGTCTGTTCGGATCTAGTGAAGGTCGGATGATCGGCTGTCAGACGAGGGTCTATCGGACACGAGCTCTCCCGATCGTTGCAGTCGTTCACTCTGTCGTTGGGACCTCTCCCACTGGATCCACGAGTCGCTGATGGGCCCCACGCTTTGGGACGCCAATTGTGGAAAAAGGGTAGGGCTATGACCTTTTTCAAGATTTGCCCGGCGCTAACCGCCTTTGTACCATTCAAATTACCAAGCAATGCGGCAGGCGCCGGAGACCAGAAGGCAGGAAACAGAAGTTTTATTCCGACGGAGCAGAACACATCAGATCAGACAACAAGGTATCGTCTCGAGGTGCTCTAACAGCCTCTCTGAGGCCTGGCCTCTTATACACTGGTTTATGGCATGTGACCTTTCTTTATTACAATCAAGATATTGTGAAGTAAGGAAAAAGACATCCCCGTAATCCTCGTGTCAATCCCACCCCACATGCCTCTACAATAGAGGTCCTCAACCTGCTGATAAGAGGAGGGGGTCATCACGCAGCTGAGTGTTCTGCCGATTCTTAGGATGTGTGCGCCTGATCATATCCCCCGGGGTGGGGAGGCCATGATCAATAGTGTGTCCTTTGAAGAGGAGTGACTTCATACAATAAGGGGCAGTAAATGGTATCTCCCGGCTTAGGCGATGGCCTCGGATCTGTGTGGACAGTCGGACTCGGGGGAAGGGGTCATCAAAGGAGTGGTATTCATGCCGCGTGGAAAATCGAGCGCGGAGGGATGGCTTATCAACAGAGGGGTATTCATGGAAGGAGAGGAGGTGCTGGTCAGGCGCGGGCATGACTCCCAAGGACAGGGTCATGCAGGAGGAGAAGGGTTATGCTCATGTGAGGGAGGGAGGGGGAGCCAGGGTGCGCGGAGGATGCTTGCAGGGTCAGAGGAGCGCACTGGCGATCGATCGTGGACAGGGAGACCATGATACCTAAAATGGTTGTCGTGCACGTTGTACATGGGTGACAAGCTGGCGCAGATGATGTTCAGCTCGTAAACTAAAATTCCACACTTCCTCAAAATTGCCAGCGATTTGGGATCCTTGAGAGGAGAGCCATCCTGATGCCGGAAAACAAATTAAAAAGCTCCACCTCCCACCTTTACAAATTCTAGCCAGGCTTTTATAGTGCATAGTGGTCTCCTATTCTTTGAAAATTATTTTTGAACCTTTACCAACTTGATCTGTTTTTGAACTTTCAAGAAAAATTCCTAGAATTTTAAAAAATAAAAAAAAAAATAATCTTAAGGTCTTCATTTTTTGCTTTGCCTACCAATTCGGATATTCTGCAAGCTCCGAAAAATAGCCAGATCATGCATAACTTGAATAAACGGTACTCAAATTCAGAGAAACAAATCAATTAAAAACCTCTTGTTATGTTATATAAAAGTTGCAGTGAGATTGGCTCTTGTGTAAATTGTCTTCTCTTTTTTATTTTTGCCCATCCTTGGAGAATTCTTCTTCCCATTTTTCCTGCTGATGGTTCATATCCCCAAAAGAACTTCCCATAAAATGACACACCTGCTAATTTCCCTGCTATTGTTGTGGAGGAAATATGCTTTTCTTTGTTAGTCATGATGAACATTTCTCCATCCCTTTGTTATTAATTCTATAAGCAGCGCCTGAGTCGAGTAATTCTAATCATGCTCTCCTATAGGCAAATTTGGTGCTTTTTGCTAAAGAGTTCTCAATAAGTTGCTGAGCGTTCAATTTACAAAAATCCCATACCTCCTTGGGCACCTGAGTCTTCTGCAGATCTGCTCTGGGTGCCAAACCACGGCATCTCTGATACTGAAATAGCGCATCTGCAATGTTATTGTCAGCTCCAGGTATGTGCCTAACTTTGAGCACTATGTTAAACATTAAGCAGCCCAACATAAATCTTTGTAGTATTTTCAATAATTGTTTGTCTTTTGCCCTCTGACCATTCACCAAATCCAGTACTGTTCTATTATCTACATGAAACAACACTGTCCTATTCACTAGGCTCTTCACCCAAACCACCAATGCTACTACTAATGGGAAGATTCTGATACCAAGTTGGATGGCCACTGTTCTGCACACCATTTCCCGTCCCAAAACAGACCAAAACTGTTTGCACCAGAAGCATCTGAAAATAGTTGCATCTGCCAGACAAAATCTTCATCTAATGACCACATTGTGATGCCATTAAATGCTTGGAGAAACATTAACCAAACTTCAGAGTCAGCTCTCATGCTAGCAGATATCCTAATTCTGTGATGGGGCAACTTAACGCCTGACATGGAAAAACCAATTCTCTTACAAAAGGATCTGCCTGCCCTCACAACCCGGCACGCGAAATTTAGATGACCTAATAGGCAGTGAACCTCAGACAGTGTCTGCTTATCAGACTTTCTAGCATGCTCTAACATATTTGTCATCTCCAGTATTTTCTTTTTCGGAAGTCGAGCTTCCATTTTTTTCTGTATCTATCTCAATACCTAGATATGCCAAGCAACAAGGAGGACCTTAAGTTTTTTCCTCTGCCAATGGCACTCCCAACTCTTTAGTCACCATTTCAAAATCTCTTATTGCTTTTAAATACTGTTGAGAGCCGGGCGCACTCATAAATAAAAAATCATCTAGATAGTGTGTCACACCTGTTTGTCCAGTTCTGAACAAAAACAGCACTGTAAAAAAGTGCTAAAAGTCTCAAATAACTTTCAAGAAATTGCACAAACCATTGGGAGAGCTTTATCTACAAACAAATGACCTTCAAAATAAATACCCAGCAGTGAGAAATCTGATGGGTGCACCGGCAATAGCCTAAAGGCAGATTCAAAATCACACTTTGCAAGCTCGGTATTATTATTATTATTATTATTATACAAAATTTATAGCGCGCTCAGTTACCCAGGAGCATCCCGGCGCGAGACAGAACAAGGAGGAAAGTTCAGCTCTATCGCTACACTGGAAACAAGTGAGTCTTCAGAAGTTTCCTAAAGAGTAAGATCTTGGGCTCAGAACGGATTGACACCCATTTTTCTTATCATGCCCAACACTGAGTCAACTGAAGCAAATTTGAGAATGGTATCCTCTTTGGCAATTAAATAATTGACAGAAAGACCTTGAGGCTATGATAAGTGTTGTATCATTCTCAATTCCCCTTCAGTTATCTTAGGAATTGAAATAATGAGGTCTTGTAACGGCCATGAATCAGAGGGGCCTGCCATCCTCCCTCCCTTCACTTTCATCAATAGCTTTTTTCTCACAAGCTAAAGTAATTTATTGACAGATTTGAAATTCCTGACAAATCTGCGGCCTCTAGGCCCTTGACATCCCAGCTTAAACTCCCATTCCAATATTGCTGCTTCGTTTGTATCCGGGTAAAATTTTAACCAGTAGCACAAGACCTCCACTTTAATTGGAGTAGAAGCCCTTGTTCTTAGGCTGAAATACATAGCCTCTCCCTCAGTTCTGGCCAAAAAAAACTATTTGGCTGGTCTCCAAAGCATTGCAATATGGCATGTTTCTACCACACCTGGAGCATTCATGTTTATTTTTGCAAGGGTTCTTCTGACAGTAACCCCTGTTAAAGTTCCAACAGGCACCTGACACAAGTGATTGTGATTTGGTCCAAACCCCCCCCCCCTCCCCCACCACGAGGTGGGTCTGCCCTGAAAAGGCCGTTGAGCAACTGTCAGGCCACTTGTAGTATGCATGGCAGGTGGAGGCCTCTGATTGTACATCCACTGAACCCAGAGTTTGTTATCTGCCTCTCCCCATGGTTTTTCAGGAATTGGTACTAATCTGGCTTGGAACTCCTCAGCGTAATTGCGCCAAACGTAACCTCCAAATTCGGTATAAGCTATCCTTATAGTGTCTAAATATTTAAATAATGCCACTGATCTGTCAGGGAATTTTTCGCAGTATACGCTAGCGAGAATAAGGAAAGCGGATGTCCCTGAATCAATATTGGTCGGTAACCTTGGCCTCTGCTAATTCCTATGCCTCTTATCTTGACCCTTCTTTTGACTGCATTTCTCTATGAAGTAATTTGAAAACATATACAAATTTTCCCTTCCAAATATTTTCTTTGGTAGCCTTATTCAATGAGAACCTAATGGCATTGATAACCCCATGTATGGTAAACGTTTTAAACCTGATGAACTTGTTTTCTCACTTTCAATTTTGTTAACATTTTCAAGAGTTTCTTCAGCATTGTCCTTAATATCATTAGTCTCATTTTCATTAACCAGTTGCTTAGATGTAGCCTTTGAAGTCTGCACATTTTATTTCTTTCTTCAGTTCCTAAATTTTTGTCAGCGCATAAGTTTTTATTATTAGAACATTGGAATGTTGGGAGCTCCATTGCAGACAATGGAGTGCTCCCTGCTTCTGCGGGCCGGTAAAGGCCCCCAGAGCAACATTCAAATGTTCTACAAAGGCTTCTCGAAGCTCGAGGGGATTTATATCCCCTCGAGCTTCGAGAACCCTTTGTTTAATTTGTTAGAACATTCTGTCCTCTAGTGGCAGAATATTCTAATAGCCTTATAGACCTTCGTAGCAGGGCTATACCGGCTATTAAAGTCCCGCTGTCTCATTAAAGTCCCTCGCCTTCGGCTCGGGCCTTTAACGATTCAGCGGGCCTTTAATAGCCATTTTATAGCCCGCTATGGCGGGCTATAAGGGTATATTAAGCTCCCTTTTTTTAACCTCACATGCTCTTAGAGAAGCGTCTGCATCGCATGTTGCTCTTTTCTTCTTTTCCCCATCATGCCGACTATTCCTTGCCATTTTCATGCCATAGAACCATTTATTTTCTTAATCCTGTGAAAAAATATCTCTAGAGACATTTTTAGTATTCCCCACCTGCCCCCAAGACAACTCTCTTGCCATTTTAAAATGTCCTCCATCATCTTCGATTTTCCCTTCTTCGAAAGACTCCAAATCATCTTCACCCCACTCTTTACTTACCACCCCTTTATCTTGCCCATCTCCTCTCTTCACACTACCACCCGGAGGTTCCCTGTCCCCGACCCACCCATCATAAACTTTCCGATTTATGGCTTTAGCATAGTACGCAGCTCTCTTGGTATCCATTGGTGTGCCAAAATTTATTTGAAAATTCTCCCCTTCATTGTTGGTTTTGTTGCAGGATGTTCGAACCTGTCAAAAACGTCTTGACTGCCCTTTATTTTGCTTGGCAGCGTCTCTCCCCCGAGGGACTGCAGGAGGCCTTAACTTACAGTCTCCGCAACTGCTCTATTCTTAAAACTAGCTAATCAATCAATAGTCTTTATTCGGTTTTTAGAATACATAAAAAACCATAAAAGCTTTTCACAGTTATATAAAACATTTCATATTAAAAATAGAGGAACATACAAGATTACATTAGTATATGATGTCCGAATCTAACAATGGGGATCTCAAGCCAGTGCTACTAATTGTACAAACAACTTCTTTTGCAGATTTTTGATCTTAGTTACACGGTGATCTAGGGCTGTTATCATAGATTTAACCTATGTTTCCACACAGATTTCAGAAATGTTACTACAAGTTTGCAGATCCAATCTGACTCTAAGAACTGTAAACGCAGCATGGCTGGTCGGCATCTTCTAACACCCAATAACTTCAACAAGGGTAAAAGCCAGCGCTTACGGTGATCATCATAGAACTTACAGAACAAAACCGAGTGAATAGTAGACTGTTCTGAGATATCATCACAAGGGCATAAGGGGAGAGTATGGTCCCAGCAATTTTGAACCAGGAAATCCACCAGACGATGAAAGATGTTAAATCGAAATCTGAGGTGGAGAAATCGCTCAAACTGCGACAAATCATGCAATAGGTAAGCCTGAATTGAAAAAGTTGTCTGGATCGCCAAAGAGTGTTGAACAGAGGTTTTACTTCCTACTTTGGCGATTTGCAGCTCCTCTAAGTGGCTTAGAGCCCTCAATTTCAGTTCCTTTTTAGATATCTCGCAGATTAACTCTGGTGTTACATAACAGTCCCCTAAACCCAAATCGTTCAGAAAGTTATTTACATATCTAAGCCAACTAATTTTAGATGCACAATCCAGTGCCATACAATCGGCGAGGATTTGTTTAGTAAATTAGTTCTTACAGGACGCCCAGATTCTGCTCCAAAGCAAAATTGGTTGAATCTTTGCCAGATCCTCTAAATGTGGAATCCCCAGTTCAATATGACAAGCAAACGTTGAAATGCATGTAGGTGCCGCTAATAGGAATCTTAAAAAAGAGTTCTTCGCCACTTGGAGAGAACCAACGTTTGCGTGCCCCCATACTCCGGCCCCGTACAGGGCAATTGCCAGGCACTTAGCTCTGTAAATCTGCAGAAGTTCTAGTGGTGGCCTTTTGCCCAGCTTCTGCGAGAAAGCTAAAAGCGCCGCAATTGCTCGCAATAGATGTAATCTCCGAGCCTCTATTGTGGGTTTCCAATTTAACTTATGATCTATTTTAATACCTAGATATGGATATTGGCCTGTACTTTCAATTTTTTCTGTGGCTAGGGAGATTTGTTTATACCCTTTCCCTCTACCAGCTACCATCACTTATGTTTTTTTAATATTTGTTTTTAAATCTAGGTTCCCCATGAAAGTGGCATACCTATCCAGGGCCTGCTGCAGTTCTCGTGGAGTACGTGCCAGTATTACCGCGTCATCCGTGTAAAGGAGAGCGGGTACCGGACGTTTTCCTATTTGTGGGAGATCCTGGGCACCCCTCAGCATTGCCTCCTCCAACCCATTGGTATAGAGTGAAAAGAGGAAGGGGGCCAGGACACACCCCTTCTGAACACCCCGCTCTACCCCAAATGACGTGGATAACTCCCCTTTCACTCCAAATCGTACCCTTGCAGAAGCGTTAGAGTACAACTCCCTCAGATAATCAATCAAGGGAACATCAATGCCCATGGATAGGAGAACTGTCCAAATATTTGAGTGGGACACACAATCAAAAGCAGCAGACAGGTCTACATACACCATGTACAACCTGCCCTGCTTCGCTGTGGCATATTTACCCAAGAGCATTGATAGGTTCAGGGCTTACTCGGTTGTCCCAAATCCCTCCCTGAACCCAAACTGAAGGTCCGAAAGGATCCCACCATCGTCAGCCCACTGCTGTAAGCGCTCAAGGATCACTCTCCCCACCACGTTGCCTAGCTAATCATCCCTCATTATTAATTTCTTTAGGGACCCAAATGCAATTTCCTTCCGATTCTGACCTGCTCTCTGTATTAAAAGTAACTGTGCTTTTAATTTTGGGTTTCTTGATGAAAGTTTCTTTATCCATATCTAACTCTCCTGTCTCTAATTTAATGTCTGAGGCGAATTCACTTTGTTTAACATTTTCTTAGCAGTTGCTAATTTAGTGTGTGACAACCCTGGCTGCAATATTATGTCACCGACTCACTAGACACCATTTTGATGACAGGCTCCTTTCTGCTAAAAAAGAGACTTTGAAACTGCTTGCCATTGTTTGCTTCCTACCAAAAATATGTATGTCATTCTTTGCTGGATATGTGTATCCTCCACTTGCCCCAATCTGCCACTAGATGGAGAAGTTGAGCTATTTTTTAATTCCCTATCTTCTCCTTTAAATGCCCTAGCCTCTTTAAGGAGCCTTTTCCTTGAAAGAGCAGAGCTCTGCACTGCACGTGTGCGAGTTCGGCCGCTCCCTCTCTTTGGAGTGAAGCTGTAAACCGGTGAGGCGGAGGTATGTGGAGCCTGCTGGCTTATACTTTCATTTAAATCATGCCTAACACCAGCAACCCGCTGGTATTCGTTTGGTGAGCCTTCGCTCAACGCACATGCAGTGATGGTAGCTGACACGCCGCTCGCTGCTGTCCTCTTCTGCATTTCAAGCCCCACCCAAGCCTGAGAAAGTACGCCGGGAAGGATTGAATCCGCCCTCCATGCTTCGCATATAGGGCCAGATGTAGGTAAATCCGATTTACCGACTTTTAAATACCGAGTCATACCGATTCGGTATTTAAAAGTCGGTAAATTGGAAGGAGGCAGATGTAGGTAAAAAATTACCGAATCTGTCAGAGTCGGTATTTACAGATTCTGTAAATACCGATTCTGTATTTCCCATTGATTCCTATGGGCCTTGAAGCCCATAGGAATCAATGTGAAATACTGATTCGGTATTTACAGAATCGGTAAATACCGAATCCTGCAAGGGTGCAGGGGGTGTCACTTTGACACCCTCTAGCACCCCAATTCTGGACTTGTGTGCAATGTGGCACACAGACATGCCCTTGTCAGAGTGCACAGGTGTGCATGCACAGATGTGCATGCACACCTGATTTCGGTATTTTACCACCCAATAGGATTGGGTGGTAAAATACCGATTTTTAAGGGCCTGTGGCACTCTTAGGAGTGCCACCTACATATGGTTTTCCCGAATCGGTAAATATACCGATTCGGTATTTAACCGATCCTGTAAATTTACTGATTCGGTAACTTTACAGAATCGGTAAAATATAGGCCCCCTACATCTGGAAACCCAAATACCGGTCGGTAACGGCCGAATTCGGCCGCTACCGACCGGTATTAGGGCACCTACATCTGGCCCAAAATGTGTAAGGCTTCCTTCACTGACGCCGCAGCTTCAGACATCGTGCTCACGCGCTAATTGATGCTAACGTGAACCTAAAACACACGCCTCCGCAAACGGAGACCAAAAGAATGTCACCTACCTCACGCCTGGCTCGTTGCTAAATAGGCACTAAGAAAATGCGCTCCCGACAGCGCCAGCCAATCAGGACCACCTACCTGTCCTGGATTATAATAATTGCCCGAAGCTTCCCGTGGGTGGACTTTCTATGAATGCCAATCCCAGGAGCCCTCATTACGCTCGTGTCTACCTCAAATAATAACACAGGTGCGTGGCAAGGCACGAGCGCAACATATTTGTATTTTTAAGTTTTATATAGCGCAAACTAGACACAAAGATATCAGAGTGCTTTACATGAGCACCAGTTTTGTTACAGAGGGACTCATTTATTTTTGTTAGGCAGAGGAGATTAAGGACCAGATGTAGGTAACTTCCATTTAGTGAGTCCTTAATAGCGATTATTACCGATTCGCTATTAAGGACTCGCTAAAAGGAATGTAGGTAGGAATCGCTAAAATATTAGCGATTCCTTAACATTCCTTAATAACGAATCGGTAATTCTGATTCGTTATTAAGGAATACCTACCCATTCACTCCTATGTGTACGGAGGCCCATAGGAATGAATGGGAAGAGATTCACTATTAGTGATTCGGTATTAGCGAATCGTTAATAGCAGGAGCTATTTTCAGGGTGCCAGGGTGTCCAAAGGACACCCTGTTGCACCCCTGAAATGTGAATGTGAGCACATGTGGTGCACATACATGCCCTAAGGCCATGTCCTAAGGGCATGGATGTGTGCCACATGGGACATTAAAGAAAGCAAAAAAGTGTTTTTTATAAGGAAATCGCTACTTATCACCAACTTGAAGTTGGTGGTAAATAGCGATTTCTTAAGGCTGAGGTGCACTGTTTTCAGTGCTATGTACATTGCATTTAAGGAATCGGTATTTACGATTCCTTAAATGCAAGAGCAAATTAAGGAATCGCTATTTTGCGATTCCTTATTTTGCATGTAGGTTTAAAGTCACCTACAAGGCACATGGCTGAATACCGGTCGGTAACGAGAAATTTAAACAAATTCTGCGTTACCGACAGGTATTTAGCCACCTACATCTGGCCCTAAGTGATTTGCCCAGAATCACAGGATGTTGAGCATTGTTGCCGAGACTCGAACCCGGTTCCCCAGCTTCGAGGTCGACCGCTTTAGCCGTAAAACTACATCCTCACACTTGTATACAATACAACCCGCGTCATCCACAGCCACGTCCAGTTGGGTAAGAATAAAAAGTGGTCACACTTCTGTAGTCTTTCGATGCGACAGCAGGATGTATGCGAGAATCTCGTCTGTTGTGAGAGTTCCTTGACCTAATAATACAGTTGATTGCTTTATAATAAAAAATACACCCGAAAATCGGCAGAATCTATAAATAATAGCCATTAGATCGGTTATGGGAAACTTGAATCTATTTCAGTACTGGTTTTGGGGTAGACGTTGTGGTCAGTGCTTTAAATGTGAAGTACAGAAGCACAGGTGCTTAGTAATGAAACCGCAACCCAATCCATGTACCGGCCGCACCTGCTGTCACCGTACTTGCTGTAATAGCGACACGAGGTGTTTCTAGTCACTGCATTAAAAGAAAAGAGCTCAGAAACTTCTGGGGCACACACAGTGGCGGTTCTACCATGGGGGCGTTTGGGCACCGCCCCCCCTGCTTTCTCGCCGTGCGAGAAGAAGGCAGAAACAAATGGTAGTTATTTATTTATAACTACCATTTGTTTCTGCATGCCCTTCTCGCACGGCGAGAAAGCAGTCAGCAGAACAGAACTTCCTCCTTGTTACTCGAGCCTCAGGGCAGGGGGGAGTGGCTTGGGGGAGTGGCTTGCCCACTGTTGTGAATACGGACTGTTTGGACAGCCTGAGAGGCTGTCCAAACAGACAGTATTAGCAACAGTGAGCAAGCCGCTCCCCCAAGCCTCCTCCCACTCTCCGGTCTGCAGGATGCAGACTGTGAGAAATGACGTATTTTGGGGCAGCCGGCCGAACCAATCAGCGCCGGCTGCCATGGAGGGGAGGGAGGCTGCCTGCAGCCTTCAATGACGAGAGCCCACACGACCTCGTGACCAGGACGGCGGGACTCGAGTCTGCACTGCAAGCCAAGGTAAGGAAATAATTTGAATTCTGGCTTTTTAATTAGTTCATTTCCCTTTCTTTCTCTAAGGTGTTTGAAACATTATGACCTAAAAAATGCGCACGATAACTAAAACGTGTTGCAAATTTTTCAAGGAAGTTATGTTAGAAAGAATTTGGCTCACTTTTTGCCACTTCTTTTCAGGGTAAATACTACTGGCTTTAGGAGATTTGATTCAGCCATTTGCCCACCAGCTGCTGTTCAGTTTATGCACTCTAGTGAGAAAGTTTACGTGAACGCATTTGTTAAGTGTTTCGATTAAACGCTTGGCAGGAATCCAGCGCGGGGTTACTTTGAAAGTAATCACAAATTGCCACAATTATTCATGACTTTTTCTTGGCACGAGGCCCACTAGTCGAGATGGCACATTTATTTATTTCCGTAGCATCATACAAAAAATGCTATAATTGAGCCCCCACCGATGCCAGCTTTCACCAAAATAGTTTGTTTTGCCTTGTGTGCGGGTTTTGGGAGGGAGGGCAAGACGAGGAGGCGCACGTTACATGCACTTTTTCTTGAATTACTGTGTATGAAAAGCAACAACATTACAGCTGCCACACCCTTACAACTCTCTTAGGGAGGAAACGTAACTTACGCTTTCTTATGGATAGGGCCACTGGAATGATGACATTCTGCTTCTGCGTCGTTTACCGCATAATTGCGACATAACTATTTTCTTGCCCCGCTCCATGTGGTTCAAAACGATCGCCCCAGGATCACAGAGTTTAGTGACATAGTGAAGCCGGGATGAGAATTAAGCTATGATTGTTCCAAGGCTTAATATGTCATCTCAGTTTGCTGTACTCGAATTAAGCACCCTGTACACAACATTTACTTAATGCTTCATTTATTTTATGTTTTTTAGCTCAACACATTATTAGTAATGACGCATTTGGGATTCTCTCGTGCCTGCTGGTTCCGCTCCTGGGCATAATTTTAAAATATGCAAATCTGGTCACTTAAAATGCTGTGAATGCCTTTTCTTTCAGAATTCTGCTGCGATCACGCTGTTTATAGTATTTCTTTCTGCAGTTCGCTGAGTGCTCCCCTATTTCTTCGTATGTCTCATTGACGTCAGTAAGCTGTTCTGTCCCTTCACTGACATCGGTGAGCTGCCCTGGCCCCTTACCCCTCACTGGCATCAGCAAGCTGCCTGCCTCTCTTCATTGACGCCACTAAAGAGAATTATCAATGCACGGAGAGAACACAGGATGGGACACTTGTTCATAGAGAGCACAGGTCCTCCCTCAAAGTATATGTCATAAATTGAGTGTGCAGTTCTGGAGTAATGATCCTTATCACCTTATTCTGCAATAGGAGCAACTGAAGTCACCAGAAGTGTCCCCTTTAGGAAGCACAAGTTCTCACCCACCAAAAGGTGTCAAGCTTCGTCATCGGGCTGGGCTCCTTGTCGGGCTAGCGCTGCAATGCCCAACAAGCCCCTCTCAAAGGGCCAGCAAAAAGACCGGTGAGCAAATTTATTGCTTGCATTGCATTCAGGACCATAGAGACTTGTAGGCCCAAAGCAGAGACTACTGGTAGGTCAAATGGCCACCAAATAGTCCTTACCCCCTTCATTGGTCCCCTGTGTCCCAGTCATCACAACGTGAGGCGGTCCCATCCACCACATGTCTTTTACCACGTGTAAAGAACAAGTCCTACCGCTATGTTCATGGGCTTAAAGCTCCTCCTCCTGAGTGCCAGCACTGGGCCTAGCTTCAAAAACATAACAATAGAAAGGTTTCTGACGCTAGGCCTTGGTGACACACAGTATGTATATTGCTCAGAGGTGCGTGGCACTGGCAGGGCCTAGCTCCAGAAACATTTCTATCTGCAATTTGTTCTGACATCCCTTTATTAATGTAATAACTGCACTTTCACAATTGCTTATTAACCTTCTTGCTCCTCAAATTTGCTTGAAAATGAACCATTTACCCACTCTTTTTTTCAAAATGTTCTCAAGGAGAAAACTCCCCTGAACCACCCTTAAGATGTTCGGGCGTGCTCGCTGCACTCACTTGCCACGGTGCACGCCGACAGAAAGTTTACGGCCCACCACTTTCAGATGTCACCAGCCACCACTGGGCACGCACTATTTAAACCTTATAAAACACAGTAAATAAATACAGAAATCGCTCAAATAATTTTCATGAGCAGCTTCGGCTAAGGGATGAATTCTCCCCATTGGCAGTGCTCCCGCTCCGGCCTAGGATTCTGTAAAAGGCCCTGTTATGTTGTGTAATTATGTCATGTTGCTTTAACTATGTTCATTCTACATTCTGCTCAGAGCGTTCCTATGTGCTGTATTCTAAGGTAGTCAGTTACTCCTGACTGCTAACCTGTCTGGCTGTGTACCTGCTCTGCTGTATACATTAAATCCACTTTCCACCTATTTGATGTGTGGTTCATCAATCTAACAGGCCCTGTCTGAAACTGACGAATCTAATTCACCATCTAGTGTTACAGCATAGACGCCACTTCACTAATTGGCGTTTTCTGAGCTGCTTGTAGCGCGTGACGGCTAAATTACTGCACTCTGAAATGCTGACCATTGCCTACTTACTACTGTCCACTAGGTGTCAGGCTAAGACTATATTCAAGCTTCTTGCACGGAGCCGCGATGAATTGTCTAATAATACGAAAGTGGTTTTCAAAGACGAAAGTCCCTGCCAGTCTTTTATGTCTGGTCTGTCTGTATGAAAGAATAAAGAAAGATAAAAACAAATATTGACAAACAAAATGTGTCTGGCTTTTTAATTTCAATATGGTGGCTTGAATATCAATTATACTCAACGTCAGTGCTTAATTTGTAAAATATTAAGTGCCAGGGCTCTGACAAGGAGGCTACTGCCGCTTGCACCACCCATGGCCCTTGTCATTGCTGCCAAAACAACTACTAACCATCTCTCTTGCATGTAAATACGACAGTTCAGATTATTCCAGGTCCCCAAACTAAAGGAATGGCTGGGGAGGCAGGTATTAGCAATTTTAATGTATATTGTATTCCTAAACAACCGTTATTCTGCTCATCTCTAACTTAGATGAGCAGCGCCACCATGTGGTGGACTGTTTTAAGTATGGTGTTGACAATTAGGTGCCGGTGCCGAGCACCGGAAACCAATCAAGTGCCGGTGCTTAGCACCGGAAAGTCCTGGCTCAAATTAAGCACTGCTCAACGTCTTGTCTAACTGCATTTCTTTAGTCAGGAAGTAAGAGTACTTTAGGTCAAAGGCAGAAATTGCACGGCAGCAGTGGTGAAACGAAACTTGTGGGAGCCACCCTGCAAAGTGCATGGAGGTGGCCCCCAAGCCCCGGATCCAGTAAGGAGCTCGCAGACCCACCCTTTCACAGTGCCGCAAAGGACCACCTGGAGGTCGGGCCCTGTGTACGCTTGGGGCTGTAGGGATTATTGTTGCGCCACTGTTCGAGCCAGGCACCAGCAGGATACCTGGCTCTAGCTCAATTTTAGGCCCTCTTAGACTCTGGACCCCAAAACAAGCCGAGAGTTAATGTGGCTTATAAGATTTATTGTGGCCATGGGCGTCCGCAGAAATTTATCCGGGGGGGGGCATGGCAAATGAAGGGGCGTGGCTAATGTTAATCAATAGGGGCAGGGCTAAAATGGCAGACAATCAGTATCGGGTAATGCTCAGGCCAAGCTGAGAAAATCAAGCATTGGCATAGCCAATAGGTCTCGCCTTCTGGACCTTATAAGTATTTAGTTATGCAGCAGGTCCCCAAGGCGAGACCTATTGGCTATGCCAATGCTTGTTGTTATATCTGGGCATGTTGAGAGGCTAGGGGACTGGATCTCGATGTCGGGTTGGAAGCACAGCAATGACCTACTCAATTTGAATGCGTAGGAAATACAACCGGAGGCGTGAAATAAAAGGCTCACTACCAGAAAAACAGGAACGTAGAAAGTTAGGCTGGTTAGAAAGGTAAGGAGGGGTAGAGGCAGGCATGGTGCTGAGGGGAGAAACTGATGCATGCTAGGAGAGCGCTGTGAGGGAGGGAGGCGAAATGGGAAGAGGCACTGAAAGGTGGGAAGGGTAAAGACCGTAGTAAGGCAAACAGAAGGGGTGAAGGGTAGACGAAGAAGAGAGGTGTAGAAGAAAAAGATTCAGGAGCAGAGACAGGTAAATCAAAGATGGAGAGGGGAGAATAACGCAGTCGTAGATCGTGAGAGGGCCAGGTAGAGAGAGGGTGAGGTGTGTCAGAGACAGGTAGAGACAGCTGAGAAAGAGGGAAGACTGAGGTAGACAGGTGAGGTAGAGGGGTGCGTTGATATAAAGGAGTGCAGAGATGCGTCAGAGAGATGTTACCGAAGAGGAAAAGAAGTAGAGGTATTAAGATAGGAGTAAGGTACTAAAAGAAGTAAGGGGGTGAACAGAGGTAGAACGAGGGGAAGAGGAGAGAACACATAGAAGATGAATGGCAGGGTAAAGTGAGCGATCAGGCAGTGAGCGCAAGGTGTGGGGTACAGAGGGATATGTGGCAGTGAGCGCAAGGTGTGGAGTACAGAGGGATATGTGGCAGTGAGCGCAAGGTGTGGGGTACAGAGGGATATGTGGCAGTGAGCGCAAGGTGTGGGGTACAGAGGGATATGTTGTGGCAGTGAGCACGAGGTGTGGGGTACAGAGGGATATGTGGCAGTGAGCGCAAGGTGTGGGGTACAGAGGGATATGTGGCAGTGAGCGCAAGGTGTGGGGTACAGAGGGATATGTTGTGGCAGTGAGCACGAGGTGTGGGGTACAGAGGGATATGTTGTGGCAGTGAGCACGAGGTGTGAGGTACAGAGGGATATGTGGCAGTGAGCGCAAGGTGTGGGGTACAGAGGGATATGTTGTGGCAGTGAGCACGAGGTGTGGGGTACAGAGGGATATGTTGTGGCAGTTAGTGCGAGGTGTGGGGTACAGAGGGATATAAGGCAGTGAGAGAGAGGTGTGGGGTACAGAGGGATATAAGGCAGTGAGTGTGAGGTGTGGGGTACAGAGGGATATAAGGCAGTGAGAGAGAGGTGTGGGGTACAGAGGGATATAAGGCAGAGAGGTGTGGGGTACAGAGGGATATAAGGCAGTGAGCAAGAGGTGTGGGGTACAGAGGGATATAAGGCAGTGAGCGCAAGGTGTGGGGTACAGAGGGATATAAGGCAGTGAGCGCAAGGTGTGGGGTACAGAGGGATATAAGGCAGTGAGTGCAAGGTGTGGGGTACAGAGGGATATAAGGCAGTGAGTGCAAGGTGTGGGGTACAGAGGGATATAAGGCAGTGAGTGCAAGGTGTGGGGTACAGAAGGATATAAGGCAGTGAGCGAGAGGTGTGGGGTACAAAGGGGTATAAGGCAGTGAGTGCAAGCTGTGGGGTACAGAGGGATATAAGGCAGTGAGTGCAAGGTGTGGGGTACAGAGGGATATAAGGCAGTGAGTGCAAGGTGTGGGGTACAGAGGGATATAAGGCAGTGAGTGCAAGGTGTGGGGTACAGAGGGAAATAAGGTAGTGAGTGCAAGGTGTGGGTACAGAGGGATATAAGGCAGTGAGCGAGAGGTGTGGGGTACAGAGGGATATAAGGTAGTGAGTGCAAGGTGTGGGTACAGAGGGATATAAGGCAGTGAGCGAGAGGTGTGGGGCACAGAGGGATATGTTGTGGCAGTGAGCGCAAGGTGTGGTGTACAGAAGAATATGTGGCAGTGAGTGCAAGGTGTGGGGTACAGAGGGATATGTTGTGGCAGTGAGCACGAGGTGTGAGGTACAGAGGGATATGTGGCAGTGAGCGCAAGGTGTGGGGTACAGAGGGATATGTTGTGGCAGTGAGCACGAGGTGTGGGGTACAGAGGGATATGTTGTGGCAGTTAGTGCGAGGTGTGGGGTACAGAGGGATATAAGGCAGTGAGCGAGAGGTGTGGGGTACAGAGGGATATAAAGCAGTGAGCAAGAGGTGTGGGGTACAGAGGGATATAAGGTAGTGAGTGCAAGGTGTGGGGTACAGAGGGATATAAGGCAGTGAGTGCAAGGTGTGGGGTACAGAGGGATATAAGGCAGTGAGTGCAAGGTGTGGGGTACAGAGGGAAATAAGGTAGTGAGTGCAAGGTGTGGGTACAGAGGGATATAAGGCAGTGAGCGAGAGGTGTGGGGTACAGAGGGATATAAGGTAGTGAGTGCAAGGTGTGGGTACAGAGGGATATAAGGCAGTGAGCGAGAGGTGTGGGGCACAGAGGGATATGTTGTGGCAGTGAGCGCAAGGTGTGGTGTACAGAAGAATATGTGGCAGTGAGTGCAAGGTGTGGGGTACAGAGGGATATGTTGTGGCAGTGAGCACGAGGTGTGAGGTACAGAGGGATATGTGGCAGTGAGCGCAAGGTGTGGGGTACAGAGGGATATGTTGTGGCAGTGAGCACGAGGTGTGGGGTACAGAGGGATATGTTGTGGCAGTTAGTGCGAGGTGTGGGGTACAGAGGGATATAAGGCAGTGAGAGAGAGGTGTGGGGTACAGAGGGATATAAGGCAGTGAGTGTGAGGTGTGGGGTACAGAGGGATATAAGGCAGTGAGAGAGAGGTGTGGGGTACAGAGGGATATAAGGCAGAGAGCGAGAGGTGTGGGGTACAGAGGGATATAAGGCAGTGAGCAAGAGGTGTGGGGTACAGAGGGATATAAGGCAGTGAGAGCAAGGTGTGGGGTACAGAGGGATATAAGGCAGTGAGCGCAAGGTGTGGGGTACAGAGGGATATAAGGCAGTGAGGGCAAGGTGTGGGGTACAGAGGGATATAAGGCAGTGAGTGCAAGGTGTGGGGTACAGAGGTATATAAGGCAGTGAGTGCAAGGTGTGGGGTACAGAGGGATATAAGGCAGTGAGCGAGGGGTGTGGGGTACAGAGGGATATAAGGCAGTGAGCGAGAGGTGTGGGGTACAGAGGGATATAAGGCAGTGAGCGAGAGGTGTGGGGTACAGAGGGATATAAGGCAGTGAGCGAGAGGTGCGGGGTACAGAGGGATATAAGGCAGTGAGCAAGAGGTGTGGGGTACAGAGGGATATAAGGCAGTGAGCGCGGGGTGTGGGGTAGAGAGTGCTATAAGGCAGTGAACACGAGGTGTGGGGTACAGAGGGATATAAGGCAGTGAGTGCAAGGTGTGGGGTACAGAGGGATATAAGGCAGTGAGTGTGAGGTGTGGGGTACAGAGGGATATAAGGCAGTGAGAGAGAGGTGTGGGGTACAGAGGGATATAAGGCAGAGAGCGAGAGGTGTGGGGTACAGAGGGATATAAGGCAGTGAGCAAGAGGTGTGGGGTACAGAGGGATATAAGGCAGTGAGCGCAAGGTGTGGGGTACAGAGGGATATAAGGCAGTGAGTGCAAGGTGTGGGGTACAGAGGGATATAAGGCAGTGAGTGCAAGGTGTGGGGTACAGAGGGATATAAGGCAGTGAGTGCAAGGTGTGGGGTACAGAAGGATATAAGGCAGTGAGCGAGAGGTGTGGGGTACAAAGGGGTATAAGGCAGTGAGTGCAAGCTGTGGGGTACAGAGGGATATAAGGCAGTGAGTGCAAGATGTGGGGTACAGAGGGATATAAGGCAGTGAGTGCAAGGTGTGGGGTACAGAGGGATATAAGTCAGTGAGTGCAAGGTGTGGGGTACAGAGGGATATAAGGCAGTGAGTGCAAGGTGTGGGGTACAGAGGGATATAAGGTAGTGAGCGAGAGGTGTGGGGTACAGAGGGATATAAGGTAGTGAGTGCAAGGTGTGGGGTACAGAGGGATATAAGGCAGTGAGCGAGAGGTGTGGGGTACAGAGGGATATAAGGCAGTGAGCAAGAGGTGTGGGGTACAGAGGGATATAAGGTAGTGAGTGCAAGGTGTGGGGTACAGAGGGATATAAGGCAGTGAGTGCAAGGTGTGGGGTACAGAGGGATATAAGGCAGTGAGTGCAAGGTGTGGGGTACAGGGGGATATAAGGCAGTGAGCAAGAGGTGTGGGGTACAGAGGGATATAAGGCAGTGAGCAAGAGGTGTGGGGTACAGAGGGATATAAGGTAGTGAGTGCAAGGTGTGGGGTACAGAGGGATATAAGGCAGTGAGCGAGAGGTGTGGGGTACAGAGGGATATAAGGCAGTGGTGATGTCAAGTGGCACTCGGGGCAGAGCCTGTTCCATTTCATGGCCTTAGGGAGAAAAACCCGATCATGGCACACACAACACTGCTCTGTGTCCGCTGGTCTCGGCAGCGCATACCCAACCCGCTGAGCTGCCTCATTGGTTCAGGGTGGGATGTATGCGTTCGCAGCTCAAACTGGCCATTGTCATTCTGTATGTGATAATCAGCCACAGACAGAATGACAATGGGCGGGAGGGGCTGCAAGGAGGCGAGCAAGGCGCCCCATCCGGGAGTTGAGGCCTCTGGCAGGGATCAGCTCTGCTCCCTGCAGGGCCCAGAATTACGACAAAAAGCGTCTGTAAAAGCATGGATGTCCACAGGGGGGAGGGGCAAGGAGGGGTGCTCCAGGGGGGCTAGCGCCCCTCCTTGCCCGCCCTGTGGACGCCCATGAATGTGGCATCAGCCTACAGCCACGCTCCAACTTCATGTGCAATGAGGTGATTTGCACATGGCTGGGTCCAAACGGAGGTGAGATTGTAAGCAACAATGGGTTGGAGTGCTAGCTCCAGCGATTGCATATTGTAAGCATTCCTCCTATCACCTTTTGTGTGTTTCATCACCGCCGTAAGTGGCACGGTTCTGCCCAGACGTGGGTCCCATGCTCATTGTGTTACAGGAACCAAGCTATACCCAGCTGATGAGCCCATAACTTATAATTTAAATTATGGATCAAAAACCGGCGGGGATATTCCTAGTTGAAACCTGGCTTAATGCAAGCTCAGCCCGGACATTCTTGGCGCTTTACCGGAAGGCTTTGCTATCCACAAGGTGGATAGGGTTGGTCAGAGGGGAGGCGGCCTTGCTGTGATTTTTAGGAAAGAATTTCAGCTTAAAATGACTAAACTGCTGATGTCTAGCTGCAAAGCAGCTTTTTTATCTGGCTATTACTAGCACAAAATTGATCGCAGGCCTTCTCATCTATAGACCCCCCAGGTCCGGCGAGAGCCTTTATTGAAGAATTTTTGGAAATACGTTCCCCCTATGCTATTTGCTTTCCTAACTTTATCCTCCTGGGTGATTTGAATCTTCATTTAGAAGACAAAGAAAGCAATTAATCTGTGGCGCTGACCCTGGGACTCCAGGCTGTGGGTCTTATCCAATTGGTCAATACCCCCACTCATAAAAGGGGCCATACATTGGACAATATTTTTACTAATAGTACGCAGGTAGAGGTTTTGTCACCGGTACCTGTAGTATCCTCCGACCACTATATTCTCCCTTTTGGGACTGTGGCCCCTGGAAAGGCCCCCTGCAAGCAGGGAAACCAATCTGAGCCTACTATGGTTTGGAAATGGGCTGCGTTAACCCAGGCTTCCTTTGAGGAGACATTGGCCAGTAGAACCCCTGATTTAGGGTTCGAAACCCAGTCAGCTCATAACCTGGTATCTTGTTGGATCAAGGAGACTGTGGATTCCTTGATACCCATGAAACCAAGCAAAAGCACTTGTCTACCTTAGTGTAAGAAGGACCAGGAACTGCTAGAATGTTTTGTTTTAAGCCTTGTGGAAAAAGGGATTGTGCACCGCCTGTTTGTGAAAAACTTTCACCGTGCTGACATGGGAATCACGCAAATTCAAAAAAGCGCACACCTTCAAGAGAACCACCCCCCTTTAGTTGTGCATAGCGCACACGCGATGACCGCGGCGTTAGTTCAAGCGTCCTGAACCAGAGAGCGAGTACGCAGGTACAGATCGGCAGAAGCGGCGAGAATTTTACTCATTAGTAGCAAGGTGAGAGTTGATTAGAAATCGAGCGTAAGCGGCAACGCGACCCGTACATCCCTCTAAGTAGCGAGTAATTGATAAAGCCAAAAGACCCGTTTAACTAACCGCCATAGATAAAAAAAAGGGAGCACGCAGACACGTGACTTGACTATTTCTCACCATTTGACTAAACTCGCTTAGACATGCTTTTCAATGCTTTCATAACGCGCTGCACGTTAAAGTTAAACGAGTGTGAATAGATTGATTTAAACAAGGCTCCATCACAAATTGTTACAATGTATACTTTTTCATTTGTTTGTAGACGTTCCCTGACGAAGGTGATTTATTCACCGAAATGCATTGGAACAATACAGGATTGTTGCTACATGTTACAAAACAATAATGTGATATAATTTGAACCAATTGGAAATACAATTTATTTGAACAATTGAACATTTTCGTTTGGAACTTTTTTGGGATTAAAACTACAGCTGGATCAACAGCAAAGAATACTGGTGCCATGGGAGACACACTTATGGGCTCATAGGTGTGCTACTAGTTAGAATGTTTTGTTTTGTCAGGTAGCTGAGAACACTATTTTAAATCTCATGAATCTACCGCCAACTCACACAACTACAAGGAGAGGTGTGTGTTCAAATTGGCTACGGGTTTATCTGACTAATCATGCTGCTGAGTTTTCAGGTTAAAATGAGGATACGAGAAATAAGCATTCACAAAGCCAATAGGTCTCGCATATGCAAGAGCTATTGGCTTTGCCAATTTCTTTTGGAAATGTTGTAGAGCGCTGCGGCTGCCGTGTCTAATGGCTAAAAGGTTTTTAAAAAGCACAATGAAATGGTCAACGTTGGCCACTTCATAATGTTCTTTTTTTTTTATGTCGGACAGAAGAGAGGGTGGGAAGGTGGGAGTGGGTAACACTGGCAACAGTAATGTGAGGAGTCAAAGGGGAAGAAGCAGCACAAAGGGAGTGCAATTGGAAAGAAGCAACACGGACAAAGGGAATGGAGGGAAAGAAGCTTATGCGTACTGTTGGACTTGGCCCTTCTGGCAGGTTCACCCCTAATCTTTTTGCTTTTAGTATGTGATCTGTGTTAGTGATTTCTGGTCTCTGCACACTTTTTCCCTGTGTCCCAGAGTAAAGTGCGTGCATGTAGTGAGGCTGGCCTGCCCTTCCATGGGAATGCATGGGGAATGTGTCTGTCCATGTTAATTCCTGATGTGTGGGGAGTGCAGGCTCAAGTTTGGTATGTGCGAACTCGTGAGATTGAATGCTGCGCAATGATGTATGCGGCATGTATGTGTCTGGTGTGGAAGTGCCACTTCTAGACATTGGTGTGTGTGTGCAGTAAGGGTGCTGGCGTGTGATTGGCTGGAGCTGGCTGGTGAGTCTGGCCCCAGGAGTCTGGATGGGTCTGCCCAGTGGTGAGTGGAGAGATTAGCATGAGTGATGTGAGTGAGGGGTGCACCTAGAGTGAGGGGCTGAGCACATCAAGAGTGCTCACAAACCAGCTGCGACTGTTTTTTCCCCTCACCCTGAGCAAAGACAAAGGATTTTACAGTATAAGAAGGGGCTGTGTCCCCTTACAATTCGTTCTCTTTCCTGATCCTACAGAGGGGGGCTGCTGCTGCTGGGCACCAGGAGGAACCGCCACTAGGACCACCTTCCTGCCTGGAGGGACCAGTGAGCTGGCCCCTGGGCCCAGCCTTGCCCCCCACCTTGCTGCATGTCAAGAGGGACTTTGTTGCTGGACTTTTTGCTCCCTATAGCGCTTGGGAGCGCTGTCTTTTACTTATAGCGCTGGGAACGCTTCAATTATCCCCTATAGCGCTTAGGAGCGCTTTATTGTTGTTCTAGCGCCTGGGAGCGCGTTTACTGCCCTCTGGCACCTGGGATTGCCTTAATTGCTTTGGCCGGTGCCCACCCGGCATCTTGTACCCCGTGGTTGTGTCTGACATGATTTTGCCCGACTTGAGAGCCTCAGCAGAGCGACCAGAGCCGAAGGAGGAGGCTCATCAGGGAGGCTGCGCTGCCATTAGCTGCCGAGTCAGCCTATGACCAGGGAGAGAAAGGGGCAGGACGTCCCGCCTCCACGGCAGCCCGGAGCAGAGGAGAAGCCTGCAGGAGCCGCTGCCCTGCCGGAGGTGACCCGGAAGTGGACAGGGCCTCGGCAGAAACAGAGGAAGTACAGCTGGACGACCCACGGGACTCCCGGGCAAGGGAAGAGCCCCGCAGGTCTGAGCCTCGTCCCGACGTGGAGGAAGCTGGCCCGGCATCACAGCCCGGTAAGTGCAGAGGGCTGAGGCGGGGGCTCCGTGTGTGCTGGCTTTCTTCTGGGGGCATTCCAGCATTTTTTAGTCCCCCGAGTGGGACTCCAACGGAGTCGGCAGCCTTCCTTTCGAGCCTCAGGGCTCCAAAATGTCTTGGGGGCATTTTTGTGTTCAGAGTCCCCCGAGTGGGACTCCAACGACCTGGGTGCATTGCTTAAGAGCCTGAGAGAAGCTCCAGGGGCATTGCTTCATTTAGAGCCAGAGAGGCTCTGGGGGCCATTGCGTCCTTGTTTCTCCCGAGTCCAAGAAGGACTCCAACGACCAGGGCCATTCCTTCTTCGAGCCTAGGAGGCTCACACGTCATTGGGGCACATTTGTTATGTAGAGCCCGAGAGGCTCCTGAGGCCCCAGTAGTTGTTGCTAGAGCCACGAGGCTCCCACGTTGTGTTTAGCCCGCATTGTTGCTTGAGCGCTCCACCCGGGGCACTGTTGTTGTTCTTGGGCCCACGAGGCTCCAACGTTGGCCCCATCAGTGTCTTCAGCTGCCCAGCACTTAGTGGGCAGTTGCCACGTTTAGGATTGTGCTTTTGGCTGCCTGCGCAACTTGCCCTGACATTTTTGGACTAAGGGCATTTCAGCCCTTGCGAGGCCAGTTGGCCTGAGGGACAGTTCTCGTGTTGTGCCTAGGTGCACCTTGTGCAATTGGTGATTTACTTGATAATGTGATTTCTGCGCAATTGTTATTACCTACACCTCTGAATGTTTTTATGCTTCATGTGTTTTGCTTCTTTCCCTTTGCTATGTGTTATATGCTTAGGTGATTGTTTTTCCTTCTATAGGTCCTGCTAGTAAGGTCCTGGTTCCCTGTGTGATTCTCCTAAGGTGGTTAGGGTTTTGTAGGAGGTACTTACCCTTTACAAGTAATTACTGGTTGTGTGCTACATGTACTATTTTGGTGCTACAGTCATTATATGTTCTATGTGCTAGTGTTATACCTACAAGTATTATTATTCCTAAAAAGTGCTAGTTCTAAAAGTGCATACCCCTGACAGTGGTCCATGTGGCCCTGTCCTGTACATAATCCCCTGTAAATTCTGCCCATGCCTGTTGGCACATTATAAAGTGTGTGTTTCTATCTAAGGTTTTTTACTATAATACAAAGGCTATTTTTTATATAACCTTGTGTGGAGTTTCCTTTGTGGTGGGCCTTGGGTGTTGTTGCTGGGGTGCGTGCGCAAATACTTAACTCACATAGCCTTCAAGTGTAGCCTTGCTGCTCGCGCCACGTTACCTAGAGGGTGAGCAGGGGTTATCTTGGCGTGTAAATCCCTTGCCCTGACTTAGAGTGGTGGTCTCTGACTGACTTTGACGCAAGCCTTGGCCAGCCAGGGATCCCATTTCTAACAAGTACACAAGGGAATGGGAGGGAATGAAGCAAGATGGAGTAAAGTTAAAAAAGTACCACAGTTACAGAGCGATCAGCTGAAGGATAGCAGTAATCAATATCAGGTCCATGCTCCAGCCGAAAGAAGAGGAAGTGAAGCCGGCATGTGTTGGCCAATTAGAAGGCAGCACATCGGAGTGACAACAATAAGGAGTGAAAGCCACTTGTTCTATACAATATCTCTAACTAGTGAGAATACATGCAGCTTAAACACTGTAGTAGGTGAGACCTAAAAACATGGGGCACAGGGTCTTCGTGGCATCCAAATTCTCACTACCCTGGTTCCACAGCATTTGACTCTGATGTTGTCATTCTGTCACAGCCGTGGAAGACTAAACCCTGAAGCCTGTGGCCATTGCTGTGCATAAACAAGGCACTTTCACAGGGGCTTCTTTTACGGAGGGGGTCTTGGGAAATTGCCCACTTTGCCCATGTCTTGGAAGGTCTCTGGCTTGAGCTGCTACTAATGGCCCCCCTTCACTAGATGTGGGGTGTGTCAAAGCCGTGCTCGGGTGACAGTTGCGCATCGTGCTGCACAGCTTATGTCACTGGGTATTGTGGCACTTGTTGGCTGTGACCTTGAGCGCTTCAAGCACAGTGTCAGACATTGAAATGAAATCTTATGTCTTGGAGCACAGTCCTGGCACATGGGTTGCGTCTCAATCCTTGCAGCACATGTCTCACACTGTGGAAGAGCCTCTCCCTCACTAGTGTGGGTCTCTCTTCCTGAAGCACTGTCTCACTGTCAGTTTGTCTCCATCCGTACAGCGCAGCCACCCTGGTTTGCTGTGAGGCCTGCACCTTGGTGCCCAGTCCCGCTCACTGGGTGTGAGATGCGAGCTGCAGTGCGCAGTCTCTTTGGTGAGGTGTGAGTCCCAAACACTGGGCCATCGTTTCACTCACTGCGTCTTAGTTTCGCTTCTTGGAGGGAGCGCAGAGTTACTCAATGAGTGTGAAATTTACATGTTGGAGTGCAGTTCTACTCACTCGGTGGGAGGTCTCCCACAGGCTCTCTCTCTCTCTCTCTCTCTCAAACAGAGCTCTCCAAAAGGGAGTGTAGCTACCAAAGTGAGTGCACAGGACTTCACAGCAGTTCATAGCAGCAGGGATAAGGAGATGGGACTGGACATTCTGGGCCATGGATGAGCACCAACCCAGGGCAGTGCATACACAGGTCAAAGATACACAAGTACAGACAGACGAGCGCCTAGAGACGGAAGTTAAAACGAGGGGCTCCTTGAGTGCAGTCTCAAATGAGACGTGAAGCGTGATTGGCTGGGATTAAGCTGGAGGCAGATGGAGGGGACCGAACCGACATGATGCACATGGACGACTGAGTGTAGCAAGCAGGCCTTTGCTGGCTGAGAGTAGCTTGCGAGCTGGAATGTACTATCTTGGATTTTCAGAGATGTAGTTGTGGGGAGAAACCATTATTGGCATTGAAAACCAATATCATCAGCCTGTGTACAACCCTGTCTTTAGCTGACACGTGTGGCTGGGCCGGGTCTGTGTCTGGGAGCTTCCAGGCACTTCTTACTGTGAAATATAGAACTTTATCTCGTGTGGTAAAATAATAAGTCGGTGACACAGGAGAAAAATGCAACCAACAACCAGTGAGGGGATGAGTGTTTGGCTCTGTGCAGCTGGATGTTAGACCATCACATAATAGGTGTATTTGTGAAGCGCACGTTCACTGCCAGAGGGGCATCTTTGTGCTGCATAACAGATGTCTGTTCTGATCCAACTCAATGGTACTTATTTTATCGACTTCAGAAGGGATAAAAGGCGGACCCACCGGGAATTGAACCTGTGACCATGAGGTCCAACACAGCCCCCTGCAGTGGATGCATTAGTCCTACAGACACCAGAGCCACCAGAACATCTTTCCGGAAGTTGAAATCCGCTGCTGTGGCTCAGCTACTTGTGATTATATTCATGTTTATTCAACAACTGGAATAATTGTGGTCCTGCTGTCTGGGGTAAATGAATAGGGGAAGGAAGGGGAGCAGGTACCAAGATGGGGAGAACAACACATGGTTTCCATCTTGGCTTAATATATCATGAGGGAGTCAACTGCCATCCAGTGCTACACGGTGTCGAGGCCTTTAGATCTGTGTGTAGATGAGAGAGTAAAAGCAAGAACAAGTTATGAGCATCAGATGCTTGGAAAAGCCAAAGAAGAAGGCATAGGTGGAGATGATGTAAAGAATGAAAAGAGGAGTGAGACTGAAACAGCCTTGTGAGCCACAAATCCAAACTGGTGTAGGAGTGGAGAGGGAGGAGCCACAAGAGAATACAACTATTGGTCAGAGAGACCGGGTGAGAGCCAGTTGACACTGGATCCTGTGATGATCAGGAGTACCAAGATCTGCAGAGAGGTTCGGGAATATGAGAACAGCAGAGGGGGACTGTGCTGAGCAGATGTTGGTGTTTGCACAAAGTATCAGAGGAGCACTATTGTGACAAGAATATCGAGGGCACACATATCATGAAGATAAGTTTGTGTTGGTAAAAATGTATACTCAACTCCACATACACGTACCTTGATGATATATATCTATATCTACATCCAATTTTGATTGTTTTTGTACATGAAGGTGTCTCTTCACGCACAAAAACAATCATATAATAACAGTGATTTGCACATTTTATGTTTGCCACAGAATGCAGCATACATAGAGGTAGCAAATTTCCATCCTTAATTATTTATGTGCAGGACGGTCACCTCCAGCCTCACAAACAATCACCCCTGCAACGCAGCCACCATGCGCTTTGGTGCAAGGGTGACGGTCTTGGCACTAGTCAGCCAGCGAGAGGGGTGTGCTGTTTTCTAATAAACACAGCGCATCCATGGGTTTGGCAGTGGCGCGGCGCAGCGCTGCAAAATGATCCTCATCACTGCGCTGTGCCATGTCCTTGTGCATGCCCCCTAAAGTTCTGTCCACACGGTGTTTATTTCCTTGATATTCTTTCAGATAACCCAGATGTTAACACGCTGGATTCATGGATGTGGGTGGTTTCTGCGGTGTGAAATGTAGTGGATCCAGGCAGAAGCAGGTCCAGCTGTTTATGTGTGTTGATGAAGGAGGTAAAGTGATTAAAAACGAAGCATTCAAGAAATTTAGAGCAGAGAGTAATAAACAGAGGCAAGCTGGTAAGGTAAGTAGTTGGAGATAAAGGGTCAACACTGAGGTTTTCGGCTGGGGCGGGATCACTGCTGGAAGAACAGGGTCCAATGTTGAAACAGTGATTAAAGAGAGATGTCAGGCATGTTGGTACATGCAGGAATATGGCCACAAGATGGATGATTTGGTAGATGAAGGAGTCAGGTGGTGTGCCTGATGTGTTGGCTGATTTCAGAAAGGGAGTTCGATCCGTGGCTAATGTGTGAGGGAATGCAGGAGGATGGGGTGGGTAAGAGGCGCAGGAAAGGTTAGGGTGGAAGAGAAGGGTTTGAGAGAAGGATGGTGAGGTGTCATCTGATGTTTGGGCAGGCGCGGTTCGTCCATTGGGGCATGGGGGCGTAGCCCCCCATGCCCAACGCCGCCCGCAGCTCCCTCATGACAATCATGTCAATGAATCAACATGACGTCAGACCGCCAGGCGGGCGTCATGTTGATTCATTGACATGATTGTACAGACGGCAACACAAGTACGCATGCGTGGGGACGGAGGGTGAATTTTTATCCGTGCCCACGCATGCGCACTTGTGTTTTGGCGGCGTTGCGCATGCCCATCAGGAGCCCTAATGGGCGTGCTGCGGGCGAGAGGGTACCTGTGCCCCTGGCGCCAGGATTGGACAGGGGCGCTGTGAGCCTGTGACGTGTGCGGGACTGGCAGCAAGGTAAGAGTGTGTTTTTCGGTGTTAGCTTGCACAAATGACTTGCGATAGTTCAGTGTGTTGAAGCATCTGCTGCAGAAATGTGTAAATACATGAATGATGGATGGATGCAGGGTGGGTGCATTAATGATTGTTCGGTGGATGGGTGGGTAGATGGGTGCATGGATGGATGCATGCATGATGGGTGGATTGATGCATGAATGATGGATGCAGGATGGATGGGTGGGTGGATGGGTGGATGCATGAATGAATGATGTATGGATGCAGGATGGATGGGTGGATGGATGGGTGGATGCATGCATGATGGGTGGATGCATCATGGATGGATGGGTGGATGGATGGATGGATGCATGAATGACGTATGGATGGATGCATGGATGCATGCATGATGGGTGGATGCATGATGGATGGATGGGTGGATGGATGGATGGATGGGTGAATGCATGAATGATGTATGGATGGATGCATGCATGATGGGTGGATGCATGATGGATGGATGGGTGGATGGATGGGTGCATGAATGAATGATGTATAGATGCAGGATGGTTGGGTGGATGGATGGATGGGTGGATCATGAATGATGTATGGATGCATGCATGCATGATGGGCGGATGCATGATGGATGGATGGGTGGATGCATGAATGAATGATGTATGCAGGGTGGGTGGGTGGATGGATGGGTGGATGAATGAATGATGTATGGATGGATGCAAGGTAGTTCGGGCTCGCTCACTGCGCTCGATCGCTGCGGTGCAATATGCAAATTAGTTTATGCCTCACCACTTTCAAATGTCACCAGCCGCCCCTGTGTTTGGGGTCTTAGAATGGAAGTAGGAGGTAATGCTAGACTTGTGATAAGTACAAGGGAGAGTACAGTGCAAATGGTGTGGGCAAGACTTTGAGGGTGGGAGCATGCAGGGGAGAGCAGCTTATGATACTCATAGGGTCTGTCAGTTGCGAGGGTCGAGGTCATGGCTTTCATTGAATCTGCGTAGGCCTCAAGAGTTTTAGTATGATTGATTTTCACTTTCAGAGGAGTGAACACACTGCGGCATGGAATGTTCTGACGCTGGCAGTGATCCAGGGCAGTGAACAAACAGCTGCAGGAGCAAAGATCCGGGAGAGACTGCGTGAGTCAACGTTGTTCTCCGTTTCTCATTAAGTACGTCACATTATGTGGAGTCCAATATGGGCGCGAGGTTGTTGTGAATTGTTTTTAAAAAGTATGTGTGGTGTGGACTATGGACAGTGTTTCCATTTGGTGATGTGATTCTTTGAAGCGGGAGCAGAGAGACAGGAGAGATCGTGGCAGACATGTCTAATAACATGATCAAAGTGAGCTAGGCTGATGGTGAGTGGGAAATGAGCGAGTAGTTCAGAGGTCAGAAGGAGGTCATGTGGGCGCCATTTGAATCTGTAGGGGAGCAGAGTGGGTGTTAGTGGCCAGAGGGCAATTCAGCAAATAGGACATTTTTCTGGTTGTTGGTTTGGTCACAGAGTATGTGGTGTGGTGGAATTCTCACTCTTTAAAGCAAAGACTCACTCTTGTCTCTTTTCAATAGCCCCACAATATGTACTTTGTTCCCAAACTCCTCTTATTTCAGTTCTGTGGTGTAAGAAAATGTCTCTCTTTGTATACCCACACGGGCTGGACTGACCGTAGCGGGCATTGGGCATTTCCCCAGAAGACTGGAGGACTGGGGGACGATTTTGTTACTGGGTTTTGCATCAGTGCCTCAGTAACCAAGACCACAGTGCTACACACTTGCACCCACCCAGAGGCTAGGCTCGACAAAATTGCTATGGCTGCATTGGGTTCCTATTCCAGCTGTGATGGTCACCACACGTTTTTTCACCCTGCGAGTGCACTGGGGCCTGCTAGCCAGACCCCAGTGCCTGTGCCATTACTCTTAAAATGATACGTTGAATTGGCTTCTACCCAAGTGGCTGAGCTAGCTTACCTGTACGTCACTAGTAAATTGTACCCTGGCTACCAAGGTCATGTAAACTAGAGGGTTCCCCCATGGACGGCAGCACTGGCGTTGCCATCGTGGGTGGGATACAAGTAAAATAGACTCTCAGCCTGCCATTTGCATGGAAGAGCAGTTTATTGCTCGCCCAACTTTGCCTTTCAAATTAATGGCAAAGCCTGACTTCCCCCTGGTATGTGTGTAAGTCACCCCTATGGCAGGCTTAGTAAGTCGTAAGGCAGTGTGCCACGCATCTCATGGGCAGAACATGTTCTAGTAGCAATTTTTACTAGAGAAAAGCTTGGTTGCCCGATTGGTGAGTGCAGAGTTACACTTGCACCTCAGCTATGCTAACTCTGGCACCTTGAGACCCTTATGGGTGATTTTCTGTGATTAATAATTCCCCGATTTTAATTGAACTCTGGAATTGTGCAACCAAAGTGGGCCATCCAAGGGATCAAACAACTCGTTACATTAAGCCCGACTTGTTTCTCAGGTCAAAATGAACGTAACAAGTTGCAATATGCAACTTTGATGCCTTCAGTTCCCCGTGCTCAAACTGGTTGAACACAGGGTCCTGTAGCTGAAACAGCTTTCTTCCCTCCCAAGGAGACGTACTAACGACCCCCAGGAAAGGATACAGTAGGGGCCACCTCAGGAAGGAGGTGTCACTTCCATCCTGCAGGAAGCCATACAGGTGTTGGCCCAAAAGGAGAACTTCAAACGAGAAGCTGCCTTTGAAGGGCAGATGTGTAACGCTTGGGAGAGGGGCTGCTCCTTTGTTCAGGCAGACAGGTTGGCACTTGTGACAGCAGAGGGGAAAACAGTTGCCACACCGTTTTTTTACCGGTGCGTAGACGCCTTGGTAGCCACACCCCTGGGTGGGGCTAGGGAGCTCCACATGCAAGGAGAGGGTGTAGGAGAGTAGGGACTGCAATCCTATGATCACCCAGATTTTTTGCTTTTGTTTCACTGGTTTACGACTTTCTCTGGCTGTGGGCCTGCCAATCAGACCCACAGCCTGGCTGTTCTCTCACTAAATTGATGCGTGTACCTTAGGTGCATTACCCAATTGGAACTGGGCCACCTTGTCAGACCCTGTAACTCAGGGCATCGGTGTACCCAGGGCCTACCAGGGGCTGAAGCATGTATTATGCCACCCCTGGATGGCCATCTAAATCTGACACAACTGGCTGCACGACAGCTGGAAACAACGTGGCGTACTCGCCCGTTGCTTTAGGTATAGTATACCTATATCTAACCCTCAAATGGACACCCGAATTCCTATCAGCCACTCCTATGGCAGGCCTTAACAATCCTGAAGGCAGAGTGCGTGGAATCGTGTGAATTGGGCTCTGGCACGAGCCGAGCCCGGTTGCAGCTTGCGGAACCAAGACCCAATGGCTGTTCCATGATAACGCGTACCATATTGATAACTTCGGTATTGCGTTATCAAGACATGTCGAGTAAGGTGTCATACGAATCGGGATGCTGACCCCTCACCAATGCTGGCGACAGGGTTATCATTCCACCCTTCTAGAGGGACACGACATGTACGTAACTGTGAACCCCGGTTAAAGTTAACTGAAGCCTCAGCTCCACAAAATGGATGCTGCCACCACAGACACGAGTCTGACCTCCTGCTGCTGGGAGTCCTTCCAGCGAGGAGAGCTTGGACAAAGGGTTTCCTGTCCGGGGCGGTGCTCGCACCCTCCCAGACAGGTTTTTGTGTATCCTGGGTAGGCAGGGCTTTACAGGAAGGTGACTGCGGAGTGGCACCCCGGTGCTCACTACGCATCTGCCGGCTAGAACCAGTTCCAGGGGCACACCAGCCCCTGACCTGGGGAAAGTCCGGCATGGGAGAGGGGTGTAACCGCCCCTCTTCCAGGTCCCACCCATAGGGCAGGACCTAGTCGCGTACCCACCCCTTTCTTTAGGATAAAGGCAGGAGCGGGGACCCTTCCAAATTAGATCATCTTTGAATCAAGAACTACTTTCCACGAAAGGAAACTCAAGACTCTTCTCAAGATTTCTCCCTTGTGACTAAGGAGTAGTCACCCTGCATCTGCAGGCACCTTCTAAGAACTCTGCGGTTTGCTGCACGTCCTTCCTCAAGAATCCGACGGCCCAGCTCGACGGGAACCGGCTTCCCTGGCACCTCTGACCTCTACCCACATCGTCAGCTCAGCTGAGATCTGTGGGTGCGACCAGACCTCGAGGGACCGGTCATCATCAGAACCTGCACGATTTCTGAACCAGCACGACCACCGAGGGATCCTCTGGTGAGTGCTCTGGGGTCCGAGAAGCCCCGACCCTGAGCAGCTCCAGCACCGAAGTTCAGCCTCCCAGCATCTCCACGATCTGCGTGGGGCCCTTCTGCTTTTTGCTGCTCATCACGTTGTCTGACTACTAGCCGCTGGCTTGTGGCCTTCTCAACGACGCCCGACAACCAACGCTGCTGGTCTGGTTGCTCCAGACTGGCCTTTGCTCCCTTCTGAGAGAGGAGCACCCCGGACCCTCCTGGTCCACTCAAGACACCATTTTAGGCCCACCACGTGGCCCTGAAATTTGCCAAGGCTTGTTGCCCCAATCCTGGGCCCAGCGACGCCGACAGCATCAACCTTCGTGGGACAGCTCGCACCTCCATCCTGGTCGCCGACAACGCCTCCTGGTCCGTGAGACTGCAGAGCCTAGCGTCGCCCACTCACCTAGTCGAGGTGACGATCATCCGGTGCCCTCCTGGTACCCTCTGACTACTGGCTAGTAGTTACGAACTTGGTCCCCTCTGCTTTCAGGTATCATCCATCTCTGATCCAGGCTTGGATCTCTACGAACTATTTCCACTGGTCGCCGGCCAGCAACTCCTTCCTTCCGGCTCCTGGCTCGTCAGCGAGGACTCCCGACGTCTGTAAAGACTTGCGCAGCCGCAGCCCTTGGGCTAGGTAACTTCGGCATTTCGGTGCCCGCATAGTCTCCTTATTTAAGGGTCCCGAGTCCCTACCGCTTCCGACTTGCCTTATCGGGTCCGCCCGAGACCACTAAACTTTCTGTGCCCTCGGGCACTTGTATTGATTGTGCACCTGAAATATTTTCATAAGAGTTTTGTTGTGTGCTTAGTACCCTGTCCTCATAAAGAGTACAGGGCTGTTGTGATCTAAATAAATACACTGTTTATTTTCATAACACTTGTGTGGTGTCCTTTCACTTGGTGTTCAAGGGGTATGTGATGGTATAACAGCTGGCTTAACACGCCCTCTAGAGTTTAGCCCGAAGACTGCTCGTATCCACGCTACTAGGATAGCTGGTCTAAGTTTGACTTACAACCAATCACCATAAGGGTCGTTTGGACTGATGCATAGTGCTCACTAGAATAGTGAGCACTACATATCAGGCCAACTTCTCACATTGGTGAGCAGCGGTTGGGATTTGAGCTTGCTGTTGTTTTACCACGCGTATCCTAAGAATATCTTGTGAAAGATCGCATAAGTACTCCAGGTACATATAACTTAGCTTAGAATACTCTGAGTTCTACTGAACCAGCTGTTGTAGCTCCTCAAGGCTTAGCACACCTTGGCTACAACTCTTAGCAAGGGATCAGTAGGTAAACATATAGTGTAGGTAGGTGCATCACTTACACCACACTAGAAGCAGCATGTCAGACAAAGGAGGAAACTCTGAGTCTCCCCTTGTGTCAGTTGACCATCCACAGGTCATGTCCAGATATGCTGCACTTACCTTCCAAGAGATGCGACAGATTTGTACTTCTCGGAAGCTAAAACAGGGTGCGAACCCTACCATTCCGTTTCTGATTGGTCTCTTAGAGACTTATGATGCTAGGAGGGCTGGTAACACAGACCCTTCTCATCCAGAAGGGAATATGCCCCCCCTCGAGGGAACCCTAGGTGACCCTGACCTTATCCACCTCTCCGCAGAAGGTGAAGAGGAGGACGAGGATCCAGAGACATCTGGGGACGAGGCAGACAAAGGTCCGGTAGTAGTTAGCCAGCTAACTAGGGACAACTTAAGCAGGCACAAGAGTGGTACTAGGAGACCCCTGGGGCCCCTCTCCGGCCAGCTTAACATTGGGAATGGACGAGTTAGGTCTCTGTCGAGAGGCTCTAATAGATCTGCTCGAACCAATGGCTCTCGAGGCTCTTCTCGAAGAGGGATGACATCCCCTCAGAGGAGAGTGTACGAAGCTAAGGAGCGGGAAGTCAATCTGAGGATCGAAAGGGAAGAACTTGCCCTGGCCAAAGAAAGACTCGCCTTTGCTAGAGAGCAAGAATTGAGTGGGAAAAACCCCACTGGTGGCAGCATTCCCCCAAGGGAAAACAGGAGTTTAGACACTAGGCACCTGAGTAAGATAGTGCCCCCCTTTAAGCAAGGGGACGATATCCACAAATGGATTACTGCTTTGGAGAGGGCCTGCACTGTACAGTGCGTCCCCCAGAGTCAGTGGGCAGCTATCTTGTGGCTCTCCTTTGAAGGTAAAGGTAGAGATAAGCTCCTCACTACTAGAGCTGAGGACGCTAATGATTACCAGGTCCTGAAGAACACACTGATTGATGGGTTCGGCCTAACCACTGAGCAGTACAGGTTGCTGTTCAGGGATACCCAGAAAACTCAGTCTCAGGACTGGTCTGATTTTGTCGATTGTGCCACTAAGGCTTTGGAGGGCTGGTTGCTGGGCAGTAAGGTTACTGATTACACAGGATTGTATAATTTGATCATGCGAGAACAGATTTTAAACAATTGTCAGAACCAGTTGTTGCATCAGCACCTTGTCGACTCGGATCTGACCTCTCCCCAAGAATTGGGAAAGAAGGCAGACAGATGGGTCAGAACAAGGGTTAAGCAAAACCAGGGCCAGAACCAGGGTGGTCAGAAGAAAGCAGACCAGAAGGGTAAAGATTCTAAGGGTGAACAAAATGACCAGAAGTCTTCGACAGGTCCCCAACAACCCAAAGAGGGGGGGGGGGTCAAGCTTCCCAGAAAAAGAACAATCAAGAAGGCCAATCGAAAAGGTGGTGCCAATACTGTAAAAGTAAAACTCACTGGTTTAGTGAGTGCACCAAGAAAGGAGGGCAGACTCCTGCTACTGCAGCCCCTAAGGCACCTGTGCCCCCTAGTACAGCCAGCAGTAGTAGTGCACCTCCCAAGGGATTAGTTGGGTTAACCTTGGGTTCTGAGGGATGTGACAACTTAGTTGGCACACTCACTCAGGCTGTCCTTGTCTGTACAGGGGATGTGGATATGTCCCCTGATGTCAGTCCCAATACTTTGGGCAAATACTAACAGACGCCTTTAATAAATGGAAGAATGGCTCAGGCCTATAGAGACACTTTTGCCAGTGTCACCATGGTGACACCTAACTTTGTGGACCCTGGACAGATCATGCCAGGTACAGATTTCCTGGTGACCAATGCCAGCAACGTCACTACCAGTCATAGTATGGCGATTGTTGCTTTCTCCTGGGGAGGGGTAAATGGCCAGAAAAAGGTTGTTGTTAGTTCAGACCTCCCAGTGGATTGTTTGTTGGGCAATGATTTGGAGTCATCGCAATGGTCAGAAGTGGAGCACAGGACTCACATGGAGATGTTAGGCTTGCCAGCACACGTGCTTGCTGTGACTAGGTCACAGGTCCGAAGATGCCCCTCTGAACCGGTGCTGGATCCTGGAACAACGGACCAGACACCTCCCAAGAAGAAGAGCAGTCTGGTTAAGGCATCGCCTTCCCCCTTGCCCCAGGTCGAGGATCAAGTCTCAGAGGAGGCTGACCTCCAGGAATAGCGGGAAACTGAACCTAAAGAACTCGAACTTGATCAAGCTGAGTTTCTGGGCTCAGGGGGACCCTCACGAGAAGACCTGGGGAAGGATCAGTTAGACTGCCCTTCCCTTGAACCCCTCAGACAGCAGACTGCTGCTGAGGCTGCTGGGAACGCCACAGGTACCCACAAGGTATACTGGGAGGATGGACTCCTGTACACTGAGGCAAGAGACCCCAAGCCTGGCATGACCAGGAGGCTGGTTATCCCCTTGTCTCAGCGTGGTTTCCTTCTTACCTTGGCCCACGAGATTCCCTTAGCAGGACACTTAGGCCAGACGAAGACGTGGGACAGGCTTGTCTCGCACTTTCACTGGCCTCACATGAACGAAGATACCAAGGAGTTTTGTCGCTCCTGTGTCACTTGCCAAGCCAGTGGTAAGTCAGGTGGCACGACAAAGGCCCCCCTTATACCAATGCCTGTGGTGGGGGTGCCCTTTGAAAGAGTGGGGATTGACATTGTCGGTCCAATGGAACCCCAAATAGCATCAGGGCACAAGTTTATACTGGTGGTAGTGGATCATGCCACCAGGTATCCTGAAGCTATTCCCCTTAGGACCACAACAGCACCTGTTGTGGCAAGAGCCCTAGTTGGAGTGTTCTCCAGTTTGGGCTTCCCTAAGGAGGTTGTCTCTGACAGAGGTACAAACTTCATGTCAAGCTACTTAACTGCTATGTGGAAGGAATGTGGTGTCAACTACAAGTTCACTACACCCTATCACCCACAATGCAATGGGCTTGTTGAAAGGTTCAATAGGACCCTGAAAGGGATGATTCACGGACTACCTGAAAAGCTTCGGCGTAGATGGGACGTCCTGATTCCCTGCCTTTTATTCACTTATAGAGAAGTCCCACAGAAGGGGGTTGGCTACAGCCCTTTTGAACTTTTGCACGGACATCCTGTAAGAGGACCCCTGTGTTTGGTGAAGGAAGGATGGGAGAGACCTCTCAAAAAGCCTGCAACCAGCATAGTGGACTATGTGCTTGGCCTCTGCTCTCGGATGGCTGAGTACATGGAGAAGGCATCCGAAAACCTTAAGGCCAGCCAAGAACTCCAAAAAGCTTGGCATGACCAAAAGGCTGTCCTGACTGTTTACCAGCCTGGACAGAAGGTGTGTGTGTTGGAGCCAGTGGCCCCAGCAGCACTGAAAGACAAATGGTCTGGGCCCTACACCATCCTGGAGAAAAAGGGAGAGGTCACCTACCTGGTGGACCTTGGAACTCCCAGGAGCCCCCACAGGGTGCTCCACGTCAACAGGCTCAAAGCATATGTCGACAGGAAGGACATGAGCTTGCTCATGGCCATAGATGAGGGACAGGAGGAAGAGAGTGACCCTCTCCCAGACCTGCTCACTCAGAATCCTGATGATGGACCAGTGGACGGTGTTGTCTTTTGTGGCAGCCTCTCTGAACATCAACAGAAGGATTGTAAACAGGTTCTTCAATCCTTCCGGCATATGTTCTCTCTAACACCCAGTCAGACCAATTGGTGCACCCATGAGGTTGACACTGGTGACAGCTTGCCCGTTAAGAGTAAAATCTACAGGCAGCCTGATCACGTTAGAGACTGCATCAAAACTGAAGTGCAGAAAATGTTGGAGTTGGGAGTCATTGAACCCTCGGATAGCCCTTGGGCTAGTCCCGTAGTTCTCGTGCCGAAGCCTCACACCCAGGGTGGTAAGAAAGAGATGAGGTTCTGCGTAGACTACAGGGGTCTCAATGCAGTCACTAAGACTGATGCTCACCCAATACCAAGGGCAGATGAGCTTATAGATAGATTGGCTTCTGCCAACTACTTAAGCACGTTTGACCTGACAGCTGGGTATTGGCAAATCAGGTTAGCTGAGGACGCCAAGCCCAAGACCGCATTTTCTACCCCTGGTGGGCATTATCAGTTTGTGGTAATGCCCTTTGGTTTGAAAAATGCACCTGCCACCTTCCAAAGGCTGGTGAATCACGTTCTCACTGGGCTGGATGACTTCTGTGCGGCGTATCTTGACGATATTGCTGTCTTTAGCTCCACCTGGGAGGATCACCTGGTCCACCTGAGGAAAGTGTTAGAGGCTCTGCAAGCAGCAGGTCTCACTATCAAGGCCACCAAGTGCCAGATAGGGCAGACACAGGTTGTATACTTGGGCCACCTTGTAGGTGGAGGCCAAGTTCAACCACTGGAGAGCAAAATACAGTCAATCAGGGACTGGGCTCCTCCAACCACCCAGACTCAGGTTCGAGCTTTCTTGGGCCTGACTGGTTACTACCGAAAGTTTGTCAGAAATTATGGATCGATTGTGACTCCACTTAATGAACTGACAAGTAAGAAAATGCCAAAAAAGGCTCAGTGGACAGCGAGCTGTCAAAAAGCATTTGATGACCTAAAACAGGCCATGTGCCCGGCACCTATCCTCAAGAGTCCAGACTACTCCAATCCATTCATTGTCCAAACAGATGCTTCTGAGTTGGGTGTGGGAGCTATTCTATCTCAACTGAATTTGGATGGTAATGACCAGCCCATTGCTTTTATAAGCAGACGGCTGACCCCCAGAGAGAAAAATTGGTCAGCTATTGAGAGGGAGGCCTTTGCTGTGGTTTGGGCCCTGAAGAAACTGAGGCCATACTTGTTTGGCACTCATTTCAAGATTCAGACCGACCATAAGCCCCTCTTATGGTTAAATCAGATGAAGGGTGAAAACCCCAAACTGCTTAGGTGGTCCATTTCCCTACACGGGATGGACTTCACAGTGGAGCATAGACCTGGCACTGATCATGGCAATGCAGATGGGCTCTCCAGGTATTTCCACTTAGGACAAGAAGACTCACCTGGTTAAGGTTAGCTTATTGTCCCAACATTTGGGGGGGGGGTCATGTAGGAGAGTAGGGTCTGCAATCCTATGATCACCCAGATTTTTTGCTTTTGTTTCACTGGTTTACGACTTTCTCTGGCTGTGGGCCTGCCAATCAGACCCACAGCCTAGCTGTTCTCTCGCTAAATTGATGTGTACCTTAGGTGCATTACCCAATTGGAACTGGGCCACCTTGTCAGACCCTGTAACTCAGGGCATCGGTGTACCCAGGGCCTACCAGGGGCTGAAGCATGTATTATGCCACCCCTGGATGGCCATCTAAATCTGACACAACTGGCTGCACGACAGCTGGGGGCAACGTGGCGTACTCGCCCGTTGCTTTAGGTATAGTATACCTATATCTAACCCTCAAATGGACACCCGAATTCCTATCAGCCACTCCTATGGCAGGCCTTGACAATCCTGAAGGCAGAGTGCGTGGAATCGTGTGAATTGGGCTCTGGCACGAGCCGAGCCCGGTTGCAGCTTGCGGAACCAAGACCCAATGGCTGTTCCATGATAACGCGTACCATATTGATAACTTCGGTATTGCGTTATCAAGACATGTCGAGTAAGGTGTCATACGAATCGGGATGCTGACCCCTCACCAATGCTGGCGAGGGGGTTATCATTCCACCCTTCTAGAGGGACACGACATGTACGTAACTGTGAACCCCGGTTAAAGTTAACTGAAGCCTCAGCTCCACAAAATGGACGCTGCCACCACAGATACGAGTCTGACCTCCTGCTGCTGGGAGTCCTTCCAGCGAGGAGAGCTTGGACAAAGGGTTTCCTGTCCGGGGCGGTGCTCGCACCCTCCCAGACAGGGTTTTGTGTATCCTGGGTAGGCAGGGCTTTACAGGAAGGTGACTGCGGAGTGGCACCCCGGTGCTCACTACGCATCTGCCGGCTAGAACCAGTTCCAGGGGCACACCAGCCCCTGACCTGGGGAAAGTCCGGCATGGGAGAGGGGTGTAACCGCCCCCCTTCCTGGTCCCACCCCTAGGGCAGGACCTAGTCGCGTACCCACCCCTTTCTTTAGGATAAAGGCAGGAGCGGGGACCCTTCCAAATTAGATCATCTTTGAATCAAGAACTACTTTCTCCGAAAGGAAACTCAAGACTCTTCTCAAGATTTCTCCCTTGTGACTAAGGAGTAGTCACCCTGCATCCGCAGGCACCATCTAAGAACTCTGCGGTTTGCTGCACGTCCTTCCTCAAGAATCCGACGGCCCAGCTCGACGAGAACCGGCTTCCCTGGCACCTCTGACCTCTACCCACATCGTCAGCTCAGCAGAGATCCGTGGGTGCGACGAGACCTCGAGGGACCCGTCATCATCAGAACCTGCACGATTTCTGAACCAGCACGACCACCGAGGGATCCTCTGGTGAGTGCTCTGGGGTCCGAGAAGCCCCGACCCTGAGCAGCTCCAGCACCGAAGTTCAGCCTCCCAGCATCTCCACGATCTGCGTGGGGCCCTTCTGCTTTTTGCTGCTCATCACGTTGTCTGACTACTAGCCGCTGGCTTGTGGCCTTCTCGACGACGCCCGACAACCAACGCTGCTGGTCTGGTTGCTACAGACTGGCCTTTGCTCCCTTCTGAGAGAGGAGCACCCCGGACCCTCCTGGTCCACTCAAGACGCCATTTTAGGCCCACCACGTGGCCCTGAAATTTGCCAAGGCTTGTTGCCCCAATCCTGGGCCCAGCGACGCCGACAGCATCAACCTTCGTGGGACAGCTCGCACCTCCATCCTGGTCGCCGACAACGCCTCCTGGTCCGTGAGACTGCAGAGCCTAGCGTCGCCCACTCACCTAGTCGAGGTGACAATCATCCGGTGCCCTCCTGGTACCCTCTGACTACTGGCTAGTAGTTACGAACTTGTTCCCCTCTGCTTTCAGGTATCATCCATCTCTGATCCAGGCTTGGATCTCTACGAACTATTTCCACTGGTCGCCGGCCAGCAACTCCTTCCTTCCGGCTCCTGGCTCGTCAGCGAGGACTCCCGACGTCTGTAAAGACTTGCGCAGCCGCAGCCCTTGGGCTAGGTAACTTCGGCATTTCGGTGCCCGCATAGTCTCCTTATTTAAGGGTCCCGAGTCCCTACCGCTTCCGACTTGCCTTATCGGGTCCGCCCGAGACCACTAAACTTTCCGTGCCCTCGGGCACTTGTATTGCTTGTGCACTTGAAGTATTTTCATAAGAGTTTTGTTGTGTGCTTAGTACCCTGTCCTCATAAAGAGTACAGGGCTGTTGTGATTCTAATAAATACACTGTTTATTTTCATAACACTTGTGTGGTGTCCTTTCACTTGGTGTTCAAGGGGTATGTGATGGTATAACAGCTGGCTTAACACACCCTCTAGAGTTCAGCCCGAAGACTGCTCGTATCCACGCTACTAGGATAGCTGGTCTAAGGTTGACTTACAACCAATCACCATAAGGGTCGTTTGGACTGATGCATAGTGATCACTAGAATAGTGAGCACTGCATATCAGGCCAACTTCTCACAGAGGGGTCTTCCCATATTAGAAGTCAGCAGAAGGGTTTATCCTGGGATGCCACCCTTCGTATGAAGTGGTCATCAGGTGGGAGGGAACCTGGTAACCCTTTGACTACCAACTGCATCTGCCTATAAGGACTTTTACTGAGCATAAGTAAGTCACACCAGGGATCCCAAACTTCGATTTTTAACTTGCCTGGAAGAAAGACGAAAGAAGAACTGCCCGGCTGCACTGTGGAACCAGCAAAAAGAGGCTGTACTGGCATGGACTGCACCTGCTGAACCTGGTGGCTAGCAAAGGAGAGGGACCGTGCCTGCTGTGTCCTGCTTGAGGAGGAGATGTCTCCAGAGTCCAGCCAAAGCCAAGAGATTCCAAGGGCCTGTGATCTGACCTCCTGTTCACAGCACAGGGACACAACAGCTGAGAAGCCTGCGGGGGCAAGCTGGTAGGAAAGAGACTTCAAACTGCCTCCATTCGCTCCAGTGCAGCACCAGGTACCAGGACCTGATGCACAAAGTTGCACCTGAGTCCACTGAGCCCAGGAGTGTCATTGAGATGCAGCTAGGATGTCTAGAGGATAAAAGTGCCGGGAAATGACAGAGAACTGCTTCACCTACTGAGGTAACTGTCTCTGAGGTTCTTGCTGGTCCAATTCAGGTGACCTACTTGAGTTGGTCACCTGAAGTGACTCTAAGTGACCTAATTCCAATTCGCCAAACTTTTTAGTGACAACGTTTCTGTGTAAAGTTAGTTGAATTTGCCAATGCTGGTTCGCGGTTGAGTGAAATAATCTGATTTACTATACCATGTAAATTCTATATCTCCAGCGGATCCTTTCGTTGTGATGTCTAAAAATAAAAAAAATTAGAGTCTATTTTATTACATTTTGTTCGATTACTTTTTTGTCTTGTCGATTTTTTCTACAATTGTTTTGGTTATGTTTAAATGCTTTACACTTGTTCCTTTGTGTATGTTTCGCTTCTCAGAGTCACAGCTACCCAGGGTTGAACTGTAGGTTTGACAAATCAAATCTAAGGGTCCTAGAGGGATTGGCAAGTGTATTACACAGTGATGTTGCCTAATAACACTATATAATATACCCCATTTCCTCACATGTGGCAATAGCGGCCACAAGTTTGACTTTTGGAAAGGATGGAATGACTACTGAATAGAGAGAGAAGAAATACATTAGAGAATTGTGAGCATAGAGGTGTTATGAAAAGCCAAAGGAGGAAATCACATCACCAAGGAAAGAGTAGTACCGAGTCTTGGGGAATGCCCTTGGAAGAAGATGCATAAGGACTGGGTGGAGTATGAGGATGTACAGAGTGACAGATTGGAGATATATGGTTACCATCTGAAGACCAGTATAAAAAAGCAATTCCCTTGAACAAAGTCATATACATAAACACTATAAATGAGAAAAAAAATTTTAAGGAACTATGACAATTAGATCTGGAGTAAAAAATTTAGCAAAATTTATTGTATACAGTAAAAAAAAAGCAGAAAATATAATAAACTGCTTAACACATTGGAGAACTAGGACCAGAGAAGCGTGCAGCCGCCAACAGACGTAGAGGGAACAAAGACTCACGCTACTGGGGCAAGACTTATGCGCCTCTGATCTAACGCAGCGCATTTGAAAATTAAAACGCCGTGCAACAAAATTAAATTGACTCTACACTGCCATCCAACCTAACAGATCGCAGGTACTCTGAACCACAAGGCCAGAATAAAAGCTATTATACAAGGAATCATTTTTGTGTCCAGACCTGAATCACATTACCATAAACTTTCAACACGTTACGGATAAGGACCATATGTACACCACGACAGAATCTGATTTTTTGTCTTGATAAAGGTGGATAGAATTCCAAAAGACCACCGAAACGCGTCGACGCCTTAATACAGTGTGATTCGTGGCTCCAACATCATTGTTATTATTGCATTTATTGAGCGCACAGCTACCCGGAGGTTTCCCGGCGCTTGCCTTGGGAACCCGGCCTGGCTTTTCCCTGTGAGATAGCCCCTACAGGGCATCCCCAAGGTGAAAGCCAGGCATCCCACCGCAGGGGGGGCCGTTGTGGAGATTAACCCCTTCAACGCTGATGACGAGCTGGGCTCGTCATGGCGTAGCCTCCTCACACGCTGATAACGAGCCCAGCTCGTCACGTAAAGTGCGATTTACGAAAACTCAGCGCAGGAGCGGAATTCCGCTAGCGCGCATGGAGTTAAGCAAGCTTAATGCCCAGAGTTGCAGAGTGAGAACCCATGATTAGAGCAGGCACCGAAGCGAGAATTATCGAGTCCGTGGACATTTGAGCTCAAGACTCTGCCGCGTCGGGAATTGAACCCTGGTCCCAGGTCTGACCTCAGCTTCCGGGTCTGCCTGCTCTACACCGCGAGCCACACTTCTCCACACTGGATACAGTATTACCACATAAGTACATTACGTTGTCCCAAAAGAGCATCAGAACACACGTCTTGTATTGTACAAATCATATGTCTTACTGTTTTTCTGTATGTTATTAGCAATATTGCGGGTCAATATTGTTTATGTACTGTTATTTTATAATTCCTATTTTAACCTGTGTTAAGCAGTTTATTATATTTTCTGTTTTTTTAACTTTACTGTATACAATACATTTTGCTAATTTTTTTACTCCAGATCTAATTGTCATAGTTCCTTAAAAAATTTTTTCTCATTTATAGTGTTTATGTATATGACTTTGTTCCAGGGAATTGCTTTTTTATACTGGTTGGTGAACCCTATTTCCCTTGACTCTCGTTAAGGGGTACCTCTCCTATTTTAACCTACCATCTGAAGACAACACAGGTGACGGCAAAAGAGATAAGTGACTGAGTAGAACGAATACTTGACTATGTGAAATTTGACCACTTGGTAAAGAAGTATAAGTGTGACTGATATAAATTGTTTTGTTCTGAAGTGAAAGCATTGGTGACACAAGAGAGAGTACTCTAGGTTGAGAAAAAAGCCCCCAAAGCAACTGTTTATAGAGAATGAGACATGGAGGAAAAACACAACACGTCTGTAGTTACAGGGACAGAGGAGTCAGCTTTATATGTTTTCAGAAGTAGTAATAGGATTGAGAACCTGAAACACTGATAGTAAGACTCCAGTGGTTGGTAAAGGATGACTTCCCATGAGAGAGAAATAAAGCCCCTGGCCCCAGACCAGAAAGCCATATGATTGATAACGTGTGGGCAAAGTTTGATCAGAAGGGACACAGGAGAGATTGATGACTTGGAGTGTTGGAAACTTTTCAAATGGAGCAGAAGATATGTAGCACTGTCAGGAATGTGAAAGAGAGAAAGGGGAGCCGTGTTGAGTGCACTCCCGCTATGATGTATCATAGGGTCTTATGTACAAAAGGGCTTTACCTGTTCTTTGTCTATGGGGACATGTGTTGACACATAAGGGCCTTAGAGTGGAAGCCACTAGCCGAAGGGACAGGATATATAATTGTGGTCAGTGTGGCATCCACCACCACCCTCTTGTTAGCAGAAAGCTACATAGTTAAACTCATCTACTTCCTGCTATGTTATGTTAAGCTGCCCTATATTATGTTAAATAGTTTCATTAAGCCCACCTTCACAGTTGAAGACATTTCTTACTGATAAGAGTGTTCAGAAGTGTCACAGAGCGAAAATCATACCCTAAGCATACTCCTGTTGAAAGAGTAAAAGTTTCACTCTGTGCTTCCTAGGTAGAAAATACAACTCATTTCCATCCAAATGAATTATTCAACATGTTGAATGTTATAATGCACTAAGGTTATATCACTAGCTGGTGGCGTCTGAGTACCTACTTTTGTTATAAATGATTCATACATGAGGGCACTTACAAGCCTACACTTACCATATATTCAGTAACAGGCAGGTGCGTAATGAATAATATCCCTCTGCTCTGAAGGCTTCAACAAAGATTGAGTGGTAATTGCAACTAACACATTGTGTTAAAATGAACTGCTTTGACCATTTCAGGCCTCATGTTGTGCAGTGATGGTGTGTGCTGGATTACCAGCTCAATTTACCATACTCACCTGGGCCCATAAAACATTCACACCTTGAACCGGCAATCCTGGCTTAACTTCTTGCCTTTCAGAATTTAAATTCTCTTCTAGGACCTATAGCTGTACACCATAACTTACCAAATCCTTGATACATGTACACTAAGTCCTAATGGATAGAAAAAGAAGTTAGAATAATAGGTAGTATTATAAACATTATCCCTTATGAAATAACCACTGACTCGGGAGAAAAGTTTAAATACTTTATCTATGCAAAATTTTATGAAACATTAGCCATACAAATGAGATTAAAATTCTTTCAATTAAGAAAATAATTATTAAAGCAATAGTTCTGCAAGACTTTAAAGATGAACCTTTAGACATTGATACCTGGGAAGGGTGAGAAAGGGAAACAGTACAAGGACATACCCACACAAATGATATTTACCTAGAATGGTTTGAGGACCAACCATGGCCATGGGCTGGGACAAAAGAGAAACAGGGCTCTGTTAGAAATGGGGATTTCTGGTTGGCTAAGGCTTGCGCCAAAGCCAGGCATTAACCACCACTCTAGTCAGGGCAAGGGAGTCACACGCCTGCTCACCCCCTTGGTAGCTTGGCACAAGCAGTCAGGCTTATCCCGGAGGCAATGTGTAAAACATTTGCGCGCGCACCCAGCAACAACACCCAAGGCCCACCACAAAGGAAACTCCACAAAAGGTTATATATAAAAATAGCCTTTGTATTATACCAAACACATTAGATAATAAACACACAATTTACACTGTGCCACTGGCACGGGCGGAATTTACAGGGGATTATATACACAGAACAGGGCCACATGGACCACTGTCAGGAGTAAGCACTTGGTAGAACTAGCACTTTGTAGAAAAAGCACTTTGTAGGAATAGCACTTAGAACATAGAATAATTGTACCACCAAATAGCAAATGTAGCACACAACCAGTAACCACTGGTAGAAGGTAAGTACACCCTATGCAATCCTAACCACCTTAGGCATATATCATGCAGGGAATCATGAACTCACTAGCATAACTATGCTAGGTAAAACAACCTCCTAAGCATAAACACATTTAAAGGTATAGGAAAAAACCATTGCATATTAGGCATAATCACATTAGGCAAGTAATCACATTTGCGCCAAAAATCACATGAGGCGTAAACATGTACCCCAAGCAAGGGCACAACATATGAAACTGTCCCCAGGCCAATTTGGCTTCTCAGGGGGCTGAAACGCCCTTTGTCCACAATTTCAGGCTGGGCTGCGCAGGCAGCCAAAGAAGAATCCTCAACAGGCCTAAACGATGCAGCTGCCCACTAAGTGCTGGGCAGCTGGGAACTGAGCCTGGCACCAGAGTGCCTCCTGGCTTTCCTCTGGCTCTAATAAACAACAGTGCCCAAAAACAACGGGGGAGCCTCGTGGGCTCTGAAACTGAGAAATGACTCAATTCACGTTGGAGGCCTTCAGGCTCTATCTCCAATAAATGCGCCACTTGGAGGGTGAGGGGGGTGGCGTTCGCTCGTGGGCTCTGAAACAACAATGTGCCGGGAGCCTCATGGGCTGGGAATTGATTGTGCCCCCACATTGGAGTTGCCTGCACACTTGCAGGGCAGCTCAGAATTACGAGGAAAATGCCCCACTAAATGGTGGAGCGGCCCAATGCCATCCGGGGCTGCTCAGAAGATGTGCTCCCAAGGTAGTGAGTATGGGCAGGAGGGGGGCGGGCACCAGCAGTGTGCCCCTTCACACTCCCCTCCCCTTCACAAATGAGCCCCACTCACCGGGCTTTCCTGGGCGGCGTCTCGCTCCTGGGTTGCGGGCTGACTTCTGCCGGTGATTCCCGGCACCAGTCACCAGGCACCACACGGGGCTCTCCCTTTCCTCAGGGGAGCCCTGCTTGAGACAGTGCTGGCTTCCTCTTCCATTTTCTCTCCCGCACCGGAGCGCGGGGTGGGCTCCCTTCAACTTCCAGTTTTGGAACACAGGGGATTTCGTGGGTGCGGGGCTTCCCTCCGGACAGCGGAAGCCCCGGCCCACGTCAGGCAAGGCGTCGCCTGACTTCCGGTTTCCCCAGCCGTGGCGGTGATTCTCTCGGGGCCAAACAAGGGGTAGGCACCCTCGGGATTTGTAATAAAAAGCGGGGTAGGCACCCGCTAGGCACACCATGCAGGGTGGGCACCTGCCAATGATTTAAAAAGTAGGGCCAATAAACGGGGTGGGCACCCAATCCAAAAATGAAGAAGTGGAGATCCATCTCTCTCCCCCAAAAGTGCGACACTGCAGAGAGCCTCCTCGAGCCAGTCAAGTGCTCCCAGGCGCTGCAAGGACAAATAAAGTGCTCCCAAGCGCTAAGGTCCCCAAAGTCCAGGGGAAAGTCCAGCAAGAGTCCCTAGGAAGGCAGGGGGGCAAAGGCTGGTCCCAGAGGCCAGCTCGCAGGGTCCTCCAGGCAGAGAGGCAGTCCTCAGTGGTGGACCTCCTGGCACCCAGCAGCAGCAGCAGGCCCCCCTCAAGTTAGGATCAGGGAGCACATTTTCATGGGGTCGCAGCACCTCTTTTATACACATATTCATTTGTCTCAGGCTGCAGGGTTAAGGAAAAACCAGACGCAGATGGTTCTGGAGCACTCTGTTGTGCTCAGCCCCTCTCCTATTCACAGGACAGGCTAGGGTCATCAGTCGCACCATAGGGGGCGGATCCAGCATTGTGGAGGGAAAGCCCAGCCCTATTCAGGTCCCAGGTGTACTCCTCTCACCTATCTGGATGTAAATCTCTCTATTCACCACCGGGGCAGACCCATCCTGACTCCTGGAGCCAGACACACCAGCCAGCTCCAGCCAATCACAAGCCAGATAGTTAATTCACATTTATGACACAGACATGCCAACTTCTAGAAGTGGCACTTCCACACTAGACACAATAAATCTGCGCACATCATCGCGCAGCATTTAATCACACGAGTCCGCACATACCAAACCCGACCCTGCACTCCCCACGCATCAGGAACTACAATGGACACACACATTCCCCATGCATTCCTATGGGAGGGCAGGCCAATCTCACCACATGCACGCACTTTACACGGGGACACAGTGTTAACAGTGCGCAGAAGCCAAAAACAACCAACACCAAGTCACATACCAAAGCAAAAAGTTTAGGGGTGAACCTGCCAGAAGGGCCAAGTCCAACAGGCTCCCCACAGATCAGGTACCAACAGGACAGGACAGGTCGAATCAGGACAGGACAGGTATCCTCAGCTAAGTGCAACACCAGTGTCACACACCTCTCTGCGGCTAACACTCGGACCCCAACTGGGTCATCGAATCTTCTCCCTCAGCAAAACTCCTGATTCTTCTGACAGAGTGCTCCGCCAGCACTCTGCTCTCGATTCTCCTTCAGAATACGTTGGGTCAGTGACAGGTCTGTGACAAGTCAGACAATCTAACTGACTAAACCTACCTTAGTTATACCATTTTTCAGGGCAATGTACCACAGCCCAGTGTTGCAAATTTGTGCATTCCCTTCATTTGATTGGTCATAAATGCGAGGAGAGGTCATCACACCATACAAGTATGAAATCATTCTCGTTCAATAACGTTGATCAATGTTTCCGCCCATAATTTACTTTCCCATGAATTTGTTAGTTATTAATATTAGTTTCAATTTATACAATTTTAAAACAAATTTGCAAGTTGTCGTCCTCTTTGCAGGTCATAGGGTCAGGTTCCCATGCGCATCGCAGGCGAGTCTGTCATTGGCATTGGTTCATTGTCACTGCTCGAGGACTCTCAGCACTTTTGATTCATGTGCAGTGCAGATTTCAATATTGCATTACAAGTCACCCTTCAGCCCCAAATACGAGCTATTAATAAAGTAAAAAAGAGACACATTAGAATGCGAGAATAAATGAATGCACTGTATATGTCTACTCTAACCCAATTACTTTATTTTAACTAAAGCATTAGTAATTAAGCAGAACAAACAAAGTTTAGTTAAAGCAGTAGCAGGTGCAATAGTGTGTGAAACATTTTGGCACTAGTACGCAGCTGCTGCAAAGCTTTCCCTCCAAATAGAAAGTACATCATATCACGTGGATGTGGCAGACGCATGCGCAGTTAAGTTACCGCGTTTTCGGTGGCCATATTAAGTCACTCGAGTTACTGTTAGTAAAAGCACATAGAAAAGCTTCCCCTAGATGCTAGAAATGTCATGTGGTGCAATTACTAGTAATACAAAACATGTTGATTAATAACTTACATGTTATTTCGAGAGGGCTGAGTCCAAGCAAGGTTCTTTACGTATGAAACCTTGCTCCATCAGCAGTACACTCTCCACCCGTATACACTTCAAGCATTTCATGCTGTAGTGATGATTGTATGCATTTCATACCATTCAATGGCAACCAATGAATATAAGGGACTCTTTCATTGGGATGTCTATTATACCTGCGTTTTTGTGTTTCAACTCAAGTAGGTCGGGCAGCGTTTTATGGATCCAAATATTGACTTCCTTATCTGTATTGTGTGCACACTCGATTTGTGCCTCCCAGATATGATGCTGATGCGTTTCCACTCCCAATTGTGAACTTCATTTCCAAAGAGTCTTCCTCAAGGCTGGTGGGGTACCTTGTGAAATAATATATGATGGTCAATACCCTTAATGGCTATTAGACTATTGCATGGCGGTGTAATAGGGCTGATCCTAGAGGAATGCACTGGAGACGACCATGCCAGAGGTTATCAAATTTGCTGTCCCAAGATTTAAGACTCTTTCGATTGGTCCCATGTAGATATTAAAATGCCAGAGGAATAATACATCATCCTATGGAACATAATATTTCAAAAGTCTCTAGCAGGCAGGGAAATCTGCAAGCTTGACAGATTGAAATCTGTCCAACTAAAAGGAATCATGCCATGTGAATGCCATATGTTTTATAATACAATGTAACATTCTATCGTATAGAATCTTAGAGCAGCAGTGTTACATTTTTTTAATAAATCCAACAATACGTGGGTCTACATATTATTATTGTCTGCTAGAAACCAACTTACTAATTATAAAAAATGATTACTAAAAATGCTTTATCAGACAGAAAGCACATATAGGATATTGTCCTCTGGTTGCATACACCCTGGGCACAAATACCTCCATTTTACATATTCATGTTTAAAGTTGACATATTTTTAAACAGTGACCTTTGTAACACATTTTGTTTGCACATACCCGTACTCATATAATAATTGCTTATATATATTTTTCTTCATAGGCACCTTACCGTCTCTTGGAACACACTTTACAAGGTTCGCGGTACTCTGCGCAAACTATTTTATGGATTGTTGTCTGTTAGGCGAAAGCCCTGGGTGGGTAGAAGAAACAAGATGCGACCAGACCAGATCTCAGTCATGCATGCATGGGTTTAGTTTAATATATGAACTGCATGGACCCTTTCTTAGGCAGAGGAGTCGTTCGACAGGACTGTCGTGGTCACTCTGAGCCTGACTTCTAGCCCAGCTAGATCCCACCCCTATCCTGAGGACGGCGGCCTGCCCTACACCAGGCTGTCAGATGATACACGCACACAGGTACATGGGGAGTTAGATCATTCGAAGGGATCTGGCAGATTAGCAGACCAATACACCTTAGGGTAGGCAACGCTGGGTAGGAATACAAGTATATGCATTCATATAATCAAATGTAAGTGCACAATGGTGGAATTATTCATCTTGTTTACCATTCTTGTCATGCTGGTGACATTGGTTTGGGTTGCTTCATTTTATTAATCATTGCAGCGCATTATTTAACACAAGATTCCAGTTGCCTCAATAAATATTTGAAACCTCACTTGTGTGTTCTTGTGCACCTCTTTGGTCATGTCTCAGTTACAAACAAAAGGGCTGGATTTGTTTCCACAAATTCCTTGGAGGAATTAGAGTTGTCATGTTTTGAGTTTGCAGACACCATCCTGTCAGTCTAAGGGTCTGGATGATGCACTGTGAGCTGCCAGCAGCCAGGTCAACATATTCTGTTGGTAGGTGTGACATCAGTCCCACAGAGTTTTGACCAAAAGCACAGTCTTACTGAGAAAGTAGGAACCGTACGACAATACGTTCTAATTTTCTCTGTTGAAGGAAGATTATGCAGAAAAAGTTATCAAACCCTGATATCTTTTCCTCATGCATTTGGCCACATATGCTTCACAAGTCAAGCCTCATTAAGGGGGTCCTTAGCTCCACTTCTTAGGCCAAAATCCTTATACAAACCTCAAACAATCCTAATTTCACGCAAGGCACCAAAATAATCTTAAATCATAATTTATATCAGGGGGCAATGAAAATTCAGCCAAAACATGACAAAAGTCCCACCCCTCTTCTGTGTTCCCAAACCTCATTTTAAATGCAGGGAAAGGCAAGGTTCCCAACTGCACAGACACCACCACAATATGCAAGCGTGATGTGGCGTTCCCCCGAAAAAAGTAGTAGCCCTCATCACAGTGGCAGCTCCTCCGCAATGGCGGAGGAGCGTCGACTCACTGCCTGGCTCCGGGCCAGTAAATCTCAAATGAAACTATGCTTTTGCATCGTTTTATTTTACATTTGCTGGCTCTGCTAGTGGTGTTGGGAGGGGTGTAAGTAAGTAAGTAATTTTTATTGTTTTAGGTTAATTAAAACCATTACAAAAATACATTGATAGCTCAAACCTTCGGATAAAAGATTGTAAGAAAAATATATTATTTTTAAAACAAGAGAACCTTGATAAAAACAGTTTGGTGCAGGTGTGAGGTCCAAGTGTGGTGTCTTGGCCAATATTCTACTAATCCGGTCTGGTGCCATCTTCCAGATGTTTTAGTTTCAGTTCCAGACATTTCAGGAATTTGACCAATTTCCCATTTAATGGGGGAAGGCCTGGGTCAAAATAAGCAAGAACCGCTTATCTGCGTGTGCGGATTTTTAGTTCATTGAAGGCAGTTTTTAACAGGGCTACTCTTTCCTCTTTCAGCCTTGGGCAGGTGCATAGTAGATGTTCAAAGTCTTCACACTCTGCCCCGCACAGCCTGCATTTTGTCCCCCAGTCCCTTCTCAGCAATGGTTGCAGATGCGGAATACAGGGTAGAATTCCTAGCCTATGTTTTAAGAAGGCTTCTTTTGATTTCCTGCCGTACCCCAGACCAAAGTATGCTTGTAACCCAGGCGATTTGTATGTGGACAAAGTCATCCATGCGTGTCGCCTTTGTGAAAAGGTTGCTTTATCTTCCAAGTGCGATTGACTTTTTATGCTCCTGTTTACGACACGCTTGAATTGCACATGCGGTAGCGGCGTTTCCCATAGTTCTTTTAGACCTGTGACAGTCAGGGATTCCTCTAGAAAAGTTTTCGCCGGCAGTCGAAGAGAGCTGCTTAGGTCTAGCCATAGCAGAAGGTTCAGTGAATTTTCTGGCGAGTTCTTTATTTTGTGCCAGCACTTTATGTATGAACCTCTTCTTGCAAGCTTTTGGGAGGTCAGTCCAAACTCTAACCGGATCTGTGCTTGTGAGGTGTAGGTTGGCAGATTAAAGAGAAGTCGGTAGGCCTTTGCAATGGTTGTGTCCAGCAGTTTCTCATCTATGCCTTTTAGAGCCTCACTGCCGTATGTAATTGATGACTCTAGCTTAACTTGTGCCACACGAAGCAGTGGGAGAAGAGTGGGACCATTCAGATTGGACTTTAGATGTTTAAGCGTAGTAGCTATCAGCATTCCTTTCCTCTTGATTGCCTCTAGTTGGTTCGAGAAGCGACCTCCTTTATCGAACAATATTCCAAGGTATTTGTACTCTGAACAATTTGCGACAACCTTTGTTCCAAGGAACCAAGTATGCAGCTTTTTGTTCCCATTTATAGACAGAACCTGGGTCTTGTCAATATTTATTTCTAACAGGTTCGTTTCGGCATATCCATGCAGTGCATTAATGAGATTTTGGAGACCTACTTTAGTGTGGCTGACCAGGACCACGTCGTCTGCGTAGGATAAGCTAGGCAGCGCTTTGCCCCCCAAGCGTGGAGCAAGCGCGTTACAGGTTTCTAGGGCAGGTGGTAAGTCGGCTGTAAATAGGTTGAAAAGAGTCGGTGCTAAGACGTACCCTTGCTTTAGGCCGTTGGTGGTCGGAATGCGCCTGGAAAGGTGTGTGCCATTGCCGAGCTTTACCTGGACCCACGTGTTGGTGTGCAGTTTGATCAAAAGGTTCAATAGGGGATCGGGGATCCCCCAGGAGGCCAATTTTCTCCAGAGGTAGCCCCGGTTGACGTTATCAAACGCCGCCTTGAAGTCGACAAAGCAAAGGTGGAGAGCCTGTTTAGTCACCCTTGCTGTGTCGATAAGTTGCGAAATTGCCAGCAAGTTTGTCGTTGTTCCTGTTTCTCTGCTGAAACCAGTTTGGCTCGGCGGAATTATATTATGGAGTGTTGCCCATTCGCACAGGTGGGTCAGTAGGAGCCCCGCAAAGTATTTAGCCTATATGTCCAGGAGTGCTATCAGCCGATAATGTTTTGGCAGCGTTCTATCCCCCGCCTTGTAGATTGGTGAAATATTTGAGCTCCTCCATGAGGCAGGAAGAATCCTGGTTCGGCTCACAGACGTGAAAAGAGGGGTCAGCGTTTCTGCCCAGGATTCTGGCTCAAGTTTGAACAGGGCCGGAGGAATCCCGTTTGGTCCTGCTGCACCATCCTTCCTTCCCTTCGCAATAAGTTTGAGCAGAACCGCGGAGATTCCAGATTTGGATTCTAGCCAAGCAGTTATTGTTCGTAGCGGTTGGCCCTCTGGGGCTTCCTGGGGCTTACTTGTAGTGGCGACCTGCTGGTTGAAGTGCGAGTCCAAGAAGGATTCCCAAGAAGATTTGGTAATGTTGGACGTTATTCCGCGGTTTTTTGGATTTATGATTTTGTTTATTGTAGACCAAAACTGGGCGCTGTTATTACCCTTTAAGTCGTAATGTAGTTTTGCCCAGAGGTCGTCGTCATTGGATCTTTTGACTGACCATTTCAGTTTTTTTAGGTCCGACCGATCCTTCTGAAGTTTTGCAAGAAGGACCCTGTCCCCCGGGCTTTTTCTCAGCATTCTTAACAGTCTGTTGATCTCTTTTTGTAGGTTTTTAGGGCTGATTTCTGGGAGCTTGATATCTTCCTTAGGGCACCAGAGCCAGCAGATGAACTATGCCGTACGATAGATGAGTATTGATTTGAAAAATCAGCCGTAAATTGTTCCCAACCTGCTACCGGATTGCTTGAGGGGTAGTTTAAGTTGTTTAGTTGAAATTCAGCAGCTTGTAATACCTCCGGCGTGTTAGCGACTGAGGTTTTGATCCGTTTAAGGTCAATGGTGTGGCTAGCATGCGGACCTGTTGGATTTAAAAGTATTAGGTCCGGGAGGGCACAAAAAGTGACTTCCTGAGGGCGATGGTCACTGTCTCCCTTGTCCCCTAGGTTAAAGCCCAGGATGTTGTGAAAAAGAGGAAGAGAGACCAACGTGTAATCTATTGTCGAGGTTATATTACCTGAGTTGAACGTGGCCATGGATGGAGAATCTTCAGGAAATCTTCCATTTAGGACCCTCAAGCCCATATGTTCCAAGTCTTCCAACAGGTCCTTTGCTAACTTGGCAGTTTTGCCTTGGCTGCACCAAGTTTGATTTGGGATGTTCCAATGGTAAGACTGGGCCTGAATGTCACTGTTCAAGGATGACCCTAAAATACATTGGTTGAAGTCACCAGAAACAATTAAGTAGGGTGAGGTTTGCGTTGTCAAGACGTGATGTAGATGGTCCGTTAAACGCTTTGCCTCTTGTTTCTTCTTTTTTGGGTTGATGTAGGTGTTGATCAGCTGGACCTCTTTCTTGTCTCCTCCTAGATTTAGTACCATCTCAACAGTATTTATGGATGGAGAATTGGAAGTGAGCACCTGTACATTACCAACAGTTGAGATTTTAATGTAAGTTGCTAGGCCACCTGCCAAACGACCGAACTTGCTTCTCCTTGTGGCTGGGTAATGATAGCAGGTATAGCCCTCTAAGTGAACCGGCTCCTCCAGCCATGTCTCCTGGAGGAGAATGATGTCAAACGATTTCACGTATTGTAAAAAGTCGGTGTCCGCTGCTTTGTTGTTAAGGCCGTTTAAGTTCCACGAACATAACTCCAAACGTGGTATAGCCGGGCACAGGCCTGGCTCCGTTAAGTGTCCTTGTCATTGGCGGTTATGTGATGTATTGCATATTCTGAAAAGTCGGTCTTCTACTGTGCTATGGGGATTTACCGTCAATGAGCTGTTAATAAACCCTAACGCCTGGCTGGTTGTTGTTGGGAGGGGTGGGGTTAGCCATGAGAGTGGGAGGAGTACTACGTGCACTCCGCTCCCAAAGTGCAGGCTGACCAAAACACACATGCACACTTAGGTTTTCTCCAGAGCAGCTGCATTGAACAGCTGGGCTGGAGAACCCCCACAGACTCCCTGGTCTGAGCAGGGCGTCTTCCCTAACTGCTCAGAGCAGTCCCTGAGCTGCTCTGCAGCACGGGGATTGGATGAGAGTCAGGGTCCTAGGAGCTGCTGGTGAGAGAGCGCAATTTGAATGAAACGTATGTATGCGCCATATGTACAAGGCCGTGGCGTAAAGTTAGCTAAAGTAACTAGAGAAATGAAGAAATGTATCCGTATGTACTCAAGAGTGTTTTATTAGAAATAGAGAGCTCCTATAGAGTATGGGCTAAAATAGAAATGTGTGGAAATGCTTAGAAATGTTAAATGCGTTAATCAGGTTCCATGTTATGTAGCTGCTAAATGAAGAAGGATGTAAATTGTAAAATGAAGAAACGTGCAGACCACATGGCACTGTGTAAGAACGAAATGTATCGTTACATCTTTCATGTAGCATGGATCAATATTATCCAATGATTTTGCTTACATATATGTTAAAAGCTGTATTTTATATGAGTGTTTTTATAACAAGAGTGGTGTGTTAGCATATTATTTTAAGCTAAGAAATAAGGGTTCACGGAGTGCAGACTACTGCACATAATTTAGTAGGCCAGGAGAGATAAAGGGTCGTCTTTGATCTGCACGTGTGAGCTAAAAGTCAAGCCTCGTTAAAATAAATTGCCAATGCTGGTCGAAGTTTTACGGACTAGTCCGATAAGGGGAGCCTGGAATTTGGGGCCCTGCTTCGAAGTGTCTGTTTGCAGGTGCGAGGGGGGTACCAATCAAAAGCTTGATGAATAGAGCTCTGTTTGAGGAGATAGGCTCGGGTCCGGAGGAGTCTACTGGAATGTCATGGGGGTACCGGCACGCTGGAGACGGAGCCTGGGAAGCAAGGTCAACTTAACAGAAGATCCAAAGAAACGAAACTATGGAAAAAACCAGAAACGAGACCACGTGAAATGTGTACGTGGTGGGCGTCTCAAAGGGGCGTTCCACCCATACTGTGATTTTGTATTAGGGACAGCACCCTGGGGAGGAGGTAGATCATATGGCCTGAGGACCCTTAGAGAGCGGATGGGTAGGCAGAAAGGGTACTGCTACACGACATAGGTTTCCATCTGAGACTAAGAGAGAGGTTGAACTTCTTTGGAAGTCCAACGGCTGACACCTTTTTAGGTAAAGAACTTGCTACGTCGGGATGTCATCTAGTCTAGTGTAGGGTCAGTTTAACCTGATTTGTTTTCTCTTCTGTAAATGACGCTTAAGATTCATCTTGTGTCAATGATATTTAACCTACTGATTTTTGAACTAGTTTTGGTAGTTTTCTTCTGTCGACTAAGATCTCTTAGAGAGTTCATGTTCATCCTATTACCTGTATATCTTTTGAACCTTATACTGAGGTGTTTGTACTTACAACTGGTTATGGTTTTATAATAAACCTTTAAAACATTTCCGTAGTAAGTGGTTCTTTAGAGTTGCGTCAGTCTTTGGGGTTGATTTGATCTATGTAAGGTTTGCCTTTTACTCAATGACAGTCAATAATCGATCCAAAGGGACTCAAGTGAGATAAGGATTAGGGTGATCAGATAATCGATCAAAATCTCACGCCGCAGTTGGTAGCAGAGGATGGTTGGCTTTTTGAGGAAGGCGACCTAGATTAGGTTAAGATTACCCCAAGGCCCCTAGTGATCGATGACCAGAAGAAGAGCTACCTGCCGAAGAAGGTGCTGACGGTGCGAGAGAGAAAAGCAGCAGAGTCGGTCGAGAGTGAGTATAAGGGTCATGCGTTGCCAGATTGCGGTGTTTTGTGTTGTACCTGTGTTGTAATGTCAAGCGGAGTTGAATGCCTGTAGAGTGATTGTGAGACAGGTTGTGAGCGCGCGCAACCGGTGAAAATCTTAAGTCCAGGGAAGGGCTTAAGTGGTTCGGGTGTATCGGACATCCAGAGTAATTGTCTACCATTGTGAAGGGGGTCATGAGGTACCGTTGATCGCCCGTAGGACCGTGATAGGGGGAACGTAAGAGTGAGTGTATGAGTAACGGACGCTGGTCGGACGTTTTTCTGTGTGTAAGTAACCTATCAGTTAAAGCGATCGTCTGAACGTTTACGAAAGACGTTTCGTCAGTTGAGGTGACAATTACAGTTAGACTGTGGACGTACAGTCAAGAAAAGTGATCGCTTGGTCGGAAGTAGTCATTTTTCGGTGTATGAATGAGACGCATGCAAGACCGGGAGACGAGCTGAGAAAGGAGGGGAACTGCTGCAAAGGGGACGAGTGACGTCAGAGCGAGCCGCGCTGGGATAGGCTAGTTGGTGTAGAGCCGCGCTGGGATAGACTGGTCAGCGAGAACCGCGCTGGGATAGGCTGGTCAGCGAGAACCGCGCTGGGATAGGCTGGTCAGCGGGAGCCGCGCAGGGATTGGTGGTTCGCCATCGGGAAGTAAACAAGGAAGTGAATTAAGGAAAATCGTAGATTCTTGAAAATGAAGTTTTATAAATGTCTAAGGGCGATCTTTAAGAGAGACAGAGGGAACTCATATGCTGGGGAAGAGGCCCCGCCGGAGGGTACACCAGCTCATTATATGGCTGTGAATGTTGGGTTACATACTATACTGTAGATCTCCGAGTGGAGCAAGATAACAGAGGGAAATGAGGAACTGACGTTCCCGAGATACGGAACGTTTAGGTTAGAGGCATTGAACCAGCTGAAAGCAGTAATGCTCGCAACAAGACCTCTACCCAGACCAACACAGTTTGAAGCCCTCAATGCATGGTTCAGGGCGGCGTACGACCGGAGCCTGAACAGGCGCCAAGAAAGAGTGAAACGATCGGTAAGATCAGTGCAGGATGCCAAATGGGATGAAGAAGCTAAAAAGTGGAGAGTGCAGAGAATAGAAGCAGATAAACTGTACCCAGTGATAGAAGTTACAGGAGAAAAGAAGCCTCCAGTGGAGGATGATGAGAGCGAGACAGACGACAGTCTGATAAACAGGTTATTGTTGGACAGACCACCTCCGTACAATAGAGAGGCCGAGCGTCCCGAGCCCGATAAGGGGGAGGGGGCCGGAAAAGGGGAATATAGACCGCTCCCCATAACAGATTGGGAACCCAGCAAAGGCGAGGAAATACCTCAACCTAGTCCAGTACAGAGAGTGGTCGGAAGGTTTGTGGTACAAAAGGTGCCGGAAACAGAGTGTGCAAGGTCGTACCCGCTGCCGGACGCTCTGCAAGTACCTGTCACCATAGGTCCTGTAGTGTCGATCTACAACCCAGAGAGAGCACGAGGGGAGGTGCAGGCGCGATTGGACAGGGAAAGAGAAGAGATGGAAAGCAGGAACAATACGAATAATTCACAAAGGCAGTTGCTAGGACCAAGAGGTCGGAGTACCCCGTTGGATTCAGTAGCAGATCCTTTAATAGAGCAAGGGGATCAGAGAGGACTGATGGATCTGAGGGGACCACGACCTAAATCCTTTAAGGAGTTAAGGGAGTACTTGAAAGAATGGGATGCTGCTGTAGAGACTCAGAATAACAGAATAGAAACGGAAGCTGAATGGAGAGGCCGGGATAACAGAATCCTCTCTCACTGCGGAGCTGGCGAAAGCAGTCCAGAGTGGGACGGCAGGAGTCAGGAAAGCAAAGGAGATACCCGCCATACCACTGGTGGCAGTAGACAAATGCATGAAGACAGAAGTACGGGATGTGGGGGGGTGCCTCGCCCCATCCTCAGTGAGGGAGACCGAAGGACACAGGAGTACAGGGACAGCTACAGGTGCACTCATCACACACCGGGCGAAAATGTACAACATTGGAGTCGCGGGAGTAGGGAGAGTCGCGAGGGGTTTCACCATGCATCCAGTGATCACGGACGGGATCGCGGGAACATGGAGAGCCGATAGGGACCTTATCATTTACTGAGTGACACGAGACAGCAAGGAAATTGCAAAGGCGTAGAAAATAGTGGGGGATCCTGTCATGTGTCTAGAGAGGCAGAACAGAAGAGACAGAATGGGGTGGTGGGGAATAGAGCCTTGTTCCACCATACACCTAGGGAAGATGGAAGAGCATGGGATTTAGAAAGATGGGAACAAGGGAGGACTCCTCGTAGCTCACCCGAGCCTAGGCGTAGGACTCGGAGTTGGGACGGGCGGGATGTAAACGGACCATCTAGGAGTGAGGTACTGAGAGCTGAGGTAAAGGCAAAAAGACTAGATGTAACCAGTTTAAAATCAGATCTAGATGAGATAATAGACGGCACATTGCCAATGGAGAGAATCGACCTGTACGAACAAGATGAGGTATTGTTTATGGCAAAAGATGTTACTCGGAAGGCGAGGTCAGTACATGAAAGACTATCTGAATTGGCAAACAGGTACATGATAGACTTATCAAGAACTAAAGCATTACAGGGTAACCATAGGCTGCAATGCACGGATCAGGACTTAGACGAAAGGAGGACGATTGGGTTGAAAATACACATAAAAGAACTGATCTTGGGCATAAGAACATGGAGGGATTTGGATAAATGGGAGGAAAGATGATCCAAGAGAGGGACCGTCAGAAGAAGCACCATTGGGATGTCCCCAGAGGGAGGACTACCGCGAATGGAGGCTTTCCCTTTGCGAGAAATTGCGAATGGAAGCTATGTGCATGTGCCCTGGAGTAGGGGGGACTTAGCGGCATTTACTAATTCTTTTCCTAAGCTGAGGGAGAATCCAGTGGAATGGTATAAGCAGGTAGAGAGGTTTGTAAAGATATCCAAAGTACTGTGGGTTGACTTGAACACACTGTTTGACATTGTAGTTCCAGGGGATTTGTGGACGGCATGCAAGGTTAGCGTTGAATGGCCAACATCTGAACCGGATAGGGACGCCCAGACAAACGGGCCATCAGAGAAAGTCATGGAGAAGTATGAGAGGGTAATGGCATGGCTGAAAGATAAAGTGCCGTTGCAGGACATAGACTGGGTTAAGATAGATCGAACCACCCAAGAGCCTAAAGAGACTGTCCATGAGTATTATGAGAGATTGCTGAAAGCGTTCAAACAGTACAGTGGGCTGGATGTAATGGATCCTAGAGACATAGGACAGTTTGTGTCAAAGTTCGTTCTGGGATTGAGACCTGACATCAGTTTAATGATCCAGCAGCATTTAATTTGTTGGCAAAACAAACCATTAGATGAAATTTTGAGATATGCAAGGTACTGCAGTGATGAGATAGACTCCAAGGCAAAGAAACTTAAGGAGAAACTGATGTTGGTACAGATGCAGACGGCTGGAAAGGGTGGACAGCGACAACAGGGAACAGGAACACTAGGAAGGAAGCAAAACAATCAGAGCAGAGACGATGAGGAAAAACAGAGACCGAGGGTAGATATTGCGACATTGAAAAAGACGACCAGGTGTCACCAGTGTAACGAGGTGGGGCATTGGAAACGCGAGTGCCCCTATAATATCGAGACTGGAGAACTAGAACCAGAGGAGGATGAGGTCCATAGCAATCTGGTGAAGGGAGCAACGATACAAAAGGGAAAGTTTATCAAAGGGGGGACTCCGACTCCTCGAGCCCAGTTCCCTCAACCACCCCGAATTGCGACCGGGGGAAAGACCTATAGACAACTGCCACTGTTCGTAGGAGGAGAGGAATGCTACTACGTTGATCCCCTTACGGGACAGCGAGTGAATAGAGAGGAAGATTGTACCCTCGGGGCAGTTTTAGAGGTGGACCAGAGGGGACCATACGTGGAGGCCGAAGTAGCCGGGTGTCCTACGACCTTTTTGGTGGACACGGGGGCCACTCGATCCACTCTGAGATCAGCAGTAGTCCCAGGTCTGCCAATGTCAGGAGAAACAATTCAAGTAGTGGGAGTCGCAAATAGGTGAATGACAAATCCTTTGACAGAACCAGTATCGGTGAAAATAGGGAAATACAGTGATGAGCACCAGTTTGTAGTTTGCGATTCTAGCCCTGTATGTCTGTTAGGAAGGGACTTGTTATGCACATTGAACTGTACGATATATTGCACACCTCAAGGAGTAGAAGTTCAGACTAACGATGGCGATGCCAATTTTAAGGTTGCAAACTCACAGGTATGCGTGGAGCTGTATCCTACCTTGACGGTGGAAGAGCTTCCATGGGATTTGAGAGGTGCTGTGTCATCTGAAGTGTGGGATTTCACTGGGGAAGAAATAGGACTGATTAAAGGGGTAGAGCCAGTGAAGATCATGGTAAAACCAAATGCTGAGTATCCAAGAACACCCCAATACAAATTAACCCCGGAGATGATTGCAGGAATAAAGCCCGTGATCGAATCCATGATTAAGCAGGGAATATTGAAGGAAATCGTGGGAAGCCCATGTAATTCCCCGATTATGGGTTTGCAGAAGCCTAGTGGGAAATACAGAATAGTGCAGGACCTTCGAAAGATTAATAACATAGTTGTCTCGTGTTGTCCAGTGGTACCGAATCCATCAGTGATACTGTTTCAGATACCATTCCAAGCTGAATGGTTCACAGTGATAGATCTTTGCCAGGCCTTCTTTTCAATCCCCTTAGATGAGGATAGCCAATATTTTTTCGCTTTTAAGCTGGAAAATCGCGTTTTAACATGGTGTCATATCCCACAGGGGTATACAGAAAGCCCATCGATCTTTAACCAGCTGCTGAAGAAAAATCTTGAAAGTCTAGTACTGCCAATGAACTCAGTTCTGGTTCAGTATATAGACGACCTACTTGTGGCGTCAGAAACTGAGGAAGGTTGCAAAATAGACACCATCACCTTACTGAATCACTTGGCTGAGAACGGACACAAGGTGTCTCCAAGCAAATTGCAGTACTGTTTGACAGAGGTGCAGTACTTGGGTCACAGGATTGAAAAGGGAAAACGGAAGGTGTCACCAGACAGAATAGAGGTGATCATGAAAATGAATTCGCCCACAACACAAAGAGAAGTCAGGATGTTCCTAGGAATGGTTGGTTATTGCCGGCAGTGGATAGCTAACTTCTCACTGAAGGCAAAACCTTTGCAAAAGCTGACACACAAGGGGGTGAGTGATCCGGTACCATGGGACAAGGATTGTTTGATGGCGTTCTTGCAGCTGAGGGAGGACTTGTGTCGTGCCCCGGCTCTAGGGATGCCAGACTATGAGAAACCATTCTTACTGTACTGTTGTGAAAGGGAAGGTTGTGCTTTGTCAGTTTTGGCCTAGATACACGGAAATGCCCGTAGACCAGTTGCATACTTCTCGGCTACCTTAGATCCAGTAGCCGCAGCGTTGCCCGGATGTCTCAAATCCGTTGCTGCAACAGGTGTCAGCATTGAAAGGTGTAAAAATATAGTTATGGGACACCAGTTAGTGGGGATGTACCGCATTCTGTTGAACTGTTGATGACCAGGACCAAGACACAGCATCTGACAAATAGCAGGCTCACGCGCTATGAGCAAGTCATTTTGGCTGCCGAGAACGTGACCCTCAAGAGATGCTCTGTTTTGAATCCTGCCACTTTGATGCCACTTCCGAATGACATTGATGATGATATATGTACAGATCATGACTGCCTTGGTGTGACTGAACTATGCACCAAACCAAGACCAGATATCGTAGATGAGCCATTGACCGACCCCGATGAAATATTCTTTGTTGATGGCTCATGCGTAAGAGACGATATTGGTCAGCTGAGAGCAGCTTATGCCGTTTGCACTATTACCGGAGTTGTGGAAGCCGCCTGCCTGGAAGGAGTACACTCCGCTCAGGTAGCTGAAATCACGCGCCTGTTTAGCAGGCAACAAAATTCGAGTCACCATTTACACCGATAGCCAGTATGGTTTCGGGGTAGTTCATGACTATGGGCAGTTATGGTCTCAAAGAGGTTACATGACCTCTTCAGGTTCTCCTATTCGAAATGGAGAATTTGTTCGACTATTGTTGGAAGCACTACAAGGTCCGGCAGCAATTGCCGTTGTCAAATGCACAGCTCACACCAGAAATACCGATTTTGTGTCACAAGGCAATAGGTATGCCGACGAAGTTGCACGCTATTGTGCAGAACAAGGATATTCCTATACAGAGGTAGAAGTGAGTGGTATTCAGGAAAGGACAGAGTTAACCATGTTGTTGGAAACTGTAGACACTTGGGATGAGTTGAAATGTATACAAGAGAATGCACCTGATTTTGAGAAAAAAGCATGGGAAACAGCGGGTTGCACTAAGAGCGAAATGGACTTTTGGATCTCTGCAGATGGGAGGGCAGTGTTACCAAACGAACTAGTCAGTCCAATGGCAAGGAGAATACATGGACCAACACACATAGGTAGAGACGCTATGGTGAGACTATTCAGACAAACCTGGTACAATCCAAAGTTTAGAGTAGCGGCAGAAGCAGTATGTCAACGTTGTGTGATCTGTCAACAACTGAATGTAGGAAAAAGAACACCAGTCACATTGAGTCACATAGGAAGGTCTGGGGGGCCATTCAATAGAATGCAGTTAGACTTTATTGAAATGCCGAAATGCAATCGCCTCAGATACGTCCTAGTGATTGTCTGCATTTTTTCTAGATGGGTTGAGGGTTATCCCACACGCAGGTGTGACACACTCACAGTAGCAAAGTTATTGCTTAGAGAACTGATACCACGCTTCGGGTGCCGGCCTCTTTGGAATCAGATAGAGGAACGCATTTCAACAGCGAAATTGTGAAGATGCTGTGTTCAGCCCTAAGTATAGATCAGAAACTGCACTGTAGCTATCGACCAGAAGCTTCAGGGATCGTGGAACAAATAAACAGCACTATTAAGTCCCGACTTGCCAAAGTTTGTTCGACATCCTTGAGCTGGCCCGATGCACTTCCACTGGTCCTTATGAGCATACGTAGCACACCAGACAGAAGGACAGGTCTCTCTCCACATGAGGTGTTAATGGGGAGGGCTATGAGACTGCCATCAGTTCCAACTACAGCATTGTTGAACATCACAGATGATTTGATCCTGGACTATTGTAAAGGACTCTCTGACGCCATTCATTCTGTGTCCCTTCAGGTGCGGGCTGCTGAAATTCCATCGTCCAAAGACCTGTGCCACGACCTGTGCCCTGGGGATTGGGTCATGGTGAAGAAGCACGTGAGGAAGAACTGCCTAGACGTGCGCTGGCGTGGACCTTTCCAAGTCATATTAATAACGAACACTGCAGTAAAGTGTGGAGGCTTGCCCAATTGGATTCACGCCTCACACACCCGAAGAGTTCCAGCACCCCCGGAAGAAACAGCTCCTCCCTCGGATGAAAATCCAGCTGAGAACGAAGAATCCACAGAGAGGACAAGCCAAGCTGTAGGGGTGTCAGAAGAGACCGAAAGCGTGTCTGACCAAGCCGAGGACGGTCAATACACCAGCGAAACTGAAGACGCCTCAGAGGGAGAAAGTAGCTGGGAGTACGAATCAGACACTGATCAAGCTGCAAGCGGTCAAGAGTCGAGTGCAAGAACAAGGAGCCGGAGGGCAAGGAGTGGAGAAGCTAGCTGGCCGGAAAGAAGGAGAAGGCCAAGCCTGAGAGCAAATCCCGAGAGAACTCTTGTTCCAATTTCTGAAGACTCAGACCTAGACGAAGGTGCAGCGGACTCAGACACTGAGGGTCCGAGAAGGTCAAGGAGGGTACGTGTGCCCTGCAGAAGATACGCCACCCCTGAGTGGACCTACCTAGCAGCAGATGTCTTGGGGACAGAGATCCGGGAGGGTGAAGGAAGTGCAGGTGACCAACCTCGATCCAATTGTAACGGTGGAAGTACGGCTGTTGACACCTGGAATCGAAACTGAAGGGTTGCTAACGTTCACACTCCCCGTCCCTCTGTATTTAAGCCGGATCAAAGACTTAGTACTGAACAGATTAGAATTTCCAACCTTGGGTCATCCAGTACCAGAGCACGAGGAGAAAATTTTTCGTTTAGAATTGTTGGAATATGCTATTAGAGCTGCTGGAACCAGAATCATTGTAGATACCTAAAGACTTTGTAAATAAACTAGAAAGAAAGAAGATAACCTAGCGCCTAGAGGAAGAAGAAGAAAATTAGGGACATTTCATTTAGTGGATGGAGAAGGGCTAGGGTTGTCTGCCGTTGAAATTAAAGAGACTAAATTGCAAAAAGACTTTGTCATCGTCCGAGTGTGGTTAACAGACTGAGAAACCGAAATGAAAGCAGAGTAAAGAAATCAAAAGAGACTTTTCAGAAAGAAATTACACTGTTTGATAACATGGAGGCCGGTGGCTCGAATCGTAAGGCAAAATGCATAGTAGGCACACTTATAGCAGTAGTGATTTCCCTTATAGTCATAGTAGTCACCGTATCATATATAGTGGGGCATGCAAGTGTAACAGAGACAATGGATGTAAAGCCTGTAATGACTTTGAAACCTGCTCTCGCTGGAAAGAAAGAGGAGAACAATGCAATTCAGGAAAAGGCGTTACTGGCAGCTGAGGCCCGTAGGTTACACGTAGATGAGTTGCAGGGAAACTTCAGGACCAACGCTTATGCCAAACTATTATACGAGTATATTGACGTCATGGAGGCCAAGGATTGCTATGTCTGCATGCAATTGCCAGCTTCAGTAGACGAGGGCATTCGATATCATCATCTTCCATTGACATATGGGATTACATGTAGTTTATTGCTTAGTATATTTTATGGACGAGATGGGTTTGAGTATTACTTTTCTAATTACGATTCAGTGTTACCAGAAGTACCGAACTATAAACAGATGAACAAGTGGGACTATTACAAGAAGGAAGATAGATTGGCGAAATTCTTCCTTCCTTGGGATCCTTTAGATACTTCATATGCACGCCGAAACAATCTGACTTGCAAAGTGTCAGAGATTGAGAAAAAGTTTATTGGTCAAGTTGATGACCGCTACAGAAGGCAAAAGATTTTGAAAATGTCAGGACAATGGAAAACAGATTGGACCGAGGAGGAAAAGGCACACAAAAAGAAGGGTAGTAATGGTCCAATAGCTTTAGATCGAACACGGAAAGGAAAATTATGTTTAACCAGAAGTAAAACTTATTATGAAAGTGTGTTTGTAGGTGAAGTTAGTTGTGAACATGCTTTCCGATTAGAATATTATACAAAAGATTTCTTAAAAGGGATGCAAGCGATTCCTAATGTATATTTTGTATGTGGAAGAAATGTCTATGTGAAACTGCCTGACAATTGGTACGGTTCATGTTATTTGGCCATTGTCTTCCCCAAAATATATCATGCAAAGGATATAGCGATCATAGAGGGAAAAGCTTCAGCAAGAGGGAAAAGAGATATAGGTGATGCTGAAGTAGTCGGAGATGTATTTGGCGCTATGGTTCCTCTTTTAGGATTGATACTTAATGATGTCAAGATTAGGAGACTGGCTACAGTTGTAGACAGATTGTCTGCCAGTACTGCAAGATCACTAATACTGATAGAAGGGGAGATGCAATCGATAAGGGCAATGGTCCTTCAGAACCGTCTTGCTTTAGACGTTCTGCTAGCAAAAGAGGGCGGAGTCTGTAAGGCTTTGAAGGTCCAGGAATGTTACACTTACATTCCAGACAATTCAAAACCTCTTGAGAAGGCTATACAGAATATTACTAAGATACACCAAGAGATTGAAGACCTAACGAGAGTGAATGTTTGGGAAAAAGTAGGTCATGGGATGGGTAAAGTTGGAGGTTGGTTTGCCAATCTCGGGAAGAGTTTTGTCTGGTATATCCTGAAGCCTATCTTCATAATTGTAATTTGCATAATCATATTGTGGGGTTTAGTAAGACTGTACAAATGGTATAGGTCAAACAGATTGCAAAGGTCCATGAGAGAACAGGAGCGGAGATTAGCTGCTATGCAAGATCATCAGTATAGGAGTCTGAGAGCTCTAGAAACGATCAAAAGAGGGAGCCTTGCAACAAGTTCTGTGTGACACATTCAAATTGATTACTAGTGATGACCCCTAGAGGTCATCAAAGGGGGGAACTGAGAGAGCGCAATTTGAATGAAACGTATGTATGCGCCATATGTACAAGGCCGTGGCGTAAAGTTAGCTAAAGTAACTAGAGAAATGAAGAAATGTATCCGTATGTACTCAAGAGTGTTTTATTAGAAATAGAGAGCTCCTATAGAGTATGGGCTCAAATAGAAATGTGTGGAAATGCTTAGAAATGTTAAATGCGTTAATTAGGTTCCATGTTATGTAGCTGCTAAATGAAGAAGGATGTAAAACGTAAAATGAAGAAACGTGCAGACCACATGGCACTGTGTAAGAACGAAATGTATCGTTGCATCTTTCATGTAGCATGGATCAATATTATCCAATGATTTTGCTTACATATATGTTAAAAGATGTATTTTATATGAGTGTTTTTATAACAAGAGTGGTGTGTTAGCATATTATTTTAAGCTAAGAAATAAGGGTTCACGGAGTGCAGACTACTGCACATAATTTAGTAGGCCAGGAAAGATAAAGGGTCGTCTTTGATCTGCACGTGTGAGCTAAAAGTCAAGCCTCGTTAAAATAAATTGCCAATGCTGGTCGAAGTTTTACGGCCTAGTCCGATAAGGGGAGCCTGGAATTTGGGGCCCTGCTTCGAAGTGTCTGTTTGCAGGTGCGAGGGGGGTACCAATCAAAAGCTTGATGAATAGAGCTCTGTTTGAGGAGATAGGCTCGGGTCCGGAGGAGTCTACTGGAATGTCATGGGGGTACCGGCACGCTGGAGACTGAGCCTGGGAAGCAAGGTCAACTTAACAGAAGATCCAAAGAAACGAAACTATGGAAAAAACCAGAAACAAGACCACGTGAAATGTGTACGTGGTGGGCGTCTCAAAGGGGCGTTCCACCCATACTGTGATTTTGTATTAGGGACAGCACCCTGGGGAGGAGGTAGAGCAGATGGCCTGAGGACCCTTAGAGAGCGGATGGGTAGGCAGAAAGGGTACTGCTACACGACATAGGTTTCCATCTGAGACTAAGAGAGAGGTTGAACTTCTTTGGAAGTCCAATGGCTGACACCTTTTTAGGTAAAGAACTTGCTACGTAGGGATGTCATCTAGTCTAGTGTAGGGTCAGTTTAACCTGATTTGTTTTCTCTTCTGTAAATGACGCTTAAGATTCATCTTGTGTCAATGATATTTAACCTACTGATTTTTGAACTAGTTTTGGTAGTTTTCTTCTGTCGACTAAGATCTCTTAGAGAGTTCATGTTCATCCTATTACCTGTATATCTTTTGAACCTTATACTGAGGTGTTTGTACTTACAACTGGTTATGGTTTTATAATAAACCTTTAAAACTTTTCCGTAGTAAGTGGTTCTTTAGAGTTGCGTCAGTCTTTGGGGTTGATTTGATCTATGTAAGGTTTGCCTTTTACTCAATGACAGTCAATAATCGATCCAAAGGGACTCAAGTGAGATAAGGATTAGGGTGATCAGATAATCGATCAAAATCTCACGCCCGCACTGGTGTCAGCCATGCGGCGCCAAAAGGTAAGTTTAATGTATTTTTTAATTGTATTGAACCCCAAAGCGCCACGCGTCCTGCGCTACCCCACTCACCCCACCACCCTTTGTTTATGGCGGTCACCGCTGCCTGATCCGCTCCCACAATCCAACCAGGAGTCCTTCGGTGTGAATAAATCCGAGCTCTGATGCAGAAATCTCTCCTGTGGCGTTAGTGATTCTTCCACGTGGGCGAAGTTGAGTAGCTTCCAAAGTTTACTTAGTTTCACTTTGTGAAAACATTCTTTAACAATAGAGGGGGATTTGTAGAGAGCTTTTTACTAAAACCAACCCGCTTCGGCCTTTTTAGATTTGTCAGAGACAGTTTTAGTTGTTTCCCAAACGTCATGCAACCAATCCAAAATACAGACAATTTGGAAAGGGGGTGGGACAACGCCCCTCAGTCATACCTTTTTGAGGTGTCATTTTTTATGTTAGATGAGCTTGAACTGCAGCTACTGGGTGTGTGAGAACCAACACATTCATGGTGGATGCAGTGTTGCATCTTTAGCTCTCTATACAAGTATTGCATTACATCAGCCTTGAGGCAGGGTGAAGAGGAGGGGCCTTCGAGAACGTGTTGGAAACCGAAACAATGAGATGGGCTCCATTTTTTTTATGATAGAGCTTTTTCCTCATTAAAATTGAATTGAATTAAAGCGATGTCAACTTTGTCGTCGCCTGTAGATGGCAGTGTTGCTTTATCTTACAGATGCCTCCTAGACGTGAAGCTTTATATGACAGTGGCTGCCATCAGCAGTAATGTATACTATATCTGGAGTGGGAGACGGTTTTTGTAATGTTATTTGAGGATAGCAGTAGCTAATCCTATACGTAAATAAATTGCGGCAAACATGACAAAAGGCTTCTTAATTAATATTTAAGAACTTTACTCTCTCCAAAAACGAGTCTTTAATATTGGCATATTAAGAGAGACTAGCGGATGCGCAGCGTTGCATGCCTTCTGTATGGTAACCTTCACTCTTAAGCCGATGCAACCTCCACAGTCAGTGGCGTAACGAAACTTGAGGGGGCCCCCTGCAAGGTACGTGGAGGGGCCCCTCTGGACAAAATCAGGAGCTCTCCGCAGGCCCGTATCCAGAATGATATTTTTAGGGGGGCCTGGCCCTCAGCTATGACGAAACATAAAGCTGTATATTCTTTCTTAAGTAGTATTTCTAGGAGAAATGTACAGAATGCAAGATTTGACATTGCACACTGCAACAGTAATTCTATCTTGGTGGGGTTGAGCTTCTGCTAGGGGCTGGGCATCCAGGTTTGCATGATATGCAGGCAGTGTTTGAGGCACTGGATATTAGAAGTGAAGGAGACTTTCAAGTAAAGCAGTGTATCATTGGTGTGTTAAAGGAAGGAGAGAGGTCCTGAAATATCAGGAGGCAGTGGTAACATTCATCTGGAGGGCATTGTTTATGACGTGTAAGGTAGTAGTCTCCTAGCTACAGCATGATCTGAAGCCAGACTGGTACTCGTAAATAGGTAAATGGCTTCATTTTCAAGTGCAAAGCATTCACAAATGGTGATCATGCAATAGTAAATCAATTTAATTATACACAGACCCTTTGCTGGTGTTAAAGTCAACTTCTCCTGTCCCTAAACTGCAAGAAGTGGGACTCTGAGCTCCTGTCATTGATGTCAAATCGTCAGTCGTGCTGGGATGCTGAACGTAGAGAGGGCCACGACAGGATCCATGTCAAACAGCATCTGATCAACCTCGAGGCCATCCGAGGCATGGACTTCAGACTTCACCCACTCACTTTCCCACCTTCGTCAACAACAAATCCGTGAATCCGCTCATAAGCAACCCACCGTCATCAAACACCACTTCAAATCCAGCTTGCCTCTTCAGAGACCGCATTTTCCCCACAAAACTTTCTAAGTCAGAAGGTAAACATTCCACGTAAACCTTCCATTGGCAGGAACCTAGTCCCTGCATCCGACCCTCGTTCCATCACGGTCATCCTTAACTTTTGATTTTGAACTGGTCTAACACGATCAGATGGCCACGATTGACACTTATTGGTATCTCCTGTTCTACTTATTGGATTTTTATCGCTTTGGTATAGTCTTGTTCATTAAAATTTACTAAATTTTCCTAAATTGGCTTGGGATTTTTGCTTTGTTGTGTTTTCACTTTATTACTGTTTGAGTACTGCATAAATAATTTACCCATGACCTCAAAGGTAAGACTGACTGTTGTGTGGCAAGCTACCAGAGAGTTAAGCAGAGGTTTAGTTAGTGACTCGAGTGGTTTATGTTGATAAGCCTTGTGATTATTATCTGAGGTGGGTTTTCACTCTCTCAACCAATACCCCAAGTTCTTACAGCAAGCAAAACTGGGAAACCGCGGCTGCTGAGATTTTGTTAAATTCAAGCATGGGTAGGTATTCAAGGCACTGTCTTAGCAATGTTGGTTTAAACTGCCTTGAATACCCACCTCTGTAAAATCCATTATGACAGATGTTAATTGTGAATGATGCAACCAGATCGAAAAGAATGAGGACACTGACAGCGAGCATACACCTCTCCTCTCATGTTACCCAGATTCAATAGCACTATCAGCCCCATTCTATGGTGTAGAAGAACGTCTGCATATACATGACAGTGGAGGCCATGCTGTGCTATGCGATACAGATTTGAGACCAAGATGCCCAATCTAAAGCTTATTTTGAAATGGGAAAGAGAGAAATAGTGTAGTAGTTGCAAAGGTCTATCGTATTAAGGGGTCACTTCATTTTCCTTTCCTCTCCCACTTTCATTTATTTCCTCCCATCTTTGCCTGTTGTCCTGCCTCTTCCTTGACGGCATTGTGTTTGTTCTTCTCTCACAACTTGTTCTCTGCAGTCCATCACTGTGGTCCTTCAGCCCAGTCAAGTCAGTTTCTCACCCAGATTACGTAGGACACTGTGTTTGAGTGTATATAGCTCAATGGTGTGGGGGCAAAGAAATCCTGAAATATTTGCAACAGAATGTGAAAGCAGAAACAAATATGGTTTTTCTCATAGGGAGCAGGGGACAGAAGCAGCAGCATTTTAAACTTTACTCAAATGCAGTAATCGTACTGCACAAATAGCAGCATTTTAGGCTTCTTGGCAACACAAACCAGATAGAGCACAGGCTAGAAGGTGAGATTTCATCACACATAGAAGAGATGTACCTTAGACAGCATGACGAGAAGCTTCGCTCACACAAGGAGTAGAGGTAAAACACGAAAGTACCTTTGCAAGTGTTCTTCAAACATAGAAACATTGGCAGATGCAGTGCAAGCTTTCCTTAGACTAGGACAAAAAAGGCACAATATAGACAGCAACTATAACAAGCACTGGCAAGGCCAATAGGTCTTGCCTATACAAGAGCTGTTGGCTTTTGCAATGTGGTTTTGCCATGTTGTACGCCAGTGTGGCTGCTGTCCAGGTTGGCTACAACTTAGTGGCGCGGAGTGTCCTAGAGTGAAGTGGGGGAGTAGAGTCCCGTACACTGGATTTGTTGGAGTAGAGTGGAGTAGGGGAAGTAGAGTGTCATAGAGTTGAGTAGAGTTCACTGGTTCAGTGGCAGAGAGTGTTGTAGAGTGCAGTGTCAGAGGTCACTACCGTAGAGTGTGGTAGAATAGGGTAGAGTGGACTGAGGTAGTAGGGTGGACTGGACTGGAGTAGATCGGGGTGGATTGGATTGGGATAGAGTGGGTTGGATTAAGTGGAGTGGGGTGGGGTGGATTGGAGTGGGTGGACTAGATTGGCATGGGGTGGACTGGAGTGCATTAGATTGGATTGCAGAGGGGTGGATTAAATTGAGGTGGATTGGATTGGGTGGGTTGAACAGATTGGGGTGGATTGGATTGAGGTGGATGAAATGGAGTGGGGTGGATTACATTGGAGTGGGGTAAATTGGATTTGGGTGGGATGGATTAGAGTGGATCGGGGTGGATTTATTAGGGTAAAGTGGTTCGATTGCAGTGGGGTGGAATGTTTAGAATTTGGAGTGGGGCAGATTGTTTTGGATTGGAGTAGGGCACATTGGAGTGAGGCTGATTGGAGTGGGGCATATTGGTTGGAATTGAGTGGGGCTGATTGGGGTGGGGCAGATTGTTTTGGATTGGAGTGGGGCAGATTGTTTTGGATTGGAGTGGGGCAGACTGGTGGGAAAAACTGTTTATGATTGGGACAGATAGTTTTAGATTGGAGTGGGGTAGATTGGAATAGGGTAGATTGTTTGGGATTGGTGTGGAATGGATTGGAGTGGGAAAGATTGTTTTGGAGTGGGGCAAATTGTTTTGGATTGAGTGGGACAAATTGTTTTGGATTGGAGTGGGGAAAATTGGAATGAATGAGACTGTTTTGGATTGGAGTGGGGCAGATTGTTTTGGATTGGAGTGGGGCAGAATGGAGTGGGGCGGAATGTTTTGGATTGGGGCAGATTGGAGTGGGCTGATTGTTTTGGATTGGAGTGTGGCAGACTGGTGGGGCAATCTGTTTGGGATTGGAGTGAAATGGAGTGGAGCAGATTGTTTTAGATTGGAGCGGGGCAGATTGGAGTAGGGTAAATTGTTTTGGACAAGAGTGGGATGGATTGGACTGGGGCAAATTGTTTTGGAGGGGAGTGGAGTGAATCGGAGCGGACTGGATTAGAGTGGGGTGGCTTGGATGGGGATAAGGTGAATTGGATTGGAGTAGATTTGACTAGGCTGGATTGGTGTGGAGTGGATTGGAGTGTGGGGATTGGGTGGATTAGAGTGTGGTGAATTGGGATGAGTGGGTGGATTGGGGTGAGGTGGATTGGATTGGAGTGAGGCAAATTAGAGTAGGGAAGATTGGAGTGGGCGGACTATAGTGGGCAAATTGTTTTAGTTTTGAGTTGGGTGGTTTAAAGTGGGGCTGTCTATTTTGAATTGGAGTGAGGCAGACTGGAGTGAGGCAGACTGGAGTGAGGCAGACTGGAGTGAGGCAGACTGGATTGGGGCAGACTGGAGTGGGGCAGACTGGAGTGGGGCAGACTGGAGTGGGGCAGACTGGAGTGGGAGTGGGGCAGACTGGAGTGGGGCAGACTGGAGTGGGGCAGACTGGAGTGGGGCAGACTGGTGTGGGGCAGACTGGTGTGGGGCAGACTGGTGTGGGGCAGACTGGAGAAGGGACAATTGGAGTAGGGAATATTGTTTTGGATTGTAGTGGGCGGATTGGACTGGGACAGATTGTTATGGACTGGAGTGGGGTAAATTGTTTTGGATTGAAGTGGGGCAGACTGTTTGGATTGAAGTGGGGCAGACTGTTTGGATTGAAGTGGGGCAGATTGCTTTGGATTGAAGTGGGGCAGACTGTTTGGATTGAAGTGGGGCAGATTGCTTTGGATTGAAGTGGGGCAGATTGCTTTGGATTGGAGTGGGGCAGATTGCTTTGGATTGGAATGGGGCAGATTGCTTTGGATTGAAGTAGGGCAGATTGTTTTGGATTGGGGAGGGCAGATTCTTTTGGATTGGAGTGGGGACGATTGTTTTAGATTGGAGTGGAATAGGGTAGAATTCAGTGGGATGGATTGGAGTGGGGCAGATTGTTTTGGATTGGAGTGGGACAAATTGTTTCGGATTGGATTAGGACAGATTGTTTTGGATTGAGTGGGGCAGATTGTTTTGGATTGGGGTGGATTGATTTGGATTGGAGTGGGGCATATTGGGATAGGGTAGATTGGAGTGGGTTGGATTGGAGTGGGTTGGATTGTTTTGGAGTAGAGTGGGACAGATTGTTTTGGATTGGAGTAGGGCAGATTGTTTTGGATTAGAGTGGGGCACATTGGAATGAAGGAGACTGTTTTGGATCGGAGTGGGGCAGTTTAGAGTGAGCAAATTGGAGAGGGTCAGATTGTTTTGGATTGGGGCAGATTGGAGTGGGAAATATTGTTTCAGATTAAAGTGGGGTGAATTGGATTGGAGTGGGTGGATTGGGGTGAGGTGGTTTGGACTGGAGTGGGGCAGTTGGAGTGGGGCAGATTGTTTTGGATTGAAGTAGGGCAGACTAGAGTGGGACGGGTTGGGAGGATTGGAGTGTGGAGGTATGGAGTGGTTTGGATTGAGGTGAGTGGTTTGGATTGGGGTGAGTGGTTTGGATTGGGGTGAGTGATTTGGATTGGATTGGCCTGGTGTGGATTGAATTGAGTGGGGCGGATTTGAGTGGGGTGGTTTTGGGTGTCCTGCACGATTTTGTGTTAAAGCATCATTTCAGAAATTTCACATAAGAAAGGATGTCGCTTTGCAATAACATAATCCCAATTTTTTTAGAATAGCGCCCATGATCAAAAATAATATAAAACATGAGTGCAAAGTGAGAAAAGAAGACTTGCCAAAATAAAATAAAGTTAACTATACAAATTAAACTTTTGCAATTTTATTTGTCTTGCTGGGTATTTTTTTGCCAGTCATACGCCGTCTGTTTGCAGGGCTCTAAAAGTGAAAAAAAACAGAACAGTACCTCAATCAGGTCAGGAGCAGCAACAGACACTGATTAAGTTGAATCAATCAGTGCTTGGTCCCTGCTCCACAGAGATAAACAGACATTATGTTAGGCATGCAGTGATGAATTACTAGGCTGTAAGGAAGAGTGCCACACAAGCCAAATGGTAAGAAACTGGCAGGCTCCAATCCCTTTTCTCTAGACAAGAGTGTCTCGTAAGCGAAGCCCATGCTCTCGCAGGCTGGACCCTAAAAATTACTCTTAGGAAAAGCAGCTGATCCATGTAAATTAGTTGGGCAGGCATCTCTCCCACAACATGGTGCATCACAGAAAGGAGTTGTGCAAGTGTCCTTCGCATAGTTATATGAAGTAGCAGGAGAACGCTCCCTCACAATATAGGTAGAGAATGGTAGGAGATGAGTGAAAAACTTGCACAAAACATGAGCAGTATGGGCAGCAGCTCTTAAAACAGGTAAGTCACTGGAAGTAAATGTTATATCATGCATATCTGTAGAGCGCACTACCTCAGGGGTTTCAGGTGCTGAAACTCACTTTACAAAATAAATACCCTAGATGGCAACTGTGCAAACCTCACTAACATTTACAACATAGAGAGACAGGAAGCAATCATCATTTCAAGATTCCTTCACAAAACATGTACATACTGCTAGCAGGGACAGGTGTGCAAATCTACCAAGGAGCATTAGGTCATGTAGCAGGCTTTAGAGCTGTCCTTGATTTCCTGTGAACTGATGTTCACAGGCATGATTTTTGTGGTAAAACAGAAATTGAAAGTGCGATTGGATTATAAGTTTGAGTGGTTGATTGTGTTACACATAATAGGGCCCACTGGCACCATTTATAAGTGTGCAAGCATCAATACTGAAGTATGAAAGTAATACCTGATGTTTTGGGAATACATTAAAACACCAATTGCAGTTATCATCCAGACAGTGAAGTCGATTGTTGTTATTTAAAATGTACATTAGCGCTCCAAACTATAACATGGAAGGATTTCTGGCATGCGCCGCAGGACTAACTATGCATTTCAAACATTACTTTTGATGTATTTACTGCTCATTGCAATACATCAGGAAAGTTGTCCAGTGCTTCCCTTTCTGCCAGAGAGTGCATATGTGAAAGAAATGCAAAACTTACCCACACCACAGAGGATGTCATGTCTGGGGAAAGATTCCGTTCCATTTCCTGTGTGTCAGTAAGATTCAGGCTACAGGTAAAGAGAGAGACTTTCCGTCCCTCTTTGGAATTGCCCGCTTTTTTTCTCTAGTCAGGTCAGACTCCCAGCACGCATGCAGAGACAATGCTGAGGGGAGTTAACTAAACTTTTCATGCACGTGATCTATCTGCCTCCGCATCTCTCATACCCTGGACAAACTGCCTTCCTGCGTCTGCAGCCTGCTATCAGCAACACAACTACTGCTGTGTTTTCGAAGGGGCCTCATTGCAGAGGTTATTTTTCTTTAGTAAGGCTGCATTTCAAAGGTTGAATATTTTCTTTTGACATTGTGCACATTTTAATTTAAAGAGTTGTTGTAATACTGCACAAGCTGCCTGTGTCCTGGCTACGGCCCTGGCTCTCCGTCCGGAGTACTCTGCTAAGGGGCCCCCCTGGAGCTTGGGGGCCCGAGGCCCCCCCGCACTGCGGGGGCTGCGTGGGCCTGTGTTACGCCCCTGTCCACAGTCACTTTCTATAGTGCAGGCCGAAACTGGTCAATGGTTTGTGATTCAAGAGTCAGGTGTGTACCTTCAGGAATATGCCGTATCCATTGAGGGAATGACAAACTAACATAGTGGGTGTCCAGTTGAGATCCAAGCTCACAGACAGCGGAAGTCACTCAGATGCAGAGGCCAGCACATATCGACTGAAGACTCACTACATACGTACAACCTGAGGTGCTCAACCACAACCACAAATGAATCCCCCTCCCCCCTCCCCCAGTGCCACATAAACATGATGCCCACCTCCCTGGACCTGCCGTCACAGATTCACACTTCTAAAACACATTATGGAGAGGCAACAAAACAATGAAAAAGGCTCTTCAGTCGAAGAGCACAGGAAGTCCCGAAATCTTTACAGTTATTCTTTATTGTTCTTTTGATGAATGCCATAAAACACTGAAAAGCAGCCAACGCGTTTCGCTCTTAAATCACGAGCTTCATCAGGGCTTTTGTCCTAGAGATGAAATCCCAAGATCAGACATGTCCTTTTGGTATGTTGTTACAATCAACAAATTTTGCATTGAGCACAATCTATCATTGTGAATTTGTGCTGTGATTGGCATTAATAAGGTACTGACAAACCAGGCTCTATCAGCCAAATGACAGTTAATGACAATGAATGTTCAGCTCTCATTCCAAGCTCACAGGTGTCAGCACTCACTCGGACACACTCTCAAGGGTACCCTCAGGGATATGTACTTAACTGTGTCTAAAGGTAGATGTATATAAGTAGTTGTTGCACTGTGAATTTGTGTTCTTGTATGTTCTCACGAGTCTCAAATGTGCTCTACAAATGCTATTTTTTATTTATACTTTTTTTTACCATAAATATGTTTATATTCTTTTTTTAATGCAGTGATGTCACTGTTGAAGGCACGAGTGATGTCATCAATGATGTCACTAATGCCAACAATGATGTTGTGTTTGATGACATTTGCAATAGAAAGTGGAGGTGATAGTTATGGTTTGCACCGGGAATAGTAATTTTCAGTGGTTTTACACATTTGAGACAGAACCATACCTCAGTTTAAACTGTGTATACATCTTATACAAAATCTTAGCGTACTTTTTTTTTAAATAACAAGAAACAAAATGAAATTCTCTGAAAAAACACAAAGGTTAAAGTGATGTTATAGTTAGGGTTGATAAAAGATGAAAGCTTATGCCTAAAAAACAAAATGAATACTTTAATTCACTTTAGTTCAATAGTTTACTGAGCTTACTATAACTTGTTCCTTCCCCAGGCACTGCCACTATAACCTCACATAGTTCATCACATCTGCTATGTTAAATTACATCCTTGATGATTTGCCCCAAGAGGGCTGGCCAAACAGGCATGTGCCCTTAGGAGTGGGCAAACCACGCCTCCTTTACCCTGCTCTCTCATCGGAACAGCCTCGCCTGCCCCAGCCGCAGGAACAAAAAAAATGATAATCACGTTCAGTTATTATCATTTTACGTTTCCTTTAGTGTCACTGCAGTGGGGCAACGCTCCCCCGCCTTAGTGAAGGAGCCACCACTGCCTTTGCGTAACGGTGATAGTCCTTGGACTAATAGTGGAGATTCCCGGTGTGATGTGGCATCCGTGGCAAGCTACGGCTAATCCCAAGCACAATGATTATTTTGAAATAATGTTGTTGCTAATGCTTGGCAAAATGTGGGACTCCATGGCATGATGCCATGTGTGTATTATGGCAAAACGCACAAGATGATAGACGGAATGTTGCACAATGGCAAAACATTCAATCCCAGTCACAGATCTGGGTTTAATCCATCGTTATTTTGCTCACCAAGCCACCCCAGTTCAGACATGCCCATATGTAAATCAGTCTGACCCTGTGCCTCATTTGAACAGTGCAGCCCGAACTGCCAGGCCATGTCTTCACTGGACCGGAATCAAGCATCCTAGCACCGGTTTCTGGCTATCAGCCGTCTTCAGCCAGGATAGCTTGAGTGTTGTTTTTGCAGCAGCAGGAGGTCAGACTTGTGTCTGTGGCAGCAGCATCCATTTTGTGATGCTGAGGCTCTGGTTAACTTTAACCGGGAATAGTAGGAACAACAACATGTCTTCTCCCTCTAGAAGGGTGGAATGCTACCCCCGTCACCAGAACTGGAGAGGGGGTAGTATTCCAAATCGTATGACACCTTACTCGACATGTTTTGATAAAGCCAAACCAGAGTTAGCATTTAACCACGAAGTTCATCATGCACTTAATAGTATATGGTATGGCAATATCCTAGAACAGCTATAAGGACATGGTTCCGAAAGCTGCAGACAGGCTCAGCTCATGCTAGAGCACCATCTCACATAAAACCAAGCACTCTGCCTCCAGGATTGTTAAGGCCTGCCATAGGAGTGACTTATAGGTGTATATGTGTCTAGATATAAGGTTAGATATAGGTATACTATATCTAACAAAGGGGTGATTACATGACCTTGCCCCAGCTGAGTGATCAGCCAGTTGTGTCAATGTGGATGGCTTGTCAGGGGTGGCAAAATACATGCTGCAGCCCCTGGTAGGCCTTGGATGCACCTATGCCCTGGGTACCTATAGTACACTGTACAGGGGCTCATAAGGTGACCCAGTATCCAATTGGTAATGCACCTAAAGTACATTGTATTGTATTGCATTGTATTGTATTGTAAGGGGAACTTGTAAAGCGCACTGACACCATGGGTTTCCTGGTGTCAGTGCGCTTTACAAGTTCTCCTTACAATACAATACAATACAATACAATACAATGTACTTTAGGTGCATTACCATTGTAGTGAATTTAGAGAGAGAGCAGCTGGGCTGTGGGTCTGATTAGCAGGCCCACAGCCACATTAAGTCGAAAACCAGTGAAGCAAAAAGCAAAAAGTGGGGTGACCATAGGATAGCAGACCCTACTCTCCTACACATTCCCTAAGAGAAACAGACCCGCTAGGAGAAATGGTAAGGCCCATTCATGGGGAATGAAGATATTAAGGGATATCGTGTACGGAAACAGGCTGAGAGTGCACCCTATCAGCGGTCAGTGGTTCTTTCACGCCCTATGCATGTCACTCTGATAGCCATTGCCCGAAAGTTCAGTACCATGGACAGCGCAGCCTAAAGTGGGTGAATTATTTTTACGCACCATGGCCTCGAGGCGCCCCACAGATAGAAGGGTGAAGACAGCAGTGCGGAGGCGGACGCTGCCTGCCACAGGTGGGGGCCGTGCTTTCCTTTGCTGAATGTGACCTGTTTTTAATGAGAAAGCTGTGATGGAGCGGGCCAGCCTTCACACCCCATCACCCTGCAGGGCTCAGTGAAACACGCACCTGAACGCTGCTCCAAGGATGGAGGTGCTCCAGGGCCATCAGGTACAGGGAGTTCTTTCCGGGCGGAGCTGAGAGTGAAATAGAAATATGCAGAAGGTAAAGCACATGAATGCAAGGGCAGCGATGTTGTGTGAGGGCCATTTTATAATTAGTTTCGGCAAAGATGTATTATGCTGATATTAAACAAGGAAAACATGAGGCAACTGGTGTCTGCTTATAAGCTGTGACTAAGTAATGAGTAAACATGGGGGACGTTGTACAGATTTGTGTGTACATTGACAAACCGCTGCATTTGCCCGCAGTAAATCGATATTTTAGGAGAGGGTCCAAGAGGAGCAGGTGGATATTTACAAATAAAGAGGTGTGTGAGTGTTTTCAAACTTCCATGCATTCCTGCCCTGAAACCCCCTCTCCCTGGAAACCCTCACTCTCTGCTCCTTCATGTGAGTAAATTAATTTAGAAATGCGAAATCCACGTTTCCAAGTTCCAAGAGTGGCTTTGCATCCGTGCATAAGCCTATGTGCGCGTGCAGTTCAGATTTACACAGAAGTTGCTGTGAGAATCAGGCCCTGTATAATTATCATCATAAATAACTTTATTTCAGCATAGCCACAAAAGTAGACAATAAATAATACATGTTACACACACACACACAATACCACAGTATTAACAAACAGTCAAATTAAGGAGCTTATTTGAGTCCATTTTATGCAACAATTAAATTAACTGAAAGCAAAACCAATTACAAACAATATTATCGATTAAATGTAGTTAAAATTCATAATAAAAGTCTTTTTTTTTAAGTTTGAAGTTTATTAAGGCATAAAGAAGAAAAGACAGTGCATGAAGAAACAATCAGCAGTTATAGAAACAAAAAATCACTTACGACAGAATGGTATTGATCCAAGAAATAATGTGAAGTAAAAACATTGGAAGATAAAATTAGGATGCATTAATAATTTTACATATACTAAGATAAAACAATTCACGGTGGTTTTTGAACTTCAACAGTACGTGGTGGAGGATTGGGAGATGGCCTGGCAATTCTAGATAAATATTCGGTGAGGGGAAGCCATAGAAGGTCGCGTTTAATTGCTAGAGAAATAGGGGAGACAAAATTGGTGTCTAGACGGTGATTGAAACAAACCGCATTCCACCATGCAGAAAAAGAAACATCTTTGGCCTGTTTCCAATGTGATGTAATGTGATGGAAAGCAATGGCTATCAGGAGATCAAGTAGTTTGTGTTTATGGTGGGGTCCAGAAAGATCAGGGGAAAGGGAGCCTAGGAAAACATGAAGGAATGTCAAGGGGAGAGTGAGATTAAAGAGTTTTTGTATTTGAGACCAAACTAAATGCCAGAAATGAAGAATGGGAGGACATTCAAAGAGCATATGTTTCAAGTCAGCTAGTGGGCAGGGACAGGACCAACAGGTGGGAAAAGTGTCTGGAGAGAAAGAGGATAAGGTTGCAGGGGTGTATAGCGTACGGTTATACAGAAAAAATAAGGTTTGCGTAGTGTTGGCAGCTCTAGATGTGCTTTGAATTTTAGACCAAATTTTATCCCAAAACATAGGAGGCCAATTTTGAGACAAATCATCCTCCCAAGCCAACTCAATTTTAGATTTAGTACGCTCAATAGATGTTTGAAGGGATTTATAAAGAAAAGATGCAGAAGGGGATTGGTCAAGAGCATTTGAGATGGAAAGGTGAAGTGTAGGAATAGTGTTGGTGGCAGGGAGAGAGGAAAGATATTGAGTAAGGGAGGGAAGTAGAGATAAGTATTGTTTGCGAGAAGAGGAGGGTAACGAGAATTGGGTTTGGAGTAGGTGGAATGGGAGAGGACAAGAGTCAGTAACAAGTTGAGAAACCCATTTTAAACCACGGGAATGCCAGGATTTCCAATAGATTGAACGATTTCGAATTTTAATGAGTTTATTATGCCAAATGGGTTGGGTAGAAGTAGAAGATGCAGAAGGGTAAGTGGATATTAAGTATGGTTGAAGAAGAGAACGTGAGTGGGAGATGATGGGAGAACGGAGAGAGGTGACGTTAGAGGAGAAGGAGAGAACTTCATTGAATTCATAAGGGTGAAGGAAAGATGATTCGAGTGTGAGCCAAAGTGGAGGATAATACGGAAGATCCGAAGAAATCCAACGTAAGGCTTGTTTTAAAGAAAAGGCATTATGATAAGATTGAAAATTAGGAAATTTAACTCCACCCAGAGATTTTTCCTTCTTTAAAGCAGAGAGGGCTATTCTGGATTTCTTGTTTTTCCATAAAAACTTCAATAAAATAGAATCTATTGATTTGAAATGATGATTGGGGATACGAATGGGAATCATAGAAATAGTGTATAGAACCAAAGGAGCTAGCATCATTTTTATGGAGTCCAGGCGACCCCACCAGGAAAGAAAGAGAGGGTTCCAGCGGTTGATGGAAGAAGTGAGCTTAGTGGAAAGGGATTCAAAGTTAAATTTGAGGGTGTCATAGAGACGAGGGGCAAACCAAACCCCTAGATATTTAATCTTAGAGGGTTGCCAGGAGAATCCAGAGGAGTCGAATAGATGTTTTAGACAAAGGGAATTCAGGGGTAGTATTTCACATTTGTCCGTGTTAAGTCTGTACCCAGAGACATTAGAAAAAGCGGAGACTTGGTTTAGGAAGGAAGGAAGGGTTATTTGAGGGTCTGAGCAGTAAAATAAAATATCGTCAGCGTATACCGATAATTTTACTTGTTGTTGTTGGGAACCATATTGAAAACCGGAAATATTTTCGTCGCGTCTAATTTTGGTTAAAAAGGGTTCTAAAGCCAAAATAAACAAAAGGGGAGATAGAGGACAACCTTGACGAACTCCTCTTTGGAGGGGGAAATAATCAGAAGTGATGCCGTTAGCAAAAATAGAAGCATGGGGACTAGAGTAAAGTAGAGAGATAAGGGAAATGAATTTAGGTGGGAAACCGAACCAACGAAGAGCTTGGAACATAAAATCCCAGCCTATTCTATCAAAAGCCTTCTCGGCATCGAGAGAAATGGCGGCTAATGGGGAAGTAAGAGAAGAGGCTCTACTCAAAATGTTAAAGAAAACACGAGAATTATCTGATGACAAACGACCTTTAACGAAACCAGATTGTTCCGGACCGATAAGGTCTGGTAGTAGAGGGTCTAATCTAAGAGCTATAATTTTGGCAAAAATTTTATAATCTGTATTGACCAGGGAGATCGGGCGATAGTTTTTACATAAAGTATGATCTTTGTCTGGTTTGGGTATTAAGCAGATTAATGCTTCTTGGAAGGTCCCCCGAGAGGAACCAGAATCAACAAAGGACTGAAATAACAGGAAAAGTTTAGGGAGGAGAAGGGAAGAGAAATGATTATAGAATTCAATGGTGAAACCGTCTGGTCCAGGGGCTTTTCCTTTACGTAGGATTGAGACGGCATGAGAGATTTCAGACGGGGAAATATCTAAATTTAGCGTTTGAAAATCTACATGTGAAGATTGCGGGGAAGGAATATCTCGAAAATAAGCAAGAAGATCATCAGGATCAGGGATAGATTCGGGAGTGTATAGAGTTTGGTAGAAAGAGACAAATTGAGCTAATATATCTTTATCTTTGAAGAGGGAAATACCAGTTGGACCTTGTAACGATTCGATCTTTGTTTTCTCTTTGCGTATTTTAAGATAATTAGCTAGAAGCTTGCCCATTTTGTTTTGTCCTCCATAATAACGGGAATTACACTTAAGGAGAGAGTTTGATGCTGCGTTAGTGGTAAATTTATTGAACTCAATTTTGGCTGAAATAAGGTCGCGAAGAGAGGATTCAGAGGAAGAGTTATAGTATGTATATTCAAGTTTCTTTATTTTATCCAATAATTGAGTTGATTTGGTGATTGATTGTTTTTTCTTTTGGGAAACAAAGTCAATGATAAAACCTCTAGCAGCTGCTTTGAAGGAATCCCACACCGTGACAAAGGAAGATCCAGGGAGATGATTTAGTGTAAAGAATTCAGAAGTGAAAGCTGTAAATTTAGTGGAGAATATGGGATCTAGGAGTAAAGAGTTATTAAATCTCCAACGCCCTGAATGAGGAGAGAAGGGAATAAGGTCAATGTCAACAAAAACGGGGGCATGATCTGAGATTAAAATGGAACCGATGTCTGAATGAGTGGCTAATTGTGCTAAGGGTTTGCTAAGGAAAAGGTAATCAATTCGAGATTGGGAGTGATGGGTGGGGGAATAGAACGTGTATTCTTTAAGGTCAGGGTTACATAGTCTCCAAATGTCTACTAAAGCATAATTTCGAATGGAAGTAATAAACTGGGAGTGCATTTTGGAGGGAATAAACTTAACCTTGGAATTCCTGTCAAGAAAGGGGTCTAGAACTTGATTGCAATCACCACCAAAAATAACATATTTCTCATTAATTGTAACTAATTTGTCAGAAATAGCAGGCCAAAATAATTTATCAATACCTGTAGGAGCATAAACATTGAAAATAACAATAGGAATTTTATCAATAAGAAGATTAGTAATAACCCAACGACCATTATCATCATTTTCATGGGATACAACTGAAACATTTAACTTTTTATGACATAAAATAACAGTACCATTTTTCTTACCCAAAGCAGGAGAATGAAATACATGTCCCACCCAGCAACGTTTAAGTTTGCTAGCCTCCTTGTCTGAAAGGTGGGATTCTTGGGGAGAGCTACATCAGCTTTGAGTCGCGTCAAGTGGGTTAAGACACGTTGACGTTTAATAGGGTTATTTAACCCTTTAACATTCCAAGTAACTACTCGGAATTTGGAAGGTCAGTAGAATCATATGAGAGAGGATATATTGAAAAGTGAATAGGAAAAAAGAGATAAAAGTAATAAGAAATGCAAGAAATAAGAAATGTAAAAGGGAAGAGATCAAAAGTGAATAAAAAGAGTGTAGTAAAGAGATAGAAGTGAGAGAGTTGAAGAAAGGGATAGAGAAAGAGAACAGTAGAAAAGAGAGAACAAAGCATGTAGAGAGTAGGAATATCATAACAGATAAGAGAGATCAAAAAGAACTGAGGGATGAGGACGTCAGAAGAAGACGACATCAACAACAGAGACTCACATCGTCGAACACCTGGGGAACCAGCGAAGAAACGGGATGGAGGGAAGTACGGATACACCGGGATGAAGAAACACGGGGAAAAGGATCTGTGAAAAGGTAAAAAAGTAGATAAGTAGATAAGAACATTAAAAATACATATGATAAATGAGACAAAAAATAGCACTAGAACATCATATAAAAAGAAGTAAGATATACAGGGGTGGAGGACATGTGGTCATATACAGGGATCAGAAACAAAGAATGATAGAGAAACGTATAAGCAGACAAATGAGGAAACACGTCAATCATAAACAAACAAAACGGTTAGACGGATCTTGCAGTGTCCATGTTTTCGGCTTCATGGCGACGCAGGAACTCTTCAAGGACGAGTGGATCTTCAAATGTAGTCGTCCTGTCTTTATATGTCACTTTGAAGAGGCAGGGATGTAGTAGTCCATATCTGGCGTCAAGTGCTCTCAAACGCGGTCTCAAATCCAGGAACTGCTTCCGACGGTCGGCTGTGACCTTAGCAACATCTTGAGAGAGGTATAATCTGCGGCCCTCCCACATAACTTGTTTTTTAGCCTTCACTGCCGAAAGAACTTGGAGGAGATCCGTGTATTGAAGGAACAGCATGATGACTCCGCGAGGCTTGTTGGAAACTTTCGGGCCAAGTCTATGTGCACGCTGGATATTCAGAGATGTGGAAGAAGGAAGGTCCAAGATTTTTGGTAGAAAGGTTTGGAAGAATGTTGTTGGGTTGGATCCTTCTGTAAGTTCCGGAAGATTATAAAGGCGAAGGTTGTTCCTCCGGTTGCGATTTTCCAACTCCTCCGCCTGACGTTTGAGGAGAGAGACATCTTTTTCCAAGAGCGAGATTTTTGCACATGAGGCATGAAGATTCTCTGTAGATTGTTCTACCAAAAGGACCCTTGATTCCAGCGTAGACCACTTGTCATGGAGAAATTGTAAGGTTTTAGTGGTTTCAGCCATGAAGGGTTTGAGTGCACGGAGTTCCTCTAGAATAAGATCCATTGAGGCAGAGTGTGATGAGGAGCCTGGAGATGGGGGGTCTTTTTTCAAACGCTTCGTTGAACCAGGTTGTAGAAGTTTACTGGGTGGCGTAGTTTTGGGAATTGCGCCGTGGGCGGCGTTTGGTTTGAGGAGAGCAGGTTCCTCCATTGTATTAGGTGTTGTGGAGTCCGAGTCTGAAGAAGCTTGTGGCTTTGTTTTGGATGCTGTGAGTTTAAGGGTGCGAAGCTTCCCCATAGATGGCAAAATACAGAATAGCAAAGACTCCACAAATTCAGGAAGAGGAAGCTGTGACAAATATGCAGTAGGAGGTACGGTTTATGAAGAAAAAATGATAAGAAGCGTAAGTAACTGCAACAAGGGGTTTTGAGAAGTGACCTAATAGCAGTTACAAAACAGATAACATTTCCTCAAGGAGAATTAGCCATAATGTCTGTGTAAATGTAATTATCACCACATGTCCTCAAATGATTGAAATATTGAAAGTAGCTTGACAGGATTCAAGAGGCTATATATAGAATAGCGTGCTTCCAACGTGTGGGGAGAAATGCTTGAGGCATGAGGGACAATGCTGAGGAAAGTGAAGAGACAAAGAGCGGTAAATTCGTATAAAAACCGCTAAACAAAGTCACATTATAAGGGTATTGCTGCAGGAGCTGGATTCATTAAAGCGTGTAGCTTATGCGTGCAATTACCGTGTTACACACGCAGACGCAGAAGCATGAGAGCGGCGCCCGGTGACTGAGAGGTCCGCTGAGGTGCGTAGGAAAATGGCGGCCGCCTAGTGGTGAAATGCGTCACCGGCGAAAACTGCACATATCGTCGGAACAGAGGAGCGCAGGACAGCAAATTCCGCTCACCTCACGTTCCGACGACGGTAGGTATCATTTGCGCATCCGTAGGTCCGGTATGGACGAAGAAAGTCGCTGGCTCCGGTGTACGACTGGCGGAGCTCCGCAGCTAAGCCGCCATCCTGAACGGCGTTCGAGCCACGCCCCCCATAATAAAAGTCTACACAACCAATTAAAGCCTTCAAGAAACTTTAGCATTATTAGCAGCAATAGTGGCCCTCCTTGTCACCCATATCAAACCGAACAATGTGGCAGGGGCGCAAACGTAGAGCGGGAATTGTCTCTTTTTGTCCTTCACAGAATGGAGAGTCCAGCTTATAACCACCCTTCTATTTCACAGTGAATGCACTTACAGCAAGTGCGCCCACTCTAGAGTGATGGTAGAGTTTTCTGTCAAGTGGGACAGTTATTCAATCCCAATACTGCTCACACCTGTGGGAAAACTTAAAGTTAAAAAATTCACTGGTAAGTGAGGCATTCCTGGCTCCCTCCTCTTCTTTCTGCAGGACATAGGCACACAAATATTTTTTCATTACCACATTTGGTGGAATTTTGTCAACCACTGGGTGGAGGCGGAGCCCACCAAGGCCGATCGCCGTCAATAACTGCCTTACAGAGATCAGCCATGGCACTTTGTTTGATTTGTCAAATCTATTCAGTTCAGGCATATTGCGCTAGCTCAGGGGTTACCCAAATCCTACGCCAATATAATAGAAATGCAGCTGAGCCTTCAGGGTTACCTTTTTAATGCCCAAATCCATAAGTAAGGGCAGCAGCGGGGGACTCACAGGGAACACAGCCATCTCCCTAGGAAATTTACACTCAGATTTTGCAACCCCCATTGTGTTACCGCAACCTCACAGCTCAGCCCCATACAGTGCAACCCCCAAAGCCTTTCATTCATAGATTGTTAGGGCTGGGGATATTGGCCTAATGAAACTAGCATCCAGTTCTTTTAAAATAACTCCCGCTCTTTGTTTGTGTTTTAGCGTAGCAACGTCAATCTGTTGACCCCAAGATAAGCTAGATGTACGTTTAATCCCTAGGTAGGGAAAAGAGTCGAACTGTTCCAAATGTTCACTGCATAGAGATAGTTTTCCCTTAATTTTTTTACAGTGACTAAAGGTCATACATTTAATCTTGTCAACATTAATCTGCAAGCCCTTCTCCAGACAAAATAAGTAAAGCTAGCCAGAAGTTTTTGAAGGCCGCTCATTTTTTTTTATTAGCAGAGTGTCATCCGCAAACAGCAACAGCACTTTACCATTTGCCAAACTTGGCGCATCAGCCCCAACATTTAAAAGATGATGTGCAGCCCATTCACATATAAAAAAAATATTGTGGGAGACAGGACATATTCCTGACAGACACTCTTCAATACTATTTTTTTTTGCTGTCAATTGTCCCTGGGAGCCCCATCGTACTCTGGCAAGGGTATTTTTGTGGAGTCTGACCAACAGAGATAATATATCAGAGGAGACACCCATTTCCTCTAAAGTCACCCACAGCTTGCCTTGTGGTACAAGATCAAAAGTCGATTTTAGATTGACAAAGGTGACATAAAGGTCACCTTTTCCGATCAAGAGAGTCTTCCAAAAATTATTAGCAAAGCAAAAGACCTAGTCAATCACCAAGGTCTTAGGTCTGTACCCTGCCTGAGGATGGCTTATTATATCATTGCAATCCACCCAGTGCATCATTTTAGTCAAGACCATACATCAAAAACCTTCTGTAGGCAATCAATTAGAATAATCAGCTAGTAATTAGTAGCAAAGTCTTGTCTCCTTTTTTGTAGACAGGGACCACCTCCGCCCCCTGGCACGATCCAGGAATAGAGCCACCCAGGGCTTTGTCATTCGCTATAACCAGTATATATTAGCCCCACTGTTAGACCTGGAACCATTGGCATGAGTCTACCCTGCATTTTTGCCTTTGCCTTCTGTGTTTTTGCTGTGTGTTGGACTGTGTTTTACTGGTCTATATGCTTTGGGCACTTTGCCACTGCTGTTCGGTGCCAAAGTGCAACTGCTCCCTTTGTAAATTGCTGTTATGGATTAGTGACTCCATGATTGGCATTTTTGATTTACTTGTCAGACCCTAGTGCAGTGCACTGTGTGTGCCCAGGGCCTGTAAATCAAACGCTGCTAGTGGGCTGCAGCACTGATTGTGCCACCCACAGAAGCAGCCTGTAAAATGTAACTCTGGTTGGCCATTGCAGGGCCTGGTTGGCCATTGCAGGGCCTGTGTGCAGTTTAAGACTGACTGACTGACAGTTTAGGGACTGCCAAGTGCGCACACTTGGCAGTCCCTAAACTGCCCCTTTTCTACATATTAGTCAATCCCAAGGTAGGCCAATGTACCCCTGTGGGCAGGGTGCATTGTATGTGAAAGGTAGGACATGCCCTGGTGTGTGGCGTGTCCTGATAGTGAAATACTGCCAATTTTGTTTTTCACTATTGCAAGACTACCTGTTCCCATAGGATAGAGTGGTGAGATTGTTTATAGCATCTTATAAACATAACTGGGCCTGGGAACAAGGTAGAAAAATAAAGTTTAGTATGCCTGACCTCAGTATGTTAAAATGCATCTTTTAGTGAGGATGATTTTTACATTCTGTTTTGGAAAGTACCACTTTTAGTAAGTAGGCATTTTCTTGCCTAACCATCCAATGTGCCTCTGCTGGGTTTGTGTATTGAATGTTTCGCTTTTGGATGACAGCGCTGGAGAGGGGCAGAGGCTCCAGAAATCAGATGAGTCAGGGATGAGCTGAATAGACCTGGGCTGCATTTAGAGTAGGGGGAGGAGATTTTCTTTCACCTGATTGGGCCTGGTCTGCCTGCAAATATGCTGTCTCCACCTCCTGCCAGGAAGCTGCACCAGTGAGGACGGAACTGGTTTTGGCTGGGTACGGACACTTTCTGGCTTCAGAGAAGAAAGGATTTTTGTGTATAAAAAGAGGGGCCCAGACCCCAGACTTTTAGATCAATTCCGGTTATCAAGATAAACCTTTGTCAAGGAGAAGAGCTGAAGAAGCTGAGAAGGAGTACTGCCCCTGTGCTTTTTGCTGTCTGGGGTTGGCCTGCAGTGGCTGCTTGTTGCCAAAGAAAGGAGAAAAAGAACTTTGCTATTTGCTTTGTCACCTGCTTGCAAGAGGATGTTAAAAGGACTTGTAACTGAGCTGGCCTCCTGTCCTGAAGTTATGTTATGTTATGTTATGTTATGTTATGTTATATTTCATTTGTACAGCGCACAGCTACTAAAAGTGTCCCGGCGCTAACTCACGAAAGTCCAATTAATCACACTCCGAATCAATCTTAAAAGAGCAGCATTTTTAGTTGTTTTTTAAAAAGCAGTGGGTCAGAGACACTCCTCAGAGCCAACGGTAACTGATTCCAGGCCAAACCAGCGTTGCGGGCGAAATAATTTCTGCCTAGCCTCTGGCGATTGAGCCGGGAGTTCTGCATAAGCAACTGATCCGAAGACTGCGGGTGCCGCGATGGTTTATAAAAGGCACATCTCTTTTGTAAATAACTAGAACTGAGCCCATACAGCGCGCGCTGAACAATGGATAGCATTTTAAATTTAAAACGCGACTCCATAGGCAGCCAATGCAGGGTGCGTAAGTGGATACGAACACTCAATTCAATTCATGAAGCTTTATTCGGCACATAAAAAAATGACCATAAGAGCGCAAAACATATATAATATCAAAATTACATAATACAGAACATATATAAAAAGGTGTCATTAAAATACAGGCAGCATTCCTAAAATAACATACTTTTACGTGCCTTGATAGAACGATAGGAACACTCTGATTAGAAGGCAGTCCCAATAGCAGTCTAGCGGCCGCATTTTGGACCACTTGCAATTTCCTAGTCAGATAAGCAGGAGTACCCATCAGGAGAACGTTGGCGTAGTCCAGGCGGGATAAGATCAATGCCCAAACCACGGCCTCCTTAGAACTGACTGGCAGAAGAGGAAGAAATTTCTTCAAGGTTTTCAGGGTCCCAAAGCATGTCCCTCTCAGGGACACAAAGACTTCACCACCAGCTCCCCTGAATTTCATTGCTGGGAATTCCAACCTGCAAAGAGGCGTCTGCTGCTATTTAGGACATCTAGAGACTGTTTGTCGCTGGGAGCAGGAAAATCGATGCAACATCGAAGAAGTGTGTCACATCCACACCTGTTTCTGATGCATCGCTGAAGAAACCGTCGCGGCGCCTGCCGTGGCTCGAGAAATTGCTGCACGATGCATCTGGTGCAACCATCTTCGAAGTCCCAGGTCACTGCACCAATCCTGACGCAAGCCTGTTGCGCAGCTGCACAAAACCATGCATTGTAACGGATCAATGCATCGCGGCACCAAGACTGTTGCATCGTTGGGGGAAGCTGTAAGAAACTGACGCATCACCTCCCCATGCAGTAAGAAACCAACACATCACCTCCTCTCTGGTAAGGAATCAACACATCAACTCCCCAGCGCTGCAGTAAGGAACCTGCACTTTACTGCCCCTGAAGCAAGGAACCTGATGCATCGCCTTCTCTGCATGTAAGGAACCAAAGCATCACCTTCCCTGAGCTCATTTTGTTTGTTTTGCGTGATGCCTCCAAGGTAGTTCATGAGAAAAGTGTCACATTTACAACTTCCACTGAACTGAACTATTTTTACCATTTAAAAGCCTTATTTTTAATACTGTATTGTGGATTTTTTTCGTTTGGTCTTATTTTGGTTTAGATAGACATTACCTTTTTTTCTAAACTGGTGTGGAGTCCATTTGTAGTGTTTTCATTGTATTACTGTATGTGTACACAAATGCTTTACACACTGCTGCTCGTGCCAAGCTACCAAGGGGGTGAGCAGGGGGTATTTTAGGAGTGTAGCCCCCTTTCCCTGACTAGAAGTAAGGGTCTCTATTTGGACAAACGTACCTACCTCTGCCAACTAGAGACCCCCATTTCTAACACTCACACATTTGTATTGTACAGGAAAATATATAAAGGCATACATTCAGGGCCAGCTGCTCTCCCAGAAGAAAAGTTGCCAGCGAACTTATGACTTCCAGTATGCAGAAAGGTGGATTTCCAGAAGCGGGGCCTCTTCCTGATATAAGGCTGAAAAATGGGTAAATCATTCTCCCGGCAGGACAAAATTATGAGGCTTCATTATAGCAGTATGCTCACCTCTGGCCACTAGCCTCCAGAACAGAGAATCATCTTTCGATGAACAAGATTCCAATAAGTCCCGCCACCTTTCACTGTCCCAATCTTTTTTGGCTTTAACCAGCACCAGCTTGGACAATTTCCTAGAGGAGGTAATCATGGAGAGATTTTTCACTTTCATAGACTTGGCCAATGATCTCCTTGCCATTCTACAGTCTCTTCTGGACCAACTCCCACCTCCAGACTTGGTCAGTTTGTTTCCTGTATATGGGACTATACAGTAGGCAGCAATGTAGTTAAGGAAGTTTGAATGCATTTCAATGACTTCAAGTTTGTCTTTGTTTACCTCCCGGCAATCCAACAATTTGAGCAAGAAATCAATTACATCTTTTGTAACAGATGTTAAAAGTGTGGGTTTCCCACTAATTTGCCTCTATTTTGTGTCTATCCGCAGTATGTTCAATATTTCTGGTACTAATTGAAATTGTACAGTCACTTCCAGAATTATTGAATAAGTGTACCATTGTGAGGCATAAGAGGTTGTGATTACTCTCCTCCCATTCCAATATGATCAAATTGTCTGCAAACTGCCACAATTTCAACCAGACCATTATATAATCAATGCAACTTTTAGATCTGTTATTGGAAAATGTATATGCCCCTTGTTTTTCCGATTTAGACCTCCCATTTATGGTTCATATGTCAAATTCGGTGGTGAGTGTCTTAAAGCCTCCCGAGTCCACATTTTACCTGGGGCAATCTCCAATTGTGGAATTCCCCACCTTTCGTCTTCCTCAATTGTGATTCCAAAATCAATCCTATAAAGGGGCTTAAAAGTGATATTAAAATCTCCGGCAAGAATCAAATGGGCCCCAGTGTACTGCCTGTCCAACAGGGTCTCAAGGGAGTCAATTTTTACTGATCTAGCTCTGCTAATTTCCCCTCTCACATAGATATTAAGGAATAGCATAGTGGGCTTTCTATCCAAACTAACTTCAATGCCAAGTATGTTGACATTCGCTATATTTACTTGTAGTACTTTACAGTTCATAGAGGACTTAACCCATGTTATCAGCCCACCAGCTGGTCTCTCAACTTTGTCTGACTTTGTGGGGATAAAATATGTTAGGTAACCCAGTCTACATACCGGAACTGTTCAGCAGGATTCTTGAAAAAAACAGATGTCCAATTTGTCAATAAACTGGCCCCAAGTTGGAAGCAATAACTTAGATTTGAGACCAGCTACATTCCAAGAAATTAATCAAGTGTTAAGTGGAGGGCAGATTGATGAAACGCTACTAGGGGGCTGGTGTGTTTCGTGTACATCGATTATCGTAGCAACTAAGCAAGCGGGCTTGTCTGAACAGAGGTGGTCAGTACAGAAACTACCGCCTCAGGTGCCATTTCTAGATAGATTATAATCGGTAAAAGTGCCTACAAAGGATTTTTTTAACCAAAACAGTCTTTTAAAATCAACCCAATTCATTTAGAATGCCCTTATTAGTGTCTTATAGCAAATCAAGTGACAAAATTAATTACATTTATTCAAGGTGAATTAATCAACATAGACACACCAAAAACAGTGCAAATGCAGGTGTATACTTTTAGAGCACAAATTTATGTAGAAAATGTTATTACAAAAAAGGGTATGAAATACCATACACAAGAATACAACAAAAAGTGAGATCAATTTTTCTTACAGCAATCATTCACTCATAAACACTTTTGTTATCACCCATTTAAAATATTTACAAATGAGGAAAGCATCATTGATAATACAATGAAAAATTCCAAAGAAACATTTTCAAATGAAAATGGGTAGGATTGTTGCCGTTTTGGTCTTGTCTCGTGCTAACATCTACAAGACCATTTTCAGGACGAAATGTTCTTATGTGTACTGAAGACCCTAGGACAATGAATGAAAATAACCATATATATAGGTTATATGGAAGACACTAGGACATATTTGAGATTATTGCAGTGTTCAATTTTGATGTAATCCATCTGCAAAACTTCAAAAGGTGCGGTTAGTGTAGCAAACCCTCCTGTAGGAGTCTGTGTCCCTTTTCCAAGATTATACTACCAACAGATCAAACAGGACTGTACCACTCCTTTAGCTGTGATGGCAATTTCAGGATGCTCCCAAACGTGCGTAAGCAATTTAGTTATTGCTAGAGCTCCAACATGTGCCAGCCCATGTGCCATTTGAACCATAGGTTGTAAATAGGCTGCAGGTAATTTCCACTTATTCATTTCTTTGTTACGCCAACAGCCCTCATCGTCTAACAGTCCTTCTTTAGACCATTTCCAAGCTCTCCTACAGAGGCAGATCTCCGTATATCCAATACTTCCTCTCTAGCGTCATGCCAACCCTCAGCTTGAGACTTCACTACATACATGGATGTAGTGCTTCACTGCATCGCAGTCTCACGAGCTACCCGATCTGCAAAGGCATTGCCTTGTCCTAATTTTTCAATTATTTTCTTGTGTGCACTACACTTCATAATAGCAACTTTCTTCGGGTATGTAATTGCAGTTAAGAGATTATGCACTAATTCTCCGTGCATTATCTGCATCCCATGGGATGTAAGAAAGCCTCTTTCCTTCCAGAGTAGTCCAAAATCATGAACCACTCCAAAAGCACAGCGGCTATCCGTGTAAATGTTCACATACAAGTCAGTGCTTAGTTCACACGCTCGTGTCAAAGCTATTAGTTCAGCTGCTTGAGCCGACTTCTGAGGTATGCGAGCTGTTTCCACTACTGTCTCAAGCGTGGTGATTGCATAAGCAGATGAAGTTGTGCCATCTGGTAACTTCAAACAGGACCCATCAACCCACAGTTCCCCATCTACATCTGGAAGGGGCATATCTTGTAAGTCAATGCGACCCTTTGTCTGTTCTTCAGTAAGGAATATACAATCATGAGGCTCCTTTGACTGAGACTGAGTCACTAGGTATGGCAACAACGTGGCTGGGTTTAATGTTGTGCATCTCTTCAGTGTAATGTGAGGGGCCAACAATGTCAATTCATATCTGTCAGATGAGCTATAGTTAAATGCTGCGTCTTTGTCTGATTTAAAAGGGCATCAACCGCATGGGGTACTAGCATCAACAGTTTGTGTGACAAAACTATCCCTTCACTCTGACGTATGGACACAGCTGTCGCTGCAACTGAGCGGAAGCACCAAGGCAGCGCACAAGCAACAGGATCAAGAACTGCAGAAAAGTATGCGCAAGGACGCTGCTTGTCCCCGTGTGTCTGTACTAAAACTGACAATGCACACCCATCTTTCTCGTGTACATAGAGTAAAAAAGCCTTCGTATAATCTGGTGTGCCTAACACTGGTGCAGAGCAAAGAGCTTGTCTTAACTTACAAAAAGCGTTTTGACATTCATCTGTCCATGGAAGGTGGATCGGAGTGTTTTTAGTCAAAAGCGCTAGCAGGGGTTTAACAATGTGTGAAAAGCCCAATATCCATTGCATACAAAACGAAGTCAATCCAATGAACACACAGACATCTTTCTGTGTGGAAGGTACTGGGGTGTCTAAAATTGCTTGAGTGTGATCTGGTGTCAATGCACGACCCTCCTTAGACAGAAGGTGACCTAAGTAGGTTACCTTCGGTCTACAATATTGCAATTTCTTTCATGATACTTTATGGTGGTGTGTAGCAAGAAAAGAAAGCAAAGACAAAGTACATCTTTCACACTGCTCAGGCGTATCAGCTGCCAACAAGATGTCACCGACATATGGTATGAGAGTCACTCATTCAGACAAAGTAAAGGAATCGAGTTGTCGTTTTAAGGCTTGACTATAAATACTCGGACTCTCAGTGTACCCTTGAGGAACGCTACAAAATCTGTATGATCGATTATTCCGAGTAAAACCGAAAAAATATTGGCTATCAGGATGAATAGGAATCGAGAAGAAAGCATTATTCAAATCGATTACAGAAAATGTAGTTGCTGTCAGAGGGACCAGGGTAAGTAATGTTGTTATGTCAGAAACCAAAGGGTACTGCGGTACTACAATCTTGTTGACTTCTCTTAAATCAATGATAAATCTATAAATCCTAGTATCAGTATCTTTTTTCAAAATGGAAAGAATCAGACTATTACAAACATTGTAAGGAACTTCTTCCACAACCCCCACTTTAATCAAATCATGAACAATGCGTGTAAGTGCTTCTTCTCCTTCTTTAGAAATTTTATACTGAGGCAGTCTCGGCCAAGAAGCACCCTCCTTGACACTAATATGCACTGGCGGAATATTCATTCACCCTACAGCAGTGTCTGAAGTAGCCCACAAAGTACTAGGGAGTGAAGCTAATGTAATGTCCTCTTTAACAATACAGGATCTCTCAATCACAGGGTAGTTGTCATTCAAAATTCCGGAGAACATCGTATTGTAGCCCTGAAATATTGGAGCATATCAAGACCCACAAAATTATCTGGTGTGTTTGGAGAGAGTAAAAACAGACATGGAGCAGTAAACTTATCAACATGGAATGCAAGTGGTTGTGACAATGGGCTAAGGGAAGGTGTTCTATCGAAACCTTTCGATGTAATGGTTAAGCCAGACTCTCACTGGACTTCTGGCAACTAGCTATTCCTGGCAAAAGCTTTGCGACATATTTATCGACAAACAGATGTCTACCCATGTCATCTGTCAATGACTGGTCACTAAAATCGTGGAATGCTTCTTCAAAGCGTGTGAAGAAGTCAGAAACTGATTCATCTACCTTTTGCTTGCAAGACTCTAACACTGTCCAATCTATCTTTTTAGGGGGAATAATCGTTTTTAACTTAACTAATATAGCTGCAGGAAGATCTAAAATTAACTGACATGGCTTCTGCGCTGGTTCCCTTTCTACATCCATTTGCTCTAAGTCTTTCCATAACGCCCCAAAAGCTGCACGATCATCAATTTTACAAACAGTTCTCCACATATCAGGCGGCAATATCAATCCGAAAAATAAATCAATGTCAGGCAAAGTTATAGTACAAGAGCTGATAGCACCCTCAACTTACTCATAACAAGCAGCTGGATTTTTACGCGGATCAGGCAATGCATTTTTATGGGCCATAACATCTGCTTTAGTCCAAGGAGTGTAAACCCAAATATAAATAAAATTTCCTTTAGCATCAATAGAAGTCTTATCATCACTTGTACCCGTTCCTTTAGGAGGAACATATAAAGGCGCTGCTTGCCGCTTGGGTGTCACATTGATTACAACATTTTTATCTGTTTCAGGAGTAGAAGTTTGTGCCATACTGATTTGGGATGTTTGTGCAACAGCGTCTGCTGCCTTTTTTTCCTCTCGCAAACGGGCTGCTTCAACACGTAGTTTAACCAAGCGTCTAATCGTGTCAGCCACATGGGAGAAGACAAAAAGTCCTTCTCGTAGTTTTTTACAATCAGCTGTTCTACCGAATATTTTCTAAACCGTTCGATAATCTCTGCAGCAAATGTATCGGTAAAATATATTAGCTCCCTTTCCTGCCAATCTTTTATACTATCTAAAAGTTCAGAAGCAGTGGCAATACTCTCCAATCCAAGAGCCAATAACAACGACATCACGCCCTCGCAAGACCTCTGCGACTCACTCGCCTCATTCTTCCCCCGCAAGATCGTTGACATACACAACAGCTTCGGCGCCCACACCACGCTCCCATCCACCGAACCAACACCCCCTACCACCACCCTCCGCACCTGGACCCCCGTCAGCACTGAAGACACCACCCACGTGATGAACACCATCCACTTTAGCTCGCCAGCCAACCCCTGTCCACACCACATCTACAAAAAAAGCTGACTCCATCATCGCACCCCAACTCCGGAACATCATTAACTCCTCCTTCGCATCCGCCACCTTCCCAGAAAGCTGGAAACATGCAGAGATCAGCGCCCTCCTGAAGAAGCCCACCGTTATTCCATAACGTGCTGTACATTATGGAAGAAATACCATACTTAAAATACATGTCCCTATTAGGCGTCGACTCCGGGGGGGGGGGGGGGGGGGGGCTGTGCTTCGTTGAGTTTCAAACTGGTACCACTACAAAAGCAACACATCCTACGAAGTGTGCTGGAAACAGGCATGCCAAAAATAGTGCAGAATATGCAGTATAAAATCAAAGTAGCGCTTAAAGTACTCTTCGTATGTTGCGCCGTTCAAACAAAGTCAAATAGAGAAAAATCTTCTCATTACCTGTCTATATGAATTGCAATGCATATATAATTCAAACAAATACTAATATTGGCCAATCTTACAAACAAAAAGCAGCAGTAAGTGTTACTAAACTACCTTACCAGTCAAAGGCATAAAAAAAACAACAGCAAGTGCAGCAGAACGGCTCTTACCAATCAAATGGTGTCCAGGTTCCAACGGCCAAGTTCTCAAATCGACCAAATGGTCACTGCAAGGCGAATCAACAGAAGAGATCTCAGTCGAGGACCGGCTCCACCTGGATGGTCAGATCAGAAAGAAAAGAAAAACGCCGTGGGTGCCAAGACTCGGGTCTACTCAGGTAGCAATCGTGTCCAAAGCGAGATTCCAATGCTTTTTCTCGACCAGTCCTTCGGGCATCCGAGTCGCAGATGAGCCCCACGATGTGCGCCAATTTGTGGTGGTGAGCTTTAGCAAGGCCTACCAGTGCAAGGGATTTGCCCTTCTCTGCACAGAGTCCTCAGACCAATAGGAAGAAGTTGGCACAGAAACTGGACTAGAAAGTACAAAGTTTATTAAACCTCATGAGGTGGTACTACATTCACACAGCACCCTTCGGTAATGTATGAAGTAGCACACTGATTGGAAGGAGCTTGGTCCTTTTATACCCATACAGGGGCTCAAATGAAGGCGGTACAAGTACAGAAGGCTGGTTTTAAATACATATAAGGTCATACAGAGAGTGTGCTGGCAACAAGTGGGAGGGGCTGACAGTTAGCTAATTCTGGTGGACACATCCTGACAGTTACAAGTTGAGGACAGCTGTAAGCTCAACTGAGCATGTGCGAAGCAGAAGAGGCTAAATATATCTCGTCTCTAGGCTAATTTCAAGAGCAGTTAACAGGAAGGTAGGACAGAGCACGTAGCGAGCACATGGCAAACAAAATGGCTGCCAGAAATACAAATTAGATTCCACACAACGGACAAGATAGTCTCTAAATACAAGAGGCCTTCTGCTAATTCTAAACCTAATCGCAGCTAAATTACAACCATAGAATAAAGGCACAACATAAAACACACAAAAATAAACACCCTCTTCAGAATGGTGGAGAGAAGAAGTAAGGGCGAGGATAGCAACATTGTACCAACACCATGAGCTCACAAGAATAAAAGTGATTATGGTAAACCATGAAAATTTGAGCAATAAAGATACAGTACCGTCAATCATAAATGAAATCTGAATATCTCTAAAAAAAACAGAGCCCCAAAGTGGTTCAGCGTACATAAGCACAAACAGAATTGAGCCCTAGGCTCATCACCAGTTATAATAACTAGAACTGAGAATCTCAATACGAATAAAACACCTCTAGCAAAGTAGAGCACCAAAGTGGTTCATAAAATGTAAGCATAAATATAACTGAGCACATCTACGGCCCCTCACAAACACTGAGCATGAAAATGTAATATCAACACTTCTAACAAAATAGAGTTAGGTATAGATAACACTGAGCAACTCAACATAGGTCGAGCAAATAAATGGCTCAGTAGCAATATGTATAAAACTGAGCACCCCTATGGCTCATCATAAATAATGAGCCCTCTGTGGCCCATCACCAATAAACATAATCAGAATGGAGCACCTCAATAGATATTGAGCAAATAAATGGCTCCAACAAACCTAGCAGAATTCAAATCCCTACAAATACCCTTCAGAAAATACAAATGGAATTGAACTCCTCAAATAAATTAAGCATCAAAAGGTTCATTTCAGTACACGTGAACATAGAAAGCATTGAGTGTCAAAATTGTGAACAGGCCTGCATAAAATGGCTTGCATAAAGTATCACATAACACGTAATGAATTACAATAAACTGTAAATCATCAGACCAATAGCACAGTTCGTAAATTAATTGAAATGCAAAATGCAATTAGCAATATTTTAAACATAACAAATTAAAATAATAAATGTAGTCACCGTTGTCTGATTTTCGGAGGCAGCTTTCTGAAAACGCCGGTAATCTTTACCATATAGAGACTGTCGCCAACTGCAAAAAGATTGTAAGCACAACCAAGTCCACACTGAAGAAGATATGGTGAGCGACATCACACCCGAACCCAAAGCTGTCTCCACAAAGTATCACCTCACCACCGCAAAAATCCACCAACCGATCCAGGCAGAAAAGAAAATATCTACCAGAAACTTTTCTGAAAGTGCCTTGATGCAGTTGCCAAAGGAAAACCCACACAATGAACCTGGTTGGCAAACTGAAGACTTGCACCAGCCTGCAGACTGAGCCACGACCAACCACAAAATGACATCACGCTATTGACGCAGCGCCAAGTGGCTCATGGCACACTTTTGCAGCATAGCGTCTGTCTGCAGTTAGAGGGATTCAACAATGCCAGAACGTCACAGGAGAAGCTACGAAGGAACTTCAGGAGTCCACGTTGTGACAGGTAAGAGTGCGTGTGTTGAAGCAGGAGTGGAGATATTTTGAAAAGTCGGCTCGTGCTCAGTTTAAAGGTTAACACAGTTAAATGGCATTGCAACAACGAAAATGCCAATGCCAATGGTAAAGCGCACCAAAAGTCCATAAAAGTCACCTTTTTCCCAAAGTAGGGCAAAGAACGACCCCATTGTGAAGGCAGGAATTTTCTTTAAAGTACACCAAGTAATCTTAGCAGGGTTCACAGACTCTCCGCCTCATCTCAGATGCACAGCCAAAATTGCTAATTGTCACAGCACAACAAAATAGATTATTTCAAAACTCTTATGGCAGCAACGTTTAGAATAAACTATCTACTCATTTTCAGTCACATGAAAGTTGGTAGAAGGCAGAATAAAGCATCCGTAGGCTGCGCAGAGTTCAGACATTCAATGTTTTTGTAGACACAAAGTAGACAAGTTCCAAATCATTCAAAAGTATTCCAAAGTAAGTTCAGTAAGGTGTCTGTGAGTTGGTCAGTTTGAAATGTCAAGCTGCACAAAGAAATGTAGTGACAGATTTCAGGCAGCAGTTGACAACTTGAACATCCAACGTTTAGGATTAATTTAACATGTACCAAACCCAACTTACTTCTGGCTGTCTGTTGTTGTAGACACCGGTAGGGCAATCAAGGGATTGGGCACGATGTTCAGTTAGTTTCTTCTAGTTTCTTTTGCAGTATCTTTTTGATTATGCGTGGTTTCTTTCTTTAAATCGTTCCCAGTGTAACATCCGGTAAATGAAAGATGACTTCTTATTTGCTGTGTCAGGATGTATGTTTATTCTTGGTAATCAAATAATCAAGTACAGCATTTAGATAAGGTAGTAATCCAAGTTCCAGTAAAGGTTAAGATAAATGCCCCACCGGGAGCAGCTGCCCTGCTGCTCAGCCTCCAAGGTGACTGACAGTGGACAAGGAGAGCAGGGAGAAGCAGGATACAACCCCTGCCCTGACTCTTCTTGGCAATGACGGGCAGGGACGGGCCCGCCCTTGGTCCATGCTTGTCCCCCATGTGCCTTACGCAGCTGGACTTTGGCTGAAAGTAGGTGTAATGACCCACAGCTTGTTGACCGGCAGGGGATTCTGGGCTTTGTAGTCCCAAGGGGCTGCTCCTAAAACATGGCAGTGGCTCAGCCCCCACAGTGGTTGACTCCACTGGAATGATGGCGCTCCACAGGCTGAGAGGGAATGTCGCAGGCAAAAGAGTGAAGAATTATGCTCACTGGAAAGTGCTCCCTCACACAACAGATTTCCCTCGCAGCTAGCATCTTAGACCGGTTAGAAGCAGGCCCTATATAGATATTATTTCTATGTTTTGTAAACTCACCGAGTGCTATCATAAGATAACTTTGGAATGCGTTATACACAGAATGAGGAGTAACAAGCATTGGCATAGTCAATAGGTCTCGCCTTTGGGATCTTATAAGTGTTTAGCCATGCAGCACACAAGCTGCGAGGTTACAAACATCAGAAAGTACATTCATCAGCCGGTCACATTTCATGTGAGTTGCTTTTTTAGGCATTAAGAACATTGCTTGGTTTACTAACAGTGCCCAATTTTTACTGGTGACAGTGAGGTAGGTACAGGCAGGCTGTTGTTAAAGTGCCCCAACAGTGACTTCAAAATAAATCCCATAGCTGAACCACATAAAGGTAGTTGAAAAGAGTGACACTCCTCTGCAAACAGCCCTAAGTGTGTTGATGACTTGGGTTTTAGAGGGGGTGAGTATACATACCTTACAGGCACGTCTGACTTTAAGGACAGCCACTCTCATTTGGATATAAAGTGCAACACTGCGATACCTTAGCTCAGTGCTTAACAAGGGGAGTACCCCAAAAATCATCTGCAGGGGTCAAGCCTGCTATCTGTCAATCAAAAGTCCGGGAACAGATATAATATACAACACACACCCCGTTTACAGCTCTATATTAACACTGTGAGTGGCATGTGTGGAACAAAATGAGAAAAAAAATCATTCTGATATTTAGTACTAATTCACAAAAGTGAGGCCCATTGTTCCAAAATAGTGATCCACATACCTAGTGCTAGACAACACAATGCTTGGCAAAGCCACTTAGACCTAGATGTAGGTGGCTAAATACCGGTCGGGAGCTCTGAAATTCGGTAAATTTCAGCGTTAGCCATTCCTAATGTAGGTAAGGAATCGGTAAATAAGGAATCGGTAAATACTGATTCCTTAATACCGATTCCTTATTTCTCTTGCATTTGAGAAATCGGTAATACTGATTCCTTAAATGCATTGTAGGAAGCTCACTAAGGAGTGCTTTTAAGCCGTAAGAAATAGGTAATTACCACCAACTTCAAGTGCAGTGCCACACTTGTTCCGTGTCTTTGAAGCAAGCTTGCACTGGCTGGCCCTGCAGTAGCAAACTTGTTCAATGTCTTTGAAGGAAGCTTGTATTGTCCTTCAGTACAACACTTGTTCAAAGTCTTTGAAAGAAAGAAGCTTGCACTGGCCCTACTGTGCCACACTTGTTCAATGTCTTTGAAAGAAAGAAGCTTGCACTGGCCCTACAGAGCCACACTTGTTCAATGTCTTTGAAAGAAAGAAGCTTGCACTGGCTCTGCAGTGCCACACTTGTTCAATGTCTTTGAAAGAAGGAAGCTTGCACTGGCCCTACAGAGCCACACTTGTTCAATGTCTTTGAAAGAAAGAAGCTTGCACAGGCCCTACAGAGCCACACTTGTTCAATGTCTTTGAAAGAAAGAAGCTTGCACTGGCCCTACAGAGCCACACTTGTTCAATGCATTTGAAAGCAAGAAGCTTGCACTGGCCCTACAGAGCCACTCTTGTTCAATGTCTTTGAAAGAAAGAAGCTTGCACTGGCTCTACAGTGCCACACTTGTTCAATGTCTTTGAAAGAAAGAAGCTTGCACTGGCCCTACAGTGCCACACTTGTTCAATGTCTTTGAAAGAAAGAAGCTTGCACTGGCCCTACAGAGCCACACTTGTTCAATGTCTTTGAAAGAAAGAAGCTTGCACTGGCCCTACAGAGCCACACTTGTTCAATGTCTTTGAAAGAAAGAAGCTTGCACTGGCCCTACAGAGCCACACTTGTTCAATGTCTTTGAAAGAAAGAAGCTTGCACTGGCCCTACAGTGCCACACTTGTTCAATGTCTTTGAAAGAAAGAAGCTTGCACTGGCCCTACAGTGCCACACTTCTTCAATGTCTTTGAAAGAAAGAAGCTTGCACTGGCCCTACAGTGCCACACTTGTTCAATGTCTTTGAAAGAAAGAAGCTTGCACTGGCCCTACAGAGCCACACTTGTTCAATGTCTTTGAAAGAAAGAAGCTTGCACTGGCTCTACAGTGCCACACTTGTTCAATGTCTTTGAAAGAAAGAAGCTTGCACTGGCCCTACAGAGCCACACTTGTTCAATGTCTTTGAAAGAAAGAAGCTTGCACTGGCCCTACAGTGTCACACTTGTTCAATGTTTTTGAAAGAAAGAAGCTTGCACTGGCCCTACAGTGCCACACTTGTTCAATGTCTTTGAAAGAAAGAAGCTTGCACTGGCCCTACAGAGCCACACTTGTTCAATGTCTTTGAAAGAAAGAAGCTTGCACTGGCTCTACAGAGCCACACTTGTTCAATGACTTTGAAAGAAAGAAGCTTGCACTGGCCCTACAGAGCCACACTTGTTCAAAGTCTTTGAAAGAAAGAAGCTTGCACTGGCCCTACAGTGCCACACTTGTTCAATGTCTTTGAAAGAAAGAAGCTTGCACTGGCCCTACAGAGCCACACTTGTTCAATGACTTTGAAAGAAAGAAGCTTGCACTGGCCTTACAGTGCCACACTTGTTCAATGTCTTTGAAAGAAAGAAGCTTGCACTGGCCCTAAAGTGCCACACTTGTTCAATGTCTTTGAAAGAAAGAAGCTTGCACTGGCCTTACAGTGCCACACTTGTTCAATGTCTTTGAAAGAAAGAAGCTTGCACTGGCCCTAAAGTGCCACACTTGTGCAATGTCTTTGAAAGAAAGAAGCTTGCACTGGCTTTACAGTGCCACACTTGTTCCATTTCTTTGAAGGATTGTTGCACTGGTCCTGCAGTATCACTCTTGTTCCATATCTTTCAGGGAATATTATAATGCTCTTGAACAATGCTGTATGTCTTATGCATGTGAGCCAAGGACCCGCTGCACTCCTGCTCTATGTGCTCTATTTCTGTCTGTTTTAGGTCTGATCGAAAGACTGTTTTAACTGCCTCACCAGCCTCATGTTTTCCCCAAAATAATACCTATTCTTGCATACAGAAACTAGGCCTTAGTTACATCCTCTTCAGCTTTTCATCAGAAAGAGTGTCATTCACACATTAGCCCAGCACTTTAGAACAGGTTACATACAACTGGGCATTGGATCAGCCCTCTGTCGGCATTTGCTTTGTTGCCAATGTTTTAGTCTGCCTGGTTGTGTGCAAATGGGATGTATTATATGCTGTGTATTACACTTACCAGCCCCTTTAGGACGCTTGAGTTTCGTCCATCAAACCCTCATTGCTACCCATTGGTAGCTGTGACATAAAGGGGCCGATTCCGATTTCGTCCGGAAGGGCTCCGAACCGACCGAATCGGTCACTGCCGGCCAGATTCCTTTCCGACTGAGCTATTCCGATGGGCTCAGTCGCAAAGGAATCCAACTCAGATTTCCGGATTGCGGACGACAGGCTCAGAGCGCCTGTCCGCAGTCCGAAAATCCTCCAGTACTCCCCCAGTCGCCTCTTGCCGACCGAGGGAGTACGATGGCAGCTTTTCACTGCCTTTTCTGGCTGGTCTGTCCGGCACGAAAAAGGCAGTCGGAAGCTGTCTCTGAGGGCCCCCAGCAGGGCCCCCATGGGTGTGAGGCTGCCAGATGGTGCCCCTCTGTTGATCCCTGCACCCGGTGGCAGACACCTTGGGGTGCCAGCCTGAGGGTGCAGGGATGAACTGCACCCCTGCTTTCTACATTGCAAGCATGCTTTCCGGTCGGAAAGCAGGCTTGCATTGTAAGGTATATAAATGCGACCGAACCCTGTTCGGTCGCATCGTACTAACAGGGTTGTAACCGGCGACAGCAGGTCGGTCGGTTACAGCTCCTGCCCGATATCGGACGGACTCAGGTAGCAATGCTAACACAGAGGAACACGTGTTAAACATGTAAACAGTACCAATATGATTGAAGAAGAAATTGACATGACACTAAAGAAATCCAACACCAATTTGTAAAAATAGTCTGTATCTTTATAAGAATTTAGACACTAGAATGAAAAAGATCCACCAGAGAGTTCCAGAGATATAAATTTTACAAGCAATAGTAAATCAAAGCAATTTCATGCAACCACAAACAAGCCTTTGCAAAATCAGTGAATTGGACACAGAAACTCTTTTGAGGAAACCTTAGGTAAGTGTCAATGTAGAGGGTTAGAAGTACTAGCTCCTGACCAACTCTGGCAGGGAGTTAGTCAGGGGTACTAGCAAGGTCCTCAAGATCAGTTAACTTTTCAGGAGAAGCAGACCTTCAACAGTTCCAGGCACTTTATCTGTGTCGCAATGGATTCCTATGGAATGGTCGGGTCACTGACAGAATATCGACGGACCTAATATCCACCTACAAGAATATCAAGTACAGAATATCGATGGATGATTTCTGCGTGCTTCCAGCTTTCCAGGAATGTTGCTGTTTCAAAGAAGATGTTGATGACCTTCCTAGTTGGGGTGCGATGGCTGCGCCTGCTTTGTTGAATACGTGGTGTGGGCAGGGGTTCGACGGAGATCCTGAGTGAACGGAGTTCATGACCTTGCGTATCTCGTCGTCGTTGACGTTGGACCAGGAGGTCAGACGGTTGGCGCTGGTGGTGTTCACAGGGGAGGTGGAGTCTGGCGTAGTCGGGGCGGTCGTGGTGTTGAAGCTGTCGAGGATGTCAGCGATCTTGCGGTGGAAGAAGATGGCTAGTGAGTCGCACAGTTCTTGTGAGGGTGGGATGACGTTGGCATTGGCGCTGGGATTGGAGAGTTCCTTTACGATGCTGAAGAGCTCTTTGCTGTTGTGTGCGTTGTTATCCAAGTGGTCTTTGAAGGAGGACCCTTGTTACGAGCAGACGTCTCTTTCCTGCTCTTTCAGGCCCGATTTTACATTTTGCTGAATGTGCTTTGAAAATACCCGATTTTTAATTTTGCGGAATGCGCTTTTAAAATACAATTATTTGCAAGCCTTTTTGTGGTGATACTGTACTTTGAATTGTGTGGGAATTCGGTTTGGGGGTGGTGTAAAACTCTGGGCAGGCGGGGACTCGAACCGGGCTTTCACTGCCTGATTTATATTCCCGAGCCACCATTTTTCCTCCTGTTGGGCGGTCTAGTCGCTCCGGAGGAGATGAAAGGGCACGCTGCACCAGCGCGCCCGACCCTTGGTACGAGCAGATGTTTCTTTCCTGCTCTTTCAGGCCCTATTTTACATTTTGCTGAATGTGCTTTGAAAATACCCGATTTTTAATTTTGCTGAATGCGCTTTTAAAATACAATAATTTGCGAGGCTTTTTGTGGTGACACTGTATTTTGAATTGTGTGGGAATTCGGTTTGGGGGTGGAGTAAAACGCTGGGCAGGCGGGGACTCGAACCGGGCTTTCACTGCCTGATTTATATTCCCGAGCCGCCATTTTTCCTCCTGTGGGGAAGTTTAGTAGTTCTGGAGGAAATAAAAAGGCATGCTGCGCTAGCGCGCAGCGGGCGCGCGCAGCAGGCGCGCCAAAGTCTCGCCTAGCAAGCAAGTCTGCACCCGTCCGCGCCCCGGTAGCGCCCGGAGCACGAGATGCTGCCCATATACTGGGTGGTCACAGTGGTAAGAATACATCAAGAATTAAATATAGCAGGGATAGTCTTATGAATATTGGTAACCAAAGCAGATGTCATTTTCCAATGAAGCTATTGGTGGACTTGGTGCATCTGCGTTGTAACACGTGCAATTGGAGGGGGACTTGCAGTGGGAAAGAGGAAAAGGTCGCAGCTGAAAATGACCTTACTCCCATATCACAATTCGCCCAAACGGATATGACTGGGGACAAGCTTAAGGTTATTCTCATTAACGCTAGATCCATAAAGAAGCATGAAGATCAAATCTATGACTTACTCTCAGATGCCAAGCCGGATGTCCTGTTTATTACTGAGACCTAGCTGCATGAGGGCTCTAATTCCATTCTGGTGAATGCAATACCCCCAGAATATAGGATTATTAGGAAAGATAGATCTGGTAGCAGAGGAGGTGGAGTTGCAATTATATTTAAGAGCTCCCTCAAATGCTCAATTATATCTATTTCTGGTCTTGAGGATGCAGAAGGCTTAGGTTTTTTGATATCAGTCTCCACCCACCAGTCAGTTGCCGGGGTAATCATTTATAGACCACCGGGGCCACCTGGCCGTTTTCTGGAAACCATCCGCCATGCCATAGAACCAATTGTGACCAGATTAGCCAGTGTATGGTTCTTGGAGATTTTAACCTTCACTTAGATCAAAAGGAGGCCACTAACTCTAAGAAGCTATGTGAATGCCTGGATATTTTCAGTTTGCTGCCCTTTGTAACTTCTCCTACCCATGAGAAAGGTCACACTTTGGATCAGATTTTCTCTGCAAGCCGTATCGTTCTGTCCAATCCCCTCCCTATTATATGGTCCGACCATTTTTTGATCACGTTTTGGTTGGAGAAAGATCTGATTGAGACTCGATCTAAGAGCAGGGATAAAACAAAAGAATTTAGATCCTTTAAGCTTATTACCATTAGTCCCTGACTGAAATATTAGGTCACTACCCCATACCTGGAGAGGGGTTTCTGGAAGACGATGTTTCTGCCCTTGAAAGTTTGCTGCAGAAGTGGGCATTGCATCTTGCTCCTTTAAAGCCATGCCGGGCCTCGCGAGAAACTATTTCTGCCCCCTGGTTTACAGATAAACTGAGAAAAAGCAAGAGTGCTTGTAAATGTTTGGAACGCGTATGGAGAAGGAGTTTTGACCTGAAGAGTAAACATATATATAAACAGGCACTGAAAGTACATTATCATAAGGTACTTGATGAAAAAAAAAGATATCTGACCACTAAAATTGGCCAAAAATAGTAGCAGGGAACTCTTTAGGATTGTAAAGGATTTTTCCTCTCCCAAAGCGATCCCGAGTTCTTTTGTCCCCACGCTTGAATGGACCACTCAGATTGCTGATTTTTTCTATGATAAGATGAAGACAATTCAGGAAACCTTTGCTATGCCTGTCTCTCTGAATCAGAATGAGGGGTGCTCTCTGAGGGAGGATTGGATGGGGGCCTCTCTGTTGGAGTTCCCTCCGATGTCACTGGACATCAATTCCCTGTGGATTCATGCCAAGCTAAAATATTAGCATCTGTTGCGGAAGCTCTAAACCCTACCATAAATAAAGTCCTGAACCTTTCCATGTCATTTGGGCAGGTCCCGACCAGATGGAAACAGGGCAAAATCTTACCCCTCTTGAAGAAACCTTCATCGGACCCTACCGTAGCCAGGAACTACAGGCCAATTACATTGCTCCCTTTTTTGCTAAGACTTTGGAGAAGCATGTAAATAAGGTCACCTCAGATTTTATTGAAGCCTCCAATGCCCTCCACCCGAGCCAGTCAGGCTTCAGGGCAAATTATAGTACAGAGACTGCCCTACTCGAGGTCTCAGAAAGTATCAAAGACATCCTGGATAGAGGAGGCAAGGTAGTTTTAGTATTATTAGATCTTTCGGCGGCCTTTGATACCGTGCCCCATGGGCGACTCCTTCAAAGGCTGGGGGAATGCGGCCTGGGGGCACGGTCTTAAAGTGGTTTACTTCCTTTTTGGAAGGCCGTCAACAATCCGTCAACAATCTGTCTGGGGAGCCACCCTACTCAGCTGACATTTCTCTGCTAAAAGTTGGAGCACCTCAGGGCTCAGTTTTGAGCCCCACTCTTTTTAATATTTATATGGCACCTTTGGCTGTTGTAGCAGAGAATCTTGGGGCCAAGCTTTTGACCTAAGCGGACGATACACAACTGCTGTTTACTTATGAAAAAGGTGTGCCGTTTAATGAAGGCCAGATACATTTATGTCTGAAGACTGTGTTTGACTGGTTTCGGCGGAATCAATTATCTTGCAACTCCGCCAAGACCGAAATTATGTTTTTCGGACATAGCCTGGATGATGAATGGCGGAAGTGGTGGCCTCAGGACCAACCGGCCCCTTCCAGCCCTGTCACCACTGTTAAAAATCTTGGAGTTATGCTGGATTCTGATCTTTCTATGAAGTCACAGGTGCAGGCTGTGGCTGGTACATGCTTCAGGCTGTTAAAAATGATAAGAAATTTCCTCCCATTACTGCCACTGGCCCACAGAAAGACAGTGGTCCAGGCCTTGATTATGTCGAGGCTGGACTATGTGAATGTGCTTTATTTAGGAATCCCAAAGTACTTATTGAACCGACTCCAGGTTGTCCAGAATTCGGCCGCCAGACAAATTTCGATGGTTGGACCTAAAACACACATGACGAGCCACTTGAGATCACTGCACTGGCTATCGGTAAAAAACAGAGTTGATTTCAAATCGCTGGTGTTAGCCTTTAAGGCGTTGCACAACAATGGAGCAAAGTACATCAGAAAAATTATTATTCCTTACATTCCAGCTAGGATCTTGAAGTCATCTACCTAACATTTGTTGTTAATACCTAAATTCTGTAGGGTAAGGAAGGGGGGGCGCTCCTTCCAGGTGGTAGTGAGTAGCCTATGGAACTCGCTACCTCTAACCTTGAGACAAGAAACTGAGATCTTGAGCTTTAGATGCCAACTTAAGACCTGGCTGTTTCAGCAATAACGTGATTTAGGTAGGAGTGGTGAATTATCGGAGTTGCTCTTTCCAGGGTCTCCTTTCTTTCCTATTTCTTTTTTCTAGCGCCGAGACACCCCTTGGAGTAGCCGCGCGCTTGTACAAATGCTCCATAAAATTAACATTAACATTAACATCTCTTGGCTTATCTGATGAGGTGGTGGTGTCTGCAGGTGGCGTCCTTGTGGGCTGTGTGGTTGTCCAGTGTGCGTTTGTGGAGCCATGTCTTCTCCAGTTTCCGGCATGCGCGTTTAGAGGTCTGGAGCTCGAAGGTGAACTAGGTGGCTCTCTTATTGGCGTGGCTCTAAGGGTTTCTTGAGCGGGGCGAGGGTGTTGGTGCAGTCATCGATCCACTGTCTGAGGTTTTGGGCTGCGGCGTCTGGGTTGGTGGGGTCGGTGGGTGGGTTCTTGGTGAGGGAAGTGATCAGCTGGTCTTCAGTGACTTTGCTCCAGCAGCTGCTAGGCAGCTGTTGGGTGGGGTGGTGCGTGGTTGGTTCTGAAGGTGAAATGGATGCAGTGGTGGTCGAAGCCTGTGGAGAAGACGGGATCCAGCGTGTCGCCGGCGGCATGGGTGGGTGCAGTGACGAGTTGTCTGAGGCCCAGGTTGGTGAGGTTGTCGATCGGGGTGGCGGAGTTGGCGTCATTGTTGTTCTCATGGGTGTCAGCAGGGGGAGGCAAGGAGGGGCGCTTGCCCCCCCGCCCCCTGGAGCGACCCTCCTTGACCCCCCCTGTGGATGCCCATGAAAACTGTGACTTCAAGACGGGGTTCTCACTCTCTTTTCTCTTCCTTTCTTTAATTTGCTTCCCTGTGAAATGGATCCAAAAAAGAAAGCCGCTTTTGCTGGAAATGTCATATTTTTCTGACATTTTAATTCCAAAGTGCAGCATTGGGAATAAAAGGCTAAAAATATGAAAAATAGATAAATAACTAGAGAAAGTAAGACAGAGTGGTAGCAAACTGGCCAAACTAATTTTATTCACACTGAAATACATTAGCGCCACTTTTACAGAGTTTGCCAGTGAAGCGCTATTTTTATTTTCTTGTCTTTGTTTTCCCTGGACTTGGCACTAGTGCACCAATCCTGGAGGTACTGCAATGTGTGGATTGGAAAACAAAATGTGTACTACGGCTCTGCGTTCAGGGATGTAGTCTTTTTACCATACTGCTTACGTTTTGTAAGGGTATAAGCAATGGATATTGAAATGGGTCCATTCAGGTCCCTGTATTCGTGTCCTTAACTTTTCAGGCAAAAGCACTCACTGATTTCTGAATAGTGAGTGTAAAAGCATTAAGGTAACCATGTTGTTCCTGCTTACATTTCCCATGGTTTGCTAAATTTTGCATTCCCTATAAGTGTTTGCTTTTTCCCGGATGTTGTAACTTTTTTTTTTGTAGGCCGCATATTGCTTGTGTCTAGTGCGTAATTTAAATTGAGCCGCATCCAGGTGTTTATAGCGGGCAACAATTAGGTTGTAGTTGAAGACAGTGGGAGTTTTTCTCAGTGGGGCAGTGCGGTGTTCAGTGGGGGAGAGGATGTGGCACTATGGTCAGAGCTGCTGAATTTGGACCTGGGAACCAGGTTCAGCCTTAATAACCAGCCCACCAGACCACTCTCCTGCGAGAGCACAATCACATGCTAGACCTTAGAAGGCTTCGCAACACCTTAGAAGTCCTGGTGTCTTCGCACCAGCAGGTGGACCCTAGCATGACAAGTGTAGGTAAACCTTCAAGGCTTGTCCACCACTATCCATACTGAAGTTCACCTCCAGTCTTGCGGGCAGGCCTATGAAGCAGCAGGCCCTAGAACAACAGTCACTGAGGTCACAGGACCCTTGAGAAGGGCCAGCTCTAGGGTGGTGCAACCAGCGTGACCGCACCGGGTGCTGACTTTAGGTGGAGGCATCATGTTTGCAAGTATATTATGATTTTAAAAACGCTTGCTGCCTCCTTCCTGGCCAAATGCGAAGGTATCAAACCCAGGCCAACTTTCACAGAAAAAACACTGGCTATATTTTGCAAAACTATAACACAAACATTAATACTGATAAAAAAGGATTTTTAATTATTTTGATAAAAAAAGAAATTTAAACACATATATCTTGTATACACGATAATTGATACAGTTAAAAATTCTTTGTTGGTAATCAAAAATAAAACATTTTTTCTAAAAGACATTCAAGGGACAATATTGTTGTCCTGTATATTGTTGGCACGGCTGTAGTCTGTCAACGCGTTTCGACACGTTGTAGTGTCTTCCTCAGGACAATATATTTTTCTGCCAATTTTTTCAAATTATAGGATGAACCCTCAATAACCAGAATTCTTGTGACTTCTATGCTTGCAGGTTGAAACAGTCAATCGAAAATTTATCAAACCTGGTGCGGCTTTTTTTTCCGGGATTTTAAATCTTCACAAGAATACACGAAGAGTGAGGCACCTTTAACAATCTTGTTTTGGTATGTGAAATCTTTTATTGGGGATCTCAACGCTCACATCCCACTCTTCATTTTCTGGAATTTGTGAACTTTATTTCCCATTAAAAACCAGAACCTGCCTCGATAATTCTTTCACTGCCTGGCTGTTGGACAGGCCACATGAAGGGCTCGCTCCCTCCCCGCATGACAGGGCCCGGACACCGGCCCTCCAGGTGTTACCCGCAGAAGCAACCCGCACCCCGTCCCCTACGGGACTCCTGCCCCCGGACATCTCTGTATCATTGGGCCGGGCCACTGTCGGTTCCATTGCCCGGCCCGGCCGCCATCTTGGACGCTGCACCACGAGGCCGCGTGGCCTCAGCTCGACCCTAACCCTGGGCCTGGCCAGGCCCCGACATCCCGGCACCACCATCCACCCAGGAGGTGAACGGACCACTTGGCAGGACAAAAGGAGAAAGAAGTGTCGATGACCTCCCGGCCTCCAAGTGCGAGGGTCCGGACATCAAAGGGCGCCAGACCTATAACTGGGGCAGCTCCAGAGCAGGAAGGCAGTTGTATCCTGGAGTCGAGAGACACCGTGAAGAACTCATCCTTGACGGACTGCTGGCGCTGCCGCAGCCCTGCCTTGTGAACTATCGTCCTGCCTGCTGGCGCTGCCGCAACCTTCTGCAACCTCCATCCTCGTCGGGACCTGCTGGCGCTGCCGCGGACCTTTGTAACTACCACCTTCGTTGGGACCTGCTGGCGCTGCCGCGGACCGTTGCTACCTACGATCATCTCGGGACCTGCTGGCGCTGCCGCGGCCCGTCCTCCTAGAACGCCGAGCTCGAGGATTGTGAGCTACCCATCTTTTCATCGCATCTACCAGATTGGTAACAAGACTGTCCCGCTACCCCCTTTCCCAACCAAGAGACTAGAATCGAGGGGACCCCTGAGTCCAGACCTCCTTGTACCATTCTACCGTACTTCAAGATTGCTTATAAAGAACGTTAAACCTTATCTTTGTGTGGTGTCCATCTGTGGGGGGGAAGTTACTTGTCTGTACGATCGCAGGAGACGGCTCTCCCCGGAGACCTCTCCCCTTGTCCTCGGCCGACCCTCCAGGTCCCGTCTAACATTGGTGGCCAGCGGCGCGATCCGAACCAACGCGTAATCGTACAGAAAGCAACTCACCCCACGACTAAACCACAATGTCGACCCAAGAGAGCGGGTCTACGGAAAAATTCCAAATGGACAAGCTGGAGGAGTACAACCATCGAGAGTTGAAACAATTTTGTATGGAACTGGGCATTGCTACCACCGGTCTGAGCACAAAAGATGACTTTAAACACGCCCTAGAATCGTGGGCAGAAGCAAATACCGCCGGTCCCCGGGACCAACGCATCGAAGCACCAGAGACTAGCACCGCTCCTTCCGAAGAAAGGAGAACGGGTCTCTCCCGGGAAGAGATCCAAGAGAGAGAAAAAAGCAGACTGCATGAATTAGAGTTGGCACGGCTCAAAATGGATGGAGAACTAAAACTAGCGGAACAAAAATTGAACCTAGAACACTTACGGCTCCGAGAAGAGCGGGAAGAAAAACAAAGACAAAGAGAGCTCGAAGAAAAAAGACTGGCATACGAACACGAGCGCAAACTAGCAGAAATAGAACTACGTAAGCAAGGCAAGGACCTGGGGGTGCCCGAGCAACCGCGCACCCCAGGAGCTACCGAACCAAAGGTCCACATTCCCAAAGATGTCGTCCGAGAGTACTACCGAAACGACGCCATACAGCAGTGGTTCAAGGCCTACGAGATCGCCATGTCCTCTCACCGGATCGATCGAAGTGACTGGGGAGCTGGTCTATGGGGGAGGTTCGTCAATGAAGGCCGTGATGCCCTGTTACAGCTCCTGGATCATCAAATGACGTCCTATGATCACATGAAGGCCGCCCTCCTCACTCGATATGGGCTGACACCCGAAATGTACCGCCAGAGGTTCCGCGACTGCACCCGAATCCCGGGTACAACTTGGGTGGAATATGTGAACTATTTCAGCCGAGCCCTTGAGGGATGGATCAAGGGGAGCAACGTAACGACCTACGAGCAGCTTTTTAACCTCGTCGTGTGGGAGCACCTCTCCAACAACTGCTTCATCGAGCTCAGGCAGCACCTCCTCGATAGTAAATTGACTGATCCACGGCAGCTCGCCGCCGAGGCTGACCGATGGGAGAGCACCCGAGTGGGCCGGAGTGGGCCCAACGAACAGAACAGAAACAACCAAGGTCATCGCCGTCCCCGAGGAGGAGGAGGAGGCCAGGGCCGGGGGAAAGACACCGTCCCGGCCGCTCCTGCTACCAGCACCCCGCCCCCGGCCGGCCGGGGCAACCCCCCGATGCGCCCGGGGTTCAGGAGCAGGAGGAATACGAACAAGAGCAACAAGAATGGGAACCGGCCGCCATGGTCCTGGCGTGCCTAGGGGGAAGAGACATGATCCCGCGGGCTCCCCTACCCGCCAACACCAGAAAATACAGTCAGTTGGTGAACATAAATGGGCGCAAGGCTGAAGCCCTACGTGACACGGGGGCCAGTGTGACGGCCGTCCGCTGTCACCTGGAGACCCCAGATCAAATAATACCAAACGTTCTCTGCCCCGTCCGTTCAGCCGACAATTCGGAGAGCATGTGTCGGATGGCCTGCGTCCCCTTCGAGTGGGGAGGAGTATCCGGCATGCTGAAGGTGACAGTCCGCGATGATGCCCCCGTGGACTGTCTCCTGGGGAACGATCTCAAGAGTTCCCCGTGGGCCGCCGTGGAAAGAAAAGAGCACCTGGGGATGTTGGGCCTCCCGGACTGGGCGTGCGTAACCACCCGGTCCATGGCGGCCCGCGCCATCCCCCGACCAGAAGAACCCGAATGGCCAGCACCTCCTCCCCCGATCGCTCCAGTGGGGGACGCTGACCCCGCCGACCCCGCGGAACAAACCCAAGAAGAACTCGCTCAGCCCCAGGACCTCCCAGACCTGGCTCAGTGGCGTCAAGAAGGGGGACCCACCCCAGAACAATTCCGTCAGGAGCAGAAGACATGTCCCTCCCTCGAGGGACTACGACAGCAAGCACTCGCCCAGAGCACGGGAGATACCACCGGGGCCCACTGGATCTATTGGGACAATGATCTATTGTACAGCGAACAAAGAATCGCCGAGTTGGGGGCCAGTCGAGTGTTGGTGGTGCCCCTCCGTTTTAGAGACTTCCTGTTGAACTTGGCCCACGACGTCCCCCTGGCCGGACACTTGGGTCAGGACAAAACCTACAACCGCCTAGTGACCCACTTTTACTGGCCAAAAATGAGAAATGACGTACTCAACCACTGCCGGTCCTGTCCCACTTGTCAGGCCAGCGGGAAGAGCGGCCGCAAACTCAAGGCACCCCTGCAGCCCTTCCCGGTGGTTACCACTCCGTTCGAAAAGGTGGGAATAGACATTGTGGGGCCCCTGGACCCCCGAACAGCGCAAGGGCATCGATTCATCCTGGTACTGGTGGACCTCGCCACCCGCTATCCCGAGGCCATCCCCCTTCGAACTGTAACAGCACCGGTGGTCGGCCGAGCCTTAATGGGGATCTTCTCCCGGGTGGGCTTCCCCCGGGAAGTCGTCAGCGACCGAGGCACGAACTTTATTTCAAAATACATGAAATCCCTCTGGCAGCAGTGCGGGGTCACCTACCGATTCACAACCCACTATCACCCGCAAGGAAACGGACTGGTTGAGCGGTTCAACCGCACACTCAAGGGAATGATTATGGGGTTGGAAGAGCCCCTCCGCCGCCAGTGGGATGTGCTACTCCCGTGCCTCCTCTTCGCCTACCGAGAAGTCCCTCAGAAGTCCCTCGGCTTCAGCCCCTTCGAACTCTTGTACGGACACCCTGTTCGAGGGCCCCTCAGCCTAGTCAAGGAAGGTTGGGAGATGGCCCCCCTGAAAACTCCTCCGGACGTCTACAAGTACCTCCTGACCCTCCGCAATCAGACCCGACGATTCCGAGAGATCGCCAAAGCCAATCTTGAAGCCAGTCAGGAGGACATGAAGAAATGGTACGATCAGAACGCCTCCTCCATAGAGTTCGTACCTGGCCAGCAAGTATGGGTGATGTCCCCCACCGAACCTTGTGCCTTGCAGGATAAGTGGACGGGGCCCTTCAAGGTGATCGAGCGCAAGAGCCCCGTCACCTATCTCATCGACATGGAATCTCCCCGGAACCCCCTCCGGGTTCTCCACGCCAACAGACTCAAACCCCACTTTGTGCGCTCAGAGCTCAGCCTACTGATGGCTACCGACAGTGGAGCCGAAGAAGACTCTGAGCCCCTCCCTGACCTACTAAGGACCCGTGAGAAAGATGGTTCAGTGGACGGGGTCCGACTCTCAGGTGTCCTAACCCCGGAACAGTGCCAAGACTGTCGGGGCCTCCTGCTGCAATTTGCGACCCTGTTTTCCCTCACCCCAGGGGTCACCCCCTGGTGCTTGCACGACGTGGACACTGGGGACAGTCCCCCTATCAGACATCGGGCATACCGCGTACCAGATCGGGTACGTGCCTGCATCCAAGAAGAAGTGTCAAAAATGCTCACGCTCGGGGTCATCGAGCCCTCAGACAGCCCCTGGGCCAGCCCGGTCGTGCTGGTTCCCAAAGCTGCTGCCCCGGGCACCACTCCTGAGCTCCGATTCTGCGTCGACTATCGGGGTCTGAACGCTGTCACCAGAACCGACGCTCATCCTATCCCCCGAGCAGATGAACTGATCGACCGCATGGGGGCCGCCCGCTACATCAGCATCTTCGACCTGACAGCGGGCTACTGGCAGATCGGCCTCACCCCCCGGGCTCAAGAACGATCCGCTTTCTCCACCCCCGATGGCCACTACCATTTCAAAGTCATGCCATTCGGCATGAAGAACGCTCCAGCTACTTTTCAGCGACTGGTGAACCAGGTATTGGCGGGTCTCGAAGAGTTCAGCGCCGCCTACCTGGACGATATCGCTGTGTACAGCCGCCACTGGTCAGACCACCTCCGCCACCTCCGAGAGGTCCTGCAGGCCCTCCAACGGGCCGGCCTCACAATCAAGGCCAGCAAGTGCCAAATTGGTCAGGGTCCGTGACCTACCTCGGGCACCAAGTGGGAAGCGGTCTGGTGGCCCCTCTTCCGAGCCTTCTTGGGGCTCACCGGATACTACCGGCGGTTTGTGAAGGACTATGGCAGCATTGTGGGGCCCCTCACAGAGCTCACATCAAAGAAACACCCGAAAAAGGTCAACTGGACTCCAGACTGTCAAGCGGCCTTCGAGAAACTGAAGGCCGCCATGTGCACCGCCCCTGTGCTCCAGGCTCCCGACTACAGCCGGGAATTCATCGTACAGACTGATGCCTCCGACCATGGCATCGGGGCTGTCCTCTCCCAGCTGAACCCCGATGGACTTGACCAACCGGTGGCCTTCATCAGCAGACGCCTACTGGCCCGAGAACAGCGCTGGAGCACCATCGAGAGGGAGGCCTTCGCAGTAGTGTGGGCCCTCAAGAAACTCCGGCCCTACCTCTTCGGTACCCACTTCCGGGTGCAAACAGATCATCGGCCCCTGCAATGGCTAATGCAGATGCGGGGGAAAATCCCAAACTATTGCGTTGGTCCATCTCCCTGCAGGGGATGGACTTCACTGTGGAGCACCGACCTGGCCAGGACCACGCCAACGCGGATGGCCTGTCACGCTTTTTCCGCCTCGACGAGGAGAGTCCCCAAGAGGATGGGTGACTCTCCCCGCCTTCAGCTGGGGGGGACGCATGTTGGACAGGCCACATGAAGGGCTCGCTCCCTCCCCGCATGACAAGGCCCGGACACCGGCCCTCCAGGTGTTACCCGCAGAAGCAACCCGCACCCCGTCCCCTATGGGACTCCTGCCCCCGGACATCTCTGTATCATTGGGTCGGGCCACTGTCGGTTCCATTGCCCGGCCCGGCCGCCATCTTGGACGCTGCACCACGAGGCCGCGTGGCCTCAGCTCGACCCTAACCCTGGGCCTGGCCAGGCCCCGACATCCCGGCACCACCATCCACCCAGGAGGTGAACGGACCACTTGGCAGGACAATGGGAGAAAGAAGTGTCGATGGCTCTCCCCCGCCAGGTGCCGATCGCCCCCAGCCTCCCCGGGCGACATCCCGGCACCACCATCCACCCAGGAGGTGAACGGACCACTTGGCAGGACAATGGGAGAAAGAAGTGTCGATGGCTCTCCCCCGCCAGGTGCCGATCGCCCCCAGCCTCCCCGGGTGCTGGCTCCACCCCCCTGCTGGGTGTCTGGACTCCCTCATCCCGGACCACCCGACCTCCAAGTGCGAGGGTCCGGACATCAAAGGGCGCCAGACCTATAACTGGAGCAGCTCCAGAGCAGGAAGGCAGTTGTATCCTGGAGTCGAGAGACACCGTGAAGAACTCATCCTTGACGGACTGCTGGCGCTGCCGCAGCCCTGCCTTGTGAACTATCGTCCTGCCTGCTGGCGCTGCCGCAACCTTCTGCAACCTCCATCCTCGTCGGGACCTGCTGGCGCTGCCGCGGACCTTTGTAACTACCACCTTCGTCGGGACCTGCTGGCGCTGCCGCGGACCGTTGCTACCTACGATCATCTCGGGACCTGCTGGCGCTGCCGCGGCCCGTCCTCCTAGAACGCCGAGCTCGAGGATTGTGAGCTACCCATCTTTTCATCGCATCTACCAGATTGGTAACAAGACTGTCCCGCTACCCCCTTTCCCAACCAAGAGACTAGAATCGAGGGGACCCCTGAGTCCAGACCTCCTTGTACCATTCTACCGTACTTCAAGATTGCTTATAAAGAACTTTAAACCTTATCTTTGTGTGGTGTCCATCTGTGGGGGGGAAGTTACTTGTCTGTACGATCGCTGGAGACGGCTCTCCCCGGAGACCTCTCCCCTTGTCCTCAGCCGATCCTCCAGGTCCCGTCTAACACTGGCGGTATCAAATACGGTGCAGTTTGCAATTGACGAAGGAACGAAGGAGCCACTCAGACCGCCCCAGTTACTGCGGAAGCTCTTTCTTTCTTCCTTTTAGTATTCTGTTATGAACTGTGATTTTTCAAAGGACGCTTCATTTATGTCCGACTTTAACAATGTAGTTGAGTCTTTCTTCGTGCATATCGCTGTCTACGCGTCAGGTTGAAGAGATGTACCCAGGGCGAGGATTAAAAAATTTGAGAGGTTTCTTCTGTTTTGGTATTCCTTCCGCGTACCTGCTAGTTTGGAAAGTTGGAGGGATCCTCCTTCCTGGCCTCCAGCAATTTTCGGCAACAATAAAAATGACATGATGACTCTGGTGATTAATGTTCTTCCTAGAGGGAGATCAGAATTTTGTCTAGTGGAAGTTTTGACTCATGGAAAGGTAGCTCAGAGGGTTAATGTACTGGCTGCAAAGAACATGCGCCATGCAGATCACAAAGTGCACATAAAGTGCACATAATGTAAAGGTCAGTGGGCTCCTGCTTTTGTCAGAGATCCTTTTGTTACTTGCAGTTTATAAGTTAAAATCCTAACTTAGAACAGTGAGCTATTAACTGTCATCTAAGAGCTGCATACAAACTGCAAGGTATAAATGAGAGCGTTATGTCCCCCCCCTCCCTCCTCCCTCCCCCCCCAGTCTTTGATTATCCTAATGTCCCAAAAAGTGTTCTTTTGGACAGAAATCAATTCTGAATATTAAGGAGAACCCCCAACCATGGTATTACGTTTTGAATTCCGGGTATTGTGTTTCTCCAGACCAATCACTATGAAACTATACGGGCTACTAGTATGGTTGTCATGTGACCTTGTAGTCCTTAGTCTTATGTAACATTTTCTATACAGTGATTTACACACATATTGATTGTCTCTGTGTAATGTGTGTGATGTAAAGTGCTCTGACACCTACAATGGTATGAGTGGCGCTGTGAATCAAATTAAATGCATCTGAGAGAGAGTGGTTATGGAAACTTGGGGGGCACAGTTAAAGGGTGGCAGTGAGGGAATCCATGGCAGAGGTGGTCATTGGGGGGCACTAACAAACATTAATGCACAGGACACCAACAGTGCTACGGCTGGCCCAGCCCTTGAGGCCAGTCTGCCTCACCCATAGGTACCTCCATTGGCCTTGTTTCAGCAGCAGTAGCTGCAATTCACCAGGGATTGGCAATGCCGGACTTGCACGCACACCAAACTAAGTTCGCAAACTTCACAGTCTCCCTGCTTCATTCACAAGCACTTTTAACATGTGCTGCCTGCTGTGGGGCCGACTGGAATTAATTATGCAGCAAAGGATGACAACATTATGCCGTAGTGTTGACTAAATTATGCTGCAGCGTAATGCAGTATATTTTCAGATTTTTTTTATTTTAACGTGTGTACACATGCTAACAGTCTCTGGAAAGATTTTGCCTTATTAGTACCAGTGTAACATACAAACACAGCAGTGAGAAAGGTGCCCAGTCAACCTTTACAATAGGCCATCCATCCACTCCGCAGCAACACAAGTCACATTTTATAATAACTTTTGATATGTTTGAGTTATCATGAATTCTAGCACCAAGAAGCCAATATTGGTAAATATGTGTGCTACAAATAATCCCTAACATACAAGGTGCATACAGTATATTTAATCTGGTGCTTTAATCATAGGCTGTTTTAAAGTATTCTGATAAAAATCGAATCGCGCTGAAGACAGCCTTGATTGATGTTGGATCGAGGACCCGGAAGTCTGCACACCAAGCAGACAGAGATAAAGCAGGTTGTCAGAAAGTTTAGCGTTTTCCCTAGAGGTGGTGTTTGTTGGCCTGTGGCAGGGTCAGTCATATGTCCTGGATTCCTGGCATTTAATTGAGTCTATCCCAGTTCTGCGCCCCAGTGTTTCGTGTGCCCCACCTGGCACAGATCATGTCGGAGGATGGTGATGTTAACATTTTGCCCCCCCCTGGAAAAATTTCTGCCGACGCCCATGTGCAGGACATACGTTTGAACGTCAGCAACATATCTCATTCGGTTAATGCACCTGCTGAAACAAACATGTGACCTGAAACCTGCACATGTGCATTCCTGCAACACAGCCCAGCAGCTTTACTCCTGTATTGTACAGATGTGTGTGTGCACCTACAAAGCGTACATTCAGTCTCAGTAGGATAGCACAGCGGGTCCATGAACTCACTCCCTTAGCATGTACTCCTGGTGCAACTATCAACCCAGAAGCCTCCAGGCACTTTAAATAATAGGTGTTATTTTCACAGATCGTCCGACTCTCCTACCCCTGTTTTGAAGGTGGACGGGGGGCTGGAGGCCGCAGGAACTTTCCACCCAGCCCTCCACCCGTGTCCATGGTCATTGCCTGGGACGAGCTGCGGGGTGGAGGGAGGTGGAAATCGTTGTTTAATCAGCAATTAGGCAACAAAACGGAAGAGCAGCCAGGGCCTGCAATAAAAGAGAGAGAAGCGCACGGAGACGGCCTCTTCTTTTGAGATTAGGGCCTCATTATCTGCGGCGCGCGCCGCCCCGGCCTAACTTGTTTTCCCAAAGTCGGTGGAGCGCGTTTAAAGGCCCCAGAATCAATATTAGGTCTGCCCAGGGCCCGCTCTGGGCGGCTGGTGTTTGCAAAGAGTTAAACGGGCGGAAAATCGGTCTGGTGGCGAGTTCAGCGGCCCTCTCCGTCCCTGCCTGGAAACTCCGATCCGAGGCGGGGGACTGTTATTAAAAGTGCGATGGTGCTGAGATAAGGGGGTACGGGGGGGGAGGGGGCAGCGGGCTTTATGGCGCAGGCAGGAGGCGGCCACGCAATCAGATCAGAACTTTAATTAAAAAGGATGCGGCGGTAAAGGATATTGCTGGGAGGAGCCCCCCCCCCCCCCCCTGACATCTCCACAGGTTGCTGGGAGACCGCCCCCCCCCCCCCCCCCGTGTCACTCTGTCTCCCTGTCGCCCCTATCTTCCTTGATAAAGTGTATTATTTTGGCGGGCCGGCGAGGCAGGAGAGGGGGACGGCTGCTCGAGGAGAGATGAAGGCGGCGGGGCCCTTCCTGGGCCAGTTCCTCCCGGAGATGCGCGAGTCCAGAGGGTCCCACCTCCTGCTCAACATGTACCTGTCAGGTAGAGCCTTTTCCCCTCACAGGGGCTCCCCTCAGGTGCGGTGCGGGAGGGGGTGTGCCTGTCAGGTAGACCCGGCTCCGTCCCTTTCGTCTCACAGCCCAGGGAGCCCCGACAGGTGCGGGAGGGGGTGTGCCTGTCAGGTAGAGCCGGATGCGGCCCTTTGCCCCTCACTGCCCGGGGAGCCCCGACAGGTGCGGTGCGGGAGGGGGTGTGCCTGTCAGGTAGAGCCGGCTCCCTCCATTTCCCCCTCACAGCCCAGGGAGCCCCGACAGGTCCGGTGCGGGAGGGGGTGTACCTGTCAGGTAGAGCCGGCTCCCTGCGTCCCTTTCCCCCTCACACCCAGGGAGCCCCGACAGGTGCGGGAGGGGGTGTACCTGTCAGGTAGAGCCGGCTCCCTGCGTCCCTTTCCCCCTCACACCCAGGGAGCCCCGACAGGTGCGGGAGGGGGTGACCCGGCGCTGCGCTTGAGGCCACGTGTGCCTAGAGAAGGTGCTTTCTGGTGCGTGTGATGTGTGTGGGTTGAAGGGACCCTGTGCGTGTTCCCTGCGACCCCTGCGCGGTTCCCACCGTATGAGTGTCTGTTCCCCTTTGTCGTCTTGTTTCTTTGCTTGATGCTTCTACCCTCTAGAGCAAACTTTTCTTCCGTTTTTTTGTAGGATAGGGTTTTTCTCAGCCTTCCTTCTGTTCCCCTCTAAATACACCTTCCTGTGATGGAGGAGGCTTGCTTCCCCCCTTCCGTTCCCTTCCCTTCCCTTCCCTCCTTCCTTCCTTCCCCGATGTCTCATCAAACACACCCTCTTGCCACCACTGTCCATTCTCTTTTCTACCCATCCCCTTTGTCTTTTGCCACCCCCTTCCTCCCTCTCCTTTCACATCCTTTCCCCTTGCGCTCTCTTCTCTTGTCTCCCTCTCTCTGACCGTCTCCTCTCTTCCCATCTGACTTCCATCTCCTCTTACCCAGTCCCCGCTCCTCATCTTCCGTCTCCTCTGCCCCTCTCTTTCTCTTTTTTTCTCATCTGTCTCTCTGCTCGTGCCCTCTCCGTGCACTCTTCTCTTAACCTCCGCCACTTCTCCTTTTCATGTTCGCCTCTCACCTCTCTTCTCAACCCCCTCTCTTTTTTACCCTCTCCTCTCTCTCTCTCTCCCATCTCACAGCTCGTTCCCCTATCCTGTCACTCTGAACTCTTGGATCACCTTAAATCACCATAATCTCCTCTTTCCTTTCCCATCTGTCTCCATCTTCTTCCTTGTCTCTCTCTCTCTCTTTCATCCCCTGTCCCTTTCTTTCTCTCTCTATTCCCTCCCCCCGTTACCCGTCTCTGCGCTCTGCTGCCCTGATCCCCTATAAACCTCGTATTCTTCTCTCTGTTTCTCGCTTCTTCCCTCCCTCTCTTCTTCCTCTCTCCCACTTCTCAGTCTTTCCTTTGCCTCTCTCCATCTTCTGTCACCTCTTAAATCTCTACTTCTGGTCCATCCTTCCTCCAACTCTTTTTTTGTCACCTCTCTCTTCCCATCATCTTTCTCATCGCTTGGTTTCTTTACCTTATTTCCCCCAAAGCTTCGCTTCTCTTCTTGTATCTCTTTTCTTCACTCCTTCCATTCTCTCCCCTCCTCCCATTGTCTACCCTGTGTTCTTCTCTTTTCTGAATCCCTTCTTCTCTTCTTCCTTCCTCTACCACCCATCTTTCCTGCTCCCTCCCACCTCTTCATCATCGGTTCTTTCTTTTCTCCTCTCTCTCTTCTATGCTTCTCCCTCCCTCTCTCCTTTTTGTCGTTCTTTGTTGCCTGTCTTCTCTATCTCTCTTTCTCCCCTTCTTTCTTTCTCTATCATCCCGTCTTTCCTTCTCCCTCTCACCTCTTCTTCATTGTTTCTTTCTTTTCTCCCCCTCTCTTTTATGCTTCTCCCTCCCTCTCTCCTTTTTGTCGTTCTTTGTTTCCTGTCTTCTCCTCTATCTCTCCTTCTTCCCTTCTTTCTTTCTCTATCATCCCGTCTTTCCTTCTCCCTCTTCTTCTTTGTTCTTTCTTTTCTCCCCCTCTCTTCTATGCTTCTCACTCCCCTTTTTCTCGTTTCTTGTTCCCTCTCATCTCCCGTATCTCTCCTTCTTTCTTTCGTCCTTCTACCACATTTTCTCATTCTCTTTCCTTTTCTTCATCCTTCTTCTCTCCTCTCATCTTTGTTTCTTAGTCTTTCTGAATCTTCTCCTCTCCTCCACTTCTTCCCTTCTTTCTTCTCCATCTCTTAGTTCCCGCCTCCCTGCTCCCGGCCCTGACGTCCCTGCTCACCTCTCCCCCTCAAAAGGGGGACAGGTCTTACCTCTTCTTCATTGTTCTTTCTTTTCTCCCCCTCTCTTCTACGCTTCTCCCTCCCCTTTTTTCGTTTCTTGTTCCCTCTCTTCTCCCGTATCTCTCCTTCTTTCTTTCTTCCCCCTCATTTTCTCACTCTCTTGTCTTTTCTTTCTTCTTCTCTCCTTTCTCTCACCTTTGTTTCTTAGTCTTTCTGGATCTTCTCCTCTCCTCCTCTCCTCCTCTTCTTTCCTTCTCTCTTCTCCATCTCTTACCTCTTCTTCTAGTCTCCCCACTCCCGGCTCTGACGCCCCTGCCCTCCTGCCCCCCTTTAAAGCTCTCCCCTCTCGGCTCTGTCGGAAGTCGGATTTCCTTTTTCCTGGACGCGTTTCCTGGCTTCAGAAGCCGAGGGCTGGAGGATAAAACAAGAGCGCAAAATAGCATTAAAATACATCTCCCCGACTTCCAACCTTAAATCAGCACAGACCAGTTAAATCAACGCAATCCCTCTTTAAAGAGAAAAAAAAATTAAAACAACTAAAAAAAAAAATCCACCCAGATAATATTATAGGACGGCAATCGTCCCGAGTTACTTTCCACAAAATGGGAAAAAAGCGGCATTTCGTTTTTCTGTTTTCTATTTTTTGTTCTCGTTTAACTTCACACCGTTTATATCCCCTGCAATATTTTTTTACATTATTATCATTGTTTTCCCGAATGCTTATTTTTACTTCTCGATTTACCTCGATTCATATTGCGACTAAATTATAACAAACGAAGCTGAAGTGCAAATGCGGAAAAGTCGATCATATTTCGTTCGCCGAAATAATGATTTCTGCCGATAATAACAAGACCTCGATGGCTTCGTGAAAGTTCAGGACAGACACAACTCGATTTAAAACATATTTAATTTGCAGACATCAAATAATTCAAGAAAAAAATCGACTCTGGAATTGTTGTGTTTCATTCTGATGGTTTTACTACATATTTTTCCTTTTGTGTTCATCCCGGTCAGAAAAAAAGGTGCAAAAAATAAACCGAGCCGGGACTGCCCGGGATAATGTTTTTATTAAAGAAGAAATGCGGGACATGAACACAGGGGCAGAGGGCAGCAGGGTGGAGGGGGGTTGGGTGTACTATAATTCGTTTAGGTAAGACACAAGGTGAACATAGTAACAACAATAACAAAAGCAATAAGAACAACAGCGATGATAATTATATTATTAATAATCATAACTAGAGGGTAGTTTACACCAATAATCCTAAAAGCGATTTCACTCATAAACCAGCCCCACACCGACAGCCGGACCCGAGTGCCGAGAACAAGCCGCATCCTCACACTAACCAGACTCGCAATAGTAGCCGGTGGTTGTATAGCGCCTGCTGCCTCCTCCGCGGACTCTCGGCGCTGCGCGCAGCTGAGGCTGGCCTGGGACTACCTTCATGGAGTGAATGTGCGGTTTTGACCTTTGCTGTGTTTCGTGTTTCGTTGCAGACCCCGTCGGTGAGACTCTGCTGAAGGAAGGGAAGCAGCAGTCCTGGGGGGGCCTCAGCCCCGGGGTGCAGAAAGGTGAGGATCGCCGCAGTGGTTATGTAGATGGGCCTGTGGGGAGGGGGGGGGGGGGGGAGAGGGGGGGAGGGGGGCTGCAGTGAGGTTGGTGGGGGGGGGGCTCTGGAGAGTCTGGTTGTGAGAACTGTGGGGGTCAAGGGGTGTTTTGAGGGGGCAATAGAGGCTCGGAGATAGGTGGAGTGGGAGGTTTGTCTTAACTACTGTGAGGAGGGCATTGAGAGCTCAAACGGGTAGAAATAATAAGACCAGTAGGGGCTCTACTTGGGGGGAGTGGACAGTTGGAATATGTGGGGCAAGAACGAAAGCTGGGACTATGTACGGTGGAGAAGTAAGGAAAACAGGTGTGTGTAGGGTGGAGCAGCAAAGGAAGCTGTGGTGTGTGTAGGGTGGGGCAGTAAGGACAGCTGGGGTGTGTGCTGGGTGGGACAGTAAGGAAAGCTGCTTTGCATGCAGGGTGGGGCAGTAAGGAAAGCTGGGGTGTATGCAGGGTGGGGCAGTAAGGAAAGCTGGGGTGCGTGTAGGGTGGGGCAGCAAAGGAAGCTGTGGTGTGTGTAGGGTGGGGCAGTAAGGACAGCTGGGGTGTGTGCTGGGTGGGACAGTAAGGAAAGCTGCTTTGCATGCAGGGTGGGGCAGTAAGGAAAGCTGGGGTGTATGCAGGGTGGGGCAGTAAGGACAGCTGGGGTGTGTGCTGGGTGGGACAGTAAGGAAAGCTGCTTTGCATGCAGGGTGGGGCAGTAAGGAAAGCTGGGGTGTATGCAGGGTGGGGCAGTAAGGACAGCTGGGGTGTGTGCTGGGTGGGACAGTAAGGAAAGCTGCTTTGCATGCAGGGTGGGGCAGTAAGGAAAGCTGGGGTGTATGCAGGGTGGGGCAGTAAGGAAAGCTGGGGACTGTGCAGGGTGGAGCAGCAAAGGAAGCTGTGGTGTGTGTAGGGTGGGGCAGTAAGGACAGCTGGGGTGTGTGCTGGGTGGGACAGTAAGGAAAGCTGCTTTGCATGCAGGGTGGGGCAGTAAGGAAAGCTGGGGTGTATGCAGGGTGGGGCAGTAAGGACAGCTGGGGTGTGTGCTGGGTGGGACAGTAAGGAAAGCTGCTTTGCATGCAGGGTGGGGCAGTAAGGAAAGCTGGGGTGTATGCAGGGTGGGGCAGCAAAGGAAGCTGTGGTGTGTGTAGGGTGGGGCAGTAAGGACAGCTGGGGTGTGTGCTGGGTGGGACAGTAAGGAAAGCTGCTTTGCATGCAGGGTGGGGCAGTAAGGAAAGCTGGGGTGTATGCAGGGTGGGGCAGTAAGGAAAGCTGGGGTGCGTGCAGGGTGGGGCAGCAAAGGAAGCTGTGGTGTGTGTAGGGTGGGGCAGTAAGGACAGCTGGGGTGTGTGCTCGGTGGGACAGTAAGGAAAGCTGCTTTGCATGCAGGGTGGGGCAGTAAGGAAAGCTGGGGTGTATGCAGGGTGGGGCAGTAAGGACAGCTGGGGTGTGTGCTGGGTGGGACAGTAAGGAAAGCTGCTTTGCATGCAGGGTGGGGCAGTAAGGAAAGCTGGGGTGTATGCAGGGTGGGGCAGTAAGGAAAGCTGGGGAGTGTGCAGGGTGGAGCAGCAAAGGAAGCTGTGGTGTGTGTAGGGTGGGGCAGTAAGGACAGCTGGGGTGTGTGCTGGGTGGGACAGTAAGGAAAGCTGCTTTGCATGCAGGGTGGGGCAGTAAGGAAAGCTGGGGTGTATGCAGGGTGGGGCAGTAAGGACAGCTGGGGTGTGTGCTGGGTGGGACAGTAAGGAAAGCTGCTTTGCATGCAGGGTGGGGCAGTAAGGAAAGCTGGGGTGTATGCAGGGTGGGACAGTAAGGAAAGCTGGGGTGCGTGCAGGGTGGGGCAGTAAGAAAAGCTGGGGTGTGTGTAGGGTGAGGCAGTAAGGAAAGCTGGGGTGTGTGTAGGGTGAGGCAGTAAGGAAAGCTGGGGTGTGTGTAGGGTGGGGCAGTAAGGAAAGCTGGGGTGCGTGTAGGGTGGGGCAGTAAGAAAAGCTGGGGTGTGTGTAGGGTGAGGCAGTAAGGAAAGCTGGGGTGTGTGTAGGGTGAGGCAGTAAGGAAAGCTGGGGTGCGTGTAGGGTGGGGAAGTAAGGAAAGCTGGGGTGCGTGCAGGGTGGGGCTGTAAGGAAAGCTGGGGTGCGTGCAGGGTGGGGCAGTAAGAAAAGCTGGGGTGTGTGTAGGGTGAGGCAGTAAGGAAAGCTGGGGTGTGTGTAGGGTGAGGCAGTAAGGAAAGCTGGGGTGTGTGTAGGGTGGGGCAGTGAGGAAAGCTGGGGTGTGTGTAGGGTGGGGCAGTAAGGAAAGCTGGGGTGCGTGTAGGGTGGGGCAGTAAGGAAAGCTGGGGTGCGTGTAGGGTGGGGAAGTAAGGAAAGCTGGGGTGCGTGTAAGGTGGGGCAGTAAGGAAAGCTGGGGTGCATGTAGGGTGGGGAAGTAAGGAAAGCTGGGGTGCGTGTAAGGTGGGGCAGTAAGGAAAGCTGGGGTGCGTGTAGGGTGGGGCAGTAAGGAAAGCTGGCGTGCGTGTAGGGTGGGGAAGTAAGGAAAGCTGGGGTGCGTGTAAGGTGGGGCAGTAAGGAAAGCTGGGGTGCATGTAGGGTGGGAAAGTAAGGAAAGCTGGGGTGCGTGTAGGGTGGGGCAGTAAGGAAAGCTGGGGTGCGTGCAAGGTGGGGCAGTAAGGAAAGCTGGGGTGCGTGCAGGGTGGGGCAGTAAGGAAAGCTGGGGTGCATGCAAAGTGGGGCAGTAGGGAAAGCTGGGGTGCGTGCATGTTGGGTCAGTAAGGAATGCTGGGGTGCGTGTAGGTTGGGGCAGTAAGGAAAGCTGGGGTGCGTGTAGGGTGGGGCAGGAAGGAAAGCTCGAAAGCTGGGGTGGATGCAGGGTGGGGCAGTAAGGAAAGCTGGGGTGTGTAGGATGGGGCAGTAAGGAAAGCTGGGGTGTGTGCAGGGTGGGGCAGTAAGGAAAGTAGGGGTGCGTGCAAGGTGGGGCAGTAAGGAAAGCTGGGGTGCGTGCAGGGTGGGGCAGTAAGGAAAGCTGGGGTGCATGCAAAGTGGGGCAGTAGGGAAAGCTGGGGTGCGTGCATGTTGGGTCAGTAAGGAATGCTGGGGTGCGTGTAGGTTGGGGCAGTAAGGAAAGCTGGGGTGCGTGTAGGGTGGGGCAGGAAGGAAAGCTCGAAAGCTGGGGTGGATGCAGGGTGGGGCAGTAAGGAAAGCTGGGGTGTGTAGGATGGGGCAGTAAGGAAAGCTGGGGTGCGTGTAGGGTGGGGCAGTAAGGAAAGCTGGGGTGCGTGCAAGGTGGGGCAGTAAGGAAAGCTGGGGTGCGTGCAGGGTGGGGCAGTAAGGAAAGCTGGGGTGCATGCAAAGTGGGGCAGTAGGGAAAGCTGGGGTGCGTGCATGTTGGGTCAGTAAGGAATGCTGGGGTGCGTGTAGGTTGGGGCAGTAAGGAAAGCTGGGGTGCGTGTAGGGTGGGGCAGGAAGGAAAGCTCGAAAGCTGGGGTGGATGCAGGGTGGGGCAGTAAGGAAAGCTGGGGTGTGTAGGATGGGGCAGTAAGGAAAGCTGGGGTGTGTGCAGGGTGGGGCAGTAAGGAAAGTAGGGGTGTGTGCTGAGTGGGGCAATAAGGAAAGCTGGCGTGCGTGCAGGGGGGGCAGTAAGGAAAGCTGGGGTGCGTGTAGGGTGGGGCAGTAAGGAAAGCTGGCGTGCGTGCAGGGTGGGGCAGTAAGGAAAGCTGGGGGTGCGTGCCGGGTGGGGCAGTAAGGAAGGCTGGGGTGCGTGTAGGGTGGGGCAGTAAGGAAAGCTGGCGTGCATGCAGGGTGGGGCAGTAAGGAAAGCTGGGGTGCGTGTAGGGTGGGGCAGTAAGGAAAGCTGGCGTGCATGCAGGGTGGGGCAGTAAGGAAAGCTGGGGGTGCGTGCAGGGTGGGGCAGTAAGGAAAGCTGGCGTGCGTCCAGGGGGGGCAGTAAGGAAAACTGGGGTGTGTGTAGGGTGGGGCAGTAGGGAAAGCTGGGGTGCGTGTAGGGTGGGGCAGTAATAAAAGCTGGGGTGTGTGCAGGGTGGGGCAGTAAGGAAATCTGGGGTGTGTGTAGGGTGGGGCAGTAAGGAAGGCTCGGTCGTGTGAAGGGTGGGGCAGTAAGGAAAGCTGGGGTGTGTGTAGGGTGGGGCATTAAGGAAAGCTGGGGTGTGTGCATGGTGGGGCAGTAAGGAAAGCTGGGGTGTGTGTAGGGTGGGCAGTAAGGAAAGCTGGGGGTGCGTGCAGGGTGGAGTGGTAAGGAAGGCTGGGGTGCGTGTAGGGTGGGGCAGTAAGGAGAGCTGGGGTGCGTGCAGGGTGGGGCAGTAAGGAGAGCTGGGGTGCGTGTAGGGTGGGGCAGTAATGAAAGCTGGGGTGCGAGCAGGGTGGGGCAGTAAGGAAAGCTGGGATGTGTGCAGGGTGGGGCAGTAAGGAAAGCTGGGGTGTGTGTAGGGTGGGGCAGTAAGGAAAGCAGGGGTGTGTGTAGGGTGGGGCAGTAAGGAAAGCTGGGGTGTTTGTAGGGTGGGGCAGTAAGGAAAGCTGGGGTGTGTGTAGGGTGGGGCAGTAAGGAAAGCAGGGGTGTGTGTAGGGTGGGGCAGTAAGGAAAGCTGGGGTGTTTGTAGGGTGGGGCAGTAAGGAAAGCTGGGGTGCGTGCAGGGTGAGGCAGTAAGGAAAGCTGGGGTGCGTGTAGGGTGGGGCAGTAAGGAAAGCTGGGGTGTGTGTAGGGCAGGGCAGTAAGGAAAGCTGGGGTGTGTGTAGGGTGAGGCAGTAATGAAAGCTGGGGTGTGTGCCGGGTGAGGCAGTAAGGAAAGCTGGGGTGCGAGTAGGGTGGGGCAGTAAGGAAAGCTGGGGTGTGTGTAAGGTGAAGCAGTAAGGAAAGCTGGGGTGCGTGTAGGGTGAGGCAGTAAGGAAAGCTGGGGTGTGTGTAGGGTGGGGCAGTAATGAAAGCTGGGGTGTGTGCCGGGTGAGGCAGTAAGGAAAGCTGGGGTGCGAGTAGGGTGGGGCAGTAAGGAAAGCTGGGGTGTGTGTAGGGTGGGGCAGTAAGGAAAGCTGGGTGTGTGCAGAAGGGGCAGTAAGGAAAGCTGGGGTGTGTGCAGAAGGGGCAGTAAGGAAAGCTGGGGTGCGTGTAGGGTGGGGCAGTAATGAAAGCTGGGGTACGTGTAGGGTGGGGTAGTAAGGAAAGCTGGGGTGCGTGTAGGGTGAGGCAGTAATGAAAGCTGGGGTACGTGTAGGGTGGGGCAGTAAGGAAAGCTGGGGTGCGTGTAGGGTGGGGCAGTTGCGAAATCTGGGGAGTGTGCAGGGTGGGGCAGTAAGGAAAGCTGGGGTGCGTGCAGGGTGGGACTGTAAGGAAAGCTGGGGTTTCGTGTGGGGTGGGGCAGTAAGGAAAGCTGGGGTGCATGTAGGGTGGGGCAGTAAGGAAAGCTGGGGTGCGTGTAAGGTGGGGCAGTAAGGAAAGCTGGGGTACGTGTAGGGTGGGGCAGTAAGGAAAGCTGGGGAGTGTGCAGGGTGGGGCAGCAAAGAAAGCTGGGGTGTGTGCAGGGTGGGGCAGTAAGGAAAGCTGGGGTGCGTGTAAGGTGGGGCAGTAAGGAAAGCTGGGGAGTGTGCAGGGTGGGGCAGCAAAGAAAGCTGGGATGTGTGCAGGGTGAGGCAGTAAGGAAAGCTGGGGCGAGTGCAGGGGGGTGGGCTGTAAGGAAAGCTGGGGTGTGTGCAGGGTGAGGCAGTAAGAAAAGCTGGGGTGTGTGTAGGGTGAGGCAGTAATGAAAGCTGGGGTGCGTGTAAGTTGGGGCAGTAAGGAAAGCTGGGGTGTGTGCAGGGTGGGGCAGTAAGGAAAGCTGGGGTTTCGTGTAGGGAGGGGCAGTAAGGAAAGCTGGGGTATGTGCAGGGTGAGGCAGTAAGGAAAGCTGGGGTGCGTGTAGGGTGGGGCAGTAATGAAAGCTGGGGTACGTGTAGGGTGGGGCAGTAAGGAAAGCTGGGGTGCGTGTAGGGTGGGGCAGTTACGAAAGCTGGGTTGTGTGCAGGGTTGGGCAGTAAGGAAAGCTGGGGTGCGTGCAGGGTGGGACTGTAAGGAAAGCTGGGGTTTCGTGTGGGGTGGGGTAGTAAGGAAAGCTGGGGTGCATGTAGGGTGGGGCAGTAAGGAAAGCTGGGGTGCGTGTAGGGTGGGGCAGTAAGGAAAGCTGGGGAGTGTGCAGGGTGGGGCAGCAAAGAAAGCTGGGGTGTGTGCAGGGTGGGGCAGTAAGGAAAGCTGGGGTGCGTGTAAGGTGGGGCAGTAAGGAAAGCTGGGGAGTGTGCAGGGTGGGGCAGCAAAGAAAGCTGGAGTGTGTGCAGGGTGGGGCAGTAAGGAAAGCTGGGGTGCGTGCAAGGTGGGGCAGTAAGGAAAGTTGGGGTATGTGTAGGGTGGGGCAGTAAGGAAAGCTGGGATGTGTGCAGGGTGAGACAGTAAGGAAAGCTGGGGCGAGTGCAGGGGGGTGGGCAGTAAGGAAAGCTGGGGTGTGTGCAGGGTGAGGCAGTAAGAAAAGCTGGGGTGTGTGTAGGGTGAGGCAGTAATGAAAGCTGGGGTGCGTGTAAGTTGGGGCAGTAAGGAAAGCTGGGGTGTGTGTAGGGTGGGGCAGTAAGGAAAGCTGGGGTGTGTGCAGGGTGGGGCAGTAAGGAAAGCTGGGGTGTGTGCAGGGTGGGGCAGTAAGGAAAGCTGGGGTTTCGTGTAGGGAGGGGCAGTAAGGAAAGCTGGGGTATGTGTAGGGTGGGGCAGTAATGAAAGCTGGGGTGTGTGTAGGGTGGGGCAGTAATGAAAGCTAGGGTGCGTGTAGGGTGGGGCAGTAAGGAAAGCTGGGGTGTGTGTAGGGTGGGGCAGTAAGGAAAGCTGGGGTGTGTGCAGAAGGAGCAGTAAGGAAAGCTGGGGTGTGTGTAGGGTGGGGCAGTAATGAAAGCTGGAGTGCGTGTAGGGTGGGGCAGTAATGAAAGCTGGCGTGCGTGTAGGGTGGGGCAGTAATGAAAGATGGCATGCGTGTAGGGTGGTGCAGTAAGGAAAGCTGGGGTGCGTGCAAGGTGGGGCAGTAAGGAAACTGGGGTGTGTGTAGGGTGAGGCAGTAAGGAAAGCTGGGGTGCGTGCAGGGTGGGGCAGTAAGGAAAGCTGGGGTACGTGTAGGGTGGGGCAGTAAGGAAAGCTGGGATGTGTGCAGGGTGGGGCAGTAAGGAAAGCTGGGGTGCGTGCAGGGTGGGACTGTAAGGAAAGCTGGGGTTTCGTGTAGGGTGGGCAGTAAGGAAAGCTGTGGTGTGTGTAGGGTGAGGCAGTAAGGAAAGCTGGGGTGAGTGCAGGGCGGGGCAGTAAGGAAAGCTGGGGTGTGTGCAAGGTGGGGCAGTAAGGAAAGCTGGGGTGCGTGCAGGGTGAGGCAGTAAGGAAAGCTGGGGTGAGTGCAGGGCGGGGCAGTAAGGGATGCTGGGGTTTCGTGTAGGGTGGGGCAGTAAGGAAAGCTGGGGTGTGTGTAGGGTGAGGCAGTAAGGAAAGCTGGGGTGAGTGCAGGGCGGGGCAGTAAGGAAAGCTGGGGTGCGTGCAAGGTGGGGCAGTAAGGAAAGCTGGGGTGCGTGCAGGGTGAGGCAGTAAGGAAAGCTGGGGTGAGTGCAGGGCGGGGCAGTAAGGAAAGCTGGGGTGTGTGCAGGGTGAGGCAGTAAGAAACGCTGGGTGCATGTAGGGTGAGGCAGTAAGGAAAGCTGGGGTGTTTGTAGGGTGAGGCAGTAAGGAAAGCTGGGGTGTGTGTAGGGTGAGGCAGTAATGAAAGCTGGGGTGCGTGCAGGGTGGGGCAGTAAGGAAAGCTGGGGTGTGTGCCGGGTTGGGCAGTAAGGAAAGCTGGGGTGCGTGTAGGGTGGGGCAGTAAGGAAAGCTGGTCTGTGTGCAAGGTGGGGCAGTAAGGAACGCTGGGGTATGTATAGCGTGGGGCGGCAAGGAAAGCTGGGGTGTGTGTAGGGTTTGGCTGTAAGGAAAGCTGGGGTGCGTGCAAGTTGGGGCAGTAAGGAAAGCTGGGGTGTGTGTAGGGTGGGGCAGTAAGGAAAGCTGGGGTTTCGTGTAGGGTGGGGCAGTAAGGAAAGCTGGGGTGTGTGTAGGGCAGGGCAGTAAGGAAAGCTGGGGTGTGTGCAGGGTGAGGCAGTAAGGAAAGCTGGCGTGCGTGTAGGGGCAGTAAGGAAAGCTGGGGTTTCGTGTAGGGTGGGGCAGTAAGGAAAGCTGGGGTGTGTGTAGGGCAGGGCAGTAAGGAAAGCTGGGGTGCGTGCAGGGGGTAGGGCAGTAAGGAAAGCTGGGGTGCGTGTAGGGTGAGGCAGTAAGGAAAGCTGGAGTGTGTGTAGGGTGGGGCAGTAATGAAAGCTGGGGTGTGTGTAGGGCAGGGCAGTAAGGAAAGCTGGGGTGTGTGCAGTATGAGGCAGTAAGGAAAGCTGGGGTTTCGTGTAAGGTGGGCCAGTAAGGAAAGCTGGGGTGTGTGCAGGGTGAGGCAGTAAGGAAAGCTGGCGTGCGTGTAGGGTGGGGCAATAATGAAAGCTGGGGTGTGTGTAGGGTGGGGCAGTAAGGAAAGCTGGGGTGTGTGTAGGGTGGGGCAGTAAGGAAAGCTGGGGTTTCGTGTAGGGTGGGACAGTAAGGAAAGCTGGGGTGTGTGTAGGGCAGGGCAGTAAGGAAAGCTGGGGTGTGTGCAGGGTGAGGCAGTAAGGAAAGCTGGCGTGCGTGTAGTATGGGGCAGTAAGGAAAGCTGGGGTTTCGTGTAGGGTGGGGCAATAATTGAAGCTGGGGTGTGTGTAGGGTGGGGCAGTAAGGAAAGCTGGGGTACGTGTAGGGTGGGGCAGTAAGGAAAGCTGGGATGTGTGCAGGGTGGGGCAGTAAGGAAAGCTGGGGTGCGTGCAGGGTGGGACTGTAAGGAAAGCTGGGGTTTCGTGTAGGGTGGGCAGTAAGGAAAGCTGTGGTGTGTGTAGGGTGAGGCAGTAAGGAAAGCTGGGGTGAGTGCAGGGCGGGGCAGTAAGGAAAGCTGGGGTGTGTGCAAGGTGGGGCAGTAAGGAAAGCTGGGGTGCGTGCAGGGTGAGGCAGTAAGGAAAGCTGGGGTGAGTGCAGGGCGGGGCAGTAAGGGAAGCTGGGGTTTCGTGTAGGGTGGGGCAGTAAGGAAAGCTGGGGTGTGTGTAGGGTGAGGCAGTAAGGAAAGCTGGGGTGAGTGCAGGGCGGGGCAGTAAGGAAAGCTGGGGTGCGTGCAAGGTGGGGCAGTAAGGAAAGCTGGGGTGCGTGCAGGGTGAGGCAGTAAGGAAAGCTGGGGTGAGTGCAGGGCGGGGCAGTAAGGAAAGCTGGGGTGTGTGCAGGGTGAGGCAGTAAGAAACGCTGGGTGCGTGTAGGGTGAGGCAGTAAGGAAAGCTGGGGTGTTTGTAGGGTGAGGCAGTAAGGAAAGCTGGGGTGTGTGTAGGGTGAGGCAGTAATGAAAGCTGGGGTGCGTGCAGGGTGGGGCAGTAAGGAAAGCTGGGGTGTGTGCCGGGTTGGGCAGTAAGGAAAGCTGGGGTGCGTGTAGGGTGGGGCAGTAAGGAAAGCTGGTCTGTGTGCAAGGTGGGGCAGTAAGGAACGCTGGGGTATGTATAGCGTGGGGCGGCAAGGAAAGCTGGGGTGTGTGTAGGGTTTGGCTGTAAGGAAAGCTGGGGTGCGTGCAAGTTGGGGCAGTAAGGAAAGCTGGGGTGTGTGTAGGGTGGGGCAGTAAGGAAAGCTGGGGTTTCGTGTAGGGTGGGGCAGTAAGGAAAGCTGGGGTGTGTGTAGGGCAGGGCAGTAAGGAAAGCTGGGGTGTGTGCAGGGTGAGGCAGTAAGGAAAGCTGGCGTGCGTGTAGGGGCAGTAAGGAAAGCTGGGGTTTCGTGTAGGGTGGGGCAGTAAGGAAAGCTGGGGTGTGTGTAGGGCAGGGCAGTAAGGAAAGCTGGGGTGCGTGCAGGGGGTAGGGCAGTAAGGAAAGCTGGGGTGCGTGTAGGGTGAGGCAGTAAGGAAAGCTGGAGTGTGTGTAGGGTGGGGCAGTAATGAAAGCTGGGGTGTGTGTAGGGCAGGGCAGTAAGGAAAGCTGGGGTGTGTGCAGGGTGAGGCAGTAAGGAAAGCTGGGGTTTCGTGTAAGGTGGGCCAGTAAGGAAAGCTGGGGTGTGTGCAGGGTGAGGCAGTAAGGAAAGCTGGCGTGCGTGTAGGGTGGGGCAATAATGAAAGCTGGGGTGTGTGTAGGGTGGGGCAGTAAGGAAAGCTGGGGTGTGTGTAGGGTGGGGCAGTAAGGAAAGCTGGGGTTTCGTGTAGGGTGGGACAGTAAGGAAAGCTGGGGTGTGTGTAGGGCAGGGCAGTAAGGAAAGCTGGGGTGTGTGCAGGGTGAGGCAGTAAGGAAAGCTGGCGTGCGTGTAGTATGGGGCAGTAAGGAAAGCTGTGGTTTCGTGTAGGGTGGGGCAATAATTAAAGCTGGGGTGTGTGTAGGGTGGGGCAGTAAGGAAAGCTGGGGTGCGTGTAGGGTGGGGCAGTAAGGAAAGCTGGGGTGCGTGTAGGGTGGGGCAGGTTGGAAAGCTGGGGTGTGTGTAGGGTGGTGCAGTAAGGAAAGCTAGGGTGTGTGTAGGGTGGGGCAGTAAGGAAACTGGGGTGCGTGTAGTATGGGGCAGTAAGGAAAGCTGGGGTTTCGTGTAGGGTGGGGCAATAATTAAAGCTGGGGTGTGTGTAGGGTGGGGCAGTAAGGAAAGCTGGGGTGCGTGTAGGGTGGGGCAGTAAGGAAAGCTGGGGTGCGTGTAGGGTGGGGCAGGTTGGAAAGCTGGGGTGTGTGTAGGGTGGGGCAGTAAGGAAAGCTAGGGTGTGTGTAGGGTGTGGCAGTAAGGAAAGCTGGGGTGCGTTTAGGGTGGGGCAGTAACGAAAGCTGGGGTGCGTGTAGGGTGGGGCAGGTTGGAAAGCTGGGGTGTGTGTAGGGTGGGGCAGTTACGAAAGCTGGGTTGTGTGCAGGGTGGGGCAGTAAGGAAAGCTGGGGTGCGTGTAGGGTGGGGCAGTAAGGAAAGCTGGGGTGCGTGTAGGGTGGGGCAGGTTGGAAAGCTGGGGTGTGTGTAGGGTGGGGCAGTTACGAAAGCTGGGGTGTGTGTAGGGTGGGGCAGTAAGGAAAGCTGGGGTGCGTGTAGGGTGGGGCAGTAAGGAAAGCTGGGGTGCGTGTAGGGTGGGGCAGGTTGGAAAGCTGGGGTGTGTGTAGGGTGGGGCAGTTACGAAAGCTGGGTTGTGTGCAGGGTGGGGCAGTAAGGAAAGCAGGGGTGCGTGCAAGGTGGGGCAGTAAGGAAAGCTGGGGTTTCGTGTGGGGTGGGGCAGTAAGGAAAGCTGGGGTGTGTGTAGGGTGAGGCAGTAATGAAAGCTGGGGTGTGTGTAGGGTGAGGCAGTAAGGAAAGCTGGGGTGCGTGCAAGGTGGGGCAGTAAGGAAAGCTGGGGTACGTGCAGGGTGGGGCAGTAAGGAAAGCTGGGGTGCGTGCAAGGTGGGGCAGTAAGGAAAGCTGGGGTGTGTGTAGGGTGAGGCAGTAAGGAACGCTGGGGCGAGTGCAGGGGGGTGGGCAGTAAGGAAAGCTGGGGTGTGTGTAGGGTGGGGCAGTAAGGAAAGCTGGGGTGCGTGTAGGGTGGGGCAGTAAGGAAAGCTGGGGTGCGTGTAGGGTGGGGCAGTAAGGAAAGCTGGAAAGCTGGGGTGCGTGTAGGGTGGGGCAGTAAGGAAAGCTGGGGTGCGTGTAGGGTGGGGCAGTAAGGAAAGCTGGGGTGCGTGTAGGGCGGGGCAGTAAGGAAAGCTGGGGTGCGTGTAGGGTGGGGCAGTAAGGAAAGCTGGGGTGCGTGTAAGGTTGGGCAATAAGGAAAGCTGGGGTGCGTGCAGGGTGGGGCAGTAAGGAAAGCTGGGGTGCGTGTAGGGTGGGGCAGTAAGGAAAGCTGGGGTGCGTGTAAGGTGGGTCAGTAATGAACGCTGGGGTGTGTGCAGGGCAGGGCAGTAAGGAAAGCTGGGGTGTGTGCAGGGTGGGGCAGTAAGGAAAGCAGGGGTGTGTGTAGGGTGGGGCAGTAAGGAATGCTGGGGTGTGTGTAGGGTGGGGCAGTAAGGAAAGCAGGGGTGTGTGTAGGGTGGGGCAGTAAGGAATGCTGGGGTGTGTGTAGGGCGGGGCAGTAAGGAAAGCTGGGGTGCGTGTAAGGTTGGGCAATAAGGAAAGCTGGGGTGCGTGCAGGGTGGGGCAGTAAGGAAAGCTGGGGTGCGTGTAGGGTGGGGCAGTAAGGAAAGCTGGGGTGCGTGTAAGGTGGGTCAGTAATGAACGCTGGGGTGTGTGCAGGGCAGGGCAGTAAGGAAAGCTGGGGTGTGTGCAGGGTGGGGCAGTAAGGAAAGCAGGGGTGTGTGTAGGGTGGGGCAGTAAGGAATGCTGGGGTGTGTGTAGGGTGGGGCAGTAAGGAAAGCAGGGGTGTGTGTAGGGTGGGGCAGTAAGGAATGCTGGGGTGTGTGTAGGGCGGGGCAGTAAGGAAAGCTGGGGTGCGTGTAGGGTGGGGCAGTAAGGAAAGCTGGGGTGCGTGTAAGGTTGGGCAATAAGGAAAGCTGGGGTGCGTGCAGGGTGGGGCAGTAAGGAAAGCTGGGGTGCGTGTAGGGTGGGGCAGTAAGGAAAGCTGGGGTGCGTGTAAGGTGGGTCAGTAATGAACGCTGGGGTGTGTGCAGGGCAGGGCAGTAAGGAAAGCTGGGGTGTGTGCAGGGTGGGGCAGTAAGGAATGCTGGGGTGTGTGTAGGGTGGGGCAGTAAGGAAAGCTGGGGTGCGTGCAGGGTGGGGCAGGAAGGAAAGCTGGGGTGTGTGCAGGGTGGGGCAGTAAGGAAAGCTGGGGTGCGTGTAGGGTGGGGCAGTAAGGAAAGCTGGGGTGTGTGTAGGGTGGGGCAGTAAGGAATGCTGGGGTGTGTGTAGGGTGGGGCAGTAAGGAAAGCTGGGGTGCGTGCAGGGTGGGGCAGGAAGGAAAGCTGGGGTGCGTGCAGGGTGGGGCAGTAATGAAAGCTGGGGTGTGTGCAGGGGGTGGGGCAGTAAGGAAAGCTGGGGTGTGTGCAGGGTGGGGCAGTAAGGAAAGCTGGGGTGCGTGCAGGGTGGGGCAGGAAGGAAAGCTGGGGTGCGTGCAGGGTGGGGCAGTAATGAAAGCTGGGGTGTGTGCAGGGGGTGGGGCAGTAAGGAAAGCTGGGGTGTGTGCAGGGTGGGGCAGTAAGGAAAGCTGGGGTGCGTGCAGGGTGGGGCAGTAATGAAAGCTGGGGTGCGTGCAAGGTGGGGAAGCCAACAGCCTAAACAGCAGGGGTGCTACAACACACCTCTGCTATAAGCCGTTCTCTACCGGGATTTTCCCTGACAGGCTGCCTGGATCATCCAGGTCGACTAGGACCCAATTCTAGCTATGAGGCTTCATCACAAGACCTAACAGGCTCCAGATATATTCTACTGCTGGAGGTTTCACCAAAGCGCACCTCTGTGCTCTCTGTCAAGCTCTCGCTCGGAAGTCATCAAAGCGGCGCAGAGGCCCCCCGCCAACTCCATTGATTCATTGCGACTCCCCACAGCGCGAGATAGTGGCCCATCGTCGAATGCTTTGGTCTGAAGCCTCCATGGATCAGTCCAGTGTCAAAGCCCCGGCAGCTGAGCGTTTCAATAGTTTTTGAAGCAAGAACTTAGAGGGAAAATTGAGGAGGGAAATCAGACAATTGTTAACATGCCGATCCATTGTGCCCTTTTGTATGAATGGGCTTCAGTGCGGCTGCTTTCCATGAGTCTGGGCGGAGGCCTGTGTATGTTAAGCATGGAAGAACCCACTCAAAATGAGTCCCCATTATCTAGGGTCTCTTAAATAGCACAGATGGGAGACAATCTGGGCTGCCAGGACTAGAGGTTTTTCTTTTCCTGATTATTTCGGACAGCATTACTGCCATCTGAGTGTTTGCAATAACTTCTGCCTCCACTTCAGAGCTGGCCCGTCTCAGACTTTCCACCACTGTATAGATGGTAAATGAAGGTATACTAATCTTTCTCACTTATCGGACCTCAAGGGAAGATAGTGATGACAGAGTTACAGAGTTCAATAGCTGCCAGACGCATTTACTATTGATATTGACAATGGCAGTGTTAGACGGACCTGGAGGGTCGGCCGAGATTACGGGGAGAGGTCTCCAGGGAGAGCCGTCTCCAACGACTGTACAGACAAGTAACTTCCCCCCCACAGACGGACACCACACAAGATTGAAGGTTAACGAGACTTTATATGCAATTCTTAGGTTACGTTGGTATGATACAAGGAGGTCTGGACTCAGGGGTCCCCTCGATTCTAGTCTTTGGCTGAGGAAAGGGGTAGCGGGACAGTCTTAGTTACCAATGAGTAAAGAAATAGCTCTCAATCCTCGAGCTCGGCGTTCTAGATGATCGGGCCGTGGAGGAGCCAAGCAGGTCCCGAGATGGATGGAGGAAGGATGACGGTCCGCGGCGGAGCCTGCAGGTCCCGGTGAAAGATGACGGTTACAACGGTCCGCGGCCACGCCAGCAGGTCCCGACGACGATGAAGGATGAAGGTTTACGACAGCTGTGGCAGCGCCAACAGGCAGGACGATGGTGCACAGGACAGAGCTACGGCAGCGCCAGTAGTCCGTCCAGGATGAGTTCCTCTTTACGTCTCTCGACTCCAAGATACAACTGCCTTCCTGCTCTGGAGCTGCCCCAGTTATAGGGCTGGTGTGCTTTGATGTCCGGACCCTCGCACTTGGAGGTCGGGAGGTCCGGGATGAGGGAGTCCAGACACCCAGCAGGGGGGTGGAGCCAGCGCCCGGGGAGGCGATGGGCGAGCGGCACTTGGCGGGGGAGAGCCATCGGCACCTCTTTCTCCCATTGACTTGCCAAGTAGCCCGCTCACCTCCTGGGTGGAGGGTGGTGCCGGAATGTCTGAGGCCGGGCTAGGCCCTGGGTTGAGGTCGATCGGGGGCCAGGCGGCCTCGTGGTGAAGTGTCCAAGATGGCGGCCCGGGCTGGGAGCGTGGGCCGGCAGTGGATCGGACCCACGAGGTTAGCGTGCTCGCGGGCAGGGGCCCTGAGAGGGCGGAAGACGTGCAATGATGATGTGTGGTACTTGCGTGACGGTACTCAGGCCTGGTTGGGCCGGGGGAGAGCGGCCCTTCATGTGGCCTGTCCAACATGCGTCCCCCCCAGCTGAAGGCGGGGAGAGTTACCCATCCTCTTGGGGACTCTCCTCGTCGAGGCGGAAAAACCGGGACAGGCCATCTGCGTTGGCGTGGTCCGACCCAGGCCGGTGTTCGACTGTGAAGTCCATACCTTGCAAGGAGATGGACCAGCGTAGCAACTTTGGGTTTTCCCCCCGCATATGCATCAGCCACTGCAGGGGTCGGTGGTCGGTCTGCACCCGAAAGTGGGTGCCGAAAAGGTAGGGCCGGAGCTTCTTGAGGGCCCATACTACAGCGAAGGCTTCCCTCTCTATGGTGCTCCAGCGTTGCTCCCGTGGTAGGAGTCTCCGGCTGATGAAGGCCACCGGTTGATCAAGGCCTTCGGTGTTCACTTGAGACAGGACCGCCCCAATGCCCTGGTCGGAGGCGTCCGTCTGGACGACGAACTCCCGGCTGTAGTCTGGGGCCTGGAGCACAGGAGCGGAACACATGGCGGCCTTCAACTGTTCGAAAGCCGCTTGACACTCTGGGGTCCAGTTCACCTTCTTGGGCTGATTCTTTGACGTGAGTTCGGTGAGAGGCCCCACTATGGTACCATAGTCTTTCACGAACCTTCGGTAATAGCCCGTGAGGCCCAGGAAGGCTCGTACCTCGGTTTGGGTGATAGGGGGCTGCCAGTCCTGGATGGCGGCAATTTTCAGCTGTAGAGGGGCCACTAGGCCGCTTCCCACCTGGTGTCCGAGGTAGGTCACAGACCCTTGTCCAATTTGACACTTGCTGGCCTTGATCGTGAGGCCAGCTCGCTGAAGGGCTTGCAGCACTGCTCGGAGGTGGTGGAGGTGCTCGGTCCAATGGTGGCTGTACACAGCGATGTCGTCTAGGTAGGCGGCGCTGAACCCCTCGAGCCCCGCCAGGACCTGATTGACGAGCCGTTGGAAAGTCGCTGGGGCATTTTTCATGCCGAAGGGCATGACCGTAAAATGGTAGTGCCCATCGGGGGTGGAGAAGGCAGAACGTTCTTGTGCTCGGGGTGTGAGGCCGATCTGCCAATAACCTGCGGTCAGGTCGAAGATGCTGAGGTAGCGGGCAGCTCCCATGCGGTCGACCAGTTCATCTGCCCGGGGGATGGGATGTGCGTCCGTTCTGGTGACTTCATTCAGGCCCCGGTAGTCGACGCAGAACCGGAGTTCTGGTGTGGTTCCGGGGGCGGCTGCTTTGGGGACCAGTACGACCGGGCTGGCCCATGGACTGTCTGAGGGCTCGATGACCCCGAGCGTGAGCATCTTAGCCACTTCCGCCTGGATGCAGGCCCGTACCCGATCAGGTACGCGGTAGGCCCGGTGGCGGATAGGAGGGCTGTCTCCGGTGTCCACATCGTGCACACACCAGGAAGTGACACCTGGGGTGAGGGAGAACAGACTGGCGAACTGTGACAGGAGGGCTTGGCACTCTTGGCGTTGTTCTCTGGTGAGGGTCTCCGAGAGTCGGACCCCATCCACGGAGCCGTCTTGCTCCTGGGTCCGCAGGAGGTCAGGGAGAGGCTCGGAGTCGTCTTCAACCCCATTGTCTGTGGCCATCAGTAGGCTGAGTTCTGTTCGTGCAAAGTGGGGTTTCAGTCTGTTGGTGTGGAGGACTCGGAGTGGGTTCCGGGAGGACTCCATATCGATCAGATAGGTGGCAGGACCCTTGCGCTCGATTACCTTGAAGGGTCCCGTCCATTTGTCTTGGAGAGCGCCTGGCTCCGTGGGGGACATTACCCATACCTGTTGCCCCGGCTCGAATTCAATGGATGAGGCGTTCTGGTCATACCATTTTTTCATGTCCTCTTGACTGGCCTCTAGGTTGGCTTTTGCTAGGTCTCTGAACCGCCGGGACTGGTTGCGGAGGGCGAGGAGGTACCGGAAGACATCTGGAGGGCTCTTGGCCGGAGGCATCTCCCAGCCTTCTTTGATCAGGCTGAGCGGCCCCCGCACTGGGTGCCCGTATAGCAGTTCGAATGGGCTGAAGCCTAGGGATTTCTGTGGGACCTCTCGGTAGGCGAAGAGGAGGCACGGCAGCAGCACATCCCACTGGCGACGGAGGGGCTCTTCCAATCCCCCGATCATCCCTTTTAGCGTGCGGTTGAACCGCTCAACAAGTCCGTTTCCTTGGGGGTGATAGGGGGTCGTGAATCGGTAGGTGACCCCACACTGTTGCCAGAGGGATTTCATGTATTTAGAGATAAAGTTCGTGCCTCTGTCGCTGACGACTTCTCGGGGGAACCCCACACGGGAGAAGATCCCCATCAAGGCCCGGCCGACCACTGGGGCTGTCACGGTCCGGAGAGGAACAGCCTCAGGGTAGCGGGTGGCGTGGTCCACTAGCACCAGAATGAAGCGATGGCCTTGTTTTGTACGCGGGTCCAGGGGTCCCACAATGTCTATTCCGACCCTCTCAAATGGGGTCGTGACTACTGGAAAAGGTTGCAAGGGGGCCTTTAGTTTGCGGCCGCTCTTCCCACTGGCTTGGCACGTGGGGCAAGATCGACAATGCTGGTGCACATCGTTTCTCATTTTGGGCCAGAAGAAGTGGGTCACCAGGCGACTGTAGGTTTTATCTTGTCCCAGGTGTCCTGCCAGGGGGACATCGTGGGCCAGGTTTAGCAGGAAGTCTCTAAAGCGGAGGGGCACTACTAGTACTCGGTTGGCCCCCAGCTCGGCGAGTCGTTGCTCGCTGTACAACAGATCATTGTCCCAGTAGACCCAATGAGTTCCGGAGGTATCCCCTGCGCTTTGGGCGAGCGCTTGTTGGCGGAGTCCCTCGAGGGAGGGACAGGTCTTCTGTTCCTGGCGAAATTGTTCTTGGGTGGGTCCCCCCTCTTGGGCCCACTGGTCAAGGTTAGCGAGGTCGGAAGGTTGAGCAGGTTCGAGGGGGGTGTCATGGTCGGGGGTCTCGGCTGGGGCGACCGGAGGCGGTGGCGCCGGCCATTCTGGTTCTTCCGGGTGATGGTTGGCACGGGCGGCCATGGACCGGGTGGTGACGCACGCCCAGTCCGGGACGCCCAACATCCCCAAGTGTTCTTTTCGCTCCACGGCTGCCCACGGGGAGCTCTCCAGGTCATTTCCGAGGAGGCAGTCCACGGGGGCGTCGTCTCGGACCGTCACCTTCAACATGCCGGAGACCCCTCCCCACTCAAAGGGGACGCAGGCCATCCGACACAGACTTTCCGAGTTGTCGGCTGATCGCACAGGGCAGAGAATGTTCGGTAGATATTGTTCTGGGGTCACCAGGTGACAGCGGACGGCTGTCACACTGGCCCCGGTGTCCCGAAGGGCTTCGGCCCGTTGTCCATTAATGCTCACCCATTGGCTGTACTTCTGGGTGTTAGCGGGTAGGGGGATCCGCGGGACCATGTCTCTTCCCCCTAAGCACGCGAGAGTCATGGCGGTTGGCTCCCACTCTTGATACTCTTGCTCGTCTGTTTCTTGTTCCTCGGAGGTCTGTTCTTCCCCTAGTGCCGCGGCGGCCACATGGCGGGGTTTTGGACTCTGATACTGCGGGCAGCTTGGGTCGTTTGCATAGTGGCCGACTCGTTGGCATCGGTGACACGTGACATTGGCTCTGTACCCCGGTCGCGCCGGGGTGCTGCCCCGGTTGGCCGGGGGGGTGGTGCTGGTAACGGGGGTGGCCGGAGTGTTGTCTCTTCCTCGTCCTGGGCCCCCTCCTCCTCCTCTGGGTCGGTGGTGACCATTGTTGTTCCTGTTCTGCTCGTAGGACCCATTCCGGCCCACTCTGGTGATCTCCCACCGGTCAGCTTCGGCTGCGAGCTGCCGGGGATCGGTTAACTTGCTGTCGAGGAGGTGTTGGCGTAGTTCAATGAAGCAATTGTTGGACAGATGCTCCCATACCATCAGATTGAACAGCTGCTCGTAGGTTGTGACGTTGTTCCCTCTGATCCAGCCTTCGAAAGCTCGGCTAAAGTACGTTACATAGTCCACCCAAGTTGTACCCGGGATGCGTGTGCAGTCTCGGAACCTCTGACGGTACATCTCGGGCGTGAGGCCATAGCGGGTGAGGAGGGCCGCTTTCATATGGTCGTAGGAGGTCATCTGGTGGTCCGGGAGCTGTAGTAGGGTATCGCGGCCCTCATTGAGGAATCTGCCCCATAGACCGGCCCCCCAATCGCTTCTATCGATCCGGTGCGCAGTCATAGCGATTTCATAGGCCTTAAACCATTGCTGGATGTCGTCCTCTCGGAAATATTCTCGGACAACATCCTTGGGGATGTGTACCTTTCTCTCCGTGGTCCCTGGGGTGTGGGGTTGCTCGGGCACCCCTAACTCTTTATTCTGCTTGCGCAGGTTGATCTCGGCTAGGTTCCGTTCGTGCTCATACGCCAGTTTCTTTTCCTCGAGCTCCCTTTGTCTCTGTTTCTCTTCTCTTTCTTCTCGGAGACGCAGGTGCTCTAAGTTGATTTTTTGTTCGGCCAACTTGAGTTCTACGTCCATCTTGAGTCGGGCCATTTCCAGCTCGTGTAGTCTGGTTCTTTCTCTTTCCTGGATCTCGTCTTGCGAGAGACCCGTTCTTTGCCCTTCAGGGGCCGTGGTGGTTTTTTTCGCGGTGCTTTGCTCAGGGGCTTCGGCATCCCCGGTCTCTGCCCAAGATTCTAGGGCATGCTTAAAATCGTCCTTGGTGCTTAGTCCGGTGGTAGCGATACCTAGTTCGATGCAGAACTGCTTTAGTTCACGATGGCTGTATTCCTCTAGCTTTTCCATTTGGAACTTCTCGGTTGATCCGCTTTCCTTAGTTGTCATTGTGATTCGTTGTGGGGTGAGCTACTCTCTGTACGTTATGCGGTGATTCGGATCGCGCCGCTGGCCACCAATGTTAGACGGACCTGGAGGGTCGGCCGAGATTACGGGGAGAGGTCTCCAGGGAGAGCCGTCTCCAACGACTGTACAGACAAGTAACTTCCCCCCCACAGACGGACACCACACAAGATTGAAGGTTAACGAGACTTTATATGCAATTCTTAGGTTACGTTGGTATGATACAAGGAGGTCTGGACTCAGGGGTCCCCTCGATTCTAGTCTTTGGCTGAGGAAAGGGGTAGCGGGACAGTCTTAGTTACCAATGAGTAAAGAAATAGCTCTCAATCCTCGAGCTCGGCGTTCTAGATGATCGGGCCGTGGAGGAGCCAAGCAGGTCCCGAGATGGATGGAGGAAGGATGACGGTCCGCGGCGGAGCCTGCAGGTCCCGGTGAAAGATGACGGTTACAACGGTCCGCGGCCACGCCAGCAGGTCCCGACGACGATGAAGGATGAAGGTTTACGACAGCTGTGGCAGCGCCAACAGGCAGGACGATGGTGCACAGGACAGAGCTACGGCAGCGCCAGTAGTCCGTCCAGGATGAGTTCCTCTTTACGTCTCTCGACTCCAAGATACAACTGCCTTCCTGCTCTGGAGCTGCCCCAGTTATAGGGCTGGTGTGCTTTGATGTCCGGACCCTCGCACTTGGAGGTCGGGAGGTCCGGGATGAGGGAGTCCAGACACCCAGCAGGGGGGTGGAGCCAGCGCCCGGGGAGGCGATGGGCGAGCGGCACTTGGCGGGGGAGAGCCATCGGCACCTCTTTCTCCCATTGACTTGCCAAGTAGCCCGCTCACCTCCTGGGTGGAGGGTGGTGCCGGAATGTCTGAGGCCGGGCTAGGCCCTGGGTTGAGGTCGATCGGGGGCCAGGCGGCCTCGTGGTGAAGTGTCCAAGATGGCGGCCCGGGCTGGGAGCGTGGGCCGGCAGTGGATCGGACCCACGAGGTTAGCGTGCTCGCGGGCAGGGGCCCTGAGAGGGCGGAAGACGTGCAATGATGATGTGTGGTACTTGCGTGACGGTACTCAGGCCTGGTTGGGCCGGGGGAGAGCGGCCCTTCATGTGGCCTGTCCAACAGGCAGCTAGCATTAACTCCCAATTCAACCACTTAATTCTCTTTTTGTGGGCACGCAGATTTTGAGAGGGGATTCCCGAAGCCACCATGGCTGTTCTTAAACTGACATCACTTGGATTTCATTTACAGTGTTGATGACTCCTGTCTAGTGCTCTTCCGCTCTCCTGATAATCATCATCAAACCAACTATTCCCCTTACCTCTGGTACTACTGGTAGGGAGAGGGCCCCTCTTTGCCAGCTTGAAGTGGGATAATAATTGGTTTCTTAAGCTATAATACGAATCCGGAGCATCCTGCCCTGCTTCCGGTTCTAAAGGCTCAAGTTCAAGTGAAGAAAGAGCCGGCAGTGCATCTGTAGTAATCAGAACTCGAATTCTCTCTTGATAGACTACATCAAGAGACAAGGTGGCCCTAGGATAAGGCAAAAAACCATCTTTAAACTCCAAACTAAAGGCCAGGCGGTCACTAGGCCTCATACCAAGAACTGTAAAGTTTTTCACCCAATAGAATTGGCGTATTGAAACCAGCACATAGTCGATGAGTAAATTGCTGTTACCATATTTAAAGGTTCTCGCTACGGAAGTATTGTCATTACAGTGTCCGTTTACATTGATCAGATTCAGTTTGACTCAGCAGGCCGAACCTTCACCGCTCCTTCCCTTGGAATTTCCATAAAAATATGGTTGGGAATGTTGAATGCTGCCCCAGCTCTTTTAAAGCCACGTCAAACTCTTTGAAAGCTGATTTTTCATTAACCCTCCACACCCCAACCACCAGCAGAGCCTCTGGATCATCACATATCAATTGTTTTTCAGATCAATGACAGACTCAGCAGTTCACACTCAGGCAGGAGGTGAATCCGAGGAACGTGCACATTAAGACAGACCATTAGCTTTACCCCTCAGCATTAGTGAACACATCAATGAGGCAAGTAAGGTAGTTTGAAGCCTCGTTACCTTCCTCCCACAGCAGACAGATACCAATGTTAGCAATATTAGCAATCCACCCCCTGCTCAACCTCCTGATGGGGCCTTGGCATGTTGGACTCTAGCAACCAACCCCCCACTACATTGCACTCCAAAAACCAGGTTTCCTGGCGGAACAGTACTGGGTCATTTTTAAAGATGTCTCTATGGTTTTCCATTTCTATAAATGATTTAAAACCCGGTATGTTCCCTACCAGGACACAACCTGGCAGTGGATGCCCTGACTTCTACCAGTCGATTTCCTCAGCACCACCACCACTCCAGGGAGGAACAGAGCGATCATGGATGTCTTTAACCCCTTCACTGCGGCGGCTATTCCGCCGCAGTGCTAAGGGGGCGGGGCGGCCGCACGGCGCTCCCGTGCTCGTGACGGAACCGCTCCGTCACGAGCCTCGGGCGCGCTGTGCTTGTGACGGAACGGTTCCATCACGGCCCCGTCCGCCCAATAGAACGCTCAGCGCAGGCGTGGAATTTGCGCCGCGCAGGCGCGGCGAGCGGGCCGTGACGGAACCGTTCCATCACAAGCACAGCACACCCGAGGCTTGTGACAGAATGGTTCCGTCACAAGCATGCAAGGGGTTAAAGGAGTGACTTCCATTGCCACCCTGAGTGGGACGGGTATGCCCAGACGTGGGTCCCGTGCTCTCCATGCCACTGGAATCTAGCTATCCTGGCTGATGACGGCTGATAGTCAGAAACCGGTCCTAGGATGCTTGTTTCCAGTCCAGGGAGGACCTGAATTGGCAGTTCGGGCTGGATTATTCCCATTGGACGCAGAGTCAAGACTGATTTGCATATGACTGGATCCAAACTGGAATGGCATGGTGTGCAAAAAAACGATGGATTTAGTCCCAGATCTCTGTACTGGGGTGAATGTATGACATTGTTCTGCATTCCGTCCATCAATTGTTCTTTTTGCATGTGCCTCTCTATTCACCAGGGATATATCTCTGACTACTATGGACCATTTCCCTCCGGATCTCATAGAACTCAGGGGGGTGGGAGGGTGGATGTGACAGAGCACTCAGGTCTAGGGCTCTGTTATTATGGAACGCTACAGTAACTATCCTTTCCATTGACCCATCTCGTCCCACCAGGTATGTCCAAGACCTGTTCTCTGTCCTGCACCCAGGGGCCTAGCAAGGAACATCTGATTATGTTTTAACCCTCTATGTTCACATAAAATGGGGTTGTTTGGCTGTAATAGCCCTCCCCGGGTTTGCCAACAGTTTCAAGCATTGCCTCACTTCCTTCTCAGAGATCAATGCCATTTGCCACCATGGCTGAACCGGAAGCTTCCACTAAGCTCTTCACCTCATCAGAAGCACGCAGTGCACTGGTCAGTTCTTCCCCTTCAACCTTCCTGGAACTAACCCGTGCCAGGTCCGTTGAGGAAATACTCCTCAATATTTAAATCTTAGCAAAAACACTTAAGAGTCTGGATCTACTAAGGGGTCGACTCACTGAGGGCCGCGTTTTCCTTTGGGATTGCAGCTTTAGGAAGAACAGTGGAGCGCTTCATGCATGGATTAAGGAAGTATTATTGGATCCAACCAAGGGTTCAGAATCACGACCCTAATATGCGGAGTTTGGTGGGTATCTACCTTTAGAATGTATTGTATTCTTGCCCCCAGAGGCCTCTTATACCACTGTTGAACATTCCTTGATTTTCCCTCTCTTTCTCTGGAAGTTTCCTTAACCTCCCTCCATCTTTCTTACCAGGTTACCCCCTAGTGATTATCTCTTACCAATCATAGGGGTCACTGTAGGAATTGCAGACTTGGGAAGCTGGCTGAAGGGATGCCCACTGCACAACTTCAGTCAGCCATGAGCTTTCTACCTCCCCTCACAGTGGCCATTAAGAGTGGTCACAGGGCCATGGTAGGTTCTCACATTAACATTCGCGAGGGGCGCTCTGTGAAGGGGGCACTCGGGAAGGGAGTGCTTATGTAGGTAGTAAGGTTTGCAGGGCTGGTTCTGCGTGTGGGCAGTAGGGGCAGTGTGCGTCCACAGAGGAGCGACAGTAAAGTTAGTATTGATGTATTTAGGGGTTCATCAAAGGCAGTAGCAGAGGCTCTATAAGATGGGGGGGGGGGGGGTACCAGGAGGAGGGAGTCCTCTAAATACAGTAGTAGGGCTAGTGGGGCTGGTTACACGTCCTGGGCAGTAAGAGGAGTGGGGTGTCCGCAGTGGGGGAACTTTAAAGTGAGCATTAATGGATGTTTCAGGAAAGGCATCTGCAGGAGCTCTGCAGGGTGGGTACCAGGAAGAGGGGGGCTGTGGGTGTTGGGGTAGTAAGGAGCGAAGGGTGCCTGCAGCAGAGGGACAGTATGCTCAAATATGCTCAAAAAAGCATTTTTGAAAGTGTCTTGTTACACACACACATGTCCTTTGGACATGTGTGTGTAAAACTTGCACTTAAAATAGCATTTCAAGGGTGCTTTGGACCCCCCTCAGCACCCTTGAAATGCATTAACAAATTGCGATTCGCAAAATGAAAATCGCAAAATGTTATTGCCTTCCCATTGATTCCTATGGACCTTTTGGCCCATAGGAATCAATAGGAAGGTTTTACTTAATTGCGATTCGCAAAATGTGAATCGCAATTAAGGAAAATTAAGAATTCGCAAAAATATTTGCGATTTAATCATGGATTGCCATTTGCGATTTCTAAATTGCGATTCCTTAATTTTCGCTATTTAGGAATCGCAAACGGGTGCAATGATGCATTTGCCCCTGAATGTCATGTTTTGATGCCTAATTCTGGCTTTTCCTCACTGGACATGTCAATACGACTATATGTTATTTGTACTGATGCATTTTCTCATTAATAAAAACAGTTTAGAGGGACAGCGTGCCTGATTTGGAGATATCTAAAAGTCTCAGAGGGCGCGAGGTGCTATTTAGTCTGGAGGTCGGCGAATGTGGCCAGTTTACCCTTCACCCACAGGTCCCCAACAGTAGAGATCCCAATAGTGTCCTACTTATCAAACCCAGGGCATTTACTGAGACAATCCAGGATATCTGGTTCCCATAACGGAGTTGCTTTCGTTAGGCGGTTATGCCACCCCAGTCTCCTCATAATTTCATGCCATATTTCAATGGTGCGAGCCGTGGGGCCTGTCAAGTTAAGTCTATGGGGCTTGGTATACAATGCCCTGTTATATCCCCCTCTTCCCATGAGCCAGTGGTCGGTTCGGAAATTTGGATCGGTGTGTGGGCTGAACACCCAACTATTAATTGCTGTCAGTTGGGATGCCTGGTATTAAAGCCGTATGTCAGGCAATCCTATCCCCCTGTCGTACCATCCAATGGTGAGTTTTTTCATAGCAATCCGAGGTGGACCGTCCTCCTAGAGTAATCCCCGCACCACACTGTCGATTTGGGCAAAATATGAGTCTGGGGTTGGATATGGAGCATTTTGAAGTGCATAAAGAAAACGCGGAAACGCGAGCATCATAAACAGGGTTGCATGTCCCAAAAGGGTGAGAGGGAGAGAACGCCAATGTCAGGCGCCTGATTTTAGACGTTGAAAAGGCTCCAATAGATTTCGCTTGAAAAAGAGTTTAATATCTGTGGTTACAAAAACTCCCAAATATCGAAAGCCTTGAGTGGCAACTAGTATCTCGAATCCCCTTGGGCTGGGTGAGGGCTTGCCCCACAGTATGTACATCTGGGATTTGGACCAGTTTATCTGATAACCAGAATGCGCTCCGAATATATGGAATATAAGGAGACCTCTCCGCAGCGAACGTGATGGAGAAGTTAGATAAAGAAGGATATCGTCTACGTATAGGGAAAAGCGGTCTTTGTGATCGTGTGTCGATTTGAATCCTCGCACACCCGGGTCCCCCCTGATCCAAACTGCAAGTGGCTCCAATACCAGGACAAAGAGAAGTGGGGACAGCGGGCAACCTTGCCTTGTGTCCCGATGGAAGGGGAAAGTGGCAGAGCTATGATTATTTACAGTGACATATGCAGTGGGTTGTGAGCATAGTATTGAAGACGTTTATAGGTTTTGATTTCCTGAGGACCGGTAAGGAGCACCTGATTGGGGCCAGCTATCGCATGAACCCAACGTGTCGCCTGCTCTTTACGTTCCATCCTAGCCAGGAGCTTGCATGTACGCTCGCCCTGTTCATAAATTAGGTGCCTGGTAGTCAAGGAACGCATTGTGGCTTCCTCCAAAAGGAGCTGTCTATAATCTTGCCCCTTGATTTTGAGAGTGTGTTGTAGAACAGGATCAGGGGCCTGCGGAAGGGTTGCCTCTAGGGTTAGTATGTCTGTTTCTATTTCGACCACCTTTCTGGAGCATTCAGTTTGATGCCCCACTGTCAATGATAGTGCTCTGCCCTTAATTACCACTCCAAACGCCCCCAGAGCGTCACTGCCGAGGTCACCAACCCTACGTTTTCTTCAAAATAATAGGCAGTGTCTTGCAAGAGGGTATCCCTAATGTGAGGTATTTTAAGCGCCCACAGCTGTATCTTGATAGAGCCCGGTTGCCTGGCTCGTGATAAGCCAAAAGTCGTTAAAAGAGGTGAGTGATCAGAGATTCCTCGTGCCAGACAGTGGGCCTCGTTGAAAGTATGTATGTCTTGGGTGAAAATGTAATCAATGCAGGATTGACTTCCATGCGCTCCTGATTGAAAGGAAGTAGTGGCTGTACGTGGGGTTCAGCCACCTCCATATGTCTACCACACCCAGGGCGTTGGCAAACTCCTGGATCTGCGAGCCTCGTGCCGGGTCATCTCAGGGTGGGAGACGATCCCTAGTGCCATCCATCGTTAAATTAAAGTCACCTCCCAGTATCAATGTTCCCATGGGCAGTTCCATTAATAGCGTCCCAACGTCAGATAGTGTTGATCGATGTAGACCTGGAGGGGCCTAGACGGAGACTATATTCTGGGTGCGTCCTTCCCATGTGCCTGTAACGGCTGAATACCTGCCCAGAGTGTTGGTCCATGTATTATGTGTAATGTATGGGCAACCCCTTCGAAGAAGAACCCCCACTTCTCTGGATCCCGATGAAAACCCCTAGTGTACCACCATATTGTATCCCTTCCTATTCAGGGCCGTGCATGAATTTCCAACCAAATGAGTCTCTTGCAACATTACCAAATCCAGTTCTTGTCTTTTAACATAGCGCAAAACAATACCCCGTTTGGGCTTGTCCCCAGTCCATTCACATTCCAAGTGGCCACTCTAAGTCCTATACCAGGCGCCATAAAACACTTGCGATGAAGAGATCACACTTTTGGATAGACCAACCCAGAAAGGACAGCAGGGAATTCCCCGCCAGGCACAACACGGATGAACAGTTTGCCTAGGGCAGCGCCAATAACGTCTACATGTATAGCAGATTGTAGGAACAGGTATGATATTAGAATGCCAAGAGATATGATGCACCAATGCAAAAAACATGAAACAAACCCCCCTCCCCATCCAAAATAATAATAATAATAAAGACATTTGTAAAGCGCTTGGTTACGCCATCTCGGCGTGTCCCGGCGCTGTGGAGAAAAGGCTGTCAGACACAAAGAAACAGACCCTAGACTTTTACCAACCACTAAAGAGTAAACAAGCAAGTTTTAAGAATCCAAACTGGAACCCCCCCACACTGCCTCCCTGCACAGTGAGCCTAAAACCGCCCGCCCCCCCAACTTGCAGAGTGCCTGTCGCCCACACTTGTCAACATCGGGAACGTGAGCAACCCCATTCCCAGAAACCACTTTGCTCAAAATCAAGAATCTGCCCCAGCCTCTAGGCCCTTTGGGCATCACTTTAGTAATTAATGGTTATGGGGCACATATTGCAATTTTTAAGTCAAAACCATATATAAACTATGCTATCGACAGCTCAAAATCATGGGGTCCTTAGAGGGCCCAGACATGCACAAGTGCCTAACTTAATACAATCAAAGCCACAATAAGTCCCAATGCAGCAGGAAGAACAAGCAGGCCATCAATCAGATTATTATCACAAACCAATGTTCATAGTCACTGCACGGGTCCCTGGGAGTCTGAATCCGAGTGCGGAGGGGAACGCCGCTGTTGCCGCCAATCACCATTTCCAGTTGCTGCAGGCGGAGACTTGAGCTGTTTCTTGCCATGGTCCGCCAGCCTTCGAGCCAGTCCCGGGCGTCCTCCGGCTTTGTGAAGAACCACAGCTTACCCTCAGGTGCAACCCAGACTTTAGCTGGGAACATCATGGCGTATTTACTCGCCTGATCTCTGAGGGCCCGTTTCACCTTCAAGAAGCTGTGCCTTTGCTTCTGGACCCTCAATGTGAATTCCGGAAAGAATGTGACCCGGCTGTTTTCGATTGTCAATGGGGGGCCGCTCAAGCGGTGTGGAGAATCACATCTCGATTACGAAAATTAAATACGCGAGCCAAAAGCAGTCGAGGGGGATGTAAAGTAGGTCGGCAATAATGATTGACAGCTGGTAGGTGCTTAAACGTTTCTTTATTATCTTAATTGGCTATAACTCAAGGAGCGCCGGCCGGCGCTGCCGTCTCGTCTCTCTCTCGGCGCGCTAATGGCGATGCGCGCGCACCGCTGCCAACATGGCCGCCGCACGTCACGTCCTAACGTGACGTGCATCAACTAGAGCGTATCTCTACATATCTCCCCCTTTTAATGAACAATAAGCAAACACTTACACCCCATTGTCTAATTCAAAGTCTCTAAATCTGGAGGGTCTCACCACCTGCCTTCCGCATCTGGTAACCCGGGTGGGGTTCTCCTGAGTCCCATGATTTTGCATATCAGTTCCTTCCGTTTCTTCACTTGCCGTTCCACCTTCATTCATGCCTCTCTCTGTCCAGTCCCTCTCTGCTCCTTGACTCTCGCTCACTCTTTCCCCTTCTCGCACCGTCTCTGTACTTACTCCATCGCCTTGTTCACTTACGCCTTGTCCTGCTTCGACATTTGGATCACCCATCTCTTCCCATGCCCTTCCAGGTTGTTTCCAGCTCAATATCTTGTTGCACCTGGCCATGTGGTCCTGGGACCACACGTTCCCATCACTTAACAGTGCTGCTCGCTCATACACTTCCTTGACTTGCATGGGACTGCTATATTTACTGTCTCCTTTCCTCTGCAGGGTGGCAAGTTTTACTCTAACCCACTCACCCTTCTCCAGACCTGTTTCTTTCACGTTCCTTCATTTGTTGTAATGGTTGGTGTAGATGGTTTGTGCCCTTTCCAAATTGGCTCGGACCACTGCGGGAGACCACTCACTTGTGATGACCTTTTCCTTCCAGATCCTGTTATCATGCGTGAAGGGTTCACGTCCTCTCAATATTTGGAAGGGGCTGTACCCCGTACTGGTGGGCGTTATTCTGTAGGCCCACACCATGTTCTCTAGTGCTTTCTCCCAGTCTTTGTTGCTGGAGATGGCGGCTTGTATGGCTCCCATCACTACCCTGTTGAACCGCTCCACTAAGCCGTTCCCAGCGGGATGGTAGATCGCGGTGTGTTTGATGATGATGCCATTCCTTAGCATGAATTGGTTCCATCTCTCCGACGTGAACTGTGGGCCATTGTCGCTTAAAATGGATTTAGGGATTCCTTCCCTTGTGAAAGTTTCGGACAGAAACTTCAAGATATTCTCAGTGTCCATGGACTCGTCCACCTTCAACTCCGGCCACTTAGAGTATCGATCTATTAGGACGCACACGTACTTCTGCGTGCCCTGGTCGTCTAGCACGGGTCCCAAGATGTCTATGGACAGCTCTTCCCACTGATTGGAGGGAGAATCGAACTTTCCGAGAGCTGGACGCAGGGGTTTTAAGGTTTTGTCAGCTCCTTGGCATTGCGGACACTCCCTAACATGCCTCTCCGCTCTTAGGTCCATCCCTGGCCACCAATAATTTTGTTTCGATCTGGCCTTGAGTTTTCCTATGCCTAAATGACCTTCATGTAGCAAGTCCAATAGCTTGGTGATGAGGTTCCTTGGGGGGATCACCTTGTCTCCTCTGTAAATGAATATCCCCTTGTCTCCTACTGACAGTTCTTCCCTCACTTCGTAATATGGCCTAAGGTTCATTTTCACGTTTTTCTTGTCTGGCCATCCTTGCACGATGTGCGTCTTCACTTCCTTTATGTCGGTGTCCTCCTCATATGCCTCAGTCCATTCTTGTTGGCTGATTAATTTCTCCTGGTCTTCTATGAGAGCCACCAACTCCCCTTTGCCTGCAGGATCTTCCTCTCCGGGCTCCATGGCAGCTGCTCTACTCAGGTAGTCCGCTACTCAGTTCCGGTTCCCTGGGATGTATTCCACATCATACCTGAACTCGAGCAACTTTAAGGACATTTTGGATATCCTGGTTGTGGCGCTGGCGTGTCCGCTCGATGTTAGTACTTTTACCAACGGCTTGTGGTCTGTTTTGAGTAGAAATCGGGTACCCCAAAGGAATTGCCGGAACCTCGCCATGGCCCACACCACCGCCAGCATCTCCTTCTCGATCACGCTGTATTTGCTTTCGGTATCCGTCAATGCCCTGGATGCAAAGCTGATTGTCTCCATGTCCCCTCTTCCTCGGTCTTGCATGAGCACAGCGCCCAGACCCTTGTCGCTGGCGTCGGTCGTGAGCACGGTGGTGCCCTGTGGATCGTAACCCTTGAGCGTTATGGCTCCTATGACATCCCTTTTAATGGTTTCGAACTCTGCTTGGGCTTCCGGTGTCCACTGGAACGCAGTGCTCTCCCTGGTCAGCAACCTCATGTTGTGGGTCTTTGAGGCAATGTGTACTACGAACTTACTATAGTACTCCGCCATTCCCAAGAACGACCTGACTTCTTCTTTGTTCTTGGGAGGCGGTGCTTCAGCGATGGCCTTTACGTTCTCCGCCTTTGGTGTGACGCCCTGTTGTCCGATTTCGTGGCCTAGGTACGTCACCGATTGCAGGCCCAACCGGCTCTTTGTCCACTCCGCTGTAAGGCCCTTGTTTTCCAATGTTTGTAGCACCTTTTCTAACTTCCGATCGTGATCCAGCCTGTCACACCCCATCACCAGGATGTCATCCTGGAAGTACTGGACGCCCTTGCAGTCTCTGAACAGTTGGTGCATCATTTTCTGAAAGACTGCAGCCGCCGAGGCCAGCCCGAACGGCATGCGACAGAACTGGTAGCACCCGAACTGGGTGATGAAGGATGTGAGGCTTTTGCTGTCCGGATGCAGTGCTATTTGGTGGTAGGCCGAGGTCAAGTCAATAGTGGAGTACCACCTTACTCCTCTGGTCTTGGCCAACATCTCCTCGATTCTGGGGAGGGGAAATTTCTCCATTACAATGTTTTTATTCAGTTCTCTCAGGTCCACACAGAGCCTGACCTTCCCGTTGGGCTTCATTACGACCACTAAGGGCACCAGCCATTCAGCGCAGGTGATTGGTTCTATTATACCCTTCCTCTCCAATTCTTGGAGTTCCATCTGGACTGCCTCTCTCACCGCAATTGGTACATTTCTCACTTTGTGGGCTACTGGGATGGCTCCTTCCTTGAGCACGATCTTGTGTTGGAATTTCTCCATTCTCCCCACTGTGCCTCCAAACACCTTTGGGTAGTTCTCCTTCCATTTGTTCATATTCCTCCTGCTCTGTGAGTAGTATTTGCTCCTTCCCTCCTGGATCTAGTTTTATTCCCAGGTCGCCCTGGTCTAGCCATCCTAGGACGGAGGGTCCTTTCTCTGCAATGTATAGTTTGCACCAAGCTGATCGGCCTCTAAACTCGAACAACAGGCGTCGGAATCCCACCATGGGAATGCGGTCGCCATTGTAGGTGACCGGCCGAATGTCTAGTTTCTCCAATTCTGGGCCCAACTTGGGTTGGAACTCTACTTCCCATACTGCCCGTTGTACAATGGTAAATGGAGATCCTGTGTCTGCCACCACTGTGATGGTGATCCTGCCCATGGGCATGTCTAGGACAGGTTTAGTTGACCTCTTCCCATCCACGCTCAGTACCTGGTCGTATATGCATAAGACGGTGACCACCTCTTCTTCTGTGACTTCTTCCAGATCTTCTTCACCTTGGTCGACATATTTCACCACTCCCTTCTGCTGTTTCTTCCGACACACTTTCTCATAGTGGCCTATGATGCCACAGTGTAGGCATTTGGCCCGGAACGCCGGACATCTTCTATCATGTGCTTCATGGGACCAACTTCCGCACCTGTAGCACGTTTTCTTGCTCTCATTGCTCGCCTGCTTCCCTTGCCACCTGTTGGTTCCTTTGGTCCCTGGGTGCTTGCCTCTCTGGTCTTTGCGGTGTTCCTCTTCTTGTATTCTGTTCACCATGGTTGGGGTGGCCACGCCTTTCTTGGTTGCGTCTGCGCACCTCCGTGCGAGTTCCGCCCTCTTCACGATGACCAACACGTCTTTGAGTGTGGTGTCGCCGCTTGCCCACAGTTTGTCTTGTACATTTGCGCTCGTGGTGTGCATCACAATCTGATCTTTGATGAACTCATCTTCCCACAGTGCGTATTTACACGTGGCCACCAGCTTCCTCAGGGCCGCTACATATTCTTCAATAGTTTCTCCCGCCCTTTGTTTCCTTTGCTGGAAATTATATCTGTCCACTGATACGCAGATGGTGGGACGATAACGTTCATCTAGGTCTTCCACTGCATGCGCATACACATCGTCGTCGGTGTCTTCTCTCTTTTTGGGCACCAGACTCTTGTAAATTCTGAGTCCCTCCGGTCCCAGATTCAGCAACAGAATGCGTTTCTTTCTTTGGGGGGTGAATTTTTCTTCATTTTCGTCCTCCAGGACCCCTATGAAATTATCTATGTATTCTTTCCAGTCCTCCCACTTCATCAGTGGTTCTCCGGGTTTCGGTAGGAATTGTACCGGTGCTTTTGCATACCCCGCCGGTGTGCTCATTTTCACCTCCCTGGCGCCTGATATGTTGGTGTCCTTGCCGGTGGGGCTGCCTGGGGTGCTGTCCTTGAACCCTGTGCTCTTTTCTCTCTGGGGGCTCTTGGTGTTGGTCCCCTCTTCCTCCTCTTTAGTAGCCAGCGCTGTTCCTACCTGGCGTTGCATAACAGGAATGTCACGCGCTTATCCTGGCTGCTGCGGGGTATCTGTGCCGCCACTCCGACCTCTTCGCCGCCTCCGTGGGTGGCTGTGGCTCTGCCACGCTCCTCGAGTCTGCTGCAACTTGAGTGTGTCCTGCTGTGTCCCTCTGGGCCGTCGCGTTGGCTGGGTTGTGCAGGGTCGCTGCGCTGTGTCCCAGGTGTGGCTTGGGCCTGTTGGCTGCTTCCCTTGCTGCTGCCCACGTGGGTCCGTTTTTTAAACAAAATTTTTTATAGTGTGGTCCTGGCTGGTCACATCCCGACCTCGTCGCCACTGTAAAGTAGGTCGGCAATAATGATTGACAGCTGGTAGGTGCTTAAACGTTTCTTTATTATCTTAATTGGCTATAACTCAAGGAGCGCCGGCCGGCGCTGCCGTCTCGTCTCTCTCTCGGCGCGCTAATGGCGATGCGCGCGCACCGCCGCCAACATGGCCGCCGCACGTCACGTCCTAACGTGACGTGCATCAACTAGAGCGTATCTCTACAGGGGAGCACCCAGTTTCAGCCTTCCCCCAGTTACACGATGTGCACGTTTGATGGAGAAGCACTTGGACAGACCACGTGGCTGAAGCTGTTGCAAGATGAGTTCCTCTACGAAGGGGTCCACTGCTTGCCCCTCTGCCCGCTCCGGAATTCCAAGAATATGGACCTTGGTATGCCTGATCCTCCCTTCGTAGTCATCTAGATGTAGGGCCATGACATCATGAGAGGTGCGCAGTTCAGAAATCTGCTTTTTCAGGAGGGTGGTGTCAGTCCCCAGTTCAGCCGAAGTAGCCTCCACATTGCTTACATGCTCCGCTATCCGCCTCATGTCCTCCCTTATCAGGGTCACCTCTCTGGCGACTGTATCGATTCGAGTCTCTAGGGAGGTACGCACTGCGGTGATCGCTGCAGGAGGTCTTTGTTCGTGGGTTCGGTTATTTCATTGTGGGCCACAGCCGCTCCGTGGTCATCACCCTGTTGTTTCTGCCAAGCGAACTTGTCTAGCTTGGCCTGTGTCTCAGTTCACCCACTGCCGCCCGTCGCCATGTTGGCTCTCACACCGGGTAACAGGGGGGGAATCAAGCTACACGCACTACTCTCCGCTGCCTGCAGTGAGATCCTCTACCCGGCCTGTCGGGTTTGGCAGGTGCAACCCCAATCGTTTAACCAATGCCACTCACGGTGGTGTCCAAGTTAGGTGCAAGTGATCCAGAATGATCACCAGGCGAGCGTCGGGAGGCTCAGGATGGTGTTGTATGCCCAGGGCCGGATGTAGTCACCTCTTGTCAGGTGTGTTAGAGACTATTTGACGGAATGGCACAGGACAGACCAGAGCAGCAGCTTGGGTTGTGGCTGAAAGGAGCCCACACGATTCAACAGTACTTTTGAGGCCACTTCTGATTCCCCCTCTTCTCATGGGTCGGGAATGGTCGCCTGTGGGTTCCCACCACTGGATTCAAAATGGGTCCAAATTCTCAGGTCCCCCAGTCCAACACCCGCAGGGGGGAACAACTCTGTCCGGGCCCACAGACGGGCCCTGCGGCTCCCACGAGGCCTCCATACATCTCAGTGTCACACATGCTCCTCTTAAGGTCCGCTCATTTCCACGGGAGTCACCCAATCCAGCCAGCGGGTGCCCGGTAATCTCACAGGTCCTCCGGACCGCACACGTCACTCAACGGGCCTTCCGGCGAAGACCAACAGCAAGGAGGAAAGGCCCAGATGAAGTCAGCCGCAATGTCGGAGTCCCGGTCATAATGGAGTGGGGATCTGTCTCAGCCCGTATCAGGGCCCCACTCACTCCTTGCGGCACCCTCCGTGATCAGGGTCCCATGTGGCACCCGCTCAACACATCTTTAGGGACGGTTGCGCTACCTGCGCACACTTGCCGGGTGATCCCGATCCAGGCCGCAGCCGCGGCCTCGCGCGAAGTCTATTCGCCGGGAGGCGACATGTTCTTTCGGCTCGGCCCCAACAGTCAGAGCCTGAATGTAGCTTCTATCTGCCTTCTCTGAAGGTGCCCAAACTTCGTCTACAGCCAGACCACACACCATGAGCTGCCGTAGTCCCCTCAGGAGAAGATTTCGACCAGGGCGGATAAAGTTAGACAGGGTTTTTTCGGGAGTGGCGCAGCAGAGCTCGGCTACCCTGCGACCATTCCCGTCAGCAGTTGGCCACGCCCCTCTGATTTTCTTATTAGCTCTAAACTTGTTTAGCAATGAAAATAACGTGGAAGTAACGCAAAGCGTGATATCATTACTTAGCGCCAGGGGACATACCATGTAAATGTAAATGTATGTATACTTGTAAAGCGCACTATCACCTTTCAGGCATCCTGGCGCTGTATACTGCTGTGGAACCCTTCCCAGCTTTCCCTGTGAGATGCCCCCTACTGGGCACCCCCAAGGTGAAGCCAGGCATCCCAGCGCTTTCGGGGCTGTTGTGGAGATTGCAGAGTTGCAGAGTGGGACCCATGATTAGAGTAGGCACCGAGGCAAGAATTATCGAGTACGTGGACACTGAGCCCAAGACCCTGCCGCGATGGGAATTGAACCCTGGTCCCGGGCCGACCTCTGCATCAGGGTCAGCCCTTCTAACCAGTGAGCCACACTTCTCCACTACCATAGGTGGTGCATGGGCGTACCCATACAACTACCCAAAATTTCTGATGCTAAACCGAATTTGCTAAATAAAGTAGACAGTGTTTAGCGTCAGAAAATAGAGCATTGTTCAACCAGGTACTATGAAGGAGAAATGCTTTGTTTCTCCTTTATTTTCCGACTTTGCATGTGTGCTGCGCTGTACAGCACACATGCAAGTGAGAATTTTTTTAAATTAGTCACAGCATATATTTTTTACTCAAAGGGTATCCTTCTAGTACAAAACCTATGCTTGACTCACAGACACACCCATGCACTATCGCACAAAGGTGTCTCTGTGCTGCATGGCAGCTAACTGCAGCACCAGCGCTAAGGGAGAGGAGGAGGGTGCCATATTTCAGTACATTTGGTGCTCTCCTGCTCTCTCCTTCTCACTGCACTGCTCTGCATGAGAAATTGGTAAATCTGGCCCCAAGTCCACAGGCCTGCGTGATTAATTAGGGTGGGCGTAGTTCGCAATGTAGTGCTATGCATAGCTATGCAAAGTGCACTTCGCACTACGCGTGCTATGCATAGCACTATGCGAATTGCGTAGTATCCTGGTCGCACTGTGCAAGATGCCATTTTCAATGGCTGCACAGTGTGGACAAGCATCCAGCACTGTGCAATCATTGAAAACGGCATCTTGCACAGTGCGAGCTGTAGTTTTCTGCTGCTCCAGTAGATTTTTACTCGAGCAGCAGCTTTCTCAACGTGGACTGGTAGTTTCTCATCGCGAGCGGTCGCGGGCATACGCGACCACTTGAAATGAGAAACCTAACCTCCCCGCATTGAGAATCTCACTGGGAGGTTTATTTTCCACGCTCCAATTGGCTACTTGATGTTGCTGATCGCGAACGAGGAAAAAGTCTCGCCAGGATGTCATTTTGCATGCTTGCGGTCGCCAACCTGATGTTGAGGACCGCGAGCAAGCAAAAAATGACCGCTGCACTACGCTACGGGTGTTTGCACTGTGCTACATGCAGTTCGCGTAGTGCGAAGTAGCACAAACTTCGCGAGCGTAGCGTAGTGCTTTGCCAAGGGTTAGTGATTATAGACCAATTTAAGTGTTCTAGGCTCTCGTTCTGCTAAAACCGGAGTTTTTCAGGAGTGCTTCGCTTACAGGGCCAATCTGAGGGTGCCCACAATGATCATTTATTACAGCTATTTGCAAAAGATCTGAAAATGAACTCTTGCAACATTCAATGGGATGGTGTTAGTTCTGGGGACATGTGGCCTGGTGAATACCTCCAAGAAAACAACTCTAACTTCACGCCGCTCTGAAAACACTTGACTCTTGAAAACAGAAACTAACATAGGCCATGTATTCAATCCACCTAGAAGATTAACATTGCCCAAGTATTGTGAGTTTTATCTGGATTCCGATATAACAAGAGTCCTTAAGATATTTCTTGTTAGCTGTGGACATTGTAGCATCCGGCGCTGAACGCGGTTGGCAGAAACCTGTGAACATATGATCTGTGTAACCCTTAAGGCTGAATGGAAGGCATTCGTATCAGTGCATGCCAAAAGTGTTGAAAAGGTTTAAGGCATGTGGAAAACAAAGACATAGGGGCCCGATGTAGGTAAATCTTTTTTACCACTTCATAAATACCGATTCATACCGAATCGGTATTTAAGAAGTGGTAAAAAAGAGAAGGGCAGATGTAGGTAATTTTATTTTAAAAATTACCGAATCGGAAGGAATCGGTATTTACCGATTCGGTAAATACCGAATCGGTAATGCCCATTGATTCCTATGGGCATTGAAGCCCATAGGAATCAATGGGCATTAACGAATCGGTATTTACCTATTCGGTAATTACCGATTTCTGCAAGGGTGCAGGGGTGTCACTTTGACACCCTCTAGCACCCCCAATACTGGCTTGTGTGCCATGTGGCACACAGACATGCCCTAAGGGTATGTCTGTCTGTCACATGGCATAGGTGTGCATGCACACATGTGCATGCACACCTGGATTCGGTATTTTAACACCCAATTGGATTAGATGTTAAAATACCGAATCTGAAGGGGCTGTGGGACTGAAAGTAGTCCCACCTACATCCCGAATTTTTAAAATCGGTAAACTTACCGATTCTGTATTTTTCCGATTTGGTAATTTTACCGAATTGGTAAAATACCGAATCGGACAAAAAAAGGTCCCCCACATCTCAAAAGGCCAAATACCGGTCGGAAACGGCCGAATTCGGCCGTTTCCGACCGGTATTGGCCACCTACATCGGGCCCTAGATATGCAATCTATATATTGTTTTTTATGCTGTGCTTTTTAAAAATTAAATTGATGAAATGTATCGCCTGGAGTGCTTAAATATTTTGATAAACCAATTAAAGAATTCAAAGTAAGTAAGAACTGCTGTGGGTCTCTGGTCAATAAGCTTAGAACCTTTTGGGGTGGAGGTGATCGGAACATATGCCGAGTTACATCAGAGACAAGTTTGGGGGTGCAGTGTGGTAGAGAGTAAAGTTATTAGTGGATCTGGAGTTTGCACCGGTACAGCTCCTGGCAGGGCCACTTATGTGGCACCAGGGGGAGCGATGGAAGCGGTTTGAGGTCGGGCAGTGTGTGGTTCTAGTACTAATGATGGAAGAGTATCTGCAGGATGGGGCAGTGAGCGGAGTGGTGGGGACTCTGGAGTCAGATACAATAAGGACAGTGGGTCATATTTACAAGTCACTATCGCCGCAGTAATCTCATTGTTAAAAACGTTTCTGTGGCGGTTAGGGCTTCACCTTATTCACAAGACAGTGTTAAGCCACTTAACGCAGCTTAACTCCATCCTGTGAATAAGGCCCCTTTCACGCTACACTTAGGGTGAAAGTGGTGTGCAACGGGTGTTGCGGGGGCGCTCGACCACAACACCCTTTGAGTTTGATGCTGCCCCATATTTACAAGGGAGGCATAAATATGTGGATATGCTAAAATTAGGACCACGGGAAACCTGGTCTTTACCTGGCAAAATTAGGAAAAATGTGTTCTTTTTCCTTGTTTGTGCTGTTTCTATCTGTGCTGCGTTTTGCACACATAGAAACAACACATAGAAACAGAAAAATGCCATTGATTGTTTATGTATAGGAAGGTACTCCGTCCTGCACTTAATCATAAAAAAATGACATGTTGCAACTTTTATGTGTGCTGCACTCTGTAGCACACATAGAAGTTACAAAACGCCATTACTGATGGTTTATGTGCATATTCCTGTACCTGTATTAGTGTCTGTGTGAGTGAGCGGTTGTGTGACTGCATGGATGAGTGAGTGAGTCAGTGACGATATGGGTTAGTTGGGGCTGTATGTGTGTTAGTATGGATGTGTCAGTGAGCAAATGGATTTGTCAGCGATATATAGGTAAGGAACTGTATATGCGAAAGGCAGTATAGGTGAGTGTTGGGAGTATATGAGAGACTGTATGTGTGACTGAGTAATTGTGAGAGTTGCATATGGGTGAGTGTGTGCTTGTGTCTCTGACTGTATAGGTGAGTGAGTATGTGTTAGTCTCTGTATGAATAAGTGAGTGGGTATGTGAATAACTGTATAGATGAGTAAGGGGAGTGGCTCTGTAAATGACTCTATGGGTGAGTGACTAGGTGTGTGAGTAGCTCTATGGGTGACTGCAAGTGTGTGAATGGCTGTATAGGTGTATAAGTGGATATATTAGGGGCTCTATTGGTCAGTGAGTTGGGTATGAATGGCTGTATAGGTGAGTATGTACTGGTATCGGTATGAATAGGTGAGTGGGTGTGTGTATTACTGTATAGGTGAGTAAGTTGCAATGTGATTGACATTACATTATGAGTGAGTGACTGGTTGTGTGAGTAGCTCTGAGGGTGACTGACAGTGAGTGAGTGGCTGTATGGGTTTATGAGTGGATACATCAGTGGCTGTATTAGTGAGTGAGTTGGTGTATTTGTGGTTGTATGGGTGACTGACTAGATGTGTGTGTAGTCCTATGAAACAGTGGCTGGGTATGTAAATACGGGTATGGTTGTTTCAAAGGTTTTGAGAATGCTAGTGTGGAATTTGGAGTGGGGGTATGAAAGTTATGTTGGGGTGTGAGTGGGTGTGTCAGAGATTCTGTGGATGATGTCACCAGTTATGTCATCAGTGATATCATTCGAGACTTCATCAGTGATGTCACCTTCCAGGTCCTGAGTGATGTAATATGTGAGGTCATACGCAGTGCATTGCGGGGGTGCAAGTTATAGTTAGCTCAGCTAACTATACCTGCTGAATTTCTCTGGTTTTGTAGGTGTGAAATCTCAGTCTAACTATAACTTTCCTGTAACCATAGGTTTTTCCAGTGAATTGCTAAGGTTTTTTAAAATTACATTTCCTAAGTATAACATCCCTGTAAGCTTTGTTTTTTCAGTGACTTTCTAAGCTTTTTTAAATGCTAATTCCTAACTAAAACATCTCTGTAACCCTTGTTTTTTGCAGTGAATTTTTAAGGGTCTTTAAATTCTATTTCTTAATTGTGACATCCATTTTTTTAAAGAGAACATCGAAGATTTTTGTATTTTCTTTTTATAATTGGATATTGTGTATTATATTCATATTATATATTACTCATTTTTTGATTTGGTATGTGTTTATCAGAAAGTACATTAATTACTGGCTTTATTTTTAACAATTTTGTGAGTTGGCAAAATAATGTTGAATTTACTGTGGAGAATCTGTGATCAGTAAGTGTATTTCTCATACTTAAAAATACACTTAAAGACATTTTAAATTAAGTTTAAGTTTAAATATTTATTAGGATATTATTGTAAGTTTTCTTTCAGAGATCAATTTAGGAGAAGACCTAATTTACTAAAAAAAAGTATGTTTATGACTACCGACGTCATCGTGGTGACATCGGTAGTCACAGAGAGCCTGCGGTTTGTACAAAGTATAAAAGATATATATATATAGACATATTCTACAGTATATTTAAAGGTATAACTTTATTAGTGTACTTTTCAAACCCATATTTTTGTAGTGAGTCTCCAGAAAAATCATCTTCCAACACTATTTTCTGCTTTCGCTGAGACAGCGGAAGTCGTGATGATGCCGGTCATTGCAATCCCCCTGGATAGGTTGCAGAATCAGAAAATAAAAGCAGACATTCAATGACCACCAACACATCCCCCCAAAATATGTAAAAAATCCATTCTGAAAATTGCCCCACACATATTACTATATACATACTTCTTTCAAAGCATGTGTAAACTTATATATTTGTTCTAAGTTTCTTTAAAAAACACATTTTCAGACCTATTTTCAGTTTTTGGGGTTATTTGAGATGTCGCAATGACATCGTTAACCACAACGATTGCGCCTTTTCCATAAAGTGAAAATTCATATAACCACATATATTATAGTATTTTACACACTAGGGGTTTATCACTGTGTACTTCAAACTCATGCTTGTCTAGTGTATTTCTAGAACAACCGTCTCTGAAACCTATTTTCCATTTTTGTGGTGACTCAGGAGACCGCGATGATGTCGGTAATCGCAATCCCTGCGGAGACGTTGCGAAAACGGAAAACAAAAGCAGACATAGTTTGCTTCTACCCTGGGGTCCAATTCTTAGGCCGCTCTGCTGTACTCTATCGCTCTTTCTGTCTGGTTGTCTGCAAGCGCTGGGACGCCCCGTTGCTGGGGCAGCCATGCGCTATACAAGCCCATTTAACATAACATAACATAACATAACATAAAATGGCCACCAACACATCCAAAAATTATAACTAATTAATTCGAACCATCACACTATATAACTCAATATATAAATAACTATAAAAACATTTATCAAAATCTCAATATCTCTATAACAAAGCATATTATGGATTCACTATTTTTTTTAATAGTTTCACCAATATCCGCGATGACGATGAGTGGCGATACACGGGAGGTCCACGTCGTCATTGCGAATATCGCGTGTAATTATAAAAATTGTAGACACATAACTTTGGTCACTGACACCTCCATTTCTCAAGCCTGGGGACAGAGTACCTCTACTCTGACCCCTTATATGACTTTTTTCAGAACTGTTCATCCCCTGAAACTGTTATGAATAGATAGAATGGCAGCCACAACTATCTGTTCAGGTTGTATCCAGCCAATCAGAGTGTTTCCATTGGTGTGTGCATTCGCGATTTATCATGAAACCTTTGCGAAATATCCATGGCCAGGGATATGACTATTATTTTAAACCTACATTTCTCAACAACTACTAAACAGATTTACACAAAATAGGCAAACAACACTTCCTTAAACTAACATCTACCTCCCTGCCAAATTTTGTGTAAGTCCATTCAGCGGTTTGGCCTACGGTAGTGTCTAAAGGTTCCTAAGGAAATGACATTCCAAATGCAACCTTATTTCACATCCCAAATTCCTGGTCCCCACTGTGCGGATCACCCCCAAACTTTCCATAACAATAGAGCTAACCTTGATACTTTTTTGGTAAAATTTCATGAAGATTGTTCAAACGATGACAAAGTTATAGCCAAGTCAAAAAATGTTTTTCCTATGGAAACTAGGTCCTAACTATACCTACCCACTGATGGCTGTCAGTGACCCCCAGTAGGTATTATATATAGGTAATTATAATTAGGACCTAGTTTCCATAGAAAGAGTATTTTTTGTTTTGTCAATAACTTGCATGTCGTTTGATGATTCCTTGCAAAGTTTTCAAAACTAATTCAATTCTCGCTTTAGCTGCTATCTTGAAAGTTTCATGCCAATCTGTCAAGTGGGGACTGAGAAAAAGGGGGGGGGGCCCAAAACTCGTTTTCCCATGCTAATTCCTATAGTGATTTTAGATATGGAATTACACCAAATTTGGCAGAAAGGTAGCTGTTAGTCTAGAGAGTGACCTTTTCGTAAATTGACATACATCTGTTCAGTAATTTGGGAAATATTAAGGGAAATACAAATTTGTATACATAGGGATGCGGATCCTCTGAGAATCCGACAGTCTCCATGCTGAAATGTGCTGTCAACACTTCAACCAGAATGAGCTGGCAGCCATCTTGGGACTCGTCTGAAATTCCTACCAAGCAAAAGCAAACATAACTCCGCTTTCTGCAAGCCAGAGCTGTCAAACAACTCTGGCTTGCAGAAAGTGGATTTTTTATGTTTCCTTACTCACAAGTATGCGTACTGGGATACAGATCAAAACATTGGTCTTGTAAGAAGGGCTATTTCATGCAAATCTCTGCTCGCGGAACCAATGCTGGCACCTGCAGGAGTCAGGAGCTGGCTGGAACCAAAAAGGGCCATGAGGGTTCCCTGGAGGAAGAAGAGAAAGATTTAAAAGAAAGGCCAGAAATGAGCAGAAGGAGGCAAAATAAATTCCAGCAATGAACAGAAAGAGGCAAAATAGAGATCAGCACTGAGCAGAAAGAGCTCAAATAAAGATATTCAATGAGCAGTCAGAGGCAGGATAAAGGTTAGAAACAAGAGAAGAGAGACAAATAAATGTCTGAAGTGAGCAGAAAAAAGCCAGTAAATCATAAGATAATGAGCAGAACTCACTCAGGCACTCATACACCCACTCACTGAACAACTAAGACACTTCTCACCCTTGCTCACAGACTCAGCAATTCACCCATACACCCACTTACAGAATCACTCATACTCTTTCTCACCTACTCACTGATCTACTCAGAGACTCACAACTAAACTCACAGACCTACCCTGAGGCTCACACACCCACTCAAATACCAACTTAGAGACTCATGCACCCACTCACAGATCCACTAAGATACTCATTCAATCACTCACAGACTGACACACCCATGGAGGTACTCACAAAGCCACTCATATGCTCTCACACTCACTCACAGACCCACTTAGACACTCACATACCCACTCTGAGACTCACACTCCCATCACACACCCAGTGAGACACTCACTCACCCACTCCAAACCCATTTAGACACTCATGCTCTCACACACATGGAGACACTCACAAACCCACTCCGACACTCTCACACCCACTCACAGGCCCACTGAGACAGACACACCCAGTGAGACAATTATGCTGCCAATCCCAGGCCCATTCAGACACTCACACACCCACTTACACATATTGAGACACTCACGTACTCATTCACACGCCCACTGAGAAACTCCTGCACTCAGTATTAAAGGTTACATGTTATAGTTAGGAAATACAATTAAAAAACCTTAGAAATTCTCATAAAAAAACAAAGGTTACAGGAACGTTACAATCAGGAAATAGAATTTGTAAAACCTTAGAAAATCACTTAAAAAAACAATGGTTACAGGGGCATTACAATCAGGAAATAGAATGTAAAAAATCGTAGAAATTCCCTCGATAAAACCAAAGGTTACAAGGACATTATAGTTAGAAAATTGAATTTTTAAAAACTTTAGAAATTCATTGAAAAAAACAAAGGTTGCAGGGACATTATAGTTAGGAAATAGATTTAAAAACCCTTAGAAATTCACTGAAAAAACTAAAGGTTACAGAGACGTTATAGTTAGGCTCAGATTCATGGAAATTCAGCAGTTATATTCACCTTAGCTAACTATAACTTATGCCACAGCAATGCACTGTCGCGTTCTAATCTAGGACCCTGATCGATACTGTGACCTTATGCCCCTATACAGCTATAATCCATTTATTCCCCTATATTGGCATAACCGATCAAATGCAATATTCAGAAACTCGTCTCTGGCCTCACACGAACAGAGCCACATTTCAGAATCGCTTCCTCTACAACTTCCTTTGCAGCTCATTAGTGCAAATGACACAGCAGAAGCCACTATCTAAGATTCCTAGATTAACACTCCGAGTTCTTCAACAAGATAAAAACTCAGCAACCTGGGAAAGCCCCACTTGCTATGTTTTGATTAGTAATAGAACTCTAATGAGCACTGAGAGACGATCACTTCCTAGTGACATCTTTATTGACGTCTTATGTCCAAAAACTTACGTCAAACAAGGCACCTTTCAGGTATAAATATTACCAACATTGTCTTAAGCAAATGCTAGCTGCCTCATAAACATCGCTGCCGTTATCGCTGCTGATGCTATCGCTGCGAACGAGCGAACGATGGTGTGGTGAACAAAGGAGCTGAACAGCCGTCCCTTGCAGAGCCCAGCAGATGCAACCAGCCCACGGACGCTGCCCCTCCTCCTCCTCTTTGACGAGCTGAGAAAGACGCTGTCTTTTCTCCTGCCGAGAAATCCAGCTCCGGCATTTCCAGCCTACTCTTGCGAGTGACTGGGATATCGAGTCCCTGGAAGGAGATACCAGACCTCCAACATTCTATTCTAGAGGTATGGTGTTGACTAAACCCTTAGAGAGAATTCTTGAAGCAAACCTTGGCAAAACCAACTTAACTTAAGCTACTTACTCCCTTCCACGTGTTAGGCTTAGGTCAGGTACACTGGGGTAGGCGTAGTTAGAAGCACCAGTTGAGTACGTTAGCCTAATGTATATATGAATGTATATATGTTTTATTCATTTTAAAGCATTGTATGGCTAAGAAACCATATCAATGCTTTTACAGTATTATTTCGCAATACTCATTTTACTGTACGCACTTTTTATAATAACAAGTCTTGCAATTGTGGCAATTCATTTCTCTTGCATGAGAAGGAAGACTGTTCAATAAATAATACCTTTTATTGAAAACGCCCGTCTCTCTGTTCTCTACGTATTGTGAAAGTAATCTGCACAAGAACTGACTGAGTAAAATAACTGTCTATTGTTTCACACGACTCTAGAGATTGACTCTTATCTGAGGAGCAAAGTTGTCATGTTGCACGGTTGTTGGAAAACTGAATCCCTTCTTGGCTGTGCCAGGGAAGCTGATCACTTCCTATTCAGTCAAGAAAGTTTCCAGTGACCTCTGAGCTAGTTGGTAACAAACCCAATTAAGTTTAGCATAGTCATTTGAGACCTGGAAGATCCGCACTTCTACGTCGATACTACTGTTTATGTTATTCCAATGCACAGGGCCTATTGGGAAAATAGGAACTACACTATTAATTCATCCAAATGTCACTTTACCGCATATTGGTCTATAAATTACTATTGTATGAGAGGCCTGACAGTGAGTAAAAAACAGCTAAGAAGATCAGCCATCAATGCTACCATCACAGATGCAACTCCCTTAGCTATAGAAAGCATGCGTATTTTATGCAACCTTGACTGTATTCCATACCCTTTACAGCTAGCACAGTTCATATTAACAATCAACCACAGCTATATGGTAAGCCCTCATTGAGTACGGTGTTGAATCTGTATACAACTGTTCAGAGAAAGCCAAAATAGAGAATGCCAATTCAAAAACAAATGCCCTACTATGGACGGCTTTTATCTGTATAAAACCGCTGACACACACCAAAGTTACATAAAGAAATGCAGTTGATATCAGTGGAGAACTCAGAACTGTAAACAGTTTTTACTTCTTGGAGGGAGTTTACTCCTAGCACAGTGTTTGCAAACTATCAAATTCTCATGAGAAATACAATACAGAGTATTGAAAATAATCTACTTGGAAGAGTGTATATTCTATGCAACAATTGTCAAAAAAGACACTAAACACTAAGAATAATCAAGATCTGATGGTACTAAAGATGATACTACCTGCACGCTTCATACTGTGGAGAAAACTTTACAGATATCCCATCTTCTACAGCAAAACAAGCACACGTACAGAGGTTAGTACCTCTGCACACACTTTTCTATGTTTTGTACAAATTATCATGCACTCATGATTCACTTTAATAATTCATGGCTGCTTTAAAAAGTTAGCATCTACTACATAGAATCTTTCGCCTGTTGGAAACATTTTCTGCAGAACCAATAAGTTGGGAGGAGCAGAGCTATGGTGCAGGAATTTGTTCAGTGCTTTGCCTTTAGATGAATGCTTAGTGATCCCCAACAGGAAATGTTGTCTAAGTGCCTGCACTGTTGTTTCTGTGGCCTCAGTCAGAGTTTCTGCCACTTCTTCCCAATATGCAACTATTCTCTGGCATGACCATACCATGTGTATGGATGTAATCATGGGGGTGTCACACCGGGGACATGTATCCACGAAGCCTAAATACATCCCAGCTATTCTATGGGGTGTAAGATAGGTGTGGTGTAAATAATTGAATTGGGTATACTTGAGCTTTGAGTTAATTGAGATGGTTTTAGGGTTCGTCAGGCATTGTACCCATTGTTTGTCTGTCAGTGTTAGTAATATTTCCTCATCCTAGTAAGTCTGTAAAGTCGTCAACTTAGGTGTCCTGTCTTGGCGTAGAGAGGTGTAGAGCATTGTGATTGTCCGGCAAGCTGTGCCATGTGTGGAGGAGTTTAGATACTTCTGTTTTCGCATGTGTTTTTTTCGATATCACTTATAGTTTGTTAATGTAGCATACAGTAAGAAAGAGCCTGGGGGTATCCCTTACTCATCTACTAATGTTTTAAATGTAATAAGTATAGAGTCAATGAACATGTCCCCCAAATTGCAAGCCCTGCGGTTGTCCATTCTATCATTTCTGGTCTATGACCGTGCCCAGTGCAACCCAGAGTGGTAAAGCCATTGAATATGGGAGTGGAGGATACATCTTATGTACATATTGGTGCCAGTAAAGCTTGGCCATAGTCATCAGTAGGTTACCTGGCCTTTTCCGCATCACGGTCTTCGTACTGAGGGGTCATTGTAGAACCATATTTGAGTGAGCTGCGTTTTCCCAGTGCCCCAATTCAGATATGTTTTTACATGCGATCCATCGCATTGGCCACTGTAATTGTGCAGCTGCATAACAGTTTTCATAGTTTGGGGCTCCCAGGCCTGCCTCAGATAGTGGTATGTACAGTTTTGTCCCTGTCCTTGCCCCATATTAGCGCTGCAAGTAGTGACTACAAGTCTTGAAAAAAGTTCAGAGGTATTTGTAACAGGAGGCCTGTGAAGAAATACAGCAGTTTCAGGGACCAGAGTGTAGTGGATAACGGTAGTCCTGTCCAACACTGTAGGTAGGATTTGGCATTGGTCAGTGCTTTGCCGAGATTTTCATCCATTAGGTCTGCGGGTGAGTGGTATACTTGAATGCCTAAGTATTTGAACGCATCACAGTTCCAAGGCATTGGAGTGAATTGGAATGCCCTCCACTGTTCAGGATTAATGTAAGTCAGTGGGAATAAGAGTGGCTTGTCCCTGTCAACTTTTAAGTCTGAGACTGTACCAAATCGTTTTAATATTCTCATCAACTCTGGTAGGTTCATTGCATTGTCTCGTAAATATATTTGCGCATCGTCAGCGTATAGTTACACTATGTGCCACCCATTGTGCACCTTTAGTACCCAGTACTGTGACCGTATGAACTTGCAATTGGGGAGTTGTATGGCAAGAACACCTATTTCAGGAAGTGTGGCCCTATTTCACATCATGACAGCACTTCTTGCAGGTATCGCCACCCCAGGGTATCAAACGCTTTCTCTATAACTAGTGATGCCACCGAGACACGCACCTCATTTGTTTTCACCCAATTCATTAGCACACACAACCTATGCAAAATCAAGAACGTGCTCCTCTTTGCTATAAAACAGTTCTGATCTTGGTGCATTAATATTTGTGTTAGGTCAACTAATCTGTTTGCTAGTACTCTACCTAAAATCTTATAATCAGTATTTAATAGGGGCAGGGGTTGATACGAGCCAAGTAGTATAAGTTCCCTGCATGGCTTAGGGCATACCACCAGTATCGCCTCCCACAATGAGGCAGGTAGGATGCCTATATCACATGTATCCATATACATTGGGTGTAAAAGTGGGGCTAGCTGGGTTTGAAAAGTTGTATAAAAATTCTGGGGGCTGTACATCTGCTCCTGGTGTTTTTCCTCTTGTAATTTGTTGTATAGTGTGCTCTATTTCAATTATTGCAATGGAGGATTCAAGACCTTTGAACCTTGTTAGTGGTATCTGTGGGGAGAAACATCCATTACAATGAAGATATTACATCGCACTACTTTTACAATGCAGCTGTTACAACGCAACTGCCTTTACTTCGCATGCCTTTACAACGCATGCCATTACAAAGCATGTCACTAGAATGCATGGCATTACAAAGTATACCACTACAACGCATACCATTACAACGCATTATAAGGTAAGTAATAGAAATTTTTTACTTTTAGGATGCGCATGGGTTTGGGGTAGATGGGAATTGTAATTTTTACCCCACATTATCCAACACTTTCCCTACTGTTGCACTCACTGGAGTGAGAATAGTAATTTTTACCTGTACACTATCCAACACTTAGCCTACTGTTGCACTCACTGGAGTAGGAATAGTAATTTGAACCTGTACACTCTCCTACACTTACCCTACTATTGCACTCAAAGCCCTACACAGCCAAGGCCCCGGATACCTCAACAGCCGCCTCAACTTCTACGCTCCCAAACGCCAGCTTCGATCGACCAGCCACGCCCTCGCCGCCGTCCCCCGCATCCGTAGAGCCACCACAGGGGGACGGTCCTTCTCCTACCTCGCCGCCAAGACATGGAACTCCCTCCCCACCCACCTCCGCCTGACCAAGGACCACCTCGCCTTCAGGAAGCAACTCAAGACCTGGTTGTTCGAGCAGTAGCAGACCCCCCCCCCGTCACCCCTCCCCCAGCGCCTTGAGACCCTCTGGGTAAGTAGTGCGCTATATAAATGCAATGATTGATTGATTGATTGAGTGGAAATAGTAATTTTTTCCCCTACACTATCCAAAACTTACCCTACTGTTGCCCTAAAAGTATTATATGTTGTAATGGAATGCATTGTAATGGTATGCGTTGTAGTGGAATGCGTTGTGATGGAAGTTCTTAAAATTGCGTTGTAATGGCATGCGTTGTAAAATCATGCAATGTAATGGTAGTTGCGATGGAAAAACCACATTGTTAAATCATGTGTTGTAATTGTTTGCGTTGTAACGTCATATATTCATCTGTCCTGTCCTCTAGGAACTGTTGCAGGTCTATGGTATCTATGTGCTGCAGAGCATTGTATAAGGCTGCGTAATAGGAGAGAAAGGATGCGTTTATTTCATTCTGCGTGTTGACAACATATCCCGTTCCTTCTCTGATAGCCTGAATTGCTTTTCTTGTCGCATCAGAGCGCAGTAACTGTGCCAATACTTTGCCTGCTTTGTCACCTTCTACATGTCGCTTGGCCATAAATACCTCATAGATAATTGTTCCCAAGCAGCCTAGACCCTCTTTATGGGCTAATCTTGCCTCCGTTTATCGTCCCACCCATAAGTTCAAGTCAGGAGTCCTTTGTTCTAGGTGGCGTATTTCTGCATCTAATTGATTTATTTCCTTCTGAAGGACCATTTGGGTAGGTATGGGCGGAAAATCCGTTCCGCTCGCGGATTTTGCGGATTTTCGGGAAATTCGCAATCCGCGAGATTCGCGAATCTCCCGCAAAATCCGCAAATCCGCGAGCAGCGGATTTTGCTCGCACTGCTCGCACTGTTCGCGTGAGTGCGCGGCTTCCCAGTACAACTTCGCGCCCCGCGAATAAGTGCTAAATTGCAGATATACGATCTTAGCAAAACTGAAACTACTTACCAGGTTCAAAAGTTCAGGCTCATCATTAGTAGCCATTTCCTGTAGTGCTTCCTGAGGGGCCCCTCCAGAGTTCAGTTGCCAGTTGCAACTATTATGTGACCCTGCTCTGAACCTCAGAATAGTTACACATATGCCACAAAGGTCCTGAATTACAGCTAAGGGAGACAAGCAGGAGCCAGGCTGGAAGTTAAAATCCATTAATCAGCCCCTAATTCATTATTGTCAGTTGGGGCAGGGCAGGTGTTGTAACTCATTTTGCAACAATGAAAGCACTTAGCAAGTGCAAAAGATCACTAATCAGGGCGCACTAAGGAAGCAGGTGCCAGCGAAAAAAATATTCTGTGACACATTAATCAGCCCCAAATTAATTCAGGTCACTTGAGGCAGGGAAGGTGTGCTTTGCTTTGCCGAAAATAATGTACACTGGACAACCAGAGGGTGTGGTGATGAAACAGAGGGTGGCATGGGTGGGCCAGAGGGTGGCATGAGTAGTCAGAGAGTGGCAGTGGTGACAGAGAGTGGCAGTGATGAAGAAGAGTGTCCCAAACAGGCTGGACACGTAGAAACAACAAGTTCGCAAAACTTGCGACCCGACAGGTAAGTTCGCAAATTGCGAAATTGTAAAAACCCTCGCGAACTGGCAGAAACACGGGCGAACACAAAAAAAAAAAATCCGCAAATTCGCGGGAATTCGCGGATTTTGCGGATTGCGAGTTCGCAAATCCGCAAAATTCGCGAACGCGAGATCCGCAAAATTCGCCCATGCTTACATTTGGGTCCTATAACCGATTCAACCATGTTTTCTCTTAGTACTACCTTGAATGTATCTCATTCAATACATAGTTCTGAGGCGGAGCCTTCGTTTTCCTGAAAGTAGGAAGATGTAGTCTCTGACATAGTTGAGCGCAAGGTTGTATCTCTGATTGCGGCTACAGGTAGTCGCCACACCGGTATTGCAGACCTTATTCTGTCCCAAGTCATCCACAGCTGTATAGGGCTATGGTCTGATGATGTGCCTGCGAGATACTCCGCCTGAAAGACCTTTGCAAGGGCTTCGTGTAAACTGTATATTAAGTCTCATCTGGCATGTAGGTCATGTAGACCCAAATAGTGTGAGTATTCCCTGCCCTCTGGATGCAGACCCCTTCAAGTGCTCTGTATCCGCAAGAACCAAGCTTGTAGACTTCGAGCTAATGCTATGAATTGTGAATCAAGGTTTGGGGGACAGGAGCGGTCCATGTCCAAGTTCTGTGTGCAGTTGAAGTCTCTTCCCCAGAAAGCAGGGGCCACCGTATTCTGCAGTAACATAGGGGATAAGGAATGTAAGAAGGATGCCTGATTTGTATTAGTACAAAAGGGGGTGGTGATGGACGGAGCATCTGAACCAATAAAATGTAAATTGATACTTGTATAGCGCACTACTCACCCGCAAGGGTCTTAAGGCGCTTGTATGAATACCGCTGTGGAACCCATCCTGGTTTTCCCTGTTAGGCGTCCACTCCTGGGCACCCCCAAGGTGGAGGCCAGGCATCCTTAGCGTTGTGGGGGCCGTTGTGGAGATTAAGCAAGCTATTGCCCAGAGTTGCAGAGTGGGACTCCATGATTGGAATAGGCACCGAGGCAAGAATTATCAGGTCCGTGGAATTTTTGAGCTCAAGACCCGCAGAGGTGGGGAATTGAACCCTGGTCCCGGGCCAGACCTCTGCATCAGGGTCTGCCGCTCTAACCATTGTGCCACACTTCTCCACTCAATCAACCAATCAAACACTCACACCCAGCCAACAGATCTGGGTTTAATCCATCACCGTCCTTTAGCCCACTCTGCCACCCCAGTTCAGACACGATTGTATTAGGGGCATAGATCGATACTTGTGTTATTGGCTGACCATCTAGTCGTCCCTCTAAAACCACATATCTACCCTCTGGATCAATACGAGTATTTCTGACCTCCAATAGTGTCCCCTTTGCCACCCATATCAGTGTCCCCCTGGCATAACTAGAGTAAGTGGTGCCTATCAATTTACCCCTCTAGCGTTTAGGTATTCCCTCAAGTGTTTATGTGGTGAGATGCAACTCTTGCAGCAGAACTATGTTGACTTTCCGCCTTCTGAGATATCGATTAACTCGATAGCATACGATGTAACCTGCGAGGCCATGGATATTCCATGTTAATATGGTTATCGTTGAGGTACAACCATGTAGCTGTGGATGTATTTCATAGTGGCTAACTGCATTTTCCCCATGTGTGGCAATTCCACAGCCACCCATCCATCATATCCTTCCAGATATTTTTTAGGCAGGTTCTCCGTGCCTGAATTTAGGGAGTATACATTGGTCCTGTACTAAAGAAACACAAATTGAACAATTATAATACTCAACTCCCACACCCTAGATAGTGTGCCAACGGGCAACTGGCGATTCGCACTTAAATGCATTTTTAACAACACAATTCTATACTTTAGAAAATAATAGTCTACGCAGATATTTGGGGGTGGGTGGCTGTCAGGCAGTCGATCTGGGGCCTTAAAATAATCAACGCCTCCCCGTGCTCATTCCAAAGCGACAGTGCAACAATATGATAAAGTTAAAAGTAATCATGTCCCGCCCGGCCACCCGTGTCCACTCCATCCTTGTGGTAGGATTTCACATCAATTCATCTGCTGTTTGTGGTGTGACTACTGGGCCATTGCCTATTGCTGCAGCTTTGTGGGTGTCAGAAACAATCAGTATTTAATCCTGATGTGTCTCTAACTCTGAGCCAAAGGCCGTAGGAGAGTAAGACGGTACATGTTTTTCACATCTTATACCACTTTAGCCCTTTCCCTTGAAGCCTGTACTTTGGTGGGGCCTTTAGATTGGTGCTCTGCACATTTCCTCTGCTTCTGTTGGAATTGTCATGTTTGAGTCGAGGTCGATTTGGCTTCTTGTAATGGTGCCAAATCGTTCTGTTCTAACCAATCCCAGGCTGCCACTGGAGTCTTTCAAAATTGTGTTATGCAGTCATGTCAGATTCATAAAGTGGCTGGGAACTGCAGTACAAATTTGATTTTGTGCTCATACAATACCCTCTTCATCGCAATAAAGGAAGATCTGCATTTCTGGGCGTACAGGGTGTAATCAGGGTAGATTTGCATATTAGCATTTTCAACAATCCACAGGCCTTTTGCTTTCGAGACTTGGAGGATAAGGTCTCTAATCCCTATGGTTCAATAGGTGTGCGATCACAGTCCTTGTAGCTGCGCCTGGCCTGGGAGGCCCACCTGGGACACTTTGCGCTCTCTCCACCTAGAAGAAGGTAGATTGTTTACCTTGCAGTATTGTTCCAATGAACCGTCTTCTAAAAAGAGCTCCATGTTGTGGCCTTCCGCCCATTGTGGTATGCCCACTACGTGCACATTGTCCTGCCAGGATCACCCTTCAAGATCTTCAAGGTGGTCCAGCAGGTGGGCCACCTTTGATTGTAGTGCTCAAATACGTTGATCTGATTCCTTCACGTTAGTGTTTCATGAGTGGATTCATACTGTTCCATCCATTCTTTCAGCTTCTTAAGGGCTTCCCTTGAGAATATCAATTTCAATGCAAACCAAGTTGAGTTTTGTTTCCAGTATCGACTTAATGTCCATTATGGCTGTGAGTAGTTCCCCAAATTTGCGTGACTGTGGTGATAGTGTGGTCGCTAATGGTTTATTGTTGTCATTAAGGTGAGTTGTTGTTCCCTGTGTACCGCCTTTTGGCGCAGAAACTTGTCTGGTTTTGGTTTCACCATTCTGTGTTGCTTATCTGTAGCTGCTGCTATCAGTTTACTTCTCAGACCTTTGTGGTGTGTTAGGAGGAGGGAAGTGAGCGAGTCAGACAACAGATGTCCGGCAGCCCTGTCAGTTCGGGCACATTATCCGTACCTTGTGCATAGTGTTGCTTGGGGATCCTGCTGTTTAGGGTAATGCCCTCTTCACAAGTTGGCACGTTGCGTGGTTACACTTAGCTGACGTGGTCGTCTGCAGGGAAACTTCGTTTACTTAATTGATCCATTCTGGTTGCCTCCTCCTGCCCTTTCAGGGGGTCTACTCCATATCCCTGTTGTCTGTACTATGTCTGGAGGCGCTAATCCCCCGCCTCTACTACCCACAATGTAGCTTGAGAGCCTGAGTAGAAGAGGGGTTGGTTTTGAAGGCTTCTCAGTCAAATTGTGCGTCAGGCTCCTTTGGTTCTTTGGTACCTATTGAGTGTCTTTTGGGCATTCCGCTACCAGTTGAGAGCCTCTTGCTTATCCCTCTTCAGCTATTGCCGATACCATAATTCGGTAGGCATGAGGGAGGAGGTGAAGGGAGGATCGAGGATCCAGGTGAACAGGAAAGTCGCCCCTTACTATGTTGTCATCCGATTTTCATTAAAGTCATTTTATTGCTGACCCCCTTCGGTTCTATGGGCTGCGTCACTTGCTCTCCAATCCGCCCCCGGGGTCAGCGTATCCGCCGACGCTCATCTGCCTCGATCGCGTCCAGGGCCCAATGCTGGTACTTCCCAAAGTGTACCAAGAGCTTCCGCTCTACTTCCACAGTGCGCACCAGTTCCCCGGGAGCCGCGTGGGTGTATTCGCGGAGTGTCTTTTGTGATTCTGCGTGGTTTCGGTTGTTATGGAGGTCAGAAGGGAGAGATAAGGAGTTCTTGTCATCTAACCCCATCGCAGCTTCGTCTCTTTGCCTCGTCACAGGGACCCTCCTCCGTGGGATGCGGTGGGCAGCTCAGGCCCCGGTTGCACCGGCTTCACGTTACAATATGCACGGTCTCTTTTCACGGTTAACGGATCGCAGTGTCCACGCTACCCCTGGTCAGTCCCCGACCCCGCTGGGTGTTCCGGGTACAAGATAATCAACCTGAACCTCAGCAGTGCAAAGAGCTGTGGGAGGTTGATATTTCTGCAGGATTTGGTTGGGCCTTTACAGAGTGTCCGTCCTGACTGCCAACTTGGCCATGCCTCCATGCCATCAGAGTTATGCCAGAAGTTCCCTTACGTGTTCCTATCGACAAACTGCACCTCTATAGTTACTACAGCCAAAAAAAGACCCAAAACTGTCATAAATGTACTCCAGAGCAGAGCTATTGTAAGTTCATCATAACAGAATGCTAACCACGGGTACTGTAACACCCACCAATCGCAGGAACTTAAAATAAAAGCCTTAAACATTGAAGAAAAATATATATAATGCAATTATTATTAGCTTGTATGTTAGTATGTAATACTTTAAAAAAAAAAAACAATAATGTATTTCAATTTTTCATAAAATAAATTAATTCTGTACATAACATTTTTAGGTAGGATTTTTTTATTTCAATCTTAAGGAAAATAATTTTAACTTAGTTTAATATATTCAAAACATTTAATTTTCAATGAAGGTAATAATGTTTTAGTTTTTTTTTGCTTTACATTTAAAATAAATATGTTAAATGAATTTACGATTTATGTTAACTGGCGCATCCCGAGGGATGCGCCAGTTAACATGCGCCACAGTGCGCTACTGCTCCGCCACCCATGGTGCACTGTATTTACAATGCAGCGCACCATGGTGCAAAAACGGCACAGATGCGTGACGCATCTGTGCCGGAAATGTGTCGCATTGCTGGAGTTGCGTCGCAAGCGCGACGCAGCTCCAGCAAGGCTCGGGGTTGCCCCATTCAACTAATGCTGCGTCAAGACCTACGCCTGCTTTAAGCAGGCGCAGGGTTTTGACGCAGCATTGCCCTGAAAGTGACCGAGTGAAATCTCATAGATTTCACTCAGCCACTTTCAGGAGGTGTTCCTGTGCAGGAACGCCCCCCCTGCGCAGGAACGCCTCCTTATGGCGCAGTGCTTTACAACGTGACGCATCTCCGAGATGCGTCACGTTGTAAATAGGGCGCATTGTTTGCGCCGCAGTTACGTCAAATAAAGTGACGCAATTGCGGCGCAAAGAGGCGCAACGGCCTCATAAATCTGCCCCATAGTTTTTTTAAAGAAACTTTTAAACTTTCCTCTACACTTTACTATCAGAAAATCAGCGTCCCAGTGCGCTTATGTGTGAACATTTACTTGTAGTAACTTTACAGTCATAAATTAGGCTCCACCTCTTGAATTCCGGGGTTGGGAACAAGTTAACCTACACTTTGCAGTAGATTTACACTATTTAATGGTGATTAGCCAAAAGTAGAATGTACGGCAAGATGCAATAGTAAACTTCCATGCATTTAACCCCTTCACAGCTGGGCAAATTCCCCTGCTGTGCTGGGGTGCGGGGGCCCGCTTAACGCCCCCGTGCTCATGACAAGCTCAGCTTGTCATGAGTCAAGTCAAGTCAAGTCATAAAATTTGTATAGCGCACTACATACCCAGAGGGTTTCAAGGCGCTTAGGAAGGGGAGGAGGATTATTTGTCAAATATCCACGTTTTAAGCTGCTTTCTGAACGCTAGGTGATTCTGGGTGAGGCGAAGGTAAGCGGGGAGTGAGTTCCATGTTTTGGCAGCCAGGTATGAAAAGGATCTGCCTCCCATGGTGGTCTTGTTGATGCGAGGTACAGTGGCGAAGGCTTGGCTGGAAGAGCGAAGTTGGCGGGAGGGGGTGTAGAAGGACAGTCGAGAGTTGAGGCAATCTGGTCCGATGTCGTAGAGTGATTTGTGTGCGTGGGTAAGCAGTCGGAAAGTGATCCTCTTATTGACGGGTAGCCAGTGGAGGTCTTTAAGGTGACCAGAGATGTGTTCGTTGCGTGGGATGTCTAATATGAGCCTGGCTGAGGCGTTTTGGATTCGTTGTAGTTTCTTCTGGAGTTTAGCGGTGGTACCTGCGTAGAGGGTGTTTCCGTAGTCCAGTCGGCTCGTGACTAGAGCGTGGGTGACTGTTTTCCTTGTTTCAGAGGGGATCCAGCGAAATGTTTTTCTGAGCATGCGAAGAATTTTAAAGCAGGAAGAGGATACGGCGCTGACTTGTCTGTTCATTGAGAGTGAAGAATCCAGGATGACGCCAAGGTTCCGTGCGTGGTCTGTCGGGATGGGTGCTTTTCCGAGGGCTTCCGGCCACCAGGAGTCGTCCCATGCAGAGGGGGAAGTACCTAAGATGAGGACTTCTGTTTTATCTGAGTTCAGTTTCAGACGGCTTTGTTTCATCCATTCGGCGACTTCTTTCATTCCTTCGTGTAGGTTAGTTTTGGCGGTGCTGGGGTCCTTGGTGAGAGAAAGGATCAGTTGAGTGTCGTCCGCGTAAGAGATGATGTTGAGGTTGTGTTGGCGGGCGATGGCCGCGAGGGGGCTCATGTATACGTTGAAGAGGGTGGGACTGAGTGAGGATCCTTGAGGTACGCCGCAGATGATTTCAGAGGCCTCGGACTTGAATGGTGGGAGGCGGACTCTCTGTGTTCTTCCGGTGAGGAACGAGGTGATCCATTCCAGTGCTTTTCCTTGGATTCCGATGTTTCTGAGGCGTTGTAAAAGGGTGCTATGGCAGACTGTGTCGAAGGCTGCAGAGAGGTCGAGGAGGATGAGGGCGACTGTGTCTCCATTGTCCAGTAGAGTTCGAATGTCGTCTGTTGCTGCGATGAGGGCGGTCTCAGTGCTGTGTTTGGCTCGGAAGCCAGATTGTGAGGGGTCGAGTGATTTGTTGGCTTCGAGGAAGGCGGCGAGCTGGTTGTTGACGGCTTTCTCGATGACTTTGGCCGGGAATGGAAGAAGCGAGATGGGGGGGTAGTTTTTGAGTTCGGTGGGGTCTGCTGTTGGTTTTTTCAGAAGGGCGGTGAGTTCAGCGTGTTTCCAGTCTTCTGGGAAGGTAGCGGAGTTGAAGGAGCAGTTGATGACGTCTCAGAGGTGCGGAGCTATGACGGAGTCTGCTTTGTTGAAGATGTGGTGAGGGCATGGGTCTGTGGGGGATCCAGAGTGGATGGAATTCATCAGGCGGATGGTGTCCTCAGTGGAGATTGGGTTCCAGGCGTTAAGGGTGTTTACGGGGGGAAGATGGTCAGCAGATGGTAGGGAGGGTTGGCTTCCGGGTTGGTTGTCAAAGCTGTTGTGGATGTCAGCAATCTTGTTGTGGAAAAAAGAGGCTAGGGAGTCGCAGAGGGTTTGAGAGGGGGTGATGTCGTTAGAGTTGGCCGAGGGGTTGGAAAATTCCTTGACGATGTTGAAAAGTTCCTTGCTGTTGTGGGCGTTGTTGTCAAGTCGATCCTTGAATGCTGTTTTCTTGGCTTTTCGGATCAGTTGGTGGTGAGTACGGGTGGCGCTTTTGAAGGCGTCCTTGTTGCTGGTGGATGGGTCTTTTTTCCAGGCCTTTTCAAGGGAGCGGCACAGTTTCTTGGACTTCTTGAGATCAACGTTGAACCATGAGGCCTTCTTGTTGCCAAGTTTGTGTTGACGTTTTTTCAGTGGTGCTAAGGTGTCGGCGGTGTTGGATAACCAAAGGGTGAGGTTGGAGGCGGCTTCGTTGGCGTTAGAAGAGAGGGCTGGGGAGGTTCGAAGGAGCGATGTGGAGATCTGATCCGTGGTGATTTTGTTCCAGTTTCTTTGCAGAGTTGGTTGGAGGTGGATGATGGGTTTCGGCTTGTTGTAGGTGAAGTGAACGCAGCTGTGGTCAGTCCAGAGGAGATCCGTAGTGTGGCTGAAGGAGACATGGTTGCTGGAGGTGAAGATGGGGTCGAGTGTGTGACCTGCGATGTGGGTGGGGGAAGTGACCAGTTGTTTAAGTCCGAGGTTGGCGAGGTTGTCTAAGAGGGTGGCGGTGTTGCGGTCGTTGACCTTTTCAAGGTGGAAGTTGAGGTCTCCCAGAAGGATGTAGTCTTTGGAGGGGAGCGCGTGTGGGGTGATGAATTCCGTGATGTCTTCACTGAATTTTGCGCGGGGTCCTGGTGGTCTGTAGAGGAGGGTGCCTCTGAGAGTTGTCTTGGGGTCGATGTGGATCTGGAAGTGAAGGTGTTCGGAGTTAGCGAGGTTGGCGTCGGAGCTGGTAGAGATGCGGATGGATTTCTTATGCACGGTGGTTGTGTGCTCATGACGAGCTGAGCTTGTCATGACCACGCCCGTTTCTTTAGTGCGCTCGCACAGCAGGGGGATTTGCCCAGCACACGAGCACCCTAGCTCATGACGAGCTGAGCTCGTCATGAGGCTCAAAGGTGATATTTACTCGCATATAAAGATACCTTTGTGAATAGTGCCCATTGTGTTTTGCGACAGTGACGGATGGAGGCGTCAACCCACATGTTTTATTTTGCCCCCGTCATTGCTGGAGGGCCGGGCCTTGATTGTAATGCAGCATATGAGTTTGCTAACCTTGTGTTCACCCTTTGAGAAATAAATGAAAAGTGGCCATACAGTCCGGTCCGCAATTGGCGTGGGTGTCACACACAGGATTCCTCCTCATTCAGCACTCACATTTAATTGCCCAGCACTGCGGGACTCAATTAAAGCTGGGAAGTTTCTTTCAGAAACACTGAGAGGTGCCATGCAGTGTAATTATCTTCACATCATTACTATCAATAACTACAGCTCCCAGCCCATGACAGTGCGGATCAATTAAAAGCGCAGCGACATGACATGGCGTTACTTGACATGTTTTTGGCTCTCAACTAAACACAACTGTAGGTATCTTTTGCCAAAAGATCTTTTGTGGAATGCACCAAAACTTCAGGGCCGGACTGGAAACCGAAATCGGCCCTTGCAAACTGCTCAACAAGCCCCCCATGGAGGAGGGGCGGGGCGCGGCAGTGCTGTTTACTTGGGCCGGTTTCGCCCGATTTTGTTACAGGGGGCCAATATTGCCGGCCCGGGTAACAAAATTGGCCCCCTGGGACCCAAAACCGCCCCCGCCCCCACACTGACGGCCCACCGGGAAGCGCCCGGTGCCCGCTTCGGCCAGTCCATGTAATGGGGCTGTGTGCCAGCAAATTGTGCACCGTCCATTTACTGCTCTGTTGATCTCATTTGCTTTCTTCTTATTCAATGGCTTTCCTTCCTCGTTTTTTTTGTCTCTTCCCGCACAATTTGATTGGATGACGTATTCTTCCACTGTTCTCATCCAGGGAACTAATTTTTTTCATTTTCTTTCAGCACTCCGTGAGAGTGCATGTGTTTTTTCTCTCTCTTCCTTGGGTGCTGCTTAGTCCCTCAAAAACACGCCCACCGGCGCATGCTCCATGTAGCTCTCTCCTCTCCCTAGACCAATCTTATCTATTGTTTCCCTCACCCCGGCTCGTTTTTTATTTTTATTTTACTCTCTCTCGTACTTGAAGGAATATATCTCTTTACATCGCGGATTTTACTCCAGGATGCAAACACAACGCGGTCGTTACAACGACTGTGTTGTCACAATGCACTACCTTTACAACTCAAGTCGTTACAACAACTTGCGCTAGATGGCGCGCTGGACTTTAGAATAGAATGATTTACTATTCCAACTCCAGTGTCTGCAACACTAGTGAAAGTGTTGGAATAGTAAATCATACTATTCCTTATCCTAGAGCGTCATCTATATCGTCGTAGTAACAACTTGTGTAGTAATGGCACTGCGTTGTAACAACGCAGTCGTTGTAACAACCGCGTTGTGTTTGCATGGCGGGGTAAAATCCGCGATGTAAACGTTGTTTCCCACTTGAAGCTGCTCTATTGCTTCCTCGCTCACTACCCGCGATGACTTCCTCCAGCTGCCCCAATAATGCTTCCCCACGGCCGGTCCTGATTTGATCTTTTGTCCATTATTTTGCAGGGCACAGCAGCTGCCATTTACTGCTAGATTGATCATTTTCAAAAAAGCACTTTCGCACATAAATGAATGACTTTTTCTCAAATATTTATTCTACACACGTTGTACCACACAAATGACTTATTACACATATTCGCTGGGTAATGAAACAATTCTTCAAAGCCCCTACAATGAGGTGACGGTACTGCCTCCTCCCTCCACTCTAAAAGTACTTTCTGTTCCGTTGGGTAAGTATAGATGTGCTATTCTCAACTCTGCATCTATTGACGCCGATGAGCGGCATATCGTCGAAGAACGTAGACGTTGAACTAAGTATAGTAAATCTACACTCACCTATATATAAGTACCTTCATATTATTCTTGGTGTCTGATGTTTTGACTATAATACTTTTGTAGCACAATATTGCTGTCCCAACCATAACTGAGGGGCATATTATCAAGAAAGGCAGTAAAATTATCGCTGCTTTAGCTGCAGGAAACTGCCGCTAAAGTGACGATAATGGCCTTGATAATATGTCCTTGTGAATTCCCATAGCAGCTCAGGTTCTCGTGTTAACCTGGGCTGCTATGGGAATTCTCTAGGGCATATTATCAAGGCCAATATTGACGTTTTAGCGGCAGTTTCCTGCCGCTAAAGCGGCGATAATTTTATCGCCTTTCCTGATAATATGCCCCTGAGTCCGTAGGGTTTAGTAACCATGGAACCCATGAGAAAAATAGAAGACAGACTCCTGTGGACACTCCTGATAGTGGGAGTGTGTTTGCCCTAAAGTAAGCCGAGCTAAAATTATCACCTGTTGTCTGTGAGGGTAACAGTGGTGGTGCGGTGGGGTGGGGTTGCGGGGGGGGGGGGGGGAGAGGGAGGAGGGATGTGTTTCGAGCGACGATGCAGAGGGAAAATTAAATAAATAATTCATTTTTCCTCTGTATCATCCCACGACATGCGAACCCCCCCACCCCCATCCAGCCCCACCGCTGTTACCTGCACAGATCGGGGCTAAATGACAACATAATTAGCGTCATTTTGGTAAATTTGCATTACTCTCGTTATGCAAAATTCCCAAACCTATGCCATTACTCGATGTTTATAGCCCTTTTGGTTTTTAGAACTTTTTTTGAACTTATTGCATCATTGAGTCAAAAATTGACAAAAAGCCGTATTTCGCTCTAAAATATTTCTCAAAATTATAGATTGCATTTTGCTCAATTATGCATAATTTTGTGTCAAAGTGAAAGAAAATAATGCAAATTTTCAACACCCCTTCAAATGTGTTGGATTGTAAAATACGAGAATTTAATTTAGCTTCCTTAATGCAGTGGCGCTTCACAAACTTGAAAATCTGCTAAAGGGAGATTTTTTGTGGTGAAAACAAGCAAAATCTTCTTGTAGGGTAAGTGTTCTCCCACAGAAATTACTTGTGAAGGAAAATCTTGATGCTTCAATTTTTCAAATGTGCAAAAGTTGTGAACATCACCAAACTTTACCAGTAGAACTTTCATTTTAAGAGCCCTCCACCTAAGAACCTGACATAGCCCAGTAACAGATCCCATTCTTAATGCTTCCGCACCGCCCCTCTCCTTCTCTCCCATGCATCTGTGGCTCTGTTAAAAAAACAAGCACTGGCTAGCAATGAGTGTTGCCTCACCCAGCCCATCATACTGAGCTCCCCTCTTCCTCCCTCTTCTCCGTTTCCAATCTAAAGTCCACCCTAGTACCCACCACCCCCTGAAGTTGTGTAACTTTTTGCAGTCCTCAGACACCCAGGTATACATAGTACTACATAAAGCAATGTAACTCTTCTCTCTCTCCATGCAGGAAGTGGTCAGATCCAGTTGTGGCAGTTCCTGCTGGAGCTTCTCTCTGATCGCGCCAACATGAACTGCATCACCTGGGAGGGCACAAACGGCGAGTTCAAGCTGACTGACCCCGACGAGGTGGCACGCCGCTGGGGCGAGCGCAAGAGCAAGCCCAACATGAACTATGACAAGTTGAGCCGGGCTTTGCGTTACTACTATGACAAAAGCATCATGACCAAGGTTCACGGCAAGCGCTACGCCTACAAGTTTGACTTCCACGGCCTGGCGCAGGTGTGCCAGCCCACCACCGCCGCCACTGAGCATGCTCTCTACAAGTTCCAAGGCAACCTGGCCCCACTGCCATTCTCTGGAATTTCCAAGCTGAACCTGATGACCTCCGGTGTGACCCCCACCAGCTTTTCCTATTGGACAGGATCTGCACCGGCTCTGTACCCCAGTCATGGGCTTCAGCCGTCAACACCCTTCAGCGCTGTGTCGGCCTCACACCTGGGCACAATCAATTCCATCAGCAACATGAGCAGCCACTACCACTAGGGGGCGCCACAATTGACTATTTCATGGACATTTGTGAGACACAGTGTGTACTGAGCCATGGGGGACATTTCTTCAGAGGGCAGTGCTTTCTGTTCCTCATCTAGGGCAAAACAAGCAATGCAACCTAAATAATGCAGATAATCAAAATGCCCTATTTATCCCTCTTTGGACTTTAGCATTGGTGCACTGGTTCCAATTTGCTTTCTGTGCAACCTTATCCACTTCCTGGTTTGTTAAAATCATTCTTTTAAGGAGCAGGTAAAAAAAGCTGCGCACCTTTGATTTTCAGTGCACTTTAGTGGTGGAGAAAAAGTTTTTTCCAAGGTTTTTTCTTAGATGTTCATGATGTGTAATCAGTAGAGTGTTTTAAAACAGTGAAAGACAATTATTTTACAAGAAAAAATGTACGTCCCACAAGTGTGTTTTTAAACAGATATGTGTTGCTGTTTGGGGCTGATTTATAGGAACTTAGTACATTTTAAGACCAGTTTTGGGTAAAAATGCAAGAGATTTTTAGGAAAACAAACATTTTGCCAACGTGAAATAGGTACATTTCCTAACAGACCAATGTTCTAAGTGATAGTTTTTGCATTTATAGTGTCACTGTTGTATTTCTTGATTGAGACAATGAGGTAGATCTTTTGTATATGAGCCCATCATTGATTATATTTATTTTCTGTCATTATGCAGAAAAAGTCCGGCAATGTTTACTTCAGAGTTTGTTTTTGAAGTTCCCAATGACACATGATTTGATGCTTCCTGCCCTCCCTGAGGTGTCTCTGTGAGGAAGACGCTAACTGATGTCAAGTATTAAATAACCCACTCTAAAATGAGCTCCTCTGTCTGTACAGGGATGTTGGCATCACAGAGACAAATCCGGACCTCCAGCTACAAAAAAGAGCATACAACTGCTCATTGAAACAGATTTAAATAGGCCTATGAGGATAAGAAATGCCACAAGATGTCCTCATTTTGGCAAACTTTTATTTGCACCAGCGTAGCCCAGCGTTGCCAAAGCTTGACATCAAGCTTCCCCTTCCCTAAACCCCAGCCTTCCCTGTCGCCCACTGCTCTCTTCGAGCTGCCCTCTCAGCCTCCCTCCTGCCCTCCTGCCGTGGCCACAGCTTACCTCCTTAACACCCACTCAGCGGTTAAGCACCAATTGGAACTGTTTAATTTTCTCGACACTGTCAAACCCGACCCCCTGTTCCTCACTGAGACATGGTTTTCCTCAGACCCACTGCCTGATGTCTTAGCGGCACTCCCCGACTCTTATTATGCTCTCCGAGTCGACCTCCCCGACGGGAAGGCCGGAGGGGGAGTGGCCGTGATCGCCCGCTCCAATCTTCAGTTTCAGCTCCTCTCTTACCCTTCCATTACGGAAGTTGATTTCTTAGTTGTCCGCTCTGTTAACCTTGCGGCTCCCTTCACCCACGCGCTCTTTTATCGTCCACCCCAAGCCATGCCTCACTTTATCCCAGCTCTACAGGAACTATTGGCCACTCTGGTGGTCAACAACTCCTCCGTCCTGCTTCTGGGTGACTTCAATTATTGGCCCGGTGACCCTAGGGAGGATCAGACTTCTAAAGACTCCTCTGAAACTCTCCATTGCCTTAACTTTATCTCTCACATCCACCTCCCCACTCATTTGCACGGTCACATTCTGGAGCATATCTGGTCAGCCAATTTACTTATTCTTTCCCTCACAGATCTCCCTTGCTCATGGTCCGATCATTCCTTGGTTTCTTTCTCCCTTGACCTTGAGGCTACCAACAAGCCCCCCCATCCAAGAACGTTTGGGCTCGGAATTGGAATCGCGTAGACCTGGGCGCACTCTGTTCTTCCCTGGCAGCCTCACCCCCCTGTATGGTCGATGTCCCTCTTAACCTCCAGGTGGCCACCATCAACAGCTGGCTCTCTGCCTCCTGTGATTCTGTTGCTCGCCTTAAACTGGTTAGGACGTGTCGCTCTCATGAGGCCAATAGATGGTTCACCAACGACCTTAAAGTCCTTAAATTGGCACTTAGACAGGCTGAACGGCACTGGAGGCGCAGTTACTGCCCTATTCTGAAGGCTCAATACTCTGCCCTTCTTCATGACTACAAAAAAGCCATTTTGGCAGTCAAAACGGAATATTTCTCCCTGAAGATTCTCCTTGCGGCAAACAAGCCCAAGGAGATCTTCTCCATTGTACACAACCTAGCTGCATCCAATAGAGTCAATTGTAAACCTGATCCCTCTCAATCTCTCTGCAATTACCTCAATGGCTATTTCATTGAGAAGATTGCCACCATCAAGCGCAACATTCCCCTGCCATCCCTTTCCTTCTCTTTTCCCCCTCTGCATCCTACGTCCATCTTTCTTGATCAACTCCCCCTGATCTCCAAAGAGGCCTTTCTTACTCTGCTAAAGAAGGTTAAGTCAGGCTTCCCTCCGACTGCTGTCCGGCTCACATTCTGAGGGAAGTGTTCTCCAGCTGTCGCGACCCTCCCTTAATCCTTCTCAATACTTCTATCATCCAGGGAATGGTACCAGCTTTCCTTAAATCATCCACAGTCATCCCCATTTAAAAAAAACAGGGGCTGATCCCACTCTTCTGGCTAACTTCAGGCCTATCTCCTTGCTCCCTTTCCTGGGTAAGATCCTTAAGAGCTATGTCAATACCTGTCTCTCTGCTTTCATTGAGGACAACCACCTTCTGGCCTCCCACCAAGCCGGTTTTCATCCAGCCCACTCGACGGAATCTGTGGTCCTTTCCTTCCCAGATGAGCTCAGGAGAAGTGCCGACACCAATGCTTCCCAGGCCTTGGTCCTCCTTGATTTGTCCGCTGCTTTCGACACGGTCGACCATTCCATCTTCTCGACCGTGTTGGAGCAGCGGGCATCCGGGGGACTGCACTTGCCTGGCTCGCCTCTTTCCTTCAGGGTCAGACGCAGGCGGTTCAATTGGAAGGCTTTACTGCCCCCACTTGTCCGGTTTCCTGTGGGGTCCCCCATGGCTCTTCCCTCTCTCCCCTTTTTTTTATCTTTATATCTATCCCCTCATAGTCTCTTTGCAAAACATGGAGGTCGTTGTCTTCAACTAAGCTGACGACCTCCAGCTTGTCTTTAATCTTTCCTCTTCCCCAGACTCTATTCTTAAATTTCAGACCACTCTTGTCTTTATCTATGACTGGATGAACTATAACCATCTAAAACTTAATCCTGACAAGACAGAGCTGGTCCTAACTTGCGGCTCCTCTAGCCCTTGGACCCCCGCCTTTTGGCCACCTGCCTTTGGTCCCCCACTGGCGCCGTCCGCTTCTGTTAAAGCCCTGGGCATTAAAATCAGTCAAGACCTTTCCATGCGCCCCCAAATCAGCTCCATCGTATCATCCTGTTTCCTGTCCCTCAGAGTCATACGAAAGACCTCCCACTTCTTTTCCCGTGATGCCCTTAACCTCATCATCCTGGCCATGATCATTTCTCGCTTGGATTATGGAAATGGTCTGTACGTAGGCATCCCGGCCTATGAACTTCGGCACCTACAATCAATTCAGGACCAAGCTGCACGTCTCATTTACCGGCTTCCCAAGTTTCATCGCACCACTCCCCTGCTTAAGTCTCTTTATTGGCTTCCCATCCTGCAGAGATCTCTATTTAAGGAATGTCTGACATAATATCGACAGACAGAATATCGAAATGCAAAAATATCGGAGCAAAAATATCGACAGCAAAAATATCGGAATCCTATCTTCATTAAGGTAAGTACAAAAATATCGAAAAAATAATATCGTAGTACAAAAATATCGGAATCAAAAATATCGTTTTTTAAAATGTTTTAATAATAATGTAAAAATAATTTTAAAATACATATAATTTTACAAATATTAAATAAAAATATTAATACAAAATTAAAACGAATACATATACATTTAAAATAAATAAAACACTTAATAATTTAATGTAATTTTAATTTTTATCATGTAATTTATTTGATTTAATGTAATATTTTTTTGTTTTTACCCTGTACGCCTGTACCCCAAAAACCCAAAACTGACCCTGAACCCTAAAAATATCCCTGTACCCCAAAAACCCAAAACTGACCCTGAAACCTAAAAATACCCCTTTACCCAAAAACTGAAAACTGACCCTTATCCCTAAAAATACCGCTTTACCCAAAAACTGAAAACTGACCCTGAACCCTAAAAATACCCCTTTACCCAAAAACTGAAAACTGACCCAGAACCCTAAAAATACCCCTTTACCCAAAAACTGAAAACTGACCCTGAACCCTAAAAATACCCCTTTACCCATGAACTGAAAACTGACCCAGAACCCTAAAAATACCCCTTTACCCAAAAACTGAAAACTGACCCAGAACCCTAAAAATACCCCTTTACCCCAAAACTGAAAACTGACCCTGAACCCTAAAAATACCCCTTTACCCAGAAAACTGAAAACTGACCCTGAACCCTAAAAATACCCCTTTACCCATGAACTGAAAACTGACCCTGAACCCTAAAAATACCACTTTACCCAAAAACGGAAAACTGACCAGGAACCCTAAAAATACCCCTTTACCCAAAAACTGAAAACTGACCCTGAACCCTAAAAATACTCCTTTACCCAAAATTAATTAATATTATTTAATTACCAATTAATTATTAATTAACAATAACAATAAAGTAAATATATTAGCACATTTGCTGTAATTAATTTAATTTAATAATTAATATTATTTTCCCCAATTAATTAATTAATAATAACAATAATTATATATAAAAAAATTACTATAATTAATGTAATTAAATAATTAATATTAATTATTTACCAACTAATTAATAATTATAAATATGTACAAAATTATATTAATTATTAAACTAATTAATAGAAATTAATTACCAATTAATTATTAATTAAAATATGTACAAACATATATCAATTAATTAATTAATATTAAATTACTTCCCACCCTATTCCCCTATAAACCCATAACCCACTACAGAATATATTTCTCAATTAATCAATTAATTAAAAATAATTAAAAATTATTTCTCAATTAATTAATTAATAATTCCTACTAATTAAAAATTAATTTAACATAATTAAATTACTTCCCACCCTATTCCCCTATAAACCCACAACCCGCTACAGTAGTAAAAGACAATATTTAATTAAATTACATTAAAAATAAATAATAAAACATAATAAATACAATATAATATACACTAAATTTATTTAAAAATTGATATTAGTAACATCAAAGTTATTAATTTCGATATTATTGACATCGATATTTACAACTTCGATATTACTGATATCATACCAATATCGATATTAAGACTGTCGATATTACTTACCTTCGATATTTTGTACCATCGATATTTAAACTTCGATATTTTTGTATATCGATATGTAAAAATCGATATTTTGTCTGTGTACCCTATTTAAGATGGGTTGCCTGATTTTCATGGCTCCTGCTGGCTCGGCCCCAGTTTTCATTAACTCCATGATTTCCCCCTACGTTCCAAGCCGCACCCTTCGTTCCTCTACTCAGGCTCTTCTGAATGTCCCTCGCTTTCGGAGGTCTAAGCTGGGTGGCATGAGGTTCTCCATCCTTGCCCCTCGCTTTTGGAACACCCTTCCTCCTTTCATCAGGTCCATGACGGTCTATCTAGACTTTTTTAAAACCCTTAAAACTCATCTCTTCACTCAAGCCTACCCATTGCAGTAACTTCCCGGTGTTCTCCCCCACCCCCGTTTTGTCAACCCATAGCGCCCAGAAACCGCATGGTGGCCGAGCGCTTTACAAATCATTTCAATTTCAACTTCAACTTCAACTTCAAGTAGCCCTCTGGTCCATGTCTGATGGGACTCCTAGGTAAGTGTGTTACTAGCGAACGCTAAAGACACTTTGGTATTTGTCTCCAGAAGTCTTCTGTGTCTAAAGAAAATCTTCCTTTTTTTGGCAAAGGACAGTATCAATGCAACACATCTCCTCCTTATTACCAATGTTGAGGCGACCCCAGGAACCACATGGCCTTCTTGTTTCACACTGTTACATCCCTGAGGAATCACCTTCGTCCAATCTAAGGGCTGGCAACATTTTCAGTCCTCATTCAGATTTCCCAAAACTGTTCTGTTTGTTAGGATAAAATCCCTCCCCCCCAACAAAAAAAACGAAACCTTGGTAAAGTATAACCTAGAAGTACCTCATTGTGGGGGACAAGGGAGGCAAGGCTTCACATGGATTCCCATGCTAGCTGGAAAGATGCTGAAACAGTAAGATGGGGCGATGGGGAGGGAAGAGGAAGAAGAGAAAGAAGAGAAAAGAAAAGATAACGGAGAGATAAAGACAACTTCCTACAGCTATTGTACTCTTTGCTTGTGACTGACATCACACATGTAATAAAGTCATCCAAATCTAAGGGAAATATTCTTGAAATTTGGAACATGTAATTATTTCTCCCTCCTGAAGAAACCCATGGAAAATCCAGATAACCCTGCAATCTACTAGCCAATGTCCAACTTGGCTTAAATCACTAAAATATTGGAAAAAGTTATCTTATGTTATGTTATTAAAAGTTTGTTGAGCGCTATATCACCCAGAGGTATCTAAGCGCTATCAGCGGACACACAACATCAGTAGGCACCAGACTGCCAAATCACAGGGGCCCCCAAGCCTCACAGAAAAGCACAGTCTTCAGCTTCTTCCTAAACACTAGCAGATTGGTTTCCTTCCTAAGTTCTGCTGAGAGATAGTTCCATGCCAGGGGTGTAGTACTAGAAAAAGCTCTGCCACCCTTGGATGCAAGATTAAACCGTGGGCATATCAGGTTACATGCCTCAGCAGACCGAAGGGTCCTACTTGGCCTGTACTTAAGTAGCCGTTCCTTGTTGTATTTGGGGGCTGAGCCATAGATTGCCTTATGTGCGATGCAGAGCCTTTTGAATGTCATTCTTTGAGCGATTGGCAGCCAATGTAGGCTGCATAGAAGAGGCGTAGCTCGGGTTTGCCTAGGTTTGTTAAAAATGAGCCTGGCCGCATCGTTCATTACAACCTGAAGTCTGGCCAAAAGGTTTTTTGGGAGGCCATAGTATAAAGAATTGCCATAGTCCAGCCGTGCCAGAATCAAAGCGGAGACCGCCAGCCTAAGTGTGGAAAAGGACAGCAGAGGGGAGAGTTTCCACAACTGGCGTAATAAGCTAACACAGGTGCCCACTACTGATGATACCTGCTGTGTCAAGGATAGCAGGGCATCAATTTTAATGCCTAGGCTTTTTACTGCCAATGCTGGTTCTGGAAGTGGCCCTAATTCGGCCAGCCGGAACTCATCACTCCACGGATTGGCAGCTGTCGTAATTGCCAGGACTTCCGTCTTGTCCGGATTTATTTTTAAAGAGTTATCCGACATCCAGCTGATTGTAAACTTGAGGATGTTTTGCATTCTCAAGTGAGCCTTAGCTGTGTCGTCAATCTGGATCAGGATTTGTGTATCGTCGGCGTAATTATAAACTCTACAATCCATCCTGTTCAATGCTGTGATCAAAGGCTGAAGATATATATTAAAAAGTAGGGGTGACAAAGCCGACCCTTGGGGCACACCGCAAGTTAGCTTAGCTGGTTTTGACACAAGGTCTTTAAGTTGGACTCGCTGCAAGCGATCTTCAAGGAAGGACGTCAGCCAGGCTAGGACTGTGCCCTGAATCCCCTGGTCCTTTATCCGCGATAGGAGTTGGCAGTGATTAACGGTATCAAATGCCGCGGATAAGTCCAGGAGGACCAGGGCACAGGTTTTTTTTTTGTCAGCCTTGAGTTTCAGGTCATCCAGCACGGACAGCATTACCAATTCCGTGCTGTGGTGAGCTCTGAAACCCGCCTGATTGGGCTCAAGGAGGTGAAATCACTAAAATATTGGAAAAAGTGACCAAATAATGTATTGAGTCTTACCATATACTCCATGACAATTCATCAGACGACATTGAGAAGACGCCATGTAAAGTTGAGGCACCAACCACATTAGAGAGGACCCACCTTGACATAACTTGAAAGCAGCCTGGGCAGAGTTACTGCAGTCCTCTATCTGATAAAGCGAGTAAACTTCAAGGGGGGCATTCTAAAATGTTTATGCTTTTATCCTAATTATCACATGAAGTTTAAATATAACTTGCATTGAAAGCACTTTCTCAAAATGAATTATATTCTAATTTTAGTGCTGCACGAAAGAATTTCACTTTCTGCTAGAATGTCAATGTGATGGTACTTTAATAGGGGTGGGCAGAGTTTGCAGAGTTGCATTCAGCGGAATTCCGCGGAGTTGCATAAAAACTCCATAGAATTATGTGTAGTTCAGCTCCACCTAGCTAGTGTATATGAAGCAGGGCTTGAAGGCAAGTTTACATACTTCTTGTTTAACTCCTTCAGCGCTGATGACGGAACCGCTCTGTCATCAGCTGCGGTAGTGCTGTGCTGATGACGGAGCTGTTCCGTCATGACCCACTCGCCGCGCCTGCGCAGATTCCGCGCCTTTGCTGGGCGTTCCATTGAGTGGGCGGGCCATGATGGAACCGCTCCGTCATGAGCACAGCTCAACCGAGGCTGGTGACGGAGCGGTTCCGTCACCAGCATGGACGCGCCACGCAGCCGCCTCGCCCCCTTAGCGCTGGGCGGAATAGCTGCCGCAGCGAAGGTGTTATAAGAGGGCAGAACACCATCACTCGTCTCAACAGCAGATGATGAGAAAGAAGGCACAATGCAGCAGCACTGGGAAGCTGAGCTCGCTCCTGAGGCTCCCTGCACCCCCCATGCAGCAGCTGCAAGGTCTGTGGGTGAGGGGGAGTGCGCACGAACAGGATGAAACCAGAAGGGGGGGCAGTCGGCTCTCCAGGCTGGAGCCAGGAGCAGGACTGCTGGGCTTGCTCCCGTCTACCTGGCAGCTCCTCAGTAGGTTGAAGCTTAGGGTGATGGGCTAAGTGGGTCAAATGAGACTCTTCGAGAGACTGGAGAAGTGGGCCAAGAGTAAAGGGTTCATTTAGATGCAGAATGCCCCCCAAGATAGACGGCTGACCCTTGCACTTCTCTAGTCGGTCCTTGCAGGAGCCCCCCTCCGCAGCAGCATGTGCAGACATTCCCAGACTCTCTTCGGACTGGTGAACACGAGCGGTCTGTAGGCCCAATCGCTGGTCAGATAATGAAAATGACTGCAGGGCCAGGGAAGGGACCCTTCCTCCTCCGCGGGTTGGGAAGACTGTGTCATATGACTGATTCTCCAGCATCGTCACTGGCGCTGCCTCTGCTAACCTGGAACCAGAAATACTACCCATTCTGACCCCCAAAGTACAGTAAGAGAGACAAAGGATGACCCACCCAAAACGCTTTTCCGGTGGTTTCCTTTGGTGGTGGTAATTAACTGTCCCCGTAAACATTGAGCTGGAAGCAGAAGTCGCGGTGCCTTTCATCTGGTGACAGAGTCCAGATTGGATTCACTGAGTGCTTCTGTGCCCTAGACAAAGCCGGTAAGCAGAAACTGTTATTTTATATTCACAATTTCGTTTTTTTTAGATACTGAAAAAAACAAAACTCGCAGAATTCAACAGAGACAAAGTTCCAAACCTAAAATTTAATTTCAAACAGAGCCAGGACGTTGGGTGAAATGGCTATTTAAAGTGACCCAAGACCACAACACCCATGATGCAATTTGCCTTTTAAATGAGAGCCCTTGAACAGGGTTCGGAGATGGGTACACTAGTCACAGTGGACAGATAGTCTATGCTTTTCAGTTCCCTTTTACGGATCGCGTACCATCTAGGCTCGCACGGCGCATTTGGACAAAACCAAGACTACAATTCCCAGAGGGCATTGAGGTGGTAAATGTAATAACCAGAATAGTAACCTACTTCCTTGTGGTTTTACTGTTGCCACCCTACCAAGGATGAAAACTTGGTGATATGGAATCACAAGTTTATCCTATGGCTTATCAAAACACTGAAAAAAAACAGACTGTGCCTCATTCATGAAGATCAATGGAAAAATCCCTCACATAACAAAAGTAGGAAATACATTTATGTTAGGATTGGGCTGGAGGCTGGCACCGGTAAACTCTGCTATGCTACGTAGGCGGCAGCATTTTTTGCCAAACTCCGCACTCCAAGCGGAGCACCAAGTGGAAGAAACTTTGTAAGCTCCGCCAGCGGAGCGGAGTTTACCACCCACCCCTTCACTTAAATCCTGCTGCCTCAGTGGTGTCAACGTTCAATCCGAATTTACTTTCAAGAAACCTCTGCCAGGATCTCTTCTGAATAAAGATAGTGCAGCTCCCACTTTCAGTGGCAGACATTGAGGGCTATTACTACTCCCGCCACTCCCTTCTCTTTCCACCTTTCTCTCATTTTCCTCAATTCCCTTATTGGCACATTCGCGGAAGGTATACACCTGACAGTCTCACTTCACCCGGTCCTATTTGATCCACATAACCAGGCACCCACTGCTTCTGTTGCTTCTTATGTTCTGGATTTATGTATATTCTTACTTCATGCCTGTATCATTTGCGTCTGTATGGGCCACATTATTGTATACCTCGTGTAGCTGTCGGATGTTGGAGGATCGATCTATTCTTCTCCCTCCTCATTCTCCCTGTATTGCTTTCATCATTTAAATCAATAAAACGTATTGAACAACAAAGACATTGAGGGCTATCCGCAAAGCAAGACGATGCTGCAGCCATCGCCAAGGATTGGGCGCCATGCCCGGGCTCATCTGCCTCTACAAGAAAGTATGCTGACCCACTCCTGCTGCGGAAAGGGGATTGGGGTGTTAGTCATATTAGGTCACAGGGGCCTGAGTGAGATACAGGATGTGATCAGTGATTTCTACATTTTAATAATGAAACAGGAGATCTGTGAATATAAATGAAAGTAATGATGTGTAGATGGCAGACGTCACTGCACACCGACAAAATATGCACGGTTTATCTTTCGCCCAAAGTGTAACTAAACATATTTAATAAACCAAATCAAGAAAGGAGCAGGGTGAATATGGAAGAAGGAATGGCACAAGTAAACTGGAAACAGGCAAGTAGGGCGTGTGAGAGAGAAGGAAGAGAGGGCAAAAGAATGAAGGGCCCGGCCAGGCTCTGGTCTAACATTTCCATAGGTATATTCTGCACCCATACACACATTCCAGAGGTTGGTGATGCATGCATAGAGAGGGGATGGGGCGGGGGATGGTTCAATTTCATTATAATATACCATAAAACGCTGTAAAGTGATGTGTAAATACTCAATGCTTCTCTTCTTAGCTCGGTCCTGTGAGTTTATGGTTTACTGTGGCTGTTCACCCAATTAAATCCTCTTCTTCTGTTTCCAGGATCCATTTCAATATTTAATTTTGCAACATGTTCTTGGATATTTTCCTCTAATATTTGTGTTTACTTTATAAAGCTAAACATAAGGTTGAATGGCAATGCAGTATTTAATAAACACTAAATTGCAAAAACAGAAGAAATCATTTAAATTTTAAATGTTAACTTCTTTTAAATTTTAAAAGAAGTTAACATGAAAAGAAACTAACATGAACCAAACCTTTCTAAATGGTGAGCACAACCAATAACAGAAGGGAATCGAAATCTTACTGCCTTTGCATTTTCTTAGTATACATTGTTTTTAAATTGCCTACAGCACAGAAAGATGTTTTAATTTCACCCTCTCACAGTTATTACAGTTAGAAACCAAAAGGAATACATTCAAAATGAATATTAATGTGATATGAAAAACATCCAGCATCCACGTTAGCTAGTGGCGCCATTTTGAGATTTCGATGATGTAAGCGGTGAGTGCACATTCTCTCATCCTCTTCTTTGAGCACAGGATAGTCTTTTTTTCGTTATTATAAACTAGAACCCATCACAGAGTCTACATGTATGTACATGATAGAAAATGTTAAACCCAGCCTTAAAGCACCCTTGAGAACTGTTCCCATTTTTATTTTGAGTAAATAAGTATACTTTTCCATGACATATTAGTGCTACATTTGGTTGGACTAATGGGTCCCTGATGGGAAATGGGCCTCTCTAGAGAGGGCTCCAATGGGCCTCCCATCAGTGGGCCTCTTTCCCCTGTGCTCCTGCCAATGGCTGTCCCCCCAATGGGGCTTTACCTGGTGGAATCTATCAATAGGGATCCTTCTATCAGCCTCTACCCAAAGAGGACGTGACAGCAAATCAGAAGATCTGTTATCATGGGTGCTGGATCACACTTAGTATTAGGCCAAACCTTCCTGGTTCAGTAGCCATGACATGCTGTTCCTCATTTCCTCATTCTGATAAACCCAGTGCATTTCTTGTTCAATATAATCAACCAATCAAACTAAAATGTATAAAACACGGCAAATCGCCCGTGTGGGTCTCGAGGTGCTGGAGATGCTTGCTGCTGCGCGGTGGTTGGCTCATCCAAACTCCAGGCCTTGAGCTCTTTGCTGAATTGCTGGAGTGACGGGGCTGTCGTGAGGTGTCTTGGCCGGCCAATGCAAGAAAGAGCGACGTCCACTATTGGCTCAGCAGATCCAGCGAGTGTCTACGAAGGAGTGGGAAGCCGATGTAAGGTGTCTGGTCTGATGTTGCTTGCTGATGTTTGCCTGTCCTTCATCATGCAGGGTGTTGTAGGCATGGGTCGGCATCTTGAACTGACATCTCTTCTTGATCATGAGCCTGTGTAGTTTCTTAAGGTGGGTTCTTTTGGGGAGATTCATGTCATGGTTCTTCTGGTAGGTGCGGCTCTACGTATTTTTTAGTATTAATCACCAAAGAGTGCTACACCCAAATAGGTGCTTCTTTTATGGAGGGTGACTACCACCTGGAGAGGTGTGGTGCAGCGGCCAGAACAGCTGACTTTGGTTCACGGTTCGATCCCCGGCTCCGGCGGCAGCTCAGCTCAGCACCGTGTGACTCTGGGCATAGCACACTTAATTTTCACGATGGCCGCCAGCGCCTTGAGACCCATAAGGGTGAGTAGTTCGCGCTTTACAAATACGGATTTACATTTTATTTTACATCCCCATGACTATGCCTTGGCATGACTAACAGTTGTTTTCACTTCGTCTATATGGGGGGAAAAATGTAAATAAATACTTCAGCGCCGAGATGCCCAAGGGCCGTCGTTCGCGCTTTATAAATGTTTTTATAAATAAATAAATTGATACTTGTATAGCGCACTACTCACCCGCAAGGGTCTCAAGGCGCTTGTACGAATACCGCTGCGGAACCCATCCTGGCTTTCCCTGTGAGGCGTCCACTCCTGGGCACCCCCCAGGTGGAGGCCAGGCATCCTTAGCATTGTGGGGGCTGTTGTGGAGATTAAGCAAGCTATTGCCCAGAGTTGCAGAGTGGGACTCTATGATTAGAATAGGCACCGAGGTGAGAATTATCAGGTCCGAGGAAATTGAGCCCAAGACCCGCCGAGGCGTGGAATTGAACCCTGGTCCCAGGCTAGACCTCTGCAGCAGGGTCTGACGCTCTAACCATTGAGCCACACTTCTCCACAGAAGACAGGTCATTTTACTGGCACCTCAGTGGGACAATGGCTCACTGGTCCACCCTGCGTAGGTTTTGTGCAGTTGCTCATAACTGTGCTTCCCAATGCTCCCTGGGTTCAAGTGGCATGTCTTGCATGCATATGACCGCTAAGGTTGTAGGGTACTTAATAAAATGTAGGTTTAGTACGAGCTGCATCTCCCATTCCATGCATCCCCCCAATGCTCTCATCCCACTGCCCCATATAGCAAAGCTAAATGTGTGTACCTGGTTTGGATGCAAATAACCTGGGTGGATAAGAAAGCCAGTTCCAGCAGGTCAGTCTTCGCCCACATGCTTCATCAACAGCTGAAGGAAGGACTGTGGCAAGAGCTTGGACCAACTGCACACTTTCGCAAAGGAGATAGGTTGCATGTCCATCCACCACATTCTGTGTCCTGAGCTGTTGGAAAAGCAAGTGATTAGATTGGCCGGAGGTAATCTGGCTCAAGTCCACCAATCTCAGTGCATATTTTGGAATACTGCCACCCCAAGGGAAATCAGAATAACCGTTCACCCTTGGTAGCTGGTTGAAATGAAATCTATAAAAAAAGAACTTTAAAATGATGTTCTCCCTTAACACCTTTAGCTGTGATCTGAATTCAAGATGGCCCCCTTGGCAAATTCACATTTTACATTTTGACATCAAATAAGCTTTATGCACCTGTGCAGAGAAATGGTGGACCAGTTGGATACCTTGGCTGCCTCCCTAAAGGAGTTAAGAGCAGACTCCAGGGTGTCAAAAAGACTTGATTCTGCTGCCACCTGAATGAAGGGAGGAGACGGGCTGTCTGTGTTCACTGACCCTGCATGGATTCTGCCCCATGCCAAAGGTCTGGTGGCTCCACATGCTGCCATGAGAAAGTTTGTGCTGCCAAAACTGGGGTGTGAGACTGCTGCACAGCCCCTCCCAGAATATGTATCAGTGCCTTGACAAGAGAGGTAAGAAGATATTGGGGCAGAGCACTGATAGAGTGACGTTCGTCAGACATGTTATGTTATGTTAATGTGTCTTATATAGCGCGACAGCTGCCCCAGCGAAAGGGCGTCCTGGCGCTAGAAGGAAGGCTGACATATCATTAAGCAACCCCAGCTAGTTAATGGAGAAAAGAAGAGGGTAAATGTCCTTTCTGAATTGCAGGTAGTTGTTAAGACCCCGAATCGGCACAGGAAGTGTGTTCCATAACGTGGCAGCTCTATAACGAAAAGAGCGGCCACCAGCCCGAACTCTTCGAGTCCGAGGGACCACCACCAAATGCTGGCCTTCTGACCGAAGAGGGCATGATGGAACATACGGCGAGAGAAGATTGGCCAAAATAGGGTGGGGGGGGGGTGGCAAATTTCAAAACCTTAAAAGAGATACATAAGGCCTTAAATTCAATGCGCTTGGCCACCGGAAGCCAATGGAGGTGACTGATGGCACTAGACACGGAGCAGGACTTTGCGCAAGCCGAGAAGTGTTCTGGCTGCTGCATTTTGTGTCCTTTGCAGCCTCTGGATCTCTGCATTGTTGGACCCTAGTAGAGGGAACAGGCATAGTTAGGTCTGGACAAGACCATCGCTTGAATAATGACCTGACGTATAGAGGCATCAAAGAAGCCTGTCAGTGGCCTGAGCCCCCGTAGAAGTCCAAAGCAGAACCCTGCTGTTTTTTTGGGTTTGGACTCGATAGGTTAAAGAGGAGTCCAACCAAACCCCTCTGTTCTTTACCGCTTGCTTGGGGGAGGGGGATGTGCCCAAACTTCTGTCTTTTCCTGATCAAGAAGCATGTACCATCCCAAGAGTGTTCTGCTATCAGCGGTACCTTGGAGGCCTGTGATACCCACACCTGAATATCCTCACGGGTGACAGGTAGAGCTCTACAAATTTACTGATTGATTGATTGATTGATTGATAGTGATTGTCTCCCCGGCCATTACTCCATCAATTTGCAGAAACAATGGTCATTTCTGATTCTGACATCTTTGTAAATCCAATAACCTTCAATCCACTACCTGATCTTCTCGATTTTTGTGTGAAATCAAACATCCGCTACAGAACAATGTACCTTCCTTGAGCATCCTATTAACCCAAAGACTGAGGACGTCAGAGTGCCAGTATCGCGATAAGGCTTGATCGCTTTCACACCTTCTCTCCTTGCTGCTTCCTGAAAGCCCACAACATCTTATGGATGATCACCTCAAGAACCTGTCAAACCAAGAACCTAAAGCCACAACATCTGAGGTCTGCAGAGTTGAATCTGTGAGGCCAGGGGTCGAAACCCACGCAGCACATGCCCAGAAAAAAACTAAATAAGAATTGAACGTTGCTACCATTTGTCTCCTCGGTAAACGTGCACTGTTCTTTGGATATGTTTTTTTATGAACTGCAGTGTAAGACTATTTCTTAATATGTAGAGATTCCTCTATTACAGAACAACAAAGGATGATACAATATGCCTCATTTATGAAAAGTGACGCATCATGTTGCAAGGAGTTACTGCGTCACTTCCATGACCCTTTCTTGCGCCAAAACACCCCCTTGCATACATTATCCCTGGCGCAGGTATAATGTGGCGCAGGGGTTTACAAAGTGACACATCTACCTAGATAAGTCACTTTGTAAATAGGGTGCAACAAGACGCATTTTTTACGCCACTGGTGCGTCACGAAAAGTGACGCACCATCGGCGTAAAAGTGACGCACAGCCTCATAAATGAGGCCCAATGTACCTACAATCAGTCTGGTAGGATTTGGGCTATTTATTGTTATTACTATGGGCAGTGCTTAATGCGGAAAAGAAAGAGTGCCGGTGCCTCAAGCTCTGGGCAGAAGTACGCGGCAGGTGCAATTTAATGTCGGTGAGTCGAATACTAAAGCTGCATAGTCCTAAACCCACCTTATACCTCTTTAATCCACTAACAGATACTCCCTGTCCCTTTACATTACTCCTGCAGCTCCTGCTTTCTCCCGTTACGACAGATTTCCGTTGTTCTCTTCCTCTGTCTTGCCGCTTTGTGTGTCATTGTCTCTATTGCTCTTGGTAAATGTCTGATGCAGAAAAATAACACTGGTAATAAATAGATGTAAATAATTATTTCTTGTTTTAATAGAACATAATAACACCTCCACTTTGATTTATTGTGAGTGATACATGTGCCACTTGAAGTTAACATTCTACCACCATCCAGAAGAGGGAGCTCCCTCAGAAAGTCAAAGTCTAAATAAGAGGTACTTTGCAATCCAGTTAGCGCTCAAAAGTAGCTGGAGTTTGTGCAATGCTTGTTGCAGATACTGAGGAGAACTAGCTTGGCAGTTTAGGGATTGGAAAATCCCCAAAATAGAAGGTTTGTCTCAGTTGATAATTGGGCAGCAACCCACCCTCTAGTTTAAGCTGAACTTGGGTGAATCACCACCCAACCAAAGATATGTTCCTTTCTGCTAAACCCTGCCATCTATTTGACACTGATGACCCTATTTCTGACCAATAGTCAGAGGTGTATCATGAATGCCACTTTCATCATACTTCCCAACTGTTGACAAATGTAGGACACAACAGAACTTATGGTCCTCTTGTCCCTAGCTAGGTCGCCAAGTCTCCCTTAAAGGCTTTGCAATTCGACATCTCTAAAACAAAATACTTGTTCTGGATTGATATTGTACCAGCTGCTCCATGGGATCTCCATCATAGATCCTACAAGCCTAAACTTCTTATGACAGCTCCAAAGTCAGACGGTTCCTCCTTCTTGCATTTTTTTAAATGGAACACCCACCACTTTCATTGCAGGAATTAATTCAACAGGCACCTCTTCCAGATGTAGGGATTCCCACACACTGTCTCTGTATATGGAGGTGTAGTACCCTGTAGTGTCAGCCATTGTTAGGCTTATGCAGAATGTTGGAATGCGAACCTCCAGATTCCATAGTGAGCTGGAGCGGCTGCGACTGGACATCCTGGTCGGGGCGAGTAACGGCGAGTGGTGGCTGCTGAAGTGATATGTATCTTTAATAAAGAGCTGATGTGTGCAACTACTCCGAGCCTCCATACCTCATTTTATTGCTGACAACTTGGTGCTTAGGGGATCCACATTTGGAGAAAGGACGCAACACTTCAACTCACACGCAACTAGAGCCAAGCATTCAACGGACACACAAAACACTCAACGGATCCCTGGACACCACTGAGCCTACATTTCCATCTCGGGTGAGTACTCGGAAGCCCCTTAAACTTTGTGACTTAAAGTTATGAGACTTTCTTCTTTCAAAAATTTGCCCAAAAATTGAAATAGCCGTTTTTACACACACTGATGATCGTGCGGTTCCCACGGCCTCGAGGACTGCATGAGCCAAACGCATCACAAACCACAAAAAAAATTTTTTATTCAAGGTGGCCGGAAGTTGCAATAACTAATTCCATTGAAACACGTGATGTTATAGGGTCTTTAGGGTAGTTGTCTGAGAAAGAGGGATTTCCTTTGGTATTACTTCCCGATAATGGGGAGCAATTGGTTTCACGTGAGATGGAGGAATGTTTGTGTAAAAGGGGTACTAAGCACAAAACGTCAGCCTTCTATTATCCTTAAACTAATGGTATGGAAGAAAGGTTGAACAAACTTCTCAAAGAGATTATACAGAGGGTTATTCCTGAATATGTATGCTGGAATAATGAAGTGTTATGCAAGATAAGAAATTATAAAGTCACTCCACATTCCACCATGGGGTTTTCTCCATTTGAACTATTTAAGGAAAGAAAGGCTAATACCTTGGCATGTCCTTGGTGGGTTAATGACAAGGTATGTGACAACTTTTGTATAAGTCAAAAAGATTAAATAAAAGATCAAAGAGAACGTGAGAAAGTGTCTGAATGGAAGGTGTGGATTAATTCACCTAAGGCTGTGAAGAAAAATGTGGTTCAAAAATGAGTACTTGGTGAAAATTAGCAATCCCCGCGTAGAAATGGCTAAAACATTTTCTAATGCAAATGCTACTTACCAGTATGCATCTGTTCTTGGCATGTAGGGCTGCTGACATTCATATCTGTGCATAGATCGCCGCCTAGTGTTGGGTCCGGATGATTGCACATTGTTGTCCTGGAAGAGTCTTCGAAGTATCACGAGATAGGTGGCTCCTCCCCTGGACTACAGTGCGCATGGGCATCGACTCCATCCCCAGATTGTTTTTTAGCCATTGTGGCCGAGATGGAGTGAACTCAGTGAATGATGACCATGCCATGAAATGATATGTAAACACTGCAGCTGCTACAGGCACCGGGGAGGAGGGCGGGCAATATGAATGTCAGCAGCCCTACATGCCAAGAACAGATGCATACTGGTAAGTAGCATTTGCAGTTCGAGGCATGTGGGCTGCTGAATTCATATCTGTGCATAGAATACATAGCAGTCCCTCCATTAGCGGCGGCCGCCCGTGCCAGCTGCAGCCATTTGGAAAAGAGTCTTGAGAACAGCCTGCCCTACAGCTGCCTGCTGTTTAGAGTGCACGTCTACACAGTAATGTTTAGTAAATGTATGTGTGATAGACCATGTGGCTGCTCTACATATATCCTCTAAGGGAATGTTTCCAAGGAAGGCCATAGAGGCCCCCAACTTTCTGGTGGAGTGGGCTCTTGGTGGAATTGTAAGAGTGCGTTTTGCCTTTGCATAGCAGATCTGAATACATTTCACGATCCACCTAGCAATACCAGCCTTGGAAATAGCGTTACCTTTGTGGTGTGGCGCAAAGGCAACGAAAAGCTGCTTAGTCTTTCTAAAATCCTTGGTCCTATCAATGTAATACATTAGGGCCCTTTTAACGTCAAGGGTGTGGAGCATCCGCTCCGCCAGTGACTCAGGATTTTGAAAAAACACCGGCAACTCAATTGTTTGGTTTATGTGGAACTGAGACACAACCTTGGGTAGAAATTTAGGGTTAGTGCGGAGCACTACCCTGTTAGCATGAACCTGGAAGAAAGGCTCTTGGATTGTGAGGGCCTGCAGCTCACTAACCCTCCGTAGTGATGTAATTGCTACTAAGAAAGCCACTTTCCAAGTCAAGAACTGAAGTTCGCAAGAATGTAGTGGCTCAAAGGGAGGACCCATCAGTCTTGTAAGAACCACATTGAGGTTCCATTCTGGAGCTGGTGGAGTCCGTGGTGGAATGACCCTTTTGAGTCCTTCCAGAAAAGCTTTGATAGCAGGCACTTTGAAAAGTGAAAGGTGCTGTCTATTCTGAAGGTATGCGGCCATCGCAGACAGGTGAATGCGGATGGAAGTATATGCCAAATTACACTGGTACAGATGGAACAGGTAACAGATGATGTTCTGAATGGAAGCATCTAGTGGATTAATGTTGTGGTTTGCGCAATAAATGACAAACCGCTTCCATTTGGCCGCATAACATGCTCTAGTAGTGGGCTTTCTTGCCTCCCGAATGATGTCCATGCAATTGGGAGGAAGGTTAAGGTAGCCAAACACTAGGACCTCAGGAGCCAGATCGCCAGGTTGAGCTGTTGCGGATCTGGGTGCTGAATGTCGCCATGGCTCTGCGTCAGAAGGCTGGGTGTGAGATGAAGCCTTTGATGCGGTACCACGGAAAGTTCTAGAAACGTGGTGTACCATGGTTGGCGAGCCCACGTTGGAGCAACTAGGATGAGAGTCATCAAGTGCTGCCTGAGCTTGCGCGCCACCAGCGGTATCAGGGGTGCTGGGGGAAAAGCGTACGCAAATCTGCCTGACCAGTTCATCCATATCGCATTGCCCTGCGATTGCGGGTGTGGGAACCTGGCGGCGAAGCTTTGGCATTTTGCGTTCTCCCTTGTGGCGAACAGGTCTATCTCTGGATGACCCCATCTTTGGAAGTACGGCTGGAGTACTGATGGATGTATCTCCCACTCGTGCATTTGGTGGCTGTGCCTGCTGAGCAGGTCCGCCATCTGATTGTCTTTGCCTGGGAGGTGTTCTGCCATGAGGAAGATGTTCCTCTGAATGGCCCACTTCCACATGCTCTGAGCCAGATGAGACAGCTGCGGAGAGTGTGTTCCCCCCTGTTTCTGAATGTAGTACATGGCCGTCATGTTGTCCGTCCGGATCAACACGACCTTGGTGCACAGATGTACTTTGAATGCCTTTAAGGCCATGAAGATCGCCATCAGTTCTAGCACATTGATGTGCATATTCTTCTGCTGTAGTGTCCATAGTCCCTGCACTGTGTATTGGAGTACATGCGCTCCCCATCCCTGGAGAGAAGCGTCCGTCGTCAGGATGATCTGAGGCACAGGCGCTTGAAACGGTTGGCCCTTGCAAAGGTTTTGTGGATTCCACCAATGCAGAGAGTTGTATGCCCGACCGCTCACCAACACTAGGTCTTTCAATTGCCCGTGAGCCTGAGTCCACTGACGTGCTAAGCACTCCTGAAGCGGACGCATATGTAGTCTCGCGTGTGGGACTATGGACATGCAGGAGGCCATCATGCCTATCAACTGCATGAACACTCTTGCTGGAAGCGAGTGCTGAGGTCTGAATCTTTGGATCAGCGACTGAATGTATCATGTACCATGTATACCATGTAAAGGCATTTATATAGCGCACTACTTACCCGGAGGGTCCCAAGGCGCTTCGACCGCTGCGAAACCCTTCCTGGCTTCCCTGAGAGATGGTTCCTTAATGGGTATCTCCAGGGTGAGACCAGGCATCCCCGGCGGTCTGGTGGGGCCGTTAGTGAAGATGAGGCAAGCTAATGCCCAGAGTTGCAGAGTGTGATCGCTGATCAGAGTGGGCACCGAGGCGAGAGAATTATCGAGTCCGCTGACCCTGGTCCAGAAACCTGCTGCGCCGGGAATCGAACCCTGGTCCCGGGCCGTCCTCTGCTCTCGGGTCTGCCGCCTCTAACCAGTGAATGCTGTCGACTCTCACTGAATTTGGCTGCGCAGTGGCCGCCAGAGTGTTTATGGTCGCACCCAGATACTGCCGTATGTGGGCGGGCTGGAGATGGGATTTTGGGTAATTCAGTGAGAACCCCAGATCGTGCAGAAGGTGAATGGTGTGGGACACGTGGTCGGCGCACTGCTGGGCCGACTTTGCTTGAATGAGCCAGTCGTCCAGATAGGGGTAGACGTGGATGTTCTGACGTCTCAGATGCGCCGCCACCGTTGCTAGGCACTTTGTGAAGACCCTGGGCGCTGTGGTGACCCCAAAAGGCAGAACCTTGAACTGGTAGTGCTGGTTTTGAATGGTGAACCTTAGGTACTTTCTGTGTGAAGGATGCAGGGGAATGTGAAAGTACGCATCCTTGAGGTCCAGAGTCGCCAGGAAGTCCCCTTGCCGAAGCAGTGGGAGAACCTGCTGCAGCGTGAGCATATGGAAATGTTCTGACAGAATTTAAAAGTTGAGAGGTCTGAGGTCTAGGATGGGCCTGAGGGATCCGTCCTTCTTTGGAATTAGAAAGTACAGGGAGTAAACTCCTGTACCCCTTTCCTGCAGGGGAACGAGCTCTATTGCTCCTTTTTGCAGCATGACGTTTACTTCCTGCTGCAACAAGTGCAAGTGCTCGCCGGACATAGGACGGCTTTTTGGGGGTATGTTGGGTGGAGTGGATGTGAGCTCCAGACAATAACCGTATTGGATAAGAGATCTGACCCACCTGTCCGTGGTGACTTCCACACGGGCAGGAACTGCTGGAGTCTCCCCCCGACCGGTGTTGCGTGGTCGGGGGGCAGTGACGAGGCGTCACTGTTTGCTGGCGGTGGAGGACCTGGAGCTGTTATTTCCACGTCCTCTGCCTTTGACGTTGTTGCCACGGTATCCACCCGACCCTTGTTGGTATATGAGGATTGGGTGTTACTCTTATAGAATTGTGTGGATTGTGACGCTTGACCCCTTGAGGTGCCTCTGTTATTGGAGCGGCGAAAGGAACCACCCCGAAACTGCTGGGACTGCAGGGCACCCATAGATTTAGCAGTGTCAGTGTCTTTTTTCATTTTTTCGAGGGTGGCATCCACTTCTGGGCCAAACAGGTGGTCTGGATTGACAGTTTGGTTCAGGATGGTAGTTTGAATGTCTGGTTTAAAGCCTGATATTCTGAGCCATGCATGTCTACGCAGTAGAACGCCAGTGTTTATTGCTCTTGAGGCGGTATCAGCCACATCCAGAGCACATTTAATTGAAGCATTGGTGATAAGCTTCCCCTCCTGAATCAACATTTCAGCTGCCTCCTTATACTGATCTGGTAAGTGCTGTAGAAGGGTCTCTAGAGTGTCATAGTGTGCCCTGTCGTAGCGTGCAAGTAGCGCCTGCGTGTTGGATATGCGCCACATATTGGCTGCCTGCGCAGCAATACGTTTCCCCGAAGCCTCAAATACTTTTGATTCCTTGTCTGGGGGAGGAGCATCACCCGTAGTCTGTGAGTTGGCTCTTTTGCGTGCATTGGAGACAACCAAAGAGTCCAGTGGCAACTGTCCTTTGATATATGTTGGATCAGTTGGCGCTGCCTTGTACTTCTTGTCAATACGAGGATTAATGTCTCTTGCCTGGGTGGGCTCCTTGAAAACCTCTGGCGCATGTTTTAACACCCCTTTGAGCATTGGCAATGTCTTAACAGTTTTTTCAGCCACTGAAAAGGTGTCAAAAAGAAAATCGACGTCAACTGGGTCTGCATGGAGATCGACGTCATGATTGGCTGCAGCTCTTTCAATTAGAGTGTTGAAGGCCGCAGAGTCTTCTGTTGGGGAAGTCTTTGCTGCAAAAAGTTGCGGCTCCTGTCCCGAATGAGGGTCCCCAGGGTCGCCCCCGGCAGACCATGGCTCAGTCACATCCTCTGGGTCTGAGTAAACTGGATAAGCATACTCATCCTCATCGTTTCCATCGCCCTCCTCAACATTATAATGAGTGGGTGAGAGTTCCTGACTTTGTGGAGATGCAGGCTCCATAGGGGCAGATGCACCCGCAGAGTCCAACTTCTTTTTAAGTGGGATGTGGAAATGTTCCAAAGCTGGCTCCGGGGTGATCTTCCGTTTAAGGAGAGAGAGCTTGCCTGTGTTGGCGTCGATGATCACCTCTCGACGCTCCTCCTCCGCCAGTGGTTGGTGTCGCGAGCTTGGAACCACCAACGATGCCTTTGGCGTCGAAGGTAACTTCAAGGGCACTCCGGCCCCAGGTTTCGCAGTGAAAGCCTTCGGCGCCGTCTTCGGCGGCAACGTGAAGAGAATCGGCGTCTGCGCCTTTGCCGGTTTCTGTAGAGGCTTGGGCGGCAGAGTGTCCTTTGGCTCGACCGCCGCGGCCCCCTCCCGAATACTCTGAAGGGACTCCATGACCTTCTTGGTGAACGAGGCGGAGGGACGGACCGGCTCGAGAGAGTCTTCCGAAGCCGGGTTTGGGTCGGCAACCAAGGACGCAGTCTTCGGAGCCGACGCAGCTCCCCCCTTTGCCTTGCCAAGTGGAAGCGGTGCAGTTAGGGACTTGGGGACGTCCTGCCGCTTCTTCGGGGCCTACTTATGGCCGTCGACCTTCTTGGTGTCGATGCGACTCTTCAGAGCGTCGACCAACTTCGGCGCCGACGCAGCCGCGTCGGGCGTCTTCGCCTTCGGCTTCGACACCGTAGCCTTCAGATCGGCCATTTTGGTGTGGCTCTTGAGCTCGACGGCCATCTTGGATTTCTTCGGCGCCGAGGCCTCCGAAGTCTTCGACCCGACCAGTGCGACTTGCGCTTTCGGTTTCGATACGGGTGGCGTCGACACCGATGGTTTCACTTTCGGTTTCTGCACCGGGAGTGGTGCCGTACCAATGTCCGTGGCCGGGCCGGAAGGCGGAGCCGTGGGACGGGAATCAAGGCTTTGGGTAAGGCCCGAAGGCGATCCCTTGGCCTGGGCCTTAGAATGTGAGCTGGCCCCCCGAGTCAGTGTGGGGAAGCTCATCCTCCGAGCTATCCTCTACGGTGGCAATGGCCCCGTCGTCGTCCCCTACCTCCTCGACGACTTCCTCGAAGTCCTCGTCTTCCGCGTCGTAGTCCTCCTCGACCTCCGACGCCGGGTTAGAGTCTGAGATATTCTGGATGGTGTCGTCGTCTACATCCTCCTCGAAGATGTTCGCTGGAGGGGGTGCCGAACTCTGGGCCTGCAGTCTTGCGGCCCGGCGGAGCTTGAGAGTCTTCTTCGACCGGAACTTGGAGCAGGCCATACACTTGGCCTCGTCGTGGTCCGGTGACAAGCACTTATTGCACACTGGGTTCACGTCGATATGCGGGTACTTTGAGGCACACACCGGGCATCTCTTAAATGGACTTCGTTCCATGATGAAGTAGTCTGGAGCGTCGTGTAGGCCCGTCCGTGCCGAAAGCACGCCGAAGGGTAGTAATGGTTCGGAGCCGATGAACAAACAAACCCGAACGATAGACAATACCGACGCGAGTCCTACAGACCTTTTGGTCTCAAGTAAAGAAAGTTAAACAATTATCGATTCCGACAGAGGGAACCGAAACACATCCGAACCCAATGGCGGAAAAAAACAATCTGGGGATGGAGTCGATGCCCATGCGCACTGTAGTCCAGGGGAGGAGCCACCTATCTTGTGATACTTTGAAGACTCTTCCAGGACAACAATGTGCAATCATCCGGACCCAACACTAGGCGGCGATCTATGCACAGATATGAATTCAGCAGCCCACATGCCTCGAACATATATGCATCTCCCTTGAAAGTTATCAAAGTGTTTGGGAATGCTGTCAGAACTGAGGACCATCAAATGTAAATTTTGGGACGTGTGGTCGAGGTGAAGGAGGAAAAGGAGGAAAATGTCAGAGGAAATGTGATGAGTGGTGATTCTGGTAACAAACAAGGGAAAGAGAAGTGTGAGAGTCTCAAAGAAACCACAATTTCTCAAAGAACTTACAGTCTCCCCACCTTCTGACCACGAACCACTTCTTAAACATGACATTTCTGAAGCTTCACAGGCAGACCAGAGGTTCAAATACAAGATTTAAAAAAATAATGCAGCAAATGATGAAGAGGATATGAAAGTAGAGAGCAATCAGTGCCAAAAAATGCGGCATCCGCACAGTATTGTCAGTGTTACAGAAGAGGGTGCACACGCGTCTGCACCTTCTCCTACAATACTAAAGTGCAGAAAACAGGCTCACATGCCTGCTGCTCACTCAAGAAAGTATACAAAAAGTGATGGATGGAATATTTGAATTAAACTGAGCCACTGGTAATTACTCGGACCACATCCCAATCCATCGTTATTTTGCGCACCATGTCACCTCAGTTTGGACCGAGCTATACGCAAAGCAGACTCAACCCTCCTCAAGTCAGAACAGTCCAGCCTGACCCGCCACGCCAGGTCCTTTCTTAAAATGAACTCAAGCAACCCAGGACTATTCTTTCCCTGGTTATGGGCTCATCAGCCAGGTGCGGCTTGGTTCCAGACAGTGACACAGTGTGCAAGGATCCACATTTGGTCATACCCGCCCCACTTAGGGCAATACACTAAAGTATACAAAAAAGTGAGGAATGGAAGGCTTTTCATTAATCTCAGCTACTGGTATGTACTCAGGCAGCATCCCAATCCATTGTTATACACTGAATCACCTTGGTGTGAAACTAGCTATATGCAAATCAGTCTTGACCATGCTCCTCTTGGAACAATCCAGCCAGAACTTCCAAGCCAGCTCCTCTTTGAACCGGAAAACAAGCAACCAAGAACTGGTTTCGCCCTAGTTATATGTTATATTATGTTATGTTATCGGGAGTTTTATTGAGCGCTCAGCTACTCAGGCAAGAGTGTCCCGGCGCTATCAGACCTAACACAGCATAACCCCTGCGGCGGAGGAGGAATTAGAGACAGAACAGCCACGTTTTAAGCTCTTTCCTGAAAGAGGCTAAATTCTCGCTCTTTCTCAGAGTGAGTGGCAGAGCATTCCAGGCCCGCGGCACCAGATATTTAAAGGACCGACCCCCGGTCCGCGCACGTCTGATTGCCGGGACCGTGGCCAGTGACAAGGCGGCCGAACGTAAGGCTCTGGATGGATGGTGAAAGCCAACTCTCTTCCTCAAATAGAGAGCCATGGAGGGCATTAAACGCTGTGGTAAGAGCCTTAAACTAAATGCGTTTCCGGATTGGCAACCAGTGAAGGGACTTCAACAGTCCAGTGGCATGAGAACTGCGGCCAAGGCCAAAGATTGCTCGCGCCGCCGAGTTCTGCACTACCTTCAGGCGAGATAAGAGATATTCCGGCAGGCCGAGGTAGAGTACATTCGCGTAATCCAGCCTCGATCCGACCAAGGCTTGCACCGTTATTTTGCTGTGGGCAATAGAAAGGAGAGGGAGGAATTTCCTTAACATTTTTAGTATCCCAAAACACTGTCCGACCAGACCAAGAATCTGTGGTTTCAGTGAGAGACAGTTGTCCATCTTGATTCCAAGATTCTTCGCTACCGTGGAATCAGTGGAGGGTGGGTACATCCCAGCTGGCCACCAGGCCTTCCATCCGGGGACAGGAGGGCACCCAAAGAAGAGGAGCTCAGACTTATCGGAGTTGCATTTCAACTGGTTAAGTTGAAACCAGGCAAATACCGCACCCAAGCAGTTCTTAATGCTATTTCCATCAAAGTCCGAGTTCCGTCCGCATGTGAATAGAAGCTGGGTGTCATCTGCGTATGAGACGGTCTGGGCGCCAAAAGACTCTGCCGCGCCGCGAAAGGGGACATGTAGATGTTAAAGAGAGTGGGGCTCAAAATCGACCCCTGAGGAACTCCCACCTCCAGAGGCTGCACTGCAGCAGAGTACAGAGGCGCCTAGAGTGTCTGTTGTCGGTTGGATAGAAACGACTCAAACCATCTGAACACCGTTCCCCGAACACCGATCTCCAAGAGTCTGGCCAGGAGGCGGTCATGGGGAACGGTGTCAAACGCAGCCGATAGATCTAATAACACAAGCAGTGCTTTCCCTCCATTATCTAGAACTTCCTTGATGGTCTCTGACACCTCCAACAGTGCCGATTCAGTACTCAAGTTTGCCTGAAACCGGCCTGGGTGTAATGCAAGATCTCATGTGACTCTACAAAGTCAACCAGGACAGAATGCACGTGTTTTTCGACCACCTTGGCCAGGACCGGAAGCAGCGATATAGGCAGATAATTTGCATGGATACTGGGGTCCAGGGACGTTTTTTTTAAAAGGGGGAGAACCATCGCCTGTTTCCATGCTTGCGGCACAACTCCCATTTCCAAAGACCGATTTAAAATCGGATTAACAATAGGGTTAAAGATGTATGCCGTTTTAGCTAGAAACTTGGCGGGGCATGGATCGAGTGGGGAGCCGGATCTCATTTTAGACAGAACTTCCAGAGAGAATTGAAGCTCCATGGGGGAAAAGATGACAGAATGGGCTGCCCGACGGCCGCCGCAGGAATGAGAGGTCCTGGGTTAAGCACACCCCCTACCACAGCAGCAGGGAAAGTTTCCTGGATACTTTTGATCTTATTCGCAAAGAAGCTTGCCAGTTGGGACACCCATGGTTCCGAAAAGGAGCACTTAGGCGTGATGGCAGCCGGTGAAGTAAACTCCTTCACCACCAGAAAGATTTCTTTACTGGTAAAAATGGCCTCCTCAATCCTTCTGGAAAAGTAGGCTTTTTTCCCGAGATAGATTTCCCTATGATAAGCCTTGATACTGCACCTATAGGCCTCCTTCAAAGGTTCCGAATAGCTTGCTTTCCATGCTCTTTCGGCTTTCTTACATAGCCTTCGGCTGGAATTAAGCGCTGGGGTAAACCACGTTATAGGCTCATCAGCTGGGTACAGCTTGGTTCCAGTGACATAGTATGTACGAGACCTATGTCTGGGCATACCCATTGTTCCCCGAGGCATACTTAACTGTGTTTTGTAACTTTGCATTTTTTTTACTTTGCCAGTTTCACAAAGAGTGAAGTTTGAGAATTTGGAAAAAAAACAGGAAGAGGGAATAGAAAGGAGCCCTCGTGACAGATGGAGAACATTTGCACTCTCATTCAGGGCTGTGAGATGGAAGCTTCAAATCAGTGGCCACGCATTACAGTTACGTCCACTACGCGCTACAATTAATTCCACTTGGCCGCCATGCACTACAATTACCTCCATTTGGTGGCCAATGACTACAATTGCTTCCACTCGCTGTTGACACACTACTTTACTTCTACTTTGTAGCCACAAACTGCATTTACTTCCACTTAGTTGCCATGCACTACAATGACTTCCACTCTGTGGCCATGAACTGCAATTACTTCCATTCGGTAGTAAGAATTATAATTATTTATATTTGGTGACCATACACTACAGTTATTTCACTCAGTGGTCACACACAACAATTACTTCCACTGGGCATGCACTACAATTATTTCCACTTGGTGACCATGCACTAATTACTTCCACTCCAAAGGCGTAGCGAAACTTGAGAAGGCCCTCCTGCAAGTTCCCTGCAGAGGCCCCCTCCAGACTCAATCAGAAGCTTTCTGGCCAGGGCACTGTGCTGAAGTGGCCCCCTGGAGCTCGGGGCTCCCCACGCAATGCAGGTGCTACGGGGGCCTTTGCAATGTCACTGCTCCACTCAGTGGTCACACACTACAATTACTTCCAGTTCGTGGCCATGCACTGTAATTACTTCCACTCTGTGACCTTGCACTACAATCACTTCCACTTGGTGGCCATGCACTGTAATTACTTCCACTCAGTGGCCACGCACTACAACCACTTCCACTTGGTGGCCATGCACTGTAATTACTTCCACTCAGTGGCCACGCACTACAACCACTTCCACTTGGTGGTCATGCACTGTAATTACTTCCACTCAGTGGCCACGCACTACAACCACTTCCACTTGGTGGCCATGCACTGTAATTACTTCCACTCAGTAGCCTTGCACTACAATCACTTCCACTTGGTGGCCATGCACTGTAATTACTTCCACTCAGTGGCCTTGCACTACAACCACTTCCACTTGGTGGCCATGCACTGCAATTACTTCCACTCAGTGGCCACACACTACAACCACTTCCACTTGGTGGCCATGCACTGTAATTACTTCCACTCAGTGGCCACGCACTACAATCACTTCCACTTGGTGACCATGCACTGTAATTACTTCCACTCAGTGGCCACGCACTACAACCACTTCCACTTGGTGGCCATGCACTGTAATTACTTTCACTCAGTGGCCTTGCACTACAATCACTTCCACTTGGTGGCCATGCACTGTAATTACTTCCACTCAGTTGCCACGCACTACAATCACTTCCACTTGGGGGCCATGCACTGTAATTACTTCCACTCAGTGGCCTTGCACTACAATCACTTCCACTTGGTGGCCATGCACTGTAATTACTTCCATTCAGTGGCTTTGCACTTCAATCACTTCCACTTGGTGGCCATGCCCTGTAATTACTTCCACTCAGTGGCCTTGCACTTCAATCACTTCCACTTGGTGGCCATGCACTGTAATTACTTCCACTCAGTGGCCACGCACTTCAATCACTTCCACTTGGTGGCCATGCACTGTAATTACTTCCACTCAGTGGCCACGCACTACAATAACTTCCACTTGGTGGCCATGCATTGTAATTACTTCCACTCAGTGGCCTTGCACTACAATCACTTCCACTTGGTGGCCATGCACTGTAATTACTTCCATTCAGTGGCTTTGCACTTCAATCACTTCCACTTGGTGGCCATGCACTGTAATTACTTCCACTCAGTTGCCACGCACTACAATCACTTCCACTTGGTGGCCATGCACTGTAATTACTTCCACTCAGTGGCCTTGCACTACAATCACTTCCACTTGGTGGCCATGCACTGTAATTACTTCCATTCAGTGGCTTTGCACTTCAATCACTTCCACTTGGTGGCCATGCCCTGTAATTACTTCCACTCAGTGGCCTTGCACTTCAATCACTTCCACTTGGTGGCCATGCACTGTAATTACTTCCACTCAGTGGCCTTGCACTTCAATCACTTCCACTTGGTGGCCATGCACTGTAATTACTTCCACTCAGTGGCAACGCACTTCAATCACTTCCACTTGGTGGCCATGCACTGTAATTACTTCCACTCAGTGGCCACGCACTACAATAACTTCCACTTGGTGGCCATGCATTGTAATTACTTCCACTCAGTGGCCTTGCACTACAATCACTTTCACTTGGTGGCCATGCACTGTAATTACTTCCATTCAGTGGCTTTGCACTTCAATCACTTCCACTTGGTGGCCATGCCCTGTAATTACTTCCACTCAGTGGCCTTGCACTTCAATCACTTCCACTTGGTGCACATGCACTGTAATTACTTCTACTCAGTGGCCTTGCACTACAATCACTTCCACTTGGTGGCCATGCATTGTAATTACTTCCACTCAGTGGCCACGCACTACAATCACTTCCACTTGGTGGCCATGCACTGTAATTACTTCCACTCAGAGACCTTGCACTACAATCACTTCCACTTGGTGGCCATGCATTGTAATTACTTCCACTCAGAGGCCACGCACTATTACCACTTCCACTTGGTGGCCATGCACTGTAATTACTTCCACTCAGTGGCCACGCACTACAATCACTTCCACTTGGTGGCCATGCACTGTAATTACTTCCACTCAGTGGCCACGCACTACAATCACTTCCACTTGGTGGCCATGCACTGTAATTACTTCCACTCAGTGGCCACGCACTACAATCACTTCCACTTGGTGGCCATGCACTGTAATTACTTTCACTCAGTGGCCTTGCACTACAATCACTTCCACTTGGTGGCCATGCACTGTAATTACTTCCACTCAGTGGCCTTGCACTACAATCACTTCCACTTGGTGGCGATGCACTGTAATTACTACCACTCAGAGGCCACGCACTACAATCACTTCCACTTGGTGGCCATGCACTGTAATTACTTCCACTCAGAGGCCACGCACTACAATCACTTCCACTTGGTGGCCATGCACTGTAATTACTTTCACTCAGTGGCCACGCACTACAACCACTTCCACTTGGTGGCCATGCACTGTAATTACTTCCACTCAGTGGTCTTGCACTACAATCACTTCCACTTGGTGGCCATGCACTGTAATTACTTCCACTCAGAGGCCACGCACTAAAATCACTTCCACCTGGTGGCCATGCACTGTAATTACTTCCACTCAGTGGTCTTGCTCTACAACCACTTCCACTTGGTGGCCATGCATTGTAATTACTTCCACTCAGTGGCCTTGCACTACAATCACTTCCACTTGGTGGCCATGCACTGTAATTACTTCCATTCAGTGGCTTTGCACTTCAATCACATCCACTTGGTGGCCATGCACTGTAATTACTTCCACTCAGTGGCCTTGCACTACAATCACTTCCACTTGGTGGCCATGCATTGTAATTACTTCCACTCAGTGGCCTTGCACTACAACCACTTCCACTTGGTGGCCATGCATTGTAATTACTTCCACTCATTGACCTTGCACTACAATCACTTCCACTTGGTGGCCATGCACTGTAATTACTTCCATTCAGGGGCTTAGCACTTCAATCACTTCCACTTGGTGGCCATGCACTGTAATTACTTCCACTCAGTGGCCTTGCACTACAATCACTTCCACTTGGTGGCCATGCACTGTAATTACTTCCATTCAGTGGCTTTGCACTTCAATCACTTCCACTTGGTGGCCATGCACTGTAATTACTTCCACTCAGTGGCCTTGCACTACAATCACTTCCACTTGGTGGCCATGCACTGTAATTACTTCCACTCAGAGGCCACGCACTACAATCACTTCCACTTGGTGGCCATGCACTGTAATTACTTCCACTCAGTGGCCACGCACTACAATCACTTCCACTTGGTGGCCATGCACTGTAATTACTTCCACTCAGTGGCCATGCACTACAATCACTTCCACTTGGTGGCCATGCACTGTAATTACTTCCACTCAGTGGCCACGCACTACAATCACTTCCACTTGGTGACCATGCACTGTAATTACTTCCACTCAGTGGCCACGCACTACAACCACTTCCACTTGGTGGCCATGCACTGTAGTTACTTCCACTCAGTGGCCACGCACTACAATCACTTCCACTTGGTGGCCATGCACTGTAATTACTTCCACTCAGTGGCCTTGCACTACAATCACTTCCACTTGGTGACCATGCACTGTAAATACTTCCACTCAGTGGCCTTGCACTACAATCACTTCCACTTGGTGGCCATGCACTGTAATTACTTCCACTCTGAGGCCACGCACTACAATCACTTCCACTTGGTGGCCATGCATTGTAATTACTTCCACTCATTGGCCTTGCACTACAACCACTTCCACTTGGTGGCCATGCACTGTAATTACTTCCACTCAGAGGCCACGCACTACAATCACTTCCACTTGGTGGCCATGCATTGTAATTACTTCCATTCAGTGGCCACGCACTAATACCACTTCCACTTGGTGGCCATGCACTGTAATTACTTCCATTCAGTGGCTTTGCACTTCAATCACTTCCACTTGGTGGCCATGCCCTGTAATTACTTCCACTCAGTGGCCATGCACTACAATCACTTCCACTTGGTGGCCATGCACTGTAATTACTTCCATTCAGTGGCCACGCACTACAATAACTTCCACTTGGTGGCCATGCACTGTAATTACTTCCATTCAGTGGCTTTTCACTTCAATCACTTCCACTTGGTGGCCATGCACTGTAATTACTTCCACTCAGTGGCCTTGCACTACAATCACTTCCACTTGGTGGCCATGCACTGTAATTACTTCCATTCAGTGGCTTTGCACTTCAATCACTTCCACTTGGTGGCCATGCACTGTAATTACTTCCACTCAGTGGCCTTGCACTACAATCACTTCCACTTGGTGGCCATGCACTGTAATTACTTCCACTCAGAGGCCACGCACTACAATCACTTCCACTTGGTGGCCATGCACTGTAATTACTTCCACTCAGTGGCCACGCACTACAATCACTTCCACTTGGTGGCCATGCACTGTAATTACTTCCACTCAGTGGCAAGGCGGCTCCTTGCGTGGCGGTGTCCCTGACCACCTACCACTTTGTGAAGCTCGCGCTGCATTAGCGCTGTGTTTTTAACAATTTTCTCTGTTCTTTACCTGGGTTTGTACTTGCTTAGCGCTTACCTTCGTTTTTAACTGCACTGCCTCTTGCTGCTTCCAGCTTGTAGCGCGCGCCCTCTGGCCCCTCACTGCATTTAAAAAGTGCACTTTTGTGCCTCCAAGCACCACCACTTTGGTGGGTCCGGGTTCTGGGGATCGATTTTGGGTGCCATTTTGGTTTGGGGCATTACTTTCAGCGCCGGCCGCCATCTTTGAGCGGACTCGCGCGCGTAGGGTGACGGGAGAGCCTACTTAAGGCGGCTCCTTGCGTGGCGGTGTCCCTGACCACCTACCACTTCGTGAAGCTCGCGCTGCATTAGCGCTGTGTTTTTAACAATTTTCTCTGTTCTTTACCTGGGTTTGTACTTGCTTAGCGCTTACCTTCGTTTTTAACTGCACTGCCTCTTGCTGCTTCCAGCTTGTAGCGCGCGCCCTCTGGCCCCTCACTGCATTTAAAATGTGCACTTTTGTGCCTCCAAGCACCACCACTTTGGTGGGTCCGGGTTCTGGGGATCGATTTTGGGTGCCATTTTGGTTTGGGGCATTACTTTCAGCGCCAGCCGCCATCTTTGAGCGGACTCGCGCGCGTAGGGTGACGGGAGAGCCTACTTAAGGCAGCTCCTTGCGTGGCGGTGTCCCTGACCACCTACCACTTCGTGAAGCTCGCGCTGCATTAGCGCTGTGTTTTTAACAATTTTCTCTGTTCTTTACCTGGGTTTGTACTTGCTTAGCGCTTACCTTCGTTTTTAACTGCACTGCCTCTTGCTGCTTCCAGCTTGTAGCGCGCGCCCTCTGGCCCCTCACTGCATTTAAAAAGTGCACTTTTGTGCCTCCAAGCACCACCACTTTGGTGGGTCCGGGTTCTGGGGATCGATTTTGGGTGCCATTTTGGTTTGGGGCATTACTTTCAGCGCCGGCCGCCATCTTTGAGCGGACTCGCGCGCGTAGGGTGACGGGAGAGCCTACTTAAGGCGGCTCCTTGCGTGGCGGTGTCCCTGACCACCTACCACTTCGTGAAGCTCGCGCTGCATTAGCGCTGTGTTTTTAACAATTTTCTCTGTTCTTTACCTGGGTTTGTACTTGCTTAGCGCTTACCTTCGTTTTTAACTGCACTGCCTCTTGCTGCTTCCAGCTTGTAGCGCGCACCCTCTGGCCCCTCACTGCATTTAAAAAGTGCACTTTTGTGCCTCCAAGCACCACCACTTTGGTGGGTCCGGGTTCTGGGGATCGATTTTGGGTGCCATTTTGGTTTGGGGCATTACTTTCAGCGCCGGCCGCCATCTTTGAGCGGACTCGCGCGCGTAGGGTGACGGGAGAGCCTACTTAAAGTCGCCCCCTTCCGCACAGCGGAACGCGCAGGTGGACGCCTTCGCTTAGCCTGAGTCGTGCAAGAGTCCTGCCCATCTGCGCCCGTCAGCGTCTCGGAGGCGGCGGGGCGGCGGCGGACTCTGATCAGGCGCTGGTAGGATGATACATTATACCTCTGCTACGCTTCGAGCCTTGCGTACCACTTCTAGCCTATGTCGCTCTGTCTTCCCCGGTCGACACAAGGGTAAACGTCGCTGCCCGGCGTGTGGCTGGTCGCCCACTGGGTCACTTTGCTGCGCCCCTAGGACATCCAAATTGCATGCGAAACATCTTTGTCTGCTGTTGAACACAAGATCGGTAGGAGGACATGCTCAGCACATCTACGATCTTCTTGTCAGGGATAAGCCTCTTTGCCTGCTCCTGACCGAAACTTGGCTGGGAGAGGCGTCCAATCCGGACATCTTTACTGCGATCCCGCCATCCTATAATATTTTCCGCCAAGATAGGGCGAAGGGTAGAGGGGGCGGAGTGGCTGTGGTGGTGAGGAAGAACATTTCCTGCTCTGTTCTTCCTGTTAATTCCATTGAGGGCTCTGAATCCCTTGGCTTTACGCTCAGACTGTCTCCATTTCAAGCACTTAAGGGTCTGCTAGTTTACAGGCCTCCTGGCCCGGTGGGTTCCTTTTGGGAGGATCTACAGACAGCCATCTCGGAGCTGGCGCTATCTGCACAGCATTGCCTGCTGGCAGGCGATTTCAACTTTCATCTCGATGTCACGGACGATCCGAATGGGGCTAAACTGCTGGATATTACATCCCCGCTTGGCTTGACACCGTTTGTGTCAGGGCCCACACATGAGAGAGGGCATACCCTCGATCAAGTGTTCTCTTCTGTCCCAATAGTCGACATCGAAACGCGGCCGGTGCTCTGGTCGGACCACAGATTGATTGGGTTTTCCGTGTTGGAAAATGGGCGGTCTGACATCTGCGCCCCCACGGTGCCCAGAACGGCCTCGAGAGCGTTGCACAGAGTGACGCCTGATATGTTGGAGCAGGCGCTCACGGAACACCCCTGTCCCCTCTCGGGGGATCCGGAAAGAGACACTGAGGCCCTGCAGATATGGCTGACTGAGAGGTTAGACGATCTTGCACCAAGGGTGACCCCCCGGTCCTCGGTAATACGGCAGTCGGCACCGTGGTTTACGGAGGCGCTGCGTCTGGCCCGCAGTCAATGCAAGGTTGCTGAGCGGGCCTGGCGCCTTCAATATGATGGGGATGCCAAACTCGCCTATAGAGCGGCGGTGAAGGCCTATCATCGTGACATTCTTGGTGCCAAGCGGGAATATCTTGCCAGGAGGATTGAGGCGGCGGCGAACTCCTGTAAGGAGATCTTCACGATTGTGAAGGAGTTCACGGCGCCTTCCTCCTATTCTCCCCCGCCTGTCTCTTCGGATGCGTGGGCATGTGATCTTGCCACTTTTTTCACCGACAAGATTAAGGCAATTCAGGCCTCCTTCTCGGAGAGCGTTGTGGAGGGCTGCTGTGGCCTTGGGGCAGGACTTGGAACATCGTCCCTGCCTACGGCAGTACTGGTTGACTTTCCACCTGTCTCCAGTGATATGTCCCGGGCTCTGCTGGCCAGTCTCAAATCTGGTTCCCCGCTTGACCCCTGCCCTGCCAAATTTTTGGCCGGGATGGCGGCAGTGGTGAATCCCCTGGTCAACCCTATCCTCAATGCCTCCTTGAGGGAGGGGAGTGTCCCTCGCACCTGGAAAAGGGCGATGGTGATCCCCCTCCTGAAAAAGCCTGGTCTTGATGCCGAGGTCCTGGCCAATTATAGGCCAACTTCACTGCTCCCGGCCCTGGCTAAGATCACCGAGAAACATGTTCATGGTGTCTTGTGGAGCTTTTTGGAATCTAACAACTTGCTCCATCCGTCCCAATCCGGTTTCCGTCCGAATTTCAGTACGGAAACGGCGTTGGTGGAGGTCTCTGAGATCATCAGGGAGACCTTGGATGTGGGTGGCAAGGCCATGCTAGTCATGTTGGACCTGTCGGCGGCCTTCGACACCGTCCCCCATGAGGCGCTTCTCGCTAGGCTTCATGACATCGGCCTAAGGGGGACGGTGTTCAGATGGTTTTCATCTTTTCTGGAGGGCCGCCGCCAGATGGTCTGGGTTTCCCAGAGCTCCGCCGAGATGCCGCCATTGGGAGTTGGGGTTCCACAGGGGTCTGTGTTGAGCCCGACATTGTTCAACATCTTTATGTCCCCCCTGGCGGCAGCGGTGGAGGCTTACGGAGCCCAGATCGTGTCCTATGCCGACGACACGCAACTCCTTTTCACATGTGCTAAAGACCAGCCATTTGATGGGGAGAGAATACGGGACTGTCTGGATATGGTCTTTGGCTGGTTCCAGCGGAACAGTCTAAAGGCCAACTCCAGTAAGTCGGAGGTGTTATTCTTCGGCTGTGTCACCGATCCCGAGTGGCGGCAGTGGTGGCCGGCCGCCATGTGTCCTCCGGCACAATCTTCCTTGGTGGCCAAAAATCTTGGCGTTAAGCTTGACAACAAGCTTTCTCTCAGATCGCATGTTCTTGGCCTGGCCGGCACCTGTTTCGGCATTCTGGAAATGCTCCGCAAGTTTCTTCCACTACTTTCTGCGGAGCATAGACGGATTACGGTGCAGGCGCTTATCGGATCCAGGCTAGACTATGCCAATGCCCTCTTCCTAGGTCTTCCAGACTACCTTGTCCAGCGTCTGCAGGTGACACAGAATTCTGCAGCGCGCGCAATCCTTGGTCTGCATAGACGCGCACGGGCATCTGGTCTTCTGCGGACGCTGCATTGGCTCCCGATCCGAAAACGGATCATGTTCAAATCCTTGACGCTGGTGCATAAAGCTCTGTTTGGCTCTGGCGCAGGATATCTACAGAAGAGATTGGCCTTCTATCGCCCTGCACGCTCATTGCGTTCAGAATCTCTTTTCACGGCTGTGGTTCCACGCGTGAGGAAGGCCCGGATCGGGGGGCGCTCCTTCAGCCTCAAGGCCTCCCAGCTGTGGAACTCGCTCCCACTGGAACTTCGCAGCACTCCCAATTTGCTCCAATTCAGAAGGAATTTGAAGACCTGGCTTTTTAATCTTTCTGTTTAGGTGGATTTTCTTCTCTGTTTCTTCTGGGGTTTTTTGTTTTTGTTATGTTGTTATACACTGTAGCTGTATGTGGAAAGCGCCGGGACACTCTTTTAGAGTAGCCGAGCGCTATATAAACACATTTTAACATAACATAACATAACATAACATGCACTACAATCACTTCCACTTGGTGGCCATGCACTGTAATTACTTCCACTCAGTGGCCACGCACTACAATCACTTCCACTTGGTGACCATGCACTGTAATTACTTCCACTCAGTGGCCACGCACTACAACCACTTCCACTCGGTGGCCACGCACTACAATCACTTCCACTTGGTGGCCATGCACTGTAATTACTTCCACTCAGTGGCCTTGCACTACAATCACTTCCACTTGGTGGCCATGCACTGTAATTACTTCCACTCAGTGGCCTTGCACTACAATCACTTCCACTTGGTGGCCATGCACTGTAATTACTTCCACTCAGTGGCCACGTACTACTATTCCTTTTAGTCTGTAGCCACACAGGGCAGTTACATCCACTTGGTAAATACGCACTACAGTGACTTCCACTTGGTGGCCACACACTACAATTACTACCACTTGACGGCCGCACACTACAATTACTACTACTTATTGGCCATACACTGCAATTACATCTCCTTGGTGGTCACCCAGTACAGTTACTTCCACTCTGTGTCCATGCACTACAATTACTTTAGCTCGGTGGCCACACACTACAGTTACCTGTCACCAGAATTTCTACCCTTTAAGGGCGAGACTAAAAAACAAATACAGACGCACCAGGAAGCAGTTGTTTATCTACAGCCTCTATGGGCATATCTGATGTCTAGCTACAATCCCAAATCGAATACATTTGTAATGGCAGGCAAAATGTAACTTTGCGTTGAGATACATTAAGCCTAGTTAGAAAACTTTGTTTGCCTTTGGGAAGGGCGAAGTTTACTAAACGTACTCAACTTCAAATGAAACCAAGTTGATGTCTGAGCAAAAGTTTCAGTGATGGCTTCTCACTTCAGAACACTAATGAGTGAAAAGCATGACATTATCATTGCATGACCGTAACCTGGGATGCCTGCTATGACTCGAGACATTTACACCACTCCTCTCTCTCCCCTGGCTAAACATGGATCACTTCTTGTTGGAAGGGGTTTTGTGGTGTAGTTTATCTTTGTGTTGTCCTAGATATCATTCCCATCCTATAATGTCTGCCATGTGTCACAGTAACTCCACAGAGGCCATGGGCGCATCTCTCTCAGCTCCACTTGCTGTCACCGCTCACTAATATCAATGAAGAATCTCTCATAGCTATAACACTGCAGGCAATATCACAGTAGCAACTCTACACATACAACATGAAACAACATCTTGCTGAAACCTCACTTGTTGGAAGATAGGATCCTTCTAGCATGGCTACCTCCACGTTTTGCCCGGTGTCAGTGTGTTTTGACTAGTCTGACTGGGGTCCTGCTAATCAGGACCCCAGTCACTGTGCTTCTTCCCTAAATTTGACCATGGTAAGTACTGATGTGCATCCACAATTGGCTACTGGTGTACCCTCACAAGTATATGGTACTAAGGTAACCAGGGCACAGGTACACCAGGGATCTCACAAGGGCTGCAGGATGTATTGTGCCACCCTATCTATGACTACATTCCTGCCATTGCAGCCTGTGTGATTTGGTGCTTGCACCTCTCTCAACAGATATGTTTCCCTATATCTGAGGTCACAACACTTAAAACCATTAAGTCACTCCTATGGCAGGCCTTTCAGTCTTAAAGGCAGGGTGCTTGGTTACAAGTGTGAGGGTGCCCTGCATGAGAAGGACACATCTACAAGCCCTAGAGTCGATGTTCCTGGCTTTGTAAGTGCAGTCAGCCATTTTAATACATATAGTGGACATCAGTCAGTAGATATGTCCAACTATATAGTAGCTGCACCAAGCCCAGTCATTTTTTATATCAAACATGTTAAAATCATGCCCCAACACAGATTCCAGTGTTGGATGTATGAACCCATGTACTGGGGGGGGGGTCCCTTGGGGCATCACCTTGTACTCCCAGTAACAGTCTTTCAGAGTCTGCCAGAAAGCTAGTAATGCTGACTACAGACATGATTCTGCCCTCCTCTTGCTGAGCCATGCTCAAGCAGTGTAAGGTCAAACAAAAGGTTTCCTGTCAAAGGGAGGTGTGACCACCTCACAAACAGGACTTAGTGTATTGGGCTGGGTTGGGGGCGCTTGCCAGCGCCACTAGACTGCTTTAAGGCACATATGGTGCCTTCCTTGCATATTCCAGTATGAACGATATCAAAGGAGCCCTTGGCTCCCAGTCTGGTGTGAAACTGTACAAAGGACATGGCAGTATCCACCCCTCTTGTCCTCTGGGAGGGACCCTTGAGTTGCTCCAAACCTTCTCTTAGGGTACTTAAGGACTTACCTCTGGTGGGTCGGACAAGAGTCAAGACTGAAACCACGTCACTTGGACTTTGCTGGACTTCGACTGGAACCTAGACTGCATCAAGGAAGACCCCTTATGCTCCTGGTCTTGCTGTCCTGCAAGTCGTCTTCATTGTCTTTATCTGTGTTTTATCCAGGATCTTTAACAGACCTGTGGACATCAAGGACACCCAAAGTAATCTCGCTTGTAGTAAAAGTGTTACTCTCCTGCATCTGCAGGCACCGCAATAAAGCTGAACCAGTCCAATGCACCTGATGTCCCTCAGACTTCAAAAGGCTCAGCAATACAGGCGGTGGTTGTGCAATTCCCTTGAGGCCTGACCTGTGCTCTCTGCAATTTTGAGGCCAGTATCCCTTGTCAGAACCACTGGGACAAACCCCTGTGCACTGCGTCGACTTGCCGCTACCAAGGCTTGTTGGCTCTGCATTCCAGATATATTAGGGCTACAAGAAGCTCCATCATCTAGCATCTACTCCTGCCAAGTACAGTGTCCTCACAACAACCTCTGCACCGTGGGCTTTCCTTCTTGGTGAGCTGCCTGAGATCCTCTTGCGCCTCCTGTGCCTTCGGACTGTGGGTCCTCCTGAGGGTCTACTTCTGCTCCAGTGGACTTGCCTGCTTACTTGGGGCCTGCTCTGACTATCCTGCTTGTGGTGAGTCTCTTGGACCTTGCTGGTACCAATGTTGCTCCTTCTTTGCTTTACACACCTGTTGCAGTTGCCAAGGTTTGCTGGTGCTCCCGCCTGACATTGACTCCCTGGGTCTTGTCTTCCAATGTGGGACAACTCCTGAACAGCTTCTGGTTTTCCTCAGCAGTGGCTGGTCCTCACAGCTGCAGCGACAAGGTCACACTTTTGAACTGTCCAACATCGGTGGGCATTGCTCTTCCGTGGCTCCAGGTAACCTCTGAGTGGCATAGACCCTGTCCCCTCTGTTTACAGGTCCTTCACTTCAAGAGTCCACCCTTGGATTCTGCAGGAGCCTTGTGCAGTCTTCTCACGTGGCATCTTTCCCTCCATTGTGGCCTATGTTAGATTCCCGACATCACTTCTCACCTATGCACCCAGCTTCCCTGATGTAGGCATCCTGGTTCCCGGGGTATCCACAGATGGGGTGGCTCTCCAACCTTCTGTTTTCCACAGGGCTGCTTCAGTGTCCACTGGGAAGGGTCCTTCTTCAACTGTGACTTCCCTGTTGACTTCTATTGGACTTATGGCTGAGTTTCCACTCTGCACGCAGCCTCCGTGGGTTTCTGGGTGTCTACCTTGAGTGGTCCCTCGTGTGCCCAGGTCCTCCAAGTCTTCTGGTCCAAATCCGACTTTAGTCACAGTTCGCCTTCCACTTTTTTAGTAGACGGTTTGGCCTTCCACTGGAGACCACTGTATTTTGTACTTACTTACCTGTTTACAATTAAAGTATTATTGTGTATTTGTGTTTATATCTCTGGGTAGGAGACATACCAATGTGCCAGTGAGTGTTGTATAATAAATAGATATAATTTTATATATGCACTGTGTGGTTCTATTATTTTAACCTACACTACCTGATTAAACTGATAAAACAAGCTGCTTAACACTCCTCAGAGAGAAGCCTGAAGCTGCTCTCCACAGCTACCACTTTGAGAGCTTTCAAAAGTTTATCCATGACCACTAAAATCACCATCAGGGTTGCATGGATTAGTTTAAGGTGGGAAACAGCCATCACATCTCATGTGTTACAACACATGTGATTACAACACAGTCATAAACTAAGGAATAGTATAATTTGCTATTCCAACACCTTTCCTACTGTTGTACACACTCGAGTTGGAATATTAAATTATACCATTCCTAATTCAAGCACGCCACCTAGAGCAAGTTGATGTAACAACGCGTTGTAATAGTACTGTGATGTAACAACGCAGTCGTTGTAATGACCATGTTGTGACCGCATGCGTTGTAAATGCATGCAATGTAAAGGGCTACATTCATGCAAGGTACTTCACTTAAATAAGTGTGCACCAAATACTCACTACCGTAATAAAACTTGAGGGCCCCCCTCTGCAAAGTACATGGAGGGGCCCCATCCATACTCACTCAGGAGCTCTCAGGGCAGGGTACTTGTTGAAAGGATCCCCTGAAGCTCGGGAGCCCCTCGCGCCAGGACACTTGTAAGTAATTGAGCATGCTATAATTCACCTATAACATAACATAACTATGCAGGCCTTTGTCACTCCACTGCATATACAAAGTCAGCCTTCTACATCACTCAATATCAAGGCAACACTTCTTCTGCTACCCCTCAGAGTGACACCGAAGTCAGTATCTCGAATGCTTCATACAGAAAAACCCCACAGCAGCACCCACAGCCACATGAATACTGCCAAACTCTTCACAGAAACACCTGCCCATATTCTGCCACAGTGAAACTAATAACTCATGTTCCACAGAAACACGTTTACAGTACAATCTCTCCCAACACACTTAACTGTGGCCCCTTTCAAAAACTAACAGGAATACTATAAACATCTACTGAGAAGCAGTAGCGGTGGGTGACATTTTAAAGTGGTGGGGCGCAAACTAATTAGCATACAGCACCGTAGCGAGCGAGCGCAGCGAGCGCGCCCGAACCCCAAAAGGGGGGTTTGGGGGGATTACCCCCCCCCCCAAGAAAATTTTGAAAAAAAAGAAGAAAAATCGTGCATTTTTAAGCAAATTTGATAAAGCAGGAAGGTCAATAAAGCAATTGTGAAAGTGCAGTTATTACATTAATAGATGGCATAACATAGGTAGCTGCTTATTCAGTATTACCACAGAACTTCATACATTCTGTCCTATTATGCTCAGGTGCTGATTCAGACTATAAGACTTTCATGGAAATCTCAGCTCTAAGAGTAGAAGAAGTTGCACAGCACTGTAATGGTTGCCAGGCTCGTTCTGCAGGAGCGTCAGGAACTTGAAGAAAAGTCCACAGTCTTCCCCTACGGCCTTCCGACTCTATTAGACTCTAGAGTAACGAATGGCACGCAAGGGGAAAACAGGGAAACAAAACAAGGAAAGGCGGGGGAAGAAAAACAGTCTTGCAACATACTGAATATTAGACTCTAGAGTAACGAATGGCAAGCAAGGGGAAAACAGGGAAACAAAACAAGGAAAGGCGGGGGAAGAAAAACAGTCTTACAATATACTGAATATAAAAGAGGCAGCGCAATGCGCTGTTACCGTGATTCTGGTTGAGCTGAGCTTTGTACACACACTTCACATAGGTCCACGCAAGTACCCCAAATATAAATGGTATAAAGGTTTTCGTAATTTGCCAAGGGGAAAGTTTTGATAGGCAACACAAGCAACGAATCGTTCACCCTGCGGGAGACAGGTCCGGCCAGTGAACAAAGGTGAGCAAATCTGTGTAGTCTCCAAATAGAACAAACACTACAAAACTTTTAAAAACAGAGATGCATTTCTTACCTCAATCAGAATTTTTTGTATTCAACAAACAAGTAGCAGCATTCACTTTTTGTAAATGAAATCCGCTCGTCTTTCTTTCAGTGTAGCAAACTTGTCAATTACTTTCATGTTGAAGTCCGGTATCTTTTGGACTAGCTTGCTCTCTACAGATAGCATCGCCAAAGCATTTAGTCTTTCCTCTAGCATGGTGTTCCTGAGGAATGTCTTTATGCGCTTTAAGGCTGAAAAACATCGTTCAGCTTCTACTGTTGTCATTGGAGTCGTAATCACAATTTTTAGTAAAGTCACTATCTCTGTAAGTGAGTTTTCCATATGCAGTTTATGAATTAAACTCAGCAAAGTCAAGGCGCTTTTGGCCTTCCGGTACACAGGCATTCTGTAGAGTACAGATAGCTCAGTTCTCAGCTGCTCTTTTATGAGCATAGGATATGCTTCCACAGCCTGATTCAGAGCACGCTCAGGGAAGGATTCATCATATTGCGCAAACTCTTTACTTTGCAATAAAGTTGCACTCACCAAATGTTTTGTGAATGAAAAACGTTCTTTTGCCTGCACAATTACAATGTCACATACCTCCTTTCCAATTCGAACCAGAGAGGTGATGTTTTGTCTGCGGTTTGCAAAAATAGAATCCTTCGTCAGTTTGCTCTCTAAATCGTCAACCCCATCTCTCACTTTCATAATCTGTTGTACAAATGCAGATGTATTGGCTTTCACAGAGACAGTATCTAGGTCTTTTTTTTGCAACTGATCGTATAACACCTCAACAGGAGTCATTATGTCATGAAATAAAAACAGTAAGAACTGAAACTCTTTGTCTTCTAGTGTTCTAATAAAGCCATGGGCTTCACCCTGAGTTGTGTGATCAAAGTCTGCTCTGGATGATATGGCGACAAAACATTTATGAAGGCCCTCCCTCTGTTCAAAGATTAAGTTGACTGTACGAGTGTGAAAGTTCCAACGAGTTGAGGATCCCCTTGGTACGCTTTTGTCCACAATCTCATGAAGGGCTTCTGTTCTTTTTGGGGAACGTGTGAAGAATGCTGCTATGCCTCCGATATCCTGAAAGAAAACTCGTGTCTCTCTGATCTTTGATACCGCCTGTTGCATAATAAGATTGAGTTGGTGGGCGTAACAGTGCACAAAATGAGCATTAGGGTACACATCTCGAATTTGTTTCTGTACTCCACTAAGGCTTCCACTCATTACGGACGCACCATCATAGCTTTGTGCGATAAGTTTTTGTTTTTGAGGCAGGTCTGGGAAAATTAAGTCCAGTTGATCCAGTATTGCTTTAGTGATGGTTGCTGCACTAGAGTCACTTAAATGTGTGAAGCCATAAAATCTTTCCACAACGTTTCTGTCACTGTCAAGGTACCGAAACACTAACACGGACTGTGTTTGAGTGGACACATCAGTGGTGTCATCAGCCTGAATAGCCACAAAGTCTGTGTTTTGCAACTCTTGCACAATATGGCTTCTTATAACTTCGAGCATACAGTCAAGGAGTTCATTTTGTATTGTATTAGAGGTGCCCTTAAAGACTGTAGCACGTGCTAAATGTCTTTCCAAATCCTGGTCTATGATTGACATTAAATCCACTAGGCCTCGGAAGATCCCAGGTTTTGAGGAAGTTTCTGATTCGTCATGGCCTCGCAATGCCAGTTCGAAAGCACCACAGAAACGAATACAATCAATGATCCTGGATAGATTTTGTCTGTTCTTATCCACAGCTTCATTGTGTTTTTGAATGGATTTGCGATACGCATCATTTATCTGCTGCTCAATTGGTGCGTCTTCCCCCAACATTCCCAGTCTTGTCAGGTTTTCCAGATGATTTCTTGTGAGCGCATGCTTCTTTATTTTTTCAGCGATGTGCTTCAGGTCGACCATTCCTTGCCGTGTCCAAGAAAAGTCACCGCCAAACAACAAGCAGGGGAAGCAGAACAGAGAATTTCTTATAGGGCACCCTGTAAGCCAATCAGCTTTTTTGTACCAGGCATTTGAGAATGTACGTTTTGACATTTTTCCTCTGTTCTGGGTAGTTTGCTGTAGGTTTATTTCAGGCTGATGAGGTCCTAATTGTTTTATCTGTAGTTTTTGTTCAAGTGGCCGTGACTGGAATGACTTTGTAATCAGCTCTTGTACTGTATTCATGATGGTGTTGCTGGCCTTACCAATATATATATATTAAAGAAACCTGTCAATAATCAAAGTACAACGTATAAGGTGCAGTGCAATAATATCAAATTTCAGTATAAATACATTATACATATATCTTGTGCATTATCCTAATACATCTCAAATGACTGCTAAAAATAGAGCCGTACTCGCTCCTGCCTCTCTGTGCCATAGTGGTTGCTGGAGGCACTGAAAGACACTGCTTGAGGGCCTCGAGAGTGACCACATACATAGGTAGCCCTAACTCCCATGTAAAAAAATATAGCATCAGTTTGCTTACCTTTAACACTGGTGTTTGCTGGGTGGTAGTCGGGGTGAAAGTCAAGAGCAGCAAAAGAGGTTGGGATCCTCTTGTTGTTTGCTGAGAAATGGCACCAAAATGCAATAATGTTTCAGGTTGTCAGGTGCTGAAAATGAAAAGATAACAATTTATTTTGGAAACAGTAGGGTAATCAAACAGACTGTGGGAAAAAAACATAATGCTCCAATTTTTTCGTTGCAGTTTGCATCCAGCTCTTAGATGACAGTTAATAGCGCGCTTTTGTATGTTAGGATTGTAACTTAGAAACTGCAAGTAACAAAAGGATCTCTGACAAAAGCAGTCACTCACCGACCTATTTACGTCATTTGCTCCAAGTGGGGGTCAAAATAAATTCTCCCTGAGGATGTTTGGCAGCCAGAAAGCTGACTCCAGCAACAAAGGTGAGTGCAAGATCCCCAACTAGATGTTCCATGATGAGTAGTGACGTGAGTGAGAGCATGCACAGCTGGCCATTGACCCCTGGCCATCTGAGTGAATTTTAGCCAGTCCTGTGTTTTTAGTCCATAGCTCTTAGCATACGAGCACATATACTCTCATGATATGGAAACACTCAACACAAAGAAATTGGTTGTTTAGCCATATGATACATAGCGATGGTCAGCCAATCCCTAGCTGCCTACAATTCATGCACAGTGGGTTTGACGTGTGTGTTTGCAGGATGTAATGCCGGCATAATATGCATAAGTGTGGTGTATTTGCACAAGATATATGCAAATAGTCAAAGATTGGGATATTCATCAAATGTTCCGTTGTTTCCTGTTAATAATGTGGTTAACAGTAATAACCCCTGGGAGCTCTAAAAGCCTACACACACACACACACATTTGAAGATATGCAGACAGTTAGTTGCCCCACCGCTCAAAGTTACTGGCTGTGTTTTGGCATGCTGGTCTGAAAATGGAAATGCACCTTAACGCAAGGAGACACTTCTATTTTTAAAAAAAAACAATTAACAGCCCAATCTGAATCACCCCCTCTCAGAAAGGTGGATTCTTGAGTTTTTCAGCCCATCTTTTTGACAAATCAGAAGACCATCATCAATGTGACGAAACTAGGCACACCCACATACTGCCCAACAGCCTATTTGTAAGGGAGACATGATAGTCTTTCTGTTCCCCACCAGGCCTGCTATAGCAATGCCTGCTATTGGGCAAGCAGGGTTTGGCAAACCATCCAGTCATTACCAATACCATTCTCACTCATATCACATATACACTAAGGAGCAGGTGCGCAACCTTCCCTCTAAAGAGAATCCACTTGATCCCATTGTTTGCTTGTTCATAAATATAACCTAATATACAACATCACAATCTCCTTCAGAACTAATTTATATTGTCGCAGACTTAGCCCTAAAAAATAAGGTTAAATAATGTGTTATAAAACATTATGCAAAACGGATCGGGTGACCCATACGCTCTAGTAGGCTACTGCTTCCCAAGAGATATCCAGTGCACTGTGTCAGGGCCACATGCACCTAGTCTACTACTTCAGTAACTGTAGTCACAAACTACATCTTTCAATCCTGGGAAATCACTTCAGAAAAGTAATAATTTATTGCATCTGTGTGATCCATCTTAACCAGATGTGCAGGCGGGACTCTGTCTCCCTCTAAGTGGGTTCCTGTTGACGGGAAAAGCATTCACACCATGGCCTAAAATGTTATTGCTTCTGTTGCATATGTATTTGAAAGCCAGCTTAATAAGTGTGTTGCAAGTGCTGCAATTATATCTGTGAGGATGAAAACTAGACGTCTACTCCCTGATGCAGCGTTCCTGGACCACGTGCGCACAGCATCTTATTTGCCTCTGTTGTGTTGCACACATCCTTCCCTTTCACTGCCGATACTGCATAGCCTGCTGTATGCACACATGATCTGCCTCTCCTGTGCTAGACGTCTACTCCCTGATGCAGCATTCCTGCATCACGTGCACACAACATCTTATTATCTGCTTCTCTTGTGCTGCACACATCCCTCCCTTTCACTGCCAATACTGTTTTGATACTGTATAGCTCGGTGTGTGCACACGATCTGCCTCTCCTGCCCTTAGCTTGCCCACACCGCATCATCTGCCTGCCCCTTGTGGCTCTACCGGCTTGGTTATTTTTTTGCGTGTGGTGTCTGCTGCTCAGGGATGGAATGCACTTAACCCTTTCCAGTCTGTGGGAGGTGACTTCCTCCCAATTACCGAGCAGCAGGGGGGCCTTGTTCCCATGTGGTGGGGAGGGAGATTTGTTTTACCCTTTTCATAGCCAGTGGGTGTCTTTTTCTCTACCTTACTGCGTTTAAATGTAATAATATAAGTGGAAGTTTTACAGAAGCCACGTTGTTTTGTTTAAGCTTTACTTTTGAATCAGCACTGCCAATGTGACATATAACTTGTGCATGTATAAAATGCTAAAAGAGTTTGGGATATAGTGGGAAATAATGTGTAGACAAATGCAGAATATTTAGGTGTAATGTAATCAACATTCTAATCATAATGCATAAGTTAGTCAGATACTTGTAAGTAATAAATGACTTAATATGAGTGCTCAGGCTGCAGGGATCTCTGAAATGCACGAAGAGGGATGCAGCAGATGAAAATGTTAGCACATATAAACCAGACATTAGAGTTTACGATTTACCAAAAATGTTAATTTCCACTCTGACCTAGGTATATGCTTACAATATTCATAAATGTACACATTTTAGGTGAATAACATACATTTCTTTGTGTTCCACAAGGAATCAAATGCACGAGATTGTTAGTCTTCCATAAATACTGCTGCACGACCAATGACCATACCCCTACAACAGGCACGTGACGTCTGCATGATTCGTGCTGAACACACAATGAATCACATATTCCATGATTTTACACGATTTTCTCTCACTCACATAGTGCTTCTGTCCGTTTCACTTTAAGAATGACATGTACATTAGATCCTGTTCGTGTTTGAAACCATGGCTACGCTGTTACTTCACGGCACGAGCAGCGCCTGTGCCATACATTATACAAGAGGTGTTGAACTTGTGACTGGTTGGTGTATAATTAATGTTTTTACCCGATTAGAATCCACAACTGATTGGTCAAAATCCTGAGGCGCAACAAATGCACTACGAGCGCCCATAATATTTTAGAATAGCCAGGGGTCAAGGGGCAAGCCCGGCGCCGCAGCTGCGAACTCTGGCGACCATGAAATGCCGTCCCTGGGTGCACTTTATTTAATCTATGAATTGGGCAGATTTCGAAGCATACATGGGGAAATATGCACAACGCGCATTAATTAATGCATACGTTTCAGGCTTTTTATTTTCTTTGTGTGAGTCGGACCCAATCTATTTACTTCTTATGGCCTTCATCGGCTTACCCATTGGCATAAAATATCCCTCTTAGCCTGACAGAAAATACCGGCTGACAGTAAAGACTTCTGCACCCTTGAAAGATTCACTAACCGCTGTTAACTGGCAGATGCTACTGCACAGTACTCCTATTCACAGCGAATGATGCACAGCCATCAAAGTGTTGCTCACAGTCGCAGACACACTGTAATTCGGTACCTGAAAGGCGCTGTCAAAAGTACAACCAGTGATTTTATACGAGATGAAACACCCTGTAATTTGCTGCTGGCATAACCAATCCCTGGATTTTAATCTGTTCCAAAAAAAAGTGTGTATTTAGAGAGAAGGATCTAAAAAATATTTAAACAACAAACACTGGCTAGATATTCCACCGCATCCAAAGCAATGTGCAATTTCAAGGGCCTATTTAAACCCCTGTTATTTTTTCGCATAACTCCCAAAAAGCATTTTTTTTGTTACAAAAAAATGTACATTCGACGAGATTCTAACCAGCTGAGTCGCACACTGCAGGTATGCACATCTCGATTGTTTGTTTTCAGTCACTGTTACCCGAATGAGTTCGTTGCACACTGGAAACTCTTTCTTAATGCCTGTATTTACACATACTGTGGAAAAGTAGGTTCTGCAAAGGTTAGGCGTGCTGTGATTTCATCTTTTATTTAACTAAAAGGTTTTGTTGATTCTAGTGAATGGAATAATGCTCCCTGATACACCGTAGGCTTCTGGAGCCAATCTAAACATCAGAAAAGCTGCGGAACAATCAGATGGAAAATAAGAACTCACTGCCTACCTATCTTTCCTAGTGGACCCTGCTTAAATGGATACTTCATTTACTAATTAAATAACAGTGCTTCATATTTTTTTGTTGGTGGAAACATCAATACTTTTGGCAATCTGATTTACACGTATAGTACATTATAATTGTACACTCCACAAAAGATAGAATCAAAGGGAGACACTGCATAGGCAGACCCCTGGAGAGACAGGCACTAGGACTAGGTGGCCTTGCAAGGAAGGCCAGTGACAGCGAAGGATAGGGGGGGTAAGCTGCGGGTAGAGGGTAACAGAGGGGCAAGGAAGACTTGTGATGAGGAGCCACTGTCAAATGAAAAAGTGGAGACTGAGGTTTAATAGGAAAAAGTCAATGTGGGCACAGGATGCTAATAAAGATACAATCAGAGAGGCACCATAAAGCAAACGTGGGCTGACAGTGATACAGGGATACGAAGTCACAGGCAAGGAAATTAGCCCAGATACGGGGAAAGGACTCAAACTAGAACAGGCATGAGGACACGGAGACATGAACAGGGGGAAGAGGAGAAGCTCCAATTGACACCTGCATGGACACAGACCCTTATTCAATCTCGATTGGGCATTTAGATATGGAGACGTTAACACTGTCACCTCGACATGAAAAGCACAAGGACTTCTGCTGATCATCCATGTGCATTGAGACAGAGAAATGAACACAGACACACTGACGGAATAACATCACAAAGACATGGAGACGAGGAAGAGGCAACATTGATATCAACACTGCAAGAACACAGAGATTGTGTTCGGTAAATACTGCTGCACGACCAATGGCAATGACCATACCCCTACAACAGGCACCGGCACGTGACGTCTGCATGATTCGTGCTGAACAGTGAACACACAATGAATCATCACATATTCCATGATTTTACACGATTTTCTCTCACTCACATAGATCGATGTCCAAGTCCAATCGAGTCCACTCCAGTGAAGAAGAGCGGTCGGACACTGACAGTGACTGTGACTGAGTCTGAGTGACGACGACGGTCTGCTGGCCCTGCGCGCACGAGGAGACAGAGAGAGGGAGCCCCGCCCTAAAGAAACTTATACAGCCGTTCAGCCGCGCAATTAGTGGAAACGTAAACGTCACGGCGCGCACCGGCGCACGTCCCCCAAATCCAGGGCCAATCAGTCCACCCACCCACGCGCCGGCATCCAATTAATGATTGCCTGTATTTCGGCGCGGTGGCCCAGCCAATCCTGGAGCTGTATAAACGCCAGGATTGGCTAGGGGGTCACACAGTCTACTCGCCCTGGCGCATTCTTACATAGGAATTCATTATTTACCACCAAGTAATAGTTGGTGGTAAATGCCGAATCCTTTATGCCCTGAAGCACTGTTTGAAGTGCTTCCTACATTTCATTCACCGATTCAGTAAATACCGAATAAGAAAATACAGATTTGTTATTTACTGAATCAGTAAATATGCCCCCTAGATAGGAAAAGGCTTTTACCGGTCGGTAACAGACGATTTCGGCCGTTACCGACCGGTAAAAGCCTACCTAAATCTGACCCTGAGTTGCATCCTCTGTCCTTTCCACTCTTTGCTGCAGGTTGTGGTGCTGCATGTGTCAAATCTTCTTCAGGGTTGAGAACTAAAGGCGAGTGCAGGTAATTACGGTGAATGACTGACACACAGACACTGCTATGCTGTTTTGGAGATAGACTTTGAGCGGTCTACTCCCATTTATTAGTAACCCTCTGGCCACGCCTGGCCAGAGGATGTTGTGCATCTTCATTCGGTTCCCCCCTCAGGCAGCAGGACCTTTAACCTGCTACATCCCTCCCCAACTTTGTTTTGAAGATCAAAGTTGATTCCACTCGACATACAAAGTCTTTGAGCCATCGGCTAGGTTGAGGATTAGGCCGGAGACTGTATCAATGAGACTATCAATGAGTGGGCTAATCACTGGCATGGAGCTCACCCAGTGGAAGGTTTTGCCGGCCCTCCAAGGGCTCCCCGGGCTTTGATCCGCAGGATCACTCTCAAAAGTGCCACCATCCTGTATTCTGGCCAGCCGGCTTTGTCTTTGCTCTTGAATGAACCTGAGGAGAAGGGTGATGGTGTAACTTCCTTGAACCATGAAATGTTTATCGATACCTCTTCCTGTCCTTTCCTGGCTATCACCAGAGTACCATCATTGTTAATGACAATCCAGATCCCAGTCTCATAGGGTTTCCTAAATTTCTACCCAGGAAAACAGTCTTTGATGATGACTAAATTGACGGGGTTGAAGTGGTCTTGGCTTGGCCCAGCAGAGTAGACTGGGTTGAGTTTTGTGCCGCTTGCGGCATGCTTGGGTTCTCTTTGCATCGTGAGGTGGCAGCACTCACCCTGGGCATGTGGGGATGAAGGCCCTCTGTGGACCATTGAACATCAGGGTCGACAGGGTTTGTTAAGTCGTGCAGTGGGGAGTGCTCCAATATTCTCTCAGGAATAATTGTTGGTGGCTTTTGGGGTCAGCTTGTTCGGCTGTAGCAGTGCAAAGCGCCTTGTTTAGCACTCACATGAACCTTTCCACATCGCTGTTCACTTACGGCCACTGCAGGGTGATACAATGGCAGCAGATTCATTGCAGTTTAAGAAAGTCGGCAAACTACGCGCCTTGGAACGGGGGCCTGTTGTCACTCCTAATCTCTGTCGGGAACCAGAAGATTGCAAACATCTTTTCCAGGACGGGAGCCACGTGGAGAAATGCCAAGGAATCAATTACTTCTACAGCGGGATATTTAGAATAAGCGTCTAAAGTGGGTTACCTTGAATGTGGCGGAGTGCATTAGATAAATGCCTTTTGCATTGATTTACAATGCCAGGTGCTTGTCCACACTGTGCAATCATCGCAAACGGGACCATATACAGCGCAAGTGGGAGCTGCTTCCTTTCTGATGCTCGAGTAGATTTTTACTCGAGCGGCAGCTTTCTCAAAGTGAACAGACTGTTTCTCAACGCGAGCAGTCGCGAGAATACACGACCATTCGCCATGAGAAATCTGACTGCCCGCATTGAGAAATCTCGCAGGGAGGTTGATTTTCCACGTTTGCCAACTTGATGTTGATGATTGCATATGAGGAAAAATGATGCTGGGAGCATGGCTTTTCCTCGCTCGTGCTCGCCAACTTGACATTTACAAATGAAGAGCAGAGTTTTGGGGAATCCGCGAGCTCCGCATAATGCGGAGTTTGGAAAACTGCAAACTCAGCGAGCAGAGTGGAGTTCACTGCCCAGACTTACACTCGAGATCATTTGGATGTAGTCTTCCACTTTAAAAGGGCTGTCTTGCTTTTCTGAAATGTGGGGTGGCATGACAAAAAGTAGGCAGGATTTTTTGATCCTGGTCTGTAGACTACCTCCATCTGATAGAGTTATATCTGGATGGCCCATTTCTCAATCCGCAGAGGTGGGTGAGGCGCTGACCAACGGAAGAGGGGTGTAGGAAGGTGGATATCTGACTATGGTTGCCCCCAACTTTTTGCCTAGTGTTTAGCTGGTTTTCGACTTAGTTGGCCTGAGATCCTGCTATCCAGGACCCCAGGATTCCTGCTCTCTCTGTTAAAATGGATTCCATGCACCTTAGGTACATATCTAATTGGTATTGCGTCACTCTTGTAAGTCCTTGTACAGTGTACCATAGGTACCCAGGGCATAAGTGCACCCAAGGCCTACCAGGGGCTGCAGCATGTATTATGCCACCCCTGGCTAGTAACACAGCTGGGGCAAGGTGGTGTAATCACCCTTTGCTTTCGATATAGTATACCTATATCTAACCCTAAAATTGACACATATACTCCTATAAGTCACTCCTATGGCAGACCTTAACAATCATGGAGGCAGAGTGCTTGGAATTATGTGAGATGGTGCTCTAGCATGAGCTGAGCCTGTCTGCAGCTTTCGGAACCAAGTCCTTTAGCTGTTTCCATGATAACGCTATACCATATACTCTTAAGTGCATTATAATCCTCGCGGTTATTGCTAACTTTGGCATAGCATTATCAAAACATGTAGAGTAAGGTGTCATACAAATTGGAATACTAACCCCTCGCCAGTTCTGGCGACGGGGGTAGCATTCCACCCTTTTAGAGGGACACGACATGTATGTAACTGTGAACCCCGGTTAAAGTTAACTCGAGTCTCAGTATCACAAAATGGATGCTGCCACCACAGACACAACTCTGACCTCCTGCTGCTGGGAGTCCTTCCAGCGAGGGAGGCTTGGACAAAGGGTTTCCTGCCTTGGGAGGTGCTAGCACCACCCCAGACAGGATTTTGTGTATTGAGGTAGGACAGGCTGAAAGGAATGGGACCAGCTCCTACCTTCATTCTCCTAAAGGGGGCTGTACTATGACTAGTGTGTCTCAGGTAAGAGGGGAGTGGTGATTGGTATGTATTAAAGTCTCCCAGGTCAGGGGGAGGGGTGGTTGGTATGTATTATAGTCTCTCAGGTCAGGGAGGATGGGGATTGAAATGTATTAAAGTCTCTCAGGTCAGGGAGGAGGGGGATTGAAATGTATTAAAGTCTCCCAGGTCAGGGGGAGGGATGAATGGAATATATTAAAGTCTCTCAGGTCAAGGAGGAGGGGTGATTGGTATGTATTAAAGTCTTTCAGGGAAGAGGTGTATTTGGAATGCATTAAAGACTCTCAGGTCAGGGAAGAGGGTGATTGGAATGTATTAAAGTCTCTCAGGTCAGGGAGGAGGGGTGATTGGAATGTATTAAAGTCTCTCAGGTCAGGGAAGAGGGTGATTGGTATGTATTAAAGTCTCTCAGGTCAGGGAGGAGGGGGGATTGGAATGTATTACAGTCTCTCAGGTCAGGGAGGAGGGGGATTGAAATGTATTAAAGTCTCTCAGGTCAGGGAGGAGGGGGATTGAAATGTATTAAAGTCTCTCAGGTCAGGGAGGAGTGGTGATTGGTATGTATTAAAGTCTCTCAGGTCAGGGAAGTGGGGTGATTGGTATGTATTAAAGTCTCTCAGGACAGGGAGGCGGGGTGATTGGTATGTATTAAAGTCTTTCTGGTCAGGGAAGAGGGGTGATTGGAATGTATTAAAGTCTCTCTGGTCAGGGAGGAGGGGTGATTGGTATGTATAAAAGTCTCTCAGGACAGGGAGGAGGGGTGATTGGTATGTATAAAAGTCTCTCAGGACAGGGAGGAGGGGTGATTGGTATATATTAAAGTCTCTCAGGACAGGGAGCAGGGTTGATTGGTATGTAAAGTCTCTCAGGTCAGAGAAGAAGGGTGATTGGTATATATTAAAGTCTCCCAGGTCAGGGAAGAGGGGTGATTGGTATGTATTAAAGTCTCTCAGGTCAGGGAAGTGGGGTGACTGGTATGTATTAAAGTCTCTCAGGACAGGGAGGCGGGGTGATTGGTATGTATTAAAGTCTCTCAGGTCAGGGAAGTGGGGTGATTGGTATGTATTAAATTGTGGAGAAGTGTGGCTCTCTGGTTAGAGGAGGCAGACCTGGAATCAAAGGTCAGCCCGGGACCAGGGTTCAATTCCCGGCTTGGCGGGGTCTTGAGTCCTAAAATGTCCATGGACTCGACAATTCTCGCTCTGGTACCTACTCGATTCACGGGTTCACACTCTGCGACTCTGGGCAATAGCTTGCTTAATCTCCACAACGGCCCCTCGCGGCGGGATGCCTGTCTTTCACCTTGCGGATACCCTGCCGGGGTTATCTCACAGGGAAATACCAGGACGGGTTCCCTAAGCAAGCGCTTAGAAACTGCTCGGTGATTTGCGCTATATAAATTCCTGTACATTCCTGTACAAGTCTCTCAGGACAGGGAGGCGGGGTGATTGGTATGTAATAAAGTCTCTCGGGTCAGGGAAGAGGGGTGATTGGTATGTATTAAAGTCTCCCAGGTCAGGGAAGAGGGGTGATTGGTATGTATTAAAGTTTCTCAGGTCAGGGGGGAGGGATGTATGGAATGTATTAAAGTCTCTCAAATCAGGGAGTGGGGTTGAAATGTATTAAAGTCTCTCAGGTCAGGGAGGAGGGGTGCTTGCAATTTCATTGTACTGCATGAGACTAAGGATTTAAAAGACTAGGATACCTTTTAAATGTATAAGGAACATTTTTGATATGGGTATTGTTTGGTGTTATTTGTAAAGCTCTTTTATCTTTAAACAGCAGTTTCAAAGAGCTCAACGGAAAGAAGTGGTAGGGATCATTGACAAAGTCCATTTTTTTTGCAACAAGGCTTATAATTTAGTGAGGTGCAAGGCCAATAAAAAAGTTACAGCATCCTCCCTGAGTGTGCTTAATTTGTGGCCACAGAGGAAAGCAAAAGGGTGTTGACTGCCTGAGTAATTTCCAGCCACAAGTAATTTCTCAGGTCACATTCCAGTCCATTGTTCATGTTTTAGATTAGTTTAAGCACCAGGCTTGCATGTGACATCTGACGTGGGAGGATCCAATTATCTGGCCTGCGGTGCCATCTTGACATTTGTCCTGGAATATGCTGCCCTGATTATATGCCAGAGGACAGTGAGCCTCACAGGTGAGTGATCAGGAGTCAGCAGATCCATTGACTCTATTTACAGTGGCGGCTACTGCCAATCCATCCTGGGAGGCAGAGCGAAAAATATATATATACTTACCTTCTGCTCACAGGCCGCACTGCTCCTCTGCTCCCGGCACTCCAATACCTCGGGACACAGGCTACTTGACTCCCCATGCAATCCCAAATCTGCTCTCATGCTACCACTCCCAGAATGAGAGCAGTGCTGGGATTGGACGGAGCGGGCCGGTCTCATGCACCGGCAGGGAGTGGGGGCCGGTGCCCTGATCACTGGGGATATCTCCAGGGGAACAGCCTGGAGATGTCCAAGTGTGCATGTCGGTTTGGCCGGTTGTGGATGGCCTGCCAAACCAACATGCACACTTTCAGTGCCTACCACTCCCCCTCTGCTGCTGATGTGACATGGCCCGCCCTAATAAATAAATAAAATAAAATATTTTTATTTATTATTTATTCATTTATTTTATAGTTTTCTAAAGCGCGAACCGGACCCGTGAGGGTATCAGAGCGCTTTACAGGATTGAGGGGGAGGAATACAAAGCGTAAGGATGGGAGGGATCAAATTGGGAGAGATAGGGATACATTATAAGGGAGGAGCACGCAGTCTAAAGTCCAAGCTACATGTGGGATCAAAATTAAAGAAGGTAGATATAATATACAAGAAGGCAACATTATACAGGAGAAGCACGCCTTCTGAGGTCCAAGCTACTACACGTGGGATAAAAATTAAAGCAGGTAGGTATAATATACAGGAAGGCATGCCATCTCAGCTCTGGGGGGGATGCCCAGGAGTGCAGAAAAATGTATAATCCATGGAGGCCGTGGATAATGCCAAGGTGGAGGCTAGAGCATGTCGATGAGGGGATTGTAAAGTATTCAATAGATGAGGTATTTTCCCATTAAGAAGGTTTTGGTCTCCTTCTTACAGTGTGCCAAAGACGGAAGTCTTCTGATGGCAGGTGGGAGGGAGTTCCAGATTCTTGGTGCGGCCCCAGAGAAGGCCCGATTGTAGTTTTTTTTCTTACGGAAGCGTGCTGGTTGCAGCAGCAGGTCTTTGGTAGATTGTTAGTTTCTGGCTCCTCCAGATATCGCAAGTTTTTGTGCTAGAAATGTAGGGGAATTCGAGTACAGAGCTTTGTGATTAATGCAGGCCAGTTTAAATTGTATTCTGGCCTCTAGGGGACGCCAGTTCAGAGCTTTGAGGTTGGGAGAGATGTGGCCAAATGTTTGGGAAGCCATTAGGAGTCTGGCGGCGGTGTTGAGGCAGGCTTTCAATGGGGCCAGAGAGTTCTTGGGTAGCCCTGCAAGAGTAGAGCATCCATATTAAAGTCTAGAAATGACTAGAGCCTGGGGGTATACAACGTTTACAACTAAGTTTTTACCACGCACTACCACTACAACGCAGGCATTACCACGCATACCATTACAACGCATTGCGCTGGGGGGCGCTCTAGGATAGGGAATAAGTATAATTTTATATCCAACACCTTCCCTAGTGTCCACGGGGACTGGAGTTGGAATATAAAATTATACTTACCACTATCCAGCACCTCTAAGCGCTATGCGTTGTAACGGTATGCGTTGTAAATACCGCGTTGTAATGGTATTCGTGGTAAAAGTATGCGTTGTAACGTCATACATCCGAGCCTGGGTTGCCATTTTAAGGTAGGACACATCGAGGAAGGGTTTTAGGTTTCTTAGGTAGCTCAGATGGAATCTCGCTGTTTTGGCCATCGAGTTTATATGGCCACGCATATTCAGGCTGCAATCAAGGGTTACTCCAAGTGATTTCGCCGAGTCAACAATCGTAGGAGGGCAGTTTAGTGCACTGATGGTCTTGATCCATTCCTGGATGTTTGGATTGGGTTTGGGTGGGGAGATCAGAAGAAATTCAGTTTTATTTGCGTTGAGTTTAAGCTGGTTGTCAGCTTCACGGCCTTGTTTAGGGAGAAAATGTTCTCAGGGGAAGAGATTTTTATGTAGACCTGTGTATCATCGGCGTACATAAGGTAGGATATGTTGGCGGCACGAAGCACCTTCGTGAGAAGTACAAGGTAAAGGTTGAAGATGGTAGGGGACAGGGTTGATCCTTAGGGGACTCCAACAGAAACCAGAGAGGGGACGGATAGATCACTGTTGATGAGGACTCTCTGTGAATGGTTATGGAGGAAGGATCTAAGCCATTCAAGGTCGGTGCCCTCCAACCCCATCCTGAGTTTGAGGCGTTCTAGGAGAATTTTGTGGGTAACCGTATCAAAGGCGGAGGAAAGGTCTAGAAGGATTAGGAGACAGGTTTTGCCTAGGTCTACTGCTTGGAGGGCCTCATCCACAATGTGGAGGAGGGTGGTTTCCGTGCTGTGTCTAGGTCTGAAACCTGATTGGAAGTCATCTAGCAGGTGAAAGTTGTTGATGTGTAGGCTTAGCTGCTGTTGCACACATTTCTCCAGAACTTTGGTAAGGAGTGGGATGTTGGATATGGGGCTATAGTTCTCAGCGGAGGCAGGGTCCAGCGTGGGTTTTTTAGAATGGGGACGACTTGGCCAGCCTTGAGGGAATCAGGAATTGAGCCCTGTAGGAGCGAGGCGTTGATTATTGAGGTCCAGGAAGGGAGAGGCGACAGCTAGGCAGTTAGAAGGGAGAGGATCATTAAAGTGATTGTTCGGTTTTAAAGAGGCACAAATTCTCGAAATAGAGTGATTGTCAAAGATTTTAAAGTTGGACCAGTGCACTAGGTTTTTGGGTGGGGTTTGGGAGGACAACGCGGAGAGAAGAGGTGGAGCTGGCAGATTTTGATTTTGGTGGTGGGTTGCAGATTTAAGTTCATTTCCTAGGGCAGAGATTTTGTCGCAGAAGAAGAAAGAGAAATCCTCACTTGATATTAGGAGTTTAGGTGTTACTATGGCGGTTTTGGCTAGTTTGTTGGATTGGTGTTTGACCAAGTCGAATTGCTTGCGAGGTCGATTTTTGGCGTTCTCCAGTTCAGTGTTAAGGATTTTCTTATTAGTGTTAAGGATTTTCTTATTGTAGGCCTTTCTGGCCTGCCTGAGAAGTTTTAGATGTGCTGTAGATGGGTGTTGTTTCCAGATTTGTTCAGTCTGTCGAAGGGATTTCCTCTCCTTTTTGAGGGAGCCACTGAACCAGGGATTTCTGTATTTGATCTGGGTTCTTTTTAATTGTAGAGGTGCCAGGTCATCGAGAATGTTGGATATGGTGGAGGAGTAATGGTCCACTAGGTTGGCGACCGATGTGCACTGTGAGGGGGGTGGGTGGAGGTCAGACTCACAACGCCCTGTCAGTTTCTCGTGGTTGAGGTGCTTGGTATCCCTAACCCATCGTTTGGGAATCACAGGTTGAGGTGTCCATGATTTGTGGGTGCTGGGCAGGAGGAAGGTGATGGCGTGATGATCAGACCAATCACAAGGATCAATGGAGATAAGTTTGACCGCTGATTCCTTAGCCATGATCCAGTCTAGGGTGGCACCTTTCGAATGAGTAGGGAGGGAGCAGGCTTGGATAAGGGCTTGATCAGCCAAGAAGTCTCTGATGGCATTGACCTGAGGGTCCTTAAGAGCGTTCCAATGCAATTTAAAGTCGCCAAGTAAAATGTTGTTACGAGTTTGGAGACACCCTGGCTGTGATGATTTCCATGAGGAGGTCCGTAAAGGTGTCGTTCTTGCCAGGGGGTGGTAAAAGATGTAAAGTTTGCATAGCTGTGAGGTGTTGTTGGAGATGGCGAGGTATTCGCAAGAGTCCATGGGGTCCACTGGCAGTTCCGTAACAAGGAGGTTGGAGAGGTAGATACAGGCAATACCACCCCTTTTTTTCTTTGAATGCCTGTCCATCCTTACGATGTTATAGTTGGATGGGACTAAGAGGTCTCGGTAGGGCGATGAGGAATCCTTGAGCCAAAATTCATTCAAGATTGCTAGGTCCAATTTGTTACTCAGGATGAGGTCGGCAACATCAGATTCATGTTTCACAGCTGACCGACAGTTTATTAGGAGGCCGGCTAGGGAGGGGTAGGAGTGGGTGTCAAAGGTAGAAGCAGAGGTGGGAACTTTAGCTAGGGTGTTTATGTTTATGTTTTGGCAATTTTTATAGCGCGCAAATACCCGGGGGTGTCTCGGCGCTTAAATGATCAGATATTGACAGTTACAAGATCTTTAATGTGGAAACAGCCAAGGTTTTACTTGCTTCCTGAAGCTGAGGAGGGTGGGGGAGGTGTTAGTGGTAAGGGGAAGGGAATTCCATAATCTAGCCGTGGAAATCACAAAGCATCTGTTGCCCCAGTTCGCTTTCCTTGTGCGTTGGACATTAAGCAGATGAGCTGAGGATGAGCGAAGAGTCCTCGGAGTTACAAGAGGGCGAAAAGCATGTTTAAGAAACTGCTGGCCAGTATTTTTAATAGCCTTGTAAGCAATACACAGTGCCTTAAATGATGATGGAAAAGCAATCTATCGTCAAACATGACTCCAAGATTACGAACCTTAGTGATGGGTTTTGGGTGGAGAACCCATCTCATTAGGCCACCAGTGGGGGGACCAAGCGGGTTCAAGCTTCCCAGAGGTCATTACCTCCTTCTTTCCAGAGTTTAATTTTAAACAGTTGGAGGACATCCAGGAGCTGATGGCAAGCATTCCCTCTAGGAAGTTATGTTATGTTATGTTATTTGGATTTTTTAAGCGCACAGCTGCCCCAGCTAAGGGGCGTCCCGGCGCTGTAACTGGAAAAAGTAACATAACTAATAACACAGAAAAAGTAGGGAGTGATTAATAAGACAGAGGAAAGAAATAGGTTTTGACAGCTTTCCTGAAAGCAAGAAGGTCATCCAAAGAGCGAATGTAGGCAGGAAGTAGGTTCCATAGTTTAGAGGCCAAGACCGTAAATGATCGGCCACCCAATCTACATTTTTGAAATTGGGGGACAAGTGCCAGATTTTGGCCAGCAGAACGAAGGCTGCGCGAAGGGGTGTACGAGGACAAAAGGTGCTGAAGGATGATAGGGGTGTTAGATTTAAGAATTTTGAATGCAAAGCAGAGGGCCTTGAACTCTATGCCCCTGATTACTGGCAGCCAGTGCAGATTGAAAATTGTGCTACGGGCTGAGCAGAAGCGTGGCAGGCCCACCAGGGCCCTAGCTGCCGCATTCTGCACCCGTTGAAGTCGCAAGACTTCCGCCTGGTTGGCGCTCAAGAACAGTGAGCTCGCGTAATCGAGCCTCGATAATACGCTAGCTTGGATCACCATCTGGCGGGTGGGGGCATCAAAAAATTTGAGGATAGGCCTCAAGCCACGCGAAATGCCGAAGCACATGGATGCCACCTTCTTAGTGTGGAACGAGAAGGTTAGTTTGGAATCCAACCAGACGCCAAGATTTTTGAGTTCGGAGACAGGTTTTGGGGGAGGTCCCAGCTCCTTAGGCCACAAGCTAGCACCCCACAGATCAGGATGTTTCCCCAGCACCATCACCTCAGTTTTGAGGGCGTTGAGTTGTAAACAATTGGACGTAAGCCAACTAGCAACGGCCCTCAAACCATCCGCAAAGTTCGATGCCAGTTGGTCAGAGTTCCCGTTAAGAGCCACCACCAACTGGGTATCATCGGCGTATGATACCATAGTGAGACCCCAACTCTTCGCAACCTCCGCCAAAGGTTGAACGTAGAGGTTGAAGAGAGTGGGGCTCAACGCCGAGCCCTGCGGGACTCCTTGAGTGATGGCGTGGGGCTTGGATCTGACCGGTGGCACTACAACCTGAAAGGATCTTTCCAAAAGGAACGATTGAAACCAATCCAATGCCCTGCCTGAAATACCAGCCTCACCAAGCCTTCGAATAAGAATGGTGTGAGATACAGTGTCAAAGGCGGCACTGAGGTCCAAGAGGACCAGTGCCGCCGTTTGACCTGCATCTAGTACAGAGCGGAGATGTTCAACCATGAATAGAAGTTCGCTGCAACTAAAAGTCCATCATGATGTACTGATAGAACCAGCAGGGGGTTGTCGGCATATGTTGTGAGACTGATGCCATAAGACTTGATCACCCTCGCTAAGTCCAAGACGTAGATATTAAACAAAGTCGGACTTAGCGAGGAGCCCTTTGGCACTCCACAAGGAAGGGGAAAAGTGGGGGAAAAGAAGGAGCCTAATTTTACAGCTTGAGAGCGGTTGGCAAGAAAAGATGCAAGAAGGTCTTTGGCCTTGTGCTGGATACCAATCGCTGAGACACGGTCGATCAGAGTAGCATGATCGACCGTGTCAAAGGCCGCGGACAAGTCAAGCAGTATCAAAACTGCCGCACCGCCTTTGCCTAGGGTCATTCTGATTTCATCAGCTGCTTTTATAAGGGCCGTCTCGGTTCCAGGCCCTTGCCTGAATCCGAACTGGGTGTCGTCAAGCAGGTGGTTTGAGTCAATGAATTTGGAGAGCTGCCTATTCAATAGATTTTAAAATATTTTTGCAGGAGGAAGGCAGGCAATCGGTCTGTAACTGGAAGGTATCAAGGGTGGCTTTTTTTAAAAGTGGCTTAGTGATAGCTTTTTTCCATACTGATGGATAAGAACCTGTAAGGAACATGGTATTGCAAATATTGGCTAGAGCAGGAGAGATGGCATCAGGGATGAGGTTGAGGATGGAGGGAGGACATGGGTCAAGGGGTGATCCTGATTTGGTAATAGAGATTAAATGAGAGATTGGTTCCTCAGAAACCTGATTAAACTTAGGAAAAGAAGTGTTGGTACAGGGGTGTCTAGCAGTGATATGTGTTGACTAAGGTTCGTGAAGGAAAGCAGAAAAGATAGCAGTAACTTTGTCCAAGAAGAAATCTGCCAGAGAATTGCAGAGGGCTTGAGAGGTGTCGGGAAGAGGGTTAGGGGGATTAGAGAGGTGGTTAACCACATGAAACTGTTTTTTTGCAGAGTTGTGTGCCTGATTGATTTGAGTAGTGAAGTACGTAGTCTTTTCTACAAAAATGAGTTCTTTATACTTGGACAGGGCGCTCTTTTGAGAATGTTTATCAAGGGGATTGTAGTGAATGCGCCAGTGTCTTTCCAAGTTTCTGCAGTGTTGTCTTTGTAAGCGGAGGGGTTCAGAAAACCATGGAGCGGAAGGGGAACTGCGGTTACGGAGAATAGTCTTGGGAGGTGCCAGTGTGGTGCAGGCACTGTCCAGGTTTTTAAGGTAGTTAATAGATGCTAGTGCCGGATCCGGCTCCACCACATTAAGGACATTGGTTAACATAGAGGTCAGAAGAGGAATATCAATGTTTTTCCAGTCTCGTGTTAAAACTGGGGATGATGGTCTGGCTTGAGATGGAAAGGACTTAATTTTAACTGAAAAACAAACTACAGAATGATCTGTCCAAGTGAAGGGCATAGGGGTGGAAATCAAAATGTCAGGGTTGTTAGTGAATATCCCATCGAGGGTGTGTCCTGCCTCATGTGTAGGCAGGGTGACAAGCTGCTGAAGTCCTACAGCTGACAAATCACTAATAAGGGAGATGGTGTCAATGTCAGTAAGGGATTCCAAATTGAAATTGAAGTCTCCTAATATGGTGTAGTGAGGAGCTCCAGCTGTAGTCTCGACTAGATTGTTAAGACTCGCAAGGAAATTACATTTAGGGCCAGGAGGGCGGTAGAGCAGAGTGCCTGTGAATGACTGGTTGCTGGATAGGCCAATAGAGAAAGAAAAGGCTTCGCAGCCTCCATAGTTAAGGGCTGTCGTTTTTAAATTATAGCAGTCTCTATATATAATGTCTATACCGCCACCTCTTTTAACAGTTCTGTCTAATCTATACACGCCGTAACCCTCAGGTAGGGCTGCTTTGAAGTCTGGGCCAGAAGAGTTGTCGCCCCAAGTCTCAGTGACGAACAGGAGATCTAGGTTGTAGGACGAAATGAACTCCAAAATATCAAGTTTATGTCTTGGAAGGGAACGCACATTAATGAGTGCTGCCGAGACCTGTTTAGGGATAGCAGGTAATGGAGAATGTCTTCTGCAAGCACGACATTTGAAAGGGCCTACCGAAGGATCAGTGTGCAGAACTGATGGCATACAATGCGGCAGGTTAGGGGAAGGATAAAGTGCTAAGAGTTGTGAGAAAGTGTAAGTGACCGTTACAGTGACCTTTGGGGCTTGAGGGTGCAGTTGACCAGGGGGGGTGGCCTAGGCCCGGTCCCGGCACGGACGGGCGCAGACGGGCTTGCCTTTGGCACGCCGCCGGCGCGCCCGCTGCGCCCGCCCGCTGTGCAGATGGAAAATTGTATGAACTATAAAGGGGTGAGGGTGGGTGGGACTCATCCCAGCACTGGTGCGCTGACTGACTCAGACCCCCAATATGGCGGCAAGCCCTGCCTCCAACGTGCCAGATCCTAATCATCTGCGCGTGGAGCTGGCGGTGAATGCGGCGAGGCACGGGTGAGTGAAGGATTTTTAAAATAAGCACAAGTTACAAGGCGCAACAGAAACAAAAGCAATAATTTTTAAAAATAGTGGCTGTCTCGTCCTCCGGCTTCCGCCTCAGAGGAGTAGTACTCACTGATCTGGGCGCGCAAAGAGGCGAGCGATTAAGTAGGAGGGAGGGCGGGACTCATCCCAGCACTGGTGCGCTGACTGACTCAGACCCCCAATATGGCAGCAAGCCCTGCCTCCAACGCGTCAGATCCTAATTGTCTGCGCGTGGAGCGGGCGGTGAATGCGGCGAGGGTGAGTGAAGGATTTTTAAAATAAGCACAAGTTACAAGGCGCAACAGAAACAAAAGCAATAATTTTTAAAAATAGTGGCTGTCTCGTCTGCTATTGACCACCCCTCTGATGCGGAGGGTAGCAAATCTGTTAGGGTTGTTTGCAACCATGCAGATAGGGTGTTCCCCCCTCAGGTCTAAGGGGCATGGAATTTTTGTCAAGGCAGAGTCATAGCTACTGTGGAGGTCAGCCACTTCTTCCTCCGTGAGTTCTGAGGGATTAATCGTGCCAGTGGTAGGTTGGTAGGTGTGGAAGAGAGCAAGAATTTCCTCCTCAGAGAGGTGACAGGGTTGCTTGCGTGGGCGCGAGTGTCTCAGAGATAGTGGTAGAGGGTGAAGGAGAGGCTTCGTGAGGGGGATTTGATCACATTCTGTGAGAGAAAATGATTCAAGAAGGAGAGTTCAGTGATGTGAAGGAGGTGGTTTAGGTCCAGAATCGATTTTTCGATGCTCCGTGTTAACTCGGAGGATCTATGGTGGAGAATATCAATATCGCTAAGAGAGGTATGCTCTCATAGGCCAGGGGCAAGTAGCCAGGGAACGATTCTGATGGTATGTGCAGGTAGCCTAGAGGTGGGTTCAGGCGGACTGAGGGCTGTTAGCAGGCGAGCTATTGGAATGGAGTGAGGGGGATATGTCGATCCGCGTCCCTATGGGGGGGAGATCTTGCCGGCATGGGGTCAAAAGGGTGGGAGCAATTTCGTCTGACTGAAATTGCAACCAAGTGGAGGGGCTAAGTCGACCAGAGTTCGGGGCCATATTAGGCATTTCCATACCAGTGTTGTGGACCCTAGTAGGGGTTACAGTAGGCCAATAGCAGGAGGTTAAGGGTTTAGGGACGCTTCTGGTGGTATGTGCTGGAAGCTTGATGGCGGGGCTGGGTTGACATGTGAGGTGGGCCCTAGGGGAGTTTCGGAGTTCGGCGGAGTGGGGATCACTAGGAGGTCTAGGTTTGGTGGTAAAGGCGCGCAGTGGATGGAATGCGTGGGTGACAGGGTTTCGGGGCCGGGTCCCCCAATGACGAGGTCACTGGCAGAAGTCGTTGGTGACAGGCAAGGTATACTTGGCGGAGTGGGTGAAAGGTGGAGTGGCGGTAGCTTGAACTGAGATGGGCGGTGAACATATTTTTTAAGGAGGGTGAAGAGGTCCGCAAATTTGATGAGGTTTTTGGGAGGCCCTTGAATCAGGCTAGTGCCGCTGTTGTATAAGGTGATGGTAAGGTCCGTGCGCAGATTTGCGGATGGAGTTATTGTGAGTTTTTCCCTGTGAGGGATGTTCCTTGCTTCTTGTACTTTGAGGAGGCTCGAGAAGGCATTGCGCCAGAGAGAAGTTTTCCTGGAATGGAAGATGAGGTTGTTGATGACAGTGCCCTGGTTTCCGCAGAGACGATGGTCAGATATCAGCATCTCACGATGACTTTTCAGGATGGATTGTTTAAGGGTTTTGGAGGCGGATTTGGAGGGTAGATAATGGTGTAGTAATTGGCTCCCCTGAAGGTCAAGCAGGGCTCAGCCATGCTGGGGAGAGTGAAGAGTCTGCGGCCCCAGTGGTCGGTTTGCGTGGCTTTTATTGTCATTTTATTTTTCTTCTGCCTACTGTGTCTAGGCAGTGGTGCGATGCTCCTCCACCATAGCAGAGAAGCTGCCCCTGTCTATTTATAGAGACATTAGTGAGAATCCATTGACGTGTAGGAGGCGATGGGGAATTAGTGAGACTCTATTGAAGTGTATGAGGCTGGTAATGGGGAATGAGTGAGATTCCATTGAAGTGTAAGTAAGCATGGGCGAATTTTGCGAATCTGGCGTTTACGAATTTAGCGAATTTACGAACTGGCAAGCCGCAAAATCCGCGAATTCCTGCGAATTTTTTTTTTGTGTGTTCGCAAGTGTTTCTGCCAGTTCGCGAGGATTTGGTACTAGTTCGCAATTGCGAACTTACTTGTCGGTTCGTAACGGTCGCGACTATGTTGTTTCTACGTCTGGTTCATCATCACAGCCTCCCAGCACCCTCTGTTTCACCTCTGCCACCCTCTCTTTGACCCATGCCACCCTCTGTTACATCAATGCCACCCTCTGGTTCATCATCACTGTAGAAGATGGGGGGGAAAAGCAGGCACACCTGCCCTGCTTCAACTGACATGAATTAATTTGGGGTTAGTTTATTAACAACACCTGCCCTGCCCCAACTGACAATAATGAATTAGGGGCTAATTAATGTGTCACTGATTTTGAAGTTCCAGCCTGGCACCTGCTTGTCTGCTCCCTTAGCTATAAATCAGGACCTTTGTGGCATACAGTTAAGGTCAGAGCAGGGTCACACAATAGTTGCAAGCAGGCAACCGAATTCTGGAGGGCCCCCTCAGGAAGCACAACAGGGAATCGTTACAAGTCATGAGATTGACCTTTTGCACCTGCTCATTTGTTTTGCTTTTGCAAAAATCGTTTTTAGGTAATTTCGCGCTATTTGCGAGGCTCGGCGTCGTGCAAAACCGACCGCGGAAGCCGCCAATTCGTGCAAATGAGCTTTATATTTTTTTTGCGGCGTGTTATTTCGCGAGTTTTTTTGCAGTATTCGCGAGCCGCTTGCAGCGCAACACGCGAATTTACCCCAAGGTCGAATATGGGCGTGGCCATTTTGTTTGCGTGACGTATTTCCGTTTCCGGCCGCTATGTATAATCTCGCAAAGTAAGCGCATTGCGAGTACAAGTTCGCACGATATCGCGAGGAAAATTGCGTGCGAACTTACTTTCGCGCTCGTGAACGGGCGGCCATCTTGTTTTTCATTCATTTCCTGTGTCTGGGCATGGTGTTTATCCTCTTGCTATCTTTGCCATCCTTTGCTTGTTTTCAGGTTTTTTTCTAACGATTTTGCTTCTTATCTATCCCTCTCTTTTCCTAGCTGTATATTTTTGTCTTTTCTGCTATTTTTGTTTACTTTTAAACTACTTTTTTAAACTCTTTTCTTTTCTTCTTCCCTATCCTATTCTTTCTTAATTTTCTACTTCCTACCTTACCTGCCCAGACCATGGTGAAGCCAGGCGCCGTGAAGCTGCCCAGGCACTTGAGGGCCGCAGCGGAGGCGGGGAGGAGGAGTCCTGGACCCCGTGCCAGGACAGCATGCGGCCGATTGAGGGGGGAGCAGGTGACGAGATGGGAGATCTTCAGCCCGGAGGAAGTGGGCACGCTGGTCTACTTCGTCCAGCGCCGCCTGTCCAGGACCATCGCGGGAGGCGGCAGGATCGCGGCCGGCGGCTACAACATCCGGGAGCGCCGGAAGCGGTGGCAGAAGGTGTGCTGGGCCATGTCCCAACTCTCCAGGGTCCAGCGCACCTACAGCCAGGCCACCTACCGCTGGACGGACCTCCTGGACCGGGAGTGCGACCTGCTGGACCAGCTCGGCTTGGAGATCCCCGGGCTTGGTGAGTAGTAGTAGCTATTTCATCACTCACTACTATGTTTTCTCCTGCTCTGTGTTGTTGTATTGCAAATATTTGTTTTTTACATGGAGCAAGCCAATAATGCTGCTGACGATTACATTGTAGTTAAATTATATTTCAAAATCTTCTGTGCATTTCAGGTGCACTGCTCTCCTTCTCAGTGGCGTTGCTACTATGCTTATTTGTTTTCTATTTTGTGGTCTCATTGGCCTGAGTAACTATTATGTATGAGTGTACTTTACAGAACTGCGTAATGCTAGACACTAGGGGGCAGATTACATTTACAAGCCCCTTGCGCCACGTTTACGTTGCCTTGCGTGACGCAACAGCGGCGTAAACGTGGCGCATCCCTGTGAGTCATTTACAGCGTGACGCATCTAGGGAGATGCGTCACGTTATAAAGCCATGGGCCTGCGCCACAATGGGTGCGTTCCTAGTACGCAGGGTGGGCGGTCCGGCGGCTGTGCGCCTCGCAAAAGTGCCTGCGTGAAATCTACAAGATTTAACGCAGGCACTTCTGCGACGCTGCTACGTCAATTCAATTCCTTATGCCTGCTTGAAGCAGGCGTAAGGACTGACACAGCATGTTAAGTATTGGGTGGCCCTGAGCATTACTGGAGTTGCATTGCGTTGGCGACGTGCCTCCAGCGCATCTGCCGTGTCGCAAGGGTAGTTTTGCGTGACGCATTTGATCTGGCGCATCTCTGGAGATTTTCTTCCTTTAAGTGTAAATGCCCAAATGTTTTCAACACTAAGTGCCTCTCACAGAGTAAGTGAAGTGAATTCAAGAGTCCTAGGACTTTAGTAGTACTACCGTCAGTCTCTCGTCTCTCCTAATACTCCATTATACTCCCTCCCACCAAACGCTTATCTTACCTGTAGTTTGTGTTTGAAAGTAGGGCTTGACCCAGGGCTGGCTCCACGGGAAACAGCAAATAAGGTTGGCAATCCTGGGCGGATAAAATTTCCTCATAGCGGTGGTACTAGTGGTGTGACACAGTGGCAGTTGCATGCCTATGAAAAAAAAGAAAATGAAATCTGGTTTGTCCTCCTGAGCAATACAACGGTACAATAGAGAATATAGCAGGTGACAGTACACTAGAACAGTGCCACATTGTAGCCTAACAAATGGTAAAGTATAACTACTAATTCAGTTGAAGTTCTTTGACATTAGCCATGGGTCTTTGTCAAGCAGAGTAAGAATATATCCTCGGATTTCTTCACCAGCCTGTTGCTATCACCTTATCCTCCCCAGCAAGTGTGTGGATTTATTGCTGTAATTTAGTCACACATCAATCAAAACCACACAGCCCGGGGGAAGAGGGTTAGGGTTTGAAAAATGGATGGGTACGGGGGTTTTTGGGAAAGGTTTTGGGAGACAAGAAAAAATAGCACAGCATGGACAAACAATTGTGAACATAAACAAATCTTTGGGTACAAACCTATCCATCAATCTTTGAAAGTGCATGCACTACTGCATGCATGTCAGTGAAAAGTAAGTAGTACTTTCGACAACTGTGGAAGAAAGAATGCGACAGTAGAGGGCGTGTGTGGAAATATTGATAACTATATTCAACATAAGGTCTCTGTTGCCAGATACCTGAGAGCCTTGCTGGTCACTATAAATCCATTCACAACACTCAATGGGGTTGGTCTGGAAGGTATAGTAGATAGAAAAGGAGAAATTGCTCTTTTTCTAGGTGTCCCCTCACTCACCAGGGTTGCCCCTTGGTGACATGCTTCATCATTGGGGCCATCCCAGTCCTCTACGGGCTGGGGCGTGCTGCGACTTGCGAATTACGTAGGAGCACTTACAAATGACTATGTGTGGTGCAGATGTGATAGTGGAGTGGACTAAGTGATGTGTTAAGGGATCAATTTAGAAGCAGAGAGAGATCCAAGAAATGCAGTCACAGTCATAGAAAGAAACAATGGATACTGTATCTGTATGTTGTTGTAGTTGTCCTGTTGAAATTGGTAAGTAAGTTGCATGCAGAAAAAAATTCCTCTTATTAGCGGCACTCCTCCATTGCAGCTGACGCTTCGTCCATCAATGTTGGTCACCAGAAGACACCCTGTAAAACAAGCACAGCATGGACAAACAATTGAACATAAACAAATCTTTGGGGACAAACCTATCCATCAATCTTTGAAAGTGCATACACTACTGCATGCATGTCAGTGAAAAGTAAGTAGTACTTTCGACAACTGTGGAAGAAAGAATGCGACAGTACAGGGCGTGTGTGGAATTATTGATAACTATATTCAACATAAGGTCTCTGTTGCCAGATACCTGAGAGCCTTGCTGGTCACTATAAATCCATTCACAACACTCAATGGGGTTGGTCTGGAAGGTATAGTAGATAGAAAAGGAGAAATTGCTCTTTTTCTAGGTGTCCCCTCACTCACCAGGGTTGCCCCTTGGTGACATGCTTCATCATTGGGGCCATCCCAGTCCTCTACGGGCTGGGGCGTGCTGCGACTTGCGAATTACGTAGGAGCACTTACAAATGACTATGTGTGGTGCAGATGTAATAGTGGAGTGGACTAAGTGATGTGTTAAGGGATCAATTTAGAAGCAGAGAGAGATCAAAGAAATGCAGTCACAGTCATAGAAAGAAACAATGGATACTGTATCTGTATGTTGTTGTAGTTGTCCTGTTGAAATTGGTAAGTAAGTTGCATGCAGAAAAAAATTCCTCTTATTAGCGGCACTCCTCCATTGCAGCTGACGCTTCTTCCATCAATGTTGGTCACCAGAAGACACCCTGTAAAAAAAGCACAGCATGGACAAACAATTGAACATAAAAAAATCTTTGGGTACAAACCTATCCATCAATCTTTGAAAGTGCATGCACTACTGCATGCATGTCAGTGAAAAGTAAGTAGTACTTTCGACAACTGTGGAAGAAAGAATGCGACAGTACAGGGCGTGTGTGGAATTATTGATAACTATATTCAACATAAGGTCTCTGTTGCCAGATACCTGAGAGCCTTGCTGGTCACTATAAATCCATTCACAACACTCAATGGGGTTGGTCTGGAAGGTATAGTAGATAGAAAATGAGAAATTGCCCTTTTTCTAGTTGTCCCCTCACTCACCAGGGTTGCCCCTTGGTGACATGCTTCATCATTGGGGCCATCCCAGTCCTCTACGGGCTGGGGCGTGCTGCGACTTGCGAATTACGTAGGAGCACTTACAAATGACTATGTGTGGTGCAGATGTGATAGTGGAGTGGACTAAGTGATGTGTTAAGGGATCAATTTAGAAGCAGAGAGAGATCCAAGAAATGCAGTCACAGTCATAGAAAAAAACAATGGATACTGTATCTGTATGTTGTTGTAGTTGTCCTGTTGAATTTGGTAAGTAAGTTGCATGCAGAAAAAAATTCCTCTTATTAGCGGCACTCCTCCATTCCATCTGACGCTTTGTCCATCAATGTTGGTGACCAGATGACACCCTGTCCACTGCCTGCCTGGCGGATGCTGAATTGCGGCTCGCTAATGTGAAGCCTGACTCCATCCTTTTTCCCCATTGCACAGACTGAAACCCGGCCTGTAATTATTCAACGAAAAACAGGAAGTGACATAATATTACAACACCACTGATAAGTAAATATAAGGTATGTAGGCTGTGGAGTGCAAAAAGTCACACTTTGATTTTCCTAGTAGACAGTACAATATTTTTGAAAGTGCGTACTCTGTCTGAGTCACCTTTTGAAGGATAAATAAGTATGGGCAAATTAATGTAGCGGATCTTTCCCCTCAAGCTAGGTGTACTGTAAACTGTGTTTTAGAACAAAATTAGATCTTCCCAGCAGTGCTCCCACCCAGACCCTTACTAAAGCCAGCCGCAAAAATGTAGAAGACCCCCAATCAAATCTCAAAAAACGAGGCCTAGCAGAAAACTGGTGACAAAACGTACTTTGAAAGTAAAAGTAGGCCCAAATACCCCCTTACCCACCGTGGATTGTATTCAAACCACTTGCAAGCAACCAAGCAAAAGTATCCATAGCCAGCATCGCTCCAAGACTCGAAAACCCCCCCACCCAAACACATGCAATAGAAATACTGCTAACCCTAACGAACCCTAAGTTAAGAATAGTGGCAAAGGCTTTCTTTAACTATGCCAAATCACCCCTTTCCCACCATGGATTTTCTTCAAATGACTTGCAACCAAAATTACACATTCTCACGAGTGCTCTAAGACCCCAGAACTCAGTTGCAAAAATCTAGAACACCCTGAAACACATGCAATCCTGCTGCTAGGGCTAACCCTAAGGAACCCTAAGTTACAAAAAGTGCCAAAAGGCTTTTCGGCGTGGATTTTGTCCCAACCACTTCTACCCGGTATTAGACCTTCCCAGAAATGCCCCAAGACCTGCCAACCCACCCGCCAAAAAGCATAACACCCCCAAACAGGCCAAAAGCAAAATCTCCTACTTACAATATTTCTCGGCCTTCGGTCCAAACACGCTGTGTAGCTAGGCCATAAGTCCGGTTTACTACCTCGGATTTCCTGAAAAGCAAATGCAATCAAGATTAGAGTGTCCCAGCAGTGCTCCCAGACCCCGAAACCCACCCACAAACACCAGGAAGCCCCCCAAACAGGCCCCCGAAAACGCTACATTGAGCAAAATGTCAGAAATAGCAAAACAAAAATCAGCGTGGATTTTGTCCCAACCACTTCTACCCGGTATTAGACCTTCCCAGGAATGCCCCAAGACCCGCCAACCCACCCGCCAAAAAGCATAACACCCCCAAACAGGCCAAAAGCAAAATCTCCTACTTACAATATTTCTCGGCCTTCGGTCCAAACGCGCTGTGTAGCTAGGCCATAAGTCCGGTTTACCACCACGGATTTCCTGAAAAGCAAATGCAATCAAGATTAGAGTGTCCCAGCAGTGCTCCCAGACCCCGAAACTCACCCACAAACAGCCGGAACCCCCCCAAAGAGCACCTCAAAGGCAAGCAAGTCAGCAAAAACACTAAAAAATTTCCGCCTCGGATTTGGTCCAAACCACTTTTATCCGGTATTAGAGCTTCCCAGCAATGGCCCCAGAGCCGTCAACCCAGGAGAAAACGAGTAGAAGACCCCCAAACAGCCAAAGAGCAAAAGTACAAAAATGGGGACTTAGTCATTTTTTTGCAAATTTCCCAAATCACTCCGCGCGCGCTCTGCAGCTAGGCCCTAACTCCCCTCTGCCACCATGGATTTGCTTCAAACCTCTTGAAAAGTAAAGTATCCATAGCCAGCAGTGCTCCCAGACCCCGAAACCCACCCACAAACACCAGGAAGCCCCCCAAACAGACCCCCGAAAACACTACATTGAGCAAAATGTCCGAAATAGCAACAAAAAAAAACGCCGTGGATTTTGTCCCAACCCCTTCTATCCGGTATTAGACCTTCCCAGGAATGCCCCAAGACCCGCCAACCCACCCGCCAAAAAGCATAACACCCCCAAACAGGCCAAAAGCAAAATCTCATACTTACAATATTTCTCGGCCTTCGGTCCAAACGCGCTGTGTAGCTAGGCCATAAGTCCGGTTTACCACCACGGATTTCCTGAAAAGCAAATGCAATCAAGATTAGAGTGTCCCAGCAGTGCTCCCAGACCCCGAAACCCACCCACAAACAGCCGGAACCCCCCCAAAGAGCACCTCAAAGGCAAGCAAGTCAGCAAAAACACCAAAAAATTTCCGCCTCGGATTTGGTCCAAACCACTTTTATCTGATATTAGAGCTTCCCAGCAATGGCCCCAGAGCCGTCAACTCACCCGCAAAGAGGTAGAACAACACCCCCACAAGTGCTGAGTCTTTCTTCATTGGGCGTAAACCAGCCCTCTGCTTTGATGGAAATAGGAGTCTGGAGGAGGAGGATAGAGGAGCATGTTCTTCTGAACTTGTGAACCTGAGGAATACAGACTGCGGCACCTTCAAATCAATAATCAAACAAGTGAAGACAGTTTTGCTGATGGGCTTGTTTTTGTGATTAGGTGATTAAAGTTTGAATTATATTAACTTTGCACAACAAAGAAAGACGGACACACAGGAATAAAAGTGAATAAGGACGAAAAAGAAAGTTATTGATTCATTGTCTCATTTTCAGGGCTCGGTATCACGGTCCACGAATAAGAATAAGGCTTCGTCATCATACTCTGCGAATTCAGGCAGGGTGAGCTCAGTGTCACCTGACAGAGAAGAAATTCCCTCATCTTTGTTGCTGTCCACCTTGTCTTCATCCGGCGCGCTTTCTCGTACTCTGTAATCTGGTGGTATGAGGTGCTGATTCATCTTGATCATTGTTAACCTCTCCACATTTTTGGGCGAGAGGCGGCTCCGTTTGGAAGTTACAATGCCACCAGCAGCACTGAAAACACGTTCAGAAGACACGCTTGCGAGTGGGCAAGACAAGTAGTTTAAAGCCAGGTTGGAGAGCTGTGGCCACAATTCTTTTTTCCCATGCCAATACACCAATGAGTCAGCATTAACATAGACCTCTGTTGAGTCATTCAGATAGTCCTTCACCATCGACTCAAGGTTCTCCTCCAAGGTTCCTCCACTTTGCTTAGCTGTTGCTGTGACCTTTTGAGAACCAAACCCAAGCCGAGCTAGCCAATCCTCTTCAGCCTCCAATGTTACTGTTGTGTCTAGTGGTGCAGATGATCCGGTTGCCGGTCTCTTTAACGGCTGAGAGGTCACTTGTGCCGCAGCCACAGGTGCAGAAGTGGATTGTTGTGACTGGGGATGGCCTGCTGATGCTGATGTACTGCCTTTTCCTTCAATTTGCTGCCGTTCTCTTTCAAACTTCTTGGCTGAGGAGGCTAGCCACTGTTTGTACTTTGTAACATCTTCATCAGCAAAAGGAAAGAATGCTTGGCCTGCCAGCGCCTTTCTGTAGCGTGGATCCAGAATAGTAGCACAAATGTAATGCTGGTTTGAGTGGATCATTTTAAGACGTTCATCACCTTGTAGGTGCTCTAATAATTTCTCCACCAGAACAAAAGGGTCTTGGTTTTCTTCATCTTTTTCAAACACAGAACACACCTCCTTCAGTTGGTGCTCCAGCATGTACAACAATGGGATAGCTTTTCCCAAATTACAGTCCTCCTTGCTGACTGCACGCGTGAAGAACTCAAAAGGACGAAGCGTGCGTGTCAGGCTTTTAACTATGTCCCATTGCGCCGCACCCATCCTCAGGTCCTCCTTCTGAGCTGTACCCTGTGTTAAGAAATAGTGATCGAGTACCGTATACTGCTCATACAGACGCTCAAGCATGTAGAAGGTTGAGTTCCAACGTGTTGCCACCTCCTGGATGAGTGCTTTCACTGGCATGTGACGTTCATATAGCAGGCTCCTCAGATGCTTCCGGGCCTTAAAAGAATGGCTGAAATGTTTGCACATTTTTCGGCAGGTGTCCACTACCCTGTACGCTGCACTGTCTTTATCACTCAAGAATTTTTTGACAACCAGGTTTATACAGTGCGCCAAACACGGCACTCTGAAATAGTCACCCAGCTGCATGGCCTTAACTATATTGGCGCCATTATCCGTGGAAACATAACCAACCTGGCGTTTTTTTGGGGACAGCCAGTCAAGGACCTTTGTGTTAAACACATCCAAAATGTTTTGTGCTGTGTGACGTTTCTCCAAACCAAACATGGCTAGTGTTGCATGTTTCCGAGCAGCTTTAAAAACTTGGTCCGGGTCAACACCTGCGTTTAGCTTTGCTTTAACCCCTGAAAAAGAGACCCAGTGTGCAGTGATGCACATGTAATCAGCGCCTGCGCCACTGGTCCACATGTCTGTTGTCAGATGTATAGTGTGAACAGCACTCTTCTGCAAAGCTGCCCCAATCCCCTCCAGAACATCTTCATGTAGTGCTGGAACCGCAACTCGGGCAAAATAGAACCGGCTAGGAACCTTCCATTTAGGGCAGAGCGCTGCCACTAATTCTAGAAAACCAACCCCTTCTACAAAAGAAAAAGGGAGAAGGTCCAGAGCTAGCATTTTAGCCAGCTTAGTGTTTTACAGACGCGTCAGTGGGTGGTTGCGTTCATATTGCGCTTCTGTAAACAACATCTTTTTAATGTTGCCCTGGACCAAGGATTTACAGGATGATGATGATGATATCTTCGACCCAGTTACGCTCGCTGATGAACTTTTTTGCATTGGTGTATCACTCTCTCCCACACATTTAGTGTGGCTCACATGGGGTGTGCTGCTGACAGGGGTACTGGGTATAAGTGAAGTGTTTGACACGTCTTCTTCCTCCTCGTCATCATCAGATGAAACATCAACGTTTTCATTACGTGCAATTCGGGCTTCCTTGATCGCCTCTAGGTGCGCAAACCATTGGACAACGTGCTGTCTCCTAAGATGACCTCTCTGGCCTCCGGTACCATAGTTGGTACCAAACTTACCACGACTAACTCAAAGCTTACAAATGCTACAAATGGCTACGTTTTCCTTTTTTGGGCAAACACTAAAGAAGTCCCAAACTGCAGACTTGAAATGTCTTTGGTGGTCCTGCTGCTAATGCCAGATGAAGTGGAGGATGTGAATTGCCGAACTTCAGTACGTTTTGCACTTTCACCACCACTAATTGAGGTCGAGGTGGATGGAGGTCCCTTCTTGCGAGGAAGAAATATGGAAGGGGTAGGTGTTGGTGTACTAGTTAACTCCAAATCCAATGATTGTTGTGTTTCCATTGCCTCCTCGTCGACATCATCATCACGCTCAGCAGCTTCTCGGGCTAGGGTCAAAATGTCTGTTTGCTGCATGCCCGCTGGGGCTGCAGTGACCTTTATGATGACTGGCTCGTCGTCGTGAGAGGCTTCATCAGCAGCAGTAACCGTCACTTCTTGTTGAGCCTCATCACACTCTATAGCTATGAGTTTTTCGACGACCTTCCTTTAACGCTTAGGTATCTTTGTCAGATCATGGTGTGCCTCACTCTCAGACAGCAGTGGTGCTGGTTCCCAATTGTGATCCGTATCATCAGAAGGTGTGCTTAAAAAAGATGTAGACACCAGCCTTGATCTCTTCCTTGCTAGGGGTGTGGAAGACAATGAATGATCATCAGGAGGAGTGGCTTCCTCAAATGATACCTCGGTTTGATTGTCAATTTCCTGATGTGCCCCTACTTTGGGAGGAACAACTATTGTGGGCACTTGTGACCCTCCATGCACCTCTGCTTGCGCATCTCCTTGCCCTGCCTCTCCTTCCACATGTACTTGGGCTTGTACTTGCACATGTTGTTGTTGTTGCGGCTGTGGTTGTTCAACACTTGTCAGATGAGTTACAACAACCTGTGTTGATTCAGGGACATTGCTGCTACTTTCTTGCGATGAGCCAACATCACTGGTCGATGGTGATTGAAGAAGTACACTGACTGCCTCTGAAGCACTCAAGGGCTTTGACTTAAGTTGGCGTGGTGGTGGAGGCACTGAGCCCAATGGAGCGGGGGTGCTGCTCCCAGCTTGGTCCCCAGCAGATCCCGCTGCTGCTGCAGGCGTACTTTTTTTTTTTACTCCCAAAAAACGCGGCGGCCGGCACACCAGCCTCCTTGGTAACTTGCTTCTTCTGCTCCTTACTAGCAACTTTCTTGCTAGAGACCTTTTTTTGGGGCCATCTTCTTCAGAGCAGGTCAGACAGCAGGCCGCAGTTGCACGAATTGCAGAGTTGTCTGAGGCCAGACGTGACGTCGGTTGACGTTATGCTGCACACACACACCGCTGCAGGACTTCTTCCTGGCACTGGTGGTTCTCTTGAATCTTGTGCAGCTAAAAGCAATGGAAGACAGAGGAACATCAGTTCAGTTATACACCCCAAAAAAATCGAAAAAAACCCAGAAAAATCAGCACAATCCCATGCCCTCCATGATGCTTAAATTCAAGACACCCCACAGAAAGACTAGGCACATGCAACACTCACTAGTCACTACCCCTGGTGAAAAGGCCACAACAACAGGCCAAAAAAACGAAAATCACTGAAAAATCAGCACAATCCCAAGCCATCCAGCCCCTCCATGATGTTTAAATTCAAGACAACCCACAGAAAGACTAGGCCCATGCACCACTCACTACCCCCTGGTGAAAAGGCCACAACAGGCCAAAAAAACGAAAATCACAGAAAAATCAGCACAATCCCAAGCCATCCAGCCCCTCCATGATGTTTAAATTCAAGACAACCCACAGAAAGACTAGGCCCATGCACCACTCACTACCCCTGGGCATAATGGATGAAAACTAGGCAAAATGGGTGCAGGCTTGAGAACACTGCCTGCATTCAAAATGGCCCCCTCCCTCACAGCACATGGCCAGGGCCTGTAGCAGCACTCAAAATGGCCCCCAACCACATGGCCTGTCCACAACAGGCCAAAAAAAACGAAAATCACAGAAAAATCAGCACAATCCCAAGCCATCCAGCCCCTCCATGATGTTTAAGTTCACGACAACCCACAGAAAGACTAGGCACATGCACCACTCACTACCCCCTGGTGAAAAGGCCACAACAGGCCAAAAAAACGAAAATCGCAGAAAAATCAGCACAATCCCAAGCCATCCAGCCCCTCCATGATGTTTAAAATTCAAGACAACCCACAGAAAGACTAGGCACATGCACCACTCACTACCCCTGGGCATAATGGATGAAAGCTAGGCAAAATGGGTGCTGGCCTGAGAACACTGCCTGCATTCAAAATGGCCCTCTCCCTCACAGCACATGACCAGGGCCTGTAGCAGCACTCAAAATGGCCCCCAACCACATGGTCTGTCCACAACAGGCCAAAAAAACGAAAATCACAGAAAAATCAGCACAATCCCAAGCCATCCAGCCCCTCCATGATGTTTAAATTCAAAACACCCCACAGAAAGTCTCAGTGCACCCACCACTGAGTACCCCTGGGCAAAAGGCCCCAAAACAGCCCAAAAGTCGAAAATTCCAAAATTGTAGTTGCAGCAACTGTAATGCCCCAAACAAACTTACTTGTGAAATTTCTAATCCAAAAGTGATCCAAAGAAAGTCAAAAAGGCCTCAAATCCAAATATCCAGCAGCATCCACAAAAAGTAATCCTTCCAGCTCCAGACCCAAATGAAAAGTGACCAGGAGACGGACAAAGCACTGGGAGGAGCCTGCTGGACAGGAACAGGAAGTTGAAGACTGTGGGGCACTTCCTTCCTCCCCCCCCTCCCCAAAATGGACTCCTTGCAAAAAAAGTGCAGGCAAATGTCAACCTGAGGAGTTCTTCAGATAAAAATCATAATTTCCAGAAGGTTTATGCTGCTTGCTGGTGGATTTCTTGTGCAGAATTGCAAATTTTATATTTTCGCGAGATTGTTGCTGCTCGCCGCATCTCCAAGCTCGCAATTGCGAAGTACCGCGATACGTGATCACGGCGTACTCGCGTTGACAAACTCTCGCTGTAAAAGTTGGCAAGCCGCGATTACGTAATCGCGCTTGCAAAATTCCCGCGGGATCCCGCAACAAGATCCAAAATGGCGCAGCACTCGCAAAATATCAAGAAAAATACCTCGTCAAACGATGAATGACGGGAAGTAAACGCCGCGCGCCGCAAAATTGTATCACCAAGAAAAAAAAATGCGCTGCGTGCGAATTTGCGGATTTTGTGGGAAATTCGCGAATCTCGCGGATTGCGAATTTACCGAAAATCCGCAAAATCCGTGAGCGGAACGGATTTTACGCCCATGCTTAAGTGTAAGAGCCCGGTGATAAGGGAATGAGTGAGACTTTTCTGAAGTGTCAGAGACCGTTGAAGGGGAATGAGTGAGACTCCACTGAAGTGTATGAGGCTGATGATAAGGGCATGAGTGAGACTTTTCTGTAGTGTCAGAGGCCGGTGATGGGTAACGAGTGAGACTCAACTGAAGTGTATGAGCGTAGTGCTGGGGAATGAGTGAGACTCAACTGAAGTGTATGAGGGTAGTGCTGGGGAATGAGTGAGACTCCACTGAAGTGTCAGAGGCCGGTGATAAGGGAATTAGTGAGATTCCACTGAAGTATAAGAGCCCGGTGATAAGGGAATGAGTGAGACTTTTCTGAAGTGTCAGAGACCGTTGAAGGGGAATGAGTAAGAATACATTGGAATGTACGAGACCGGTGATGGGGAATGAGTGAGATGCCACTGAAGTGTATGAGGCTGATGATAAGGGCATGAGGGAGACTTTTCTGCAGTGTCAGAGGCCGGTGATGGGTAACGAGTGAGACTCAACTGAAGTGTATAAGGGTAGTGATGGGGAATGAGTGAGACTCAACTGAAGTGTATGAGGACGGTGAAGTGGAACGAGTGAGACTCAACTGAAGTGTATGAGGGTAGTGCTGGGAAATGAGTGAGACTCAACTGAAGTGTATGAGGACGGTGAAGTGGAACGAGTGAGACTCAACTGAAGTGTATGAGGGTAGTGCTGGGGAATAAGTGAGACTCAACTGAAGTGTATGAGGGTAGTGCTGGGGAATGAGTGAGACTCAACTGAAGTGTATGAGGCCGGTGAAGTGGAACGAGTGAGACTCACCTGAAGTGTATGAGGGTAGTGCTGGGGAATGAGTGAGACTCAACTGAAGTGTATGAGGGTAGTGCTGGGGAATGAGTGAGACTCCACTGAAGTGTATGAGAGTAGTGCTGGGGAATAAGTGAGACTCAACTGAAGTGAATGAGGGTAGTGCTGGGGAATGAGTGAGACTCAACTGAAGTGTATGAGGGTAGTGCTGGGGAATGAGTGAGACTCCACTGAAGTGTATGAGGGTAGTGCTGGGGAATGAGTGTGAGACTCCACTGAAGTGTATGAGGCCGGTGACAGGTAATGAGCGAGAGTTCATTTTAAAAATTTCCTACACAATATTTGCAAAAGTGCAGAAAAGGAATAATAATAAATATATGTCTTTTTTATAAAAACGAATAAAAATAAAGGCTGACTGCAGAAAAAGTGTATATGTTTCTTGTTTTTTATTCATATAATGTATGTACTGCACAATGCTCTTCCGAGGGCTGCGTCGTGTGATCTGCACGTAGTGAATTTGTGCTTGCAACAAAGACTATACAACGCGCGTACTTCTGTCCAGGGGCCGAGGGTGGTCTGTGCTGAGCTGCATTAGCTCCGCGGCTCCGCTCCTCGGGGGTGGGTGGGTGAGGGGGGGGGGAGATGGGAGCAGATAGGGGCCCCCGCCGGCCGAGCACAGCCATAGCTCGTTCGCAATTTCCTGTGCACGATAACATTTCCTTCCCGCCATGCTAATGACAGTGAGATCGGACCCGCCATCTGAGGGTGAAGGGCAGAGGCGCTGTAATAACGCGCCGCGCGGCGGTGTCAGTGGGTGATGGGGGGGTGGGGGGGGGGTAGGGGGAAAGATTCATTCCAGTCAAGGTTGCGGGTTTTATGGTATATTTCTAGACTATCCATTTTATCCATATTTATTGCGCGGATTTTATATCGATGTATCCATAATTATTTTGCGTTTTGTGAAAAAAATGCAAGTGGTTCATTTCCACATGTTTTAACCGATTGATGTAAAGTCGCACTGGGGCCCCCGTGGGTTTTAGAGCTGTAAGGGTCCACGCAGATGAAAGGATGAATGACTGAATGAAGTGGGTACTTGCTTAGCGCCCTGCCACCCAGGGGTATCTGGAGCTGGTCCGAGGGGCCGGTCTGAGCCAGTCGTAGCTGCAGATAATGGCGGCGGGAGGAGACAGGCACTCATGGGAGGGAAAAAAACAGGCCTTTCTCAGAGTTCAGAAGACGGACTCACTCCCCTCCTGTCTCAGAGAAATAGGCAGGGCACAAATCCTAAAAACAAGAAGTGGGGAGCGCTGACGTCACGACAGTAAGTGACGTCACGAAAGGTGGCTTGCACCATCAGATTTATTGCCTCCCCTCGCTCACCCATTAGATGCGATTGCATCTGAGAAGTCAGCGCGTGAGCAGCGTTCTGAATGACCCCGATCTCGCCCCAGAGAGGCCAAAGAGTGTATTTATGGCTCCATTTGTTCCAGTTATTGAGCTCCCAGTAAAATAAGTGGGGGGACACCGTCCACCCGCGTGATACCCCGACTCGAGCCCTGGAAATAGGGAACTGAACCCAAGCGCTGTCTCCTAGAGCAGAGAACGATCCCCCAGCCTTGGTCCTCAGTCTGATGGTAGGGACAGGTAAGGGTTCAGTATTCGATGTTAAGGTTCTTTGAGTGCTGTGGTTTGTTAGTCTCTCAAAGGGGGGAGGGGGGTTTCATGCGACTTTGACGAAAGGCTCTGAAGACCATGGGCAGGGATTTGAACAGGATGTTTCTGCACCCTGGACCATTGAGGTCCCCCAGCCGCTGATATACAGAGCCCTACCAGGGAGCCCCGCAGCTTTCTGTATGACCAGCAATCTGTACGTTAAATATTTTAGAATTCCTAAGTAAAGAGAGCTGCATTAGTCAATCCTAGATGTTATTAATGCATGAACCACTGCTGGGGCGGCTCTAGGCTCATGGCGGCCCTGGGCAGGGAAGCGTAGGTTGGGGGCCACGGAAGAGGAGGGCCGGGCTGGGCGGAGCACGGAGGCCAGTGAAGAGGGGGGGAAAAAAGAGGGGGAGGCAGGGTGTTTGGAAGTGGAACAGAGCTGGAGGCCGCCAGATCCCTGCCAGAGACCGCCACGCAAATATGTATCCATCCTCAGAGGATTATTATATTAAGGATATATATTGGCGTGGCGGCCCCTGGGGTTTGGCGGCCCTGTGCAGGTGCACAGCTTGCACATGCCTAAAGCCGCCCCTGACCACTGTTTTCCGAGCAACTAAAGGATGAAAATCAAGAAACGTTTTTATAGCTTTAAGACAGAAACAGGTTCCAGACAATGCAAGGATTAGGAAATGGGAACGTAGATCCCTGTAAAATTTCTACCCTACATTTTTTGCTATCCGAGTGGGAGGAGGAGAGTTGGCAAATCCATCTGGACAACAATCCAAAGTGGAAAAAGTGTTGTTTTCCCAAAAAAGAGAATTTCATTTTTTTCAGAGTTGAAGTTTGGTTATGTTCCATACAACAGATGACTTCGATAAAACAGTCTTTAAAGTTCAATTCAGAGCATAAAGAATTCTTATCTAAAGATAGAATGAAATGGGTACCATCTCTGTATGATGTAACAACTTAGGCCCTGAAGGCAGATCAACTTTAAAAACATTGGGGCATATTGTCAGGGAACGTATGATGATCCACTAGACAAAGGAGCGATGGAGCTCTGTGAGGAATTGAATACCCTACAGCTAGAACTCAAGGGTCAGCTTCCCACACACAACCGTGGGCATCTGTTAGATCCCATATTTGCTAACTGGGAGGATGTCCGGGCTGCACCCCCAGAGCCCCTGCCCTGGACAGATCATTTCCTTGTCCCGTTTGTCATTCACCTGCCTAAATACAAAGCTCATGCCTCCGCCCCTCTCAATTACCGTCGTCGAAGGTGGGCAACATTCTCCTTGCCAGAAATTAATAGGGCTCTCATGGCGGAAGGGCCCCCAGGAGGCCAGGATGTGACAACAGCAAACAAATTGCTTAATGACCGCATCACAGCCGCCCTGGACTGTACAGCCCCATTGGGTCGGACAAAAAAAGGTGCCCACAGACAGACAACTGCTCCCTGGTTTGGGGAGGCACTGCGTCTCGCCAAAAGGGACTGCAAGCGGGCAGAGAGACAATGGAGAGTGGCATATGATGACTCGATGAAAGAGGTCTATCATATCAAGAGACGCATCTATCATAATAGAATCCGTATTGAGAAAGCTACATACTATGCAGACAGAATCCAGAGGGCAGAGAATTCCGCCAAGGAACTGTTTAGTTTATATAAGTCTCTAGCCACCCCTAAAACTGCGAGTCTAGATAAAGATCTCTCAGTAGCAGCATGCAACCGCATCGCTACTTATTTTGGAGATAAAGTGTCTAAAATCTATGCTGCTTTCCCCGAAATGCCTCATGCAGCGGAAGAGCCAATAGACCTAGCAGCAGAGGAAGACGATCGTAACCAGTTACTTAACTTTATCACCCCTTCAGCGGAAGAGCTTATTAAAATCTGTAGGTCGGTTAAATCTGGTTCCCCTCGAGATCCCGCACCCCCTAAAAGATTGAGTGACAGCTTGGAGACCTTGGAACCCTACATCAGGCATGTGCTAGATGTCTCCTTCCGATCCAGTTCTATACCTGAGGATTGGAAACAGGCTGTGGTGCTTCCCCTCCGCAAGAAGCCCAACATTAGCTTCGAGAATTTGGACAATTTGCGCCCCATCTCCTTGCTGCCTTATCTCTCCAAGGTAGCGGAGAAGGTGGCAAATAAACAGCTAATGACATATGTGGAGGAAGGCAACCATCTTCATCCTACCCAATTTGGGTTTCGGCCCGTCATTCGACGGAGTCCGCCCTTCTGAGGGCTACTGAAGCCCTCAGGCAGGGTGCTGACGAGGGACAAACAATGGCGCTAATTTTATTAGACCTTAGCGCCGCGTTCGACACTGTGGCACATTCCATCTTGCTACAGTGTCTGGACAAGGTCGGGGTGAAAGGGGCAGCGTTGAAATGGATTTATTCATTTCTCACTGGCCGAGGTTTCCAAGTGAGGCAGGGTGAACACTACTCGGAGCGAATTCCTTTGGACCAGGGGGTGCCGCAGGGCTCGTCCCTGAGTCCAACACTCTTTAATCTTTATGTCGCTCCGATGGCCACCTTAGTAGAGAGTCACGGCCTCAGCTTGGTGTCGTATGCCGACGACACGCAGTTGGTCATCTCCCTATCGCGCGCACCCGGTCTTTCGGCGGACATCTTCAGAGCATGCATGCAAGACCTGGCTGCCTGGATGTCCGCCAATTGCCTCAAGCTTAATGGGGGCAAGACCGAGGTGCTGGTCGTGGGAGCTGCCAGTCTGCGTGGACGTCGGCATGGTGGCCATCTTCCCTGGGCCCAACACCCATTCCTTGCCAAAAAGCGAGGAATCTAGGCATTTGGTTTGATGCCGCCCTCACCTTTGGCCCTCAGATCAATCAGGTGGTAGGACAATGCTGTGGGACCCTCAAAAGCCTCAGGAAGACGCTGAAGTTCTTGCCTGTGAGAGCCCGACAGACCTTGGTACATGCACTAGTCACATCGAGGATGGACTATGGCAACCTTCTCTATTTAGGAACCCTGGAGAAGAATCTCAGCCGCTTACAGGTCCTACAGAACGCTTCTGCACGATTGGTGCTTAGATTACCCAGAAGAGCTGCTTCTGCAGCGGCTCTCCGGTCCTTGCACTGGCTCCCGGTCAGAAGCAGGGTAGAATTTAAAGCACTTTGCACGTGCCGTAGAATCATTCATGGGAAATCCCCTCTTCCTCTACAAGGACTCTTGACACCTTATGAGCCTCCCCGCTCTCTAAGATCCTCTGGCTCTGGACTCCTGGCTGTCCCTAAGGTATCCAGAGCTCGGATGGGGGGTAGATCTTTCAGATACCTTGCAGCCGCCAGATGGAACAAGCTGCCCATGGCGCTACGACTAGAGCCATCTGAGTCAATTTTTAGAGCTAAGCTCAAAACTGCTCTATTCGCTCAGTAGGTGTGCCGTTTTGTATGGTCCAGGAATAAAGTAGCTCCTCAGCGCGGGGACACGCCGTTGTTTTGTCACCATGCGCTTTACAAAACCCTCAAAATAGAAATTATCGCAAAATTAGCTTAACGCAACTTTTCATATCGCAGTCTATCACTTGTTAACGTGGTATTCCCAAAACATGGCGGTACCATGCGATAGTCTCACAATAACTTGTCAAATGAACGTGTTAAAATCAACGCAACGCAGCCAAAAACGCAAAACACGAACGCGAAAACAGTAGCAATGACGCCAATCGCGATACAAAAATCACAGAAAACCGGCCACAGACCTGCAATTATCTCGCGTCAAGTGGGAAAATGCACTATAAAAGTAGAAAAAAACATACAAAAAAACGCCATACAACAGAGAAGCACAATGGAGGTAGCCGGAGCAAGTGCAGAGGACAACCAAAACCCCACATGCCCTCCGTAGGACCAGCCTGGGACCTCGGGGGTCAGGGAAGGCCAAGGACAAGAGGAGTAGGAAGAAGCTTTTCAGTCCGCAGGAAAACAGGATCCTGATAACGGAGGTGATAGAACATCATCAACTACTGTTCGTCACCTCCACTGTGTCACTGGCAACCAAAAATGGATTATGACAGACCATCGTGAACAATGTGAATGCAGTCGGAGTGATGAAGAGGATAATGGAAGAGGTCAAGAGGCGCTGGAATGGTGTGAAGCGCAAAACCAAGCAAAAACTCGCAAACAACCGGAAGGCAGCAATGCAGACTGGAGGTGGGAGTCCAGTGCCACAGGAGGAGCTGGAGGAAATGGTGTCCACAGTCATCAGTGGGGAGATGGTGGCAGGAGTTGGGGCCCAGACACTGCTCAACATGACCCGACAAATCCAGCAACAGGCTGAGTAACAAACAGGGACTGTGGGGACGGGGGAGATGGGCACAATGTCACACATGCAAAATTAAGCATAGCAAAGCTGCAGACAAACCATGCCCCAGACCCCCAACTCCCACCAAGAGATCAATGCACCCAAGTATGCAACATCTCAGCACTGTATAAGCACAGAAGTCAGAGGCACAACGCATGTAACGGATAAGGGGCAGCTAAATCAGAGCTGCAGGGGTGACTCCCCCAAAATGCGGCACACACACATTACATGCAGAGCACATCAACATTGACAATGATGTGGTACAAACTGCAACATATCAACAACAGGTGCCGCTCATATGTAGAAACTGGCCAACCACATTTATCAATAATGGAAATGTGAGTTGACAATGTACAAGTACAAACACACATCCATGATGTTGTCGGAATGTCCACTGTCCCGCATCAAATAGGCATCTCCCCCCAAACAGTCACAATGTACACTGTCATGCAATCTGAATGTGAACATGTAAAATGCGTCAACATACATGTGGACATAATGTTAAACTGCATCTCCCCTTCACATTGCAGGGGAAAATCCAATACCTCCTGCAGAGCAGGCCGAACCTATCTTCTCTGATGACAAAGAGGATCACCACACCTTTGACACCTTCCAACAGTTCGTGGAGAGCCTCTGCAGCCCACTTCCAGGAGCAAGGCAGCCCAGCTGCTACGAGGAGAACCCACCCCCTGCACAGAATACATAGCAGGCAGCACCCACCACCACGGCTGTCTCCCAGGACCCCCACAACGAACACATGGCCTTCCAAAGCAGTGTGTTGGGGTGCCAAGAGAATCTGGCCGAATAGGTGCAGGTGGAGTTCGACCGCATGGCAGCCAAACTAGACACCATATGTGGGTGTCTAAGTCCCATCAGGGACCACTCACAGTCCCTAATGGACACATACAGTCCACTCCATGCTCTCCAACGAACCATGGCTGACATCGCTAGAGTCCTGACTCTGAGACAAGAATGACTGTCTAGTCAGAGTGACTCCAGCGAGCTCGCCCGGGAGTTGGGACACATGCGTAGGATCATGGAGAACATGGAGCGGATGCAGGCGGAAAGAGCGGCTGCCGTGTCTGCACACCAGCTAGTTGGGTCCCTCAATGCCCTAAAGACCCTCTTCACGGTATTGTTGCCACAAGGCCTGGTATGATGCATGCTGCTGCTACCACTCCATCCACATCTCTGGCCCCTGATGTGTCAGTGCCACCCAGTGTGGCAGACATTCCACCTCCGGCACCTGAGGTGTCACTGCCACACAGTGCTGGAGACAGAACACCACTACCCACATGTGAGGCACATGCAACAGCAGCAAACGAAGATGCGGATGAAGCTGTCTCTGTGGTCAGAAGGACGCAGTAGCATTCATCTCCACCTTATGGCCTGTTTCTGCTTGGTTCTGCCCTCTGCATCATCACCTTCCACTGTCCCCGATGCACTCTGCGACACTCACCTTGGACCTCGACACGGACTGCCATATTCTGTTTGGTCACAGCTATCAGACTGCGGACTAAACTCCTCCTCTTCTGATGCACTTGTCATTCCCTGAAGGACACTGGCTGGCCCTCCATGGGCCAACAATGTAAAGTGGGGTTAGCATGGCCCTGTACTGCTCCAGCTTCAACACTCCACAGAATGTGCAATAAACATTCATATTCACACAGACGTGTCATGTCTATGATCTTTCAAGCATGAAAGAATGGATGAATGTAGGGTCAGTGATTCCACCTTATGTCCATGTTGCTCATGTTTTGGGACTTGGGTCACAGAATGACACATTGCCGATTGTGGTCCGGGTGGCGCAGACACTACAACGGAGATACACGCATTAGTTACTTCCTTGTCTAGCCCTGGACGGAACCATGCCCAGAGCCACGGGGTCATTGTGCGCACCCTTACGCTGGACTGCCATACTCCAGGCCAGCCCACTCTGCTTACGCTCACAGGGGGGGGGCGACAACGCTACATGTCCCAGGTCGCCCCTGTAGGGATCTGCTGCTCACAGGTCTAGTTGTCAGCATGCCACAGCCACTCCCTCACGGCTGGTTTATACCCACACCACAGCCGTCACAGGACATGTGACCAAGACAATAAAAAGGGCCTGATGCCTGTGCTGGACGCCATTTCCACTCTCTTACTGGGTGTCTCCATGTGTTTATCATTTATGAATGAGGGCCTAGGGCCCTGCCACCTCACATTGCGCAGTGCCGGGGGTGACATGATGGCGTCCACACCACAAGACTCAGTCATAAAGGGTCCAAGGCTTGGGGTGCACAGACTTGATGGCACCAGATACACTGCGGCAGGCACCGGCACACGGCCACGGGACGGTGTCTTTCGGTGTAGTAATGTAGGGGCACCTAAAGTGCTGAGCAAGTGTGCAGCCTGCGATGATGCACCGTCCTGGCGGTCTGGAATGGTAGGATTAGTGTGAGCACTGCGGAACCGCAGTGTAGGACTGAGCCAGCGGACAGAGCGGGCCTAACGCCAAGTGGCGTTGCCTCGCGGTTCACAGAGTTAGTGGCACCTCAAGAGCTGAGTGGGTGTGCAGCCTGCGATGATGCCGGGTGCACTGATATGATCTCTGCCATTGTGAAATCAAGACCCAGAATCAAGTGAGTGACCTGGTGGCCTGCGGTGCGGGGCTACATGAGGAGGGTGCCATGTTCATGGGCCCCGGGCTTGGAGCTCCCACCAGCACGTGGTGGGACCTCTTGGAGACACTCCGGTGGCGGAAGGTGAGCAGTGAGGCCTGTGTGCTTAGAGGTGGGTAATCACCGCTGGGTGGCGGGAGAGGCTGGGGTGCAGCAGCTTGTGTGTGCAGGGGCGGGCAAGTGATGGTGGCGGCATGTGCAAATGTATGGACTCTGCCATTCATGTCTCTGGAGACTGTTTCAAATGAGGGACCTGGGGGACTGCAGTGTGTACCGGCACGGGGCTATAGACACACCAGTTGCAAAGGTGAGCAGTGAGGCCTGGGTCTGCAGTGTCTGCACTCTCTCTCCCTCTTTTTCTCTCTCTCTCTCTTTCTCTCTCTCTCTTTCTCTTTCTTTCTCTCTCTCTCTCTCTCTCTCTTTCTCTCTTTCTCTCTCTCGCTCTCTCTCTTTCTCTTTCTCTCTTTCTCTTTCACTCTCTCTATTTCTCTCTCCCTCTCTCTATCCCTCTTTCTCTCTCTCTCTTTCTCTCTCTCTCTCTCTCTTTATCTCTATCTCTCTTTTGCATTCTCTCTCTGTACTTTGATGAGCGCATGACACACCTTCTTATCTAGGTTTTTATCTTGCAGGCTGTGACTTACAGAATGTCCTGAGAAGACCCACCATGACTCTTCAGAATAGTTGTTTTGGGTTTATTCTGAAATAAACAAATTATTTGGAGAAATGTATGATTCTCCTTTTTCTGACCACACATGTATGTTAGGTGTTATGATTGCGAGACTTTCAGGCGAATTGTTTGGTTCATGATTTCGTAGAGTTGATGTTCAAAATCTTTGTCCAAAGGGGGAGGTGTGAGACCCTTGTAGGGCCCGGGGGCGGGTGGGGGGAGGGGATCCTGGGGGTGGTGGGTGTTGTTGCCCTATTGGGACTCCGGGCTGCATGTTCAGTTGCTCCAAGGCATCTGTAGTTCTTCATGTGTGGCTCAGGCTGTGCGCCCTTGTCTGATGCCAGCTGTCGTCCGACTTTACACCAGGTAAGAGCAGGTGTTGAATTCCAGCAGCTAAAGCACCTTATCGCCTGTTTCGTGATCTTATCGCTGATCTGGCTGGTCGTTGAGAATGTTGTGAAGTGGTGTTGTTGCGTCTTTTTGCACGGGAAGGCCTACTCTGCATATCATTAGCGTTAGTTTTGGGGGTCGTCTGTGGCGATGTTTTTTAAAGCTGGTATCGCAGGTAAACTGGTGATATCGGCTGTTACCACCAGGTTGTGAATGCGGCTCCAAGCAGATAAGTCATGTTTTTTCTTACTCTCTATAACATTCTTTATTGTCTATTTACTATTTTAGTACTACTATTTATAACTTGTGTTTGATATTGACTTAGAACTATAGTACTTCTGACGAATTTAAATGAAACCTTTTGTACATCAATAATAATTGTTGTCTTTCTACTTGCCTTTACCTCGTGGACGTTCCGTTCCCTCCCCCCTCCCTAACTCGATCGTTACCCGTCCTCCAATGTATGGAGGTCGGCTCGGTTTTTGTCCCTTTTGTGTAATCGCGCCGATTTTCATTGCTTAACTGTTTGTGCACTTTGGCCCCTCGCGCGTTACATGCTTATCACCAAAGACCTTTTATCTTGCTCGCTTCCCTCGACAGTCCCCGTGACATCGGGCATCTCCCTTCATCACTACCGCGTCCTTCTACGAAAAAATGAGGAAAGGCCATTGGCAACACACGCGGTGCGTGTTGTTGTTGCCTAGCGCCTTTCCTCAAATGCGATGTTCACAATGAGCGTGTCTAAGCAACCGGCTGATCGCGCACAGGGAAACTGTCAGTTTCCAAACGCGATCGACCGGCTTACACTGTTTCCTCATTTATCCTTCGTTTTATTGATAATTGATCCATTCTGGACTATTATATCTATCTTATATCCAAATCGAATCATAGCCCTAATCTAATCTCTACTCCCTGCATAAAAAAAGGGGAATTACTCTTTATTCAATCAATTCATATTAAAAAAAAAAAGTGGAGAACAAGAGAGAGAATTATTTATTTACACCTCCTTTCTCATCTATATAATGTCTGACTCAGACTCAGAACAAGACAATGTCTCTCTCCCAAACTTCGATAATGACGCATTTAAATCCCTTATTCTTAAAGAAATGAGGTCCTGTATGTTCTCTACACTTTCTAAAGTCATGGCATCTAAGAGATCCCTTTCTCCCGAAGAGGAGGATGAATTTCAACAGGGATTTGATAATGATAATGACCTCACTGATTTAAGGGGTAAAAAGACCAGAAAAACAAAAAATATTGACTCTACCCCTAAGAGCACTATTTCAGGTCCTAGTACCTCGGGTGTCCCTAGCGGCACAACATATAAAGGTGTCCACCGCGGCACAAATTTTAAAGGTGTCCTCAGCGGCACAACCTATCCAAGTGCTCAAAATATCGAATCTACATGCCATGACGATTTTGATAACCTTACCCACGATGACTATGATGATACTAATTCAGATTTCCCTGATGAATACATCCTTGATTTGGATGATAATGACCAAGATTTTGAATCTATTGATGATAATTTGCCTTCCTCTTCAAAGGATAGCATCTTAGACCCTCTTGGTCAAGAAATGTTTTCTCCCCTTAACATTAGACATCCTAGGAGCTCTGATTGGACTCCTTTGGAACATGTTACTAAATTTATCACCAAGTGGATCAGGAATCCTCTTGAGAGAAATACTCGCAATCTCTTACGAATGGAATTCTCAAGACCTTCTATTGAAGGCAAAGTTTGCCAGACACCCAATCTCGATCCAGAGTTGATTAAATAGCTGTTCGAACTCGGTAGGGATCCCAGGAAGGGTATGGAGAGATCCCTTAAAATTTGCCAGGACCGAGTCCTTGATATCCTAGGTCCCCTCTCTAAAATGATTGATGCTGCAGAAGATAGTCACATTAATGGCTCCACCTTGGACACTAACCTTATCCGTGGTTGGAGCCAAAGAGCATTAGTTCTTCTAGGAAATGCTAATGCTGGCCTTAATTCCGAAAGAAGGAGAGTCGTCCTTACTAAAATTAGCCCAAAGTTGAGCGACTTGGCTGACAAAGAACCCTCCCTCAATCCTAAAGGGCTACTTTTTGGGGAAGACCTAATCAAAACGCTAGGTAGATATGTATCAACCTTTACTGCCCTAGATAGAGCTCACCAGAATATGAAGAAAGTCTTCAACCCCAGCACTAATAACCTTTTTGGCAGGGCCAGAAGAAGGGGCCAATCTTTCGGCCGTTTTAATCGAAGGCCCTACGGTAGATCCAGAGGCTTTGACACTAGAGGCAGTTACCAATCCTCCTACCAATCTCAATTTTTCCCTCCAAGAGGAAGAGGCTTTCGGTCAAGAGGTTCCAGACCAAGAGGAGGACCTACCGACAACAACCCACAAAGTAAGTGCTTTGACTTCTTTTTCCCCTCCCACGAAAGTGGGAGGCAGACTAAAATTCTTTCTAGAGAACTGGAAACTTATCACTCAAGATCCATGGGTTCTGAACACTGTTACCGGTTTTACAATAGACTTCATAGATACACCGATTCAGGTTTCTTTTCCAAAAGTAATGTCTCTCTCTCCCGATCAAGAGAAGATCATAGAAGAGGAGATCTCTTCAATGCTCCAGAAAGGTGCAATCACAGAAGTCCCTATGGAATTTCTGAGGTTCATAAGTACACTCTTTCTCGTAGAAAAGAAGGACAAAGGCTGGAGACCCGTTATAAATCTCAGAGAACTCAACAAGTACCTTGTTTACAGACATTTCAAGATGGAAGGTATCCATCTTCTGAGAGATCTTTTGTTGGAAGGAGACTGGTTGGTCAAACTAGATCTCAAAGACGCCTATTTTACCATCCCTATGGCCAAGGAAGATCAACCCTTCCTACAGTTTATTTGGAAGAACCGTCTTTATCAATTCCAAGCTCTCCCCTTCGGTCTTTCATCAGCCCCTTGGTGTTTCACCAAAATAATGAGGGCAGTCGCCTCATCTCTAAGAGAGAAGGGTATTCGTATGATTATTTACCTAGATGATATCCTTATTATGTCTCAAGATTATACTTAAATTCTTCAAGATCTCAAAACTGTTATGGATCTTTTAGAAAACCTAGGATTTATTGTAAACAAAGAAAAGTCAATACTGTCCCCCTCAAAGTCCATGGAATTCCTAGGTTTCACTGTAGACACCACCAATTGCCTTCTCCTTCTTCCTCCGAAGAATATTTCCAAAATCAAAAAGGAGATAAGACATGTCCTCAAACATCAAGATCTTTCCTTAAGAGAACTAGCCAGACTCCTAGGTCTTCTCTCATACTCCATTCAAGCTATCTTTCCGGGCCCTCTAAATTATCGAGCCCTTCAAAGGATAAAGGGAAAAGCTTTAAGATCAGGTCTCTGGTACGGAGACCGTGTTTCCCTGAACCAAGAATCCATTTCAGAACTAACCTGGTGGTTGGAGAATTTGGATGCTTGGAACGGCAGAGCAATTTTTGGTTCAACACCATATTTTATTTTGGAATCAGATGCGATCCTTCATGGCTGGGGTGCTTGTCTCCTAGATCAAAATACTGGTGGAATTTGGTCTCGAGAGGAGTCTTCCCACCATATAAACTATCTAGAACTGACTGCCGGTCTTTATGCTCTAATGAGCTTCAAACACTCTCTTCAAGGCAGATCAGTAATTCTAAAAATGGACAATATTTCTGCTGTTGCTTACATAAATCGCCTAGGTGGAACGAAGTCAGAGGACTTGTCAAATTTAGCCAAAAAACTTTGGATATTTTGTCTAGAACACAAAATATCTTTAAGAGCAGAATACCTTCCAGGAGATTCCAACCTTTCTGCAGATTGGAATTCCAGATTCCTCTTGGATCAATCAGATTGGTAACTCAACACCTTAATATTCAGATCCCTCAACTATTTCTGGGGTCCCTTCCAAATAGATCTTTTTGCGAGCAGACTGACTTTTCAACTAGATGCTTATTACAGCTGGATGCCCGATCCAGGTGCTCTAGCAGTCAACGCCTTTCTTCAATCATGGGCGGGACTCAACGCTTATGCCTTCCCTCCCTTTGCCACGATCCAGAGGGTCCTCCAGAAAGTGAGACTTCAACATGTCTCCATTGTTCTGATAACTCCCTTTTGGCCTTCCAAAGCCTGGTTCCCAACTACTCTGGAGATGTCTTACGACCTTCCTTTCCTAATTCCTTCTCTCAACAACCTTCTCACCGACATAGACGGTCTAATTCACCCTCTTGTTCAAACAGGGAAGTTGAACCTTCTTGCCTGGAGAGTGTCAGGAAATCCAATGATCTCTCTAGACTTTCGTCAACAGCTTCAACTCTCCTCGGAGAATCTTGGGCCCCAGGAACACACTACCGGTATAACAACATTTGGAAAGTCTGGTTACGTTGGTGCTTGGAAAGGGACTTGGATCCCGTGGAAGCACCTATCGTTGATATAATCAATTTCCTTGGAGAACAATTTGATAGAGGTCTGAGTTACAGATCTATCAATTGCTATAGATCAGCTATTTCTGCTGGTCATTCCTTGATCAACAATAGAACGGTAGGTAAAAATCCTATTATTTGTAGAATCCTTAAAAGTATAAGACTCAGAAGACCTCCAAAACCTAGATATCAATCTCTCTGGGATGTTAAATTAATTCTTGACCTTTTCTGTAGTTGGCCAGATAACTCACTTTTAAACAGAAAGAACCTTTCTATCAAGCTAGCTACTCTTCTTTGTCTAATCTCATGTCGCAGAGTTTCTGATGTTAAAGCTCTAGATATTTCCTATAGATCCTATGATATGTTTGGAGTTAAATTTGAACTCCACAGAAGAACTAAAACTATGTCTGATTTCATTTTTTATCCTCGTTTTGATATTTGTAAAAAACTTTGTATTGTGGATTGTATGAAACAATATGATTTGAGAATGCATGCTCTTCTCCCTTCTGGCGTTAATCAGTTGCTTATATCCTTTGTTAAACCTCATAAGGGTATCTCCTCTACCTCTATTGCAAGATGGGTCAAAATTGTTATGAATTTTTCTGGTGTTGATCTAAACATCTTCAAACCACATTCTATCAGAGGTGCTATGGCCAGTAAGTCTTTTTGGTCAGGAGGTAAGTTAGATGATATTCTAAAAGCTGCTGATTGGTCAAATTCTAGAACCTTTGCTCATCATTATTGCAAACCTATATCTCACATGTCTGATGTTGTTTTACAAAGCTACCAACATGCATAATGATAGCCTCCGGTCTTGTAATGAAATTGCGATTCTCCTATTAACATGACCAGAGAATCTGGATTTCATTAAAGACACGGAGGCTAGCATTATCCCTCCCACCCTTCCCTGGGTGGTTGATGGTTAATAATATTTTTCTCACTGTTATGAATTGATAATCTTGCTTTTACAATGTTTATATTACAATTAATAGAATGCTTTATTTTAAACTCTTTAAATTCCTTTTCAGGATTTATCTTTGTTTATATTCCTGGATTTATTTACACTTCTTTTCTTTTCTGATAACCTTTCGTGAACTTTTGTTCCTGATTCCTTCCCTACGGATCTTGGAGCTTTCACTTACCTTTCATCTACCTTGGTTTATATGAAGTCTCATCGTTGAATTTCTCATTGGGACATTTCCTTTTTCTCCTTTACTCCTTATTTAAAAGAGGCTGATTGCCTGGTGCTTTCTAGAATTGTTTTGTTGGTACTGTTCCATTGGAACTTTTTGCTTTATGACATATGCGGCTGTTTGGAGTTGCATTAAAAGTTATATGCATAATGCTAGCCTCCGTGTCTTTAATGAAATCCAGATTCTCTGGTCATGTTAATAGGAGAATCGCAATTTATCGCCAATTTGGCTGCGATAAAGTGCTGATAGCTCTGCGACAAATCCTTGAGAATATGCCTCATTACCTTTACAAGAAATAAAAGTACAGATACAGCAGGAAGGGGCGTCTGGAGAAGTGGCTGCGGCTGACAGAGTGAATGACTAAGCTTCTGTAATTAAAACCCTCAACAGGAGATTCTCCCTGTCTAAGAATGTAGTACTAGAAAGACATAAGTTCTTACAAGGAGCTCAGTGTTAGGACAGATCTGTGGATGATTTTGTATCAGCGCTTCATCAGTAAGCTATAACTTGCAATTAAAGGGATCAAAGACGAAATCATTTGAGATCAATTGATATGTGTGTAAATGTAAATGTATTTGAGCTTATATAGCGCACAGCTACCCACAAAGGGTTTCCCGGCACTTGCTTAGGGAACCCGTCCTGGTATTCCCCTGTGAGATAACCCCGGCAGGGTATCCACAAGGTGAAATCCAGGCATCCCGCCGCGAGGGGCCGTTGTGGAGATTAAGCAAGCTATTGCCCAGAGTCACAGAGTGTGAACCCGTAAGTCGAGAAGGCACCGGAGCGAGAATTATCGAGTCCGTGGAATTTTTGAGCCCAAGACCCGCCGAGGCGGGGAATTGAACCCTGGTCCAGGGCCGATCTCAGCTTCTCGGTCTGCCGCCTCTAACCCCTGAGCCACACTTCTCCACGGAGATAGAGAAGACTCATAACAAGAATATCCAGGAAAGATTGGTATCTACCAATGATCCTTGTTTAGAGATTGCTATCACCATCACCAGGGCTGTAGAAAATTCAGATGCATATTTCAAAGTGTTGGCGGGCCTTGGGGATGCCAGCGTTCCTCAGGTGGTTCTTGTGGTGCAGAGTAAAGAGGGGCGTAAGGAGGTGAAGCAGCACACTCAAGTGAAGCGAGATGGAGAGAAGTACACCCCTTCGGATGGCAGGCAGAACAAAAATGGCGTTATTTAGTGTGTCAGATGTGGGAGATACAATCATGCAGTAACGGCAAAGAAATGTCTGGGGTTATCTGTCACATGTTTTAAATGCAATAGCAAGGGGCATTTTGCGAGAATGTGCAGAAACACACTCAAACCAGCGCTATCTCATGTAGAGGAAATTATGTTTGAGAGTGATGAGGATGTTGTCTTAACAATTACAACAGGCAATAAGGATGCATGTGGTACTGGTGAGAAATTGGTTAGTGGTGGTGGTTGAGTTGAAACTATGCAGAAAACGGTCATTTTGCAATGTAATGATTAATGGTATCAGCATCTGCCTTATGGCAGATTCAAGGTCACCTTTCACTTTAATTGGTCCTGGTGTTTTTTTGAAGCTCAAACCACAAGAACTTTAATCATACAAGGTGAAATGGGGAAAGAAGATTGAGGTTGAGGGTCAATGTGATGGTCTCTTAGAGTTTGAGGGGAGGGAAGGCAGCCCATGGAATAGTGTTTGTGGCAAAAGAAGGTTTAAATTTATTGGGATGACATGATCAGGGAGAATTAGACATAGTTTTGGGTCCCAATCATCCTAAATATGTGAGGTTGAGGTATGATTTGACGCCAACATGTTTGATTATGTCATTTGCGAGTGTGTGGGATGAGACATTTCCCAAAGTTTTTACCAAGCAGTTGAAACAGTTGTCTGGATTCAAGCACAAAATTGTATTAAGAACCGGATCGGTTCTGGTTGAACGCAAGGTGTGCAGGGTACCTTTGTCATTGAGGACTGATCGTCACAGGGAACTAGACAAGTTGTCCAGCCTAGATATTATTGAGCCCACTTAAAGCTCAGAATGGCTGGCCCCTGTGGTTTTAGTGAGTAAAAGTGAGAATTCTTTGGGTTTGTGTATTAATTTCTGTGATCTTAACCAAAACATTTGAGAGGATGAGGACGGCGGGGAGGAGAGACCAATGCGAGACGGAGGTCATCCCAGAGACGCCAGGGCAAGTAAGTATTAAAAAAAAAAATGAATTGGGCGTGGGCATAGGCTAATTCCACTCCGCCGTGGAGTCAGAGTTTTGCCTGAACTCCGCATTCCCAACGGAGCACGGAGTTGGCAAAACTCTTCAAACTCCGCTGGTGGAGTGTAGTTCGCCACCCACCCTTACTCAAAACACTGTTCGCACCAGCAGTGGCGGTGCGTCTATTGGGGGCGTTGGGGCGTTGCCCCCCCGCCCGCACCGGCAGCTCCCTCGGCGTAGCTCTGAACTGAAGTAAACTCTCAGTTTACTTAAGTTCAAAACACCGAGGGACAATGCCTGTCAGTCAGCATGATCCAGGACCGCCCACCCCCTTCAGAGTCTGAAGGGGGTGGGCGGGCCTGTGTCATGTTGACTGACGGGCATAAGGCATTGTCTGGGGGAGGCAGCAGCACACAGGTGCGCATGAGTGGGGCCGGAGGCACGTTTTTCACCCTTGCCCACGCATGCGCACTTGTGCCTGGTGCATGCCCATTAGAAGAGCGAAACCTCGCTCTCCTAATGGGGAGGCGGGCAGAAAGCAACTATGCCCTGTGTCAATCCTGGTGCTGCTCCAGCGCCAGGATTGGCTGAGGACGGAGGGCAGGGTTTTCGCTCAACTGTTGAAGGCACCAAAGTCCCAGGATGCGGCGCTGACGGACGGCGGTCAGGTAAATTACCCTTTCCTTTTTTTGTTAGAATATGGGATTAGTTTGGGCCGGGGTTAAACGTTGTATTGTCTTATAACTGCAGTTGGGAGGAAAGACTGCTTGAGGAGGACACGCAGGCGCAGCGGACCTTTCCGTGACAGTGGAAAAAACGTGTACAGTTTGAAATGAGAATAGGTGTTTCTATTTGCACATCTGCGAGCCCCTGGAAGTCGCTAAGGGAATTCTCACGTATTCCGCACACTCGAGTCGTAAATAGTGAAGACAGGGCCCGCACCTCTCCTGAATTTTGTCAGCGGGCTGAGCACAGGTCAGCTGCAGTTGTGAAAAGATGTCACGTCTTTCACTGCCTCGACTGCAGCTGTACTCCAGAGTGTGTGAGGGGGAGGGGCGTTGGGGGAAGGTGAACAGATGTCTCATTTGTCCAGGCCATCCAATGCGAACAGTCTCTTGGACTGGAGTGCAGCACGTACGTTTTGTAAGGGAGTTGGACGTTGTAACAAACCTTTTGGTGGTGCTAACGTGTAAAAGGCACAGACCCTGATTCACAGAACTGCAGGCACGATGTCAGAATATCCACCCTCGCATGCCTGCATTCGGCATCATTGTGCAAGTTTGTAGGAATTCTCAAATAAATTGTACAGTAGTCCTGAAAAACGAAACTTTACATGTATTGCAGTAAAATCATCCACTTTTTAAAAGACTGTCCCATGAAACCTGAAATACAAATTAAAAGTTATACAAGTGAAAGTCAGTACGTGGAAAAAGAGAAGACCTATTAATGATTGAGGCCACACTTTCAAGTTCTCTTTATGTAGTGTCCCGGATCTTCTTGACCCAAATAGTGCAAAAAGCACAGCGGCATTTGTTTTTGTTTATAGAGTTAGTTTGAAGAAAGGGCAAATATTAAGATTCAGCCAATAATTGAATCTGGGGCTTCTGATAATTTTGTTGATGCTCATTTTACTAAAACTATGGGAATAGCTATTGAAAATAAAACAGTTCCATCGCTAGATTGAAACCCTTGGTGGGTAAGAATTGACATGTGGAGGTGTTTGGACAACAGGACGCAGGGATTATTTGAGATCTAATTGATGCCTTAACTTTGCTGTCGGCCATTAATGCTGTCACTGTGTGGATGGGTGGGTGGATGGGTGCATGGATGGATGCATGCATGATGGATGGGTGGATGCATGAATGAATGATGTATGGATGCAGGATGGGTGGGTGGATGGATGGGTGGATGCATGAATGATGTATGGATGGATGCATGGATGCATGCATGATGGGTGGATGCATGATGGATGGATGGGTGGATGCATGAATGAATGATGTATGGATGCAGGATGGGTGGGTGGATGGATGGGTGGATGCATGAATGATGTATGGATGGATGCATGGATGCATGCATGATGGGTGGATGCATGATGGATGGATGGGTGGATGCATGAATGAATGATGTATGGATGCAGGATGGGTGGGTGGGTAGATGCATGAATGATGTATGGATGGATGCAAGGTGGTTTGGGCTCGCTCGCGGCGGTGCTATATGCAAATTAGTTTACGGCTCACCACTTTCAAATGTCACCAGCCGCCACTGCGCACCAGTGATGGCAAAGTGTGGAACAAAGACAAAATCTCTTTAATACCTGACAGTAAGGTCAAAATAGTGCAAACTCACAGGGGGGAAAAACTGGAGGTGCAGGAAGCGCTCACGCTGAAGCGCACAGCAGGAAGAGATTTGCAATGGGTATATGATTGATGTGCACACCTACATGCTACTATTGCAGTTCTGATGTGTTTTCTGCAACATAGATGGGGACTAGTAGTAGTTTTTTATTTGATCAATAACATGATCATTTATATCACAAAATTTCCGAGTCAGTAATAAAGGGATGAAAAGATAAAAAGTCCATTACATCGTTTAAAAAATGAGGTAAAAACAGATTGTCGCATACCTCCAACAATAATAAAAATGTCCAAAAAGACCATGGTTTCACATATAATTAATAAGAAGAATAAATTCACATTACAAAGCGTCTGTTTTTTTTTTTAATTTCTGGGTTAAAAAAAACAAATAATCCCCTGCTCGCCCCATGACCGGGTAGTTTACATATTCAGTTTGCTTTCCCAGAATCATAGTTTATTATTTTTAACCTTGTCCACTAAGCATAGAGCAGGTATCGCGAGATTGCAAATACTAGCCACCGGTGGTGTCCGTTCTAAAGATGCGCAGAGCGTCAGTGGAACGTGAAAAAGAAAGCAAATGGCAAGCAGGGATTAGCCAGTTTTTTCGGTGGTTTGCATAGAAAGGACAGGAAAAAAGAAAATGGTCAATGGTCTCAGGAAGAGAATGACAGGTCGGGCACAGGGGTGTTACAGATGGGTTTACCCAGGAATTTTTCCTTGAATTTAAAGGGAGAACCCCGTACCTGAATTGAATGTAGAGGGCTCTCGCCTGTAGGGGTTCAATATCATCCATAAATGTTTCAAAGCCAAACCAGCCTTTTACATATGTACAGCTAGAGGTGAAGGTGCCATGTGCATTTATATCGATACATTGATTATCCAGATACTTACGCAATCTCTTTTTGAGGAGGTGACCATTGTTTGCTTGATGGCCTCCCACAGAGGCTCCAGCCCCAGGTTGAGGAGATAATCCTTAACCCTACTGAACCACGCAAGACAACCTGTTTGTTTCTGTAGGATTAACAGCTCTTCCGCGGCCTCCTTCATAGGGACATGTGTACTGCTGGTCCAGCGCCTGACCCAGAACAAGAGTGCTTTGAGAATGGCAAGTTTTTTAAAGGATCTAAGACCAAGGTCAAGTCTTAATGGCAAAAGAGGGGTATTAACCGATAAATTGAGGATTGCCCTTATAAATGTATTCTCTGCAGAGACTAGTTGCTTTAAATTCTCCATCCCCAATAACTCAGCCCCATGCAGTGCTGCCCCTAGACACTTAGGCCTATGTAGTTCCAGAATTGGAGAGGACGGTTGGAAAATGGACCCACTTGCCTTCGCTGCTATTGCACTGTCAACATCGGACTCGGAGGTATTGGCTAATTATAGGCCTATATCGCTTCTGCCTGCCTTTGCCAAGATCCTCGAGAAGCATGCGCACAAGGTGCTCTCCGATTATCTAGAATCCCATGATTTATTGCACTCCACTCAATCCGGCTTCCGCACCAACTTAAGCACCGAAACAGCGCTTTTGGAAGTTTCGGAGGCAATTAAGGAGGTGCTGGACTCAGGAGGCAAAGCAATGCTTGTGATGCTCGATCTGTCGGCGGCCTTTGACACCGTCCCCCACGAGGGTCTCCTCGCCAGACTTTATGAGATTGGTCTGAGGGGGACGGTGCTCAGCTGGTTTCGATCTTTCCTGGTTGGTCGTCGACAAACGGTCTGGGCCTCCCCCAGCTCTGCCGAAATGCCGCCTTTGGGTGTCAGAGTCCCTCAGGGCTCTGTGTTGAGCCCGACTCTTTTTAACATCTTTATGACCTCTTTGGCGGCACTGGCGGAGTCTTTCGGGGCCCAGATCGTTTCCTATGCCGATGATACCCAGCTCCTCTTTACTTGCGGGAAAGGAGCGGATTTTGATGGAGAGAGTATCCGGGGTTGCCTTGGGCCTGTTTTTAATTGGTTCCAGCTTAACAGCCTCAAGTGCAACTCGGATACATCGGAGGTACTTTTCTTCGGGTGCAGATCGGACCCAGACTGGCAGGAATGGTGGCCTGTGAATATGTTTCCTCCTGCAGGCTCCTCCCAGTTAGCCAAGAATCTGGGTATTAAGATCGATAATGGCTTGACACTGCGTTCCCAGATTCTTGATCTCACTGGCACCTGCTTCTGTCTGCTCCGGATGCTCCGTAAGTTTCTTCCTATACTATCGGAGGATCACAGGAAGATAACGGTTCAGGCTATAATTGGTTTGAGAAAGGATTATTCCAATATCCTTTATCTTGGTCTGCCGGAGTATCTGCTCCGACGACTGCAGGTGGTCCAGAACTCGGCAGCACAGGCCATGTTTGGATTACCTGGCTGTGCTAGAACCTCGGGCCTCCTGCAGTCCCTCCATTTGCTCCCCATCCGGAAGCGGATAATTTTCAAGGCCCTACCCTTGGCCCACAAAGCTCTACATGCCTCAGGAGAAAAATATCTACAAAAAAGGCTAGCTTTTTACCATCCCGCTAGGTCCCTGAGGTTGGGGTCTTTGTTTCTTGCCGTGGTCCCTCGTATTAAAAAGGCACGCATAGGAGGTCGTTCTTTTAGACTGCTGGCTCCGCAGCTCTGGAACACTTTGCCAGTGACACTGCGTAGTACTGCAAATCTACTGGCTTTCAGTAAGGGCCTTAAAACCTGGCTTTTTACTTGTCTTGACTGTTAGTTAGGGCTTCTTCCACTCTTCTGTTTTTTTCTGTCTGTTATGTTGTGATGCAGGTTTGCAATAAAGTGCCGGGACAGTCTTTCGAGTAGCCGTGCGCTATACAAGACAAAAAATAACATAACATAACATAACATGTTGGAGAGTTAAAGCACTCTTTTCAATTTGGGGGGACCAGGCCAGACTGTCACTGATTCAGACTCACAAGTAGTCGAATACCTTAACCTGTTCCAAAGTTTGGAGCCCAACATCAGTTTATCCTTATTTGATTTATAGGGGTTAAACGCCATGTATTTAGTCTTCAAGCAGTTGATTTCCAAGCACCTATCCTTGCAGGCTTTTGCGAACTTGTCTAAGATGCTATGAGCAGTGTATCATCGGTAAAGAGCAGTGAGGGCACAGGGCTTCCAGCTAATTTTGGGGGATCGCCTCCACAATCATGTAACTCTCCTATTAACCCATTTATAAACAAGGTGAATAGTGTAGGGCCAAAAACACAGCCCTGCCGTACTCCCTTACAGACAGAAATATAATTTGTTAGGCTGACATCTAGGTTCAACCTCACTTTAGCGTAATTATCTTGGTGTAATTGAGTCAGGATTTTGAGAAAATAAGTTGGGAGTCCAGGTCTCTAAGGGCAGTCCAAAGTTGAGTACGATCTATAGAATCGAAGGCAATTTTTAGGTCCACAAACACGACATAAAAATGACCCCCTCTAATAGTCAGTTCCTTCCATATAAGCATTAAAAATCCAAAAACTTGGTCCAAAGTGCTAGTAGAAGCCCTAAATCCTACCTGCAGGTACGATAAAATGTTTTTATCCTTGATCCAAACTTGGATCTGAGTTAGGATGATTTTGCAGAAAATCTTTTGTGAAACATCTATAAGGCTAATGGGCCTGTAGTTCGCAGGTGAGCCCTTTTCCCCCATTTTGAAAATTGGGATGATTTCCGCGCCTCTCCAGGACTCCGGAATAGCACCACCCTGGAGAATAGCAATAAAAGCCATTTGTAACAGCGGTCCCCATATGTTAGGCTCTGCCTTGTACTGGTCTTCCGGAAGCTATTATAAGCCTGTAGCTTTCCCATTCTGCAAAGAATTAATAGCATTGACAGTTTCCTTTATTGTAAAGGCAATCTGGTCTATATATGGAGGCTCTATACTAATTACCATTGAGTCTCGATGAGAGGCATCCAGTTTGCTTGCATAGAGGAGCATGAAATACTCCTCCCAAACGTGGGGCTGTATATAGAAAACTGTTTCCGTTCTCTGTTTACCTTTCGATAAAAGATGGCAGAATAATTGGCTATCCTTTTGCCTTGGCGCTTCTATTAGTAGGCACCAGTTTTCACTTTCCCAATCCCTTTTAGCCTTAGATTATGCCCTTTTGTATAGATTCCTGTTAATATCTAACCGGGAGTCAGTCTTGACCGCCACGATTAGACCATCACTCGCTTTTTTGCAAACCTCATTAAACCACGGGGTAGTACTCCTCTCAAATAATTTAGGAGTGCACTTTTTGTTAAAGAGCGGTCTAAGTGTAAGACTCAGATGCTGAAAATTGGCCATAATGTCAACTGCACTGGCAGCCGGATTGCTCATAGCAGGGAGGAAATATTCTGCCTCTGAATACATTTTAGGGGGAAGGTTTGCATCAGCTAACATCTGCAGCCATTTCACTCTTTTGTATTTACTGGAGGTGATAGCAGGGACCATTTAGTGCCGGGTTTGTCCATGCAAGATTGCAAGACCAGTCAGCGTGAGTGCCAAAGCTTTGTGGTCACTGTCCACCCGTTCCAATACAGCCATGTCCTTAAAGTTGGGCGATCAAGATCAACCAAAATATAATCCATCCTGCTCTTAACTTTCCCCCTCTTTAACGTGTGACAGGCTTCACTGTCTGAGCGTGTCCGACCATCACAGGCTCGAACCCCACGGGTGAGGGTAAATGTGAGAACCTGGTGCCCAACTGCAGTGCATTTCCTAATAGCTGGGATCTGGAGCTTATCACCCCCCTAGCTCGGTCTTCTTCATACAATAACTCTTGTATGTAGTCAACTGGTTCGAAAGTAATATTAAAGTCACCAACGACTATAAGTTGGTACTTCCCCTTGATTGTGTCAATGAAATTGGAAAGTGTGGTTATCATGTCTGATGTCCTATAACGTCTACTAAAACGCTTATAAATATTAAACAATCTGAGATGGATATTTTCTTTCAAGGAGTTCGAATCAAGTATCTCTTCTGAGCCTACTCTCAGCACCTTGATTTTACACTCTGGTGAGGTTTTGGCCCAAATTAGTAGTCCTCCCGCAGGACTGCCTGCTGGAGACTGCCTGGCCTCTACGCTAAAGGTAGTAAAACCCACCCGTGTACCTGCTCAACTGCCCAGGGTTCCTGAAACAGACCTTAAACCAGCCGTGTTCCAAGGCATGATCTTCAGATCCTGAAAATTTATCGCGCACTCCTGGTATTCATATCTTGGTAAATATTTGACTCTCCCATGATCCAACTGTAGGGGCAGATGGCATGGCACAATGACAGGGCCGCAGGGTACAGTTTCACTAATGATATCAGTTTTAAGAAGAACATCAGAGTCCCAGTAGGTACCTCAGGCCTCAATGGTGGAGGGGTGTCTACGCTAGTGAGTCAGTCAGGAGAATCCAGATCGGTTCGGGGTTCGAACCTATTTCTCAGTTCCACGAAGGGGAACTCCTGTCTCACGCTACATTTTTCCGTATATGGCTTAGTGGCTGGGATGTTTAGCGCTTTGCATTCAAGATGCCTGTAAAAGAACCCAAGTGGCACTATGTCAATCCCTGGTCTGCGCCTTTGATTTGATAAATTATTACCACGGCTAAGCAGCTGCCCTGCGAGCATTTGTGATCTACAATTTATAATAATACAATCACCGGTTATAGACTTACTCAACGGGCCGACCCAACTTACCTGTTGTAAAACAAGATATCATTATAGTTAGTATTGGAAAAGTTTGTGTTCTGGGTAAGCCAGTGGCAGACTTTGTTTTTCAACTGGTCAGATGCCTCCTTTAGATTTCTCTGAGCTGGGGGTCATTAGTTAGAATAGCCACGTAGGGGCAGCAGTCTGGGAAAGATGTAATGTCACATTTGTATCTGGGTCTGTCATGCCAATTTGATTCAGCATTGTGGGGGTAAGCTGTTTACTACGATCAGTAATATTCCCTCAGGTAGAAGTATTAGGAGCGAGAGGCTTGATGTTGCTAGAGAGTAACCTTTCACTCCCAGGTGATTAAAATGGGTGGGACCTGTTGGTTTTTGTGGTACAGCCCTATTAACATTCCTGTTTATTACCGCATTTGGGGTGCAAGGTGGTAGGTCCACATTTCTGCTAGAATGTCCCTCTACACAGTGTGAACCCCCATTAGAAACAACCCCCCCTTCCAAACTTCAGATGTTACCCCTGCCCCAGATATTAAATCAGCAAGCGATTTTTGGATGTGATCCACACTTGTCTCTAGTTTATCAAGTCTCACTAGAACGGTCAAAATGTTTTTGCAAATAGATTGTTCTATGCTTGATATGAGTATTTCCACTGTTCGCGGGGATAGTTTCAGAGTGGGGATGTGAATCAGAGTTTAAGTCAATCAGAGGAGATGTTCTTTGCCGTGTATCGCTAGCTTTCGGAACTAGCTCCTGGAGCTGCTTCCTGGATCTAGTCCTTACCACCCGTGGAGGTTCCAAGTGTTTCACCTTCTTCTTTTTGGCTTGAAATTCATACTTCGGGGTTAATACTGGTTGCAAAGAATGGTGCTGAGCGGGGGGAAAGGCAGATGGACTTATACTATGTACGTGAGTGTTCTTACTAGGATCAACTGTGTGTACAATATGTAGAGTATCCTCATTAATGAAACCAGTAAGAGGAGCAGTCAGTCCACCTTCTATAGACAAGAAGGGGGCTGCCACCATTATTTCCTTGTCTACGGCCTTAGCGGCCCGTAATAAAAAACAGTTGAGCGTAGAGCTTTGCAGAGATTTAGGAGTAGCCACGTTACCACAGTTGGTTTAATTTTTCCCATCATGTGAGAGGATCAGAAATTAATGTTCGGACTAACAACGGGGTAGATGTATCAACATTTGTATTTGCGATTTCTTAATAGCGATTTTTTTTGAGTCGCTATTAAGAAATTGCAAAATGCGATGTATCTAGGTTTTTGCGAAAATTCTGCGATTTCTTAAATATCGCAGAATTTTCAGCGATTTTTTTTGCGATTTCTTATTTTGCGAATTTCGCAAAATAAGAAATCGCAAAAAAGCGTGAATCTGCCAATGCTGGAAGAAAAGGATTGAGTCATAGTCAGAGAGTGCACTTGATTAACAGCACCTGCTTGCCTGAGCCACACCCAGTGGCAGTTGGAAGCTTGTTAGGCAGCTTAGCAGACCTGTTTCCCAGCACCATGGAGCCTGAAAATTCACAAGAAGGTGCATCCTGTGAAAAAAGGAAGAGAAAGCAAACATTTTCAGAGAAGGAGCTTGAAACACTGATAGAAGAAATGGCTTGCAACCATGATTTGCTTTTTGGTAAGCAAGCCTTGAAAGTTCCAGAAGCCAGAAAGAGAAAAATGTGGCTTGAAATACAAGAAAAAATCAATTCTGTAGGAGTGACCCCAAGATCCATCAAGGAACTGAAAAAGCGATGGTATGACATGCGCCTGAGGTCCAAAGTAAGTATGGCCGAAATCAGCGAAATCGTGGTCCGCGAAATCGTGCGAAAGCGAATTCGCGATCAGCATAATTCGCAAATTCGTGCGAAATTGCGAATTTTTGTTTTTTGCGTGTTCACGGGCATTTTTGCGTGTTCGCTGGGTTTTTTGCGTGTTCGCGGGCCGCTTGGTTGGCGAAGTTACCCATGCGGTTGTGTATGTGGGCGGAGCACCCTCTGGTTTACACTGCCACCCTCTGGTTCACCACTGACACCCTCTGGTTTACCACTGCCACCCTCTGGTTCATCACTACCACCCTCTGGTTCACCCCTGCCACCCCCAGGTTCAGCACTCACTACTGCCACCCTCTTGTTCATAACAGCACCCTCTGGTTCACCCCTGATGCCACCCTCTGGTTCAGCACTCACCACTGCCACCCTCTGGTTCATCACAGCACCCTCTAGTTCACCAGTGCCACCCTCTGGTTCATCCCTGCCACCCTCTGGTTCATCCCTGCCACCCTCTGGTTCATCACTGCCACCCTCTGGTTCATCCCTGCCACCCTCTGGTTCATCACTGCCACCCTCTGGTTCAGCACTGCCACCCTCTGGTTCATCACAGCACCCTCTGGTTCATCACAGCACCTCTGGTTCACCCCTGCCACCCTCTGGTACAGCACAGTCACCCTCTACTTCATCCCTGCCACTCTCTGGTTTATCCCTGCCACCCTCTGGTTCATCACTGCCACCCTCTGATTCAGCACTGCCACCCTCTGGTTCAGCACAGCACCCTCTGGTTTATCACAGCACCTCTGGTTCACCCCTTCCACCCTCTGGTACAGCACTGTCACACTCTGCTTCATCACTACCACTCTCTAGTTCAGCACTGCCACCCTCTTGTTCATCACAGCACCCTCTGGTTCACCCCTGATGCCACCCTCTGGTTCAGCACTCACCACTGCCACCCTCTGGTACATCACAGCACCCTCTGGTTCACCAGTGCCACCCTTTGGTTCATCCCTGCCACCCTCTGGTTCATCCCTGCCACCCTCTGGTTCAGCACTGCCACCCTCTGGTTCAGCACTGCCACCCTCTGGTTCATCACAGCACTCTCTGGTTCATCACAGCACCTCTGGTTCACCCCTGCCACCCTCTGGTACAGCACTGCCACCCTCTGCTTCATCCCTGCCACCCTCTGGTTTATCCCAGCCACCCTCTGGTTCATCACTGCCACCCTCTGATTCAGCGCTGCCACCCTCTGGTTCAGCACAGCACCCTCTGGTTCATCACAGCACCTCTGGTTCACCCCTGCCACCCTCTGGTACAGCACTGTCACCCTCTGCTTCATCAATACCACCCTCTGGTTCAGCACTGCCACCCTCTGGTTCATCATAGCACCTTCTGGTTCATCACAGCACCTCTGGTTCACCCCTGCCACCCTCTGGTACAGCACTGTCACCCTCTGCTTCATCCCTGCCACCCTCTGGTTCATCTCTGCCACCATCCGGTTCAGCACTGCCACCCTCTGGTTCATCACAGCACCCTCTGGTTCACCAGTGCCACCCTCTGGTTCATCCCTGCCACCCTCTGGTTCATCCCTGCCACCCTCTGGTTCATCACTACCACCCTCTGGTTTAGCACTGCCACCCTCTGGTTCATCACAGCACCCTCTGGTTCATCACAGCACCTCTGGTTCACCCCTGCCACCCTCTGGTACAGCACTGTCACCCTTTGCTTCATCCCTGCCACCCTCTGGTTCATCCCCGCCACCCTCTGGTTCATCACTGCCACCCTCTGGTTCAGCACTGCCACCCTCTGGTTCATCACAGCACCCTCTGCTTCACCAGTGCCACCCTCTGGTTCATCCCTGCCCCCCTCTGGTTCATCCCTGCCACCCTCAGGTTCATCACTACAACCCTCTGGTACAGCACTGCCACCCTCTGGTTCATCACAGCACCCTCTGGTTCATCACAGCACCTCTGGTTCACCTCTGCCACCCTCTGGTACAGCACTGTCACCCTCTGCTTCATACCTGCCACCCTCTGGTTCATCCCTGCCACCCTCTGGTTCATCACTACCACCCTCTGGTTCAGCACTGCCACCCTCTGGTTCATCACAGCACCCTCTGGTTCATCACAGCACATCTGGTTCACCCCTGCCACCCTCTGGTACAGCACTGTCACCCTCTGCTTCATCCCTGCAACCCTCTGGTTCATCCCTGCCACCCTCTGATTCATCACTGCCACCCTCTGGTTCAGCACTGCCACCCTCTGATTCATCACAGCACCCTCTGGTTCACCAGTGCCACCCTCTGGTTCATCCCTGACACCCTCTGGTTCATCCCTGCCACCCTCTGGTTCATCACTACCAATTTCTTGTTCAGCACTGCCACCCTCTTGTTCATCACCGCACCCTCTGGTTCATCACAGCACCTCTGGTTCACCCCTGCCACGCTCTGGTACAGCACTGTCACCCTATGCTTCATCCCTGCCACCCTCTGGTTCATCACTGCCACCCTCTGGTTCATCACTACCACCCTCTGGTTCTGCCCTGCCACCCTTTTGTTCATCACAGCACCCTCTGGTTCATCACAGCACCTCTGGTTCACCCCTGCCACCCTCTGGTACAGCACTGTCACCCTCTGCTTCATCCCTGCCACCCTCTGGTTCATCCGTGCCACCCTCTGGTTCATCACTACCACCCTCTGGTTCAGCACTGCCACCCTCTGGTTCATCACAGCACCCTCTAGTTCATCACAGCACCTCTGGTTCACCCCTGTCACCCTCTGGTACAGCACTGTCACCCTCTGCTTCATCCCTGCCACCCTCTGGTTAATACCTACCACCGTCTTGTTCATCACTATCACCCTCTGGTTCAGCACTGCCACCCTCTGGTTCATCACAGCACCCTCTGGTTCATCACAGCACCTCTGGTTCACCCCTGCCACCCTCTGGTACAGCACTGTCACCCTCTGCTTCATCCCTGCCACCCTCTAGTTCATCCCTGCCACCTGCTTCGTTCGCTGTAAGTGCTTCCTGTTGCAGTTATTTTTTTTACAGGAGCATTGTGCCATACTTGTAACTATTCTCTGACCCTGCTTTGAGGGTCAAAGCAGGGTCAGAGAATAGTTGCAAGTAGGCAACTGAACTCTGGAGGGGCCCCTCAGGAAGCACTACAGGGAATGGTTACAAATTAGCTTGAACTTTTGCACCTGCTTAGTGCTTTCAGTTTTCCAAAAGTCGTTTTTCTGCCATTTCGCGAGATTCGCGGGGCGCGTATTCGTGCGAAATCGAATTTGCAATCCGCAAATTTGTGCGAATTTGCTGATTTCTTTTTTTTTGCGTGTTCGCCCGGTTTTCTGCTTATTCGCAGACTGCTTGCAGCGCACCGACCCCGAGGTTGTCCATGCGGTCGTGTATGGGAGCGGCCATCTTGTTTGCGTGACGTGATTGCGTTTCCAGGCGCTTGTTGCATGCTCGCGACGTATGCGGCGCGCGATTATGTGTTCATGGGCGTTTTTGCGTGCTCGCGGGGAAAATATCGCGCAAACTTACCCATGCGGTCCTCTACGGGCGCGGCCATCTTGTTTTTCATTCACTGCTATGGTTTTTGGCATGCTACCTTTCTATCCATCTCACATCTTCGTAATCCTATGTTTTTTCTGAACTTTTTTTGTCTTTTTTTGCTTATTATCTGTCTTTTCAATTTCCTACATCTATATTTCGTTTTTTTAAAAACTTTTTGTCACTTTATTACCTACTTTATTTCTTTCGCTCTAACTCTTATTTTTTTCACACCTATTCTTCTTTCCTTCTTCTTGTGCCCAGGACCATGGCTAAGGGAGGCGACAAGGGCAAGGGAAGGGCCCAGCACCCCGTACCCGGCTCCCTTGCGGGCGTTTGAGGGGCGAGGAAGTCCAGGCCAGGGAGATCTTCTCCGCGGTGGAGGTGGCCGCCTTGATGGTGTCTGTGCAAGTCCACCTCCCTAAAACCATGGCTGCAGGTGGGCAGAATCCTTCCGGTTACGGCCTCCGAGAGCGTCGCCAGCTGTGGGAGAAGGTGTGCCGGCGCATGTATAAGGAGTCTGGGGTCCGGCGCACCTCCCAACAAGTGACGCACCGGTGGAGTGACATCTTGGACCGGGAGCATGACATGGTCGACCTGCTCGGTGTGGAGATCCCTGGCCTTGGTAAGTAGCTATTTAATAACTACTTTTTTTCCTTCTGCTCTGTTATATTGCTAATCTATTTTTTTCCTGAAGAGTACGAATGCTGCTGATTCGATTACATTGCAGGTAAATTAATGTTTAAATAGCTTCTGTCATAGCAGGTGCTCGCCTGGTTATTGGCGTTGCTACTATGCTTACTTGTTTGCAACTTTTTACTCATTTGAGAGCATTACTGTCTAGTCTAGTCTAGTCCTTCTTTGTACTCCTGCTGCTGCCACTTTGATGAGATAGTGGTGGATTGATACGTTGAGTTTATTATTTTTTACTTGTTATAGGACATTTGTTAGTGGTCTGCAATCATGATGACGGATTGCATTGGCTTAAAAGTGGCACAGTGGGCACAAGTGGGACCGTTGCTTGGCTCAGGCGAAATCCTGATGGAGCTTGGCAGGGATGTGGATAAGAAAACCACAATTCCATATTTGGATAGAACTATATACAAATGCATTGAGGTGAGGGCAACCAGTTTGGTGCCACCTGTTGTGAGAAATTTAGCTTGGCTCAGGCAATTTACATATCAGAAGTATAGAGGAGACCTCCCTTTAGTATTATGAATATGAAAATTGGTGAGCCAAGTTGATCTTCATGGTAGAAAGGATGGTTACTTATTTGTTTCTAACTCCATAGGAACGCATTGGCTTGAACGTGGCACAGTGGGCCCAAGTGGAACCGTGGTATGGCTCATGCTAAATCCTTATGGAGCTTGTAGAGGGATGTGGTACGTTTGAAAAACAAACTAAATATTTGCGAGCCAATGCGTTTTTCCTATAAGAGAACCACAATTACTTATTTGCATGCAACTATATAGGGATGCATTGAGGTGAGGGCAACCAGTTTGGTGCCACCAGTTGTGACAAATTTTGCTCAGCACAGGTAATTCACATATTAGAAGTATAGAGGGGACCTTCCTTTATTGGGATCAATATGAAAATTATTGAGCCAAGTTGATCTTCATGGGAGAAAGGGTGGTTACTTATTTCTTTATTACTCCATAGGAACGCATTGGGTTGAACTTGGCACAGTGGGCACAAGTGGGACCGTTGATTGGCTCAGGCTAAATCTTTATGGAGCTTGTCGGGGGAATTGGTACGCTTGAAAAACAAACTACATATTTGCGAGCCAATGTGTTTTTCCTATAAGAGAAATAGTTAAGTAGAGAAAAACCTACTTGTAGTGCGCACTGTTCCTACTGGAAAAGGGTCTCTTTTCCGCCAATAAATAGAAAACAGCAAAATAGATCAAACGATAAACAATATGAGATATCACGTTCTATTGTTTAATTCTAATTCATAGAACAACAGTTATACATAAAAAAACATTGTGTTTATGCATCTACTTGTACATTACTACACACTGTGCATAAATCACTTTGTTATGCATCAAGGTCTAGTTTGTAAATCAACTGTTCTATTTACACATTTAATGATTGGGAAACCATAATTCATAGTTGCTCATAAGTCAGGAATGAGGAGATTTTTGGAAGAAATGGTTCACGATGCATTTCGGGACCCGAAGGTACCCTTCTTCAGGGGAAAAAATCCTATACTGAGATACGAAGTGGCCGAAATACAATCCTATTGTTGGGTTTGAGAAGACTGCACCAATCCTATATTGTGTGATGCTCCCAGGAATGAGGCTTCTAAATGACTAATTTACTTGAAGCCACTGCGTTGGAAATAACGTGCTTATGCTGCAGTGATGAGAACGTAGATATATAGCTCTAGGGACGTGCAGTAATCACGATAAAAAAATGTACAACTTAAACGTTGCCAACTGTGACCCAGAAATGGGAACTGTGATAATAATGAGGGCGCAAGAGACTCCGTGTGTCAAGATGTAAGATGAAGGGTGGCGGTGAACCACTCCGTGATTCACAGAGAAGCCAAGAGCATGGCGTTATTTACGATGCAAGGTACCCGGTTATAGGCGAGATACGTGGTGGTAGTTTAACGATAGTCACTCCGTGGCTGGGGTATGCAATGCTCCGGTGTTAACTGGTACAATTATGGACTCTCGAGAGAACCACAATTCCATATTTTGATGTAACTGTATAGAAATGCATTGAGATGAGGGCAACCAGTTTGGTGCCACCTGTTGTGACAAATTTTGCTAGGCTGAGGTAATTCACATATTAGAAGTATAGAGAGGACCTTCCTTTATTGGGATAAATATGTAAATTAGTGAGCCAAGTTGATCTTCATGGGAGAAAGGATGGTTACTTATTTGTTTAAACCTCCTTAGGAACGCATTGGCTTGAACGTGGCACAGTGGGCACAAGTGGGACCGTTGATTGGCTCAGGCTAAATCCTGATGGAGCTTGTATGGGGATGTGGTATGTTTGAAAAATAAAATACATATGTGTGAGCCAATGTGTTTTTCATATAAGAGAACCACAATTACCTATTTGCATGCAACTATATAGGGATGCATTGAGGTGAGGGCAACCAGTTTGGTGCCACCTAAGCATGGGCGAATTTTGCGAATCTCGCGTTCGCGAATTTTGCGGATTTGCGAACTCGCAATCTGCAAAATCCGCGAATTCTCGCGAATTTGCGGATTTTTTTTTGTGTTTGCGCGGGTTTCTGCCAGTTCGCGAGGGTTTTGTACAATGTCGCAAATTGCAAACTTACCTGTCGGGTCGCAAGTTTCGCGAACTTGTTGTTTCTACGTGTCCAGCCTGTTTGGGACACTCTTCTTCATCATTGCCACTCTCTGTCACCACTGCCACTCTCTGACTACTCATGCCACCCTCTGGCCCACCCATGCCACCCTCTGTTTCATCACAGCACCCTCTGGTTGTCCAGTCAGTGTACATTATTGTGGCAACGCAAGCACACCTTCCCTGCCTCAAGTGACCTGAATTAATTTGGGGCTGATTAATGTGTCACAGAATATTTTTTTAGCTGGCACCTGCTTCCTTAGTGCTTCCTGATTAGTGATCTTTTGCACTTGCTAAGTGCTTTCATTGTTGCAAAATTAGTTACAACACCTGCCCTGCCCCAACTGACAATAATGAATTAGGGGCTGATTAATGGATTTGAACCTCCAGCCTGGCTCCTGCTTGTCTCCCTTAGCTGTAATTCAGGACCTTTGTGGCATATGTGTAACTATTCTGAGGTTCAGAGCAGGGTCACATAATAGTTGCAACTGGCAACTGAACTCTGGAGGGGCCCCTCAGGAAGCACTACAGAAAATGGCTACTAATGATGAGCCTGAACTTTTGAACCTGGTAAGTAGTTTCAGTTTTGCTAAGATCGTATTTCTGCAATTTTGCACTTATTCGCGGGGCGCGAAGTTGTACTGGGAAGCCGCAAACTCACGCGAACAGTGCGAGCAGTGTGAGCAAAATCCGCTGCTCGCGGATTTGCGGATTTTGCGGGAGATTCGCGAATCTCGCGGATTGCGAATTTACCGAAAATCCGCAAAATCCGCGAGCGAAACGGATTTTCCGCCCATGCTTACCACCTATTGTGACAAATTTAGCTTGGCTCAGGCAATTTACATATCAGAAGTATAGAGGAGACCTTCCTTTAGTAGGATGAATATGAAAATTAGTGAGCCAAGTTGATCTTCATGGTAGAAAGGATGGTTACTTATTCGTTTCTAACTCCATAGGAACGCATTGGCTTGAAAGTGGCACTCTGGGCACAAGTGGAACCGTGGCACGGCTCAGGCTAAATCCTTATGGAACTTGTAGGGGGATGTGGTATGTTTGAAAATATATATATATATTTGCGAGTCAATGTGTTTTTCCCATAAGAGAACCACAATTACCTATTTGCATGCAACCATATAGGGATGCATAGAGGCGAGGGCAACCAGTTTGGTGCCACCCGTTGTGACAAATTTAGCTTGCTCAGGCAATTTACATATCAGAAGTATAGAGGAGACCTTCCTTTAGTAGGATTAATATGAAAATTAGTGAGCCAAGTTGATCTTCATGGTAGAAAGGATGGCTACTTATTCGTTTCTAACTCCATAGGAATGCATTGGCTTGAAAGTGGCACACTGGGCACAAGTGGAACCGTGGCATGGCTCAGGCTAAATCCTTATGGAACTTGAAGGGGGATGTGGTATGTTTGAAAAAAGTACATATTTGCGAGCCAATGTATTTTTCCTATAAGAGAGCCACAATTAATTATTTGCATGCAACTATACAGGAATGCATTGAGGTGATGGCAACCAGTTTGGTGCCACCTGTTGTGACAAATTTAGCTCGTCTCTGCCAATTTACATATCAGAAGTATATAGTGGGCCTTCCTTTATTAGAATCAATATGAATATTCGTGAGCCAAGTTAATCTTCATGGGAGAAAGGATGGTTACTTATTCATTTATAACTCCATAGGAACGCATTGGCTTGAACGTTGCACAGTGGGCACAAGTGGGACCGTTGCTTGGCTCAGGCTAAATCCTCATGGAGCTTGTCGGGAGATGTGGTACGTTTGAAAAACAAACAACATATTTGCGAGCCAAAGTGTTTATCCTATAAGAGAACCACAATTATTTGCATGCTACTATATAGGAATGCATTGAGGTGAGGGCATCCAGTTTGGTGCCACCTGTTGTTACAAATGTAGCTTGGCTTAGGCAATTTACATATAAGAAGTATAGAGGGGACCTTCTTTTATTAGAATCAATATGAAAATTAGTGAGCCAATTTGATCTTCATGGGAGAAAGGATGGTAACTTATTTGTTTATAACTCCATAGGAACGCATTGGGTTGAACTTGGCACGTGGGACCGTTGCTTGGCTCAGGCTAACTCCTTATGGAGCTTGTAGGGGGATGTGGTACACTTGAAAAACAAACTACATATTTGCGAGCCAATGTGTTTTTCCTATAAGAGAACCACAACTCCATATTTTGATGTAACTATACAGAAATGCATTGAGATGATGGCAACCAGTTTGGTGCCACCTGTTGTGGAACATTTTGCTCGGCTGAGGTAATTCACATATTAAAAGTATAGAGAGGACCTTCCTTCCCTGAAGGGTGGCGGTGAACCACTCCGTGATTCACAGAGAAGCCAAGAGCAGGGCGTTATTTACGATGCAAGGTACCGGGTTATAGGCGAGATACGTGGTGGTAGTTTAACGATAGTCACTCCGTGGCTGGGGTATGCGATGCTCCGGTGTTAACTGGTACAGTTTGATGTAACTGTATAGAAATGCATTGAGATGAGGGCAACCAGTTTGGTGCCACCTGTTGTGACAAATTTTGCTAGGCTGAGGTAATTCACATATTAGAAGTATAGAGAGGACCTTCCTTTATTGGGATAAATATGTAAATTAGTGAGCCAAGTTGATCTTCATGGGAGAAAGGATGGTTACTTATTCGTTTAAACCTCCATAGGTACGCATTGGGTCGAACGTGGCACAGTGGGCACAAGTCGGACCGTTGCTTGGCTCAGGCTAAATCCTGATGGAGCTTGTAGGGGGATGTGGTATGTTTGAAAAACAAAATACATATGTGTGAGCCAATGTGTTTTTCCTATAAGAGAACCACAATTACTTATTTGCATGTAACTATATAAGAATTCATTGAGGTGAGGACAACCAATTTGGTGCCACCTGTGACAAATTTTGCTTTGCTCAGGCAATTTTCATATGGGTGGTGTATACGGGAGCTTCCTGTGTTAGAATCAATATGAACATTGATGAGCCAAGTTGATCTTGTTGGGAGAAATGTAGGTTAATTATTCATCAATAACTCCTTATGAATGCATTGGCTTGAGGGTGGCACAGTGGGCACAGGTGGTAACATTGCTTGGCTCAATGTAAGTCCTTATGGAGCTTGCAGGAGGGTGGATTGTTTTTAAAGTGATTGTGATCCAATGTGATTTTATAATAGGAAAAGTATGATTACTTATTAGAAAATAATTGCTCGGGATGCTTTGAGTTCAAGGCAACCCATATGGTGCCATAAATTATCATCAGCTCAGAAAACTTACAAACAGGTTCTGTAAAGGAGTTCTCTATTGCTTAAATTGTGATGGTGGCAAAGTTGTCCCATTTTTGTCGAAAGGTTGCTAGTGTCAGACTAAATCCTAATAGACGTAATAGTGATATGTTTTGTATTTCAAAAACAACATATTCACTGTATGGCAATGTAGAGTCCCATAAAATGGAGTTCATTGAATTATTTATGATTGCATTTTATATAAAATGTTGCCTGCAAATAAAATGCTGGCTGAATAAGATGTTGGCTGAATAAGATGCTAACTTCAACCAGCGAATAAGATGCAGGCCGAATAAGAAGCTAACTTCAGCCTGCGAATAAGAAGCTGGCCGAATAAGAAGCTAACTTCAGCCTCATCAACAGTTGGTAGTCTCACCTGACAAAGGAGTGTACGGGGAGGTACTGCATTGCGTGATTGACTGTCTTTAGCCTGCGCAGTTCCAATTCCCTGTGTATGGGTGAATGTCTTGCCTCAGCTACTGAGACACTGTCTGCAGGGAGGTGCTGATGGCCGTCCTGCTTCCTGGGGGAAATCCGTATCCAAGTGCTGCTTTGGCAGGGTGCCATGACTTAACCACTAGGAGGCGCTGCAGCGGCCTCGCATGTGCTGCAACAATGTCCTACAGTGTCGGGAAACCCTATAACCGGAGCGCTTCTCGCCCCCACTAGGCCGCTGTACCATGTCGCATGTCATCAGCATGTTGAGGAGAGTGCAAAGGTGAGTGCTGGTTGGTTAGCTTCAGTGGTCCGCCAGGCGCCAGGCTGCACGGGCTGGGATTGCGGTGTGGGCTTCACAGTGCTGGAGCTGGCATGACATGTAGTGCGGGCTGCTGTTGGAGCTTTAGCCGCTTCGCTGGGGCGGCAGTTTCCTTGCTTGTACCGCTATGTCTGATCCGTCTCTAGCCGGTATGGGAGCGTGAGGCGCCCACGTGTAGGCGGCTATCTGTGGATGAGTTGCGGCTGTGCTATGCCTGAACCACCTCACCTCAAGGGGGCACCAGGATGCTTCCTTTCCTTTCTCGGTGCAGAGCAGGCCGGTGGGGGCAGCCCATGGATGCCTCAGGGCTGCGTGCTTCGCTGGTCTGAAGCACAGCTGCCTTGGCGCGGCGCTAGCAGAGGCGCTTCCTCTCGCGCCTGTTTTGTATCCTTCACTGACCTCTCACGGCTGGGCTGGCTGGCGAAAGGGCTGCAGCAATAGCAGTGTGATGGCAGCTACGGTGCTGGTATGCAAACCGGATGGCCCTTGTCCGCACCAGCACGGCTTCGGCCATCGAGCCAGCAATATGCTTGTTGAGACCTTCTGGCGGGCTGCCCTGACTCTCCAGGGTCTAGGAGGTGGCGATGTCGCAGTTTGGGCGCATTCCGTCCCCCTGAGGGATGATGCTGCGCGTGCGGCAGGTACGCGGGTTCAGACCCGCCTCGTTGCCATTGTAGCATTGGGCCTGTAGGAAGGTGGCTACCTGACTATGGTTACCCCAGATTTTTTTGCCTTGTGTTTAGCTGGTTTTCGACTTAGTTGGCCTGGTTCCCTGCTAATCAGGGCCCCAGGCTATCTGCCCTCTCTGTAAAATGGATTCCATGTACCCTAGGTGCATAACTAGATTGGCTTGGGTCACCTTATCAGCCCCTGTACAGAGCACTATAGGTGCCCAGGGCATAGGTGCATCCAAGGCCTACCAGGGGCTGCAGCATATCTTTTGCCACCCCTGGCTGGCTATCTAAAATTGACACAACTGGCTGATCACTCAGCTGGGGCAAGGTTGTGTAATCACCCCTTGCTTAGATATAGTATGCCTATATCTAAACCTATCTGGACACATATAAACCTGTGAGCCACTCCTATGGCAAGCCTTAACAATCCTGAAGGCAGAGTGCGTGGTTTAATGTGAGATGGTGCTCTAGCATGAGCTGAGCCTGTCTGCAGCTGTCGGGACCAATTCCCTTAGCTGTTCCGGGATAATGCCAAACCATATACTATTAAGTGCATTATAATCCTCGCGGTTATATGTCAACTTTGGTTTGGCTTTATCAAAACATGTCGTGTAAGGTGTCATACGAATTGGAATACTACCCCCTCGCCAGTCCTGGTGACGGGGGTAGCATTCCACCCCTCTAGAGGGGACGAGATGTTACTTTTGCTAAAACGCGGTTGATTTTTAAAAGAGCCTCAGATCCACAAAATGGATGCTTCTGCCACAGACACATGTCTGACCTCCTGCTGCTGACCGAAACTCAGCAGAGGAGGCCTGGACAAAGGCTTTCCTGTCGCAGGGAGGTGACACACCACCCCAGACAGGAGATAGTGGATTGTAGCAGGGAGGTTTGAAAGAAACCAGACAGTGCCTGGGGAGCACAAGGCTTCCCCTTGCATAATCCGGTCAAACCGGTTCTGGGGCACACCAGCCCCAGCTCCAGTGTGACCTGGACAAAGGAAAGGAGGTGTAACCGCCCCCCTTCCTGGTCCCAGCCATAGGGAGGGACCTAGCAGGAGATCCGCCCACCAGATTGGAATAAGAGTGGGAGCAGTGCCAATGCAACTCAGATCATCCTGAAATCACCTTTAAACTAAGAAGACGACTGGACTTCAACATTCTGATGAACAGAAGACTGAAGAGCATCTCCCTTGTGGCCTAGGAGGGGCCACCCTGTGAACACAGGCACCACCCAGCACCTCGATGTCTGCTTTGCCGCCGCCTCCCGCTGGAGCCCGAGTGCAGAGCCTGACAAGACCCAGCTTCCCAGACTTCTCACAGCCCGATCCACAGTCCCTGCAAAAAAGGGACCCGTGGAGGCACCGAGAGACGTGGGACCGGACATCTTGGAAGACCCCCGAGACGCTGACTGCGCAGCACCCGAGGCACCCTTGACTCTGTGCTTTGGGTTTGAGAAGCCCCACAACCAAGCAGCATTTACACCAAAGATCAGCCCTCCAGCATCTCCACGATCTGCGTGGGGCCCTTTTGTTTTGTGCCACTTGACTCGCCATCCCGGCCACTTGCCACGTGGTCAGCGGCCATCTTGGCGACGAAACCTACAATTCACACTGTGGGTCTGGTTGCTCCAGAGCTGCCCTCGCTCCTGTAGAAAGGAGTACCCGCTCTGACCTTGCTGGCCGAGTAATGAGCCTTTTTCATTTTCTGCGTGGCTTGCATTAGCCAAGGCTTGTTTGCTTCAATCGAGTTGCTGACACCGCCATCAGCTAGAGCCTTTATGGGACAGCTCGTGATCGACTCCTGGACGTCCTTGAACTCTTCGTGTCCACGTGGCTGCAGAGAGAAGCAACACCTCATCACCTGTTTGCACCCGACTTTGCCTGGTTCCAATCTGGTTCCACAGTGGTCACTGGTCCGTGACTTTGAACATTCTCCCCTCTGCTTTCAGGTCTTCACCACTTTAGATCCACCCTTGGATCACACCGGACACTTCTGCTTCCCATCGCCTGCAGCATCTTCAGCTCCAGGCACCAAAAGCCTGCGTGTCAAAACCCGACGCCACTTCGACCCTGTGCACCCACTTCCTGTGGGTGAGGTAACATTGCAACGCCAGTGTTCCTACACTGGTACACACCTCTAGGGTCTGTGTCTTATGTTTTGTTCCTCTAGGTTCAGCGGAAGTATCTTTAAACTAACTTTGTGTGACTTTTACGCACCATTGACATTGCATTGGTGCAAGCCGCACTTTACGTGCTGCACCCGAATCCCGCGGGCTTCTCCCGACTTCAGCATTTCTAGTCCTGACTGCTCCCAGCGATTCTCTAGGCCCTAGGCCTAACCACTGTTCGATTGGTATCTCTTATACCACTTTTTTAGTATATGGTTTGAGTGGCCACCCGCCCTCATCCATAATTGTGCAACTTTATATGTTATACTGTGCTTTTGATTTAACGCTTGTGCCCCTTTGCTCATAAAGAGTACTGGGGATTAATTTAGAAATAAACACATATATTTTTATAATATATACTTGTGTGGTGTCCTTTCATTTGGTATTACAGGATTGTATGTGGTAAAACAGCTCGCTTAACACGACCTCTTAAGTTAAGCCTTTAAGGCTGCTTAGTCCATGCTACCCCTAGGATAGCTTGTCTACAAGGTTGACTTACAACCAGACACCATAAGGAATTGTTTGGACTGATACAAGGTGGTTCCAGAATTGGAAACACCACATATCAGGCCAACTTCTCACATTGGTGCGCAGCGGTGCGGATTTGAGTTTGCTGTCTTCCACCCCTCTAGAGGGGACGACATGTTACTTTTGCTAAAACGCGGTTGATTTTTAAAAGAGCCTCAGATCCACAAAATGGATGCTTCTGCCACAGACACATGTCTGACCTCCTGCTGCTGACCGAAACTCAGCAGAGGAGGCCTGGACAAAGGCTTTCCTGTCGCAGGGAGGTGTCACACCACCCCAGAAAGGAGATAGTGGATTGTAGCAGTGAGGTTTGAAAGAAACCAGACAGTGCCTGGGGAGCACAAGGCTTCACCTTGCATAATCCGGTCAAACCGGTTGTGGGGCACACCAGCCCCAGCTCCAGTGTGACCTGGACAAAGGAAAGGGGGTGTAACCGCCCCCCTTCCTGGTCCCACCCATAGGGAGGGACCTAGTAGGAGATCCGCCCACCAGATTGGAATAAGAGTGGGTGCAGTGCCAATGCAACTCAGATCATCCTGAAATCACCTTTAAACTAAGAAGACGACTGGACTTCGACATTCTGATGAACAGAAGACTGAAGAGCATCTCCCTTGTGGCCTAGGAGGGGCCACCCTGTGAACACAGGCACCACCCAGCACCTCGACGTCTGCTTTGCCGCCGCCTCCTGCCGGAGCCTGAGTGCAGAGCCTGACAAGACCTAGCTTCCCAGACTTCTCACAGCCCGATCCACAGTCCGTGCAAAGAAGGGACCCGTGGAGGCACCGAGAGACGTGGGACCGGACATCTTGGAAGACCCCCGAGACGCTGACTGCGCAGCACCCGAGGCACCCTTGACTCTGTGCTTTGGGTTTGAGAAGCCCCACAACCAAGCAGCATTTACACCAAAGATCAGCCCTCCAGCACCTCCACGATCTGCGTGGGGCCCTTTTGTTTTGTGCCACTTGACTCGCCATCCCGGCCACTTGCCACGTGGTCAGCGGCCATCTTGGCGACGAAACCTACAATTCACACTGTGGGTCTGGTTGCTCCAGACCTGCCCTCGCTCCTGTAGAAAGGAGTACCCGCTCTGACCTTGCTGGCCGAGTAATGAGCCTTTTTCATTTTCTGCGTGGCTTGCATTAGCCAAGGCTTGTTTGCTTCAATCGAGTTGCTGACACCGCCATCAGCTAGAGCCTTTATGGGACAGCTCGTGATCGACTCCTGGACGTCCTTGAACTCTTCGTGTCCACGTGGCTGCAGAGAGAAGCAACACCTCATCACCTGTTTGCACCCGACTTTGCCTGGTTCCAATCTGGTTCCACAGTGGTCACTGGTCAGTGACTTTGAACATTGTCCCCTCTGCTTTCAGGTCTTCACCACTTTAGATCCACCCTTGGATCACACCGGACACTTCTGCTTCCCATCGCCTGCAGCATCTTCAGCTCCAGGCACCAAAAGCCTGCGTGTCAAAACCCGACGCCACTTCGACCCTGTGCACCCACTTCCTGTGGGTGAGGTAACATTGCAACGCCAGTGTTCCTACACTGGTACACACCTCTAGGGTCTGTGTCTTATGTTTTGTTCCTCTAGGTTCAGCGGAAGTATCTTTAAACTAACTTTGTGTGACTTTTACGCACCATTGACATTGCATTGGTGCAAGCCGCACTTTACGTGCTGCACCCGAATCCCGCGGGCTTCTCCCGACTTCAGCATTTCTAGTCCTGACTGCTCCCAGCGATTCTCTAGGCCCTAGGCCTAACCACTGTTCGATTGGTATCTCTTATACCACTTTTTTAGTATATGGTTTGAGTGGCCACCCGCCCTCATCCATAATTGTGCAACTTTATATGTTATACTGTGCTTTTGATTTAACGCTTGTGCCCCTTTGCTCATAAAGAGTACTGGGGATTAATTTAGAAATAAACACATATATTTTTATAATATATACTTGTGTGGTGTCCTTTCATTTGGTATTACAGGATTGTATGTGGTAAAACAGCTCGCTTAACACGACCTCTTAAGTTAAGCCTTTAAGGCTGCTTAGTCCATGCTACCCCTAGGATAGCTTGTCTACAAGGTTGACTTACAACCAGACACCATAAGGAATTGTTTGGACTGATACAAGGTGGTTCCAGAATTGGAAACACCACATATCAGGCCAACTTCTCACATTGGTGCGCAGCGGTGCGGATTTGAGTTTGCTGTATTCCACCCCTCTAGAGGGGACGACATGTTACTTTTGCTAAAACGCGGTTGATTTTTAAAAGAGCCTCAGATCCACAAAATGGATGCTTCTGCCACAGACACATGTCTGACCTCCTGCTGCTGACCGAAACTCAGCAGAGGAGGCCTGGACAAAGGCTTTCCTGTCGCAGGGAGGTGTCACACCACCCCAGAAAGGAGATAGTGGATTGTAGCAGGGAGGTTTGAAAGAAACCAGACAGTGCCTGGGGAGCACAAGGCTTCACCTTGCATAATCCGGTCAAACCGGTTGTGGGGCACACCAGCCCCAGCTCCAGTGTGACCTGGACAAAGGAAAGGGGGTGTAACCGCCCCCCTTCCTGGTCCCACCCATAGGGAGGGACCTAGTAGGAGATCCGCCCACCAGATTGGAATAAGAGTGGGTGCAGTGCCAATGCAACTCAGATCATCCTGAAATCACCTTTAAACTAAGAAGACGACTGGACTTCGACATTCTGATGAACAGAAGACTGAAGAGCATCTCCCTTGTGGCCTAGGAGGGGCCACCCTGTGAACACAGGCACCACCCAGCACCTCGACGTCTGCTTTGCCGCCGCCTCCTGCCGGAGCCCGAGTGCAGAGCCTGACAAGACCTAGCTTCACAGACTTCTCACAGCTCGATCCACAGTCCGTGCAAAGAAGGGACTCGTGGAGGCACCGAGAGACGTGGGACCGGACATCTTGGAAGACCCCCGAGACGCTGACTGCGCAGCACCCGAGACACCCTCGACTCTGTGCTTTGGGGTTTAAGACGCCCCACAACCGAGCAGCATTTACACCAAAGATCAGCACTCCAGCTTCTCCACGATCTGCATGGGGCCTTTTTGTTTTGTGCCACTCAACTCGCCATCCCAGCCACTTGCCACGTGGTCAGCGGCCATCTTGGCAACGAAACCTACAATTTAAACTCTGGGTCTGGTTGCTCAAGACATGCCCTCGCTCCTGTAGAAAGGAGTACCCGCTCTGACCTTGCTGGTCTGAGTAATAAGCCTTTTTAACTTTCTGCATGGCTTGCATTAGCCAAGGCTTGTTTGCTTTAATCGAGTTGTGGACACTGCCATCAGCTAGAGGCTTTGTGGAACAGCTCTTGATCGACTCCTGGACGTCCTTGAACTGTTCGTGTCTACGTGGCTGCAGAGAGAAGCAACACCTCATCACCTGTTTGCACCCGACTGTGCCTGGTTCCAGTCTGGTTCCACGGTGGTCACTGGTCAGTGACTTTGAACATTGTCCCCTCTGCTTTCAGGTCTTCACCACTTCAGATCCACCCTTGGATCACACCGGACACTTCTGCTTCCCATCGCCTGCAGCATCTTCAGCGCCAAACACCAAGAGCCTGCGTGTCAAAACCCAACGCCACTTCGACCCTGTGCACCCACTTCCTGTGGGTGAGGTAACATTGCATCGCCGGTGTTCCTACACTGGTACACACCTCTAGGGTCTGTGTCTTAAGTTTTGTTCCTCTAGGTTCAGCGGAAGAATCTTTAAACTAACTTTATGTAACTTTTACGCACCATTGACATTGCATTGGTGCAAGCCGCACTTTACGTGCTGCACCCGAATCCTGCGGGCTTCTCCCGACTTCAGCATTGCTAGTCCTGCCTGCTCCCAGCGATTCTCTAGGCCCTAGGCCTAACCACTGTTAGATTGGTATCTCTTATACCACTTTTTTAGTATATGGTTTGAGTGGCCACCCGCCCTCATCCATAATTGTGCAACTTTATATGTTATACTGTGCTTTTGATTTAACGCTTGTGCCCCTTTGCTCATAAAGAGTACTGGGGATTAATTTAGAAATGAACACATATATTTTTATAATATATACTTGTATGGTGTCCTTTCATTTGGTATTACAGGATTGTATGTGGTAAAACAGCTCGCTTAACACGACCTCTTAAGTTACGCCTTTAAGGCTGCTTAGTCCATGCTACCCCTAGGATAGCTTGTCTACAAGGTTGACTTACAACCAGACACCATAAGGGATTGTTTGGACTGATACAAGGTGGTTCCAGAATTGGAAACACCACATATCAGACCAACTTCTCCCAGGGCCTCATGCCCACATCATGGTAATGATTGACACAGACACCAGGAGATGTATGGCAGTAACTAGCCACGTGCACTCGGGCCCTTTTATTGACGGGGCCACGTCACTCGTGGCCCCCATGAGTGATGGATGTGGGTGTGCAGTGTGTCCAGCCCTCAAAGGAGTGGCTGGGATGACAGCTTCCTGCAGGACACTAGAACGTGTCCCACAGGACATTACATATTTCGGCTTTCTCGCAGTGTGAGAAGCAGAAACATACAAGCATTTACAATGCAATAGGTTTGGGGTTAATTAAGTTTGAGCTATTGGCATTGCTTAATATTGCAACACCAATTGCACCAAAAGTCTATAAATTGTAGGCCCCAAAAATGTGTATTTATTACATATGATTTGTGCAGACTTACCGCCTGTCTGCCGTCTCCTAGCACCCAGTAGCATCAGGCAGCAGTATGTTGAAAGGAAGCAGCTATCTGCTTCTAAATTGAATACCACGTTAAAATGTGCGAATGCCGAAAACAAACGCGGGTCGTGATCTTGTAAGCTAAGGTAAGCATTTTTGCTCTATTGCTTGTTAGCAAATCGTGTTTGTGGTACAGCTTGCACACCAGATGCTTTTTTAGAACAAAGTTGACGGAGCAGTCAGTGCATGACCAGAATTGAAGTAAACTTGCATACAATTCCGTGATTTCTGCTCTCGCTCTGTGCGGGGATATTTAAAAGGAGAGGGGCGTTCACTGGTGCAGTGTGCGCCTCTGGGTATGCACACAGACACATACTCTCTCGAGCTCTCTCACACACCCATACACACTCTCACATCACATACACACAAACACACACTGACTGTGCCGGGGCATGGCACAGGACATGCCGCTCTCGCCTTGAGACTCCATAGTGTCAGAGCGCATGTCAACCCGGGAGGCACTCACAACACAGGAATGCATGTGCGCCTCGAGGTGGGACTGCTTTTAAATAAAAGGAGAGGCGCGTGCACTGGTGCAGTGTGCGCCTCTGGGTATGCACACAGACACATACTCTCTTGCGGGTGGTAAAACGTACGCTTTTGCAGTGCTGTCAGCCTATTCGTGCTGGAAGCTTCCCTCCTTAATTTGTGGAGGTGTGTGTATGAGTATATGCATGCACATGTGTGTGACTGCGTGAGTGTGTGTTCATGCTTGGGTGTTTGTGTGTGGGTGCGTGTGCACGCATGTTTGCATTTGTATGTGTGTGTGTGCATGATTATGTGTGTAGGGGGTGGTGCTGTTATAAGTGTGGGGGGCATCTCTGCTGTTCCTTGGTTTTGCGGGGGAGGGCGGTGCTGTTATAAGTGTGGAGGGCACCTTTGCTGTTCCTTTCTTGTTTCTGCCAGGGGAAGGGGCCTTTTGGGTTTCTTGGCTCTGGGGGGTTGTTGATATGTGTGTGTTGGGGGGGTCATGTGAGTCCTGCTGCTACAGGTCGTCGGTTCTGCATGGGGGAGCAGCAGGCTCGAGGCTGGGGTGTGGACTGTACAAAGGAGCCTTTCGGGGATACAGGTGCCCGTTCTTCAGCTGGGGGGGGCTGGGTGAGGACGGAGAGCAGAGGTGAGGGGGGGAGAGGTATCACTTTCACCTCCTCTCCTAGTGTAAGGTAACGCCCACTCTCCACCGGTCCTGCCGGGGCCGAGAGCAGTTCCCGAACTGAGTTCCGAGCAGGGGAGGTAGTGCGTTTGAGCTAAGGAGGAGCCCCGCCCCTTAGACTGTCCTAAGGAAGCAGCTGAGGAGAATGGAGGCGCTAGGACTGAGGAGGTGGATGCAGAGATGTAAATAGACTTCTGTCCTGGCTGTACTCGCCATCAAAAACAATAAGTAAGGGACAGGGCACGGGGAGGCCAGGAGGCAAACTCCACCCACTCCCGCAGGGCAGTACTGTACTCAGTCACCTCCCAGTACAGCAGGAAGACACGGTGTCCGAGCAATGCCCTCTCCGTGTGTCTGCCCTTACCTCTGTACTAGTTCCTCCCCAGCCTACAGTCCAGAGGAGACAAAACACATTTCGAAGATTTCTCCCCGCATGCCCTATTATTATAAGGTTGTTAGGATCACTTCACTACCACACGGCCCATGCACTGAACACCTCCACAAGGCAGGGCACCCTAGTTTCTGCTGTTTACCACCCCTTGCATGTCAGAGCTAGACACTGGTCAGCGTTTTATTTATTTATTTTGCGGTTTTACTTAGCACATCCTCGAGCCGGTGGCCAAAGCAAACAGCCAACGAAAGGTGCTGGATGAACAAGTGCCGAGCTCGAGGCATCCTGGACTTCCTCGAGATATGAGGGCAATACACAAATCCTGGGGAAGGTGAGCACATGAGTGACATGTTGCAGGCGGGGGCATTTGCATGCGGCGCGCACTGACAAGCACTTAAGCTCCGGCACGCAGACGCGTACACGCACTTTTAATAAAAACAGACCGTATGTGCACTGGCGGAGGTTCTTCACGGTGATGACGAGGGAGCGTGTGCAGTGGCTGAGGATCTTCACGGTGATGACGAGGAAGCCATGGGGAGCGTGTGCAGTGGCTGAGGATCTTTGCGGCGATGACGAGGAAGCCATGGGGAGCGTGTGCAGTGGCTGAGGATCCTCACAGCGGCGGCGAAACTGAGAGTGCGGTGGAAGCGCACGAGACGCCGTCGCCGTGAGCATGCGCGCAACCAAATCCGCTCGTGGCCAGCTCTTGTCGCTCCCTCTCGATTGAGAATGCTGGGCGCGTGCCCAGCTCTTGTCTCCTTTGCGCGCAACCAAATCCGCGCGTGGCCAGCTCTTGTTGCTCCCTCTCCATTGAGAATGCTGGGCGCGTGCCCAGCTTTGCCGGCTGAACTGATTGCAATAGTTCTCTGCCGCAAACGCGCTTCGTGCGTCTCTAGGCCGAGACCTAAAAATGGTAGTTTTAGCATTTTATGTTTCTGCTTTCTCGTGGCGTCTCTCCTTCAGCATGTAGGCAGGAGAAGCTCCCCCCAAATGAATAAAAGAAATGCCTGCCCTCCTTCTGTCTCCCGTCTGCCCACAACGGGTAAGGGAAGACGCCCCCAGAAGCATGGGGGATAAATATGCGCTACTGGACCCGGTATTGCCCGGTCAGCATGCTATTCCCTCTTCTGGGTGAAAGAACTCGTAATCTTCGTTAACAGTAAAATGCTGGAAAGCTAGCGGGCTAGTGAGGCAGTTAATTGGTACAATCATAACCACTTCTTTTTAGAATGAGGAGAACGAAATAACAGAAATAAGAACGGTGCGAGTTGTTTTGTATTATACTTATAAAATCGGAAAGGAAACGTAATATGGTGCAATGTCGCCATCTGCTGGCAGCATGCAACGCTTGCACATTTCCAGTCTGCAGCGTTCTTTCTATGCAAGGGTAGTTCTGCAGAAGTTCCGGAGGAAACCCAAAAACATAACGGATGCACCGCTGACAAAGCCAATGGGTCTGGTTTTACATTAGTGAATGTGCTGTCTGGCTGCTGGGTAAGGTGTGCGCGCAGCTGAGGGCGTAAGGGTGGCTGCGGGTGTAAGGGTGGATTCATGAAAGAATGAATGATTCAATTCGTGAATGCACGACAGTGTTCAGACAAATGCAAGAGTGATTGGATGGATGGACGAAAAGAGTTCATGTTACATGAATTAATGAGTGGTGATGGATGGATGGATGACAGTGTGACGACTGAGATATGAATGCACGAGAATGGATGAATTATTCTTGCCCCATCATGCTCTGTCCTTTATACCAGAGATGCAGCTGCCTTACAAGTCTAGTGCAAACAGTGACCCTAAATGAGTGTTGTTTAATATATAGTGCCCGGCCTGTACCGAGGATGTTGGGGTCGGTGGCACAGAAATTATAATAATAATTTATATATAATGCACGTAACTTCCTGTGTGACGCAGCGTCCTCCTCTCTTTTCGAGGCTGGCTCCAAAGCAGGACCCAGCCAACCAACTTATTTATTTATTTATTTGTGCATTTGTAGAGCGCCTGGTTACGCCACTGGCGTGTCCCCGCGCTATGAAAAGTGGAGTGGCTGCCCCCCCCTCCCACAGAAGGCTACCTGCTAAAAAGGTGGGTTTTGAGCTTCTTCCTGAACAGGACTTCAGATGGTTCTAGTCGCAGTTCTAAAGGCAGGGCATTCCAGCATCTGGGAGCAAGGTATCTAAAAGAGCTTCCTCCCATACGCGCCTTCCTTACTCTGGGAACCTTTAGCAGTCCAGTCTGCGAGGACCGTAGATTGCGTGTGGGCTCATAGCAGGTCACCAGACTCTGGAGCGGAGCAGGGGCTTTACCGCTCAGAATGTGGTGGCATGTGGAGAGGGCTTTGAACTCCACCCTCTTCTCCACAGGGAGCCAGTGGAGGGTTTGGAGAGCTGGTTTGGAGGGTGAACTCCTGGGGAGCCTGAGTTCAAGCCGCGCCGCAGCATTTTGAAGCACTTGCAGGCGGCCCATGACCCTGCCCGTGGCCCCCAGATATAACAGGCTCCCATAGTCAAGTCGCGAGGTGACCAGGGCGTGCACCAGCGTCCTTCGAGCAGAAATAGGGAGGAGGTCTAAAACTTTCCTTAAGGCTCTCAGAACACCAAAACACACCCCCGTCACCTGGCTGACCTGGGGACCAAAGGCAAGGTCCATATCCAGCCACACACCGAGGTTCCTGGCCTCCCGGCAGGGGACGGGGACTTCACCCAGGCAGGGCGGCCACCACGCAGACGACCAAGCAGATGGCCCTCCCCCCACCACTAGCACCTCAGTCTTGCTACCGTTCAACTTTAAACAGTTTGCGGACATCCAGGTTGCCAGGTCTTGCATGCAATTCCTGAAGATGTCCGCTGCAAGGCCGGGTGCACGTGATAGGGAGATGACCAGCTACGTGTCATCGGCATAAGACACCAGGCGTAGACCGTGTCCTTCCACAATGGCTGCTATGGGGGAGACATAGATATTAAATAGGGTTGGGCTCAGGGACGAGCCCTGAGGCACGCCCTGGCCCAACTCAATCTCCTTCGAGTAACAGTCACCCAGTCGGACCTGAAAGCGCCTGTCAGACAAGAAGGACCCGATCCAGCCAAGCGCTTCTCCTGTGACCCCTCCTTCATTCAGACACTGTAGCAAGAGGGAATGTGCTACAGTGTCGAATGCCGCGCTTAGATCAAGTAGGATCAAAGCCATGGTTTTGCCCTCGTCAGCACCCTGTCGTAACGCTTCGACCGCCATGAGAAGCGCAGATTCCGTCGAATGACGGGGGCGGAAGCCAAATTGCGAGTCATGGAGTAGCGATGCCTCCTCCACAAAATGCATGAGTTGTAGATTGGCTATTTTTTCCGCCACTTTAGCCATATAGGGCAGGAGGGAGATTGGGCGAAGATTGTCAAGTTTTTCGAAACTGACATTAGCTTTCTTCTGCAGAGGGAGTACAACTGCTTGCTTCCAAGCATTGGGGACAGTCTGGGACTTGAAGGAGGCATCTAGTAGGTGGCGAACATATGGTTCAAGTACTTGCAGGCTACCCTTCAACCAACTTGGAGTAGTCGGGTCTCTTGGAGAGCCAGATTTTATCGACCCGCAGATGCGGAGAAGTTCCTCAGTCGGAGGGGTGACGAAGGTGGTTAATCGCTGTTCCCCTTTGATTTTAGTGGCCTCCAAGTGCATAGGACTGTTGTCGGCCTTCTGAGGGAAGGAGTTGTAGATGTTAGTTACCTTATTTGCAAAAAACTCCGTAATACGGTCACAACCCTCCGTAGTGCAAAGTTTCTTGGGCACCACAGCAGGCTTCCCTACCGCAATAGATTTATAGATTGAGAAGAGTTCCTTAGTAGACTGTTCAGCTTCTTCAATCTTGTTGCAGTAATACAGTGTTTTAGCCTTTCTTATCAATTTGTGGTAGCTGCGCCTACAGTCAACTCCCCAACCAATCCTGGCGCTGCTCTCATGCTGGTAACCAACATTAGAGAAGTGGCATTATTGGAGGGAGCGGCCTCTCTCAGTGCTCCTAAGAGCGCTGGAGGCCTGCACTGTAATGACACTTGGGTTGGTAGCTGAAAAATAAAATGGTAATAATTAAACTTTGTTACCATTTTTTTTTCCTGCTCTGGCCTGGGTCTCTTCCTGGTGGGTCAGCGCTCCTCCACTCAAATGGAGGAGCCGCCCCTCTTTAGACCTGTACATGAGGTGTATTTTACATCAAATGTCCTGGTTTTCTCCGCCATTTTTCCTCTGTGATTTTCCGCAGGTTTAAGCTGGTGACATTTCCATGGAAAATTGTGGCGGTGTGGTGTTTGCCGAAAAAAAGTGGATTTTTTTTATGTATGGTAATTAGAGTATATGCAGCGGCGGGCGGCAGAGGTAAGCCTGGAGGGGCATGGCCTGCCACGGCGGGGTGAGCGGGAGGGGTGGAAGCTGACAGACAACGGAATAGGTCATATTTATTTATTTAATGATACTGATTTTGTCACCAGTTGACTTCCCAATCACCCTCCCAACCCCGCCCTGCCCCGCCCACTATTCACCGCGTTTAGCTGTGCTTGCCGTCATTGGATATATGTTTGTACGCCCATTGCCCAGATGCACAGAGTAAAGAACTCGAAAAGAATTAAATATACATTGAATCACATTTGTCTAAACATTTGTAAATCCTCCTTCTGTTCATGTATTTTAACCAGCCTTATGTATTCCTTTATGGTGAGATTGTGGTATTACTTCGTTATTAGTAATCCCGTTGCACTGCTAGTCTTTGTTTCAAGTCTGAGGGTTAGCCTCTAATAGAAAGTTTTTAAACATCAGTCCAAAGAATGATAATGCCAAAATGTTACAGATTCATTACATTTAAGTGGAATGTGGTTACTCAGAGTAAATTTGGGAAACCAATTCTGTCAGGGAGCCATTGACGGCTCCAGCAAGGCCCAAAGAAACAGTTGCCTCAATGACAACAGCGAGTTTTTACAGTTCGAACATGTGAAAAACATGTTCTAATCTTTAATATGCTTCATTCTGTCTTAGGAATCCTTAAGCCTGTTCTAGGGGTGACTTATACATATTATATAGGGAGGTTTGGGTTATGCCATTGCTTTAACTGACAAAGTCAGGTAATTAGTTTAAACTGCTCTCCCAGTCTGCAGTGGCAGACTGGAAGACATGTTATACTTTGTCGTACTTGTGGTGGCTGAACCAGTAATACGGTGTAGGGGAGACACTTTAATTTACAGATCCTAGGTACCCCTGGTACCATAAACTAGGCAGTTACAACTAACTTAAGACATGCCTATTGGGAATAAGCCAATCAAACATACACTTTTACAGGGTCATAACCCATACACTGATTGCTGATTGGCAGGGCTCAGGACATCTCAGAGCCATCAAACCAGTGCCTATAGTCAAACTGGGGGCAGAAAGTGTGGGGAAACCTGTTTTCTCATTTAAATGATTTTAAATATTTGAATAATAAATAAGTCCTGCTTCAAAAATAATCCAAATTGATATAATTGAGCTGTGCAGCATTCTGATCCGACCGCTGCTGCTGCCGCCCGAACCCCATACTACCTGCAAACTTTTGGAAAACCATCAGATCACTGTGAGCAGGGGAGCCGTGTAAGCAGCGAGGGAGCCCCAAGGCTGACATAGCACTCTACGGTGTGCTGATGTGATGAACACATAGATACTTCTTACTCTTCTGAGTCTACATGATCTTAAGTCAGTTCCTCATTATTGTCCTCCTCATGAAGTGACAGTTCTCAGCTCACTGAGCAAGCTGAGAAGGATCACCCAGTTTAATAGGTCAAAATCCAGGTTCTAGTGGGTTGTTCGCTGAGAGATAAAACCTCTGTTTTGCAAGCTTTGAGATAGATGCTGAAGTGACATAAACACTGTGTAATTCCATATAAATAAGCATTGAGAACACTGCCAGATTCTCCGTATAAGGACCACAAAATCTGAGGATCATCGACATCCACCTGAAATCTCAGAGCATGGGCTGCAATTAAATGAGCGAGAGGAATCACGTAGATGGTAAAAGTGAGAGGTGAGGAAACAGAACCCTGGGGAACACCACAGCTCAAAGTGCAGTCTACTGATCTAAATTGACCAACAGCTCATGGTCTATTGCAGGATTCTTCAAAGTCCTGGAGGGCCGGATCCATGCAAGATTTTTAGCATATCCCCATTTAGGTAATTGTAGTCATATTAAACATCTGGCATGCATCCGGCCGTCCACGGCCGACTTTGGAGAACCCTGGTCTAATACATCAAATACAAAAGAAATATCTTAAAGGATCAATACTAAAGGGAGAACTAGAGTGTAAGGAAATACCTCTTTTTGTATGGTCACCCCCAAAGTTTCCAGTTTTATAACTTGGAGAGAGCACTGACGCCTGCTAACCAGAGCTCAGTGCGCTGACCTTAAAGTGTGTATAGGTGATTGGCTCATAACTAAGTGGCAGGGGCTAACTTACTTGTAAGTACCTGGTATGTGGTACCCAGTGCCTGTAAGGTGCAGCATCACCCGAGGGTCTGCAGCACTGCTTGTATCACCCTGGATGTGACAAAGGTAAAATATGGCTGCGACTCTGCCACTGCAGACTGGAAGCAGTATGAATCAAGATCCGCCTTAAATGTATGAGAGCTTGGGCCATCAGTACTTCCTTAATCGCAAGGGTTCTCATTGGTGCCATTCTGTTCAATTAATCCACTATTTATCAGCAAAATTTACTGTACATAATCAATGTAAACTGGAAGAACAGTTTCAAACTACTAACTCAACCTTGCCATTTAAAGTAATAGCAAAGCAAGTCTTCCCTTTTTAGGTCGAGCTGACCTAGCATTCAATGCGAAAGCATTGAATGCTGTCAGCAAGACAACTAATGTTGCCCGTATTTGGGAATGTGGACACGAGAGGGTGCACGAGTGCAGAGCGCAGATTTCACCTCGTGGGCGCGCACGGCGCCGTGCCCCCTCTCGTGCCTCATTCCCATGCGCAAACACACTCCACACTCACGCATGCGCACATACACAGCCATACACAGGCACACACACACACTGCATACACACACGCAGACCCACGCGCACACACACAGACACATTCGAACAGACACATGCGCGTACACCCCCCTCCCCTCCCACTCACCGGGCTCTTTCGGCGTGTTCCGTGTCTCCTCTGCAGCGCTGGTCGGGCACTCACCGGGCTGTTGCTGGGGATCGGGCTCTTCTCTGCGGCAGTCTCGTCTCGTCGCGGCACCAGGGGGCAGGACTTCACTTCCGGGGCTCCCTCCAGCACCTGGGAGCCCCGCAACACTCTGCCCCGCAACACTCTGGCTGTTTTGCTGTTGGCAGCCCCGGGACTCTCCTCAACTCATGGGAGTCCCGGGCTGCGGAGAGGCCATCAGTCGGCCGGCTTCACTTCTTCCTCTGCGGCGGCGGGCGGGACTTCCTGCCGGATTGCAGGCCCCACCCCCGTCTCGGCCAAAAGTGCCTGACTTCCGGTTTTCACGGAGCAGGGCTGCAGCGGTGATTTTTTCGGGGGCAAGAGGGGTAGGCACCCTTGAATTAAAATATAATTATATATGCGAGGTGGGCACTCGCAAAGGACCTAAAAACGGGTCCCACAAATAATTAGATAAAGTGCACTCGAGGCACTCGGGGCAAATGCCGGGTGGGCACCGGCCTGGTAACAAAGCACTCTCAAGCGTACAAGCATTTGCAATGCAATCGGTCTCGCATTTATGCGAGTTTTAGCCATTTGCATTGTAAATGACAATGCCTTTTATTTATGTTTTAAAAACAAAAATAAAAGGCGTTGTTATTTGCAATGTCAATAGCTCAAACTTCCGCAAATGCGAGACCTATTGCATTGCAAATGCTTGTTTGATATATGTAAGTCACCCCTGAGGTTAGCCCAGCAAGCCGCAGTGCAGGTCGCTGTATATTAAGAAGAGGAACAAGCGTTTTACATGTTCCAATAGTAAAAACCAGCAATTGCCATTTTTTACTTTGGTGAAGACTAGTATTCCCATTGACAAGTACAGAGTTGCCGGTGTCCACAGCAACCTTGCTGACTTCTGATTGAGACTACTAAAATTGATAGGGTAAAATATCAAACAACTCATTATATGAAGCCAGACTGGATGATCAAGTCAAAATTAATGTGACTTCTTGCAGTGTGCAACTTTTACAAATGTGCCTCTTTGTTGCACTATAAACTCAAGGGCTTATTTACAAGCCCCTTGCGCCGCCGGTGCGTCACTTTTTTTGAGGCGCGGGCATGGCAGTGTGCTGGCCCATATTTACAAAGCCATGCAAAGCCACCCTGTGCGGCATTTCATGCATTGTAAATATGGCCCCTTTTCAAACATTACTTTACGTCGGAATCCTGCGCCTCCTCAGGGGACGTGTAAGAGTGGCACAATGAGGAGAAATGCTTTTATTCCTCCTCGTTTTTTCCTCTTTCTATCCGTGATGCAGCACAGATAGAAAGAAGCCAACATCATCAGATTGCAAATCAAACAAACTTTATTCGACGATTGTCATCAAAGCGAACTGTACATATAAATACAAAATTTGATAAAATTACACATATTTACATTTAAAAATCACGAGTCCATTACACATTTAAAATCGAATTATTGTACATTAGATAGCAGATTTAAATTTGACACCAAGAATACATATTAATCTGTTAGCATTCTACTTCTAATGGTCCAGGCCCAGCCCAAGAATTTTGCCACAGCTATATAAACTGTCATATCTGTACAGGAACAAATTATTCTGACTGCCACCGACCCCCTGTCAGTGCCCATTAACCTGCACATTGGCCGAAGCCATATTCTCCGGGGCGCCACGTACTCAGGGCATTCAAATAGCAGGTGGCCAATGGTTTCCGAGAGCGCTGAGCACAGTGGACAAGCGGCCTTAGCTCCCGCGGACCACCTGCTAGTGAATGCCCCAACCGGTAAGCTCCTGATTCTTAGTTGAAAGTAGAGTTTACGATCTAGGGGTTTTAGGATAACGTCCCAAAAGGCTTCCAATTTTGGCGCTTCTTTAATGTCCATAAACAATCCGGTCAGGGACCCAGGATCAATAGACCAAAAGGTCCTGGAGACCACAAGCTGCCAATACAATTCTTTAAGGACCTTCTTAGGGGGGAACCTAGCAGATTGCTTTTGTGTAGGAAGGTGTCCCTTCCTGCACAATAATCATCCCTGCAACGTAGGTACCCTTGCAGCATGGTACAATGGTGCCTGCTTTGGCACACGTATGCTGCGTTAGCACCGGCACAGGTTAGAGAACACAGGGATGCGCTTTATTGCTGTAAATGCAGCTCATCCCTGTGCTTTTAAAATGATGCAGCTTGGCGCAGCAAAATGGCTTGGGGCGCAGCGCTGCACCATTTCCTCTTAAATGAGACACTCTGTGTCCAGCCATGGCTGAATATAGGGTCTATCCCTGAGACAGTCTTCTACCCTCCTGGTGAGACATGCAAACGACTCTCAGGAAAGGAGACAATCGGAGACTGCCCGGGAGAGAGATGCGTTTCCTCCCACTGCAGAAAGCTACATGGGTGTTAGCCAAAAAGGTGAGCTTCAAAGGAGACGACGCCTTTGAAGGGCAAATGGTGAACACCTGGGAAAGGGGCTCCTCTATTGTCGAGGTAGACAGGCTGGCACTCTGGAAGGAATGAGGAAACCATTTGCCAAACCTGCTTTACAGGGGGGGTGTAGCCCCTTCGGTAGCGTCTAACAATCAATTAGGAGGTGCCCTTTTCTGGAAAAGGGGGACGGTGTATGTAACTACAACAAATACTGTAGACACCCATAGCCTGGTAGCATTAAAGAAGTGAGAGTAGAAACCCCTATTTGCATTGGTGCAGGATAAGAATACAAATGTAAGAGAACTAAGTGGGGTTACACTATGTGATATGGATATACCTTTAAAGGAATCTCAAATAAACTATAAGGTTTATTAGGCCAAAAAAAGTTTGGGTGAAAAAATCAAAGGAGAAACGTATGCGCTGAACGTAAATAGATGCAAGAAATCGGGTAAATAAAACGGTTTCTCTTTAAATCTGTGCCCCAGTCATACATATAGACAGTTGTCGGGCTGCTTATCAGAATAGATGGAGTATAATACTAATACGAACAGAAAATTTGTTGCAATAGAAACAGATCACACAGACATATCGATACGAATGACTACATGGCCGCTATAAGGATAGATAAGTCAAACAGAGCATTAGACTAAATCAATTGAAACATAAGAGCAAAAATGGCCAAAGGTAAAATAATAACCACATCCTTATATAAACAATGGGATATTTAGATAGAATGGAAATAACTGGCCACAGTAATAGAGTGCACAGTAAATATTAGAATAAAAATAACAGCGGTAAAACGGAAGACACTGTGTGGGCACTCGCACTATGTAAATAGCTAAATCGCGATTGAAACACTAGTAGAGAAAATCTAAATATGTCGGTAGTATAATATCAAAGATTGAAGTGCAGTATATAAAAAACATTAGATAGACGAGTCTACACAAACGATTAGAGAATTAGGGGCAGATTTATGTTAATTGGCGCATCCCCAGGGATGCGCCAGTTAACATGCGCCACAGTGCGCCACAGCTCCGCCAGCCATGGTGCGCCGCATTTATAATGCGGCGCACCATGGTGCAAAAACGGCACAGATGCGTCACGCATCTGTGCCAGAAATGTGGCGCATTGCTGCAGTTGCGTCGCAAGCGCGACGCAGCTCCAGCAAGGCTCGGGGTGCCCCATTTTAACAATGCTGCATCAAGACCTACGCCTGCTTCAAGCAGGCGCAGGCTTTTGATGCAGCATTGGCTTAAAAGTGACTGAGTGAAATCTCATAGATTTCACTCAGCCACTTTTGCGAGGCGCACCTGCCCCGGAACGCCCACCTTGCGTCGGAACGCCCAAAAGCGGCGCAAGGCTTTACAACGTGACGCATCTGCCTAGATGCGTCACGTTGTAAATCGTTCGTAGGGATGCGCCACGTTTACGCCGCCTTGCGTGACGCAACAGCGGCGTAAACGTGGCGCAAGGGCCTCATAAATCTGCCCCTTAGTTCTTATGAGCTATGAATACCACATAAAGGTCACATAACAGCTAGTAATGTCGATATAACCAGCTCCAAGATGGCCGCCAAAGTAACGAAGCTAAACAAATGGTTTCTAGGCGGACTTGAACAATACCAATAACATAATTTGAAAAGCTCGATGTGAGGTTTCACTGATTGACACACAGTCCGTGGCTCTTCAGGGCTAACACCTAAAGCGCCCAGTGCTGACTCTCTGTGTCAGTGACTCTCCCCCTCGTTATCAGGGTGCAATCCTCACAGGGCTTTGTTGGGCTAATGATGTAACTGCCCTCAGGCGTGTGAGACCTTCAGCATAGCACACCACGGCTGCTCATTAGTACGTGTAAAATGCCTGGTTTCCTGACTTTGATAAGGTGACTGTATTTGGGCTTCCTAACTGCTAATGCTGATGGCATCGGTCTGCAATCCTACTGGCCATCACAGGTAGATTCTAATAAGGTAAAGCTATCCCTAAGGAATGTAAAACCCTATAGAGCAGGCTTGGGCTTGGAAACTATATACACCAAGGAAGGGGTTCTACCATTTAGAGTGTGGACATAACAGGGAAAATCTGGGATAGCTAGATGTCACACTTCCCAGTAAGTGTGAGGGAACATAGGAACCTATTGCCTACTGCCGACTCTACCCTGAGAGCATTTTCTGGGCATATAAAGGGCACCCATGTCACCCAGAACTCAGAGAACCGCAGAAGAGAACCAAAGAAGGACTGCCTGTTGCGCCAAAGACCCGGCAAAGAGAGGCTGCTCCCGTTTCGACTGTCCTTGATGAACTTGGTGGCTAGCAAAGAAGAAGGGGGTTTGACTTCGGTGTACTGCTCTTGAAGAAGTCATCCCCGGAGCCCAGCTGAAGCCAGAGATCCCAAGGGTCAGTTGGCTGACCTCCTGTTGGCAGTACTGGCCACAACATCTGAAGAAGCCTGCTGGGCAAGTTGGCAGCTTAGACACTCGCCTTACCGCCAACGCCATCCGCCGGACAAGGATCCAGGACCCAAACCCTCAACATTGCAATTGAGTCTGCTGGAACTGGAAGACTTGTTGGAGAGCAGCTTGGTCATCCAGGGGGCAAGTTACTGTCCAAGGAAGGATCCTGCTGTAAGCTCAAAAAAGGACAACTGGTAGACGAGTGGGGACTGGACCTGTGTCAGGACTGAGAGGACTTCAAGGGGTGTTGACCCCTGTTGTTAGGACTGCCTTCCTGACTTCATTGACCAAGTAGTATCCTCAACAAGACCCGAGTTGAGCGCATCACATCCACGGTATCCCTGAGCATCTTCAGCATCAGGGTTATATCCATAGAACCCTATAGCAGGAGTGTTGGAAATGGCTCTTTTTGAAGGGTTATCCCCAAACTTTTTGCTTCTTCCTCCCTTATTTTTCTTGACCTGTGGTTGTTGGCAATAGTTCTCTGGGCCCTTTACCACTGCTGTTCAGTGCTAAAGTGCATATGCTCTCTGTGTATATTGTTATTGTAATTGGTTACCCATGATTGGCATATTTGTAGCACCAAGAAGTCCCTAGTAAAGTGCACTGAGAGTGCCAGGGCTGGTGATTCAAATGCTACTAGTGGGCCTGCAGCACTGATGGTGCCACCCACATGAGTAGCCCTAAAATGGTGTCCCAGGCCTGCCACCACAGGGCCAGTGTGCTGTCTTTGAACTGCCATGTCATCCTGGTCAGTGTCCCCACTGGCCAGGCCTAATCCTTCCCTTTCTGTACACATTGGTCACCCCTATGGAAGGCCCGAGGTACCCCCTTGGGCAGGGTGCAGTGTATGTGAAAGGTAGAGCATGTACTAGTGCAGGTGACATGCTCTGGTGGTGAATGACAGCCATTTTCGTTTTTCACTATTGTAAGGCTACCTTGCCCATAGGCTATCATGGGAGATGCTGGCTACAGTGTCTACCAGCATATCTTCCCATAGGAGCACGGTAGGACATAAAAGTCTGGTATCCCTAAACTCAGAATTTAATAACACGTCTTTTTAGGAAAGGTGGTTTTTAAATCCTGTGTTTGAGAACAGCACTTTTAGAAAGTTGCTGTTCTCTTGTCTGACCTTTCTGTGTGCCTTGGCCTGTTTGTGAATTGACTGTCTTGTTTAAGAGTGACAGGGGCTGGGGAGCCCCCAGAAGGCTGGCTGAGACAGCCCTAGGCTGAATGAATGAATCTGCATCTTGAGTGGGGGGAGAGGATAGCCCCTGGGCCTGAATAGGGCTGTGTCTGCCTTCCACAATGCTGGCTCCACCTCCTGCTGGGCGACTGACAACCATGCCCCTCTCTCTGAAAGGAAAGGAGAAGCCAGGAAAACAAAGTGCTCAAGGAACACCCTGAACTGATTCAGACCAGGCTCAGAGCCCTCCTGCACAAAGGGAACAAAGACTTTTAGGGGTATAAGTACAGGACCCCTGACTACAGTAAATTAGATCATCCTGGAAACAAGAAGAAACCGCTGCCAAGGAGAAAGCTGGAAGACTGAAGGAGGACTGCCCTGCTGTGTGATGCTGGACTGACCTGCAGTTGCTTTGCTGCCTAGCAGAGGGAAGGACTTATTTGTTGCTTTGTCCCCAGACTTGAAGGAATATCCAAGGGCCAGTTGTGAGCTGGCTCCCTGTTTTGAAGTCCCAGGAACAAAAGGACTTCACCCCCAGCTTTCCTGTACTCTGTTGAGAGAGTTCTGTCCTTCCTAGAGTGCTTGGGCCAGTTGTGGTGCCTCTGGAAGTTGTACCTGTGTTGGGGAGCTCGAAATCACACTTTTAAAGAACTTTCTGCAAGTTTTGTCGCAAACACGGTAGAGCAAGAAAATTCCCGCCACTACGAAGACCGAGATCGTCACAGCGCCTGTCGCCGCACCCTTCGTTAGCGGGAAGATTTCCACTGCTGCAAAGATCGTCGCAGAGCCTGTCGCCGCTGAGTGAGATCACCGCATCATGTCGCTGCAAGAATCGTCGCAGAGCCATTGCATCGAGGAGATGCGAGAGGAAGATCGCCCCTGGACGGCGCATAGTCGCCCTGGAAATTGTCGCAGCCCACGAGGACCATCGCATCGTGCCTTTGCAAGCATTTTTCACTACGGAACGTCCGCACCAGAATCCATAGAAGGTATCGCAGCCCTCCCCATACAGACCAGATTCGTCGAAACACGCTGCTCCATCCAGCGGAATTGTCGCATCGCCTCCCCAAGGTCTCAGGAGTGTTGCATCGCTTGTTTTCCACCGCACCAGCTTCTGTTTTGGAACTTTGTCGCAACTAAAGGTACTGATGGCTAAACGTTTCACGCAACTGTGGAATTTTTCAACGCTAACATTAAGAACTCTTTTGCAACCATATTCTTGAACTGTGTATGTTGGATTTTTGTTGTTTTGGTCTTGTGTAGTTTAGATTAAATACCTTTTATTTTTCTAAACTGTTGTGGAGTCAGTTTGTGGTGTTTTCACTGTGTTACTGTGAGTTTTGGCACAAATACTTTACACATTGCCTTTGATAAGCCTGACTGCTCGTGCCAAGCTACCAAGGGGGTGAGCAGAGATTATCTAAAGAGGGTTTCCTCCTTACCCTGACTAGAAGCAAGGGTCCCTATTTGGACAGTGGTACCTACCCCTGCCAACTAGAGACCCCCAGTTCTAACATTGAGGATAAAAGTTACTGGAATGGACTGCAGACCTCAAATGTACCTGTCTCTAAGGACCATGCCAGTCTCTGTAACTAGCTCCCTGCCCAGGTTGGCTACCTAAAGTAAGTGGAAGTAACTGCATTGATGCATATATTTTCCTCAAAAAGTTTTTAAGTGTCACATTCATTCAATTTGCCAATGCTTGTTCGTGATTAAGTAAATAATGCGTATTTACTATATTTTGTAAAATCTGTATTTACAGGACTCTCCATTGGATCTTTTTCGCTGTTGTGTCTTAAATTGCATTACAAATATTATCTATTTTTACACATCATGTGCCGGATAGCTTGAGTGTCTCATGTATTTAGTCTTCAATTGTCTTGGTGCTGTTTAAATGCCTAACACTTGTGCCTTCGTGTAAGCCTGGCTGCTCAGGGCCGCCGCTACCCAGGGTTGTGCTAAGGGTTTCACAAACAAAACCTACTGGTCCTAAAGCTGTTGGTAAGTTTTAGGTTATTGTGTATAGAATGGAATGTGGGGTATTAGAATGGAATTGAAATTTTGGGGGAGGTGTGAACAAGTGTTTCAAGGTTGGCACTTGCTGGCTGACTTGGAGGGTCAGTGGTCGTACTAGTAATACAGGAATACGCAAACTACCTGGGGACTCATTTATGAGAAATGACGCATCGCTGTGTGAAAGCAGCGATGCGTCACTTCTCAGTGCGCACTCCTTGCGACATTCCTGATGCGTCATATTTACAGTATGACGCATCATGTCGCAAGGAGTTACAGATACGCCAGTATTTCTGACGTATCTGTAAGCGCAAAAGTGACGCATTGCTGGAGTGTATCACAAAAGTGACGCAACTCCAGCGATGCGTCCTTTCACATGGGGCAAGCCCCATGTGTAAGGGCCTGCATCAGTCTTATGGCTGCTGTGAGGCAAGAGCAGATTCTGATTACGACCCTTCCTTGCGTCAATACGCCCCCCCTTGCATACATTATACCTGGCGCAGGTATAATGTGGCGCAAAGGTTTACAAAGTGACGCATCTACCTAGATGCGTCCCTTTGTAAATATGGCGCAACAAGACGCATTTTTTACGCCACTGGTGCGTCACAAAAATTGACGCACCAGCAGCGTATGGGGAATAAGTCAGTCCCAATCGACGCACAACAATGGGCTCCAGATTCTGCTGGATTTATTCCTTGCATTTGTGAAGGGCCTGGTTCTTCAGGTCTATTACTCAAAGTCCTTCGTAATGATGTGCCAACGAACCAGCACCAGATTTTAGCATGGGGGACCATATTTTAGAGAAGGTAAAACATTTTAATTATCTAGGAATTCTTTTTAACCAGACAGAAAGGGGGATAAAAGTGGTGGAGTGTGTCATTAGCCTCCTTGGATTAACCCCTCCCTCCTACACTTCTGAAACGCAAGGCTGCACCATATTTACAAGATTGTTTTGCAGCCTTGCGTTTCCCCCTGTGATGGTGCTAAGTTTAGCAACTTAGCACCAACGCAGGCACCATTGCACCAGTGCAAGGGTTTCTGCGTGAAGAGTGGGCGTTTATGTGTAGGAAGGGGCCCCTGCACATAAATAATCCTCAAAGGCCATTCTGTCACTTTCATGTGTGCTGTGATGAAGGATTCTGAAACCTAAAATTTATGAGAGTGAATTCCAAAGTCGTGGCCACCTTAGGAATTGTCTCCAGGCCTCCACCTGCAGGGTCCAGGCTGATGGATAAAGACCGCCCTCCAGCTGGGCATGGGGCTTCCAGGCGCTGCAGGTAGTAGGGCTGACCCTGACTCACATGCCAGTAGAGAGCTAGCCAGCCACTGTGAGACGGGCCAGAGGCCAGCAGAGCTGCACGATTCATCGATCCTCCCAGCCCCTGAATTATAGATCTGTCAGCACCACTCACAGCTCAGCGCTTCCTGACAGGCTGGGCCCGTTGTCTCTGCGGAAGTAATTAATCTGACCCTCGCAGGCAGAAACCCTTTCCTGCTTCAACCACCTTTACAATCTTCTTGCTTTTCCGTCTTTGTTTCTTGTGTGGCTCTTTCTTTCAAGGCTTCAGAAAAGGGGGTGGTGATGAACAGAGTGTCTGAATTGAGCAGACCACTCTTACCCAGTCCAAAGATCAGGGCTTGATCCATCACCGTTTTTTAGCTCACTGCACCATCCCAGCTCAGAACTTGGCTATATGCAAATTAATCTGACCCTGGCCCAGTGCATCATGGGAACAGGGCAGACCAAACTACCAAGCCAATTCTTATACTGGGAAGGAAACAAGCTACCGGGGACCGGTTTCTGGCATTTCAGCCGTCTTCGGCCCGGCTTGCTTGAATCCTGACGGTGCAATGAGCTAGGGACTCACATCTGAGTATACCCTTCCACGCTTATGGTGGACAAAAATGATTCAGAAAAGGGGGTGGTGATGAACAGAGTGTCTGAATTAAGCAGACTACTCTTACCCAGTCCAAAGATCAGGGCTTGATCCATCACCGTTTTTTAGCTCACTGCACCATCCCAGCTGAGAACTTGGCTATATGCAAATTAGTCTGACCCTGGCCCAGTGCATCATGGGAACAGGGCAGACCAAACTACCAAGCCAATTCTTATACTGGGAAGGAAACAAGCTACCAGGGACCGGTTTCTGGCATTTCAGCCGTCTTCGGCCCGGCTTGCTTGAATTCTGATGGTGCAATGAGCTAGGGACTCACATCTGAGTATACCCTTCCTCGCTTATGGTGGACAAAAATGATTCAGAAAAGGGGTTGGTGATGAACAGAGTGTCTGCATTAAGCAGACCACTCTTACCCAGTCCAAAGATCAGGGCTTGATCCATCACCGTTTTTTAGCTCACTGCACCATCCCAGCTCAGAACTTGGCTATATGCAAATTAGTCTGACCCTGGCCCGGTGCATCATGGGAACAGGGCAGACCAAACTACCAAGCCAATTCTTATACTGGGAAGGAAACAAGCTACTGGGGACCTGATTCTGGCATTTCAGCCGTCTTCGGCCCGGCTTGCTTGAATCCTGATGGTGCAATGAGCTAGGGACTCACATCTGAGTATACCCTTCCACGCTTATGGTGGACAAAAATGATTCAGAAAAGGGGGTGGTGATGAACAGAGTGTCTGAATTAAGCAGACCACTCTTAACCAGTCCAAAGATCAGGGCTTGATCCATCACCGTTTTTTAGCTCACTGCACCATCCCCGCTCAGAACTTGGCTATATGCAAATTAGTCTGACCCTGGCCCAGTGCATCATGGTAAAAGGGCAGACCAAACTACCAAGCCAATTCTTATACTGGGAAGGAAACAAGCTACCGGGGACCGGTTTCTGGCATTTCGGCCGTCTTCCGCCTGGCTTGCTTGAATCCTGATGGTGCAATGAGCTAGGGACTCACATCTGAGTATACCCTTCCACGCTTATGGTGGACAAAAATGATTCAGAAAAGGGGGTGGTGATGAACAGTGTCTGAATTAGGCAGACCACTCTTACCCAGTCCAAAGATCAGGGCTTGATCCATCACCGTTTTTTAGCTCACTGCACCATCCCAGCTCAGAACTTGGCTATATGCAAATTAGTCTGACCCTGGCCCAGTACATCATGGGAACAGGGCAGACCAAACTACCAAGCTAATTCTTATACTGGGAAGGAAACAAGCTACCGGGGACCGGTTTCTGGCATTTCAGCCGTCTTCGGCCCGGCTTGCTTGAATCCTGATGGTGCAATGAGCTAGGGACTCACATCTGAGTATACCCTTCCACGCTTATGGTGGACAAAAATGATTCAGAAAAGGGGGTGGTGATGAACAGAGTGTCTGAATTAAGCAGACCACTCCTACCCAGTCCAAAGATAACTAGATTGGATCAAGCCCTGATCTTTGGACTGGGTAAGAGTGGTCTGCTTAATTCAGACACTCTGTTCATCACCACCCCCTTTTCTGAATCGTTTTTGGCCACTATAGGTGTGGCAGGGTATACTCAGACATGAGTCCCTTTCTCACTGCACCATCAGGATTCAAGCAAGCCGGGCCGAAGAAGGCTGAAATGCCAGAAACCGGTCCCCGGTAGCTTGTCTCCTTTCTGGTGAAGAATTGGCTTGGTAGTTTAGTCTGCCCTGTTCCCATGATGCACCGGGCCAGGGACAGACTGATTTGCATATAGCCAGGTTCTGAGCTGGGATGGTGCAGTGAGATAAATAACGGTGATGGATCAAGCCCTGATCTTTGGACTGGGTAAGAGTGGTCTGCTTAATTCAGACACTCTGTTCATCACCACCCCCTTTTCTGAATCGTTTTTGGCCACTATAGGTGTGGCAGGGTATACTCAGACATGAGTCCCTTTCTCACTGCACCATCAGGATTCAAGCAAGCCGGGTCGAAGAAGGCTGAAATGCCAGAAACCGGTCCCCGGTAGCTTGTCTCCTTTCTGGTGAAGAATTGGCTTGGTAGTTTAGTCTGCCCTGTTCCCATGATGCACTGGGCCAGGGACAGACTGATTTGCATATAGCCAGGTTCTGAGCTGGGATGGTGCAGTGAGATAAATAACGGTGATGGATCAAGCCCTGATCTTTGGACTGGGTAAGAGTGGTCTGCTTAATTCAGACACTCTGTTCATCACCACCCCCTTTTCTGTATCGTTTTTGGCCACTATAGGTGTGGCAGGGTATACTCAGACATGAGTCCCTTTCTCACTGCACCATCAGGATTCAAGCAAGCCGGGCCGAAGAAGGCTGAAATGCCAGAAACCGGTCCCCGGTAGCTTGTCTCCTTTCTGGTGAAGAATTGGCTTGGTAGTTTAGTCTGCCCTGTTCCCATGATGCACTGGGCCAGGGACAGACTGATTTGCATATAGCCAGGTTCTGAGCTGGGATGGTGCAGTGAGATAAATAACAGTGATGGATCAAGCCCTGATCTTTGGACTGGGTAAGAGTGGTCTGCTTAATTCAGACACTCTGGTCATCACCACCACCTTTTCTGAATCGTTTTTGGCCACTTTAGGTGTGGCAGGGTATACTCAGACATGAGTCCCTTTCTCACTGCACCATCAGGATTCAAGGAAGCCGGGCCGAAGAAGGCTTAAATGCCAGAAACCGGTCCCCGGTAGCTTGTCTCCTTTCTGGTGAAGAATTGGCTTGGTAGTTTAGTCTGCCCTGTTCCCATGATGCACTGGGCCAGGGACAGACTGATTTGCATATAGCCAGGTTCTGAGCTGGGATGGTGCAGTGAGATAAATAACGGTGATGGATCAAGCCCTGATCTTTGGACTGGGTAAGAGTGGTCTGCTTAATTCAGACACTCTGTTCATCACACCCCCTTTTCTTTCTTTCAAGGCTTCACTCTTTGTCCATTTAATTTATTTTTTTCCTCCACACTTGTCTGATTTCTTTCTCTTATGCTTTGATCTTTTCTTTTAAAAACCACCATATTTCTTTCTTTCTTGCTTCCCTCTTATTGTTTCTTTGTTTGGTCGCTATTTGAACCACCAATTTCCCCTCTTTTGTTGTTTGCCCCCAATCAAGAGTGGGGCAGATGGGGGTGTGGTATAACCACACGTTGTAAATACCATTATCCCGGGGTTCAATAATTACTGAATGTTATAAATATCTCCTCTTCCAAGTTTTTCTCTTAGAAATTAGACATAGAGTATTGAATCAGAGTGTAAAGCTTCGAATTCAGACTGTTTTACCATCTATCCCCCCCCTCAGTAAATATCACCTTTTGATAAGTACCTGGAAAATTGTAGGGGGGTGTGGACTTTATTGAACCCAATAATTACGTGGAGCTGTACACATTGCGTGACTTAGAATTCCTATCGCTCTGCAAACAGGGCTGGTGCAACTGTTGGAATCACGCAGCCCACTTGTAATCACGGTTTGAACGTGGACAATGAGGGAGGGGTGGGGGTATGATGATCATCACACAGCATTGCACAGGGACCTGAAATCAACCCTCAGAGTGTTAACAGGGACATACTGCCATTGTTTATATTCCTCTTACACCATTTTAGGTGGAGCCTAGACAGTACTTGCGCTGTCCGACAATCTGTTGTATGTACTGTGTGGGGTCTGACTCCTCCCATCGCTTTGGATTGGCTTTTGTCTGTGTCATTCATGAATGGTAGCTAATGGTTGGTTCATGTCTCACCTTTTCTCACAAGTTAACTCCCATGGAGTATTGCTCCGGCAACGAGCAGCAACGTGCACGCTGCTTGCATGCCTTTATCTTGTTATATATCTTTTGTGAGATTTGTGCCGGAAGGAGAAGCCCCGAGGAGTCTACCATAACTCCCTTAAAGGGAGCGCCCACAATTTTGGTTTGCTGGACATTGTGACTATCAGGGGAATGTTGCTTTGTGTTGAGACAGCTTGGGACTCGTAAAATAAGGCACAATGGGGCAGATTTACAAGCCCCTTGCGCCTCTTTTACGCCACTGTTGCGTCACTTTTGTGATGCAGCAGTGTCGCAAAAGATGCGCCATGATGCAGGGTATTTACAACGTGACGCATCTGGGAGATGCGTCACCCTGCACCATAAGGAGATGTTACGGGGCAGGGGGGGGCGTTCCGATGCAGAAATGCCTCCTAAAAGTGGCTGAGTGAAATCTACAAGATTTCCCTCAGTCACTTTTCAAAACCCTGCGCCTGCTTGAAGCAGGCGTAAGGCTTGATGCAGCATTGGACAGATAGGGCCCCACAAAGCATTGCTGGAGCTCCGTCGCGCTTGCGGCGCAACTCCAACAATGCGCCACTTTTTGCCCCATGGTGCGCCGCATTGTAAATTAAATAGGCTGAGTACCTGCACTTCTCAATTTGAAAGGGATAGCCCCTGCACTTCTAAGCAGTGTGGCCATGCATTTAATGGGAGAGAGCCACACTTCTCAGGAGCAGACTGGTACTCTAAAAAGTAAGTACCAGCACTTCTATGTTTCACCTTAAAGCACTGGGGCCTGTTTTATGAAGGCCTTGCGCCGCCGGTGCGTCACTTTTTCCCATGTTAAAAGTGACGCACCGGCGGCGCAAGGCCTTCATAAATAGGCCCCCTGGTGTGTGCCCGTTCGCAAAGGATGCACTGTCTCAGCCTCGGTGTAAATATGTGCACGAGGACAGAGCTGACGGCAGCTCTGCTCCCTCCTTCATGGTCGTGGTTTCCTTCAGTAGCTGAGCCCAGATTCCAAAGCCCCAGCTGACCAGGGTGTGTCCAGCTGTCCTGGCAGACAGTTCACCGCTGCTGTGACCGATGACTGTGGGAAAGCAGCCGCCGACCCCCAGAGAGGCAGCCACGAGGTAAACAAAGCCCCGCGGATTGTGAGAAGGATGAATTGATCAGCTGATTCCTGTAGGTGGCAGCAGAGCTCTACTATTTTACTGAGGAGCATTTATTTAATTTCTTGAAAAAATGCTAAAACTTGTTTCCACACTGTGAATAACGATATTGTGTTTCATTTCATGCTCCATGCACTAAGACAGAAGAGCGCACAGACAGACACAGCAATGCACACAGGGATACGTGTATTTAGAATATATCCGCATATAGGCACCCCTTGCTCACAGGAGCAGGACCACACAAACACCTCACAAACATACAGTCAGGGTAGGTATGCCTCTCTGCTCACTGGTGGATAGATGGATGCCGGCTTGTGTGGGCTAAAAACCGGTCCCAGGATGTGTGTTTCCGGTCCAGGGAAGGCATGGCTTGGCAGTTCGGGCTGGACTGTTCCCATGAGGCACAGGGTCAGACCGATTTGCATATGGTCATGTCTGAACTGGGGTGGCAGAGTGGGCTAAAGAACGGTGATGGATTAAACCCAGATCAGTTGACTGGGGGTGAGTGCTTGATTTGCTTCAACGCTCCGTCCATCATCCCCTTTGGTATCGGCTTGTGTGAGTGGCTGTGTCAACAAACAATGGAGGAACAGGTGGTATGGTGGCTGTGGGTGTGTTGCAAGGTATGATTGTAGATCCAGGGCCTCATTTATGGGGTCCCTTGCGTCATCGGAACTTCACTTTTCGTCAATATCAGTCCCTTTAACGCAGTGTTCTGTGTTAAAGGCCTGTGCAATGGGTTTTGCTGGGGGCGTTCCAAGCAACATCCGTGGCCTTTTAACACTGCCCCAGATTTACGAGAAATTGTAAATCTAAGGCAGTGCCACAAACTTACGCCTCCCAGGGGATGGTGTAAGGGATGGGCAATGGGGAGAAATATCTTTATTTCTCCTTGTGTTTCCTTTTTCTATGTGTGCTGCACTGCAGCCCACATAGAAGAGGAAAAGCCTCGTGTGATTATTTTTGTGCAGCGAGGTTTCCCTTCCTGTACAAAAATGTATTTATTTATTTTTAGCATTTCTTAAGCGCGAACAATTGCCCGCAGGCGTCTCGGCGCTGTACTTTGTATGCTCTTCTGTGCGATCTTGAGTATTTAGAGGTTGAATAAAATAATCATCTCCGCAGAGCGGGCACCCTTGCATCATTGTGCACAGGTGTCTGCGCTGGCGTAGGCAGCCCATCGTGTGCTGGCGCAGGGGAAAAGGACATGAATGCGCCGTATCTTATAGGTACGGCGCATTCCTGCCCTTTTCTTTTGCCGTAGGGAAGCGAGCGGGAAGGCCTGCTGCGCTTCCCTACGACAAAACCTCATAAATGAGGCCCCCAGGATTTGCATGATTCTTTGTAAATGTCCATCTAGCACTCCTAATTGTTTCTTTTTTATTATTGTTCTCTGAATCAGTTTTGTGCGACTCCCTCCTAGTGTTTTGTCAAAGAACACTATATCATAATGTAGATTTAGAGAAAGAGGAAATTCCACTTGCAGGTGGAGGTGTGCACATTTATGCTTAGACGGCTTGTGATGATGAAGAGAATGGAAGACTTTTAACTTTCACAGTAGACCCCCAAGGAAGGGTCTATTAGGACCCGAAATGCATTGGGTAAATGCTGAATGTATAAGCTAAAGCCGTCACAGATAATAAATTGCAATGTTGAAGAATTGAAAAGGATGAAAGGAATAAATTTAAGTTTGAAATGGAGATGAATTCTGATGGATTTTTTATTGAGAATGAATAAGTGGATAAAGACCGTGTAGGTCTAAGCATAAATGTGCACACCTCCACCTGCAAGTGGAATTTCCTCTTTCTCTGAATCTACACCCCAGGATTTGCGACATATGACCTTTGGTAAGGTAACATATTATCAGTTTATTGGACCTTTGTCTTATATTAGGAACGCTTGTATGTGAACATGTAGGATTGTGTTGAAGTATGCTTGTGTATTTTTATAAAACGTGGGATTCTGACCCCCTTTATAAACTGCAGAAACTAATTTCTTTACAATCTGCAACTTGTGGCCCACCCAGTTGCCTATTATAAAGAAAAGACGCCAGAACTCGACGATTATTAGTTATTACTGTCAAATTCTAATATCACAATGCCTGCTACAAGAGCCAGCAGCGGAGGCGAAAGGTAAGTCAGATCACATAGCATAATTGAAGCAGCTGGTTTAGAGCTACAAAGAACACATTGCTTTTCTTTCTTCTGTTCTATTTTAAAAGCGTACAATGACAAGCAGAAAGAATATGTTTATTTTTTCTTAGATAGAAAAAAGCCAAAATCTTTCTGCATGTTTCTACACTAAGCATGGGTGAATTTTGTGAATTCGCGATGCGCTAATTTGCGGACTTGCGAATTCACGATCCGCAAAATTCGCGAATTTGCGGATTTTTGTTTTTGCGTGTTCGCAGGGTTTTTTGCGTGTTCGCGGGGTTTTTTGCATCTTCACGAGCCGCTTGCATAGCGAAGTTACCCATGCAGTCGTTTATGGGAGAGGGAGAGAGAGATAGATAGATAGCTAGATAGATAGATAGATAGATAGATAGATAGATAGCTAGATAGATAGATAGATAGATAGATAGATAGATAGATAGATAGATAGATAGATAGATAGATAGATAGAGAAAGAGAGGGAAAGAGAGAGGGAGAGAGAGAACGAGAGAAAGAAAGAGAGGCCGGATCTCTGAAGGGCCAGATTCCTGGGTTGCCCCTACAGAACATACAGCTTTTTATTTTTAGCAAAACGCATATGAAAATTGTGCTGTAAAGGTCTCTTTCAGTTTAACCCCTCCTGACAGCTCAAAATGGGTATATTTGCCATCCTCTCCCTTCTTCCTGTTTTTTATATCTGTAAGTGCTTCCTGATGAGGTTTAATTCCTTGGACAGGTGCCTCGTTGCCTACTTGTAACTATTCTCTGACCCTGTTTCAAGGGTCAGAGCAGGGTCAGAGAATAGTTGCAAGCAGGCAACGAGGCGCCAGGAAGCAATTAGCAGCAGGTGTCCAAGTTGAAGTTAATTTGTTTGTAACCCTTTTGTAAAAGGTTACAAAGAAATTAGGTTCAACTTTTGCACCTGCTGCTGTAACCCTTGCTTAGCTGAAAATTCGTCCCCGCTGATTCGCGGATTTTACCGCGATTTCGCGAGATTCGCGGATCGCGAAATCGTAGAAAATCCACAAATTCGCCCGCGAAACGGATTTTACGACCACCCTTATTCTACACGTTCTAAGCTACTGCAGATGTTTTTTGCTTTTTTAAACTGACTTGTATTAAACAGTTTCTAATATCTGTTTGCAACACATATGTAACAGGTTTTTGATGTGTTTCATTTTGCACTAGAGGTTTTACTTTTATTCTTCATGTTTGGAAAAATGCTTGCTCTGTCACAGTAAAGAGCTACGCACCAAGTTTTTTAGTGGTTTGTGGGAAATATAATGGAGAATCATATATTATATGGGATAAAGGACCACCAGCTGTACGTGATAACGATATTGCAGGTTACCTCAGACTTCCCTAACCTTATAAAGGAACTCAGCCTTTGGCCTTGTTCCTCTATATGGTTATGGAACTCCTCTGTGACTTGCAGTATCTTGTGTAATGTAGTACGGTCAAGGAGACTTTGGGCCAGATGTAGGTAATTCATATTTACCGACTCTTAAATACCGAATTTTACCGATTCGGTATTTAAGAGTCGGTAAATATGAGGGGGGAGATGTAGGTAATTCAATTTTAAGAATTACCGAATCGGTAGGTGTCACGACGCTCTAGTGCTCCAACTCTTCGCGGGGGCAGTAGTGACGAATGTCCCAATCACCCCTCCACCGGTACTCCCGCTTCTAGAGCAAGACCACCAGCAGGGGGGAAAGGGGAATTGGACAGAGAAGAGAAAACCTTGGCTCCAGCTGTCACCAGTACCTTCTAGAGACTGCAATAACTTCCTGCCGTCTGCTATGGAGGTGCCTAATACACAGAGTAGGGAGAGAAAGAGAATATACCACAAACCTTTTTTCACTAAGCAGTCTTTCTTAAAGGTAAAGCAAAACTTGTCCTGCCAGTTCTAGCCAAGGTTTTTGCCCCTCTTCTATTAATGTTGATAAGTATCTGGCAGGGCTTCTTGCTGTGAAGGAATACACAAACATTAGTCTCTCTACCTCAAAGAATCCCTTCTAACTCTCTCAGACTGAACTATTACCTGTGAAGCCTTCTGCTAGACGTGGTCATGGGGGTTCTGTAGCAAGTTTGAATACTTTAATGCAATTCGAAGAACTGTTCTCCAAATGTCTCTTCAGAAGCGCGCAAAAAGGAAATTGGGAGGAAGGATAGGGAGGGAAAAGAATAGGGAAAGCGCAAGGGGAATGTCCAGGGAAATAACACCGTGCTGGGTAGTTCAGAGCTAAAGTTCGTGCTCTCTGAGGCAATTATTTATATGAATATTACTGCCTTACTTGTTGTGTCTGCAACCTCTTCTCCTGAACTGAAGCTTTTTCTTCCTGTGGTTGAGCTTTACTGAATTCAGGAATTTCTCTGGAACCTGCTATGCGGTACTCGCTGTTCAACCATTTGCCCCTTCAGAACGTAGGGCAGCCAGAACGCTGTACCACTGTGAATCCCTTCAAAATGCTGACACCTCTGTGGACTGTGAGAGCGCACAGCGGGGAATAGACTGTCTACAATATTGTCTCTAAGATACTCTGCCAATATCTCTAAACTCTCTACTGTTCCTAATTCCGACTACTCCCGTCATAAATTTCTGACGCGGAGCGGAGGCAAGGAACAGCTGCTCGAACGGAAATCTTCGTTGAAGTGCGCAGTTAGAAGTGCGCGACTTCCCGACATCCACTAGAGGGCGCACCACCCAGGTTGATCTTAAAGGGGACATTACGCGGCCATCTTAGGGAGGTGAACAATTTACAATCTTTAGGCAGTTTTCTTTTTAAAATTCAAGGTTCCCCCTAGAATTTCCAAAGCTTCCCGGAGGAACAAGGGAACCAGACATTAGCCCGAGTAAAACGGGACATTGCCAGGGAACTGAATTGTGGTCTCGAAGAACCTACAGTAGCTACTTGGTGAATCCTGACAGTACCCCCTCTCAAGGACCGAGGCATCGGTCCTGGTTTGCTTGGAAATCTGGAATGAAAACGTTTTAGCAATTGAGGGGCATGGATATTGGCCAACAGGTTCCCAAGACCTCTCCTCTGGGCCAAACCCCTTCCAATCCACTAAATATCTTAATTTCCCTTTCTGGTACTTGGAATCTAAAATGTCTTTTACCTCATATTCAGTATGTCCTTGAATATTAAGTGGGTCTGGAGGTTTACTTAGCCGCATGGGTGATTGGATCTTTTTCAATAAGGACACATGGAAAACAGGATGAACACCTATCTTGGCTGGTAGTTTCAATCGCACTGTAACTGGTCCTAACACCTTGTCTACTGAATATGGACCCACAAATCTCGGTTGGAATTTCCTGTTACCCTTCAAATGGAGATTCTTAGTGGACAGCCACACCTGATCTCCTTCCTGATAATGTGGGGCCTCTTGTCTATGCGTATCTGCGAATCTTTTGTAGGAGTATTTAGCTTTGACCAAATTTTGCTCGGCCGATTTATGCAAAGAGCTCAGATCTGTGAGGGCTCTCTTAGCTGCAGGAACACCTAACTCCTCCTGTGTGACAAAGAAGTTTGGATGCAGGCCAAAGTTTAAATAAAATGGAGAGTACCCAGTAGAAGCACTCTTCGCATTGTTGCAAGCAAACTCAGCCATCTACAATTTATCCGACCACTCCCCACCTTGATCCATCAAAAACAGCCTCAGGTACTTTTCTAATTTCTGATTGGTTCTTTCAGTCTGCCCATCTGATTCAGGGTGGTAGCTAGTGGACAACCTACTCTCAATCCCCAACCCTTTCAGAAACGCCCGCCAGAAGTGAGAAATAAATTGAGGGTCACGATCCGAAACCACAATCTTGGGGACACCATGAATTTTTACAATATTCTCACTGAAAACCTGAGCCAACTCAACTGCGGTTGGAGTGCCTGACATTGGGATGAAATGACTCATTTTTGTGAAGGTATCTACAATCGCCAATATAGTATAAAATCCCCTACTTAACGGCAGATCTACTATGAGATCCAAGGAAATAGTATGCCATGGATAAGTTGGGGTGGCAGGGGCTGCAATAAACCCTGTGGAGCCAGTCTACTAGATTTACTTCGAGCACATGACTCACAAGACTGTACATTTCTTTTGATGTGAGTGGACATCCCAGGCCACCAAAAATAACGCTGCACCAACTCTTGGGTCTTTGCAATACCTTTGTGACCAGCCAGCGGATGATCATGGCAGCTCTGTAATGCCTTTTCCTGTAGACTGATTGTAGGAAAATATAAGGCTTCTTTAAAATAGGGTAGCTGTTGCCGGCACTGTCTTTCTTCTCCTTGTTGGACCCACTGCTGGATTTCCTCTGTAGATAAGCTCTTACAAACCTCTTCCTGGAAATTATCTAAAGAAAGTGCACACACTATCTTGGCTTCAGGAATTATAGGTCTAGCTTCCACGGTATGCCCATTCTTAGGCCCTGGTCGATAGGTAATCACGAAATCAAAATCCGCAAAATAAAGAGACCAACGAAGCTGTCGTGGCGTTAAGGACTTGGCGGTTTTTAGGAACTGTAAATTCTTGTGATCTGAAAAGACTGTAACAGTATGCCGTGCTCCTAGCAAGTAATGTCTCCAATCCTTGAAGGCGTCTTTCACTGCTAATAACTCTTTCTCAGTGATGGTGTAGTTCACTTCAGCGGAATTCAGTTTGCTCGAACGGTAAGCAACCGGGTGAAGTTGTCCAGTGGCTGAGTGGCACTGAGAAAGAACTCCCCCAATCGCCTGATCCGAAGCATCGGCTTCCAAGTAAAAAGGTTCAGCAGGATCAGCATGCAAGAGATTAGGGGCCGATACAAATTTTTTCTTCCGGACTAAAAAAGCTGTATTAGTCTCGGTAGTCCACTCAAATTTGACTCCTTTCTTCAGAAGACCAGTGATGGGGGCAATCAGCTGAGAAAATCCCTGAATAAATCGTCGGTAAAAATTGGCAAAGCCCAAAAATCTTTGAATTTCTTTAACATTCTTGGGTGCAGGCCAGTCCTCCACTGCTTTCACCTTTCCTGGATCCATAGTAATTCCCTGAGGAGAGATAACAAATCCAAGAAATTCCACCTTCGAAGCATGAAATACACATTTTTCTAATTTGACAAAGAGATGATTAGACTGCAATCGCTCCAGGACCATCCGCACATGCCGAGAGTGTTCCTGAGTGTTTTGAGAATAAATTAAAATGTCATCCAAATAGATGATCGCAATCTTATCAATCAAATCACTCATGATGTCATTGATGAAATGTTGGAACACCGCGGGTGCATTAGAAAGGCCGAATGGCATAACACAGTATTCGAAAAGACCGAACTTGGTTCGAAAAGCGGTCTTCCATTCATGCCCTTCCTTCATGCGGACCAAATGATAAGCTCCTCGCAAATCAAGTTTAGTGAAAATTTGAGCTTCCTTAATTTGATCCAACAAGACAGAAATCAACGGTAACGGGTATCTATTCTTGATGGTGATCTGTTTTAGTGCTCGATATTCTATGCAAGTTCTCAAACGTCCTTCTTGCTTCTTCGGAATAAAAAACATCGGAGATGATACTGGAGACTGGGAAGGCCATTTGCCAGATATCGATCCAAGTATTCTTTAAGATGTTCATTTTCTGCTTCAGTAAGAGCATAAATCCGGCTACAAGGGAGAACAGCTCCGGGTTCCAAATCAATGGTGCAATCATAAGCACGGTGAGGTGGCAACAGATCTGCTTCCTGTTCGCTAAATACCGTCTCTAAATCACGATACTCTGGAGGAATTTCTTCAGTAGTAATCGCTCCAATGGATTGACCTCCAAAAGACAACAGCATAGATTGTGTGGGTTCTTCCACCAGTGTCTTAGGACCATAACAGTGAGATAAACAAAATTTCGAATGCAGACTGACTGTTCGATTTTCCCAGTCTATAGTTGGATTGTGAAGAGCTAACCAAGGCAATCCAAGAATCAATTGAAATTGTGGAGCGTCGATTAAATTAAATTGTAACACCTCACGATGACCATCCGCTTGAGTTATCTCCAATTCTTCCGTTTGACTGGTGATGGGACCAGAAGTCAGATTGGTACCATCTACAGCGTGTACCGGCTCCGGACGGTCTTTCTCAATCGCTCGAATTCCCATCTGTCTAGCATATCGTATATCACAAAAGTTTCCAGTGGCACCTGAGTCCAGCATGATGGCCACTCCTAATATCTGATGTTCACGAAATTGCATAGTCACATTAAGAATCACATGAGGTGTCATAGTTTGGAGAGTATTCAAAATTAAATGAGGTTCAGGAGTCGTCTTGTCTTCCTTCACCACCAGAGTGACTCCGCCTATTGATGGTTCACCTCGTTTCCCTTAAACGGAGTCTTGGGCCGCGTGATGCACTCCTTGACAAATTGGCCTGAAGCACCACAATATAAACATAACTTTTTTAACCTCCTTTGTTCCTTTTCTTCTTTACTCAGTGGACCACGGACTGATCCTCTCTGCATAGGCTCCGATTCAGTATTTCCTCCCGATCCTTTCTCAGTCTTTGCTCTGTCAAAACGAGGGAAATTCATCTTCCAATCTCTCTTCTTTTCACCTTTTCGTTCCGAATTGTGAAAATCCAATTCTAACACCAGATCCACTAGAGCTGATAATTCTGTGGGTCGATTGGGAACTTGAGCCAACGTATCCTTGATTTCATCCCTTAAGCCCCGATAGAATAAGGCTGCTCTCTTTTCATCCGACCAGCTGGTCTCCAGGATCAATTTGTTAAACTGCGTAAGGTAAGTAATTAAATCTTTAGACCCCTGCCGCAGCTCCAACAATTCATTATCGGTGGCCTGAGAAATCCTTCTCCGATCAAAAATCCTGAGAAACTCGGCCTTAAATTTAGTAAAGTCACAAAGCAAAGGATCATCTTCACTAACCAAAGGCATTGCCCAATTGGCGGCATCCCCACTTAAATATGATAAAATAAACGCTACTCTAGATTGAGCATCAGGGAATAGGGTGGGGCGGCACATGAAATGGAGGGAACACTGAGTCAAAAAATATTGTGATTCTAAGGATCCCCGGAAAACCTTTCTGGGGCTGCCAAAGGAATCAAAGGAGATACTGAATGGATTACCTGAGCAACGGACTTAGTGTCTGTACGTAACCCACTAGGACCTGGAACTGCGGGGCTCTGTACTGGATTTCCCATAGCCAACCCATCCACCTTCTGTGCTAATAGTCTTGTCTCCTGACGAGAGGCCACTAACTCTAATTTTAAACTCTGATTTTCCTCCCGGACTGCTCCCAAATCCCTTTGTATTCCTACTGATATCGCGCCTAAATCCTTCAAATCCATTCCTTCAGCCATACTGCCCGGGCGAAGGAAGTACGTGGGCACTTCAATCTGTCACGACGCTCTAGTGCTCCAACTCTTCGCGGGGGCAGTAGTGATGATTGTCCCAATCACTCCCCCACCGGTACTCCCGCTTCTAGAGCAAGACCACCAGCAGGGGGGAAAGGGGAATTGGACAGAGAAGAGAAAACCTTGGCTCCAGCTGTCACCAGTACCTTCTAGAGACTGCAAAAACTTCCTGCCATCTGCTATGGAGGTGCCTAATACACAGAGTAGGGAGAGAAAGAGAATATACCACAAACCTTCTTTCACTAAGCAGTCTTTCTTAAAGGTAAAGCAAAACTTGTCCTACCAGTTCTAGCCAAGGTTTTTGCCCCTCTTCTATTAATGTTGATAAGTATCTGGCAGGGCTTCTTGCTGTGAAGGAATACACAAACATTAGTCGCTCTACCTTGAAGAATCCCTTCTAACTCTCTCAGACTGAACTATTACCTGTGAAGCCTTCTGCTAGACGTGGTCATGGGGGTTCTGTAGCAGGTTTGAATACTTTAATGCAATTCGAAGAACTGTTCTCCAAATGTCTCTTCAGAAGCGGGCAAAAAGGAAATAGGGAGGATGAATAGGGAGGGAAAAGAATAGGGAAAGCGCAAGGGGAATGTCCAGGGAAATAACTCTGTGCTGGGTAGTTCAGAGCTAAAGTTTGTGCGCTCGGAAGCAATTATTTATATGAATATTACTGCCTTACTTGTCAAGTCTGCAACCTCTTCTCCTGAACTGAAGCTTTTTCTTCCTGTGGTTGAGCTTTGCTGAATTCAGGAATTTCTCTGGAACCTGCTATGCCGTACTCGCTGTTCAACCATTTGCCCCTTCAGAACGTAGGGCAGTCAGAACGCTGTACCACTGTGAATCCTTTCAAAATGCTGACACCTCTCTGGACTGTGAGAGCGCACAGCGGGGAATAGACTGTCTACACTATTGTCTTTAAGATACTCTGCTAATATCTCTAAACTCTCTACTGTTCCTAATTCCGACTACTCCTGTCATGAATTTCTGACGCGGAGCGGCGGCAAGGAACAGCTGCTCGAACGGAAATCTTCGTTGAAGTGCGCAGTTAGAAGCGCGCGACTTCCCGACATCCACTAGAGGGCGCACCACCCAGGTTGATCTTAAAGGGGACATTACGCGGCCATATTAGGGAGGTGAACTATTTACAATCTTTAGGCAGTTTTCTGTTTAACATTCAAGATTCCCCCTAGAATATTCGAAGCTTCCCAGAGGGAACAAGGGAACCAGACATTAGCCCAAGTAAAACGGGACATTGCCAGGGAACTGAATTGTGGTCTCGAAGAACCTGCAGTAGCTACTTGGTGAATCCTGACAGTAGGATTCAGTTTTTACCGATTCTGTAAAAACCGAATCCTACCGATTCGGTAATACTTAAATTCGAATTACCTACATCTCCCCCCTTCATATTTACTGATTATCTGCCACCTATAAAAACAGGAAGTTATTAACTTGAAGGATAAGTCCAGATGGATTAATGTCAGATTCTATGGAAATCCGGAGAAAATGGAGGGCAATGGTGAGCATGGTTTCTTGATCCAGCTCCTTTCTCACATTCTGAATGTGACTTTCTTCCACCATGAACAGGCAAGCAAAGTCCACACAACAGCTCCAAAGCACGGTCCATTCACACTGGAAGGTCACAAGATTACAACCGCTGCTGATGTTTGGGTGGGAACAAATGGCAAAAGGAAGGCCTTCTTACTTTTAAGATCTTCGCTCTGAAAATGCGACATTAAATACTGCACCTTGGAAAAAGCTACGATATGGATCACAATTGATTGGGACTTTAGAGACTATTCTAATACAGCTGATCTGGCCAGGTTTCTCAACAGCTTAGACGAACAATGGATGGGCACTACACAACCACAACAAACAAGTTGGACAACCTCTCCAAAACCAAGGCAGCAGGCAGCAGGACTGTATCTTCAATAAACAGGTGAAAAGAGAAAAGAGAATTTAGAGCTTACACAGAACTCATCCAGAGACAAATCCAGGTGCCCTCTAAAGCCAACCCCAAGATCTGGGCCAGAGGCTGTCTCTGCAGGAACTGGTGCGGGACTCCAATAAGTAAACAAACTTCCTCTGTTTGTTGTATCCTCTCCTTTGTTTGATGGTTCTTCTCGGATTGTTTACTGCTGTCCACCTGATGATTTTCAAATGGTGAACTCCCCTTAGCTGTCGCTTACGCCCAAGTAGTGGACTCTCACTGGTCCACTCTCCTCCCACCCTTTCAGACCTCCCATTTGGTTGTGCATGCATGGATTCTTGCCTTGATGTTTTGTACTCCTGCACATAACTGTCCTGCCCACTGCAGACTCAAGCTCAACACATCGAGACCTCTTTCTCGAGGACGCAGATCCTCACTTTCCAAAGACCTCGGATAACCGAGACAAACCTGCCGAGCCAATTCAACAAAGGAGTACTGCTGATGGTCAAAGATTCCTTTTGCTCCCGCTCAGGGATTTTCAACTGCAACAAATCTATTTCAGCAGGACATCGCAGAGTATTGGGCTTTATGGAGCCCTGTTCAGCTCCAGCTTGAACCCGTTTGCCGAAGGAAGAATCAGAGCTCAAAAAAGTGACTCAGTGCTTTTCTTAATTAAACTTCACTCTATTTTTATCCACTGCAATATTTTTTTTATTGCTGCAACATAAGTGAGTTGGTGCACAGACAAAATATCGACTCCAAAATATCGACTGGACATAATATCGACTTTTAAATATAGACTGGACAAAATATCGACTGGACAGAATATCGACTACAAAAATATCGTTTTTAAGGTAAGTGAAGTAATATCGACTGTATAAAATATAGATAGCAAAAATATCGAATTTTTAATAATATATAATATTTTATAGTGTATTTTTATGTAATAATATGTGTGAAAAGTGTGTATTAATGTTATAAAGTATTTTATTAAATGAATTTTGTTTTTATAATAATTGCGTAATGTAATTCTGTAGCGGGTTGTGGGTTTATAGGGGAATAGGGTGGGAAGTAATTTAATAATGATTAATTAATTAATATATGTTTGTAAATATTTTTAATTAATAATTAATTGATAATTAATTATTATTAATTAGTTAATTAATTAATATAATATAATTTTGTACATATTTTTTATTAGTAATTAATTGGTAATTAATTAATTGTAATTAGTTGATATTAATTAGAGTAAAGTTTTAATATATATAATTTTGTATTTTGTGTTAATATTAATTATTAAATTAATTACAGCTAATGTGCTAATGTGCTAATATATTTACTTTATTGTTACTGTTAATTAATAATTAATTGGTAATTAAATAATATTTATTAATTTTGGGTAAAGGAGTATTTTTAGGGTTCAGGGTCAGTTTTCAGTTTTTGGGTAAAGGGGCATTTTTAGGGTTTTGGGTCAGTTTTCAGTTTTAGGGTAAAGGGGTATTTTTTGGGTTCAGGGTCAGTTTTGGGTTTTTGGGTAAAGGGGTATTTTTAGGGTTTAGGGTCAGTTTTCAGTTTTTGGGTGAAGGGGTATTTTTAGGGTTCAGGGTCAGTTTTCAGTTTTTGGGTAAAGGGGCATTTTCAGGGTTCAGGGTCAGTTTTTAGTTTTAGGGTAAAGGGGTATTTTTAGGGTTCAGGGTCAGTTTTGGGTTTTTGGGTAAAGGGGTATTTTTAGGGTTCAGGGTCAGTTTTCAGTTTTTGGGTAAAGGGGTATTTTTAGGGTTCAGGGTCAGTTTTGGGTTTTTGGGTAAAGGGGTATTTTTAGGGTTCAGGGTCAGTTTTCAGTTTTTCAACGATATTTTAGCAAGTCGATAATGTGACCGTCGATACTCTTTGGAGTGGGAATAGTATTTTTTACACTTCTGGTATTGTACGGTAATATAATAGTATCTTATTTAATTATAGTATGTTACTATATATATATGTTTTAACAAATATGATTGCAAAAAATTATTTTTATTAATTTCATTTATTATTTAATTATTATAGGTTAATTTAAGTATTTTTAAGTATATTTTAGTAATTAAATTTTAATATTAATTTAATTAAACACTGTTTTTAATAAAGTCGATATTTTTTATAACTATATTATTGTAAACGATATTTTGTACTCGATATTTTTGTACTTACCTGTTTGTAGATACAAACTCGATATTTTGACTGTCGATATTTTGTCCACGAAATTTTTGCTAGTCGATATTTTGTCCCTCGATATTATTTCAGTGATCCGACTAAGTCACTCCTGAGTCACTCCTGAGTCTCTCCCCAGTCACGCCTACATTTCCATGCATCTTTCAAAAGGCAGTACGAAGAGCACTCAGCATAACAACAGGAGTAACCAAAATGATGGCAGTCACTTTTCCTGTCACGCGGGCAAGATATTAGTGATCAGTATCACAATCACAGTCATAATAATGATTGCAAACATTATAATTCAAAATAGGATAAATAGCCAAAAGGCCCAAGTTAATGTCAACCTCGGTCTTTGGTTCAGCTGCAGAACTAAAGTATAAAGACTTGCCTCTTGCAGCCAGGGATGAGCACGGGGTGGAAGGGAGGTGTTCCTTCGCGGCCGGGACAGGAGACCAGTTGAAAGGTTCCCTCCCGTCCCATGGTGTCAACAAGGCTGGCCCTGCACAGAACCAGAAGTGCACTTTGGAGGATCACTTGATTTAGGGCTCAGAAAACCTAATGACACATGAAAAATATAGGGGAACTTCAAGTCACAAAGAATAAATGTTGTAATTGGACTGTTCTCATTGTCTACCAGCAGCATATTGAGTTTGGATGCTTAGTAACTGTCTGCACAGTTCACACACAGAGACATGTTGGACATATCCAAGTCCAAACTACTGGACTGCCATACGTATGGGGCCTCCAACAATGTGTGCTGGTCACAGACACAGCTGACTTCATCAACAAGAGTATGGGGTTGTGGCTTGATCATGACCTGGATGAGACACACAACATAGAGCCGCTGTTAGGAAGAAAGTCTTCTGTTTCTTCCTGAAAACAAAGTGGGGTCAGATAAACTTTATGTGCTGTAATGTTCAGGCTTAGCCAATGGGAGCCTGTCTGCCCACTGGCCTCTTGTGCAGTGTGAGGAGGCGGTACCCAGGCGGAGGAGGTTCTGTTTCGTGCTCCAAACACGAATAAGGGGAGGTCAAGGGAATGAACGGGTCCAGTTAGAGGCTTTAAATTCACGTCACATATGTGAGGTGGGCGGGTGAATCCCTTAGTGAGTGAGATATTAGGGCTCCTTTTTTGATAAACGAAAAAATAATCACTCTAAATTCATAATTTATAACATAGTGCTGCTAAAGCCTCCAGGCTTCTCGGCACTTTTGAGGTTTCCTCTCACATCTTCTGTTTTCACTCTCTTGTGGACACTTCTTTATTTGGCAGAGCAGATCTCTGTGCCACGCCCCCTCTTCCAGGATCTCTACAGTGTGGCTGATGAAAGCATTAAGAGTTGTTCTGCACTACTCGTCGCTCCCTGTAGAGGGCGCCCTCTGTTCACTTTACATTCCCCCCTGCATTCTCCGGGCCCCTCAAATAAACCCCAGACCTACTCCTGTGGGCTGGCTGCGGAAGAGCCACCGATGCCTAACTATGTTAATGCTTCTAGACCAGTAGATAATAATGGAAATATAATATTGTAACGCCTGCTCTCCTCCGGTCCTGGCTCATAACCCGACCTCTTCCCAAACCACACCCCCCGCCCTTTAATGTGTCACTCATATACCACAGCCAGATATCCACGCAGTGCGCCTGGAAGTACATCCGGATCTCTTCTCCGACACTGCTCCCCATGGGCACTGCACACTGCTCCCCATAGGCACTGCACACTAGTCTCCGCATGCACTGCACACTGCTCTCCATAGGCCCTGCACACTGATCTCCATAGACACTGCACACTGGTCTCCACAGGCACTGCACATTGGTCTCCATAGGCACTGCACACTTATCTCCATAGGCACTGCACACTGGTCTCCATAGGCACTGCACACTGGTCTCCACAGGCACTGCACACTGCTCTCCATAGGCACTGCACACTGCTCTCCACAGGCACTGCACACTGGTCTCCATAGGCACTGCACACTGGTCTCCACAGGCACTGCACACTGGTCTCCATAGACACTGCACACTGCTCTCCATAGGCACTGCACACTGGTCTCCACAGGCACTGCACACTGGTCTCCATAGGCACTGCACACTGGTCTCCACAGGCACTGCACACTTGTCTCCATAGGCACTGCACACTGGTCTCCACAGGCACTGCACACTGGTCTCCACAGGCACTGCACACTGGTCTCCATAGGCACTGCACACTGGTCTCCACAGGCACTGCACACTGGTCTCCATAGGCACTGCACACTAACCTCCATATTTATTTAAACTTTTACCACGCACAGCTACCCACAGTGGATTTCTCGGCGCTAGGGACAGACTGGAGAAGAAGATATCAGATAGCCAGCATACAGGAACCAAATACTTATGTGAACAACAGCGTTTTCAGTGCTCTGCTAAAACGAAGAAGACTGGTCTCTAATTTAAGGGCAGTGGGCAGGGCATTCCAATATTTGGGACCAAGATAGGAGAAGGAACGTCCCCCCATCCTTGCCAGCTTAAATCTTGGTATAGAGAAATTGCCAATTTCTGAGGATCGTAAGGTACGTTTGGGCCTGTAAAGTTGCACCAGTTTTTGTAGGTAAGTAGGTGCAATGCCTTGCCTGATCCTAAACATGTAGCATAATGCCTTAAACTTTATGCGGCTGGAGATCTTCAACCAATGAAGATCATGCAAGGCAGATAATGCAGAAGTTCTTCTAGGGACATTCTTCAAGAGTCGCGCGGCTGCATTTTGTACAACCTGCAATACTTTAACAGTGGCTACATCAGCACCCAAATATAGTATGTTGCCATAGTCCAGGCGAGATGTTATCAATGCCTGGACAACCGTTCTACGGGAAGGAATGGGAAGCATCCATAAGATCTTTTGTAGCCACCTGAGAGTAGAAAAACAGGTTGCTGCGACCTTAGTGGCCTGCTGCTTCATTGTTAACTTGTCGTCAATTTGAACACCCAAGTTACGTACAGCATGTGTGGGTACAGGAAGTGCACCCATCTCATTTGGCCAATGCTGAGGGCCCCAGAGGTTCTTATTTTTCCCCAGAATGACCACCTCTGTCTTCTCCCCATTCAGTTTGAGACAGTTCCTCTGCATCCAGTCCGCCACAAGAATGAGGCCCGACTTTAGTGCAGAGGGGTTATTCTCGTCTCACCCTGATAGGGAGAAGACGATCTGGGTGTCATCCGCGTAAGAGAACAGAGTCAGCCCCGCCTGCTCTACGATGTTAGCCAAGGGTTTTACATAAAGATTGAATAATAGAGGGCTGAGTATAGACCCCTGGGGGACACCCCGCGCTGAGGAACAGACCACTGATGCCGCCTTAGGGGAGAAAACTTGAAAGGTTCGCTCGCCAAGAAAGGAGGCCACCCAGGCTAAGGCCCTACCAGTCACGCTGAGTGACCGCAGAGAGTCAAGAAGGATGGAATGTGACACGGTGTCGAAAGCTGCGCTCAGATCCAACAGGATGAGCGCCATAGTTTCACCCTGGTCGACACCGTGTCGGAGACTCTCTGTCACCCCAAGAAGGGCTGTCTCGGTCGAGTGGCAGGACCGAAAACCCGACTGGGAGGAATGTAAGAAACCAGAACTTTCCACCAGTTCAGTGAGCTGGGTATTAATGTGTCTCTCTAACACTTTAGAGAAGATGGGTAGCAGGGATATTGGACGAAAGTTGGCAAGATTCGAGATATCAGCACCAGACTTTTTTAACAAGGGCACTACCATAGCGTGTTTCCATGGCTGGGGTACATATGCCTCAGTAAGTGAGGCGTTTAACAATTTAACAAAAATCTGATGGGTGGAGGGATCTAATTGTTTGAGTATTTTAGCCGGAAGTGCATCGCACGGAGAGCCAGAGCGCACACTATTTAGACAAGAAGAAAAGGAACTATTGTCTAATGGCTGCCATACAGAGAGTTTGGCAACGTTGTCAACATTAGCAGATGACTGCACAGCGCCAGATGCAAAAGGTGTTACCATTGGTGGCGGGGTAAAAAGATCATAGATCAAGTCGACTTTTTTAACAAAAAAAGTCAGCTAAGGATTGGCATTGAACCTTGTCAAGCGCGGGAGGCGTAGGAATAGAGTCCGCTCCTGTCAGTTTTTTTACAACTAAAAAGAGCACCTTAGGGCAGTTTTGTGCATCTGAAACTATTTTTTTAGTATAGTCTGCTCTGGCTGTTTTGCAGCTGTTATGATAGCCCTTCAGAGCTTCTCTGTAAGCTACTTTGCGTGTAGAAGAATAATTGCGCCTCCATTTCCTTTCTAAAATCTTACATTGAGTGCGAAGGCACTTGAGCTTGTCGGAAAACCAAGGTGCAGGTGGACGATGAGGCATAGTTTTCTTATATGTCAAGGGAAGCGTGGAATCAACAGCATTATTTAACCACTGACCAACTGTACAATTTAGTGCAGAGATAGATAGGTCGGTGTTAGGAAGTGTCCTTAATAATAGTTTATTAAGTTCTGGCATGTTAATTTTCCCCCAACTGCGTGTCCGTTTATCTATTTCCTTTCCGATCTGTAATGCTGTCCTGGTAATATCCAATGAAAAAGGAACAGCAAAGTGGTCAGACCATTCTATTGGGCGTGCTTTCTGAGAGCAGTCTAACTGTAGATTTGACAGGATAGGATCTAATAAGTGACCAGCAAGATGTGTAGGGGCAGAGTTCAAGAGTTGAATGTTAAAAACCTCGAGAGTAGAAATAAGCTGTTTAGTGGACGTACTGTCGGAATCTTCGAGATGGATATTTAGGTCCCCTAGAATCGAAAAGTTGGCTGCTCTAAGCAGCAAGGGGGCCAGGAAATCTGGCAAAGTAGAAACCCAGGGATTAGCATTCCCAGGAGGGCGATAGATTAATAGACCTGTCATTGTGAACTGAGGTTTAATAGTTAGCCTAAAAAGGGCTGCCTCGCAACCTTTGAAAGGAATGTCTTCAAATTTACAGGTGTACTTAGATTTGAAGATCATGGCTATCCCCCCCCCTTTGCCTAGAACTCTGTCCTTTCTTACGATGACGTAATTAGGGGGAATTGCAGCGGCAATATCGGGGCCAGAGCTGTCATGCAACCAGGTTTCTGTAAGAAACACAGCATCCGGTTGTTCATCAGTGATGAAGTCACAGATGCTATATTTGTGTTGTGGGAGAGATCTACAATTAATACACCAAAAATGTAAAGAGGAATGTGAAGAGACAGTATTGGACTTAACAGGCCTGCTGCGTCTGACATAGCGCTTAAGCGATCTACAGCTCGCTGGTATTCCGAGAGCGAAACCGCATTGGTGACATTTGTATTTGGGGAAGGGCAATGTACATACAGAGCAGGTCTTGCTAGCAAAGCGGCGCCATGAATGTAATTCCACAGCAGAATAGGAAAGAACCATAATGCAATAAAGTAGATCAGAAACAACTTACTCACAGATGATGTATAGAATACTTGCCAGAGCCCAGAGCCCATCGGAGCGCGGACGAGCGCAGACGGGCTGACTCAGGCGAGACTCCGGCGCTTCCGCAAACGCGACCGCTAGCGCGATAGGGTGACCGTATCCTTTTATATGTACCACTAGAGCGCTCACACCACTCTGGGCACACTCAAGATGGCCGCCGTGGGAAGATTTCCCTAACCCCAATTTAGCTCAAAAAACGGCAGCTAAAAGCCTCAAATGGTGGCGAAAATGTGTGCAGGTGGCCTAGGGGTATGCTGTCTGGGAACACAGAGTGAAAAAGTACACTTTTAAAATCACAAGAAAAACGAGTAAAATAACTCTAAAACAGCTGACAATACAGCATTAATGTTGTCCATTCACACATAGCATTTCCTGTTGGTGGCAGGCAAAGAATCTCCATCGCCATAGGCACTGCACACTGATCTCCATAGGCACTGCACACTGCTTCCCAAAGGCACTGCACACTGCTTCCCATAGGCACTGCACACTGGTGTCCGCATGCACTGCACACTGGTCTGGGACACCCCCGCGCCGCACGGCCACCAGCTGCTGCGTGTGCCCTCCCGCCCTGTGCCTCGCCTGCCCCGTCTCAGCCGCGAGACCACGCCCCCTGCCACCGAGCGGCGTGGTCTGCACTCGATTCCTGCCCTGTGACCCTCTATTTATTTTGCCTCGTTTAGGTCCGTTTTCATTGTATTTGTATTTCTGCTGCCGTTTTATTGTATCTGTATTCCTGCTGTGGTGCTAATTGTTTTTATCTCCTCCGTTGTCTCCCTGGTTAGCCTCCCTCTGCCACCCCCGTTTCTTCCCTCCCCGCTCCCCGCTTCCCGCCACCACCGTTAACCCCGCCCCTTTTCTTTCTGTACCCTCCCCGCTCCCGCCTCCCAGCTGCTCCGCCCACCCGCACACTTGGCCATATATGGCGACCGTGCGACGCAGGTGAGTGTGACCCAGTTCTGGGACACCCCCGCGCCGCACAGCCACCAGCTGCTGCGTGTGCCCTCCCGCCCTGTGCCTCGCCTGCCCCGTCTCAGCCGCGAGACCACGCCCCCTGCCACCGAGCGGCGTGGTCTGCACTCGATTCCTGCCCTGTGACCCTCTATTTGTTTTGCCTCGTTTAGGTCCGTTTTCATTGTATTTGTATTTCTGCTGCCGTTTTTATTGTATCTGTATTCCTGCTGTGGTGCTAATTGTTTTTATCTCCTCCGTTGTCTCCCTGGTTAGCCTCCCTCTGCCACCCCCGTTTCTTCCCTCCTCGCTCCCCGCTTCCCGCCACCACCGTTAACCCCGCCCCTTTTCTTTCTGTACCCTCCCCGCTCCCGCCTCCCAGCTGCTCCGCCCACCCGGCCATGTATGGCGACCGTGCGACGCAGGTGAGTGTGACCCAGTTCTGGGACACCCCCGCGCCGCACGGCCACCAGCTGCTGCGTGTGCCCTCCCGCCCTGTGCCTCGCCTGCCCCGTCTCAGCCGCGAGACCACGCCCCCTGCCACTGAGCGGCGTGGTCTGCACTCGATTCCTGCCCTGTGACCCTCTATTTGTTTTGCCTCGTTTAGGTCCGTTTTCATTGTATTTGTATTTCTGCTGCCGTTTTATTGTATCTGTATTCCTGCTGTGGTGCTAATTGTTTTTATCTCCTCCGTTGTCTCCCTGGTTAGCCTCCCTCTGCCACCCCCGTTTCTTCCCTCCCCGCTCCCCGCTTCCCGCCACCACCGTTAACCCCGCCCCTTTTCTTTCTGTACCCTCCCCGCTCCCGCCTCCCAGCTGCTCCGCCCACCCGCACACTTGGCCATATATGGCGACCGTGCGACGCAGGTGAGTGTGACCCAGTTCTGGGACACCCCCGCGCCGCACAGCCACCAGCTGCTGCGTGTGCCCTCCCGCCCTGTGCCTCGCCTGCCCCGTCTCAGCCGCGAGACCACGCCCCCTGCCACCGAGCGGCGTGGTCTGCACTCGATTCCTGCCCTGTGACCCTCTATTTGTTTTGCCTCGTTTAGGTCCGTTTTCATTGTATTTGTATTTCTGCTGCCGTTTTTATTGTATCTGTATTCCTGCTGTGGTGCTAATTGTTTTTATCTCCTCCGTTGTCTCCCTGGTTAGCCTCCCTCTGCCACCCCCGTTTCTTCCCTCCTCGCTCCCCGCTTCCCGCCACCACCGTTAACCCCGCCCCTTTTCTTTCTGTACCCTCCCCGCTCCCGCCTCCCAGCTGCTCCGCCCACCCGGCCATGTATGGCGACCGTGCGACGCAGGTGAGTGTGACCCAGTTCTGGGACACCCCCGCGCCGCACGGCCACCAGCTGCTGCGTGTGCCCTCCCGCCCTGTGCCTCGCCTGCCCCGTCTCAGCCGCGAGACCACGCCCCCTGCCACTGAGCGGCGTGGTCTGCACTCGATTCCTGCCCTGTGACCCTCTATTTGTTTTGCCTCGTTTAGGTCCGTTTTCATTGTATTTGTATTTCTGCTGCCGTTTTATTGTATCTGTATTCCTGCTGTGGTGCTAATTGTTTTTATCTCCTCCGTTGTCTCCCTGGTTAGCCTCCCTCTGCCACCCCCGTTTCTTCCCTCCCCGCTCCCCGCTTCCCGCCACCACCGTTAACCCCGCCCCTTTTCTTTCTGTACCCTCCCCGCTCCCGCCTCCCAGCTGCTCCGCCCACCCGCACACTTGGCCATATATGGCGACCGTGCGACGCAGGTGAGTGTGACCCAGTTCTGGGACACCCCCGCGCCGCACAGCCACCAGCTGCTGCGTGTGCCCTCCCGCCCTGTGCCTCGCCTGCCCCGTCTCAGCCGCGAGACCACGCCCCCTGCCACCGAGCGGCGTGGTCTGCACTCGATTCCTGCCCTGTGACCCTCTATTTGTTTTGCCTCGTTTAGGTCCGTTTTCATTGTATTTGTATTTCTGCTGCCATTTTTATTGTATCTGTATTCCTGCTGTGGTGCTAATTGTTTTTATCTCCTCCGTTGTCTCCCTGGTTAGCCTCCCTCTGCCACCCCCGTTTCTTCCCTCCCCGCTCCCCGCTTCCCGCCACCACCGTTAACCCCGCCCCTTTTCTTTCTGTACCCTCCCCGCTCCCGCCTCCCAGCTGCTCCGCCCACCCGTGCACTTCGCCATATATGGCGACCGTGCGAACGCGCAGCGGTCACGCGCAGCGGGCGCGCCGATTGTGCGCCGAAGGCGCGCCAAAGGTAAGCCCGTCTAGGCCCGTCCGTGCCTGGACCGCGCCCAGTGCCAGGACCCCTGGCCCTCGAGGACCCCGACCGACCCACCTGACATACACCGCTGCCACCCTCATCGCACTCAACACCGGCCGAGTCCCGGGATGCTACAGAGCCACCCCACGACGCGTCCACGGACCCTTCAGCTGCAACACCTGCAAGTTCACCTGCATCCGGACCTGCCCGACACCAGCACCTACCAAGCCGAACACCAGCAGCACCCACCTCAAGTGAATCCTGCTCAACACCCGCTCCGTCCACAGACACGCCATCGAACTCTGGAACCTCCTAGACGCCACAGCCCCTGACGGGCCTTCATCACGGAGACCTGCATGAACGCCTCCTCAGCGCCCGACATCGCCATCGCCATCCCAGAAGGCTACAAGATCACCCGGAGGGACCGCAACGCCAACCAGGTGGGAGGAGGCATCGCCATCATCCACAAGAACACCATCCGCATCACGACCAGCACCGACAACACCCCACCCTCCGCCGAACACCTGCATTTCCAGATCCACACCGACCCGAAGACCACCCTCAGAGGCACCCTGATCTACCGACCTCCGGGACCACGCACTCAATTCAGTGAGGACATCGCCGACTTCGTCAGCCCGCACGCCCTCCCCTCCGCTGACTACATCCTCCTGGGGGACTTCAACTTCCACCTGGAGAACAACAACGACTACAACACCAGCACCCTGCTCGACAACCTCGCCAACCTTGGACTCAAGCAGCTGGTGTCCACCCCCACCCACCTCGCCGGACACACACTCTACGCCATCTTCTCATCCAGCAAAGACATCGCCTTCAGCCACGCCACAGAACTCCACTGGACGGACCACAGATGCATCCCTTTCACCTTCAGAAGAACGACGATCCACCACCACCAGCAACAGGTTGCGCGTAGAAGCTGGAACAAGATCACAGCGACCAGCTCGTCGCTTCCCTGAGCCAGCACCCTCCGGCTAGCTCAGAGAACCCCAGCCAGGCCGCCGACAACCTCACGAAGTGGATCAGCAACTGCGCAAACGAACTCGCCCCTCTGAGGACCCCGCCCAGCAGACCCGGCAGTAAGAAAGCCCCATGGTTCACCGACGAACTCAAGAGCTCCAAGAAGAACTGCCGAGCCCTCGAGAAAGTCTGGAGAAAGGAACCCACACCGGACAACAGGACCACCCTCAAGCTCCCCACCCGGAAACACCACCAACTGATCCGCACCGCCAAGAAAACGGCTTTCAAAAACTGACTGGATAACAACGCACACAACTGCAAGGAACTCTTCAACATCGTGAAAGAGCTCTCCAACCCCAACGCCGGAAACAAAGACATCACCCCCTCGCAAGACCTCTGCAACTCCCTCGCCTCCTACTTCCACAACAAGATCGCGGACATACACAACAGCTTCAGAACCCATCCGACCCACGCCACGACCACAGCAACGCCGCCCACCACCACCCTCCGAGCCTGGACCCCGATCAGCACCGAAGACACCGTCCGCATGATGAACTCCGTCCACTCCGGATCTCCGACCGACCCCTGCCCTCACCACGTCTTCAACAAAGCCGACGCTGTCATCGCATCCCACCTGCGGGACATCATCAACACCTCATTCGACACCGCCACCTTCCCCGAGAGCTGGAAGCACGCCGAACTCAGCACTCTACTCAAGAAACCTACGGCAGACCCCACCGAACTCAAGAATTACCGCCCCATCTCTCTACTCCCGTTTCCAGCCAAAGTCATCGAGAAGACCGTCAACAAACAGCTGGCCGCCTTCCTCGAGACGAATGGATCCCTCGACCCCTCGCAGTCCGGATTTCGTGCCAACCACAGCACCGAGACCACCCTCATCGCCGCCACCGACGACATCCGAGCCCTGATGGACAACGGAGAAACAGCGGCACTCATCCTCCTAGACATCTCCGCGGCTTTCGACACGGTCTGCCACCGCACCCTAGTGCAGCGCCTCTGCGACGTCGGAATCCAGGAGAAGGCACTGGAATGGATCGTCTCCTTCCTCGACGGAAGAACACAGAGAGTCCGCCTACCACCGTACAAGTCAGAGGCCACCGAAGTCATCTGCGGCGTCCCTCAAGGATCCTCGCTGAGCCCTACACTCTTCAACGTCTACATGAGCCCCCTTGCGGCCATCGCACGCCAACACAACCTCAACATAATCTCCTACGCTGACGACACCCAGCTGATCCTCTCCCTGACCAACGACCCCGCCGCCGCCAGAGCCAACCTGCACGAAGGGATGAAAGAGGTAGCCGAGTAGATGACGACGAGCCGCCTGAAACTGAACTCAGACAAGACGGAGGTCCTCATCCTGGGCTCCTCGCCCTCCGCCTGGGACGACTCCTGGCGGCCCACCGCCCTGGGCACCGCACCCAAACCGACGAACCACGCACGCAACCTGGGCTTCATCCTGGACTCCTCCCTCTCCATGACCAGGCAAGTCAACACCGTCTCCTCGTCGTGCTTCAACATCCTGCGCATGCTTCGGAAGATCTTCTGGTGGATCCCCACGGAGACCAGAAAGACCGTCACCCAGGCCCTCGTCACCAGCCGACTGGACTACGGCAACGCCCTCTACGCCGGAACCACCGCCAAGCTCCAGAAGAGACTCCAGCGGATCCAGAACGCCTCAGCCAGACTCATCCTCGACATCCCACGGAACAGCCACATCTCCGGACACCTGAGAGACCTGCACTGGCTCCCCGTCAACAAAAGAATCACCTTCCGGCTCCTCACCCACGCACACAAAGCCCTTCACGATCAAGGCCCGAGCTACCTCAACAACCGAATCAACTTCTACGCTCCCAAACGCCACCTCCGATCTGCCAGCCACGCCCTTGCCGCCGTCCCACGCATCCGTAGAGCCACAACAGGAGGAAGGTCCTTCTCCTACCTGGCCGCCAAGACCTGGAACTCCCTCCCGGCCGACCTGCGCCTGACCCAAGACCACCTCTCCTTCAGGAAGAAGCTCAAGACCTGGCTGTTCGAGCGGTAACGGCACCCCCCCCCCTAAGCGCCTTGAGACCCTATGGGTAGGTAGTGCGCTCTATAAATGTCTTTGATTGATTGATTGATTGGTCTCCATAGGCACTGCACACTGGTCTCCATAGGCACTGCACACTGGTCTCCATAGGCACGGCATACTGGTCTCCACAGGCCCGGCATACTGGTCTCCAAAGGCACTGCACACTGCTCTCCATAGGCCCTGCACACTGATCTCCATAGGCACGGCATACTGGTCTCCATAGGCACTGCACACTGCTCCCCATAGGCACTGCACACTGGTCTCCGCATGCACTGCACACTGCTCTCCATAGGCCCTGCACACTGATCTTCATAGGCACGGCATACTGGTCTCCATAGGCACTGCACACTTCTCTTCATAGGCCCTGCACACTGATCTCCATAGGCACTGCATACTGGTCTTCATAGGCACTGTACACTGCTCCCCATAGGCACTGCACACTGATATCCATAGGCACTGCACACTGCTTCCCATAGGTACTGCACACTGGTCTCCGCATGCACTGCACACTGGTCTCTATAGACACTGCACACTGGTCTCCATAGACACTGCACACTGGTCTCCATAGGCACGGCATACTGGTCTCCACAGGCACGGCATACTGGTCTCCAAAGGCACTGCACACTGCTCTCCATAGGCCCTGCACACTGATCTCCATAGGCACGGCATACTGGTCTCCATAGGCACTGCACACTGCTCCCCATAGGCCCTGCACTGATCTCCATAGGCACTGCATACTGGTCTTCATAGGCACTGTACACTGCTCCCCATAGGCACTGCACACTGATCTCCATAGGCACTGCACACTGCTTCCCATAGGCACTGCACACTGGTCTCCGCATGCACTGCACACTGGTCTCCATAGGCACTGCACACTGGTCTCCATAGGCACTGCACACTGGTCTCCATAGGCAAGGCATTCTGGTCTCCACAGGCACGGCATACTGGTCTCCAAAGGCACTGCCTACTGCTCTCCATAGGCCCTGCACACTAATCTCCATAGGCATGGCATACTGGTCTCCATAGGCACTGCACACTGCTCCCCATAGGCACTGCACACTGGTCTCCGCATGCACTGCACACTGCTCTCCATACGCCCTGCACACTGATCTTCATAGGTACGGCATACTGGTCTCCATAAGCACTGCACACTGCTCTCCATAGGCCCTGCACACTGATCTCCATAGGCACTGCATACTGGTCTTCATAGGCACTGTACACTGCTCCCCATAGGCACTGCACACTGATATCCAAAGGCACTGCACACCGATCCCCACAGGCAATGCACACTGGTCTCCATAGGCACTCGACACTGGTCTCCATAGGCCCTGCACACTGGTATCCATAGGCACTGCACACTGGTCTCCATAGGCACTGCACACTGGTCTTCATAGGCACTGCACACTGCTCTCCATAGGCACTGCACACTGATCTCCATAGGCACTGCACACTGATCTCCATAGGCACTGCACACTGCTTCCCAAAGGCACTGCACACTGCTTCCCATAGGCACTCCACACTGGTCTCCGCATGCACTGCACACTGGTCTCCATAGGCACTGCACACTGGTCTCCATAGGCACTGCACACTGGTCTCCATAGGCACGGCATACTGGTCTCCACAGGCACGGCATACTGGTCTCCAAAGGCACTGCACAATGCTCTCCATAGGCCCTGCACACTGATCTCCATGGGCATGGCATACTGGTCTCCATAGGCACTGCACACTGCTCCCCATAGGCACTGCACACTGGTCTCCACATGCACTGCACACTGCCCTCCATAGGCCCTGCACACTGATCTTCATAGGCACGGCATACTGGTCTCCATAGGCACTGCGCACTGCTCTCCATAGGCCCTGCAAACTGATCTCCATAGGCACTGCATACTGGTCTTCATAGGCACTGTACACTGCTCCCCATAGTCACTGCACACTGATATCCATAGGCACTGCACACTGATCCCCATAGGCAATGCACACTGGTCTCCATAGGCACTGGACACTGGTCTCCATAGGCCCTGCACACTGGTATCCATAGGCACTGCACACTGCTCTCCATAGGCCCTGCACACTGATCTCCATAGGCACTGCACACTGGTCTTCATAGGCACTGTACACTGCTCCCCATAGGCACTGCACACTGATATCCATAGGCACTGCACACTGATCCCCATAGGCAATTCCCACTGGTCTCCATAGGCACTGCACACTGGTCTCCATAGGCACTGCACACTGCTCTCCATAGGCACGGCACACTGATCCCAATAGGCCCTGCACACTGATCTCCATAGGAACGGCATACTGGTCTCCATAGGCACTGCACAATGCTTCCCATAGGCACTGCACACTGGTCTCCATAGGCACTGCACACTGGTCTCCATAGGCACTGCACACTGGTCTCCATTGGCAATGCATACTGGTCTCCATAGGCACTGCACACTGCTCTCCATAGGCACGGCACACTGATCCCCATAGGCCCTGCACACTGATCTCCATAGGAACGGCATACTGGTCTCCATAGGCACTGCACAATGCTTCCCATAGGCACTGCACACTGGTCTCCATAGGCACTCTGACTTATGATAAATGGATGAGAACCATAGGTGAGAAAATGACGTCAGGAAGAAACAATAAAAAATCCACATCTAAACAGGGGAAAACATCAGCTCCCTGGTTCACAGAAGAACTAAAAGACACACGACGCACAGTACGTAGACTCGAACGCAAATGGCGCAAACAATATGAGGAGGAAGATCAGGTCAATTTTAAAACTGCCAGGCAGAACTACCACGCACTTATAAAAAAAACTAAAACAACTTATTATACCAACAAAATAGAGACTTCACAGAATGACCAAAAAGAAATCTTTCGTATAGTCACAAGTTTTAGAAACCCAAAAATACTATCTCATGAGATACCACCATCACAAAGTTTCTGTAATGATATTGCAGATTACTTTGAACAAAAAATTGTAAACATCACTAAAAATTTCCCTGCAATTACGGAAAACAAAGAGCATAATTCACAAGAAAGTAACCATGGGATAACAGCTAGATGGAATACTTTTGACTTAATTGAGAAAGCAGATACTCTGAAAGTTCTATCAAAAATCAAATCTGGATCGCCACTTGATCCCTGCCCTCCCTCACTAATCCAGGCTATTAAAGAGGACGTAAGCCCCATGATAAATGACATCATCAACACCTCACTTCAATCTGGAGAAGTCCCTAAGGCGTGGAAAACAGCCATTGTAAAGCCTTTACAAAAAAAGACCTTACATGACCCATCTGTTCTAACTAATCTACGACCGATCTCCCAACTCCCTGCACTGTGTAAATACACTGAAACCCTGGTCAACAGACAGTTAACAACGTTTCTGGAAACAAATAACATTCTACATCCAAACCAGGCTGGTTTTAGAACTAAACATTCTACTGAATTAGCCCTGTTATTTACAACAGAAACCATAAAAACTGCACTAGACCAGGGGGGCAGGGCTGTTCTTGTCCTCCTTGACCTATCGGCAGCATTCGACACGGTGTCCCATACCATACTATTACATCGCCTAGCAGAGGCAGGTATAGGGGGCACCGTGTTGAACTGGTTTACAAATTTTTTGTTAAACAGAAAACAAATCATCAGGTTAGGGCAATTCTATTCAAAGGAGAAGGAGATAGGCTCAGGGGTACCTCAGGGCTCCAGTTTGAGCCCTACCTTATTTAATTTGTACATGGCTCCCCTGATCAGTCTTATTGCGTCCTTCAATGTGAATACGGTCGCATACGCTGACGACACCCAATTGGTCCTGATTCTGGACAAAGACATAGCTAAAGCAGAACGAGACCTAAAAGAGTGTCTGACGGCGACCTTTAAGTGGATGCATGAAAACCACCTAAAATGCAACTCTGCAAAGACAGAGATTATACCTTTTGGAAAAAATAACTTATTTTCCCCACTCACCTGTTGGCCACCCTATGCGGAAGCCCCCCCCCCCGACACCATCAATGCCACTCGAAATCTGGGCATAAAATCTGATAACTTGCTTTCTTTTAAGCAACAATCTAAAGAAATAGCAGCCGCCTGCTTTAACATCATGAAAGGGCTACGCAAATTTTTTGATTATCTACCATTGCCCGCCCGCCGAACAGTAGCAGTTGCCTTAATAACATCCAAAATCGACTACTGTAATAGTCTGTATGCTGGAGTAACAAAATCCACCTTACATAAACTACAGACTATTCAAAACGCGGCAGCAAGACTGGTCCTAAGGTTGCCCAGAAGATCATCGGCATCAGCTGCCCTGAACAAGCTACATTGGCTTCCTATTCAGAAGCGGATCTTATTTAAAATCATTGTGATCACATTTAGGTGTTTTCACAAACGGGGCCCAAAATACCTAAATGACAGATTCCACAGGTATTACCCCTCGAGAGAACTTAGATCAGCCACAGCCAATTTGATTACTGTCCCCAAGTTTAAACTCACCACCAAGGGGGGAAAATCATTGGCAGTTCTCGGGGCCAAGGCCTGGAACACACTCCCTACAGACCTTCGTCTAATATCTTCAGAACAAACCTTCAAAAAATCTTTAAAAACTTGGATATACGGACTCCCAGAATCCAAATGCAAAACTCTGGTCTGATTATATTTAAATGTTCCAAACACAGTCGAAACATCATACCACCGGTTTCAGCAATGAAGATAAAGCGCCAGGATGCTCCCTGGAGTGACAGAGCGCTATATAAGAACCATAAAACATCAAACATCAAACACTGCACACTGGTCTCCATTGGCAATGCACACTGGTCTCCATAGGCACTGCACACTGCTCTCCATAGGCACGGCACACTGATCCCCATAGGCCCTGCACACTGATCTCCATAGGAACGGCATACTGGTCTCCATAGGCACTGCACACTGCTCTCTATAGGCACTGCATACTGATATCCATAGGCACTGCACGCTGCTTCCCATAGGCATTGCACACTGCTCCCCATAGGCACTGCACACTGGTATCCATAGGCACTGCACACTGCTACCCATAGGCATTGCACACTGCTCCCCATAGGCACTGCACACTGATCTCCATAGGCACTGCACACTGCTTCCCATAGGCACTGCACACTGGTATCCATAGGCACTGCAAACTGGTCTCCATAGGCATTGTAACCTGCTTCCCATAGATACTGCACACTGGTCTTTATAGGCACTTCACACTGGTCTCCATATGCACTTAACACTGGTTTCTATAGGCACTGCACACTGGTCTCCGTAGGCACATCACACTGGTCTCCACAGGCAATGCACACTACATACCATAGGCACTGCACACTGCTTCCCATAGGCAATCCACACTGGTCTCCATAGGCACTGCACACTGCTCTCCATAGGCAACGCACACTGGTCTCCATAGGCACTGCACACTACATACCATAGGCACTGCACACTGCTCCGCAGAGGCAATGCACACTGGTCTCCATAGGCACAAACAAGTAATGGTCTAAAAATGAATATTAAAAAAACAAAAATAATGACCATGGGCAAAGGTAAACTAGGCGTTAAAGAATGTAATATCAACGGTATGGTTGTTGACTGTGTAAAAACCTATAAATATTTGGGTATTACATTTGATCACAATGTATCTTTCAGGAAACATTTTAACAACCTAGAAGCTAAAGGCTCGTCTCTTACATTTGCCTTTAGACAATTGAGGGATAACTTACTATGCCCAAATCTTGACCATTTGATGAAGGCCATGAAAGTGAAGTTAATTCCATCATTGGACTATGGTTCTGTCATTTTTCGGGGCAAAGATGTGAAACTTTTAGATGATATTGAAATAAGATCATATAAATCGGTATTTAAAATCCCAAAAAACAACAGTCGAGCGAATGTCAGACTGGAATTTTGATTGAAGAAACAGTGTCTCGTTAGGCAATCTACATTTTTAAAATCTTTATTGTTATTATCCAGATCAGAGGAAGGCTCGCTGGCCAACCTTTGTTGGCTTGAGATTCAAAGAGGGGCCTATTCGGGAAGCTGGTGATTTTATTTCAACGATTGTTTGCTTGCCTTTGATTGCCCGAACTTAGAGGATGAAACAAGGTGTAAAATGGTTTTTAAAAAAACAATCAATCAATCAGCAGCACTTTTGTCTTGTATAACGGGAAAAAAACATCTTTGGACAATAGCAAACTCTTTCAACAATTTCTATCCCCAGCCTTACTTGAAATTATATTTAAAACCTTATATTAAAAATGAATGTATGCTGCTACGGTTTGGGAGATATTCAACCAAAGATGGAATCCCAAAATGGGAAAAAAATTGGCCCTCTAATGTCTGTAGATTATGTGGTAAGAACGAAGAAACTCTACAGCATATTGTAAGTTTGTGCCCAAAATTGCTTGTTGAACGAAAGATGTTTTTAAAACCGCTTATTAAGGAAATGGGAGTAAGAACGTGCAGAACTGCAATCATTGTATGTCTAAGAGGTATTACACCTAGGTTAGTTCATCATTTTGTTAAATATATCCTTATAGTGGAAACAAAATTATGTAAGGAAGACACTGCAACCGATGAAATCCATGTAATGAATGCTATCTAAAATGTCAATGACACTATAATAGTAAATGCTTTTAGGGATCACAAGGAAATTTTATAGAAATTTTTCAATTTAATTGTTATAAATGTATTACTTCATTTTATAGATAATATTTGCTGTTAGCATATATTATTTTCTAATTTGTTGCCTTAAAGTACATCAAATCAGTTGGGGAGATAGCATATTAATTGTATTCTAACTTTAAAATGGTTTTAACAGAACTCTTTGATTAGCATCTAAAGTATTTGATATGGAACTAGAGCGCACATTGCACTTTATTTAACTTTTGCTACTAAATCGTTCATTGTCAACTCGTTGCACTTTATTTCACTTTTACTGCTAAATTGTTCATTGTTCATCCTACTACAGCTGAACTAAGTATGCATATGAGTGTTGGCTAATCTGGTTCTGTGTTTATGTCGTTTTTCTCAAATCAGGTAAACTAAATTTGACTTTGCTGTTTGTAATGGTTTTAATTAATCAACAAAATAAACTTTACTTAATTAATCATAGGCACTGTACACTGGGCGGGATTTCAACTTCCCCGGAGTAGGTGTCATTTCGGCAATTCCGTAGTACCCTTTAATTAAGAGTTATGAATAATTACTCCTGCTCGCAATATTAAGAGTAACTTGTCGGGGGGAGGGTGTCCTACCACGAGCGCACATCTAGTGTTTGCACCCACTATTCTTGCTCTACTGCGTTTAGCGCTGATTCTTGGCACAAAAAGTCACCTTGTGTCCATTTTGCATGTGAAGTTGCATTTTGGACCAGGAAAACAGGGCTAAATGCCAGTAATGAGTTGAGGGGAAATCTTTGCCCCGTTTATCGAGTGCCAGTGACTGCTCGCCACTAATGTTCTGTTGCATTTAGTGCTGTTTCCCAGCGCAGACTGCATCCTTCAGTCCATTTAGGATGTGAGAAGCATTTATGCGCCTAGAAGAAGTGCTAAAGGCAGAACTGCTCTTCTCACGTGATTCAAGCATAATGCCGTGCAATTCTCAGGCAATTCCACATGATTTTGCCACACGGAATTATGTGGGTTACACCCACCCCTTGTTTTAAGTGCAACTGTAAACAGAAACCTGATCTGGCATAAAGGGTGTGCCACCACCTGCAGAGGGGGGGCGGCTTACCTGGCACCTGTGATGTCGTACACCTGAGCAGCCACGACAGGCTCCCCCACAGGGGTATGATCCCCATTATGCCACAGAGGGCATGTCCCGCATCACTCGCAGGGGGTCAGACGCAGAGGCAGCAGTGACCATATTCGCTGCTTCTCTCTCCCCTATCCCCTCCCCCCACTTCCCATGTTTCTCCAGTCTCCCATCGGTGCACTTTTCATAATGCTTGCACTGACATGTTAATATGTTAATATAATGTGTTCATTCCTGGCATTCGTCCTTGTGTGCTGCTGGCACTTTCACTTCAGTCGCATGCACTCACGCTCCTGCTAATTATCCACACACTCGTCACTCTCTCCTTCTCAAATCCACCCATTCACTCAGCCACATACATTGCCAGTCAATGAAGAATCACGATACCATATTGAGTTTGCCAAGGCTTGTTTTTGTTTGTCTTTCCTTGTCTGCCATTAGTGGATTCAGTAGGCTCTGCTGGGGTATCTGAGAGCATGCCACTAGTTCAATGAGGGACTTCTGCATCACAGGGGGCGCCTGAGGCCGCGGCATTAGTATTCTGCAGGGCAGAGAGCGCTTCCGCCCAGGAGGGAAGGAATCCGAGAAATGTGCCATCAGCTGACAGGAGCCTGCATCAGAGGGAGGACAGGCGGCTCTGCTCTGGAATTTGTTTTACATCTGTTTCCAAGTTACACATATTAGAGGGTATTTAGTCTGGGAAGGAGGCTGCGCGCCTGCCCACTCCCTGCCTGGCGTCTCAGCACTTGACCGGTGAGGGGAGGGAGGCTGCGCGCCTATCCACTCCCTGCCTGGCGTCTCAGCACTTGACCGGTGAGGGGAGGGAGGCTGCGCGCCTATCCACTCCCTGCCTGGCGTCTCAGCACTTGACTGGTTGGCCCTAAGGGCTGGCATAGTGCTCAGAACAACAACTCACAGGATTACTAATGTTCTTTCATTTAGCACACATCCACACTGCCTCCAGGCGCTTCAACCGTAGGAATTACTATTATAAACTCAGTGACCGAACCCCAGTTCCCCCCACTTAGCGCCTTGAGACCCTCACGGGTGAATAGTTGTGCTTCATAAGATTACTGATTGATTGACTGATATCTATGAGCTTGTTTATTTTAGTCACTGCACATCAATGATACTATGATAAACAATCTTCTTCCACAATGTCTCGCTCATGCCTAGGCCTGGAAGTAGAGGTTTAGAGGGTGCTGAAGTGAGAGTATTTACAAGGCAACATTGCAAGGTACTGTGGTGTAAAAGGAAATGCTGTAGGATGTTATTTTGATGACAAGTGTCCGAACACCATCCCGTCGAGACGAGACCGACCAACAGGTAGTCAGCAGTCCTGCCAGGGGAATTACGATCCGACTGCCCTGGAGGGGGTCAGAAACATGCCTCTCAGCATTGAGGCCTGCGCGGTGGCCCGAAAAAGGGCTGCAGCACAAGCCTCCATGCTAAGAGGCATATTTGTGATCATCTCTGCACCCTGTGGCAGGCATGAGGTGCCTATCACACTGTGCAGGGATGTTTAGAGGGGCGTAATAGGTGCCACCCAGATCCCATACCAGAGGTCTACGGGGTAAAAAGGAGCCTGCTAGCAGCCCCCAAAGTCCCTTTCCACCTGCCTTTTAATGGCAGGTTGACCGGCATGAAATACCAGGCGGAAAGGAGCATTGTAATCTCTATGGCAGTGCCTGTTCAGGCACTGCCACTGTTGTCAACCAATCACGATATTTGTAAAGCGCTCAACTCACCCGTGAGGGTCTCAAGGTGCTAAGGCGTGGGGGGAAGCAGCTTCTGCTCGAACAGCCAGGTCTTGAGATGTCTCCTGAAGGTCAGCAGGTCTTGGGTCTGATGTAGGTGGTTGGGGAGGGTGTTCCAGGTCTTGGCAGCGAGGTGGGAGATGGATCTGTCGCCGGTGGTCGTTAGGCAGATGCGTAGGATGGTGGCGAGGGCCAGGTCAGTGGAGCAAGCTGGCGATTCAGGGTGTAGGACAGTCGTTTGTTCAGGTATGCTGGTCCGGCATTGTGGAGTGCTTTGTGAGAGTGGGTGAGGAGCTTGAAGGTGATCATCATGTTGATCTTGAGCCAGTGCAGATCTCAAAGGTGGGTGGTGATGTGGCTGTGGCGAGACAGTCCAAGGATGAGGCGTGCGGAGGCGTTTTCTATGCGTTGGAGTCTCTTATGGAGGGTAGCTGTGGTTCCTGTGTCAAGGGTGTTGCCGTAGTCCAGCCTTCTGCTGATGAGTGCTTGGGTGACCGTTCTTCTTGTTTCGGTGGGGATCCATCTGTAGATTTCACGGAGAATGCGGAGGGTGTTGAAGCAGGAGGAGGAAACAGCGTTGAGTTGCTCGGTCACAGAGAGCGTTGAGTCCAGTCTGAACCCCAGGTTGCATGCGTGGTTGGTGGGTGTCAGTGGAGCTCCCAGCGTGGCCAGCCACCAGGAGTTATCCCATAATGAGGGGGTGAAGATGAGGATGAGGACCTCTGTCTTGCCCGAGTTCAGTTTCAGCCAGCTAGTCTTCATCCAGTCTGCAAAGGCCTTCATTCCCTCGTGGAGGTTGGATTTGGCGGTGTCCGGGTCCTTGGTGAGGGAGAGGATCAGCTGGGTGTTGTCGAGGTACAAGACGATGTTGAGGTGGTGTGCTCGGACAATGTTGGTGAGCAGTGCCATATAGATGTTAAAAAGGGTCGGGCTGAGGGATGATCCTTGAGGTACGCCGCAGGTGATCGTGGTGGTTTCGGATTAGAAAGGGGGAAGCAGACTCTCTGGGTTCTGCCGGTGATCCAGTCCAGGGCCTTGTCTCGGATCCCTGCATCAAGGAGGCATGTGGGCAGGGTGGGTGGCAGACGGTGTCGAAGGCAGCCAAGAGGTCCAGGAGGACGAGGGCCACGGTTTTGCCGTTGTCCAGTAGGATCCTGATGTCGTCAGTGGCAGCAATGAGGGCGATTTCAGTGCTGTGATTGCTGCGGAAGCCGGATTGGGAGGAGTCCAGGGCGTTGGTCTCCTCCAGGAAGTGGGTTAGTTGTCTGTTGGTGGTCTTCTGAACGACTTTCGATGGGAACGGGGGCAGTGAGATGGGTCGAAAGTTCTTGAGGTCCTTTGGGTCCGCCTTCGGTTTCTTTAGTAGGGCATTGATCTCTGTGTGTTTCCGGCTCTCTGGGAAGGTGGCGGTATCGAAGGTGATGATATTTCAGAGTTGGGGTGCGATGATGGAGCTTGCCTTGTTGAAGATGTAGTGGGGGCAGGGGTCGATGGGTGAGCCGGAGTAGTCGAGTGCATAATCAAAAAAATGTATCAAAAGTGAATACATGAAAAACTAAGTATATAAGCTGCAGCCACCCACTGCATTTCACATCATTGTATATCAAGGTATGGACTGCAACAATACATGGGTAATGCAGGCCAAACACCCTGTGTTAACATGCAGTGTGTGCAATAGGGTACATATTTGAACTTTGCCTTGTGACTGGAAGTCCTTCTCCATTATTGATTTACTGAGGTTCTCTTTTCCCTCTTAGATAATCTCAGTGATTCAAATTCTTTTTTTTCAACGAGCACTTTCAGACATGAAGGAGACAGAAGTTCTACAATAGATAAATGCCAATAAAGTTGCATTGCGGTTAACTGCGAAACAAGGATGCCACCTGACAAAGTGCAAGCCATGAAAGGGCCATCCGCATTGCATTCTGTAACACATACAAAACAACCATAAGGTTAGTGTCCCTTGACCTCCTGCACTAGGTACACCATTGGTTGCTCCAGTCAGGCTACCTTTGTCAGACGCCGTTTCACCCGAGGCCTCAACTGTTCTTCATCCTACCCATCTAAGTCCTATTACTGTATACACTCTTACCCGTGCCATAGTTTCCCACACTCGTAGATGCCCTGCAGCGGCATCTGAACTGACGCAACATTCGGTAATAACTCTGCTCATAAGACTCAAGCCCGTGTCAGCCTCTGCTCCGACTGTGACGAAGTAAAATCCCGCCCAGAAGTTGCGGTGCAATATCCATGATCCCCGCTGACCTTGAATGGAGGCTGCTCCCGAGAGCCACGCCCCCAGAAAGAAGGGAAAAGAGCACTGTATTTAAATGGAATTTCTAAATAAAACGTTTACTACCTCCGAGGAAACAAATAAAAATGCACATTTGTTTGATTAGAGTGACAAGAAAGGTAAGTAATTCACTAGATGGGCGAGGAGACTTGTCTCAGCAAATGGAGCCATTTCAAACTTTGCTCGTCGAATGGGAAGGTGGTCCCCTGAGCAGGTGTTGACTATGTATAGATCAGTCAGCATCTCAAAAACCATTTACGGATCCGAAGTCTGGGGCTTCAGAGATGCTCAATTAATCCAAAGTGAGGAGGAGAAATTTAAAAAAAACCTGTTAAAACTTCCGCTGAGCACCTCCGCCGCAGTAACACATAATGAGCTGGGAATATCATATATAGCAGACTTGATTAGACTGAGACCCATACTGGCTTGGATCAAAATTTGGCTAAACCCCAACGCGGAACTATCCAGACAGATTATCCAGGATTGTTTGACGAAAGAAAAATGCCTCCAAATCCCCTGGTTGAAATATATTAAAGATACCCTGGGGGAAATAGATGAACAAAGATTATTTTTGGACCCATCCCTGGTGGACATATATACCAGTCACTCGGTACAAAGGCAATTGCTGGATAAATTTGGTGGTAGGAGGAGGGAGCTGGACTCTATTAAATCCTCCGTAGTTGCCCACTCGCTAGTCTCGAATCAAATTGGCATGGAACCTTACCTCTTTTTATTGTATAGCCAGCATGAGAGGTTTTTAATGACTCGTTTTAGGCTCAACTTGTTGCACCACAATCTAGCTCATTCATCAGGGTTTACTCCAACAATTGAGCAGAAGGGTGCCTGCGGCTGCGACAATAGGTCTCCGCAGGACACCCTTCATTTTGTATTATTGTGTCCTTTTTTTAAAATACCTCGCCAAAGATTTCTAGTAGGGGTTTTAAAAGACTCAAAAATCACCCATGCCAAATCTGCTTTACTGTTTCTGCAAAGAGCCACTGAAATGCGAACCCTATGTGCTATTATAACTTTTCTTAAAATTGCTTTTAAACTGAGAAACACTATGGGCTGTTGAAATTGGGAGTCAAGGGAGACATCTATTATGTGATGAGGGGCTTTTGTATCTCATCTGCACATTGGTCCTACTACCCACAAAAACCCTTCTTTTTAAAAAGTGAGGCCCCTTTTCTTTCCATTTTTTTTAATGATATATTGTTAAGAAAGTTTGTGATCATGTTTTTTACTGTGATGTATTTTCATGATGGTTTTTAACCTTCGAAATAAATAAACAAACTGAAACTGAACACTAGATGACATAAAATGTTTAACACAGCCGCGGCTGGCATGATGGAGGAAAAGGGGGAGGACAGGGGAGTGTGGGGGGGTTACCAGGTATCCCCTCCGCCGGTTCCCCGTCCCATCACGCAGGTCTCCTCGCTCTTACTCACTTGAAACGAACTTCTTCCCTCTCTTTTGCTGTACCCTAACATTTGACAGGGCATAGGGCGACTGTATGTCACCGCCCGACCAGGATCCCATCTCCAGACTCCTGCACTACACTAGGCATGGCAGCATGCCTAATGTAATGTCTATGGAGTCAGGTGCTGAAATAACAAGCATTTACAATGCAATGGTCTCGGCAGCATTAAAGGTAGAGCTATTGGCATTGCTCATGAATTTTTTTTAAATCATAAATAAATGGCATTGTTATTTACATTGCCAATTGCTTCATCACTTGCATATGCAAGACCTATTGCATTAGCACCCACACACTGAGTAAGTAGTAGAGTGAGAAGTTGATAGTGAGTAGGAGAGAGTTATTAGTAAAGAGTATTAGAGAGCGCATCAGAGCTGTGTGAATAATAACAGCTGTGAGCCCATGCCTGATGTGCATCATCAGAGCTGTGTGAATAATAACAGCTGTGAGCCCGTGCCTAAGGTGCATCATCAGAGCTGTGTGAATAATAACTGCGTCAGCCCCGTGCCTCAGGTGCATCATCAGAGCTGTGTGAATAATAACAGCTGTGAGCCCCTGCCTGGGGTGCATCATCAGAGCTGTGTGAATAATAACTGCGTCAGCCCGTGCGTGAGGTGCATCATCAGAGCTGTGTGAATAATAACTGTGTCAGCCCGTGTCTGAGGTGCATCATCAGAGCTGTGTGAATAATAACTGTGTCAGCCCCGTGCCTCAGGTGCATCATCAGAGCTGTGTTAATAATAACTGAGTCAGCCCCATGCCTAAGGTGCCTCATCAGAGCTGTGTGAATAATAACTGCGTCATACCGTGCCTTTACCTTTATAGTCAGAGTCAAGAAGTAAGCATGGGAGGCACTGACTAACAACAAACAGACTGCCTGCATGTTTAAAATTGAACTCACTCTAACATAGTAAGTACGTAGTGTGTGTGGACACAGAGAAAGTCAAAATGTAAATGGAGGAGAGCAAGGATTTCCTTTTGACATTCGAAGGGTGATCCGTTTTAAATCAAAATAATACATTGACTACCAGAGCACCGTCAAAGAATTCCTACAAATTACATTAACAGAATCCCCTTAAAAGTCGTAGGTGTTGCAACACTTCATACACACGCTGGCACGCAAAGGCTGGGTACGTATTTTACAGCACGCGCTCCCCCTCCGGGGCATGGACTCCCGCTCGGGGGACAATAGAAAGCTCGATAGCAGCTGAATCTATTTTAGCGGGTGCGGATGAAATACTTCAACAAAAAAGCACTGCAGGGCTTATTTTACAGCACGCGCTACCCCCTCCGGGGCATGGACTCGGCCGCTCGGGGGACAATAGAAAGCTCAATAGCAGCTGAATCTATTTTAGCGGGTGCGGATGAAATAGCAGCCTTGTCACTGCTGAGTCAGACATTCCTGCACCACAGTTGCAACACATGTGTGAATACTTTCAGCACAAACTTACTTTATTTTCTCCTTAAAGCTGCGCAGTATTTAGAAGCATGACGTCAGAAGATTCCGACGCGTGCCTTGGGATTGGGTCGCACGCGTCTATGTTACAAGCTCACGGGCACGACCCAATCCCAAGGCGCGCGTCTGAATCCGCCTCTGCCATAGACAATGCTGCGCGCGTGGCCAGCTCTTGTCTCAACTCCTTGTCGGGTCTTGTCGGTTGAGCCGACAACTATAGTTCTCTGGCGAGAACGCGCTTCGCGCGCTTCTAACCGAGACCTAACAAGCGCCCCTCGCAGATGCGCAGTCGGAGTCTGGACTCCTGCTGCTCTTACCTGCGTGCTGTCATGCGCACTTGAGGCTGTGAAGCAACTGCAGACAAAGGGCGGAAACGTAAACAGACAAATTGTAAAAGCTGTCAATTCGTCTGTTTACATTTCTTGCTACCGGATTATTATTGAGGTCAGTTTTGCTTAGTGGGGCACTGCCCCGTCGCCCCCTATGGACCAGCCGCCTCTGGCCAGGAGAGCAGCAGGTCGGTGTGTTTGGTGGGTGTCGTTGTCTGTTGTCGGCGTCTGGGTGTCGAAGCTGTTGTGGATGTCTGCAATCTCGCGGTGGAAGGAGGTGGCCAGGGAGTTGCAGAGTTCTTGTGACAGTGGTACGTCATTGGAGCCCGAGCTGGGGGTGGCGAGTTCTTTCACGATGTTGAAGAGCTCTTTGCTGTTGTGTGTGTTGTTGTCGATGCGTTCCTTCAAGGAGGTTCTTTTGGCGGATCAGATTAATTGGTTGTGTTTGCGTCTGGCGTTCCTGAGGGCTGCATGGTTGTCTGGTTTCTGGTCATTGCGCCACTGTTTCTCGAGTCTTCGGCAGGTGTGCTTGGAATTCTGGAGGTTGGCGTTGAAACAGATGGTTCTTGAGTCGGTGCGCCTGTTGGAGGGTTTCCTGATCGGGACGAGGGTGTTGGCGCAGTGGTCGATCCATTGTCTGAAGTTGTGGGCTGCCACGTCGGTCTCAGAGGGCTCGGGTGGAGGGTTTCGGGCGAGTGTGGTAATAATGAGCTGGTCTTCAGTGACTTTTATCCAGATGCGGTGTGGGTTACATTGCGGTGGATGCAGTGGTGGTCGGTCCAGGGGATTTCGGTGGTGTGGCGGAAGGTGACGTGGTCACTGGTGGAGAAGATGAGGTCAAGTGTGTGTCCGGCAGAGTGGGTGGGTGTCATGATGAGCTGTTTGAGTCTGAGGTTGTCGATCAGAGTTGTGGAGTTGCTGTCGTTGGCGTTCTCGAGGTGGAATTTCAGGTCTCCAAGGAGGATGTAGTCTGTGGAGGCGAGGGCGTGTGTGCTGATGAGGTCGGCGATGGATTTGCTGAACTGTAGTTGGGGTCCCGGGGGTCTGTAGATGAGGGTTCCTATGAGGGTGGTGTTATGATCGACATGGATCTGTAAGTGTTGGTGTTCGGCCATGCTGAGGGAGTCTTCAGTGTTTGTTGAGAGTCTGATGGTGTTCCTGTGGACGATGGCAATTCCTTCTCCTGGTTTTTTGTTGTTTCTGTCCCTGTGTGTGATCTTGGAGCTGTCCGGGATGGCTTTTGCTATGTCAGACGCCCAGGAGGTGTTCATCCAGGTTTCCGTCAGGAAGGTGACGTCTGGGGCGGAGGAGTCGAGCAGGTCCCAGAGTTGGACGGCGTGCTTGTGGACAGAGTGGATGTTGAGTAGTATGCAGTTGAGATAGTTGTGGCCTGCGGTGTTGGGATGGGCAGGACGTACAGGTGTACGCTGGCTGGTGTAGCTGCAGTTTCGGCAGGGGAAGGGTCCATGGGTGAGCTTCGGGTTGGCCTGGAAGCAGGAATTACGGCCAGCGTTGAGTTCGTGGAGGGTGTTAGCATCTTAGCGGGACAAGGGGTCTGGCGCTGGGCACTGTCCAGGTGCGGACAGGCACAGACATCAGAAGGGGAGGGGTTGGGAGCAGAGATAGGGGATGGGAGCATGCAGGATCAGGGGCGGGGCTTCAGGGGCATCAGTGGCGGAAAAAGCAAGGCACAACACAGGCACAATAACAGTGAATGCACAGACAATAACAGTGAATGCACAGACAATAACAGTGAATTAAAGGAATGAGGAAGAAAAAACAACAGGAGCAGTATAATGGCACACGAGGCACGAGGGTCAGGTGGAGCACCTACCAGGGACGAACTGCAGGGGTTTGAGCAGCGGCACCGGGACGGGCTGCTGTCTCAAACCCAGGTACGGAGCAGGAGGCTGGAGGTCAGGCTGAACGGGGAGGCTGCAGGGAGGAGTGCTATCCTTGAACCAGGTCAAGGTCCGTTGTAGGGATTGCAGTCCCTCTTTTAGTCTTTCAGATGCATGGCAGTCAGTCTCTCCATCTGCCCTCCATCAGCCCGTCATCATAATACGGTACGCGGTCCTGCAGGTTCCGATGGCAGTGGGACCTCCACCGATGGCCTGGCGGTGGCGGTCCCACCACCATCATAATTGGGTCCTAAGTTATCGATGTTATACCACAGAAATTACCTGGTGCACAAAGATCTCTGCAGGAGGTGCCTTAACCCCGTAATATACTTTGAATTAAATCCTATTTATCATTAAGTGAACAAGCCAGAATAGATTTACTGTCATACCCTTCATAATCATAATTTCTTTGGGGTATTTGTTTATTTATTTTTAGAGTTTTATATAGTAGGAACATGACCCAAAAGGATATCAGAGCACTTAAAATATATGCAGGTGAGTAAACCAGTAAATTAGAACTATAATAAACCGTACAACAATCACAATAAAAGTACGGGAGGCTGTGGGAAATAGGCTGGGTTGGAGATCTAGCGGGAACCCATCCAAACAGTTTAAACAAAGAAAAAGGTGAGGGAGAGAGGTAGGGCAGGCCATATTAAACAAGCCCTGGTGTGGCTAAAATCTTTCCTCCATAATCGTACGCACAGGGAGGCGCTTCAACTGCATCAGTCAAATCGCAAGCACTTATGGTGTGGGGTCCCGCAGGGGTCGGCCTTGAGCCCACTGCTTTTTAACAATTATCTGGTCCCTCTATTTTCATCGATTGCCAACTGTGGGGGACGGCGATTTCCTATGCCGACGATACCCGGTTGTTATTTCCTTTTAAAGATCTGTTGAGTGATTCTTTTGAGAACTTTGAGAGTTGCTTAAAGGATATAGCTCAATGGATGAATAACAACAAACTCAAGTTGAATGCAGACAAAATAGAGGTATTGTTTTTTGGTTAAAATCAACCCCGCTGCAGACCTTTGGTGGCCGGAGGAAATGGGCAGTCCTCCCGCCCCTGTAGGTAGTGCAAAACATTTGGGAGTAAAATGGCAGGTGGACTTATCTTTTTTGGCCCAAATTCAGCAGGTGACAGGGCCATGCTTTAGCAGCCTGAGAAACCTGCGAAAAGTCATACACTTTTTGCCAGAAAACTGTTATCGGGTCGTTGTCCATGCCACGGTAACCTCTTGCTTGGACTACGTGAATGGCCTTTATCTGGGTCCACCAGCGTACCAGATAAAGAAACTGCAAATGGTCAAGAATGCGGCTGCGAGATTGATCAAACGTATTCCATTTAGACAGCATATCTTTCCGCATCTCAAAGAATTACATTGGTTGCCGGTCAATAACAGAATTACATTCAAGGCCTTAAGCCTAACCTTTCAGGCATTCCCTGGAACATGCCCCAGTTATTTGTAGCTGAGGCTAGACTCGTACAAGCAGTCTCGGCTCCTCAGGTCTAGTTCTGAGAACCTGCTATGCACCCCCGAGTCAGGAAGGCACGGATGGACGGCAGATCTTTCATGTTCAGGTCGTCCATGATCTGGAATGCCTTGCCCAACGCCCTGCGCCAGATTACCTCAGAAACACAATTTAGGAAAGCAATAAAACATGGCTTTTTAACCAAGATTAACCTCCTGGACTCTCTGAACTCCGCATGACTTGGTGCGCCACCTGTTGCTATTGCGGCAGGACACCTCTTCGGAGGTAGCTGTTCACGCTCTACAAATGGCAGTATTATTATTATTAAATTCGATCATAGCAGTAGTTACAGATGAGGTTGTACCCAGGCGGGGTAGTGAAATCCTAGTCCACTAGAGAAATGAACAGAGTAGGCATAGTGTCAAGAGAGAGATTACCAGTGAATCCAGAGTGACCTATCAGTGTGGGAGAGTCAAGATAATGGGAGGTAGTGCAAGAATTTGTTCTTCAATTGCATTTTCACTTGTTTTTTAAAGATGCAGTTGATTCTGATTTCTGATGGCAGGGAATTCCAAATTCTCTGCGCAATACCAGAGAAGTCATGATTGTATGTTTCTTTCTTCTTGAATTTCTGTGGTTTCACCAGTAACGATGAGGCACTTCTAGAGGTTCTAGAGCCATCCTATAACTCAAAATTTTGTTCAATGTATTAAATGAGTTTTGAAGTGAATGGCTTTGTGTGTTAAACAAGCAATTTTTAGATGTATTCCTGCCTCTTAGGGGAGCAAATTTAGAGATTTCAAATCAGGTGTTATGTGGGAATTTCGTTTAGATCCCATAACCTGTCTTGCAGCTGCATTAAGTGAGGCTCTTAGGGCGAATAACTTAGTTCTTGGTAGGCCACACAGTTGCATTTCTATAGTCCATTCTGGAAATCGCCAGGGCTTGGATGACTGATTTGAAGCCATCCACAGGTAGGAAGGGTTTCATTTTCCTTAGGATGCTCAGTTGAAGGGTAGCTCTTTTGGTGGCTAAGCTGATGTGATCCTGCATGTTCAGGGTCTTATCAAGTATATTTCCCAGAGATTTTGTGGAATCGATGACTTGCGGAACGCAATTGAGGACAGTTGAATGTTTCAATCAGTCATCAATGTCTAGAGATTGTTTGGGGTGAAATAAAAGGAATTTGGTTTTGAGAGTGTTTAGTTTAAGATGGTTGCAAGTCAGCCAATTTTGAGTTTTTTGTAGAGTTACGTTGAGGGATCTAATGTCTTCCAAAGAGGAGATTTTCAGGTAAAGTCGGGCGCCAAAGAAGATCCACATTTCTCTTTTCTGAAGGTCTTCAAATGGGTTCCTTAGTGAAGCCATCTTCAACTGAGGGTGAAAGGAAACAAAGCATCTTGTGTTTGGACCTGTTAGGGTTTGAGAAGGATATAGGTCCAATAACTTCTCCATATCACAACTCACGCAGCAAAGGTGGATATTTCACCATGCTTCTCAGTCTCATCCTGCTCCCTGGGGGGAACTCCTCACCATGAGAATCTTCACCCCCTCACTCTGCCCCACAGCTGGACTCCTCCCCATAGGGATCTTTACACACCCAGCCACCACACAGCAGGAGACTCCTCAACATGAGTTCCTTCTCAACTTTACCATACCACGTGGAGGGACACTTCACCAGGAGCATCGTAGCAACCTCACCCTGCCCCATAGCAGGGATCATCATCAGGACCATCATTGCAACCTCACCCTGTCTCATTGAAGGACTTTCCACCAGGATCATCTTCAAAACCTCATCCTTTCCCTCACATGGTCCCAAAGAAAGTTCCAACCGCGGTCACCCCATTAAAACAGATTCCTTTCCATCAATATTTATTTACAAAAATGGTAAAAACTGAAAAGAGGGAGACGAATTTATAATTTTGTTTCTCTACTTGGACAAAGTTCAGCATTGTGTTTACTTTTTAAAGTGTACTTCTCCTGAAGGTTTGTGGGATTGTTATCTATATTTCCTAGAAAGATCGATGTGCAGGTATATTCTCACCAAAATTAAAAAAAAAACTCAACCTGTGTTTGCTTGGAGTGCTGAATATAAAAAGTCAGGGTGCAGCATTTGTTCCCCTGCAAAAACTACTTTACTGACTATTCTATTTATATTAAAAAAAGAAAATGTGATGAAATGTACATGTTTTTCATAAAATGTGAGATATATGCGGAAGCAAATTTATTAGTTGTATTTCCCAGCTTGCCACCTGGCTGCTAACTGAATTTGCTTGATGCGGCATAGCTCCAGGTGCTCAGTCACTAGCGCCAAGAGGTCACACTTTGATGCAAATATGCTGTACAAAACATTAAAATGAATGATCTTTTACTAATTGATGTCTTTCAATTGTTTATTAGCAACTGAGGAAGGGACTATTAGTTTGCACATAAGCCATTGCCGATTTTAGACATCGAGGCACATCTCGAGTGTGACATAGCGGAACCGCCATAAATTGGAGGTGATGGTGCTGGCTGTCATAGAGTCACCCGCACAGTGGTGGGAGCTGTACAAATGATTTTAATGCAAGGACCACGCATAAATGGATTGACTTTCTTTTATTTAGACGGAGCGCCGAGAAAACACAACTGCTTGCTTTCGAACGGTCGGCGCCAATGCCACAAGATGGCCGCCTTCCGTTTCCGCTACTCCCCTTCCTGTTCCGCCTAGCGGAACACTAGAACGCTACGCTAAAGCGTTACCACATATCTCCCCCCTTTAATCACAGTGAAATTTACAATAAAAGTTCTTACTTCCAGTCCATGTTAAAGTCTTTAAATCTTTGTGGTGTCTTCACCTCTCTCCCAACTCTGGTTCTCACCTTCACCTCTCTCTCATTGCATTCCTGTTCCCTTCTAGCTGCGTGCTCTCCAGCTCTGTCACCATCTTTGCCTGTCACCTCCTCGTTCCTCTCTCCATTGCATCTGCTCCTCTGTCCTTATCTTTCTGCTGCTCCATCTTCATCCTCATCTACTTTCTGCATACCTTCTTCTATGTTCTCACTTCTCCTCCTGCTACTTCCTTCTTCTCCATCTTCCACGACATTCTCTGATCCTTCATCCACTTCACTTTCCCATTTGATGATCTTGCTGCATCTGGCCATCCTGTCCTGTGACCATACCTTTCCATCGCTAAGCAAGGCCGACCGGGTGTACGGCTCTAAAACTTGTAAAGGTGGTGAGAATTTGCATTCGCCTTTCTTCTTGAGGACCGCTAGTTTGACTCTCACCCAGTCCCCCTTCTCCAGTTCCGCTCTCTTCACATTATGACTTCTGTTGAAGTGTGTCGTGTAGATCTCTTGTGCTCTCTCTAGGTTTCTTTTCACCACTGCTGGAGACCACTTGCTTTATATCACCAGCTTCCTCCATGCCAGGTTATCCTTAGTGAACGCTTCTCTTCCCCTCAAGATCTTAAAGGGGCTGTATCCCGTGCTTCCCGGTGTGATCCTGTATGCCCGTATCATCCTTTCCAATTCCTTCTCCCAGTCTAAACCATCGTTGATGGCAGCTTGGATGGTTCCCATAATTACACGATTGAACCGCTCCACTTGGCCGTTTCCCGAAGGATGATAGATGGGTGTGTGCTTCACTTCTATTCCATTTCTCTCTGTGAAGGTCATCCACTTTGCCAAGGTGAACTGCGGCCCATTATCGCTGATGATGACTTTCGGAATTCCTTCTCTTATGAAGGTGGATTGCAGGAAGTTCACCACTGCCTCAGTGTCCATGTTTTCTCTTATTTCTATTTCAGGCCATTTGGAGAATTTGTCTACAAGTGCCACTACATATTTCTGTGTCCCCGCTTTATTTAGGACTGGTCCCAATATGTCCACTGACAGCATCTCCCAGGGTCCGTCCGGTATTGGGAATTTTCCTAGAGGGGGTCTGATTAGGCTTTGCGATTTGTCTTCTTTTGCACATGATTCGCACTGCCTCACATGCCTTTCGATCTGCACATCGATGGCTGGCCACCAGTAGGCTTGCCTGGCAAGGGCTTTGGTCTTGGTGATGCCCTGGTGCCCTTCGTGTAGCAAGACCATTAGATGTTTCAGTATGCCTTGGGGTGGTACCACTTTGTCCCCTCTCAACAGGAAGATTGGATTCTCGGCCAGCGATAGTTCCTCTCTCACTTCCCAGTATCTCCGGAGTTCTTCCTTTAGGTGTCTTTTCTCTGGCCATCCGTGAATAACATAACCCTTGATAGCTTCTAGGTCATCATCCGCTTTGTATGCGTCTTCCCACTCTTGCATGCTTATCACTTTTTCAGCTTCCAGGATCGTGGCAACAACATGACCTTCCCACTTCTGTCCTTCTTGTCCGCTCGCGTCTTCCATAGCTGCCGCTCTGCTGAGAAAATCGGCCACCTTGTTCTGTGGTCCAGGAATGTGTTCCACATCGTATACGAAGTCCAACAGGCGCAGAGTCATTTTTGCTATTCTGGGTGTGGCGTGCGTGTGGCCACTCGAGGTTAGCACTCGGACCAAGGGTTTGTGGTCTGTCTTTACCAGGAACCTTGCTCCCCATAAGTATTGGCGGAACCTCTCCATGGCCCACATAACAGCCAGCATCTCCTTCTCGATCACGCTGAACTTTTCTTCGTTGGGGGCTAGTGATCTGGATGCGAAGCTGACAGTTTGCATTTCGCCCGACTCTGACCGCTGCATTAAGACTTGCCCTAGACCCCGGTCGCTGGCGTCCGTCGTGAGTATTGACTCCGCACTGGGGTCAAATCCTTTTAGGGGAATGGTGGCACTCATCTCTTTCTTCAGTGACTCGAATTCCGCTTGTTCTTCCTGACCCCATAGGAATTTGTTCTTTTCCTTGAGCAACTGGCGTAGGTGATGCGTCTTGGAGGCAAAGTGGGGTACAAACTTGCTGTAGTATTCGGCCATTCCCAAGAATGACCGAACGTCTTCTTTCTTGCTTGGGGTGGGGGCATCTTGAATGGCTTTCATGTTTGCAGTTTTGGGTTTGACCCCTTCTTCACTCACTTCATGGCCCAGATACGTGACCGACTGTACTCCCAATTTGCACTTCGCCCATTCCGCTGTCAACCCGTTGTCCTGTAAGATCTTGAGTACTTTGTGAAGTTTTTCATTGTGGTCGTGCATGGACTTTCCCATCACCAAAATATCATCTTGAAAGAACTGGACGTCATGAATCACTGACAGAATTTCGACCTCAGAAATATCGACCTACAAGAATATCAAGTCAACAATATCGAGGGCAAAAATATCGACATCCTATCTACAACATGGTAAGTACAAAAATATCGAAAAAATAATATAGATGTAAAAAATATCGATGTTAAAAATATCGATTTTTTTTTAATATATAAATGTAAAATTAAGTATATAAGACTAATAAATAAAATAAACATATTTAAAAGTATCTAATAATGTTTAAAAATAATAAATAATACATATATATTAAGAATACATTAATTAAATATATACAGTAAATATGTAATATATATGCACTGAACAATAAGTATTAATAATTATTTTACTAATTTATAAATTAATGAAATATATTCTAATTTACTAACACATTTACAAACATAAAACAATAACATAAATAAAATGTAAGTAATATAAAAAGTAAAATAAACATTTGATATTTTAACAATTAATTAAATAAAACGTTGGATAGCGTAAGGGTAAAAATTTCTATTCCTACTCCAGAGAGTGCAACAGTAGGGAAAACTGACCCTGAACTCCAAAAACACCCCTTTACCCAAGAACTGAAAACTGACCCTGAACCCTAAAAATACCCCTTTACCCAAAAACTGAAAACTGACCCTGAACCCAAAAAATACCCCTTTACCCAAAAACTGAAAACTGACCCTTAACCCAAAAAATACACCTTTACTCAAAAACTGAAAACTGACCCTGAACACTAAAAATACCCCTTTACCCAAAAACTGAAAACTGACCCTAAACACTAAAAATACCCCTTTACCCAAAAACTGAAAACTGACCCTGAACCCTAAAAATACCCCTTTACCCAAGAACTGAAAACTGACCCTGAACCCTAAAAATACCCCTTTACCCAAGAACTGAAAACTGACCCTAAACCCTAAAAATACCCCTTTACCCAAAAACTGAAAACTGACCCTGAACACTAAAAATACCCCTTTACCCAAAAACTGAAAACTGACCCTGAACACTAAAAATACCCCTTTACCCAAAAAATGAAAACTGACCCTGAACCCAAAAAATACCCCTTTACCCAAGAACTGAAAACTGACCCTGAACCCTAAAAAAACCCCTTTACCCAAAAACTCAAAACTGACCCTGAACACTAAAAATTCCCCTTTACCCAAAAACCCAAAACTGACCCTGAACACTAAAAATACTCCTTTACCCAAACTTAATTAATATTATTTAATTAGCAATTAATTATTAATTAACAATAACAAATAAAGTAAATATATTAGCACATTAGCTGTAATTAATATAATTTAATAATTAATATAATTTTTCCCCAATTAATTAATTAACAGTAACTAAAAATTATATATATAAAGTAATTACTCTAATTAATGTGACTAATTAATATTATTTAATTACCAATTAATTAATAATTTAAAATATGTTCAAAATTATATTAATTAATTAACTAATTAATATTAATTATTTCCCAATAAATTAAATATACATTTTTAAAAACATATATTAATTAATTAATTATTATTAAATTACTCCCCACCCCATTCCCCCATAAACCCACATCCCGCTACAGAAAATATATATCAATTAATCAATTATTTTTTTTCCCAATTAATCAATATTAATTAGCAATTAATTATAATTAATTAATTAATACTACTAAATATTAATCAACTTACCATAATTAAATTACTTCCCACCCTATTCCCCTATAAACCCACAACCCGCTACAGAACATATATATCAATTAATAAATTAATTAAAATTATTTTCCTATTATTTTCACATAATTACCAATTAATTATAATTTATTAATAAATCCTACTAATTACTAATCAATTTACCATAGTTAAATTACTTCCCACCCTATTCCCCTATAAACCCACAACCCGCTCCGGTACAAAAACATAAAATTTATTTATAAATGTATTTATTATTATATAAAATGTATACACATATAATAGTAATTATTTTAAATACTTAAATTAAACATATAACACATACATAATAAAAAACTATACAATAATACAAATATCGATATTAGTGTCATCGAAATTAGTAACATCGATATATATGCTATCGATATTACTAACTTCGATATTACTTACATCGATATTAAGTATTTCGATATTACTTACCTTGGGTCGATATTCTGTCCTACGATATTCTTGCCTTCGATATTATGCTCCTTCGGTATTTCAGACTCGATATTATGGTAGGTCGATATTTCCTACTCGATATTTTGACTGTGTACCGTCATCCACACCTTTCAGTAACTTGTGCATCATCTTCTGGAAGACCGCGGCCGCAGATGCGAGGCCAAACGGCATTCGTACGAATTCATAACAGCCGAACGGTGTGATGAACGACGTGAGGTGAGTGCACGAGGGGTGTAACTTTACTTGGTGATAGGCCGATGATAGGTCCACGGTTGAGAACCATTTGATGTTCTTCGTCTTTGCCAGCATTTCGTTTATGCGCGGTAGGGGAAACTTGTCGATGATTATATTCTTGTTTAACTCCCTCAGGTCCACGCACAAACGGACCTTGCCGTTCGGTTTCTGAGCCACCACTAACGGAGAAAGCCACTCCGCACTTTCTATGGCTCTGATTACCCCTTCCTTTTCGAGTCTGTCTAGCTCCTGTTGTACCGCTTCTCTGCTCCGGAATGGGATATTTCTCACTTTGTGCACCACCGGAGTCGCTCCTTCCTTCAACTTGATAAGGTGCTTGTATCTGGTCAGCTCCCCTATTTGGCCATTGAATACTCTTGGGTACGCCCGTTTCCACAAGTCGATGTCCTCTTTTCTATCCATGTCCATAAGGAGGATTTTTTCGATTCCTCCCGGGTTGAGTTGGATCCCTAAGGCACCCTGGTCTCTCCAACTTAACACCGAGGGGCCTTTCTCCGCTATGTATAGTTTGCATGTGGCTTCGCGGCCTCTGAACTCAAACGATAGAGGGCAATACCCCAACATTGGGATTTTCTGTCCAGTATATGTGACAGGACGCAAGTCCATGGGATGTAGGTTCTCTCCGTGTGTGGACACGAACTTGTCCTCCCACACCTTCCTTTGAATTATGGAGATGGGAGCACCACTGTCTGCTATCATTTCCAAGGGTATTCCTCCGATGTGCATGTCCAATCGGGGCTTGTCGGTTCCTGACCCTTCCATCTCCAGTACCTGGACGTCTATATACAGGATTTCCTCCAATTCTTCTGTTTCCTCCGATTCGGTGGTCTCGCCCTGCTGTTCTTGGTCCACATATTTGACAGCTGTTCCTTTTGGTTTTCGGCGGCACACTTTTTCGTAGTGGCCAAATATTCCACAAAATGAACATTTCGTCCGGAACGCTGGGCACACCTTATCGTTCCCGAGGTGCGTGGTACTCCCACACCTGTAGCAGCTTTGACGTCCTCCTTTGTTTGCTCTCTGATCTGCAAAATTGTTGGATTTTGGGCGTCTGCTGTCCTGATTCCTCTGCGGCTCTCTTTGCTTGGGACGCTCTCCTCTTGTTTGCGTCGTTATCTTGCACACCGTCTGCGTACTTCCAGTTTCCTTTTTGACGGCTTGGGCGCAGCGTTTGGATAGTTCGACTTTCTTTACCATCGCCCAAATTTCTTTGAGAGGGGCATCCCCATTTACCCATAGCTTCTCCTGGACATGGGTGCTCGAAGTGTGCATGATGATTTGGTCCCGGATTAGGTCATCGTGTAGTGTCCCGAACTTGCATGTGAGTGCCAGCTTTTGCAGGGCTACCACGTATTCATCCACAGTCTCATTGCTCTTCTGTTTCCTTTGGAAGAAGTTGTAACAATCTATGGCAACACATACAACAGGCCTGAAGTGTGCGTCTAAGTCGGCAATGGCGTGGCCGAATACATCAGTGTCCGCAGCATCTCTTTCTATTTTCACGATGGTGTCGTAGACTCTAATCCCTTCCGGGCCCAGATTGTGTAGCAAGATCTTTTTCCTTCTTTTGCTGGAGTATGGCGCGCCTGCTTCCTCCTCTAACGCGTCGAGTAGTTGAGGAAATATCTCTTCCAGTCCTCCCATAGTCTCTCCGGTTCCCCTGAATTGGTTAGGAAAGGCACGAGCTGTGTGAGGGACGATGACTGGACCGCCATGTTGTCCGCTCTACGTCTGGTGGGCTGGATGGGGACAGTCCTCCCCGGGGGGCTACTTGGTGCGTTGTGCCCGGTCGAGTCCCTTGCCTCAAGGTCACTGTCACTGTCTTCTTCTTGTAGCGCGTGTCCGGGGGTAGGTAGTGTCTGTGTGTCTTCCTCCCCTTCTGCCTGCGTGTCCGCCACCCCTTCAGGGCGAGTGTTGGATGGTTCCCCTCTGCCCTCTTTCAGGTCCGCCAGCTTGCCTGGCCAGGCTATCCCTCGCCGAGGTAGGTGCTCCCCTTTGCCCTCGGCTCGCCTCCTGCTGCACGGGCACTATCGCTATGCTCGCATATGTGGTGGCCAGTGGGCTCGTGATTGGGGTTAATGGCTCCGTAATGCGCGGTGACTGGGGCGCCAGCAGGCCTACCTCCACTGTCTGAGCTTCTGCTGTGTTCCGTAGACTGTAGAGCATGCTGTGTATTGCTCGTTGTGGCCCTCTGCCACGCTCCATCGCGTTCCTTTTCACTTTCCCTTTTTGTTCGGTCGAGCATGCAGCCTCAGTAGACCTTGCACTCCCAGCGCAGCGCTTCAAGTGGGCCGGCCTCAAATCCGAACCCTCGTCGCCATTGTACAAATGATTTTAATGCAAGGACCACGCATAAATGGATTGACTTTCTTTTATTTAGACGGAGCGCCGGGAAAACACCACTGCTTGCTTTCGAACGGTCGGCGCCAATGCCACAAGATGGCCGCCTTCCGTTTCCGCTACTCCCCTTCCTGTTCCGCCTAGCGGAACACTAGAACGCTACGCTAAAGCGTTACCACAGGAGCCACTGGAATGATACGATTATACGAAATACTTTTTTTTCATGATTAGTCATTTGCCGCATTTACCACATAACCATTTATTTGCTGCACAATCTACAGATGTTAACAAAAAAGTTTGTTTGTAGCTCAAAAGGTTAAAAAGTTACTAATATTCAGAAAAGTGTCTGCGTATACTGAAAGGACGTACGCAAAGATTGACTGGTTATTTTCAATTGTCTTATTTCTATATTTAGTTGTTAAACTGGTCACTAATGAGGTGAAATCATTGGTCAGACAGTATTACCTTGTGTAAAAATGACAAAATAATAAATTAATACTAACAGAAAATGTGCCACAATACACCACATTATTCGCCTTTTCCTGACACATAATTTAGTCAACCCGCTGCATTATTTGGTGGTCCCCAGCTGCATAGGCATGATGGTCACAGATAGGTCTAATGTACTCTGAATGCATACAAAGTGAGAACGTTTTCTGAACGCCAGGAATGTTGCATTTTGCTTTTTCAGAAAAAAACCTCTGCTTTCGGAGCTTCTTGACACCAAAAAGGTTCAGAGAGGACACATACAACATGGCATCCGTGCAACAAAGCTTCTGAGCCTTCAGCAGAGCCCTTGTAGTGGCAGCTCCAGTGAAGACCCTGGGATCCCCACCAGTTCACAGAGTTGGCTTCCTCCCAGGCTTGTCCACCATATTTAGAGATCTGAGCCCCAGATAATTCCATCAGGAGCTAGATATTCACTCAGCTCTGTCCAGGGCACTAGTGGAGGGTACACACGGGTGGGCGGCGTCTACCCACTCTTTTCACAGGGTGACACCATCCATCCTGTCAAGAGGGTGGGCCCCATGGAACTATGATAATCTTGGAAGGTGAGATTTTCAGACAACTCAATGCATTCAAAACTGCATCTACATCGCCTGCTTTCCTTTCAAGCAGCAGTGTGCCGGTGGCACAGGAATTTTGTTATTTTAAATTGGAGCTCGGCCCATAACAAAGGCTGAAGTTAAGGGGCCTTCAACCCTCTTTTTGTAGGAGTATCCAGGCTGAGAGTTATCTGGAGCCTCACACCTGGATGTAAATGCAATGGTGGGGAAAGCAAGGCAGACAGATTGTTATCGCTTCGCAAATACTTGAGAGGCAGCTTTTGACTATGTTCAGTCCCTGTATATAAGAGATATGCAATTTTCACTGTAAGAATGTCCGATGTGTTGGCCTGTCCAAGTATTTACATAGTTAATAATTTAAATACCAATTTTTTGTTTTCTTTCTATTATAGCAGTATAGTCTTACTTCTCCCATTGCCCGATGTCAGAGTCCTTTACATCACATGTACCCTTAGACATTGACAGTTATTCATATTTGTGTAAATCAATGTATAGGATTAATATTATTACCAACGTGTGCAGTTACCCCAAAAGGTTTTCCGAGGCAAGGCAGTCATAGGTCTGCATTCCCATAAAGGAGATTTAGAATAGCCAAGTCTTCAGCATCTTATGGAAAGTGAGAAATGACTGACAATTCCTTAAATCGTCCGGCAAAGAGTTCCAAAGCTTAGGACCCAGATAGACAAAGGAATGGCCCTTCATACGGGGGTAAACAAAACCTAGGAACACCGAACAGAGCCTGGGTCAAAGATCGTAGTAGCCAAGTAGGCTGAGAGAGAGAGCTACTAGATCCTGAATATAGTGTGGTCCCAGGCCAAATTTGGCCTTAAACATATAGCCCAGTGCTTTAACTTCCATACGTTTAGCCACCTTAGGTCAATGAAGTTCCTTGAGCAAATGAGAAACCGAAACATATCTGGGTAAGTGGAAATCAGCCTGGCACCAGCGTTCTGAACAATCTGGAGGTGATGTATGGATGACTTATCTGCGCCTAAGTGCAGCACTTTGCCATAGTCCAAGCAGGAAATGACCAGTGCCTGTACAACGGTCCTCTGAGCCGCTGAAGGTATAAGCTATAAAATCTTTTTCTGCCAATTAAGGACTGCAAAGTACCAGTTACCTTAGCTATCTGTGGCTTCATAGAGAGCTTATCATCAAAAAGAAACCCAAGGTTTTTTACCTGAGAGACAGGAGTGGGAGGAGTCCCTCGCAATTCTGGCCAGTGCTTAGCTCCCCAGAGGGAGCGGTTGTTGTCTAGAATCAGATACTCGGTCTTATCACTGTTAAGTTTGAGTGAGTTTTGATTCAGCCAAGCTGCAATTTTTGTCATACCCAGATGCAGCAAGGGAGGTTTATGGCTGTGTGCTGAAGACAAGGAGATGACCTGGGTATCATCGGCATATGTGTTAGGGATCTCACATTGGAGGAAAAAATGTGCAGTCTTTTAAGGAGATAAGCCATTCAAGGGCTGAACCTGTCATGCCTATTGACTCCAGCCTATGAACCAGGATAGAGTGAGACACCGTATTAAAGGCGTTCAAGTCCAGTAAGACAAGAGTGGCGGTGCCTCCCTCGTACAGGGATTGAGATGTTCTGTCATTCCAAGAAGGGCAGACTGCCCAGCCATGAAACTCAACTGGGTGGGGCAAAGAGGATAATGACCGTCCACAAACGCTGTGAGTTGGGCGTTAGTATGCTTTTCTAGCTTATTGGAGCAAACAGATAGCAAGGAAATAGAGTGGAAGTTCAAAGACAGACAGGATCCAAATTGGCTTTTTTTTAAAGAGGGAGGACCAGAGCATGCTTCCATCTCTGAGGGGTACCAACCCCTCTTTCGGAGATGTGCTAAGAAACTCCAGAATGTTAGGTAGGATTGGCAAATCCAACAGACACAACTTATCTAGAGGAAGACAGTCAAATGGAGATCCAGATGTAATCGTTTGCAAGCAGGTGCCGCCGGTACAGGTAAGGGTGGTGGGCGGGGTGGGGAGGGGCGAAGGGGGAGGGTCAACATATGATGGAATAGGGAAAATTAAAACTAAAAAAGAAATAAAACCACTTACCTTGTGTTAGACCTGGCATTTCTTGGCGTGATTACCCCTGAATTTTTGCCTCTACCTCCTCTATGTTTGACTAACCTAGATGCTTTGGACACTTTGCCACTGCTAAATAATGGCAGAGTGCAAGTGCTCCCTGTATAAAGTGTAATGGTAATTGGTTGTCCATGATTGGTATGTTTGCCTTACTAAGTGAAGTCCCTAGTAAAGTGCACTATGTGTGCCAGGGCTGGTAATACAAATGCTACTAGTGGGCCTGTAGCACAATGTGTTCCACCCACACAAGTAGCCTTAAAAAGGGAACTTGGGCCTGCCATTGCAGTTTGTTAAACTGCCATGTTGTTCTGACAAGTGCACTCACTTGCCAAACCTTACCCTTACCTTTCTATGCACCTCGGACACCTCTATGGTAGGCCTAGGGTACCCCCTGAACAGGGTGCAGTGCATGTGAAAGGTAGGACATGTACTAAGGTGTGTGCCATGTCCTGACAGTGAAATAATCTCTATTTTGTTGTTTACTGTTGAAAGGCTATCTTGCCCATAGGCCAGAATGGGGAGGCTGTGTAATATGTTTTCCAGCCTATCTTCCAAAAGGCTTAAGATGGAATGGTGAAGTTTCGTATGCCTGAACTCACAATGTAATAGCACATATTTTTATGAGGTGGTTTTTGCATTCTGTGTTTAGAAGCCACTCTTTTAGAAGTGGCTGAGTTTTTGTGCTCTAACATTTCTGTGAGTCTCTGCCTGGCTGTGAATTGACTGTCTGGATTTGAAAGCGCTAGTATCTGGGGAATGTCTTGACCCAGGGGAGGAGGTGACACAGCTGCAGGCTGACCTGCATCTGGAGTGTAGGGGGAGCAGAAGCCCCTAGATGTGAAGAGGTCTGGGTTGCTGATATAAAACAATTGTCCCATCTCCTGCTGAGTGATTGAGAATCCAGACCCCCACTAATCAAAGGAAGAAAGGTGTCACTGGCAGGGAGGCATCCAGAACTGGTTTGAGCAGGGGTCAGTGCCCCCTGAACACAAAGACTTCCAAGACATTGAGGGGTATAAATATGAGAGCTGAAGACCCTGAACTTTGGAGAATGGCTTGATCAAGTGTGAACAAGACTGGAGCTACTTCGTGGTCAAGATGACCTTTGCCAAGGAAGAAACAACTGAAGAGACTGAAGGATAAGACTGACCCTTGCTGTGTGTTCTGGGGCTGGCCTGTAGTTTGCTGTTCTAACCAAGGAAATGCTGAAAGGACTTTGCTGTGTGCTGTGTCCCCCTGCTTGAAAGGACTTTGCTATGTCCTGAAGTAACTTATCCTCAAGAGCCCGAGGTGAGCTGGTTTGCTGTATGCTGTGTCCCCCTGCTTGAAAGGACTTTGCTGTGTCCTGAAGTAACTTATCCCCAAGGGCTCGAGGTGAGCTGGCTTCCTGTTGCGAAAACACAGGAACACAAAAGTTTTCATGAGAGTCTCAGTGGCACTGTGTGTGTGTTCTTGTTGCAACCTGGGACCCTCATAAGGGGTTCCCTCTGATCATGGGCAGATGGAATCCAAGCAAGGATCATCGACGCGGTGTGCGTGTGCTTGGTGCAGCTTGAACCCCTTTGTGAGGATTGTCCAAGGGTCGGGTGCACCGGAATCCATGTGAGTCTCATTGACGCTGTGTACGGGTGCGTTGTACACCGTGAGACCTTCTTGAGGGTTTGCCTTGTTATCATGTGCACCAGAATCCAAGTGAGTCTCCTCAACACTGTGTGCGGGTGCATTGTGCACCGTGAGACCTTCATGAGGATTTGCCTTGTTATCGTGTGCACCAGAGTTAAAGTGAGTCTCAGTGATGCTGACTGTCGTATTACACATTGCATCATTTCTGCATCATGGAGTACCTGATCAAAGTATAATGCATTGAATTATTCCTGCAGAACGAATGACCTGATTAGTGTATGACGAATAGCATTATATCTGCATAATGAACTACCTGATTGTCGTATGATGCATTGCATTATTTCTGCATAACAAAGTACCTGATTAGCGTATTGCGTATTGCATTATTCCTGCTTAACGAATTACCTGATTAGTGTATTATGCATTTCCTTATTTCTGCATAATGACATACCTGGTGGTTGTATTACGCATTGCATTATTTTTACCTTGCAAAGTGCCTGATTGTTGTGTGACGCATTGCATTCTTTTTACATTGTAAAGTGTATGATTGCTATGTTACGCCTTATGTAGTTTTAGCTTGCAAAAGTGCTTGATTCTAGCATTATGAACTGTATAACATGATATTAGGATTACAGGAGAATGTATAGAAGTGCTCATTAATTCCACCAGAACATATGAGGGCTGGCTTGCCTAACAACCGGCCAGGAGAAATAGTAGACAACCTCATATGTTGGATTTATATCATGTGGTCTTATCGTATATCTTTTTATATAAAGTTTATTTGCGTTTTTATCGTGTAGAGTCTATTTGTGGTGTCATCATTGGAATGTTGTGAGCATGGTTGCAAATATTATACACATTTGCCTTGAAGATAAGCCTGGCTGCTCATGCCAAGCTGGGCTATTTCAGAGGGTGACCTTCCTTTCCCTGACGTTGGAACGCGGGTCTCTATTTGGCCTAAGATACCTACCTCAGCGAACCAGGGATCCCGGGTCTAACACCTTGTGCTCGCCTCATCGTCGAGTCAGCTGCAAATGCGCCTCTCAGCACACTGCTGGTGGGGTATTACGCCCCCTTGCCTTCTGAGGGTCTCAGGATTAAAGTGGACTTTTCTCCCTAGCAGCAGTATATAGATAGATATAGATACATATTGAGTGACAAGGCATGCATGGTCTTTTTGCTGCCACATCCCCTCCCACCTGCCCGGTGTGGTCAATTTGCTGCCCCTGAGCCCCCTACCACCTTTCCTCCTATGTATGTGTGTATGCCATTATAGTTTCCCTGTTGCCCAACATAGTGTGTTGTGCTTTCAGTGCCCATCCCACCTGCCCTCCATGGTCAGCTTGCTGCTCCTTCCCTGTCTCCTTGTCCCTGGCCTCTGTTTAACATTTGCATACCCGTATCCCCTCCCTCCTGCCTTGCCAAGTCCTTTGCCATGCCCCTGCTCCCTCCCCCAGCCATTCATGGAAAGTTATACTGCAACTGTCCCTCCGTCCGGTACGGTCAGCTTGCTGTCCTTGCCTCTTTCCCCTCTGCTCTCTTTTGTTAATGTTTGTGGTCCTGTCCCCTCCCTGATGCTTACCATTGTCTTTTGTGCTGCACTGCCATTCCACTTTCCCTGTGTGGTGTAATGTGGCGCTACAACTCCTAATGCCTGCTCTGTAAGGTGAGGTTGGTGCCCAACTCCATTTCCTCCTGTCCTCTCTTATCCAAATCCAAGCCCCTATCCCATTCCTCTTGTCCTCCGTGATCCAATGTACATTATTTGCAAACATTTTGAAAGGGGTAAGAGGGAGATTTTGAAAAAGAAAACATGGGGAATTGATTGTCCCCATTGACTCACATTGAAAATGAGGAGCTATTAGGCAGGAAACAGATAAAATAAAGCCCTTTGGGCTTAAAAACATCAGAAGTCTCCTATCTGATTTGGGTCTTTGGCATGTATGGTTTTACTGCCACTGCCTCGTCCTTCTGCCCTTAATTTTTCATTCATGTTGCCACAGCCTCTTTTGACTGTTCTGCATGGTTGGTTTGCTGCCCTTGCCCCATTTCCTCTGACCTCTATGGTCTGTTGTGCTGCCACTGCCCCTCCCACCTGCCTAGTGTGGTCAACTTATTGACTCTGCACCCTCCTCCATGAGAGAGTCTTATTCCCAGTGAAATTATAGTTAGTGCTCCAAACAACTAAAGTGAGGACCTATGTTCTGAGTTCTCTAATAGCGACAAAGCTCTTTCAAAATAATGTGCTATCTTTATGGCTTTTTTATAAAGTTGATCACTTGATTATTTGTTACACTTAAGGGAGATGCTGTAGCGTTAAGGCCAGAGCTGCTGACTTTGCAACTGGGGAAGCAGGTTTGAGTTTCGGCGTCAGCTAAACATCCTGTGATTCTGGACAAATCACTCAACCTCCCCATGCCTAAAAACAAAACTAATGTGGCCTGGAGTAATGATGCTCATGTAATACACTCCAATACTTCCAGGTCAAGTCTGCACTATAAAATACTGCAAATATCAACATAAGTGTTTTGCACACTTCTGACATTGGGCTATACATAAGCTACATTTGAGTGATATTTCTGCTATATTTTGGCTCTGTTTTCTTTAGCGTCTCTCTTGGGAGAGTTATCTGTTATATAGCTCCATCATTTCCTCATTTATTGCAGTATCCTAAGAAGAAAATGTTTTCAGTTTTTTACTTCCATTCTATCAAGATGGTGTTCAGATGTGCCACACTTTTGGCAGAAATTCAGAATGTTAGCATTCTAGTTGCTCATTAGAACACTATGGTAAAGCTGCTGATCACCAGAGAGTTAACTGGCAATCTTCTGCTGGCATTGAAAAGTGCAGGTTTCAGTCTGCATGTAAAAATATTTTATTAAAATAGAAGGGTAAGATATTTGAGAGCTCACCTAAAAAGTTTTCTTATTTTTCTTTTCTACAGCACTAACCATACTTTCTATGACAAACTCAACCCCCTCATTTTGTTCCTTACTAAATTGAGGGCCTGTAGAAAAGTGGGTTATTGGTAGGGGCAATTGTAGGTCTACCACTGGTAATAAGGTCACTGACATATGGTAGGACCCAGCATAGGTCTTAGAAAATTATTCCTATGCTCAACCCTTGTTAACGTGGCTGCAAGCAGACAGGCTTAACTTCAAAGACAGGTATGAAAGGCATTTAAAAAGAACATTTCAGTAAATAATTAAATCACAGCACAAAATAAAATTCCAAAACCAATTTATAAAAATAGGCAATATTTTTATCTTTCAAATGACACCAAAACGAAACAAAATCCACTGTAGGGAACCAGAGATATGAATTTTTAAACTTAGTCATTTTCCAGTGCTTAGAAACCAACAGTGCCCCTTTTAGTCATTTTGTTTTCTGTGACAGGGACACCTTTAAACATTGTTCTGGAGAATCTCAACAAATGTGTTGCGCCTTCTCCGGCAGGCAGGTCCAGTTAGAACTCATTCCTGAAGTTCTGCTTGAACCTTGCACACAATCCATGGTTCTGGAATCTCCAAGAGGGTCCTTGAAAGTGTGAAACTTCACTTCGGCAATCCACTTGAACACAACCCTTACAAATCCAGGTACTCCAGGCTGGGAATTCTTTGTGGGGAAGTCCAGGTGAGCTCGGTTAACCTTTAGCTTGCATTGAGTCCACTCTTCAGTCCTTTTGCAGCAAGGTAATCCATAGGGCTGCAGTTTCCCTTGGGGCATTCTTCAGCGGTCAGGCCTTAGAAATCTTTGCACAGCAAAACTTTACAGCAGAGCACGTCTTGCTTCAATAAGTTTCAAGCAGCAGATATGGAGTGCTCTGCCCCTCTCGGATACTTATTCAAAATTCTCAGTGTCAAGCAACAGATCATTTCTGACCAATGAGAGCAGGGTAACTCATAGTTATGACCACATCCTGTAGAGTGTGGCATTATTTTGTCCCAGAGTGCCTCAAATCTTCCAAATCCATGAATGCTGATTTTCCAACAGAGAGTCAAGACCTCGCTAAACACACCCCACAGGGATGGCATATTTCCTTAGACTCTCCCACTTCCATCTGCACATACCTCCCTTAAGCCTAGCCCTGACTCTGGGTCAAAAGTGTACAAGTGTAACTCCCCTCTGCCTTTGAAGAGCATGGCTTATGACTCCACCCCCTGGCCTGGCATTCCTATAGACCAGCACACTGCCCTCCCAGCGGAGTGGTTAACCCCTGGGGTTATTAATCTCCTCTTCAAAGCAGCCTGGCTAATCCACCTAACTCTGACCAATCACGGCAGAATACTGTAAGGCTGAATTTGGACTTACAAACAAGAAAGTCTTATAACTTCTGGTATGTACACTTTAGGAGAAATCCAACAATATGATATTGTTGGATTTACTACCAGCATTCTGGGAAGTCTTTGAATGTCCGGCTAGTCCTCTCCTATCAACAGTTATTAATTAATAACTTTCTACCATGTTAACCTATGGGCCAGGGGAGGGTTTTCTAGCACCAGGGCTTATAAAAACATATTTTATAAGTGTTTCCCTACATTTTACAGGAACCCCACCCCCTGTGCAACTAGGGGAGACTTTAGGGGTTCTGAACAGTGGTGGATGGTGATATTTGAAAGTGGTAGGGGGTAAAACAACTGTGTACTTCACTGTGGCGAGTGAGCGTAGTGAGCGTGCCTCAACCATCAACAGGGGACAGCGGAGGTATCACTCCCAGAAAATGTTGAAAAAAGAGTGGCCAAAATGGTGCATTTTCAAGCAAATGTAAGGAAGCAGAAAGGTGTCAACCACTCTGAGGCTCAGAGTGGTTAACACCTTTCTGCTTTCTTAAATTTGTGACCCATTCCCGGCCTCTTTACACTCCTCATCCCGTGTAAACGCACTTGTGTATAAAAACAGCATAACTGCACTGCGGTAGTAGTGACACCTGCTCAATGAAGAGACCCTTAGATGGAGTCACGTGCACCAAGCAATTGTCGGGGGCACCCAGAAATCAAAATGATACGGTGCTGAGCAGCGCAGTGTTCAATGTTGCCACCGTATAAGCAGCAACAACGCGAGCTCTGTGCTCACCTTTAAGAAAGTGCGCCATTAGCGTTTGCTGAGCCTTTTGTTGGTTAGCCCTCACTTGCCAGTAGTGACCAGTCACCGGGGGCAAAATCAATCTGTCAGCCTCATAACCGAGCACTCCCTTATTTTATGAGACAGCGTTTCAACAAAATCTCGAGAATTTAATAAAAACAGACCTTCAGAAGTGTTGCTGTATTAGTGAATAACGCACAAACATTAATAATCGGGTGTCCCCTTCTCCCAGCTGACTTTGAAAAATACTGTGTCAGAGTTTCAGGTCACATTTTAACAACAATTAGGATTTTCATTAAGGACCAGATGTATCAACATTCCCTTTTGCGATTTCTAAATAGCGATTTTTAAGGAATCGCTATTTAGAAATTGCAAAATGGTATGTATGTAGAAATTCGCTTTTTTTTTAGCGATTTCTTAAAATTCCTTAATTGCGATTAGCAAATTGCTAATCGCAATTAAGGAATAATTTCCCATTCATTTCTATGGGCCAGGAGGCCCATAGGAATGAATGTGAAATTATTCTCAATTTGCGATTCGCAATTTGCTAATCGCAAACTGAGAATAATTTCAAGGGTGCAGGGGTGTCTCAAGAACACCCTGCTGCACCCCTGAAAATGACATGTGTGCGCATATGGCGCACATGCATGCCCTGAGGGCATATATGAGCGTCACATGGCACCTTTACAAATTGCATAAAGTGCATTTGTAAGAGAAATCGCAAATTACCACCAACTACAAGTTGGTGGTAAATTGCGATTCCTTAAGGGCATTTTTTTTTTGTTGCTTAATACATTGCATTTAAGGAATCACAAAATTTGCGATTCCTTAAATGCAATCGCAAAATAAGGAATGGCAAATTTTGCGATTCCTTATTTTGCACCCAAATTCTTTAATACATACCATTTTGCGAAAATGGTTTCGCAAACCCATTTGGCCTTGATAAATATGGCCCTTAGTTAAGAACCTCCAGCTCCCAACCCCATCGATCCATTGCAACCCCTCACTGCTAAACAATTGATTTTCCTTTAAGAAAGGTATCGTTCATAAAACACTGAAAAGCTATCTGACCCACCCTGGTGGTATTTAAACTACCCAGTGTTCTAATTTGACTCTCAAGGACAGTCAGGCTTAGACTGGGTGGCGTTTCCAAGCACATGTAGAAGCAATGACTGTGTGTGCCTGGCTGGTTTGATTAACGCCAGTGGAGGTGAATCACACAATCACAGTAACTTGCATTTATGTTAAGTGTTCTCCATCGATTTACTTTCTCTTGCACTCATAGTGTAGTTAAGAAATTAATTCCCCTTGCACATCTGGATTAAATGTACAGTAGCGGGAATGGAGTTTAATGAGCACACGGTCACGCAAAGAGATTTAACCGCATCATTGCTACAGCACATTCCCGTGCTGCGCTGCAATTTTCAAAATCCCTTGTTATGTGACAAGGTCAACTCGTCAAACGCACAGCGCAGGTAACACCCATGACGAGTTACACCTTGTCACAAGCATCGAAGGTGTTAAGAACTGAATTTAGGCAACCCTTCACAGTGTTCAATAATGAAAGTAATTAGCAAAATGTCGAACAAAGTTATTAAGTCTCCCAGTTTTCTGATTTTACAGATCTTCCTGGTAGATTCAAATAGAAAACGATGTCGCACTCCTGCCCTCTATTTGTTTTTAAATATGGATAAAAAAGTAAAATACGTGTTTTTCTGATTGATTCTCAAAGCTCTAAGGCATCATCTCTAGGCCGAAATCTCTGCTTGACAGGTCATGCCATGGGGTTCAAAAAAGGGAACAGGCTTACCTGCACGCGTGTCGTTTGAAACCACGGCTGCAGGTGCCTTTCTTTTTCCATAAACTGTGTCCCAGAAATAGCAGCTGCAAACTGAAACTAATGCATAGCCACTCGACTCGGCCATACCCAATTAGGAAGCCCAATTCATGGAAGCGAAAGGGAGTGCTGTAATTTTTTACCACCCCCTGCACTCAGTGCACTGTGCGCCAGCCCTGCCCCTTCCCATTATATTGAATGGCGCTCCACTGATCGCACCCTGGGCAATTAATTAGTGCCCCATTTGAAATCCTTGCACTGCCGCTTTGCCAGCCTCTCCCCCAAGGCAGATGTCACCCTCTACTTGCTGTGTCTCGAGGGCGAGGAATAGTCCTCGCCCAGCGCCCAGCTTTGCACATGCGGACATTGCAGATGAAGCTTCTTCGAGGCAAGTAAAAAAACAATTTGATTTTACATAGTTAACTTTCACGGGGAGCACCAAGCAGTGAGCACTTTAAAACTGCTCCATGGTGGTCATTCTCTCCCTTTAGTTCCGATACTGGTTGGTAGGGCAATGCCCCCTATGCCCCTTAATAACAGCCACCCCTGGTTCTGAATCTGCAGGAATATTGCAGATCCTCCTTACCCAGTGCTCCTAGCATCAAAGTCGAATTTGAGCTGCACTTAAACACAATGTGGGGAGTGAAATGTGAAATTTCACTTTACCCAGGCATATAAAACCTCATTTTATAAGGGTGTACCTTATAGATAACTGACCCCCCATGCATGGGCTACCTAAGGAAGACCCTCGGGGTCCTTAACATGCCAAAAGATTGTAGGTCTTTCATTTTCAAGTGCTCTTACCACCAAAGTCGAGTTTGGGCACATTTTACTATTTAAAATCAGTCCTGGCACCCAGTGCTGCTTTCAAACTGACCTCAGACTTCGACCGTGACCACATGCTTAGTGCAGAGAAGCTGCTGCCCTCTAAACTGCCTTGCCTCAGGGTACTGGGGACTTCTAGGTAGTTTCAACCCCTGCCCTATTATATACTAGGGACCAATGGGGTAGGTCATGGCAATTTCAGGGGTACCCCACCATACCATAGTGTACCCTAGTGTATGTTGGGTGTTTTAACTGTATTCTAATGTGTTCATTTCAGTTCAGCACTGGCCCTGGGCCTGGTTAGGCAGAGCCCAGGGTCAGTCAAAATCAGTTACCACCAGCATCATTCAGCAAACAGTTGGGAGGTGCCCGGGGCACAGGATGACTTTGCAACAGGGCCACATGCATCAAACTGTGCATTTGAGATTCAGAAATTGTGATTTTTAAGAACTCGCAATTTAGGAATTTCAAATGCTTATGCATTGAGGAATCGCAAAAAAATGTGATTCCTACAAATTCCTTATTTGAGACTCGTAAATTGCGAACCGCAAATTAGGAATTGCTTCCCATTCAATGGCAATTGCATGAACAATTTGTGAGTACCAAATAGGCACTCGCAAATTGCGCATACAATTTCAAGGGTGCAAGGTTGCCAAAATGACACCCATATGCACACTTCTGAAATTGCAATGTCAACACCCAATGGACATGTATGTGTGCAACATAGAACTTTGAAAAATGCACTTTTGTGCATTCTTCAAAGTTCTGGGAAACTACAATCAACTTTGAATTGATGGTCATTTGCGTTTCTTAGTTTGCGATTAGGGAATTGCAATTTGCGATTCCCTAAATGTAATCTCAATTTAAGTAACCCAAATTTAGCGATTACTTAAATAGTGATTTTTGCATTTGGGTTGATGCATCCCAAATTCAAAAACAGCAGTCACAAAGGGGCAGATTCTGCAAATCTGCCGCATTGCGAACGCTATTTTCAATGAAGCATGTGGCCCCAAATGTTTTAAGTTCTAGCAGTTTGATTCAGTCAACATGGCTTCAAGTGTGCCATAGTTTTGTCATAAGTAGCACTGTTAGTGCTCAAGTTGTTCTTTAGAACACTCTGGGAGGCTGCAGTAGAACACAAAGCAATCAACTGAATGGGCCGCTCCTATTAGAAGCACGTGATTTACTGAGAATGGCAGACTTCTTTCCTATATATACCCTATTTGGAATCTATCTACACAAAGTAGCACAGTAAAAAGGAACCCCAGCGTACTGATTGCTGTTTCCACACCCAGTTGTTAACTCCGAGGAAAAGGGACACCCAGTTACTTAGTGCACAGCAATCAAGCCACCACGTGAAAAGTGTATCGAAGAGGTATACATACACTTAAATAAAACTTTTTTTTCACACAGCCTGGACTAATTCTGTTCACAGATCACTTATGTTATAATTGCAGATACATCGTACGAATTCTTATCTACCTGAACATATTCAGAAGGACGCCAACATCTAGATTCGTTTATAAATTTTAAGATATTGCTACAGTTTTGAAACCAAAGAAAAGGTTTCCTCTCCAGAAACCCTGGATACCCACAATATGTGCCCCTGACGAAGGGATATCATCCCGAAATGCATAGGGAGAGAAAAAATAGTATTTCATTTGATTTATGAACGTGTTATGAGAACTATATTCAATGATTTGAAATTCAACAGTAATTGAACAAACAAGCATTATTTTTGAAAAAAACTGCAATGAATAAGTCTTGAAAAAACTTGGAAAAACCAAAAGAATAAACTTGATTTGCAAAATACAAACAAAGTTTACTTATTGGATTACAAAGGCAGATGGATTTCAGCCAAATGTAGTGCGGATAGGGTCTAATGACGACAGTCACTAGTATCACTTCGCTCTAACCATTGAGCCATGCTTCTCCACACAAGGCTACTGGCCAAGTTCAGTGGGCTATTTAGTGAGCCAATAGTTGAATAATTAAGTTTATTTCCTAGTACAGTACAACTTTTGTGCTACGTAGCCAGCAGCAGGGTAAACATATATATTTTTTATATTTACCCGGCTACCAGTGAAGTAGTATATAATTCCTGCTATTTAACGAGCAGCCAGGGAAAGAAATGTTTTTATTTGCTACAGGCTTGGTTGAGGGCCAGATTGTAAGTAATGGCTGCTGTTTTGCCAGCAGCCAGGTAATGAGTGAAGTCTTGCTGCTGTTTGCTTGACTGCTGGCCATATTGATCATAATGTGTGTTCTTCAGCCAGTGGCCGGGTAAATGGTGAAGTTTCCTCAACATCTGTATAGCTGCCGGTCAAAGAGTGCAGAATCTCAGCGATTTAGCCAGCAGCTGGGAAAATACTGAAGTTTTGTTGTTATCTGCACGGCCGCTGGCCAAACACGGCAAAATCTCTATTATTGAGCCATCGTAGGAGTAAATAGTAACGTTTCCCTGCTATTTTCAAGGCCGTTGGCTAAATAGTAAATCATTTCTACTACATAGCCAGCAGCCAATTAAAAAAGCAGAAGAAAAGATACTATTTATCAAGCGGCCGGCTTGGTATCCGCTGCCAAGTTTTAAACAATACACATGATCTGATTGGTCAGCCTTTGAATAATGACTGTGAGTTGGCCTGCTCAATGTGACAGCATTTCTCATTGAGTGAAGAGGAACCACACGCCTGTGTGATCAGGACGGTTGCTCTTTTCCAAAACTTACCAGGTTAGGACCGGAGGCAGTGTTGTCTGCCTCGGAAAGGAGTGGGAGTAGAGAAGGAGAAGGGTTGTTGGGGTATGCTCCTGCAGAGGGGAGCCAATCCTAAAAGAGGATTCATCAACCTACCTCCTTGAGAACCAATGGGAAGCCGCATGAGGGTCAGGGCCGGACTGGCCTCAATGGGCATCAGGCGTTCCCGGGAGAATGGGAGGGCAGGGGCCGGTTTGTAGCGTGGAGGCCGGTCTTGTTACTGAGGCCGGTTTTGCAGCAGTACTGCAATATCAGCCCCCACTAACAATGGGGGAGAAGGGGGCGGTCTGACAAAATTTCCAGGGCTGCTTTGGGTAGGAAATGTTGACCCTGATGCGGTTGTCCCAGGAAGCAGAGGTCTCCAAGAGCCGCGCAGGCCTGTAAGCATCATCTTTGCTGTGGGTGGCCCAGGGGAAGGACCAGCGCCTGCAAGTAATTATGTAGTAAATAATTATTTTGTAGTTGTTTATGTAGTTAGTAGTTGTCCCAGCTGATCCTCGATAACCCATTGGTCCACGCTTCTAGCCTGAAGGAATATTGGTAAGGTAGGTGGGCAAGGTGACCCTGAGCCGAACAGCAAAAACTGCTTTCCAATCAGCACAACAGTTGTAAAGTTATCACCTGTTAAAATGTTCCTTGTGTGAGGCTATGCTTCACACAGATTTGTGAGCACTCACAAAGAATAAAACAAAAGTAGGATAAGCACCTCTGCTGTCCTTCTTGCCGAAACATCTGTAGGCGGTTTAGCGGTTTCAAATGTATACCACAGTTTCCCTTTCAGCACCTGCGGGCCTGGACTCCCAATGTAAGTGACCCATGCACTAACTCTCATTCCCGCTACAGTGTCCTTTCGGTCTGGCCCCACCCTCTCTCTCATTGTCCATTTGAGAATTGGCCTTGTGCTGATGGATCAGTGAGCCCAGACTGTGCTTAGAGTGCGGCGCACTCGATCAGTACCATGGACAGAGGCAACTATCTCTCCCAATCCTTTCAATCAGCACCATGGACAGAGGCATCCATCTCCTCCCACCCCCTTCAATCAGCACCATGGACAGAGGCAGCCATCTCCCCACCCCCTTCAATCAGCACCATGGACAGAGGCAGCCATCTCCCCCACCCCCTTCAATCAGCACCATGGACAGAGGCATCCATCTCCTCCCACCCCCTTCAATCAGCACCATGGACTGAGGCAGCCATCTCCCCACCCCCTTCAATCAGCACCATGGACAGAGGCAGCCATCTCCCCCACCCCCTTCAATCAGCACCATGGACAGAGGCATCCATCTCCTCCACCCCCTTCAATCCGCACCATCGACAGAGGCAGCCATCTCCTCCCATCTCCTTCAATCAGCACCATGGAAAGAGGCAGCCATCTCCCCACCCGCTTCAATCAGCACCATGGACAGAGGCAGCCATCTCCCCCACCCCCTTCAATCAGCACAATGGATAGCGGCAGCTCCCCCTCCCTCCAATCAGCACCATGGACAGAGGCAGCCATCTCCCCCACCCCCTTCAATCAGCACCATGGACAGAGGCAGCCATCTCCCCACCCCCTTCAATCAGCACCATGGGCAGAGGCAGTCATCTCCCCTCCCCTTCAATCAACACCATGGACAGAGGCAGTCATCTCCCCCACCCCTCAATTCAGCACCATGGACAGAGGCAGACATTTTCCCCACCCCCTTCAATCAGCACCATGGACAGAGGCAGCATCTCCCCCACCCCGTTCAATTAGCACCATGGACAGAGGCAGCCATCTCCCCCCTCCCTCTAATCAGCATCATGGACAGAGGCAGCCATCTCATAGAGGCAGCCCCCATCCAATCAGCTCCATGGAAAAAGGAAACCCTCCATGTGCCAGCGGTTGCTTTAATGACTGTTCGGTCACCAGTGGGAAAAGACCAGAGCCGCAGCAGTAGGTAGTGTGATCACTCGCACCAGTGAAAGATGGCGTCGACGGGCCTGGCCACATCAGAAGGGGGGTTCACATTCTGAAGTCTTTATTACATCCAAAACACAAGGATTCTACGTTGAGGCTCTGACAAATACAATGGGCAGGGGCATTATATTTTGATTTCTCTGACAAATAGAAAATGAAAGGAATGTGCATTGAGTAGGCTTATGACAAAGCCCTTAGGTTGGCTGTTTGGAATGTTGACACTGCCAAAGGCACCACACATCTTTCAGGAGTGAAGGGCGGGCAGGTTTTCATTGTGTGTGTGTTTTGTATGTAGCGTTTAGTAGGCCTGTGCGAATAATAATTTACACCTCTGTAATTCCCATCATTTGTTCAATTTTTCATTATACTTGTAAGAGAAATTCCCTAAACTTCGCGGTTACATCACTTTTTGTAATTGTGTGTTATTCGCAGTAAAAAGTGACTGAAAAATGCGCCTTCTGTGGTAAAAATCTACCAGAAACACACAAGAACAACAGATCTTTTCACCAGCTGGCTTCCAAAAGATGCCTCTCTATCCACTGAGGCTGCTGATAGGTTGAACGTCACTTGTTCTGCATCCAATGTGTGGAAATCAACACTGGGTCCTGCTGCTGCACGGTACAGGCAGAAACCTGGCAGTGCCCGGCAACATCAGACCTAATGCAATACGGAAAATAGGACCATCTGGTCTGCAGGGGCATTGATAGGCAGCCTTGTTCCGGCTCTCCTGTCTCATATCCAAAATGCAACAAAACATAAACAGCAGCTCAAGAAGTCATCTGCGCTCGCGAAATGTGCTCTTGCAGTAGAATATTTCCTCCAAATTACTCTTAATTACGCATGCAGGTGTAAATTTGTTATTACCAGTAATTCTGCATCAAAGAGTAACGCAGAATTACCAACATCCCTCCATAATTCCAGCCACTCCTAGTTGAAACCGTGTGAAGGGGAGGGCATGATATGTGGTAGGGGAAAACATGGCATGGTCTGGGCAAAGATGGCTTCAGTAGCTAGATTCAGGGGCTCCGCTCGGACCCTCTGCACGAACCAGAACCGAACCGAATTGGGAGTGAGGAGAAAATGTAAAGAGACCCGTGAGGTGACCTGTGGCGCGGTCCACAACACTAGCAGTAAAACTGGAGTGACTGACCTGGAGTGGTGCTGCCATGCCTCCAGTAAAGAGTTGCAACCCTCATCAAGGTAGCGACCTCCTGCTAAAAGATTAATATGGCTGAGATACCCGCCACCCCCTCTCAACACAATCCCCAAAAGGAGGGAAACCGGAAACAGTTCTTAAAGTTTTTGGAAGTGGGAGGGAGTGACCCTCCCGGCCGTATTTATTAAAACAAAATTAAAAACATTAAACGTTTCATGTTATGTACAATTTCATTAACACATTGCGATGTTTGGCTAACCTTAACATATTCTCTAATACAGAGGTTCTCCTAGCCGAACTAGCATCCTACAAAAACATTCTCTAGAAATACTGAAATTGTACATCCTAACGTTTAAGGGCCAACGGCAAGGTCATAACCGGTGTCAAGATCCCTAACCAGACTTACCCCTCCCACTTGGGAGGGGCGACAGCACAGAGGCTTACCTCAAGTGCAACTACTAACAATTTCCCTTGACTTGACGGGGGCACTTAAGACTCGACGCCATTTAAAGGTCGTTCGAAGACTCGTGTGAGGTATCTAGAAGGTATCGTGGACCTCCCCCCACCCCACACAACTTACCGCATCTGCCGTCGCAGATGACACTGGCCCCGGGAAATTCCCCAGGAGGGGGCTGTAACCCCTCCTACAAAGGAAGGGGCCTTGACCGCCTTTCCTTTACTTCCGGCGACCCACCCTTAGACGGGACCGCCTCCCCATTGAGGGGCCAATGGCCACCTCTCCCGAGCGCTCCCATCCGTGTTGGGTGACGCCCACTCATAGGGATCTTCTAATTAGTGCTCACCGATCATGACCTTACCGCCTACCAAAAAATAAATACGACAATTCTTACTCAAACCTATGTAAACATTGGTCGCTACGACCGAAAGAGCATGCTTAAAAATGCAACACTATATCAAATCATTTTAATCGTAAAAACCTACACAACATTCACCATTCTTTATTATGATCAATATCAAACTGATAGCTTCACAGCCTGTAAACGAAACGGAAAACATACTTATAAATTCACTTTATTACAAAACAACTGGCTGTCCTCAGGGGCTGGTGGGTGGGTCAAAATTGGCTCTTCGTTCTGTCCCGAGCTCACGTGTAGCGAGGAGGTGCAGCTTCGGAGCACAAGAACAAGAGGACGTCTTCTGGTCTTGCGTCTCTTTTTATCCGTCTTCAGGGCGGGCGTAAACCTGCCCCTGCCTGCCCCTAGGGCGGGGCTGGCTACGTCGGTGTCTAGGCCAGCCCACTCTAGGGCGGGAAAAAACGCGCCCCGGCTACGCCGCTTCGGGCATACCAGCCGAGACGCGCCTCCCGCCCAAAAATGGCTTCCCGGGGGGATCGAGGCACTCCGCCATACGTTCGGGGGGACCGAGTGGTCGCCCCTTTCCATATGGCTGAGATACCCGCCACCCCCTCTCAACACAATCCCCAAAAGGAGGGAAACCGGAAACAGTTCTTAAAGTTTTTGGAAGTGGGAGGGAGTGACCCTCCCGGCCGTATTTATTAAAACAAAATTAAAAACATTAAACGTTTCATGTTATGTACAATTTCAATAACACATTGCGATGTTTGGCTAACCTTAACATATTCTCTAATACAGAGGTTCTCCTAGCCGAACTAGCATCCTACAAAAACATTCTCTAGAAATACTGAAATTGTACATCCTAACGTTTAAGGGCCAACGGCAAGGTCATAACCGGTGTCAAGATCCCTAACCAGACTTACCCCTCCCACTTGGGAGGGGCGACAGCACAGAGGCTTACCTCAAGTGCAACTACTAACAATTTCCCTTGACTTGACGGGGGCACTTAAGACTCGACGCCATTTAAAGGTCGTTCGAAGACTCGTGTGAGGTATCTAGAAGGTATCGTGGACCTCCCCCCACCCCACACAACTTACCGCATCTGCCGTCGCAGATGACACTGGCCCCGGGAAATTCCCCAGGAGGGGGCTGTAACCCCTCCTACAAAGGAAGGGGCCTTGACCGCCTTTCCTTTACTTCCGGCGACCCACCCTTAGACGGGACCGCCTCCCCATTGAGGGGCCAATGGCCACCTCTCCCGAGCGCTCCCATCCGTGTTGGGTGACGCCCACTCATAGGGATCTTCTAATTAGTGCTCACCGATCATGACCTTACCGCCACAGGTCCGGATAGTTGACCGGCTATCCGGACCCCCCACAAAACTCCTACCTAAAGGTCATGTTTTAACGTTTTCAACCAAGCTAAGAAGTCCCCTATGAGTAACTCATTCCCCACCCTTGACAAATGCACACCATCCCCCAAATACATACTGTCATCGTTAATACAACTATGCGAGATCGAATGCAATGTCTTGGAACGGAACAACCTACTCACTTTGTTATTCAGTTTTCTCACAGAATGATTCAAAGCAGGGATCGAGATAGCCCCCCGCCACACTTTTCGTGGGATCATATGAGACCACGCAATTATGCACCCCGGAACTCTCCTCGCTAACCAACTTACCGTGGAAAGCATAGCCTCCAGGAGAAGTCGTCTACCGGTGGTGACCAAATCATTGCCCCCTAAATGCACTATGACTATGGACGGCGGTGACCTCATCCGCCCTAACAAACCCTCAAAGAATGCTTGAAACTGGTCAATACAGAGACCGCCTCTTCCGTAGAAGGACACTCTGTACCCGTATTCCCCAGGTACGTGAATCATGTCACCTGCTTTGAATACGTCTGCGGCCCGTCTCACGTATGAGTGGCCCACGACCCACACCTCCTTTCTCACAGCCGGTGATGTCTGACCGCTGGCCTGGTGTTGGGTCGACTGCATAGTCCGCCCTGCCGCGTAGGCTTGCGCAACTGAAAACAAACAAAAGACAAGAAGCGTGAGTACATGATTACAGCTTCACAACATGTGCAATCGCACATATCTCTTATAACAATTGGAGGACCAACGCCCCACTCGTTTCACTTGTTCTACATTAAGACCCCTGGCTGTAGCTTCAGTGGCAGCCCCTATTCGAAAGGAATGGGTCCCGAATTCGCCCGGGTCCAAGCCCGCTGCGGCAATGGCCATTGCAAGCACCCGCCGAAACTGAAACCTCGTCAGCGGGGTGGCGTCTGCATGCCTCAACAATGTCCCCCCCCATGATGCCACCCTTCGTGCTAGGTAATCTTCTAAACACTGTACCGGACACATGGAGGACCCGGGGGTCCTGCGAATGATCGTGCAGTCCCCCCTCCCATCTTGGTCGGCCTTGGACCTGAGAAAGGAGACAATCAACGCATCGCCCCTGATCTGAACGTGTTCCCGGCACAACCCCCCCACCACATCCTGTTTGTTCCTTGCAACCAGCTCACTTATCCTCATAGCCCCGTGAAATGCCAGCGTAAATGCAGTCCGGAACAAATACGTCTCGAAAGGAGACGAGCATGTGGTAGGGAGTGTGGCCAGCAACTGGGACAACCTATCCAGACCTATCGGTCGTCTCACATCTACTCTGCGCCCCTCAAGGCGTTGCCACCCACGCAGCGCCTTTTGTACTGCAAAAGACGCTGTCGGGTCCTGGATGTTGTGGGCCCTGGCAACAAAGGAAATGGCGGCACGATGCCTTTGGGCCGTAGCCACCGACTTCCCAGCCCTACGTAAGGACATCAGAAAATGTACTACCCACTCTTCCTGACCCCAAAGTCCCCCTCTCTCAGTCCCCAAAAAGGCTAAATAGGCCTGAAACGCCCCTTCATATGCCTTCCTTGTCCTGGGTGCTAGACTCTCTCCCACGAGGTGACGAAGTTCGGGGCACCGAGAGACCAGAGAGCTTCGGGGAAGGGTGCCGGCTCTGGGTCCGCTGAAGGAAGGAAACCCGAGAAAGCCTGCATGTGAAAACGAGACAGTGCATCAGCCGCCTGATTCATCACCCCCGGGACATGTTTTGCTCTGAATATCACGTTCAGTTGCATACACAGTAAGACAATTTCTTTGAGCAGCCTCAAAATCAGTTTACAACGGGCTGCCTGACTATTGATGCATTCTACAACGGTCATATTATCAGACCAGAACACGACAGAATGATCTCTGAACCCTTCAGGCCAGGTTCTCAGGGCCACCAGAATGGGAAATAGTTCAAGGAAAGCAATATTACTCGTCAGCCCCTTCTCGTGCCACCATAGGGGCCACCTTTGTGCCGACCATTTTTTGCCGAAGATGGCGCCAAAGCCTATGCTTCCCGCTGAATCTGTCCATAGCCCAAGCTCTTCGGAGGACACGGCTGGCTTGTTCCAGACGACTCGACCATTGAAGTCCGCCAAAAATGCTAACCAAATACGCATGTCCTGGCGGACCTCGGCCGATAACCTCGTGCGATGATGACCCTCCTTTAGGCCAACCATCGCTTGGGCGATTGAGCGGGAAAAGGGGCGGGCCATTGGGATCACCCTCAAGGCAAAATTCAACTTCCCCACCAATTGTTGCAACTGATGCAGTGTAACCTTAGATGCAGTTAAACATACTTGGAGGGCTGCCCTGAATTTCAACACTTTGCTAGCTGGTAAACGGAAACACCCCTCCCCAGAGTCCAACTCGATCCCCAAAAACTCGAGGCAAGTCGTGGGACCCATAGTTTTACCTGGTGCCAATGGCACGCCAAAATGACCCATCAACACACAGAATTCGGCTAAGGCCTGGGCACATTCGGGATTTCCGGCGGGGCCAAGGAACAGAAAGTCGTCAAGGTAGTGCATTACATTTCGGAAACCCGTTTTCTTAGTGAACACCCATTGCAGGAAAGTACTGAATTTCTCAAAATAAGCACATGATATAGAGCATCCCATTGGCATACACCTATCCATGTAAAATGACCCCTGAAACCCGAATCCCAGAAGACGCTGGTCGTCTGGGTGTACCGGGAGCAACCGGAACGCTGACTCGATATCTGATTTCGCCATCAACGTCCCGGGCCCCAGGCGATTCAAGATGGCTACTGCCTCATCAAACGATGCGTATCGCACCGAACAAACCTCTGGATCAATTGCATCGTTCACCGAAAGACCATGTGGAGCAGACAGATTATGGATCAAACGAAACTCACCTGGGTCCTTCTTGGGGACCACCCCTAACGGAGAACAGACAAAATACGGTACCGGGGGTACACTAAACGGGCCAGCGACCCGTCCCCGGCTAACCTCTTTCTGAATCTTCTCTTGCACTACAGAGGTATGTTGTAAAACGGAAAGTTGATTTTTGCACGTCCCTACACCCTGAAAGTCCCCCACCGGGATGCGGAAACCATGTGTAAAACCGTTCCGCAGCACCCCAGCCGAAGTACGATCCGGGTATTCGCTGAGCCAGGGAATCATTGCCAAGGTATCAATCGGGGTTGGTAAAGGCGCCCCTCGGACTATCTTAGACCTGTTTGGCGCCTCCCTTACCCCCATTCTCACTCGTTCTGGCTCTGCACGATGACTCAGGATGGGACGACCCGCAAGTACTACATTCATGTTTGAATTTACACGATCCCGGAGGCCTGGTACATTTCCCTTTGTTGAAATTAAAGCAGAAACCCTTTTTCCCTGTATTGCCTGCGGGTCTCGAATAATCGTCGGTGCTAGTATTTGGTCGAAAGGGCGTCCCCACATTTTGGCGGGAGTAATCAACAACATTGCTCCCAACCAATGGCATTTTTAACATTCCTGATTCTTTCATTTTATCCCATGTCACAGAATCGTAACAATCCCAAGTCAAACTCTTGTTATGCTCCTTTTCTTTCCTGAACAGATTGTCATAACAGAACCAATGGTTACCTTGATACGCTGTCGAGTAACCCATAATTCGTGATTGATAAATGGGAAACTCAGGAAGCAACTCGGGCCTACGTTCCCCCAAAATCGATGTAAAAATACCCCACGCATTGCCCCAGTTGCCAATATTCTCATTTACCTTAAAGGCGGCCATTTTTGCGCGCCAAACACTTGGATGCATTAGGTCCTTCTGACTCTTGACATGCTCTACCTCATAATGATCGACAAGCAAGGAGAATATATTCACGTATTCCCCCGCCCAAATCTTTTCTTTTATTGCTAAAGGAACATGCTGCCCCAATCTTTCTCTACGAGAGGGTGCTGACTCGTCCCTTGCGATCGGCAATGGCCGCTTACCTGAACCGGATGCTGCTTCTGCCACTTGTGGCTTTTCTATCACCGCCACCGGCGCGGTCACCTTGGCTGCTTCTTTTTCCTTACGCAGCTTTCTTATCAGCGCCTGTGCCTCGGCAGCCGTGGCGCCCTCAGTACTATCGCCCAACCACGCTGCTAGCTGTGCTGCCAGCTCGGGGGGCATATCCTCGTTGGATGTCGGGGTGATGACAACGGGGATTGGATTCCCTTCCATCGGTAGCGGGGTCGGCACCTCGAGCGGGGCAGAGGGAGCCGGGACATCTCCCCCGGCTGGAACCCTTCTCGGCCTCTTAGGTCTCCCTCCAGCCGGTGGTTGGCCCGATCCCTCCTCCCCGTCTCGCTCCGCCAGCCGCTTCTTTATGTCGGACATATCCTTAAAAAGGGCCCGAACCATCTGCTCAGTCGTCATTTTCTTTGCGCCTTTCTTGGGCATCTCTCAGACGAAGTATCTAGAAGACAAAGAAAAAGATCAAAACGCTCAAAATTGGCTCTTCGTTCTGTCCCGAGCTCACGTGTAGCGAGGAGGTGCAGCTTCGGAGCACAAGAACAAGAGGACGTCTTCTGGTCTTGCGTCTCTTTTTATCCGTCTTCAGGGCGGGCGTAAACCTGCCCCTGCCTGCCCCTAGGGCGGGGCTGGCTACGTCGGTGTCTAGGCCAGCCCACTCTAGGGCGGGAAAAAACGCGCCCCGGCTACGCCGCTTCGGGCATACCAGCCGAGACGCGCCTCCCGCCCAAAAATGGCTTCCCGGGGGGATCGAGGCACTCCGCCATACGTTCGGGGGGACCGAGTGGTCGCCCCTATCCACAATCATTGGCGATGCCAATAAGTGTGACATTAAGGGAATGTTGTATGCTATTATGAAGCATTACAAGTAAACAGCATGGGAATGGATATGTGTCTGTGTGGAAGCAAAGAACGGTAGAATAATATAGGTACAGTTAATGTTCAGGTGACGGGGTGACGCCTGGCAGCCGACTATGAGGGCTGCCTGAAGGCCGAGCTCCGCTAAGACAAGGGGCCTGGCTGGGGGACAGCAAAGCCGACATCCAGCGCAATGCAGCAGCAAGCCCATTCCCGGGACCTGTGGGACTTTGGCACCCTGTTTGAGCGGGTCCAGACCAGTTTTTGGACCCATGGGGCCGGTGCCGACTGGTGGAAGTGAGACCTGGCCTCGGCGTCCTCCACCCATGAAAGGCCTTTTGACATAGCAATGCCTCATTGAGCCGGGGGGTAGGGAGGGGTGAGCCAGAACTCCTCTCACTCGTCTTTCTTCCTGCCTCCTACTGTGCCTGGACACTGCCCACTGCTGCCCACTGCCCTACACTGCAACTGGGAGGCAGGGCATCTTGGATTACCATGTCTTCCCCATCCATCACTTGGGGCCCGAGTGCATGGTTGTCCCGTAGTAGCTGACACCCGGTCACCCGCAGGAGCCGGCTTTACGGGCCCTTTGACATAGGTGTGCCCTTAGGGTGACCAACTGGCATGGGTGCAAATTCAGGACAGCGAGGGTAAAAATTCAGGACGAAGGGTCCAAATTCAGGACAAAAATTCAGGACATGAGGTCAAAATTTAGGACAAAAAATAAGTTTTACAGACACATCAGAGAAGGTTGCGCAATAGTATATAAGTAAGTAAATAGGCAACTACTAAAGTACAAGTGACAATAAGTTTATATTTGGTTGAGACAATTGTGCACTTCATGGATTGTCAGTATGCGCACAGCTTTAAGCAAATGTGCAGGTCTTTTTGTGGTAACAGAACTGCCCCCACCTTTCCAGCTCCCAGAGAAAACGCCTGATGCCCGGCTAGTCTGGCCTTGATACCACCCTCCAATGGCGCCCCTCATCTTCACATAGACCCTCTCTCATGTGTATTTAATTTCTTCTATAGTGCTACTCATCTAAAGTATGTGGGACAGAGTGTTGGAGTGCGTTACAACACAAACATATTATATAGAGACAATCACTCATATAAATGTGAAAGTCAATGTATAGGAAATGTTGCTAATTATACTTTCATCCATCATTCAGTCTTTCACCATTCATTCTGTCCTTCCATCTGTATGCCCATCCATCATCCATCCACCCTTTCACCCTATCCATCCGTACACTCATCCGTCCACTCTTCCACCCATCCATCCATTCACTCATCCATCCAGCCATTTTCCTATCCAGCCATCCTTTCTCTTACTCATTCATCCATCCAGTCACTCATCCTTCCACCCATTCTCCCGTTCAGTCATCCATTTACCCATCTCCCTTTCTCTTTCAATTCCCCTTTCACGTAGCCATCCATCCTTCCATCCACCCACCCATCCATCTACTCATCCACTCATGAATCCATCCATTGAACCTATCATTCATCCATCCTTTCAGTCATCCATTCATCCTTTCTTTCATCCATCCATCCTTTCACTCATCTATCCATCCTTTTGTCCATCTACCTGCCCTTTCACTCACTCATCCAGCCTTACATCCACCCTTTCACTCATCCGTCCATCCATTCACCCTTTCACTTATCAATTCATCAATCAATCCATCATTTCACTCATCCATCCACCCATTCACTCGCCTGTCATCCACCTTTTCACTCATCCATCCATCCATCCATCATTTCACTCATCTATCCAGCCGTCCATCCACCGATCCCTTCACTTACTTACTCACTCACCTTTTCACATTAATTATGAGACCCATCAATAACTTCACCCTCGCTGTAGTTTCTAAAGCAAGGGGTGGGGTGGGACAGGATTCACTATGCCGCTGCACATGGGCAATCTAAAAAGTGGAAGGCATGCGTCATGCATGATGCACAGTGCCTGGACGTGGGGCGACTGTGACATGGTGTTGTTTCCAGAGCTGTAAGTGGGGATGTAAAAACTAAGAGGGTCTCTCCAAAAGGGTGTTTAATGTACTAAAAATGCATGGCTTAAAACACATAAGCTAAAAATCTGTGCTTAATATATTGTGCCACCAGACTGGTATTTTTGTTGCTTCTGTCATTGCATTTAGATATATAATACAAGTAACGTTACACTTCGAACAAGTAACATTACACTTACATCAAGCCAGAACTATTGGCTTTGTCAATGGTTGTTAGTTGAATAAAATAAAAAAAACAGCAACCATGGCTGCTATACTATAATTACAATCCCTTCCTTTGAACTTCTTTCAGCGCCTTCCATTGATTAACTGAACTCTCATCTAGCAGCAGCATGGGTGTTTTTGCAAGTCCATGTGACAGAATGCCCTGCCCTTGACTGAGGCTGGAGGAGGCAACCAAATGCGGGCCAGCCCAGACTGACCCATTGTCATTCTGTATGTGGCAATCAGCCCCACACAGAATGACAATGGGCGGTGTGGAGCTGCTCTTGCCCCCAGAGGAGTGTGGGGTGCCCCATCAGGGAGCTGAGGCCTGTCACAGGGGAACAGCACTGTTCCCTGCAATGCCTAAAATTACAGACAAAAGGTGTCCGTAAAAAGGATCCTCATGGACAACGGACGTGAGGTCCAATTTATGGACTTTCCGTGAAATTTACGGACGGTTAGTCACCCTATGTGCCCTGCCTCAACACACATGATTACCCAGCATACTAGGACTGTCTGATCTGTACCCACCACTGCCCAGCGGAGAACCCAACAGAGCAACGAACCTCATGGAGTTATGGTGGTGAGGGGCACCTAGAACCTGAGTCACCACCCCTTTCTACAAACCTACTTGCCTATACTCAGTGCAATAGAGCGCTACATGGAACTCCCTCCCAGCACTTGCACCCAGCAGGATTGTGCCCCTCCACTGGTGGCGGAGGAACTATTTGCCTGAGTCCCCCTGACAGTGGACGCTCTATGGAGGGGCCGTAAAGAAAAGGTGATTCACCCCGGAGGGCTTTGCAGCTCTCTTTGCCAGCAGCCTATGTGGTGTGCGACAGGAATCTAAACCCCTACACTGATGACCGGGTTGGCCGGCTTGGGGGCTGAGACTGGACCGCAGCAGTGGGATGCCTCTACTTGGTACAGGGAACTTACACACTGCTGGCTTCTTGTGTCCTGTTGGACGGAATAGATCGGTCTGTGCATGGCCTCACCTCGGGCCCCCACCACATGTCCTTCTACCGCCCACAGCTGCCAGACACCAGCGAGAAGTCTTCTTGCCTCTTTCCCCTTATGACCCCCCTCTCAGCTGGTGCTTCAGCAGGCTGGGGGTGTGCACGTCTCCACAGGTGAACCCCAATGCATTCACCCAGCCCCCGTATGTTTGCTACCTGGGACCCCTCCCCTCGTTCTGGAGTTACACCAGCGTTGTTGCCTGTCTAACCTAGGCCTTCCCCCAGGGACTACCATGGGCCACCCATGTCTATCCTGTTCCCACCACAGTGACTGCCCCCTGGTTGTTCATCAGTGGCCATACTCTGCACCCGGCCATCTACGGCTTGCCACGCCATGTGGCATGGCATCTAGAAAGCCAAGGAGACAACTACTCTTTTGGAGAAGGCCTCATAATCCAAGTCTACACGCCCCCATCCAGAGTGCCCCCTGGCAGCTACCATTGACCTGATTTTTAAAGAAATAATGGTGGTGGGTGTTAGAATTGGGGGGTCTCTAGTTGGCACAGGTAGGTACTTGTGACAAATAGGGACCCTGTCCTCTAGTCATAGTAAGGGGGATACACATCTAGAATAACCCCTGCTCACCCCCTTGGTAGCTTGGCACGAGCAGACAGGCTTATCTCAGAGGCAGTGTGTAAAGCATTTGTGAACACATACAGTAATCAAGTGACAACACTACAAATGGACACCATACAGGTTGTATAGTTATAAAAATAAGTATATTTTATATAGAGTTACCACAAGACCAATAAATGACAAAAATAATCCACAATACTATTAGAATTCAAGAGTTCTGGTTAAAAAAGGCTTAAATCAAAGTTCTGTGCGAGTCGGTAGCCCTGTCCGGCTACAGCGTTGCTGAAAGAACACAGAGTCTAACTAATCCAGCGGACCACGTTAGTTCGGGCCCACTCAAATGTTGACAGACCTAGTTACAGTACATTTTACTTGATGCCTCCGGCACGGATGTGCGAGCCGGTTCCGGTGTTCGTCGCGGTGCAGAAAAGAAAGCGTTGCAGATCGCGTTGTCCTCGATGCGGTGTAGGCAACGGCCCGTAGACGGAGTCAGTGGGTCTGAGGTGTAAGTTGCAGGGTGAGACGTTGTTCATTGAAGTGCTTGCAGCTTGCGGTGCGGTGACAGAGCCGGAGTTCGGGAGATGACGTCGATCAGTCCGGACAGCGGTGCGAGTCGGGCAGTGTGTCGCAAAGCGTTGAGGCGGTGCCCAACTCTGATGCGTTCACAGGACTCGAAGTCAGCAGCAGTGACCACGTCTGTCAGACCAGTACGAGTCGGTGTAGCGAGGAGTTGCACGTCATGGCGTTCACCAGTCGCGGTGCAGGCAACAGCTCGGTGACGGCATCAGGACAGAGTCAGTGAGCTCAGAGCTTGCGTTGTACGAGGCAGACATCGATTGATGCGGTGCCTACAGGTCAACAGGCCGGTTGTGAGAGTTGATCACAGTTCCCTGCCTCTGTAGCCACTGAAACAGCGTTTCCAGCAGCAATCCACAAAGGCTGGTTTAGTCTACTGGTCCTGAGACTTTGGTCAGGGGGCAAGCTCTCTTCCAAGCCCTTGGAGATCTTTCACAAGTTGAAAATAAAGTACACAAAGTTCTTTCTCCTTCCTTTGGCAGTCAGGCAACCATTGCAGGCCAATCGCCAAAGCAGCACTTCAGCTTGGGAATAGTCTCTTCTCAGTTTCTTTAGGTACCTCTCCTCAGCAGAGGTTTCTTCTTGTAGTCCAAAAATTATCTAATTATATTTATACCCCAAAATCCTTTATTCTCTGAGGTGAGAGGGGCCTGTGCCCAGCCCAAACCAGTTCCTGAGCACTCTGCTTACCAGACTTCTCCTTTCCTTTCACAGTGCAGGGCAGGAACATCAGACGTCCCACAGGAGGTGGAGCCAGTATTGTGGAAGGCAAGTACAGCCCTGGAGCACTTTGTTGACAGGACTCCTTCTCTTCTTTCACTGTGCAGGGCAGAGACATCAGCTGCACCCCAGCAGGTGGAGCCAGCATTGTGGAAGGCAGGCACAGCTCTATTCAAGGTTCAGGTGCAACTCCTCCCTCCCATCTAGATGCAGATCTCTCTATTCACCACTGGGCTGACTCATCCTGTCTCTTGGAAGCCCCAGCCCTGTTACTCACAAATCCCAGACAAAGGAATACACAACCTCGCAGAGGTGGGCTTGAAAGGTTAGACAAGCAAATACCTACTTCCTAAAAGTGGTATTTGCAAGCACAGAATGTTAAAACCCACTTTACTAAAAGATGTATTTTATCATTCTAAGTCCAGGCATACTAAACTTGGCTGGCGTTGTTGTTTTTACTAGAGAACATCTGCATATATTAAAAAACCTTCAAAGGGAACTACCGGTGTCGACATCATTTATCTACTAATTACTGTATCAACTGTTGATATTTATCTGTGTGCCCAGGATTCTGTTTACTCATACTGAGGGATGGGCGTCTAGCTCCTCACTCATTCAGGGGTTTTGGGTCTTCGCCTGTCCTGGAGGCACCTCACACTTACTAATTGCTAAAACCAAGTTATCACTACCAGCTACCTGCCAGAGCGTCACTGCACCTGCTACCCCAAACCCTTCACTGTAGGCACAAACTTGAATTTCTACCATGTTCTCTGAGTCAGTTAGGATTATAAAATGTAATAATTCTAACAGCCCATTCTGGCCTATGGAGATCAGGTAGCCTTGCAATAGTGAAAAACGAAAATGGCTGTAATTCACTATTAGGACATGCCACACACATCAGGGCTTGTCCTACCTTATACTTACAATGCACCCTGCCCGAGTGCCTACCATAGGGGTGACTGATAGGAAGAAAAGGGACAGTTTAGGGACTGGGAAGTGGGTGCACTTGCCCAGTCAGCATGGCAGTACCAGACTGCACTCAGGCTCTGCAATGGCAGACCTTAGACACATTTCACAAGGCTGCTTCAGTGGGTGGCACAACCAGTGCTGCAAGCCCACCAGCAGCATTTGGATTACCCGCCCTGGGCACACTTAGTGCACTGTACTAGGTTCTGACAAGTAAACCAAACATCCAATCATGGAATCACTAATCCATACAACAATTTACAACAGGGAGCACTCGCACTGTGGCACTGGACAGCAGTGGCACAGTCCCAAAGCATCTAACACCAGCAAAAAATACATGAGGCAACAGCAAAAATGGAAGGGAGACCCACACAAATGGTACCAGGTCTAACAAGACTGATAATGTTAGTTGCCCCAGTTCAACATCTACAAGGGCCCCCAGTAATGTCTTGTCCGGGAACATGTAGTCAATTCTGACATAGGTCTATTCGCGTGGGAGTAAGACAAGTAGTCCACATGAAGTGGGTGACTGGTTTTTCACCTACATAACCTGTGTACTATCGCTCCCCCAGGTGGTCTGATGCATTTCAGCGTTTAATGCCATGCAGATGTCCCCCCCCTGAGTATTTGCTAACAGTTTCTGCAGTGTCTGCATGTGGCAATCGTCATGTTCCCCTTTGGGAGCATATATTGTTACTAGTGAAAGTGTGGAGCCTCATTTTACTCTACTATTCATGAGTTATCTACCTCGTGGGTCCTTAAGTGTTTTCATTTTCAAACACTATGTAGGGGAATCTCTTTGAAAGTGATAGGCCAATCCCACCTGTTTGCCTGTCCCCGCTGGGGGCCAGAAACTGTTGTGCGTAGAATGTCGATCAAAGTTGTTTGTGATCTGCTTGGGCTAAAAGTGTCTCATGATTGAACCCTACATCTGCTCCCTCCTGCTTGAGCTCCCTAAAAACTTCCCGCCTTTATGCAGGGTTATTTAACCCTTGTATATTGTATGTGGTACATTTGTATGTTTTAATTACTTTAGCTTAGGTGAAATCTTGTTTTAAGTGTGCAGCAGCCCCCCTCAACTCATTCTTACTGGTCTCTCCAGGATGGCCTCTCCCTATGGCTTTTCTTTTCTCTCCTTCATATCCTTAAAAGAGTCAGGTCTCTCTAGATTCACAGCCATCTTCCCCCCATCTCCCAAACACACCCTCGTGTAACCTAATGACAACTATTGCTAATCATAGGGGTTTCTGTACCCTGTGACCTTGCACATTACTATTGATACTACTGCCCTCATCTGCCTTTAGCATCATACTCTTCTTCTTTCAATGGCCCTTGGGTCATCGACACTGAATATGTAGTGCCCTGCGCCAGTCCCTCCCCTAAACAGCAATCCCACCTATAAAGGATATGCTTCAGTTTGGGCAGCAAACCCAGGGACATTTTACTAACAAGTAGAGAAATGTATCACTAAATAGGCTTAGCGATGATTTTTTTTATCATTGAGCATCGCCAGAATTTATGGCTGAGATAATGTGCTTGTAGCAACGTTTGTTTCCAAAGAGATACATTTTCTGGCGATAGCGGCTAAATGCGTGAATATCGCTGAGAATACAGCGATATTCATGCATTAGCGACGAAATGCTCTTAGCCATGTTATCCACTTCCGATTGGATAACATGGCTAAGAACTGGTCTGGGCAGGAATTCGTTTTTGGAGCAGTGCTTAATTTGTGGTGGTGCTTTCCGGTGCTAAGCACCGGCACTTAATTTTCAGGGCCGGGTCTACCCACGATATCAGCTGTTAAGTGAATTCACATGGATCTCCCTGGTGAAGAGTTATTATTGCTCGTGATTGTGTTTAAAATACTGAATACAGTCCAAATTGGATGCTGCAGCAGCAGCCCGCTTTATAAGGCATGTCATACTCAGATTGAAACTGCATTTCCAGGGCTCGTGCCTCCTCGAAAATTACAGGTCACTCCAATGAAGCCTGCACGCACTGCTACTGCTGGGTAGTGATTGCAGCTGAGTCCTGGGCTTCTATGGGGCTGACAGCACTGCTGCTACAATGTAATCTGATGCCCGCCCCGCCCCACGGGGCCACTGAGGCGGGATGTAAAGCAAAGTTTGCCCATTGTGCCGCGGGGAGGGAATGACGTCACCTCCGGTCCTGTTGTCAGAGCGGGAAGTTTGCAGAGAAGGCAGCTGGCTCTGGCTAGAAGATGCCTTTGGATACGGGAGTGAAGGAGGAAAGATAGGAAGGCAGTAGCTTCAGGTCCCGTCCGAAATCAGGAATTGAAGCTGTCGGTGCTGCTGAGAGCAAAGCTACAGAGGCCTCCGCCCTGTGCGGGACCTGTGGGCAGCTGGGGCTTTTTGACCGCTAGTAGCGGGTAGCGCGACATTAGCAGCTGCTACGGCCCTGTCCAGGGCCCTCATTTATGAGAAATGACACATTGCTGCGTGAAAGCAGCAATGCGTCACTTCTCAGTGCGCACTCCTTGCGACACCAATGATGCGTCATATTTAATGTATGACGCATCATGTCGCAAGGACTTACAGATACGTCAGTATTTCTGACGTATCTGTAAGCGCAAAAGTGACGCATTGCTGGAGTGTGTCACAAAAGTGACGCAACTCCAGCAATGCGTCCTTTCACATGGGGAAAGCCCCATGTGAAAGGGCTTGCGTCAGTCTTACGCCTGCTGTGAGGGAGGCGCAAGATTTTGACGCAACAGCATCCTAAAAGTGACGCAGTGAAATCTCATAGATTTCACTGCGTCACTTCTACGAGGCTTTTTGCGGGGGAACGCCCCCTCTGCATACATTATACCTGACGCAGGTATAATGTGGCGCAGGGGTTTAAAAAGTGACGCATCTACCTAGATGCGTCACTTTTTAAATATGGCGCAACAAGGCGCATATTTTACGCTGCTGGTGCGTCACAAAAAGTGATGCACCGGCGGCGCAAAACTGACGCAAGGCCTCATAAATAAGGGCCCAGGTGTGTATGTGCAAAATGTTTGCTTGGTATTGCCAATTTGCCATCATACCAGTTAGGAAGCTCAGTAAGTCTCAGATAGGACACCACAAAGCCACAGCTCAAATGTGTTGTCTTACTCTTATGTGTCAACGCATGCTGAGGGGTCAACCTGCTTCTGTCTACCCTGCAGCTGAAGTCACCCCTTTCTGCATTTTAATGAAGATCTGTTTAAGCGGTGAATGCTTCGTTTCTGGCAGGAAGTATCAGTTTTCTGATTATATTTATTCATACGCCCCCCGTCACCCATCTTTTACGGTTGTGCGCAGTCTGACAATGTCTGGTGCCGGTTTGGAGAGGTTCGGCCAGTCTCCTGAAGTTGTGTATGTGTGAATTTAAACTCTGTCCTCGTGTAAAGCGTTATAGAACGTCTTCTGAGGTCAGAGATGCAGTGATCGCTGTTCGATCATTTAATAAGTACTTTGTATATTCATTACTGCCCAGTTTTCAGATTACTTGTGCGTGGCATTTAACTGATTTCACATAGGGTATGACTATGAGTGATTCCTGCTACCAAACGTGACATTTCGAATGACACGCTCTCTCACGCATAAAACCAAGCAGTGAAGTCGATAGAAAAACATATCGGAAATTACCCCTTTTTGAACAACGAAATGCTTTTTAAAAGCCTTGAAACTGCTGCAAAACCAGTAAAAAGCATTGGCCCATTATGTGCTATTAAGTCAAACCGATGAGTGCGTGTCCGTTTTTTTTATTTTTAAATCCTTGCACTTAAAAGGACAAAAAACACATTAGTGTGAAGTGACCGAAGTCAATTTTGAACACCTTCATTTTAAAACGTAATCATTCAATCTTTTAGGTAACTTAATGATTCTCTTAGACTGTAAACATTTTTTTTTACTTCAACAACAGTATCTGGGAGAGAAGTCTCATAAGAAGATTCTTGCTGTTGACAGCACTTTATTTAGATGGTACATTGCCACTTTCTGATGAACTCTCTCCCTGCTCTTCATTTACTTTAAAGTCACCACCACACAACCCTTCCGTGGTGTTCACCTTGCCCTCAGATGTCGCAGGTCTCAGCACAGACCTGCGGCGCTGAGCTCCACTCAGTTAACGCACGACCGTGAAGGAATCCGGACACGTTTCACAGAACTACCCATGTGTCTTCAGGGAAAACTATTCAACAAGACCGCCTCCGCCCTTTAACCAAGATCAGAGTTTCTCCCACATTTCTTTTAGCAAGGCAGCAGGATCCTTCTTCGACCTCTAGTGCCCATGTTGCAAACAATGGCCCTTAAAAACATTTCACGTTATTTTTTTATTTTGAGACTTACATTTATATATTTTTTTAAATTTCCATACAGCCTGTGTGCAGCAAAACAAAAAAGCCAGCCGCGTCTATTTCGATATCTGTTTTGTGGTGCCCAGCACAAGATGTCTGCAAAAACAAAACATGAGAAAAGGACCCAACTCCTCATATCCTCCAAAAGCATTGGTGGGAGTTTTTCCAGCTCGTTTTGAAAAAGGATATGATCATCGAAGTGCCATTTTTTGGAGCAAAATAGCCACTTCGGCAAAGCTTTGGTAACTGACTTAAATAGTCTGCAGATTCTAGCAATTAATGCAAATACATTACTTACTTTATCAAAGGAGCTACTGCTGCGATCAAAGACCTGCAAGATTAATTTACAGAACTTGTTTCAAGCAAGGAAGGGGGGCAGTAATAAGCAGCAGGACACCAGCAATTAAAAATCATGCACTCCACACTAGAACTATTTCCTTAGAGAAACTAAATTAAGGCCCTCGTTGTGAGTTACGGTGTTTCACCAGAAGGTTTACTCTGGGTAGGGATACCGAACCCTGCATTCCAGGTAGCCGAAGTCTCCAGATCCAATAAAACAAGGTCCGGATGCACCTAGCCTGGTCTTACCAGGTGCAGATCTGCACCTGGTGAAACTGCTGCAGGGACATGGGCAGGGGATGCAGACAGGAGCACAGCCTGACCATTGCAGGGCACACAGCAGAGCAGACAGTGCTTTTCTTGCCTTACCCTAACCCTGCACATATCTGTCTTGACTTGATGAAACTGCTGCACGTACATGGGCAGGGGCAACGGAAGGGGTACAACCTGGCCCTGCCTGCCCATTACAGCACCACAGGCTGAGGCTGAGCAGACAATGCTACGCCTGCCCTAACCAAGGTGAACCCACTGCTGGAAAAGTGTGTGGAAGTTGACTTGGAGTCGGGTGATTGTAATACAAGCATCCACAGTGCGTGTTGGTAGCCTGTGCGCTTGTATACACTATACAAATAAATCTAAGCAGAGGCTGAAAGGCTAGGTGGAAGTGAGCAGCCTCTGTGAGCTGAATTCAAAAGTGATGCCAGGAGGAGGCCCCATATAATAATATTTATCCTTTCAACGTAATGCCAATAATGGATTCCTAGAGTTTCTTGTTGCGCAAATGGGTGCAATTTCTGATGTTTATATGTTTCCCTCGCTGTTATTGCTTTATTTTGCCAACAAGAAACTGTCACTCATAGTCTTTGAAATGTCACTCATAATTGCTCTGAAATGATAGAAAAGTCCCACATAGCAATCTAAAACCTTGGCAGCTATAAACTCTGGGGCTCTGGCAGGCGGTGTGGGGGCAGAAGGTAAAAGGCAGCATCCATCGCCAGTCCTAGCCATAGTAGGCCGAAACTATAGGCTTCAGCCAGACTTCGATCAATTCCATAAACACACTGAAGCATTGCCCACTAGGAATGCTTTCAGCCAGGAACCCTCTTTGCCCGACTGACCTGCGAGGCCCAGATTTCTTTCCCCCTTCAGAAGAACTGTAAATATCGTTTATATGTCAGGAGAAGTGTCTCATTAATGACCTTAAAAATTGAACACAATGCCCTTGATCTATTGAACCCTCTTGTAGTCTGGTCCCATGCTCAGCTGGTGACGGGAACCTGAAAGTGTGAGGATGAGGCCTTGTTGCCAGTTAGGGCTTAATGCGTGAAAAAAAGAAATGCAGGGGCCCAAAGTTTGTCTTTCGAGACCATTGGGAGAACTTCTGAATTCCAGTGTTGCACCTCATCATGGCTCTTTCTTCACTCAACACGATTTTCTCTCTTGTGTGTTCTTTTTCAAGCCGGCTTTCTCCCTTTGTCTCTGTTTCCCTACCCTTCTCTTCCGCCATTCAATCTTTTTCACCTTTCTCTCTCCTGCTCTGACTCAAAGTTAGTCTGCTGTTGAGCAATAATTCCAGGTCTTCAAAAACGAGGGCTTGTTACCACCACCTGCAAGAACTGGCACAAATTAAGCAGTGCAGTAAGGGCAGCACCCAGTGCTTAATTTCAGCTGGTGTTTTCCGTTGCACTGTACAGGTACTTCATTCTCAACACCTGTATTCTGGTACCTATGAAAGTCTGGCACCTTGTGGCGCTGTCTGTCTAATTTTGAGTTAAGCGAAGCAACAGATGTTTAATAATTTAATATACATTATGTTTGAATAATATCTACTGCTCACACCATTTGTACAGCTTTAAGTGACTTGAAATAGTCTGAATTGTCACACTTGTAGGTGAGTGATGTGTACTAGTTGTGTTGGTACTGCTATTAGCAGTACTGCCAGGGAGAGAAAATGCATGGTGCAAGCTGTAATGGCCTCCCGAAAAGGGTCCTGGCACTTATGTTTTTACAAATTAAGCACTGGGTACTGTGGCTGGAAGTTAACAACACACCCCGGCTGGATGCCTATATGTGACATTTCAATGGTTTTAGGCCTGGATCATGGATGTTTATGTGTGACATTTCCACGTTTTTTGGCCTATCCCTGTCCTGGATGCTTATGTGTGACGGATTATGGCTTGCTTTCTGGCCTGGACGCTTATGTGTGACATTTCCATGCTTTCTGGCCTGAGGGCTTAAGTGTGACATTTCCACAGTTTATGGCTTGGGTGCTTATGTGTAACATTTCCATGCGTTCAGGCCTGAGGACATGTGTGACATTTGCACGGTTTATGGCTTGCGTGCCAGTTGAGGGTGGAGTCAATAGAGGAATTGGGTGGAGCTAGTGAAGGAAGTGGGTGGAGCCAGGAAAAAGGAGTGTGGCCTCCGACACTCATTTGAGCACCTGCACTTCATATTTTACAAATTAAGCACTGATCGAACACCTGCAAGCGCAGAAGGCTGCTGACAGATCGGCGGTACATCTTTGCTTTGAGCGTGTTTATCCGCTAATGCTGCGCCAATAGATCTAAAACTGTCCCCTTCAAATGCCACCGCACAGTGGTGTCCAGTTAGTGTCCAGGAATGCTTATGAGAAATTGATTTTGGGGCCTTTCCCTCGGTGTCCCACTAAGTTGCTCAGCAGTGCAGCGTGCCTTCAGAAACATGTGCAATCAAGAAAAAGCCTTAAGTAAAAATGCAAAAAGACTGGACACACTAGAATGGCGTGTATGTGTGTGTGTATAATAATGGTGCACACAGAGACGTTTCAGGCATGCACAAAGTGGGCTCTGGCCCGGGGTCCAGCCATTCAGTGGACCTTTAGGTAGAACCAGCTCTGTTCTACAGAGTCTTGCCCTGTTGACCTTGAACAATTCTTAAACAGATTGTTTTAAATACTGTTTTTCTTTAATTTACTTTTATTGGGGGTGATGTGTGAGTGTCTATTACAGAACTGAAAGAAAAATGAGGTTTTTGAGCGCACTGCTCTTTTATTGGTGTGTTGTATTCTACCTTGTGGTTTGTAGCTTTTGTCAATTTTTGCGTGCAGTCAGGGCGGCGTCTCTTGCCTTCGGACACCCACTGAATAATCCAAAAAGTTGTGCTTCCCACTGACAAAGTGGAAGCATCCCCTGGCGCACAGCCGTTAAATCCTACTGGGAATCACCCAGAGTTCCTCAAAAGTTCAAAACAAATTTTTGAATGTTTGTATGTTTCTTTATTTTTCAAGAAATGTCATATTTGATTAAATTCATCAATTATTTTCACTTATAGATGCATTTTTGTAGTACTTAAGTCCAATGCATTTCGGTCATTTAGACCTTCATCTGGGACCACATGAGCTGAAACAAGGTATAACAAAAGACGTGTCACAAAAATAACACTACATAAAAAAATAATAACATGATACATATTCATTAATCATAGTGACTAATTGTGAGATACACCCCAGTGCATGAACCAGCTTCTGTGTTATGGTGACAATTTATAACAAAAAACGCCTGTATAGGCACTCACATTTGTAGTATTAGCCAGCGTCTCGTATCTTATGCTTGTGGTCGCATGGATAAAACTGTCAAGGAGAATATGTGGATAACTTCAATAAAACGCCTACGTTCGTAATTCTAAATGCTCGAAAACCGAATTTAAACTCGGTGTGTAATTGGCAAGTTATTGACTTACTTACTCGACGCAAAAATCAGCGTCTCCTCTCTCCTAGTCTCGATTAAACAGCACGGTTAATCTTCCGGCATCCATTAGACGCCGGACCAATCGGTATCCATATAGCTCTCACTGCGCTAATAGTAATTCACACAGTTGCTGTGATTGGACGATTCCCGGTCATGTGATCGGGATAACGTCCAATCCTAATCTGTTTCTAGTTCAAGGGCGTGTTGACAAAACATTTCAAAACGTAAATACAAACCTAGGCGGTATGTGAATTCATCGAACAGTGAACGCTTTGATAATGCATGAACAATGTTAAATAAACAGTGGAAATAACAATAAAATGAATCATTTAGAATATTAAACAAAAATCAGAAATGGATGGCTATTGCATCCTCCAGTATGGGTAAGGCAAAGCACAGAGTGTGCTTGATTCTACATATTAACCACCTCATAAATAGCACAAGAATTCTACCCGATCATTGAGTCCATAGGGCTTATGGGTATTCAACAGATACATCCAGCTATTCTCCCTCTGAAGGAGAAATCTGTTATTATCACGACCTTCTCTTTTTTCAATTACTTCCAGGATCGTAAATTGGAGTTGGGAAACATTATGTTTGGCTTCGTTGAAATGTACTGCTATTGTAGACTTGATATTGGCCGTTCTTATATTTGATTTATGTTCGTTTAGTCGTGTTTTGATTTTTCTAGTTGTTTTTCCCACATATGCCTTTCCGCATGGGCATTTAAGCATATAGATAGCGTTGCTCGTGTCACAGGTGGCATTGACATGTAACTTTATATTGTGTCCCTTCATAGGATGTGTGATCGTGTTTCCTCTTATAATGTTATTACAGTGGCCACACTGCAAACATGGTCTTGTTCCTCGGTACATCTCGTCTTTAGAGGTTTTCTGTTTCAACAGTTCTCCTAGATTTTTGCTGCGGGTAAAGGCAAAGATTGGCTGTTGTTCGAAACTGGGTTTAAAGTCAATTTCCGCTCTAAGGATACTCCAATGTGTTCTTATGATTTTTTTGAATCTATGACTCATGGTTGAGTATTTCGATACCACAGTCATTCTTTCCTGTTTGTTCTTAGTTTGTGTTTTCAATAGTTCTGTCCTCGGTATCTTCTTCACTTTCTCAATGGATTGTTCAATAAGAGTATTGGGATATCCTCTTTTTCGAAATCTGTCACCCATCGTTTTCAAGGTAAGGTCAACTTTACTCTCCTCCGAAGTGATTCTTTTGGCTCTCATCATTTGAGATATTGGTAGATTCTTTTTTAGTGATTCTTGATGAAAGCTTTGAAAGTGAACTGTGTTGTTTCTATCGGTTGATTTTCTGTGCATTTCCGTTTCGATTTTTCTTTCTTTTAGATTAACTCGCACATCCAGAAATGTTATTGTGGATTTGGAAGTTTCCCATGTCAATTGAATTCTGTCGTTTTTCTGCTTTAGTTCCGTTAAGGCATGTTGTAATGTGTCTTCTGTATTCTTCCATATTAAAAATATGTCGTCTATGTATCGGACAAATATTTTCAAATTGTTTGTCCATGTTGGGTTGTTTAGTATGTGCTCTTCTTCATAAGCCTTCATGTATAGATTCGCATATACAGGGGCCGCACAATTGCCCATCGATGTTCCGACTAGTTGTTGGTACCAATCATCATTAACCTTAAAGTAACTGTGGTATAGCGTAAAGATTATCAGTTCTAGAAGAAAGATTTGCATGGATTTATCATGATCAGTTGCCAGGATGGCTTGTTCCATTGCTTCGATGCCACTTCCGTGGGGTATCGAAGTATATAAAGATTTTACATCCGCTGTACAAAGAATCAGTTCCTCATCATCTTTAAGTTCCAACTGGTTTAGCTTGGTCAAGAAGTCGGTGGAATCTCTGATGTATGTCGTCATGTTTTGAACTGAAGGTTGCATGTATTTATCTATGAATTTCCCTGTGGCTTCATGTATACTGTTTTTTGTAGATACAATGGGACGCAGTGGAGGGTCCAATAGGTTTTTATGCACCTTAGGCATCATGTAGAACGTCGGGCTGTTAGGATTTTCTTTCAACAGAAATTTCTTCGTTTTGTCATTTATAGTACCATTCTCCCTTGCTTTGTTGATTATTTCAGTCAGTTTTTTGGTATATTCTTTTGTAGGATTTGAGTTCAATTTAGAATAGGTATTAGAATCAGCTAAATGTTCTCCGACTTTTTGTTGGTACATAGTAGCTTGCATTATAACAAGGGCTCCGCCTTTATCAGCCTTGGTGCATATTATCTCTTTGTTCTCTGCAAGTTTTTTCAAAGTGTCCAAATCTTTATTGGTCAGGTTTCTGCGGGGTCTTCTTTCAAACTTTATCTTATTTAAGTCTTGCTTCACCATGGTTTCAAACAAGTCAAGGGTTTTATGACTTGATGGTGCCATAAAAGTGCTTCTGGTTCGTAATCCTTTTAGTTGATCCTGTTCAGTTGCCAAGGGTTTATCCACTACATGGTCAAAAAAGTATCGTAACCTTAGTTTCCGCATTAGTTTGAAAAAACTAATTTCCAATTCCAGTGGGTTCGTCAAAGTGGTGGGAACAAAAGAAGTACCCTTTTCCAAGACTGTGAGTTCTTGGTCTGTCAATTTATAGTTTGATATATTGATCACTAGGTGGGTTTTGGTGTAGTCTTCTTTTTCTCTTTCTCCTTTATTTTCGTTGTCATGCTTCTTGTATTTGGAGGTTCGTTTTCTCCTCCTGGATCTCCTTGTGGGTCTGGGCCTTCGGCTAAAAAATGATCCTCTGTGGTACCACCCGTTGCTGAGGTTGTAGGTTCTTCAGTGGGCTTATCTGTTCCAGTAGTTCCCTTCTTGGTGGTCCTTTCTTCATTGGATTGTGCATTCTGTGTTGTTTTCTTAGATGGATAGTTTCTGTTAGGAGGTGGTTTGTTACTGCTATCGCTTCCTGATGATGAGGTATCGGTGTATGGGGTATATGGGCGATTTCTTCTTCTTTGGGCGTACACATCTGCCCATGTGTACACCTCCCCAAGCTTGTAGTCAAGCGTGTCCCGTTTAAATTTTCTTAATTTTCTCTCATTAACTTCTTGAGTATGACGATCTATTTGTTCTTTCGCATCCTTTAAGGCTGCATCTAGTTCTTCCGTAGTCATCATTTTTGATAAGTCTTCTGTGAGTTCCTCCATTTCTTTGGTCAAGTCTATCAGGATAAGCGAAAGTTCCTCTATAATTAGTAGAATGAGATCCAATGAACAGCGATTCAAAATGGCGTACCATTTCTCTTGGAAGGGCTTGGAGTTTTTGCACAAGGATGGCTTGAGGGCGATTCTTAGGCCTCTGGGTATGCGCTGAGCCTTATGGTAACGGATGAGCGTACTTGCATGTAATTTTTGGTTGATGTGGCCCTTGGAGATGTAGATCAGTTGCTTCAAATTTTGTGCCTTTGTCCTACTGGAAGATGTTTGAGTCATCTCTTCCTGAATTAAAGAATAAATTCTAGAGGCTTCCCCCTCTTGAAATCCAAACGTGTCTGCCCTTGCTTCAGTACTCTTTGTAATCTCTTCATACTGCATATTGGCAATTTTTGTCAGTTCGTAATTTTGAGCGCTGCTCTCCTACGTGGCAAGAAAAGCTTCAGAACTGAAAGAAAAATGAGGTTTTTGAGCGCACTGCTATTTTATTGGTGTGTTGTATTCTACCTTGTGGTTTGTAGCTTTTGTCAATTTTTGCGTGCAGTCAGGGCGGCGTCTCTTGCCTTCGGACACCCACTGAATAATCCAAAAAGTTGTGCTTCCCACTGACAAAGTGGAAGCATCCCCTGGCGCACAGCCGTTAAATCCTACTGGGAATCACCCAGAGTTCCTCAAAAGTTCAAAACAAATTTTTGAATGTTTGTATGTTTCTTTATTTTTCAAGAAATGTCATATTTGATTAAATTCATCAATTATTTTCACTTATAGATGCATTTTTGCAGTACTTAAGTCCAATGCATTTCGGTCATTTAGACCTTCATCTGGGACCACATGAGCTGAAACAAGGTATAACAAAAGACGTGTCACAAAAATAACACTACATAAAAAAATAATAACATGATACATATTCATTAATCATAGTGACTAATTGTGAGATACACCCCAGTGCATGAACCAGCTTCTGTGTTATGGTGACAATTTATAACAAAAAACGCATGTATAGGCACTCACATTTGTAGTATTAGCCAGTGTCTCGTATCTTATGCTTGTGGTCGCATGGATAAAACTGTCAAGGAGAATATGTGGATAACTTCAATAAAACGCCTACGTTCGTAATTCTAAATGCTCGAAAACCGAATTTAAACTCGGTGTGTAATTGGCAAGTTATTGACTTACTTACTGGACGCAAAAATCAGCGTCTCCTCTCTCCTAGTCTCGATTAAACAGCACGGTTAATCTTCCGGCATCCATTAGACGCCGGACCAATCGGTATCCATATAGCTCTCACTGCGCTAATAGCAATTCACACAGTTGCTGTGATTGGACGATTCCCGGTCATGTGATCGGGATAACGTCCAATCCTAATCTGTTTCTAGTTCAAGGGCGTGTTGACAAAACATTTCAAAACGTAAATACAAACCTAGGCGGTATGTGAATTCATGGAACAGTGAACGCTTTGATAATGCATGCTCCTACTGGAGGATGCAATAGCCATCCATTTCTCATTTTTGTTTAATATTCTAAATGATTCATTTTATTGTTATTTCCACTGTTTATTTAACATTGTTCATGCATTATCAAAGCGTTCACTGTTCGATGAATTCACATACCGCCTAGGTTTGTATTTACGTTTTGAAATGTTTTGTCTACACGCCCTTGAACTAGAAACAGATTAGGATTGGCCGTTATCCCGATCACATGACCGGGAATCGTCCAATCACAGCAACTGTGTGAATTACTATTAGCGCAGTGAGAGCTATATGGATACCGATTGGTCCGGCGTCTAATGGATGCCGGAAGATTAACCGTGCTGTTTAATCGAGACTAGGAGAGAGGAGACGCTGATTTTTGCGTCGAGTAAGTAAGTCAATAACTTGCCAATTACACACCGAGTTTAAATTCGCTTTTCGAGCATTTAGAATTACGAACGTAGGCGTTTTATTGAAGTTATCCACATATTCTCCTTGACAGTTTTATCCATGCGACCACAAGCATAAGATACGAGACGCTGGCTAATACTACAAATGTGAGTGCCTATACAGGCGTTTTTTGTTATAAATTGTCACCATAACACAGAAGCTGGTTCATGCACTGGGGTGTATCTCACAATTAGTCACTATGATTAATGAATATGTATCATGTTATTATTTTTTTATGTAGTGTTATTTTTGTGACACGTCTTTTGTTATACCTTGTTTCAGCTCATGTGGTCCCAGATGAAGGTCTAAATGACCGAAATGCATTGGACTTAAGTACTACAAAAATGCATCTATAAGTGAAAATAATTGATGAATTTAATCAAATATGACATTTCTTGAAAAATAAAGAAACATACAAACATTCAAAAATTTGTTTTGAACTTTTGAGGAACTCTGGGTGATTCCCAGTAGGATTTAACGGCTGTGCGCCAGGGGATGCTTCCACTTTGTCAGTGGGAAGCACAACTTTTTGGATTATTCAGTGGGTGTCCGAAGGCAAGAGACGCCGCCCTGACTGCACGCAAAAATTGACAAAAGCTACAAACCACAAGGTAGAATACAACACACCAATAAAAGAGCAGTGCGCTCAAAAACCTCATTTTTCTTTCAGTTCTGAAGCTTTTCTTGCCACGTAGGAGAGCAGCACGCAAAATTACGAACTGACAAAAATTGCCAATATGCAGTATGAAGAGATTACAAAGAGTACTGAAGCAAGGGCAGACACGTTTGGATTTCAAGAGGGGGAAGCCTCTAGAATTTATTCTTTAATTCAGGAAGAGATGACTCAAACATCTTCCAGTAGGACAAAGGCACAAAATTTGAAGCAACTGATCTACATCTCCAAGCGCCACATCAACCAAAAATTACATGCAAGTACGCTCATCCGTTACCATAAGGCTCAGCGCATACCCAGAGGCCTAAGAATCGCCCTCAAGCCATCCTTGTGCAAAAACTCCAAGCCCTTCCAAGAGAAATGGTACGCCATTTTGAATCGCTGTTCATTGGATCTCATTCTACTAATTATAGAGGAACTTTCGCTTATCCTGATAGACTTGACCAAAGAAATGGAGGAACTCACAGAAGACTTATCAAAAATGATGACTACGGAAGAACTAGATGCAGCCTTAAAGGATGCGAAAGAACAAATAGATCGTCATACTCAAGAAGTTAATGAGAGAAAATTAAGAAAATTTAAACGGGACACGCTTGACTACAAGCTTGGGGAGGTGTACACATGGGCAGATGTGTACGCCCAAAGAAGAAGAAATCGCCCATATACCCCATACACCGATACCTCATCATCAGGAAGCGATAGCAGTAACAAACCACCTCCTAACAGAAACTATCCATCTAAGAAAACAACACAGAATGCACAATCCAATGAAGAAAGGACCACCAAGAAGGGAACTACTGGAACAGATAAGCCCACTGAAGAACCTACAACCTCAGCAACGGGTGGTACCACAGAGGATCATTTTTTAGCCGAAGGCCCAGACCCACAAGGAGATCCAGGAGGAGAAAACGAACCTCCAAATACAAGAAGCATGACAACGAAAATAAAGGAGAAAGAGAAAAAGAAGACTACACCAAAACCCACCTAGTGATCAATATATCAAACTATAAATTGACAGACCAAGAACTCACAGTCTTGGAAAAGGGTACTTCTTTTGTTCCCACCACTTTGACGAACCCACTGGAATTGGAAATTAGTTTTTTCAAACTAATGCGGAAACTAAGGTTACGATACTTTTTTGACCATGTAGTGGATAAACCCTTGGCAACTGAACAGGATCAACTAAAAGGATTACGAACCAGAAGCACTTTTATGGCACCATCAAGTCATAAAACCCTTGACTTATTTGAAACCATGGTGAAGCAAGACTTAAATAAGATAAAGTTTGAAAGAAGACCCCGCAGAAACCTGACCAATAAAGATTTGGACACTTTGAAAAAACTTGCAGAGAACAAAGAGATAATATGCACCAAGGCTGATAAAGGCGGAGCCCTTGTTATAATGCAAGCTACTATGTACCAACAAAAAGTCGGAGAACATTTAGCTGATTCTAATACCTATTCTAAATTGAACTCAAATCCTACAAAAGAATATACCAAAAAACTGACTGAAATAATCAACAAAGCAAGGGAGAATGGTACTATAAATGACAAAACGAAGAAATTTCTGTTGAAAGAAAATCCTAACAGCCCGACGTTCTACATGATGCCTAAGGTGCATAAAAACCTATTGGACCCTCCACTGCGTCCCATTGTATCTACAAAAAACAGTATACATGAAGCCACAGGGAAATTCATAGATAAATACATGCAACCTTCAGTTCAAAACATGACGACATACATCAGAGATTCCACCGACTTCTTGACCAAGCTAAACCAGTTGGAACTTAAAGATGATGAGGAACTGATTCTTTGTACAGCGGATGTAAAATCTTTATATACTTCGATACCCCACGGAAGTGGCATCGAAGCAATGGAACAAGCCATCCTGGCAACTGATCATGATAAATCCATGCAAATCTTTCTTCTAGAACTGATAATCTTTACGCTATACCACAGTTACTTTAAGGTTAATGATGATTGGTACCAACAACTAGTCGGAACATCGATGGGCAATTGTGCGGCCCCTGTATATGCGAATCTATACATGAAGGCTTATGAAGAAGAGCACATACTAAACAACCCAACATGGACAAACAATTTGAAAATATTTGTCCGATACATAGACGACATATTTTTAATATGGAAGAATACAGAAGACACATTACAACATGCCTTAACGGAACTAAACCAGAAAAACGACAGAATTCAATTGACATGGGAAACTTCCAAATCCACAATAACATTTCTGGATGTGCGAGTTAATCTAAAAGAAAGAAAAATCGAAACGGAAATGCACAGAAAATCAACCGATAGAAACAACACAGTTCACTTTCAAAGCTTTCATCAAGAATCACTAAAAAAGAATCTACCAATATCTCAAATGATGAGAGCCAAAAGAATCACTTCGGAGGAGAGTAAAGTTGACCTTACCTTGAAAACGATGGGTGACAGATTTCGAAAAAGAGGATATCCCAATACTCTTATTGAACAATCCATTGAGAAAGTGAAGAAGATACCGAGGACAGAACTATTGAAAACACAAACTAAGAACAAACAGGAAAGAATGACTGTGGTATCGAAATACTCAACCATGAGTCATAGATTCAAAAAAATCATAAGAACACATTGGAGTATCCTTAGAGCGGAAATTGACTTTAAACCCAGTTTCGAACAACAGCCAATCTTTGCCTTTACCCGCAGCAAAAATCTAGGAGAACTGTTGAAACAGAAAACCTCTAAAGACGAGATGTACCGAGGAACAAGACCATGTTTGCAGTGTGGCCACTGTAATAACATTATAAGAGGAAACACGATCACACATCCTATGAAGGGACACAATATAAAGTTACATGTCAATGCCACCTGTGACACGAGCAACGCTATCTATATGCTTAAATGCCCATGCGGAAAGGCATATGTGGGAAAAACAACTAGAAAAATCAAAACACGACTAAACGAACATAAATCAAATATAAGAACGGCCAATATCAAGTCTACAATAGCAGTACATTTCAACGAAGCCAAACATAATGTTTCCCAACTCCAATTTACGATCCTGGAAGTAATTGAAAAAAGAGAAGGTCGTGATAATAACAGATTTCTCCTTCAGAGGGAGAATAGCTGGATGTATCTGTTGAATACCCATAAGCCCTATGGACTCAATGATCGGGTAGAATTCTTGTGCTATTTATGAGGTGGTTAATATGTAGAATCAAGCACACTCTGTGCTTTGCCTTACCCATACTGGAGGATGCAATAGCCATCCATTTCTGATTTTTGTTTAATATTCTAAATGATTCATTTTATTGTTATTTCCACTGTTTATTTAACATTGTTCATGCATTATCAAAGCGTTCACTGTTCGATGAATTCACATACCGCCTAGGTTTGTATTTACGTTTTGAAATGTTTTGTCAACACGCCCTTGAACTAGAAACAGATTAGGATTGGACGTTATCCCGATCACATGACCGGGAATCGTCCAATCACAGCAACTGTGTGAATTACTATTAGCGCAGTGAGAGCTATATGGATACCGATTGGTCCGGCGTCTAATGGATGCCGGAAGATTAACCGTGCTGTTTAATCGAGACTAGGAGAGAGGAGACGCTGATTTTTGCGTCGAGTAAGTAAGTCAATAACTTGCCAATTACACACCGAGTTTAAATTCGGTTTTCGAGCATTTAGAATTACGAACGTAGGCGTTTTATTGAAGTTATCCACATATTCTCCTTGACAGTTTTATCCATGCGACCACAAGCATAAGATACGAGATGCTGGCTAATACTACAAATGTGAGTGCCTATACAGGTGTTTTTTGTTATAAATTGTCACCATAACACAGAAGCTGGTTCATGCACTGGGGTGTATCTCACAATTAGTCACTATGATTAATGAATATGTATCATGTTATTATTTTTTTATGTAGTGTTATTTTTGTGACACGTCTTTTGTTATACCTTGTTTCAGCTCATGTGGTCCCAGATGAAGGTCTAAATGACCGAAATGCATTGGACTTAAGTACTACAAAAATGCATCTATAAGTGAAAATAATTGATGAATTTAATCAAATATGACATTTCTTGAAAAATAAAGAAACATACAAACATTCAAAAATTTGTTTTGAACTTTTGAGGAACTCTGGGTGATTCCCAGTAGGATTTAACGGCTGTGCGCCAGGGGATGCTTCCACTTTGTCAGTGGGAAGCACAACTTTTTGAGTGTCTATTACAGACATTTTGCAGAGAAATTTGTTTGTTTCATGCAACATCTATAAAAAACTTTTAGATCAAAACAGAACCTCACATGTGTGAAATGAGCAGAGGGTCACAAAGAGTGTGTGCAGTAATGTCAGTGAGTTGCTGCTGTGGTATTATATTAAAAACACACATCTCTAGTTGTGTACTTCCTACGAATCTATATAAGATGTGTGTGTTTAGACAACATGAACTAAGGGATTGGTGTCCAGGCTGATTCCAGACACCCTCACAGGATATGTTAGCCTTTAGACCAGCTAGCTCACAGTGCCACTGGAAGCCCACAACCTTACCAAGGAGTGAATTGTTTCTGGCAATTATCAAACATGACAACCCTAACCCCTCAGGGTTCGTGGAAACAGTACAGTACTTTTCACACAGTTACTCATGCTTACTTGCTCTCTGAGAGATATACAGAAAAAATGATGGATACATTTTCAATAAGTATAGCGTCATTCTTGTACAAAATATGTGTGCTGCAACAACCAACCATTAGACTAGTGGCCTTCAAACTTTTTAATGCTGCGGCCCCCTAGTGAGGAAAAAAATCTCTGGGGCCCCCTCTCAATTTTTTCCCAGTTATTGTATTAAACGAGAAATGTTTAAATATGTATAAACTTATTTAAACATTACAGTTAAATTCTATTACTGTTTTAAAATGCAATCAAATGCATCAAACATACCATTCTGGTAGGCAGACCTTACTAACGTGTAAAAGTATCCACAGTGCGATTATTACAAATGGGGGTGGGAGTTAAAGAATATTTGGAGTCCCTTTACTTTTGACACCTCCCAGTCAGTAAATGACAAAAGTTAGTGATGGCCCATTACAGAGCCATTACTGCGGCTCATTTTTCTTCTGCTGAAAACAAAGGACTGTTATCAGCATAATGCTTCTTTTGGCCAGATCCTGGCGCCCCCCTGGGATCACATGGGGCCCCTTCAGGGGGGCTCACCCAGGGCCGGATTGGGAGCCAAAACTGGCCCTGGCAAAGTGCTCGGCCGACCCCACCCCCCTTCCCCCCCGGGGGTTGGGGGTTCCGCCGAGCTCTTTGCCAGGGCCGTTTTTTGGCTGATTTTGTTACAGGGCCGCCCTGTAACAAACACGGTCCTGAGGGGCCCAAAACCGGCCCCCACCCGTGCAGCCCACCGGGGGATTGCCCGGGGCCCACTACGGCCAGTCAGGCCCTGGGCCCACTACGGCCAGTCAGGCCCTGGGCCCACTACGGCCAGTCAGGCCCTGGGCCCACTACGGCCAGTCAGGCCCTGGGCCCACTACGGCCAGTCAGGCCCTGGGCCCACTACGGCCAGTCAGGCCCTGGGCACATCCCCAGTTTAAAAAACCCATGAATTAGCCAGCAACATATGTATACGGTTATAAGCACGAGTAGAGTAATCAGAAGGTAGAATTCTACCATGGTGCAAAAACAATGAATATATGCAGGCATATAGATACATGACAATAATAATGCACACTCCTATGATGCAAGCCGTAACTGGATGTACCTAAGTGTACCTAGAAGGTACATTGGTGTGTAGCCAAGAATCCCCCTAGGAAAGAGCCAACCCCATTACCTGATGTGAGAGAACAAAGGACCTTCTATTTTTGCCTCTTTCTGCTCATCTCCGACCTTTATTCTGCCTCTTTCTGTTCATTTCTGACATTTATTTTGCCTCTTTCTGCTCATTTCTGGCCTGTTTGTTGCCTCGTCAGACCTTTATTTTGCTTCTTTCTGCTAGTTTCTGACCTTTATTCTGCCTTAGTCTGCCAGTTTCTGAACTTTATTTAGCTTCTTTTTGCTCGTTTTTGACCTTATTCTGCATCTTTCTGCTAGTTTTGTACCTTTATTTTGTCCCGCTCTGCTAATTTTTGACCTTTCTATTTTGCCTCTCTGTTCTCGTCTCTGGCCTGTATTCTGCCTTTTTCCGCTCCTTTCTCACGTTTATTCTGTCTATTTCTGCTCCTTTCTAATCTTTATCTTTGCCTCTTCTTCTTTCTGACCTTCACTTGCCACTGTTTCCCTTCTCTTGCCATTTCCCATCTTCTGCTACCCTGTGCCTCACCTCTCCCCACCCCCAGCCTGATTAATGGAGGCGGCAGCATAAACCCACTGAGCAGGCTCTCGTGTCAGCTCTCCCTGCAACGGTTCTCCTGTCCAACTTGCCAGCAGTCTG